>NC_052637.1:20190579-21440579 GCF_016161935.1 Mauremys reevesii
AAGGATAAGACTTGCTTTACTCCTGTGATGTGGCAGCTGGGGTGAGGTTGTACTGGTGGGGGAGACTGGGGACATGGACTTTAGAAGAAAAGATTTTGACTCCTTCAGGGAACTGATGGGCAGGATCCCCTGGGAGGTTAATATGAGGGGGAAAGGAGTCCAGGAGAGCTGGCTGTATTTTAAAGTAGTCTTACTGAGGGCACAGGAACAAATCATCTCGATGTGCAGAAGGAATAGCAAATATGGCAGGCGACCAGCTTGGCTTAACAGAGAAATCCTCGGTGAGCTTAAACACAAAAAGGAAGCTTACAAGAAGTGGAAACTTGGACAGATGACTAGGGAGGAGTATAAAAATATTGCTCGAGCATGCAGGGATGTAATCAGGAAGGCCAAAGCACAATTGGAGTTGCAGCTAGCAAGGCATGTAAAGGGTAACAAGAAGGGTTTCTACAGGTATGTTAGCAACAAGAAGAAGGTCAGGGATAGTGTGGGACCCTTACTGAATGGGGGAGGCAGCCTGGTGACAGATGATGTGGAGAAAGCTGAAGTACTCAATGCTTTTTTTGCCTTGGTCTTCACAGACAAGGTCAGCTCCCAGATTGCTGCACTGGGCAGCACAGTATGGGGAGGAGCTGAGCAGCCCTCAGTGATGAAAGAACAGGTTAAGGACTATTTAGAAAAGCTGGACATGCACAAATCCATGGGGCCAGATGCAATGCATCCAAGGGTGCTGAAGGAGTTGTCTGATGTGATTGTGGAGCCATTGGCCATTATCTTTGAGAACTCATGGCAATCGGAGGAGGTCCCGGACGATTGGAGAATGGCAAATATAGTGCCCATCTTTAAAAAAGGGAAGAAGGAGAATCCGGGGAACTATAGACTGGTCAGCCTCACCTCAGTTCCTGGAAAAATCATGGAGCAGGGCCTCAAGGAATCCATTTTGAAGCACTTGGAGGAGAGGAAGGTGATCAGGAACAGCCAACATGGATTCACCAAGGGCAAGCCATGCCTGACCAACCTGATTGCCTTCTATGATGAGATAACTGGCTCTGTGGATATGGAGATAGCGATGGACGTTATATACCTTGAGATATATGGTAGATATGGTCTGCCACAGTATTCTTGCCAGCAAGTTAAAGAAGTATGGATTGGATGAATGGACTATAAAGTGGATAGAAAGCTTGCTAGATCGTTGAGCTCAATGGCTCGATGTCTAGTTGGCAGCCGGTATGAAGAGGAGTGCCCCAAGGGTTGGTCCTGGGGCTAGTTTTGTTCAACATCTTCATTAATGACCTGGATGATGGGATGGATTGCACTCTCAGCAAGTTGCACTCTCGGCAAGCTGGGGGGAGAGGTAGATATGCTGGAGGGTAGGGATAGGGTCCAGAGTGACCTAGACAAATTGGAGGATTGGGCCAAAAGAAATTGGATGAGGTTCAAGAAGGACAAGTGCAGAGTTCTGCACTTAGGATGGAAGAATCCCACTAAAGGCAGGGGACCAACTGGCTAAGCAGTAGTTCTGCAGAAAAGGACCTGAGGATTATAGTGAATGAGAAGCCGGATATGACTCAACAGTGTGCCCTTGTTGCCAAGAAGGCTAACTGCATATTGGGCTGCATTAGTAGGAGCATTGCCAGCAGATCGAGGGAAGTGATTATTCCCCTCTATTCGGCATGGGGGAGGCCACATCTGGAGTATTGCGTCCAGTTTTGGGCACCCCACCACAGAAAGGATGTGGACAAATTGGAGAGAATCCAGCAGAGGGCAACAAAAATTATTAGGGGACTGGGGCACATGACTTATGAGGAGAGGCTGAGGGGACTGGGCTTATTTAGTCTGCAGAAAAGAAGAATGAGGGGGGATTTGATAGCAGCCTTCAACTACCTGAAGGGGGGTTCCAAAGAGGATGGAGCTAGGCTGTTCTCAGTGGTGGCAGATGACAGAACACGGAGCAATGGTCTCAAGTTTCAGTGTGGGAGGTCTAGGTTGGATATTAGGAAAAACTATTTCACTAGGAGGGTGGTGAAATACTGGAATGGGTTACCTAGGGAGGTGGTGGAATCGCCATCCTGAGAGGTTTTTAAGGCACAGCTTGATAAAGCCCTGGCTGGGATGATTTAGTTGGGGTTGGTCTTGCTTTGAGCAGGGGGTTGGACTAGGTGACCTCCTAAAGTCTCTTCCAACTCTAATCTTCTATAATTCTATGACATGTCCAAGGGATGTGTATCAGACTGGTTTCTGAAGGACTCTCATGCACAGCTCAGCTGAGCAGGGCGTTTGCCAACGGTAGAAAATCAGTGGTGTGACAGGCACTGCTTCTGGCCCTGATCTCCCAGCGTGATGGGATGTAAAGGGTGGACTCTGAGCTCAAACTCTTGAGTTACTGTACCTGACCTTACTGGTAATTAAAATGGAAAAGCTCTATTCCTTTAATATGCTGAAAATGAAAGGGTGCAGGTTAGTTTAATTTCATTTACTCTGAGATTTTATTTTTAATGTGGGTTTGATGGCTAAATGAAAAACAAATGTGGGTATTAAATGGTGCTGGCCCAGCCCCGTGCAGGGAATGGGACCAGTGCAGGAACATTTTTCAAATGATCCCTTTTGGAATGTTATTTTGAACTCTTCAAACGGCAAAGGGTTTTAGACAGTGTATGTTTTTTTAAATATCCCCTGGGAAAGTCAAGTTTAAACTTAGTAAAACTGCTTCACTTTTTTAAACTCTTCCTTAAAATAGTGGATGTAAAATTTGGTGGGAATTCTGATGAGAGCCTAAATTGCCTGAAATAGACGATGTAATGGAAATGACATTTGGAGGGAAAAAATGTAAAAACCTTAGTTTTCTTTCTGGCTTAGAATGACATAACCAGGTCATAGCAGGGCTGGCTGCCCCAGAGTGCCACCCTGACCCTGCAGCACTGGAAGTTTCCTTAGAAGAAGAAAAAGATGGCGGCATCAGGGAGAAATAACAGAGGAAGAGCATTGCCCTGGTGATGTGGCACCATTCACACCTACGTGGCATTGGTGCCTTTTCAGTTCCTAGTCACTTCTGGAGAAGGTAACCTGCCAAAGGTTGGGAATCTGGGGAGCACCCTGTGCCAGCTGAGGGAATAACTCTGTGCTGTGGTGTGAGGCAGAGTTGCTGCTCTCTGAGGATGTGTTTGTTAGGTTTTCAGTGGGCAATAAAGGTGAGATGGAGGAGTACTCACTGCCTGTTAACTACAGCAGAATGGAGGAGGATCTCTACATCAAACTCCAGTGTGAGGATGCTGGGTATTGGATCCTGAGGAACTCTGTCCACACTGGACGTTGCTGATGGGGAAGCCTGAAGGCTCTGCTATTTGGAGGTTCTGTCTGGAAGTGGAGATGAATGAAGGGATGCTTCTCCAGATCTCATTGAACACCTGACACAGGTGATCCCATAGGACTGAGTTCCTGTTGAGAGCATCGCCTCACGACCCATGGGCATGGCTTCCCCCCTGCCTCATGATCCATGGGCATGGCTTTTCCACCACCTCACAATCCATTGGACCAGATGGGAATGCCATCTCATGGTTGCATGGTACAGGCTGAGAACACTGCCTCACAGTGCATGGCACAAGCTTCCTGATGAGAACGTCACCTCATGATCCATGGCATCGGCTTCCCGGTGAGAACTCTGCTTCACGATTCATGGGCCTGGCTTTCCAGTGAGAACATCACCTCATGATCCATGGCACCGGCTTTCTGGTGAGACCGTCATCTCACTATCCATGGGCCTGGCTTCCTGGCTTCCAGCCAGGTCCCAAGTGGTATATGAGCAGGTTTCCATGTGGTACTCCAGGCCTCAGGGGGAAGTGACTGAGTGCAAGAGTCAGGAGGAAATAGAGTCACAGCCCCACCTCTTCCCCAGCCCCGTTTGGGTGATTTGGTCCCTATGCTCCCCCAAGCACACGTCCTGTGACAGTCCCTGGTCCCTTTGCAGTCTCTTGTGCTCTATTCCTGTATCACCTGCACAGTGCCCAGGAACAGTCTAGACTAGTATCTCCATTACATTATGACTGGGTGGGCCTGGGTCACTGAGTGGGAAGGAGGCTGGGCTTTCTGTGTGCGCATGGTGGCCATTGTTACTCCTTACACCCTTCTCTGTTCAGCAGTGAACTGTGTTATTTCCAGTGCCTGGCCTTCCATCCTCAGAAATGTGTCTGGGACCCTCCTCACGCCAGTAGCTTATTTACTCAGGGCTTTTTGTCACTTCCTGAGATAAATCTGCCTTCGCACACCTCGGGTTCCTCTGGGGCAGCTGGGCGATAAGGGATAAGGGACGCTGGCTTCTATTTGCCATGAACCTCTGAGGTTTTCAAGGAGACGCCTGTTTGGGAACCTACTTCTACTATCTTTCTGACAGGTGTCAGCTGTGCTTTTAGCTGCCAGCGACGTTAACATGGAGATTAGCCAAACACGGCTCCTGCCCAGGGCACATGGGCTTTGCAGGGAAAGGCTTTTGGACTCAGATACACGGCTTTATTCAGAAATGCTCTGACCTCCAGACCTCTCTATCACCAGCTCCAGCAGCCATCAAAGCTGCAGCCCTTCACAGAGAGGGGCCTCTGTGATAAGAAGAGGGAATGGCCATGCTTCACTCTGCCCCCCCAACCCCCCCAACCCAGCTGGAGACTGGTGCTCTGCTCTTTGGTGCCCAAGGTGTGCTGGAGACCCAGCTCCCATGAAGGAGTCAGAGAAAACCCCAACCCTCCGTTCAGGAATTCACGGGCCCAGAGAGTCTAATCTTGGCCCCATGAACCATATAACCCATGTGGGCCCCTATAACTAAACGGCACCATTGGCCTTTGCCAGTTGCACTGTCCTGTCAGGACACAGACCGTTCCATTGTCACCCAGCTCTGGGAGCAGCATGGCTGAGGATGGCTCATGCTCCCTTTACTGCAGATCTAATGAGTGCTGACTTAAAGGCATATGTGCCTTCCAGGCAGTGTGAAGGCCCACTGGCGAGGGGTGAACTCTCACTTCACAAACCAGCAGCAGCACTGGGAAAGCCGGCCCTGTCCCTGAAACACTGAAACATGAGCAAACAGGATTGGGCAGAGAGATGGCAGGAAATGCCACATTAACCTCCTGGGGCAAGGTCTCCTGGGAAGGAGAAGGGGCATCCTGTGTGGGTGGACAGCAGGGGAGAGTGGCTGCTAGAAAGAGCATATGGAGCTGGACTGCCAGAACCTGTGGCTGAGGGACTGATCCAGGGAACAGACTCGGGGCAACTGACCTCCAGCAGAGAAAGCTGGGCCAGCACTGGGACCACACCAGCAGAAGCCAAATGCAGCAGAGACTCAGACTGGGTGCTGTGAGCTTGCACAGGAGAGACTGAGGCTGGGGTTATTCTGGACTCAGAATCTAAACTTGTCGCTGATCATGGGCACTGCCACTGATAAAGCTGAGTGTTTGTACTGATAACAACACTGGAGTGATGCCTGGGAGGGATTCCTTCCTCCGAGGCAGGAGGGGTCTGCACCCCCAGCAGGGGTGGGAGTCTGTAACCCAGTTTCACTCAGAGGAGCCTCTACTTGACAGAGAGTATTAAAAAGCCCTGCTTTGGAGCTTCCTCACCAGCTGTATCCTTGCATCAAATGCATAATATTCTCATAGACTCATAGACTTTAAGGTCAGAAGGGACCATTATGATCATCTAGTCTGACCTCCTGCACAAAGCAGGCCACAGAATCTTACCCATCCACTTCTATAACAAACCCCTAGCCTATGTCTGAGTTATTGAAGTCTTCAAATTGTGGTTTGAAGACCTCAAGCTGCAGAGAATCCTCCAGCAAGTGACCCGTGCCCCATGCTGCAGAGGAAGGCGAAAAACCTCCAGGGTCTCTGCCAATCTGCCCCGGAGGAAAATTCCTTCCCAACCCCAAATATGGCGATCAGTTAAACCCTGAGCATGTGGGCAAGACTCACCTGCCAGCACCCAGGAAAGAATTCTCTGTAGTAACTCAGATCCCACCCCATCTAATATCCCATCACAGACCACTGGGCATACTTACCTGCTGACAATCAAAGATCAATTGCCAAAATTAATTGCCAAAATTAGGCTATCCCATCATACCATCCCCTCCATAAACTTATCAAGCTTAGTCTTAAAGCCAGATATGTCTTTTGCCCCCACTACTCCTCTTGGAAGGCTGTTCCAGAACTTCACTCCTCTAATGGTTAGAAACCTTCATCTAATTTCAAGTCTAAACTTCCTAGTGTACAGTTTATACCCATTTGTTCTGCTTTGTAATCAAATAGATGAGCAGAGTCCAGATGTATTGGCGCAGTTTGTGCCAAAGAGACTACTTCTAGGAATACACCATGTCTCTCTCCAGGCTGGTGACCTGGAATTCATGGAACTGTAGATACCTGTTAGGTAGCTGCTCACTTCCAATGCTACACATTAGAATGATAATGTCTGAGATGCAGAGTAGATACTTTCTTTTTAATTTGAGGTGGTGGTGAGGCTTTTTAACACCACATTAGGAGGCTTGAGCCCCACACCTGAGGGGTACCAGGGAGGGGTGAGAAACTGCCAAAAACTCATCTGAAATCACAAGCCAAAAGCAAAATGAACCTGTCGGACATGTGATTAACATCTTGAGGAGAAAGCACTGCACGAATGGCTCTGTGCTTCCCTGTTTCAGACAGCAGAGGAGCCGGAAGGCCTGATTCTCTTCTCATGTATAGAAGACAGGATGGACCCCTGAGGGCTTCCACATGTTCCTGTTTTACACAATTATGAAATCGGAATCAGGCCCAGAGATTCCATGGTTAGTCCCACCTAACAGAGTAACTCCACCCTGGCCAGTTCCAGCTTGGTTGAATTCATAAACTTCATTTCTGTTAGTCTGCACCTCACAGGTAGCTAGCTGTGTGGACTTGGGGTCAATTCAGCAACAAGAAGTAAGGCACGAGGCATTGACTACGTAGCTTTTACATCGTGTTTTACAGTCACATGCTCATTAACCTCTGCGATTCCCTCTTTTACAGCTGGGATTCTAAAGTTAAGTGGCTTGGCTAAGCCTTCTCTGCAAGTTAATGGCAGATGTGGGACAACCCCCCAGGTTTTCTGATGCTCACTCCTTTGGTTTAGCTCTAGACTACACTGCCATTTCATAGCCACCTGCAGGGCCGAAATGCTACATCGGAAGGACCCGGGAGGTCATCAATCCCCAGGCAGTGCCCAAAGCCAGACATTGTTGCAAGCAGAACCTTTTCTATATGAAGTTAGTGCCGCATCCATGTTTGCTTCTCAGACTGTCCAGCCCCAGGATTGAACACAGGAGTGTGAACTCGGGACTAAACCGGTGAATGTTTAGAGCCACTACTTAGGTGGCTACTAGGAGGCACAGTGCAAGGGGGTACGTGTATGTAACCGGGACCTAAGGAGAGCGTGTCCAGTATTCACAGGGCCATGTGCTTGCAGAG
This sequence comes from Mauremys reevesii, assembly GCF_016161935.1. NCBI lineage: Eukaryota > Metazoa > Chordata > Testudines > Geoemydidae > Mauremys > Mauremys reevesii. Next base: position 20,198,040 of record NC_052637.1, read on the forward strand.
ATGGACAGGACTGGACAGGACTGAGGCCACCTGCCGATGGCCCAAGAAGCTCCAGGCCTTGAGTGAATTTGAGCCTTCTGATTGGCTGCCCCACTTGCCCACCTCCTTGGGCAGAAGAACCAATCAGATCTATTGCAGGCAGAGCCCTCCCTCCTCTCAGCAGCTAGAGCCGTTCTCACGGGGGGAGGGGGGAGAGATGAGAGCTAAGAGTCCAGCAGCTCTGGGAAGCTCCCCCCTGCCTCCCCCCTCCCCTGTAAACAACAGGGACAGGACAGTTCCTCTGCCCCCTCTTGCAGCTCCTGCCTGGGCCGGGGCAGAGGGGGGTGAGGACCCCTGGAGCCCCCCAGCCTGAAATGGGGAGAGGGGACCCGCCTGAAGGGTGGGGGAAGAGCCCCCGGAGGAGCAGAGAAGGGCTGGGGGTGCTAAACTCTGAGGTGGGGCTGTGGGAGAGGGGCAGCATTCATTGCTGGGCAGAGATGGGCAGTGTAGGGTGAGAACTCCTGCAGCAGGGACCAAACCCCCTCAGCAGCACTGACTGTCACCCCGCCAGGGAGGGCAGGGGAGCGCCCGGCCCATGACAGACCAAATACACCATCAGCGCTGTGAATGGCTCAAGACTGCTGATCCCTGGGGGCTGCCAATGCCGGTGCAGCAGTGGGGTACGGGGCTAGAGGCCTGGTCACTAGTCAGTGTGGTCAGACAGCTGGGCTCTAGTCCCAGCTCTGCCAGTGATTTGCTGGGGTCTGCTGTTCCCCTCGCGCCCCGGGTGCCCAGGCATAAGGTGCGCTGGGCAGGGGCTGTCTCTTGCCGTATATCTGTACAGAGCCTCGCACAACGGGGCTCGTCTTGGCTGGCGAGTGTTGAGGGGCTATAGTGACAGAGAAATTAAACGGGCAACTTTAGCTAGGAGGCGGCCAACAGCCTGGGGCCTAGCCCTGGATCTGTCATTAGCTTGCTGTGTGACTGACCTTACGCAAGTCACTTCTCTAGCCCTCCTTTTTCTCCATCTGCAGAATGGGATCAGAGCACTCACCCTCCCCAGCAATGGTCTCAGCCTGAAAAGCTCCTGCAGATACAGAAAACGTGCTAACTAGGACTGTTAGCTCATCTGTACATGGCATTTCTAGTGAATTTATGTCCTGTGCCTCAGCCAGTCAGATCGCTTGAATCATCCCTCCACATGCTTGGCTGTGCAGAGGACAAGGTGCGTTGTCTGGCACAAGGCAGGTTTATTCGCTGAACAGGATGTTATGCATCCATAGCAGGGCTTGTTCTGGTAACATTTAACACTGGCATTCCTCATGGCACCCACATTTCCATGCCAAGCTAAACTTTCCTGTCCTTTTCTGAGATATTTATACATGGGAATCTTGACAAGAATGAGTTTCTGGTTTGGAACGAATAGTTTTGCTTATTACTAGTTCTGTTTTTAGTTTCTGTGACTGTGCTCAAAGGTGCAAATAATTGACAAAACTGTAATAAGCTAGCTAAAGAATGCGACAAATGAGTCCCTGAGGAGAAAGCCAGAGAAATGCGTGAATCCTTGAGACGGATGCTGAAAACTTGCCCACAAGCAAACACATTCTTCCCCATCTCAGCCAGAGTGCAGAGCCAACCCAAAGGAATGGGCACTGCCAACGACACTCGCAGCAAGTCATGCTTGCTTTGCATTGTTTTGTGGTCTAAGCAAAAAAGGCGATTTTTCACAAGTGAAAAATTGTTTTTACTGTTCAAACTGCTCCTAGCTCACAAGGGGAGCATGCTGTATTGCAGTGTTTTCCAGAGAAGAAATTCACCCTTTTTTGCTGTGGAAGACTGTTGACTGAAGTGAGTTAAATAAATATTCCCTCAACCAAACTTGCCAATGCCTCTGAAAAGGCTTGAAAATCTCAGCCCCAACGGGAGGGTATGGAGGAAGTGATAGCTCTGGGATACAGGCAATCCTGACTTGCAAGAGCACAGTTACTCAACAAACTCCTTACAGCGCTATTCCCAGTACTGGTGCACCCCACTACACAGGCACAGCCAGCTGACAGCCATGGAAATCCTCGTGCACACCTGCTCCTGATGATATCAGACAGTGGCAACAGAGTGCACCTCTGCCACCATTGTCTCCTGCCACCACTGTCCCTCCCCAGGCCACTCTGCCCTGGTCATATCTTTGTTCTCATCTCCTCCAATGTCCTTCCTATGGCCTATTCTCTGACTAACTCCCTTCCTGGACACAGTTCTGTATCCTTCTCACCTCATCTCCCATCCTACTCCCAGGGCCTGGAATGCCTTCCCATTCCTCCTCAGCTAAACAGCACCCTTCAAAACCACTGCCACCTCTTCACTGCCGTTGGTACCTGCACTAGCTATAGCTGGTATGGCCGTGCCAACCTGTGCTGCAATCACACCTTCCTTTGCTGGGTAGACGTACCCTAAGTGACAGCAAAATCCAGAAGAAACTGCCCTCCACTGCAAGTCCAGTGCTTTGGAGTGTATAAAGGGACTTCATCTGTGTCTGTCAGTGAAAGGGGTTTAATATCTGCAGTTCCTCCGAGGGGGTTGCTGCGTTAGTACATATCCTGCTAGCAGCCAGTCCCACGCAGCTGGGGCTGATCATGCTCAGAAGCAATAGCTTCACCAGTGATGAAGTTTCTCCTTTGAGAGGATATCAAACGTAGCTTCAGGGAAACACAAGCTGCCACTGCAAGCCTGGCACAGGCCGCTCCCATTGTCCCACACGCTTGCCCTCCTGAAGCAAGGGGAAGGAAGACACTTTTCAGGAAATGCAGATTGCCTGCAAAGTGGCCCTTATTCTGCTCAGCTTCAGATCGGGGATAACCTGACAGATCTGAATTGAGACGCAAGAGTCCCTTGCTTGGGGGCTTCTGTAGAAGGCTGTGTGCGAGCTGCTGAGCCATGGTCTGGGCTTCTCTAAAGCACACAAGAGTAAAATACAAAGTGAAGAGCTGTGTGAGATATGTGTGTGGTTTATGCAAAGCCAGTATAAGAAATATCATTTACATTTACGCCTGTGAGCTCTGATTGAGCTTTGGAACTGATTTAGGGTGACCGTATTTCCCTGAACGGGGCTGGCCTGAGCTGCTTGTCCAAGCACTGCCTTCCCTCCCTACATGGGGCTGGTGGCGCTGCTCCCCCGAGCCCTGCCTCCCCCGTCCCCCTCCCCCGCGCAGGGCTGGCATCACCGCTCACCCCCCCGCCCCTGCACATTCCTCCGCACTCCACTTTTTTTTGACAAAAGTGGGCATTTGTCCTGTTTGCTCTTGCCAACTGATCAAGTTGGCATGAGCAAACAGGAAAAATGCCCACTTTTGCCAAAAATGTTGGGATGGCCGGGACAGGGCCTAAAAAGGGGACTTCTCCTGGCCAAAACAGATCATATGGTCACCCTAGAACTGATTGCATTTTAGAAGGGCTGAAACTTACAGCAAACTGCATGTGACTGGCTCTGCAATCTAATACAGAAAACAGATCTGACCCACTCAGGCCCAGGGAAGCTGCTGTGTGCTGCTCTAAGCAAACCAAAGGCCAAATACTCTGTTCTGACTTCTGGCCAGGTACGTGTGATAGTGTCTCTAAATTACACCAATCCCCTTGTCATTAGGGTTCACTATTGCAGTTGTGAATGCTATCAAGGAAATGCCAATGAAGTGAGTTCAGAGTGACTGAGTGTAGCAGCACCTACTTATTTATACAAGATGAATTCCTAGCAAACACGCTGTAACAACCCTCTGAGCTGAGCAGCTGGTTGAGCAGTTAAATGTGCTCAGTTACCTTGAGCACACAGCTCCCCTGGCAGGTAAATGGGAACCCTAGGACTGTGCTTTATGAGTGATGGGCTGGATGGCATTACTGGTGGATAGCTCATTGCCTCTGAACTCTCCTGGTTTTAGGAGCAGTATAAAAGCATAGGTTCAGATGGACTAAACAGTGGGGAGTCTCAGCATTGAGATATTAGGACCCAGGCAGCAAACACAAGGGAGTGATCAATGGCCCTGTCTCAGGCACGGCCTTCAGCCCGGTCCCAACCAACTTCAACCTCTGCTCCAACCAGTAGGCCTGACTACTGGGAGCTAGTGCCCAACAGTTTGCATAGACTCCACTGTACCGGACCCCAGAGCCTAGATGGAGCACCTGGTGCCACGGCTCTGGAGACAGCATCCCTGGACCCTATTCCAGAGCCTTCAGAACCAACTTACCCAGCTGCAGTTAGAGAGCTCCTCCCTCCGAGTGCAGGTCTGCGCCCCTCCTCCATGACCCTTGGGCCCTCCCATGCCACCAGCCCTGGAGCGTGTTCTGAATCCCCCCCTGCCAGAGTGTTTGATGACGGCTGCCACAAGTTCCGAAGCGATATGGACCAGTGCCGTGTGCTGTTCCTGATGTGGCCATCCTTGTGCCCAGACCACAGTTGGGCTGATTACCGGTCTACTGTCTGGAGAAGCCACAGATTGGACCTCACCCATCCTGGAACGAGCTGACCCAATGCTTGGCCGCTTTGAAGAATTCATTCGTTCCTTCTCATTGATATTTGATGACCCCAACTGACCCCCTGTACTGTCAACAAACTGCCTATAGTTCCTCACCCAGCACTTGTGACCCATCTCCCCACTTCTGGCATCTGGCCGCTGCTTTGGCTTGGAAGGAAATGACTCAAATCCCCCATTTCCATTGGGAATTGAACAATGCTGTAAAGGATGAACTGGCTGGGATCTGCGCCTCTCCTCCTGTGGAGCTGCTACTCACATTGAGCTCTGCATTAAAATTGAGAACCGGCTGCTCGAGTGTCACCTGGAAAGGAAACAGACTTCCACCCATTCCCAGCCTAGTCTCACGGTTCCCCATGTACACCTTTGCCTAGTTCCAGACCTGAGCCCATGCAGATTAACAGGACCAGGAGGTGCCTTGTGGTCCAAGAGAAGGAATATGGCACTACAATACAAAATGCCTTTGCCCGTATTGCGGAGAAGGTGGCCACTTCACCTCAGGGTGCCCCCACAAACCCAGACCCACTGTGGTGCCAGGAAACCACTCTGTCCAGCCCCAATAGAGGGGTAGCAGCTGGACATGACCAGAGAACAAGCTCTCTGAATGGATCCCCTCGGCAGCCTCCAGGTGCCACAGCAACACAGAGCCTCCACAACCACATCTACAGATCCGTCTCTAGCTAAGGGCCCCGCCAGACCCAAAGAAAGCTGTTTGGCACTTATATTGATTGACTTTGGGGTGTCCAGCAACTTTAGAGACTTGATCTTTGCCTGAGGCAACCACTTGCCCATCCAGAGGAAACTTGTCCCAGAGCAGAAGTATGCTGACCTCCAGCCCAGTTTCCTGCGAGATAGCCTCTTTCCAGGTCAGGATTGGGGCCCACCAGGAAACTATGCAATTCGATCTGATCCTTTTGCTGTACTTTCGGGTCATACTGGGCCTCCCTTGGCTCTCTCTCCAGAACCTGAACATTTTGTGGGCGGTGTGGGAGGTATAGTTCAACTCTGGGTTTTGCTGGCTGCAATGCCTAGGAAGGCCCAGCAGGGAGAAGATGGAACCTGCCTCCAGGAGGGCATCCTCCCTGCTCGGTACTACCCCAGCTTCAGAGGATATTGGTCCATCAATTCCCACCAAGCATAGGGATCTAGCACATGTGTCTGACAAACAGAAGGCGGATGTCCTACTCCCACACAGTGTTCACGTCGCACTCCCTGTCAGTACCCAGCCCGGGCCAGGGAAGCTAATGATCCAACCAGTGGACCAAATTCAGTGATGAATCCTGGTCATGTGCCACCTCAGGCACATTGCACATACGCTAAGAAGAAGAAGACCAACCCTGTGACTGCATTATATATCTCCAGCCAGAGGCAAGGTCCCCTGTGGGACAATTTACCCTTTTATTGGAACCTGAGCTCAAGACCCTACAGGATTACCTTGATGATAATCTGCCTAAGAACTTTATTCAGCTTTCCAAATCCACTGCTGGAGCCCCATCCTGTTGGTTAAAAAGAAGGATGGGACAGTCATGGGGTACACTCACCATTAGCAGTGCCTCCTGCTGGCTATTCTGGGAATTAGCTCTGCCAGTCTTGCTCTCTCCCTCTGGTGGTGTCTTTTACTGTCCTGTCTCACCGCGCTGCCCCTCTCACTCCTCTTCGCGACTTGACCCTCCAGCCAGGTCACTAAGGTCCTCCCCTTCAAAGTCCTTCCAGACCCACTGTGCCTCTTCCCAGTCGCTAGTAGGGGAACCCAGGCCTGCCCTCTACAATGGGTTCCTGCCCAGGGACCCTATAACAAGCAGCCAAGATCTCGGCATGGTCTGACCCCTTGCTGCTGTTTCCCTGGGCTTATTCTAGGGTGACCAGACAGCAAGTGTGAAAAATCGGGACGGGGCTGGAGGGTAATAGGAGCCTATATAAGAAAAATACCCCAAAATCAGGACTGTCCCTATAAAATTGGGACATCTGGTCACCCTAACTTCTTCCTACTTATCTGGCATCCCCCCTTTCTGGGTTTTCCAGCCTCCCAACTTCTCCATGCGGAGTAACTGCAGCCTCCTTCCTTGCATTCCTGAAGCCCCCTTGCTGCTCACCACTCCTGGGCTTAATTCTGGCCCCACCTGCTCCTGCCATGATGAGCCTACTTCTAATTAGTGGCATGCTTCCTGGCTCCTTCTCCAGGAGTACCCCATGGAGCTAATTGGCCTGCCTTGCCACCTTAACCCACTTCAACTTTGTGTGCACTGGACGCCCCATCACACGGACACTGCACCTCTGTGTCGATTATTGTGACCTGGTATTACCATCAAGGACAAATACCTTCTCCCATTGATCAATGAGATACTAGAACAGGTTGGCATGGCAAAGGTCTTCATCAAGCTCAACCTGTGCACTCTGTACAACTTGGTCTGCATGAGAGGGTGGTAAGTGAAAGACATTTTTCTGCACCAGGTATGGCCACTATAAATACCTGGTTATGTTCTTCAGCCTTTCCAATGCCACAGCCACATTCCAGTGTTTCATGAATGATATCTTCAAGGATATCCTAGACCAGTTCATTGTGATTTACTTAGGTGGCATCCTCATCTTCTCAGAGAACCAGACTCTGCACAACCAGCATATCTGACAAGTGCTTGAATGAAGAAGGCCTTCATCTCAGCACCTATATTGAGGCACCCAGACCCATCCATTGTACAGGCAGATACTTCCAATTATGCCATTGGGACAGCACTGTCACTAGGGGTCACCAACTGTTCTTCATCCATGCACATTCTACTCTAGGAAGCTAAGTCCCATGGAATGGAACTACAGAATCTATGAGAAAGAGCTGCTAGCCATCAAGGCCACTTTTGAGGAGTGGCGTCACTACCTAGAAGGTGCGCATTTCCTCATCCAGATATTCTCTCATGCTTTGTGGCAGCAACCCATCCCTGAGCAGAGCCCAGGTCAGATGAACCACAGGCTTAGGTATTTCCCCAACCCCACCAGAGCTGGAAGCCAGTTTGTGCAACAGCACTACCCAGCCAGGAACCCTCCTGCTGCCTCGTGGTAGTAACTACTCTTTAGACTCCCAGCTTGCTCCTGATCCAATTCCTGTTCCTGCCCCCAGCCTTGTCCTTTGCCCTACTCTTACCCTGCTCCAGCCCTGTTCCTGACCCTGCTCTGACCCTGCCTCCACCTTCTGACCCTCACCCATGGACCCTGACCACCCAGCTTTGACCTTTGGCCTGTTATCTGGACTCCGGCTACAGTACTGATTTTTCTTGTCCATGGACTCTGATCTTGTTTCTGACCCCGGCCTCTCCCTGGTCCCTGGTTCCAGCACAGCCCTCGGCCCAGTCCTGACCCTTCAACCGGCTTTGACCTCTGCTCCAACCACTAGGCCTGACTTTGGAAGACAGCATCTGACACTCCGCCTACCTCCTGTAGCAGATCTGATTGGCTATTCTTCCCCAGGAGGCAGGGCAGTGTAGCAGGGTGGTCACCCTGCTCCCGCCCTGAAGGGGTTAAAAGCAGCCCTAGAGGGGGCCGCAGCAGGGAAAGGGAGTGAGAACAGCTGTGAGAAGCTGAGTGAGTCGCTGACCACAGCTGTGGCCAGCTTAATCAGGGCCCAGCTGGCCCTTATAAGAGGGCTGGGGGCAGATGCTAAACAGAGCCACTCTCTCTAGCCTTTTGTGAGGGAGGGACCTGGCTGCTGGGAGTTGAGCAGGGTACCTAGGCTGGAGCAGGGCTGGGGGAAGGCCAGAGGAGCTGGGGAGCTCCAGCCTGGAAAACCTGCAGGCCTTGCTAAAGGCCGAGAAGGTACTGGGGCTGCAGAGGGCAGCCCAAGGGTAGCCAGAGGCAGCAGGTCTAAACCCTTCTTTCCGATGGTGAGTGGTAATTACACTGCAGTCTGCCCCAGTGAGCGGGGGCTAGGCGGTGACTGGCAGTAGCCAAAGACTGAGGTGAGGTGGAGAGAGGGGATTCCCTGGGGATGGGAGACCCAGAGAGACTGCGGGGTCCTGCAGGGGCACCAGGGTCTGGGAGGGACATTGGGGCCAGCTGCAAGCGAGGCACTGGGCCACAGAGGGTGCCCAGGAGGACCAGCTGCCCCCTGCTGGTCTGCAGCTCAAGTGACAATCTTGCTCTAAGCGAGTAACTCTAAAATTATCCACCAGCCCTCCCTAAATCTACTCAGAGTGACTCATTCCCACTGAGAGCGAGTGCTTGAACAGGCAAGAGAAATCTTAAGGGGAGGCAGCTTCACAGAGGTGATGGTGATGCTGGGAGGGGCGGGGGACTCCATTCTGAGTTCATAGCAGAATGCTCCTCATATGCATAACCATGGAGCCTTATGGGGGATCCTGGCCAGAAGACATGTTCATGGAGAGAGCTGGAGGGAGAGTTCCCTCACGCTTCTGTGCTTTGGATTTTGCAGTCTCTCTTCACGGCTGGGTTTGGAAGTGAGGAATAGGTGGTCAGGCTTTGTGGAAGGAAACCATCACTGTTTGTCCTGGTCTATGGAGTCAATAAAGCAGTTTGAGACTTCAGGGGAAAAGCATTGTGTACATGTGAGATATTGTGTGTTATTAGCCCCAGACACCAGCCCTACCCTGTCCAGAGAAAAAGATACACAGCAGTAGAATGAGCCTTCCAGGTGTGGGGTGGGCTGGCAGCTGGAACCTGCCTTCCACAGCTCAGAGACTCACGTAGTGACCCACGGTGCCTTGGCCAGAAAGGATCCTGGCACACCGTCTAACAGCAATGCTCGCCCCCTGGCTTTACCTGGGGAAATGTGCTCAGGGGAATGAGGCTGCCTACCAGGGATTCTCAACCTTTTTCTTTCCGAGGGCCCAACATGCTATAAAAGCTCCATGGCCCACCTGTGCCACAGTAACTAGTTTTCTGCATATAAAAGCCAGGGCTGGCGTTAGGGCAGGGCAATTGCCTGAGGTCCCATGCCACAGGGGCCCCTATGAAGCTACATTGTTTAGGCTTCAGCTTCAGCCCCAGGTGGCAGGGCTCAAGGCCCTGGACTTCAGCCCCATGCGGTGGGGCTTTGGCTTTCTTCCCTGGGCCCCAGCTAGTCTAACATTGGCCATGCTTGGAGGACGCCCTGAAACCTGCTGGCAGCCCCCTCTGAGGTCCTGGACCCCTGGTTGAGAACCGCTGGCCTAGACCCTGCTTTCACTTCTGGGAAAGAACTGGGGGGCGCTTTTAGTCAGGACTTGGCCTCATTCTGTCTTTGCTTAACTTATTTTTTTTCTCCTCCTCAGAGACAATAAATGCTCAGATGTCCATGTGCTTAGGGAGAGAATGCAGGGTCTGACATGGCAGGTTCAGGCCTTAATGCTGCCCTCTCTGAGGTGAATGAGCATTTTATCTGGGACTTCAGTGAGAGCAAGTTCAGGCTCAAAACTGTCTCCTCTGACCGCTAGAAATGTCTTGATGCCTCCCACAGTCCTGCCTCTCTCCATTCACTATAATGCTGCAGGCTACAAATGCAGACATTACACACACCCATGTCTTCTGTACAAATGCTCCAGTCCCTATTGCACAACACTGAGAAGCAGTGGAGGAATTTCTCCTTCATTCCAGTGGAGTATGTTTCATCCAAGGATGTGCTGTGCCTGGGGCTTCCCGCTGGGCCCATTTGGGAAGTGCAGCATGCAGCTGCCCGTGCACCAAGTGGTGTATCACATAATACAGGGTACCAGGATCTGCCCTGGCTGCCAGATGGTTTCCAGGGGCAGTTTAAGGTGCTGTTTTTCACCTAAGAAGCGCTCGATGGTTTGGGACTTGGCTGGTTCAGAGACGCCTGTCACCCCAGCAGTACCACTGTGGTGTGCTCAGCAAAGATGCTGGAGCCCATTCAGTCAGATGAGAGGGGCTTTGGGGCCCTCTCCCCACCGGGCCTGACAGAGTCTGGCTTTGTTATGCTCTGGCACAGACTGTAAGGCTCTGCTGTGTGGGGAGTTGGTGGGATACAGGCAGGTATTTTACCGCCCCAAGCAGGGCAGGCAGGCTGCCTTCGGCGGCTTGCCTGCGGGAGGTCCCTGGTCCCGCAGATTCAGCGGCAGCCTGCGGGAGGTCCGCTGAAGCCGCGGGACCAGCAGACCCTCTGCAGGCATGCCGCCGAAGGCAGCCTGCATGTCGCCCTCGCAGCGACCAGCGGAGCGCCCCCCGTGGCTTGCCGCCCCAGGCACGCGCTTGGTGTGGTGGTGCCTGGAGCCGCCCCTGGATACAGGCTGGGCTGGGGATGGGAGCTCTAATGGGGTCCCACTCACCTCTAGAGCACCTCCTCCTGGCTGCTCTGGAGATTAGCTCCTTCCAGGTCTGACATCCCCTTCTGTCACTTGTTCATGCACCCTGCCATGCCTCTTTCTCTCTCTGAAACCCGGGGTGTCCTCTCTTCATGGCATAGTCCTCCAGCCAGGTCACTATAGTCCTCCCCTTCTGGGATAGCAAAGTCCCATCAGATGATTGGCCTAGGCAGTGGTCTGCTCCACTGCCTAGTCTGTGCCACTGCCCAGTGGCTGTTAGGGGAACCTGAGCCTGCCCTCTAGTCCAGGTTCCAGCCAGGAATCATATATCTATATCCCAGACCCTGTTGCTATTTCCCTGGACTCCTTCCTATGTCTTCTGGCTCCCCCATCTCTGGGTTCACAAGTCCAGACTCCCTCCTCCCAGGGAGTAACTGCAGCCTATTTCCCCTTCAGCTGCTTTCTGCTGCCAACTTCCTGGCTTTATACCAGCCCTTCCTGTTCCTTCTCAGATGGGCTCCATCCTCAGTCAGCCTGGCTATCCCTGGCTGCCCACAGGTGCAGCTTATCAGGTTAATTAACCTAATTTAACCTGCTCTGCCTTGTATGGAGTGAACACCCCATCACAGGGGCATTGCTGGAGGTATTATTTATCAGGATGCCTGTCTGGCTATGGCCATTGTGGGTCCACCATTGTGCTGTGGAGCGTTTAGCTTTCACACGACGGGTTTGGGGTGGGGGCTGAAAACTAGACAGACAGAAACTAAGTAACTCTCTAAGCAACTCAGATAAAGTTTTTTTCACTCCATTCATTCTGATGAAGTGGGCTATAGTCCATGAAAGCTTATGCCCAAACAAATGTGTTCGTCTCTAAGGTGCCACAAGGACTCCTCGTTGTTTTTGCTGATACAGACTAACACGGCCGCCACTCTGAAACCTGTCAGTTAAACCTGACTGTTGAATATGCTCCTTCCCCTTGCATCCTGTTTCCAGGGGGTGCCCGGTGACTGGAGAGCAGTGCTGGGTTAGTGCTTTCATGCCCTCAGCAGCGATCCGCCCAGAAACTGAATCTGCTCAGAGAGCAGCTGGCCTCGTTTGCTTGGGTTATCGGTGTGTTTCTCTGTAGACTATAAGTAAGTTCTTTCTGCAAGTGCTAAGTAGATTTCCAAAGGAAAACAAACCACCGCACTGAATTCAGAAGCCTCATATTGTCTGCATTATGAGTAGTATAAATCTCTCAGCAGACTCTGACGTTGCCAATGCACTGTAGGTACGTGGATCATTCCACCTCCCAGCTCCAAGTCTGAGAGTTCCCTGGCAATAACCTAAGCTGCGTCTAAAAACATACACCCTGGGGCTTGGGCTATGGTGTAGCCGATAGAAGAAGAGCTGCCAAATTCAATGTACTGGTGGCACTGAGTAGACTTTGAAATAGGGCCCCACCCCCGCCCTCCCTTGTCTGCGGAGCTGAAAGGCAGGAGTGCTAGGATTTAATAGCAAAGGCTTGGCCAGCGAGAATGGTGCCGGACGTCTGTCAGGGAACATGGCTTCTTTGGCTCAGATGAAAACTGAAACTGCCAACAGCTGCGGCTGCAAGTTCCCAAGTGCTCCACATTCCCCTTGGCCCCATTGCCAGTGCTCACAGGGTGCTTGGTCCCTCTGAGTTGCCCTGCCAGAGCAAGCGCTGGAGATGTTTACTGCACTGATGACAGGAGGGTGGCTCAGCAACAGCAAATTGCTCCTAGCCTTCCAGGAGTGAAGTCCCTCCTCAGAGATTTCCCTGATAGCTACGTAGGTGTGCAGGTCACCACAGGGGCACCAAACCACAGTGGCTGTACTGCCAGAGCATGAAGTGAGAGTGTAGCGGTGAGCTCACTGAGAGGGTGACGTTCGACTCTCTGACCTGCGCCCACACGGACATTACTCTGGCCTCCTTTGCTGTTGTGTTTAATGTTAACATGGTCAGCAATCCACAGACGTTCAGAACGGCTCGTCTGTGGGGAGATAATCCAGGCCCTCCTGCTCCAGAGCCATGGGTCCTGCTGCTTGACCTAATGGAGACTCCCGTGGCGGCTCTTCAGTGCAAAGCCTAGGGAAGTGCAGCTGTGTTTCCAGGTTTTGAGTTATGGAGAGGGTGAGGCCAAATCATGATGTCACTTCCCTTCTTTATAGTTTCTTCCAGCTTGCTGAAAAGATCTTTTGCTATGAAGTGGGTCAAGCAGTTTCCATTGTCTACCCTCTCTGAGAAGTCTCTGGGATAGTCCCTGGGAATGTGGATTCCCTTCAAAGGGCCACTAGTGCAGCTGCTCTGCTGGTCATGAGAGAGACATGGTGGGTGAGGTAATATCTTGTTGTGGCACTTGTACCTTAAAGCAGCATCCTGGAACCCCCATATTCACCACTGTCATATAATTAGGATATGTTTTGTACAAAGTATGCTTTGTGAGGTATCACTTTGAAAGTCTTGATCTGTTGAACATTAATATCCTATTGGATTGTATGTACTATCATTGTACGGGAAATTATGAAGTTTTGCTCTGTGTGTATTACTGAAATATGTTGCGAGGTTGGGAACACCCATAACCAGCCTTTCAGGTTCAACAATGGTGTATCTAGATGCACTAGTGGCCCTTTGAAGGGAATCCACATTCCCAGGGACTATCCCAGAGACTTCTCAGAGAGGGTAGACAATGGAAACTGCTTGACCCACTTCATAGCAAAAGATCTTTTCAGCAAGCTGGAAGAAACTATAAAGAAGGGAAGTGACATCATGATTTGGCCTCACTCTCTCCATAACTCAAAACCTGGAAACACAGCTGGAGGACAAAGACTTTGAACTGGGGAGGGTGGTCCTGAGCTGGAAGGCAGTTCCAACCTGTGTATAGAAGATCTATGACCTGTATGCAACATCTATCACGGTGGGACACTAATTGATTCAAATCCCGTTTAGTTTATAGAATGCGGACTGCAAATTTACTTTTATTTCTTAAGTAACCAACTTTGTTCACTACACTTACTACTTATAATCACTTAAAATCTGTCTTTCTGTAGTTAATAAATTTGTCTTATATTTTACCTAAAGCAGTGTGTTTTGATTGAAGTGCTTGGGAAATCTCAGCTCAGTTTACAAAGGCTTGTGTGTGTCCTCTCTGCATCGAGGGAGAGGCGAACTGGGTAATGAACTTACACTGATCAGTGCAAAATAGTACAGTTCTGGGGTGCAAGGCTGGGGAATTTGCTGGAGCCCCCCTATTGTTGGTTCATGATTGGCTGGGGAAAACATTAATGTAACTAAGTTGAGTGTGTCCCTGCCTGTGATGACTGTGGAAGTGCAGTACTTGCTAGAGGTACTGACTTGGCACAGCATCACAGTGTGAGAGGGATACCCCAGGTTGGTGGGAGAGAGGGCTCAGCAGTCCCACAGTCCAGGTTGAACCCCGTCACACTTGCATTGGACCAACTTCTGTGGGTGAGAGAGACAATCCTTTGAGCCAACACGGAGATCTTCCTCAGGTCTGGGAAAGGTACTCAAAGTGTCACAGCTAAATACAAGGTGGAACCCATTGTCAAGCATAAGGAGTTAATGTGTTGGAATAAGCCATTCAAAATGAAGTGGGAAATTAACACCTCTGCAGTCGTAGGACAAAAGAGAGATAATGGGTTACAGGTTGTTGTAACAAAACCTAAAACCAGGGACTCTACCCAGTCTATGATTTTTGGTGTTTAGCTGGCTCTGTGGAGATAAGTGTGGTGATCCGTGGGTTTCCTGTATATAGTTGTCTGTAGGGTTCCATTGTTAAAGCTGATTGTGGTGTCCAAGAAGTTGATGCTGGTGCAGAAGTGTTCTACAGAAAGTTGGATAAATGGTGGTTGTTGTGGAACTCTATGAGGGAGTTTAGATCTTCTATCCTGAAGATGAAAATGTCATTGATGCATCTGATACATAGTTCGTTTCATGTTGCATTTTCCCAGAAATTCTTTCTCAAGGCGGACCATGAAGATGTTGGCATACTGGGGAGCAATCCTAGTAACCATGGCTGTTCCCATGGTTTGGACAAAGTGTTTATTGTTGAACCTAAAGTTGAGGATGAAGATGAAATGGATGAGTTTGGTGATGTGTTAGAGATGGATGTCTGAGAGTTGTCCATTGCTCTACAGATATTTGAGGCATGCAGAGGTACCATCATGGTGAGAGATGTTGGTGTATAGAGAGGTGACATCTAGAGTGGCCAGCACTGTGCTCTGAGGGAGGTTGTTGATTTTGCAGAGTTTCTGAAGGAAGTTGGTTGCGTCCTGGAGGAAGCTGGTCTTTTGTGTGGTGAATAATTTAAGGATGATTTCTGAGACCTGATATTCCTTCAGTAAGAGATCTGTGGCCAGATATCATGGGTCTGCCTGGGTCCCCTTGTCTGTGTATCTTGGGAAGCACGTAGAAGGTCCTTGGGATCAACTCAGCTACAACAACACTGCGAAAAATGTTGGTGATGGAAACTTAATTGCTACCCAATGCCATTTAAATCTGAATTATTTATCCAGGTCCATAATGAGATAGTCTGGCTTTACACTGGCCCACAGAGTGGATGAGAAGAGCTTTGAGCTTCACAGTGGCCTGGGAATGACTCTCTTGGAGCTGCCAAGTGGCATGGCCCTTGCTATCTAACAATCAGCACTCAGTTACTGCAGGTATAGAGATCAGTGCTCCACGTAGCCCACAGGGTAACCAAAACAATGGGGAGACAGCACGTGGGGCTGCACATGGCAGAACTCCTGAGGGCACCAGGCCAGGATCCCTTATCTAATCTGGTCCTGAATGCTGGCTCTTGATACTGTGGTGCATGGGCTGCAGGTGTGGGGAGCTGCAACTCTTGCCGGAGAAGTGCCGCCACCTCCCCAGCTAGGTTCTCTCTCAGGCAGCAGCTGTTCGGCACAGAGCGACCAGCATGAGAAGTGGCTGGTCCTGCCCTTTTCACTCCCCATCCAGGCTTGGCTGCCAGGGACAGGGGCTGAATGTGCCAGGAGAAGGCGCAGCGGGAGGAGGACAGAGCCCCACTCCCTCCCCATAGCAGGCCAAATAGAAATGGGGGGGGGGAGGGTCACTTGACCCCGCATGTCCCCTCTACATGTTGCCTGTGGCCAGAAATCTCATGGGATGGAGCCAGCCTTTGGGGGGTTATCTGAACTAAACACACTGTCCCAGCCCCCAGCTCTAGGAGTGATCCGTCATCATCTCTTAGGGCTGGTCAAATAGCAGAGAATCAGTGATTTGCCAAGATTCACAATGAAAAGTTTAGAGCCCAGCTCAGTGGGGTTTCTAGGGTCATGCCCTGTGTTGCTGATGAGCTCTTCCACCTCAGCTGTGTCCTGGAGAATGGGTGAGCAAAGTGGGCCTGCCTGTGAATTTAATCAGAAATGGATATTTGTCTGATATGTCTTATCAGAACATTGTGATTTATGGGCCGGTCAAGCTGTCCTGTAGTGGCTCCAGAGCATGAGTACCCATCTCAGGCCATACTGGTAAGAGGCAGGGCACAAATCCCAAATTGGTTGTGAGCTCTACACTTAGAGTTCACCAACCAGTTATCAAGTGTAAACCCCTCAGGCACTATAACAACCTTAACATGGCGACACAACCGTCCCCTTAGATTTAGTTGGGTTTGATCCTGCAGGCGAGCCTCTGTGACATACCTGGGTGCAATCCAGACTAGTGGAGGAGGGGGGCTGTGTCACCCCTGCCCTGCAACCTTGGGTGCCTTACAATGCTTTGCTGTAGTAGCTCCCACCTGGGCCGCTCACAAACAGCCTTCTAGCATGCAAACGCATCCTGAGTGTCTGTGTGTACAGGGCTGGCTTTAGGAAGTGCGGGGCCCAATTCTAACATTTTTGGTGGGGCCCCGGCAGGGATGACTTAAAAAAAAAAAAAGCCTTTCATTTCTTAGCAACCGGTTCCCTATAAAAAATTCTGATTTAAGGGATGTGCCACAGTATGTATTTTTTGTACCAGTAGGGTTACCATACGTCCGTATTTTCCCGGGAGGAATTTTTAAATTTAAAAAATTCCTCCCGGATGGTGATTTAAGAACCAAAAAGCCTGACATGTCCAGGAAAATACGGATGTATGTTAACCCTGCCTAAAGTTCTTTTTTAAAAAGATGGGCCTGAACTAGAAATGAGCTCCGTTTCACACGTGTGGGTCCCCGCCACTCCCTGGGGGTGTGCTAGGGTGACCAGATGTCCTGATTTTATAGGGACAGTCCTGATTTTTGAGTCTTTTTCTTATATAGGATCCTATTACCCCTCACCCCCTGTCCCAATTTTTCACACTTGCTGTCTGGTCACCCTAGGGTGTGCACATGTGTGGGTCCCAGCTGCTCCCTGCCCCCCCCCCCCCATTGAAGCAAGTGTGCAGGGTTACTGCCCTGGGAACTGCAGGACACCAGTGGACATGGGGCTGGCTGGAGGCAGGGCAGGGGCTGACTGGAGGTAGGGGTTGGCTTCAGGCAGGGCTGCAGTGGGGTGCGGCAGGAGTTGGCAGGGCTGGAGACAGAGGAGTGCGGGACTGGCTAGCTTCAGGCAGGGGGGTGCGGCAGGGGCTGGCTGCAGGCAGGGCAGGGGCTGGCTGCGGGCGGGGCAGGGGGTGTGGGGCTAGCTACAGACAGGGCAGGGGGTGCGGGGCTGGCTGCAGGCAGGGCAGGGGGTGCGGGGCTGGTGCGGGCAGGTTGTGCAGCAGGGGCTGGCTGCGGGCAGGGGGTGCAGGTACAGGGGGTACAGCCCACCCTGCATGGTGAGTGCCCCCCCTCCTTCCCCTCCCCACCGGGGTAGCAGCAGCAGCAGCAGCCCGGGGCTCGGGGGCTATTTAAAGAGCCCGGGGCTCCCCTGCTTCCACCGCCCCGGCCCTTTAAATAGCCGCGGGAGCCCTGGGGAAGTGGCGAGGCTCCGGGGGTTATTTAAAGGACTGGGGCGGCAGAGGCAGCTGCCGCCATGTCCCTTTAAATAGCCCCCGGAGCCCCCCGCTACCCCAGGGCTCTGGGGGCTATTTAAAGGGCCCGGGGTGCTCCTGCTTCTATGCCCCGGCCCTTTAAATAGCCGAGGGAGCCCTGGGGAAGCGGTGGGGCTCCAGCGGCTATTTAAAGGGCCGGGGCAGTAGAAGCAACAGGAGCCCTGGACTTTTAAAATAGCCCCCAGAGCCCCACAGCCTTACCCCAGGGCTCCAGCAGTGGGGCTCTGGTGGCAATTTAAAGGGTCTGGGGCTCCAGCCCCTGCTTGGAGCCCCAGGCCCTTTAAATGGTTCCCTGGGGAAGCCGGGCCACCCCAGTACAGCGCACCGGCTCTTGCCCCTACACCGTACTGGGGCTTGGGTGCGGGGCCCTCTTAGGGGCGGGGCCCGATTCAGGGAAATTGGTTGAATTGGCCTAAAGCTGGCCCTGTGTGTGTAACTACAGCCTTCCAGCTACACGCTGGCTCTCATCAGCCTGGGTTTTACTGCAGGGTGACCCCAACACAACACCAGTCCTGGATTGTTCCCCAGAAATATATGTCCTGTCCTGCCCAGTCCTCTCCTGGACAGTATAAATACATTACATCCGTTATTCCTTTAAGGGACTAATATGCCAGCTTATTATTTTAGGTAGATACGCATATCAGTGATGAACACAGATTTTTTTCTCTGCATCCTTATCTAAAGGAATCTCCTATAACCACTTGTTAAAGCATGGGACACACATCTGGTACTGGGGTAGAATTGAGGTGTCTGTAACCAACACAAAACATTACAGGTGAAGCGCAAGAGCTGTTAGACCTTTCAATTACTTCTATGTCCAACATGCTTTGTATTTCTGTATTAATTTGTTCCTGCACCTTGCCAGTGACCCTCTAGGGTCTGCTGGGAGGTGGCGCAGGTCCTTCTGTAATGATTGTATGAGTCAGCAAGTGTTTCTTCCCTGACCTACTAGAAAACACTTATTTGTGTTCTTTCAGCCTTGACAACACCTCTGCCCTTTCAGCTGGTATTAACACACTGCAGATTTCAGTACTTTCCAGAGATGAGTCATTCAGCCATCAAAACAATGAGGTGGTGTGCCTCCGTTTTCCTGCCTGCACAGCCGATCATGTTTACCATGGCTTCCCTACTTTGATAAGCTGTAAGTCTGTTCACATGTACTAGCTGTGGAATGGCATTACCATGAGGCTTTTTAACATGATATGTATCTTAATTTACCACTTCTATCAAAGGTTCCTTCCCAAATATTTTGCATTTATTTTTTCACAGGGCTTAATACCAACACCAAGTCTCCTATTTCAAAAGAGTGTTTACAAGTACATTTATCATAGCATGACATTTGTTTGAACTGACTGTCTTTGAGGTTAGTTTGAACAGTACATATCACGTCTTTTAATTCTTCTCTGAACCTTTGTACCTGTTCAATTACTGGCTTTTCCTCTGCCTCAGTGTCCCATTTCCAGGAGTGTCTGATGAGATCTAGGGTCACCTCACTTTCCTTCTGTATAGGAGATCAAATGGGGAGAACCTGGTTGATTCATGGGGTAGGTAAGTGAACAGCAAATATAGTAGCAACTCATCCCAATCTTGAACCCTCTTATTTTCATACATTCCCAGCATATATTTTAGGGTCCCATTGAATCTTTCCAAAAACACATTTGTCTTTGGATGATAGGGGGTGGCATTTGTTTCACCTCACACAACTTCCATAGCTCACTGCATAGCTGAGACATGAAATTTGACCCACAGTCAGATAAAATCTTGTTAGGGAAACCCACTCTGCTAATGATGAGACTGCCTACAATGGCATGTAGGCAATCTGTGACTGCTAGCAGCAAACATCCCTAATGGCTGGAGATGGGACACTAGATGTGGAGGCCTCTGAGTTACTACAGAGAATTCTTTCCCAGGTGTCTGGCTGGTGGGTCTTGCCCACATGCTCAGGGTTTAACTGATCATCATATTTGGCGTCAAGAAGGAATTTTCCCCCAGGTCAGACTGGCAGAGATCCTGGGTGGTTTTCATCTTCCTCTGCAGCATGGGGTACGGGTCACTTGCTGGTTTGAACTAGAGTAAATGGTGGATTCTCTGTAACTTGAAGTCTTTAAACCATGATTTGAGGACTTCAGTAACTCGGCTAGAGGTTAGGGGTCTATTACAGTAGTGGGTGGGTGAGGTTCAGCAGGCTGCAGTATGCAGGAGGTCAGACTAGATCATGATGGGCCCTTCTGGTCTTAAAGTCTATGAGTCTCGGATAGTGAAAAGGGCTCTTGCCACAGATTCTGCCTCAGTGCTTGTCAGAGCTACTGCTTCAGGATATTTAATGGCAAAATCCACCATCATGAAGATATATTTCTTCCCCCTTCAGGTGGGATGTGGCATAGGACCCACAATGTCCATTGCTTCTCTCAGAAATGCCTCTTGTATCACAGGCAAGGGGTTCAGGGGGACTTTCTGAGGTCCTGCAGGTCTCTTTCTCTTTTGACATAAGACCTGCAATAATTCCTTACACCATTCTGTATTCCTGGCCAGCAGAAAATTTTCTTTAACTGCTCATAGGTTCTTTGTGCCCCCATGTGACCAGCAAAAGGACAATCACATGCTAGCAACATTAATTCCCCATGGTGCTGAATGGTTATAACCAACTCTTTTAAGCTTCTTCAGTATCAGGGGTCATTTCCTCCCGCTGGCCCCCAGGGCAGGCTGCATTACTCCGTTTCATTACTCCATGCAGGAGTCAGCCTCAGCCTCTCCCACACCTGGAAAAACACTGTTTCCTTCTGCTGCAGAAGAACTAGAAAGACCTTCCCTTCCCCCTTCAGCAGTTTCTGGGCAATGATATGGGGGACCCAGGTTTGGAGCCACACTCTGAGTGTGTCTCCATCTCTCCTGTTGGAGCTGTTCCACTTTATATAAAATACCTGAATTGCCCTCGGGCCAGAGAGCGTGAGAGTGATGCCATAACCTGGTGGTTGAGCCGCTCATTGTGGGAGGCAAGACCCAAGATCCTTTGGCTGCGCCAATGAATAGTTATTTAGTTATAAAAAGTGGAACAACTTCAAGAGGAGAGAGAGGCCCACCCTAGAGTGTCCTGTTCCCTGATTAGAGTACTCACCTCAGACGGGGGAGACCTGATTCAAATGCACGTCTCCCCTATCCCAGGTGAGTGGCCTAATCACTGGGCTAAATTTGTACAATGGGTACCTCCACCTTCGATAGCCATTCTGTGAACCTAGCCCCCCCCACGTTTTTGTCTCACCAGAACTATTGGGCACATTTGAATCACATTTGTGAAGAGTTCCGGCTCAACCCAAGCTGCATTTTTTGGCAAATGAACTATTTGTTGGGAAAGCGTCACACAGCTGTAGTCTGGAGTCACTCTAGCGCCGTGAAGAGAGTGTCTGTGCTCTGTCTAGCAATCAAGGGAGGGCTTCAAACCAGAGCAATCAGGAAAGCAGCCAGGAAGAAACATAGAGGGCAGAGATGCTCCAAGCTCCCCAAAGGAATAGCTGTGCAGAACTGGGTGGCACAGATTTGGGAGTGCTCCTCATGGAGTAGTTACCATGTCTCAACTTATAAAAATCATCTAGGTGGAAGTTCAAGAAAACTTCTCCACCGGTATGTCTCCACCACCCAGAGCACAGCTCGGCCCTTCCCTCATCCGGCGGGAAGCTCAGTGACTAAATAGGCCTTGCAGTGTGTCCTGAAAGCTAACAAGCGTGGGCTGTATCAGAGCACCAGAGGGAGCAAATAGACAACAGGCTGTTTTGGAGAGCCAATAAACGTCTCTGTTGATTACCCAGAGAAAACAGGTACAGAACAAAGAAGCAGAGAAAATTGTACTCCATTCTCCCTCAGATGCTATCTCAGCCTTTCTCTGCCTCTCTGGCAGCCCTTCAGATAAGTTTCCATGTCCCTCTGTGTATTTGTCAAACCCTCAGCAAGGTGCTGCACAGCTCTCTCCCTGGGCTGCTCCTGTGGGGTGCAGCTGCACCCTGCCCTCACACATGGCAGGACTGGTGAGGAAGGACTCAGACAATCTGTGTTCAAACCCTGCACTGTTACAGACTCCCTGGGCAGGTCCCAAAGGGACTGTCTATAGTCAGCCCTAGGGGTGTGACTCCAAGCTTGAGCAGACATAGGCTTTTTCTACAGTAGATTTTTGTCAGTGTGCGGTGTGAAAAAAATACCCACCTGACTGACACAGTGCAGGTGTGGACAGCGGTCTGTTGGCAAGAGAGGCTTTCCTGCCGAAATAGCTACAGCCGCTTGTTGAGGGCGGTTTAATTATGGCGGCAGGAGAGCTCTCTCCGCTGGCAAAGAGGGACTGCTCGGGAGACCTTACAGTGGCACAGCTGTAGTGGTATAGTTGTGAGGTGGTAAGGTCCATAGTGTAGACATAATCATATTCGCTCTTCCTTGCCTTGAGCTAGTGTGCTTAAGAGTAGGAGCGTAGCTGCAGTAGCTTGTAAGGTTGCTGAGGGCTTTTGTTTTTTCCCATAGAAGCCTCCCTATAAAATACCCTAAAAACCCTAAGCTGCCCTGAGCACAAACCTGCCTGCATCCTGATGATCCATATTTGGCACAGCTACACTAGTGCACTAGCGTGCGTATGTCTACTGTAAGCTGGGGGTCACACCCCTAGCTCTTATACAGATGTAGCCTTGCTCTCTCTGGGTCTCAGTTCCCATCTGTAAAACGGGGCCACTGATCTTTCGGGGACTGTCTCTATTTAGCTACCAGCACAAGGGGGCCTTGATCTTGGCTTGGGCCTCTAGATGCCACCATACTACAAATAATAAAAACAAAATGCTCAGCCTAGTTCTTAAAAATACCAGTGTCAATCACTGCATAATGGAAGTTGCAGTCAAGTGCATTTGGAAGAACACGCTTCAGTGTGGGCTCTCTGTGTGCAATCACCAGTGTTCAGAACATGGCCTGGATTCAGCACAATGTTCCTGGAGTAAAATGAATGTTCAAATGAATGAATGTTCAAAATAGTTTACCATCGACAACTGCTTTGTTACCATCGGTAGCTGCCAAGGCCATTCTAAGAGCTGGAGTGAAGCGCAATGCGGCGCAGACTGTGAGGTGGGATGTTCTCGCCTGTCACGAGATTGTCCGCGCATGAGTTCTGAGGGCAAAATCCTGCTCTCCCCAAATGGCCCATGCAGCCCCACTGCCTGCAGGCGGCATGAGGTGTAGGTGGGGCACTCCAGGGCCCTTTAAGGGATTTTAAAGGTCTGTCAATGTTTTCTTGTTTCCAGTGAAATATCAAGGAATATCAGGGACTTGCTTCCATTCTGCCCACTCCCCAGTTCCCAAATACTAGGAAGAAGTTAAACCATCACCTGCTTGGCAGTTAGAGTGAATGCTTGTCATGCGGGAAGCCAGACACAGTATCACTTGCCATTAAACAAACTTCAGCTCCCCTGAGTTCTGGCATGAGCAGGGATTTCACTGTGGAGCTCAGCAAACAGCCCTGCTGCCCTGCAGAAAATCCAGTGCAATGAGGAGCTGACGAAAAACAGAGATGGCTGCTTCCAAGAAGTCCAAAAGAAGAGACTAAGATCCTGGGCCAGAGCCACAGCAGACGTAAACCGATGTTGCTCCATTGGCACTGGTGAATCTGTGCTGATTTACACCACTGCCGGTGCAGTTAGACTCTCCTGAGTGTCTCCTTTAAAGTCACCCTTTAGTGAAAATGTCAGAAATGTGATTAGAGCTGGAAACCTGGTAAAATGAATGAAACGCTCCTGTCTCTGTCCAGGCGCTGCGCCCCGGAGCAGCCACAGCCGGGGCAGCCAGCGGCGGGCCAGCGCCGGCGCCGGGGGGCGGGATCCTGGGGGGGGGCGGGGGGCTGGGGCGTCTCCCTGCGGCTTCCCGTCCCTCCTCCCGGCAGCGGGCGCGGGCAGGTGTCCGCTCCTCCTCGGTCGGCTCTGCGGCGGCAGGCGGGCGGGGCGGCCACCGGAGAATGCCGCGCCTCCCCGCTCCCCAGGGGCGCGGGAAGGGGGGGGACCGGGGGACTGGGGGGGGGGGCGGCGGGCGCGCGCGCTGCTGGGGCAGGCAGTTTCTAGAGCCGCCCCTGGCCACAGCACACCCAGAGCAGTTCTGTGCTGGCATTTCTCTGGGTGCTGTCCCCTCCCCCCTGCATCACTTCCTCAGGCTGATGTGGAGGCTAGGGCAGTGCTGGTGATGCTGGGGGCCGAGCCCCCACCCTCTGGGGTCAGAGGGAGATTTGGGCCTTCGTTGCAGCTAGCTGTGCACGACGTGCTCTGGATAAAAAGCAGGTGATGCTGGTTGGCAGGCTGAGGTGTGGTGTGGAGTTGACACAGTACATGATGCTGGCACAGCAGAGGACGCCTTCCTGGCAACTGCTTCCGCGGGGCCAGCACCACAGCAGGAGAGGCAGTGTAGTCTGGTTGACGTGGCAAAGGGCTAACCTCTGGCTCCTTCTGTGGCTTTGGGGAAGACCCACAGGCCAACCTAGAGTTACAAACCTAAGCCCAGAGCAGCCAAACGCCTGCAGTTCCCAGCGACCAGCCGTCACTTCGGTAAACCAGGCTGCTTCTCGGAGCAATGTTTGATGGGCCTGGCTGCAGCAGCAAGTCCTTCCCTGCCCGAGCCATTCTGAGCCTGGCTCGCGTCTGTCTGGGGGATGGCGTCTGTGAAAGCTGGCCTGCTGGATGGCTCTCTGAGAGCAGTGTCTGTGCATCTGGTGCTGCACGCAGTGGTCCCCCTCTTGCTGCAGTAGTCCTTGCAAACAGCTGCCTCCAGTGAACTGGACAGGGAGGTAGGTGTGGGAGCAGGTCTGGGGTCACAGAGCATTGGGACAGGGCAGGGAAAAGGGGTGGGGAGGGAACAGATAGGGGCCAAGTAAACTCCAGGATTGAATATAGCAGAGGGCAGTGACTTTGGAGCTAGCCTCTGTGCGCATGGAGGAGGGCTGGGGGAAATCTGGGACGTGGGAGTATTGCAGGACAAAGCACTCCAGGATAAGAAAGGCCACAGAGGAACCTTCCCCCTCACCCAACTACCCCCCATCACACTGCCTAGGGGCGGGGCAGGACAAGGGGGAAAGAAAGGGAGGAAAGAAAATCAATGAAAATATCTGAACAAACAAACCCTACAAACACAGTGGCCCCAGCCCCCTGCCAGTGTGTCTGTGCCCTTCTCCCATCTCTTGGCTGTGGACTGGCTGCTTAGGCTGCCAGCAGTTTGGAGAGGGGCCTGTTTCCTTGTTAGACTCTGTACAGTGTTGGCCCGTGGCTGGAGGCCAGAGGAATCTCTAACAGCCTTGCTTGCTGGCTGTAGTTGGTGCCATGGTGATTGTTCCTCTGCCCTAACCAGGAGCAGCCTTTGGGCTTTCAGTATCCAGGACGGGGAGCAGCTTGGGAGGGTGCAGACAGGTAGGGCTTGAGAATTTCAGACAAGTTAGATGCTGTTTCTTGCTGGAAAGCACAGGCCTTGCCTCACTGAGGCAGCATGGGCTCCTGGAGATTGTATTGTTGTACACATGTGCTCCTGGAAGTTATCCTGCCTGGGCGTGTGGGCTCCTGCAGGTGATATTGGCTGGGCAGGTGGACTACTGGTGGTTATATGGGCTGAATATATAGGCTCCTGATGTTTATATGTCCCCATATAGATGGGGTGAGTGAGCTTGTTTGGCTGTTTGGTTTTTGGCTGTTTATGTTTTTCTTTCTGTTACAGGTTACTTAAAGTTGCAGGTCAGTTGGGATTGTGTGTTTGGGGCCTGTTTGAGCATTTGTTCCACAGCTCATCCTTGATCATCTTTGTTCCACCTCATTCAGCCTTGTGATCACCCTCCCATGCGTGATTAACGAGGGGGTAGGGCTGACCTAGGCGAGAAGGCCTTAAAAGCCAGAGGCTAAGCGACCAAGGGGAGCTAGCGAACAGGGTCAGCAGACAGGGGAGTTTGAGAAGGAGTTGTAATATAATCATTATGGTTAGGAAGGGCCACATTGCCTGTGCCAATGCTACTCCTGTCTCCTCCTCCTGCATCTGTATCCAGACAGAGAACCTGACCATGGATGTGTCTACTCAGATCCTGGTGTGGCTTTGCAGAGACTGAGGCCTGCATTTCCCACTCACTGACAGAAAGTCAGGCTGGGGGGGCTGTCCAGTGTGAAAGGTGCCTGCTGATGCAATCTCTCAGAAGCAGGTGGGAGAGCTACAGGAGGAGGTGGCTGGGCTGTGGAGCACCTGTGTCCATCAGGAATTCATTGAGAATATTCATATGGAGATATCCAAGGCTGAGGAAGCTACCCAACTACAGATGACTGCTGTCATGCCACCAGGGGAGGCGGCTATGGTTCTGTCTCAGGGAGGACACTGGCTACAGGTTACTTATGGCAGCAGGCAGTGCTCCAGTCCTACTGCCAACCCACCCACCATGGTGATGAAGAACCGTTATGCTGCCATGGCAAGAAGTGATGAGGAGTTGCCCCTAAAGGTGGAGGAGAAGCCATGTACTCCCAAGGCTGGGAGGATCACAGCCACCACTCCCAGAAGGAAAGGTAAGGTAGTGATGGTTGGTGATTCCCTTCTTAATGGGACAGAGGCACCCATCTGTTGGCCTGACATGGCATCCCAGGAGGTATGCTGCCTGCCAGGGGCCCATATCCCAGATATTACGGAGGGATTGTTGAAGATTATCTGGCCCACTGACTACTACCCCATGCTACTCATCCATGTGGGCACTAATGATACTGCGAGGTGTGACCCTCAGCAGACCAGAAGTGACTACAGGGCTCTGAGAGTGTGAGGGTGAAGGAGTTGGGGGTGTAAGTTCCTTCCAGTCAAAGGTTGGGGCCCAGGCAAAAATGGCTGCATCCTGGAAGTGAATGCCTGGCTGCAAGGATGATGTCACTAGGAGAGCTTGGGCTTCCTTGATCATGGGATGCTGTTCTGGGAAGAAGGACTGCTGAGCGGGAGGGGGTCCAGCTATTGAGGAAGGAGTAGAGCATATTTGGATAGAGACTGGATAACCTAGTGAGGAGGCCTTTAAACTAGGTTGGATGGGGGCAGGTGACAAAAGCCCACAGGTAAGTAAAAAAAAACAGAGACCTGGGAGAAGGTTCAGAATCTGGGGAGAAGCAGGAAGAACTTGAAATGCTAATGAATAAACACAACTATGACATCGTTGGCATCACAGTGGCTTAGTGGGACAATACCCATGTCTGGAATACTGGTACTGAAGGGTACAGCTTGCTCAGGAAGGACAGTCATGGAAGAGAGGGAGAAGGTGTTGCCTTATATATCAAAGATGTAGACACTTGAACTGAGGTTAAGATGGAAATAAGAGACAGACTAGTTGAAAGTCTCTGGTAAGGATAAAGAGGTAAAAAACAAGGGTGATGTCATGGTAGGGGTCTACTACAGACCACCTAACCAGGGGGAAGAGGGGGATGAGGTTTTTTTTAAACTACTAACAAAATCGCCCAAAGCACAGGACTTGGTGGTGAGGGGGACCTTCAACTACCTAGACCTCTGTTGGGAAAATAACACAGCAGAGCACAGATTATCCAACAAGCTCTTGGAATGTATTGGAGACATTTTTTTATTTCAGAAGGTGGAGAAAGCAAGTAGGCTGTTCCAGGCTTGATTTAGAAAAACAGAGAGGAACTGAGAATTTGAGAGTGGAAGGCAGCTGAGTAAAAGTGATCATGAAATGATAGAGTTCATGGTTCTAAAGAATGATAGGAGAGAAAACAGCACAATAAAGAGAATGGATTTCAAGAAGGCAGACTTTAGCAAACTGAGGGAGTTAGTAGCAAGCATAGGGGGGAAAACAGGTCAAGAGAGCTGGCAATTTTTCAAAGACACATTATTAAGTGTATAAGAGCAAACTATTCCACTGCACAGGAAAGATAGGAAATATGGCAAGAGACCAACCTGGCTAATCAGGAAATCTTCAATGATCTGAAACTCAAAAAAGAGTCCTACAAAAAGTGGAAACTAGATCAAATTACGAAGGATGAATATAAACAAATAACACAAATATTTAGGAACAAAATTAGAAATGAGATTAAACTAGCTATGGACATAAAGGGTAACAAGAAAACATTCTACAAATACATTAGAAACAAGGAAAACCAAGGACAGGGTAAATCCATTACTCAATGAGGGGGAAAAACAATAACAGAAGCTAGGAATGGACAACAGGGGATGGATCACTTGATGATTACCTGTTCTGTTCATTCCCTCTGGGGCACCTGGCATTGTCAGAATACAGGATACTGGGCTAGATGGACCTTTCGTCTGACCCAGTATGGCCGTTCTATGTTCTTAAAATGTGGAAATGGTGGACGTGCGAAATCATTTTTATGTTTCAGTTTTCACCAAAAAGTTTAGTAGTGATTGGACATCTAACAAAGTGAACACCAGTGAAAATGAGGTAGGAACCAAAGCAAACATAGGGAAAGAACAAGTTAAAAAGTACTTAGACAAGTTAGATGTCTTCAGATCACCAGGGGCTGATGAAATACATCCTAGAATACTCAAGGAGATGACTGAGGAGATATCTGAGCCATTAGTGATTATCTTTGATAACTCATGGAAGACAAGAGACATTCCAGAGGACTGCAAAAGGGCAAATATAGTGCCACTCTATAAAAAAGAGAGTATGGACAACCCAGGGAATTACAGACCAGTCAGCTTAACTTTGGTACCAGAAAGCTAATGGAGCAAATAATTGAGCAATCAATTTGCAAACACTTAGAAGGTAAGATGATAAGTAACAGTCAGTTTGAATTTGTCAAGAACACATCATGTCAAACCAACCTGATAGCTTTCTTTGACAGGGTAAAACACTTTGTGGATAGGGAGGAGGCAGTAGATGTGGTATAACTCGATTTGATAAAGTTTTTGATACTGTCTCACATTACCGCCCCATAAGTAAATGAGGGAAATTCAACCTAGATGGAGCTACTATAAAGTGGGTGCATAACTGATTGGAAAACTGTTCCCAGAGAGTAGTTATCAGTGGTTCACAGTCAAGCTGGAAGGGACTATTGAGTGGGGTCCCCCAGGGATCAATCCTGAGTCCAGTTCTGTTCAATATCTTCATCAATCATTTAGATCAGTGATACTGTGGCCTCAGTGGTTCAGGAGCCAAATTAGCGATCAACATTGGCAAAAGAGCCACAGGAGTGTGAATGTATCATTTCATTTACTATAGATATATAATTCTCAGAGCAAAATGACTGACCAAGTATTCTACAATTGGTTAATAACAGTAAAAGCATGCTGATTGGTTAATAATTAAATCACATAGTGCAAAGAGCCACAGGAGACACATTAAAGAGCCACTTGCGGCTCCCAAGCCTCAGTCTGAGTATCAATGATTTGGATAATGGCATAGAGAGCACACTTATAAAGTTGCAGATGATACAAGCTGGGATGGGTTGCAAGTAGTTTGCAGGATAAGATTAAAATTCAAAATGATCTGGGCAAACTGGAGAAATGATCTAAAGTAAATAGGATGAAATTCAATAAGGACAAATGCAAAGTCCTCCACTTAGGAAGGAACAATCAGCTGCACACATACAAAATGGGAAATGACTGCCTAGGTAGAAGTCCTGTGGAAAGGGGTCTGGGGGTCCTAGTGGATCACAAGCTAAATATGAGTAACAGTGTAACACTGTTGCAAAACAAGCAAACATCATTCTGGGATGTATTAGCATGGGTGTTGCAAGCAAGACACAAGAACTAATTCTTCCGCTCTACTCCGTGCTGATAAGGGAGCTTGGGGAATCTTGTCATTGAGAGTTTATAAGAGCAGGTTAGATGAACACCTGTCAGGGATGGTCTAGATTAGGGGTTCTAAACCTATTTCTTTTTGAGCCCCCCCCACCATGCTATGGCTCACCTGTGCCACAGTAACTGGTTTTCTGCCAGGACTGGTGTTAAGGGCTAGCAAGCAGTTCAATTGCCCAGGGACCCATGCCACAGAGGGCACCATGAAGCTAAGTTGCTCAGGCTTCTACTTCAGCCCCAAGTGGCAGGGCTCAGGGCCCAACTCTTCAGCCCCACGCAGTGGGATTTCGGCTTTCTGCCCTGAGCCCCAGCAAGTCTAACACTGGTCCTGCTTGGTGGACCCCCTGAAACCTTCTCACGGCCCCCCAGGGGCCCCAGTGTTTGAGAACCACTGCTCTAGATAATACTTAGTCCTGTGTTGAGTGCAGGGGACTGGACTAAAAGACCTCTCAAGGTCCCGTTCAGTCCTACACCTCTATGATTCTATATTGACATGGGTTCCTGGAGGTTATATTGGCAAGGCACGTTGGCTCTTGGAGGTTATATTCACTGGGCATATGGGCTGCTGGAGATTATTTTGGCTGGGGATTTTGTTTTTTTTCTCCCCACATTGACACAGAATAATTGCAAATGTTTTATTGTCCTTGCTGCGAAGGATCCTTGTCTGGTTTGTTTAGTTGCTTCTGTTCAAGGGCTCAGGAGGAGTGAGGAATTTTGTCTCCCAGATGCCTAACATCTCATATAAAATATTCCTGATCACTTGAGCTTGGAAGCGTAACACTTGCTTTTCATGAATAC
Source organism: Mauremys reevesii (assembly GCF_016161935.1). Classification (NCBI taxonomy): domain Eukaryota; kingdom Metazoa; phylum Chordata; order Testudines; family Geoemydidae; genus Mauremys; species Mauremys reevesii. The sequence continues at coordinate 20,228,348 of NC_052637.1, forward strand.
TTGTGAGAGGAAACCTAGCTGGCACAGACATTAACCCAATCAGGAGGGAGCCCCGGGGACACATTCAGTCTCTTTTTACATTTCATTTATCAAAACTACACAAGTGACCTAAGCCAAAAGTCATCTGCTGCTACCAGGGCCACCTGTCTCAAGTTCAGGAAGATCTCTGGATAGCTCAGCCCCTTGCACACTGACTGGATGGTCTGACCAAAAGATAAAAAGAAATAACTGTCCCTGTGTCCTCTCTCTGTCTCTAGGAAAAACAAATCATCAGTAAGGCCCAGGAGTGTGACACTTTGCTAATGAACGTAACCGATCCACGGTGAGCATAACAGGGAGATAACAATTTCTTATCTGCCCCGCTCTGCACATACCCTTTGCTCTGCAATGTTAAGTGAAATGCTACAAACTCTTTCACCTGATCAAATGCATAAAATACAATGTTGTTGTTCTCCGTAGTAGCTAATCTCAGGTTAGTGGGAGGCTGAAGAGGTGCACAAAAGCCAGGAAAGTGACATTCAGTGCTTCCTTCTCATCTTTGTCGTCTTACTCACATCGGCAACAATACAGACCCTCTTGCTGTTTGAAAGAATGTTTCCTTTAGATTCATGAGACATCCCCAGTCAGATAGTAACCCGAGAGTGACAATGTCTCTGGAGGCTGAGAGCATGGCTCTCTCACTCAGGCATTAAAGAAGGTTTAAATAGCACTGGAAAACCCCTGCGGAAATGAAAAGGGGGATCACAATTGACCAGGGAACTGAATATACCAGAGGTTTTGTTACTTAGCTCATACTGTCAGGAACACTAAGACTATGGGCATCACATGGTTTTGAAAATGTTTCCGCATGTTCTGTGTATTATTCCGTTATCGTGGATCTAGACCCTGTTAGGGATTTCATGCTCTTAGCCTGTGTTGGAGATTCAGCACATTTATTGGTGAGATCTTTCTGAGATGTGTCAACAAATTCAACCTGTTGTTTTGAGTTAGTTACATGGAGCGACAGAGTGCTGTGCTTCGAATCGGCCCTGATGGGCGGGGACGGAGTTGCACTCCATGCAGGGTCTATCTAAGGAAGATGTTGTGATTCCTGATCCTTTCCCAGCTGATTGTCTAGGATCCCTTATGGAAAGAGACTGAGTTGAGAGTGAAAGCTCCCCCATCACGCTCTGTCTTCTGTCATCGCTGACATATATGTCAGTTCCACGTCCTGCCATCTTTTGAGAGTTATGATCGCGGGGAGGCTGGAGCTGCAAAAAGGGCAGGCTCCAGAGTGTTAACAAAAGTATCAGCATCCTGGTGTCAGCGGTTCCAAACGTCATCCCATTCCATTTCCATCAGAATGCAACCCAGGCTTGGGAGTCAGCCTGCAATGCCGTCTAATGCACAGCCCACAGCATGCTCTGGAAACATAGGCCAGAAGCTAATTTGCCCTGTTGACCAACATTTCTGAGGCAATAGAAAGAAGGAAATGAATTGCAGAGCTCGTGTTTTAGAAGCAAATGGTTTTAAATGAAGTGTCCTTTGCCAAACCCTGGCGTAGCAAGAGTGAAAGCAGGAGCACCGTCAGCTTTTTTGCTACCCTAGGCGGCGGAAAGTCCTGCCCCCGAAATGCCGCCCCCAACAGAGGCGGTGGAAGGTCCCGCCCTGAAATGCTGCCCCCGACAGAGGCAGCGGAAGGGCCCGCCCCTGAAATGCTGCCCCCCGACGGAGGCGGCGGAAGGTCCCACCCCTGAAATACCGCCGACGACCAGGGCAGCTAAAGATCCCGTCACCATGGTCACTGCCCCCCCAACGTTAGCGCCCTAGGTGACCGCCTAGGTCGCCTAATGGGTTGCGCCGGCCCTGAGTGAGAGTGAGAGAAGGAGCTAAAACAGGGAATGTCACTGGCAATGGTACTTTGTAACACTGCGTTTCCCCAGCAAAAGTTACCTTGGATAGGGACCCTGGTTTCTGAAAGCCGGGGACAGAACTTACCCAATGGCACTGAGTGGAGACCTCCTAAGAGTAACATTTGTAGGGAGGACATTTCCTGGCATGGGTATCTTGCCTCTATCACAGAAAAGGCCACACTGTCCCCTCCAGCAACATGAGTAGCCTAGGGCACCAACCTGCCTGAGGCATGCAGAGAGGGGGCACCAGGCCAGCAGCATGGGACTTCCTCCCTGCAAGCTTGTGCAAGTCCCACCCACAAAATCCACAGGCTGTGGCTGGGTGAGCGTTTGTGTGCGGGGCTGGAAAGAGCTGGTCTTTCCGGCCCACTCACATCCAGGCCCCGCACATGGAGATGCAGTCGGAAGGATGACTCAATAACTACTATGAGCTACATTCAAATGGGGGACTTTGGGTTCTCGGAAATACAAAATACAGCCTCCAAAGCATCAAAACTTCCCAGCTCAGCCTCATTTCTGGGGAAGATGAGAATAGGGGGTCTCTGAAATATTAAAATTCCAGAGTATTTACTCAAAACATAACAACACATCAACCCCAGTCACATGTTGCATTCAAATATTAGAATATTTATTCCAAATATGGTGCTGTTGCAATTGTATGATAAACATGAAAGTGAGAGTGCCGTTATTTATGTCCTGACTTCAGCTTCTCAATCTCATGTTTAAGTTTGGTGTATTTATGCTCTTTCATCCAGCAGTCTGACTTTATCAATCCCTGTAAAACTTGTGAGAAGTAACTGTGCCAGCAGCAGAGCAAACCCCAGTAGAGTGCACACAAGCCTGGTGGACAGCACAGTGTATCTTCTCCCGCCGCAGACGTATCCTTATGGAGCAGGGCTGGCAAAAACTCCAGCACTTTGCATAATACACAGGTGCGGCAGGAAGCCACCCTTTCAGGCTGGGACTGCAGATGCTTCCAATGTGATTTCGATGATACAACATTACAGTGGTAGAGAAGGATAATTTGGCGTATTCCAAAAAGCCCACGCTGTGACCAGGAGGGATGCAGTGAAATTAGGCAAAGGGAAGTTTTGACTGAACAGCCTGAAAAATGTCCTGGGGGTGCCTATTACATAGTGCAGCAGCCTCCTTAGTTAGGTGGCTTGGAACTGGACTGGCCAAAGTACTTTGCTCTTCGCTGGGTCCTGGGGTCTGGGTTCCAGCTACTGGCCAGAACTTCCACAGCACCTCTAGAATCTCGCTGAGTGAAGTGGCTGGAATTCCTTCTGAGAACACAGCATGTTTGTTCTCTCCAAGCCCACACTGATTACCCCCAGACCAGACAACGCTCCATGAGTGACTGTGTCTGTGTAGAGGCTACCAGCGTCAGTTAAGCCATCAACCCCCCCAGGTTAACTGCCTGCAAAGAAAGGGAGGAAAAAGCTTTCTCTGACTCCCTCATAGTCATACTTTAAGACTTGGAAAAGTCTCTCTCCTGCCATTGAGCTGACTTGAAACATAGTTTCCTTCAATACTGCTTCAGTCTTGATCATGATCACTAGCCCTCTGGGTACAGGAGTGTTCTCTGTGGGTGGTGCATGGAGATATCAGATCATCAGTACAGCGAGATTTCAACAGCAGAGTATTCTCCCTAGGAAAAATCTGAGACTTACTGGGATCCAGTGATCTACATGGGCAGGCCTGGAGATAGGTCCTTCTTCCACAACAGGTGCAGAGAAGTGAGAGGACTTCTGAAAGCCTCAGGTAATGACAATAGTCAGATGTAATCTGCACCATTTGAGCTGCCAAATCCACATCAATGCAAGATGCGGGATGATCCTATTTTAAATATGTAGAATCACATCCTGTACTCACAGCCATAGTCACCTGCTCATGGGTGCACTGCTCATCTCAGATGTCTTGGCAATTAGCCTGATTGCAATGGAATAAATCCTCAGATTTCAGGCCATCTCTCTAGCTTTGTTCCTTTTGGATTTCACTCTCTCATGGGAAAACTGTCATGACTTCTTCCCTGTTTTTTCATTGCTGGCCCTCCACTCCACCTGCTGTGCCACCATCCTCCACCAATGAAGTATTGATGCCACTGGAACATTAATGTAGATCTAGTACCAATCACCGTGTAACAAGTAGAACTGTTCTGGATTCTCCAGGAATGTTCAGCAGCAGCTGATCTATAGGAACCGACCTAGAAATGCAGGAATTGCCACCTGCTCAGAATAACAGCCTGTCTACTCCTGTATCTGTCTGTGACATAGCACCAGATGCTTTGCAGCCAAGAAGCCTCCAAGTCCTGCCAACATAAGAAGTCAGCCTGAAATCCAAAGGTTTTGGTATAAAGGTTTTGCATGGAATCCACCCTCCACCCCTGCCTCCCCAGTTAATGGAATTCCATTGTCTGATTTCAGGAGTGAATAGAAGATTTAGAGAGGACTCAGCTCATCAGCCATAGTGGGGAAAGAAAATGTATGTTGTTTGATAAAATGCTTTAATAATACATTTTCTTAAAATGCTGTTTTAAAGTGAGTACTTTAAAAATGGCTCCGTTTGCTGGGACAGAAATACGGTTTCAGTGCATTTCACTCCGATTCACCCTGCATGGCCCACACAACTCAGAGGGGGAGGGATCTGGGTCTGTTCCTTCCTGTGTCTCATCAACAGAACTGTTTTCTCCAGTCTGTCCCACCTGTGTGAAGTCCTGCTCCCGTCACCCCTTGGGCAGACTGAGGGCAATGGGGTCACACCTGGGGTACTCAGGGCTTGCCTAGGTGATCAGTGAGTGCACAGCACGCTGGGATATACATCTATTATCTACCTCACATCTGCCTGCCGAAGTCTAACCCTCTGTGCAGACCCTGCTACCAGCAATAAAAGTTCTGCAGTGTGCTTTGATCCATGGTGCTGTGCAATGGGAGCAGATAAAAGTACTCCCAGGAACTTTCACTGCATGGCAGCAGGCTCCATACAGATACTTAGTGGCAGGCTAATGCAGGGTAGATTTACCCCTCAGCCTGCCACGCCCTCTTTGTTCCTATAGACAACCCCTGAGGGCAGGAGTTTGCACCGCTGTCACAAAGGGCCGAGACATCCTGAAGAGTCTTTTGTTACTGTTGGCAATAGGCAAGGTGGAAGGAGCCTCGCGTGATTCCTCGAGCCCAGGCTGAGTTTGTGGTTCTGACATAAGAATGGCCAAACTGGGTCAGACCAAAGGTCCATCTACCTCAGTATCCTGTCTTCCAACAGTGGCCAATGCCAGGTGCCCCAGAGGGAATGAACAGAACAGGTAATCATCAAGTGATCTATCCCATCGCCTGTTCCTGACTTCTGGCAACAGAGGCTAGGGAAACCATCCCTGCCCATCCTGGCTTATAGCCGTTGATGGACATATCCTCCATGAATTTATCTAGCTCTTTTCTGAACCCTGTTATAGTCTTGGACTTCCCAACATCCACTGGCAAGGAGTTTCACAGGTTGACTGTGCGTTGTGTGAAAAAATACTTAATTTTGTTTGTTTTAAACCTTCTGTCTATTAATTTCATTTGGTGGCCTCTAGTTCTTGTGTTATGAGAAGGAGTAAATAACACTTCCTTATTTACTTTCTCCACACCAGTCATGATTTTATAGACCTCTATCATATCCCTCTTCCCCCTTAGTCATCTTTTTTCCGACCTGAAAAGTCCCAGTTTTATTAATCTGACAGAGCAAACATCTTTCAATGTGTCAGCTGAGTTCACTGACTATGGACGCATTGGATCAGATTCACTGCCCTCCTCCACCCTCGTGCACTAGCCCTCATGCTGGGCACCGAGCTGCACCCTGGCTCCTATGCCACAGCCCCAGCAGGCCCTGCTCTAGGTGGTGCACTGAGGGGTGGCCTGGGTTGCTAGCTGAGCCCCTTGTAGCTGCTCTAAGCTGTGCAGGGGGTCAGGGCTGTGATGGAGGATGAGGCAGATAGATATAAACAGCTCCCATACAGTGGGCCATGCTCACTGGAGCTCAGCAGAGAGCCTAAGTGACAGAAAACGCCCCGCATAATGCCTGCTTCACAGAGTCACTGTGCAGACTAGAACCACATTGCAAAGCTTTCAGTTCTTTGTTTCTGGTTTATTTTTCCAGGCGTTGATGTGCACAGTGGTAGTGGCTGGAAACGTACTGATTGCCTCCGATTACTCAGTAAGCCCTGAAGTTAGCTAACCTTGGTGTCTGCAGAATTCAGGGTATGTCCAACAAGAGGATGCGGAAGGCAAGGGGGTAACCAATATATCCAATAGAAAATTGGCAGGTTTTCACTACCACTCCTGAGTACTACCACTCCTGAGTACTGCTGCTATAAGGCACTGCTCAGTCAGGCTTTCATTACCCAGATCTTGCAGTGGGTCCTGTGGATAATAGTGTGTCTAGGGTAGCAATATCAGTTGTAGCTGCCTGAGGAATCTGGAATCCATTAAGATCAATACAATCACTGAGGGGAAGCCAGTGCCCCTTGGAGACAATGTTTGGCTCTGGCATCTGAGTCTAGTTTTAGAATACAATAAAGAAGAAGCTGATATCAGGAGCCCCAGAGCCAAGCTGTGGTACTAACCGAAGTCTGAGATGATTGAGGCCTGGACTAATTGTTCTGCACCCTGCTGAGAAGCAAGGATCCCATCCATGCAGAATTCCAGAGGTGGACTGGCTATAAGGGGAGGCTCAAGGTCAGCCGCGACAAACACTGAAGAAAGCCTGACGACAGCGCCACGGTACAGTAAGCGGCATATTCTGCTTGGCTGTTCTGTATGGAGGCAGGTTAGGGACACCTCTTCACTGCTCACAGTAGGACGTGTGCATGTTGTAACTGGCTGACCTCAGGCACTTGGAGGGAGATGCCACTTCGGAGGGATTTCTCAGAAATGCCTCCAAACTCATGGGGTTTCTGGCCATAGCAACCAGATAAATAATAAAGGAGCAGCAAGATGGGGCCTGCCCTGGCAGCCTGCAGGGAAACAGCACATGAGTTCCTGAGCCTCAAACATTGCCTGAAATCACTTAAATTCTGTGTCCAAAGCAGAACCCTAGGAGCTAGCGAGAAGACATGTTTGGTTAGTTTATACTAAGCAGCAGAGGGAGAGTGGGCAGGAAATTAGCGATGAGTTTTCAGTGAGATATGGCAGCAAAAAACGCCAGTGTGGTTTTGGGCTGTGCATGGGGAGGCATCAGCCCCGATTCTGAACTCCCTTACTCTGGTGTGAGTCGGGAGTGACAACACCGACGTCAACAGAGTTAAACCAGTGTGTGGTTGGGACAGGGGCAAGGGGGAGCTGGTTCACCATGTCCAGGAGCAGGTGGGGAACTCCTGTCCATGCAGCGTGGCTGACACCACATCTAGAATGCGGGGACCAGAGGAGGGCACCTCAGTACCTAAAGGCGTCAGTATAATAGATGGGCCCAAATCCAGAGCCCAGGTGCCATCCCGCTCTGAAGCAGAGGGGATTGTGCAGCTCAGGCTCATCTCTGCACTGGAAGGTTTAACGCTTTTCCAGCATGGCTCCCAACATGAGAAGGCCGGCCTGTTGTTTTACCATCTCGGCAGCAAGGACAAGGCCGCTGCCCCAGCACTCTGTGCCCATCTTGATGTTCTAAAGATGGCTGCTTTGTCTCTGGGATGACAGACAGGGTCTGAGAGGAGCTGGCAGGGTGCACGCCATGAATATACTCACTTGGAAGGTCAGTGAGTACTCCACCAAATACTAGCAACACAGGTTGAGCCCTTGCACTGAACCACCCTCCTGCATTGGAGCGGGGGCAACTGAGCAACAGGAGAGGAGAGACCTGAGCACTAAGAATGGAGAGTGAAGCAATGACAGAGAGTGACATGATCTGTGTCTACACGTGTCGGAAGGCAGCAAACTCCAAAGAGCGAGTGAGAGTCATTGGGTAAGGAGGTCCAGGTGGGTTTGGCTTGGAGAGAGGGAAGAAATTAAGGAAAAGAAAATATGGGCTGAGCATCAGGGCCTTTTAGCATTTTTGAAATCTCCCAATCTTGGGTACAGTCTTCTGAGGGGAGGGCTGGAAGTACCAGGGCTTGAGACATGTAAAATTGCATCATATGCTGTAGGGAATAATCCTCTGCAGCTCCTAGACATTGTCTAGAACAGTGGTGCACAAACTCTTCCAGTTGTGACCCCCTTATTATTCATGGATTTTTTTTAAAAAAAAAAAATAGAATATTAGGGTTGGAAGGGACCTCAGGAGGTCACCTAGTCCAACCCCCTGCTCAGGGCAGGACCAATCCCAAACTAAATCCCCAAATGGCCTCCTCAAGGATTGAACTCACAACCCTGGGTTTAGCAGGCCTATGCTCAACACTGAGCTATCCCACCCCCCTTCCATTGCTGCCTTTCTGCACTGCTGCTGGTGGCAGCGCTGCCTTCAGAGCTGGGAGGCCAGAGAGCAGCAGCTGCTGGCCAGAACGTTCATGTTGTTTGCAGCATGGGAGGATTATTTGTTTTAATCCTGCTCTTGTCCCACCACGCAATACCTACTCTATTTTTATCCCATTTCTGCTACTATGGCAGCAGGTCCTTCAGGACCCGCAGGGTCCAAGTTTCTTTGTGTCCCCCCCCAGAAGGGGGCACCACCCAGTTTGTGTACCACTGGTCTAGAAGTCCTGTCCGATTTGTAACTGCAGTGACAGTAGGAAAGGAAAAATATTTCTGGGACTGTTTGTATGAGAATAAGACGGTGAGAACCACATGGATGATATTAAAGGAGGGCTCATTTGTGTCTAATTCATTGGAGACATTGTTTACGAAAAATTCATCCTTCTCTAAAGATCACTTCCCTAGAGAGTTTTATTATTGACTAATTGATTTATTCATTTATTACTCCTTTCCGTGTCCATCCCTGTGATTTATATAATCTAATGAATTATTTCTCATTAAGCACATGACTTTGAAGCACTGGTACAGGCTTATCTGGAAGACATTGCTTGGCAAAGCACCAACTTATCTTCTGAATTTACTCATGTTTTCCCCATCGTTGCATCATCTCAGATCTGGTGTTTTCTTGAAGCTGGTCATTCCAAAGGTTTTATTTCCCTTTGGGAGGTCCTGGTCATTGGAATTTTCAGCAGTTGACAGCTGCTTGGAGCACACTACAAAAGGATTAAAGCCAGCAGCATTTCTATCTTTTCATCTCTTTAGTCTTAGACTGAATCAGTCGCTGGCCGCTACTTGTAGCTGCTATTCATGACATGGCTGGTGTTGTTATGACCTTTTCTGAGTTATTGTTTTATCTGATGTTTGCAGGACATTGTATAACTCCGGGGTTTATGTGTAACAATGGAGCTGGATCACTTTCCTTTATTTTGGAGAGAATTTATTGCTGGTGGAAGGTGCTGGAATGACAGTGCTGGCGTCTGAAATCCTCCCGTTAGCCACAAAACAGGTACACACAAGCAACAGCAAGGCCAGCTTCTGCATGCTGCTCTGTGCCCCAGCCCTCCCTGGAAGGGAACCCGCAGTAGGGAAGGAAGCAGTTGGGCCCATGGCGGGTGAACCCAAAGAAGATGGGGCTTGGAGTACAGGGAGCGGGTGGAAGCAAAAGACACCATCCATCTTTCTCCTCCTCTTCATGCCCCAGGGATGGGCTCCTAGAGCACTGGGCTCATTTCTGCCAGCGGCTTCCTCATGCGCCAGAACATTGCTATGCTTTGAACTAGACCCAGCGATGTCTGGGTCAGTGCAGGGGGGCGTGTAGTTTTCTAAGCCACCTGCTATCCCTGCTTGAGTCCCCAGGGGCCACTCAAACCTTGGCTTCTCTCTGGAACCTACCAACAGGATGGAAAATACAAACAGCACCAAGTGCGATGATGGTTTGTGTGCTCTAGGCGCCAGCTCACTGGAGCTCTGTGGAGCCCACCAGGCTCTCACAAAGGCCACTGAACAGGTGGGAATGTCTTTTGCCAACCATCAGACCTGGAAGTCAAAGGCTCTGTAACAGCGTATCTAGGACCATTTACCTGGTGCACATTGGTGTTGGGTCCCTCATTCCTACAGCTGTGCCTAGCGTTTGGAGCTATCTTGGCAAGGTTATAAATGCACATTGCATTTCTTGTTAAACCAGTGGTTTGGAAAAGCTTTTCTATGTGGCCATCCATCAATCCATGTTCTTGGCTCTTTTGTGACATGCTGCATCCTAGCTCTGCAGGATTGCTCCGGCTGTCTCCTGTGGTGCATATCCAGTTATAGCTGCCCGCTGAGCACCTGGGCCTGCCACCTGTGTGCAAATTCCTCCAGAGCTTCCCTGAAAGTTCCTTCATCACCTGCAAATCATGCAAAATCAGCTGATATTGGATGTAACTTTTCCATAAATAGGGTGGGGAGTAAAACCCATCTTAGTGTATGTGCAACATGCGGCACATGGCTAAGATGAATCACTGAATTTGGTCCCTGGTTGTAGCATTAGCTTCCCCGGCTCAGCCCGGGTACTGATAGGGAGCACGACATGAACACTGATCATTTCCCCTCCCCCAAACACACTGCTTGACATGGTCCTTGCCTTTCATTGCTGGGCTCTGCTACTTTTTCCATCAGTCCTTTGGGCTGACTTCAGTAGCATGTAAATCCTGGCTGTCTGCCTGGGGAGGAATTTCACCCTCCCAGTCCACCCATGACCCTGGGTATGGCACAGCGATTTTACTTTTAGAGCTGGGCCAAACTCAGGCTCTGAACAGTCCCAAGCTTTGGACAAGATTCCAGTGTAGATCTCAGTGTAAGCCCCAAGCAGGGGCCCAAGGTTTGACCTATTGGAGCTGAAATAAGAAGTTTGACCAAGTTCCCAAGCTGTGATTACTGCAATTCGTAGGCCTGGCATTGCTATTTCCCACGTCCAAGTGCCGACGGCAGCCCCCCAGTACTGCGTAGTTGCGTTAGGTTGCTGTAGGTTTTAACACCCTTTGTTTTGGAAAACAAAAACTGTTTTAAAAAAGTTGACTCCATGCAGTGCCCCAGCCCTCTGGTCATGTGACCCTGTGGCTCCGGAACTAAATGAATAAAAGAAAACCACAAGGCTCTTTCCAGAGCCCGAGTTTGGCTCCAGAGTGTCAGGATGAAAGACAGTCTTAGAGAGGAATTCACTTCTCTCTTTATTTAAATCTGTCAGACAGAATCTATCTCCCTGAGACAGAGCACACGCTTCACGGGAAGAGTCAGAGGCAGCCTTTCTCCCCTCAGCTGCAGGGCATTCTTGAGAGGCAGAGCAATCCTCAAGGAAATCATGTGAATACATTACGATAAAGGGGAGCGGCAGCCAGGCTCTGTATGTGGGGGGTGACTTTGGCAGCAGAGCAAATGCTTCTGTTTTATTAGAAAAGCTGGGGGTGGTCCGGTGACTTCTCGGCATGGGAGTGAGGCAGGGGCAGCGTCAGCCAGAGCTGCTCCAGCCACGTGGAGACCCCCGAGACCAGCCATATGGAGATGGAAAGAAATACACAAGAAGGAGGCCCAAGAGATTGCATGGGCCAGAATGAGCCTTATCCCTGCATAAGCACAGAGGGGGTGCAATGTCTCCCTGAGGCTTGCCCTGTGCATGAGATGAAGTCCCTCTCCAAGTTCCCCCGGGAGTCATGTGCACTGCACTGGCCCTTGCAAAGAGCTGCACCTGCATAGCACAATTCAGCCTGGTGGTACCAGGGAAAGTGCATGAGAAAGGAAGGCAGAGAAGCTACTGAGGACGAGGGTGGTCCCAGTTCCTGAGGATGGGGCTGTTAGAGATGTGTATGCACTGCACTGGCCCTTGCAAAGAGCTGCACCTGCATAGCACAATTCAGCCTGGTGAGATTGCATGGGCCAGAATGAGCCTTATCCCTGCATAAGCACAGAGGGGGTGCAATGTCTCCCTGAGGCTTGCCCTGTGCATGAGATGAAGTCCCTCTCCAAGTTCCCCCAGGGGTTGTATGCACTGCACTGGCCCTTGCAAAGAGCTGCACCTGCATAGCACAATTCAGCCTGGTGGTACCAGGGAAAGTGCATGAGAAAGGAAGGCAGAGAAGCTACTGAGGACGAGGGTGGTCCCAGTTCCTGAGGATGGGGCTGTTAGAGATGTGCTCTAACTGATGCTGCTGGCAGAACACAGAGATGACACAGCCACCTGAGGCTCAGGGTTATGGTCACAGGCTGGCGTTGCATATGTTGGCTTCCAAATCCAGTGGTAACTGTGCATTTATCACACTGGGGTAATTATGTGGGAGCACCAGAGCTAAGCTAGTCTCTCCCAGGCTGATCTGCCAGCAGGGAGCAGAGGGGGATAAAGAGCGCTTCCACTGATGCTGCCTGGGGTTCGGTTAGGGTTGCCAGGTATCCGGTTTTCAACTGGAATGCCAGGTAAGAACGGGACCCTGGCAGCTCCGGTCAGCATCGCTGACTGGGCCATTAAAAGTCCAGTTGGCACAAGGCTGACAGGCTCCCTACCTGGCTCCACGCGGCTCTCTGGAAGCAGCAACATGTCCCTTGGCTCCTAGATGGAGGAATGGCCGTGGAGCTTACACCCCTCACTTCCTCCTGCGCCCCAAGCCCCATCCCTGAGCCTCCTCCTGTACCCAAACTCCCTCCCAGAGCCTGCACCCCTCATCTCCTCCTGTGCCACAAGCCCCATCCCTGAGCCCCCTCCCACACCCAAACTCCCTCCCAGAGCCTGCACCCCTCATCTCCTCCTGCACCCCAAGCCCCATCCCTGAGCCTCCTCCCACACCCAAACTCCCTCCCAGAGCCTGCACCCCTCATCTCCTCCTGCACCCCAAGCCCCAGCCCTGAGCCTCCTCCCACACCCAAACTCCCTCCCAGAGCCTGCACCCCTCATCTCCTCCTGCACCCCAAGCCCCATCCCTGAGCCCCCGCCCACACCCAAACTCCCTCCCAGAGCCTGCACCGCTCATCTCCTCCTGCGCCCCAAGCCCCATCCCTGAGCCCCCTCCCACACCCAAACTCCCTCCCAGAGCCTGCACCCCTCATCTCCTCCTGTGCCCCAAGCCCCATCCCTGAGCCCCCTCCCACACCCAAACTCCCTCCCAGAGCCTGCACCCCTCATCTCCTCCTGTGCCCCAAGCCCCAGCCCTGAGCCCCCTCCCACACCCAAACTCCCTCCCAGAGCCCAAACCCCCTCCTGCATCCCAAACCCTTCATCCTTGGCCTCACCCCAGAACATGCACCCCCCAGCCAGAGCCCTCACCCCCATACCCTAACTCCCTGCCCCAGCCTGGAGCCCCCTCCTGCACCCCAAACCCCTCACCCCTGCCCCCGACCCAGAGCCCAAACCCCCTGCCAGAGCCCTCACCCTGCCACTCCCCAACCCTCTACCCCCGTCTGGTGAAAATGAGCGAGTGAGTGAGGGTGGTGGAGAGCAAGCAACAGAGGGAGAGGGGATGGAGAGAGCTGGGGGCAGGGCCTTAGAGAAGGGGCAGGGCAGGGGTGGGGCCTCGGGGAAGGGGAAGGACAGGGCCAGGGTGTTCGGTTTTGTGCAATTAGAAAGTTGGCAACCCTAGGTTTGGTGGGAACTCTCTGAGGGAACCAGTGGACAAAGACGCTGGGAGTAGACATCTGCTGTGCCAGGTGGAGTCTGCAGGGTGGCTCACTCGGGCACTGAGCCCTCTCAGTGTGGGAGTCCCAGCACATCTCAGCACCACAAGCAGAGGGATTTCACGGGGAGGGACAGGGGAATGGCTCTTACCACCCCACCCGCTTGGGTCTATATATTCATGGCATCTCTTGGTAGCAGTCCAGGATGCGGCCTGGCCCATTCCTTCCAAGCCTCCGAGACAGCACAGGGGGCTGGGCGAAGGCAGAAAGAATGGAAAATGCTCCCTGCTGTTTCTATTTAACTTTAGGAATCTTTCCAGCTAAGATAATAACAGAAGACTTCAGTTCACCATCTCAAATATGCAGGTACTTTGCAGTATTAGGGACTGATGCCCTGGTCTTATAAAACTGGCCCCTGCTGATAGGGGAAGACAAAGTTGCCCATGAACAACATTTTATTTCTGAGTTAATGCAACTTCATGGGCAAAGGGGGTCAATCAGTTTTTCATAAAGTATAAAACAGAGAGACGTGCTGGGGGTCCCGGCCTGAGTCGCTGTCGAATGGGACTGAGAAGCGTGTGATGCAGTGCTGGGGTATGCTTCAGTGGCCATTCATTAATTTCCCTTTAACTGTTAATCTCGTCTTTTTCAGGGTATGGGCTATTTTCAGTCACATTACAGTGTATCTACAGTTCTCTCCCATGCAGTGGCGGGAAGGGTCTGCTTGTGTTGTTGAAATTAAAACAATATAGCCTTCCTGATCTGCTGAATTCCCCACGGGGCCAGAAGGAATGGGTGAGTTGGAAGGTGATTGTTTGCAGTAATGAGCATGTGACAGTTAAGGGGCAGGCTGTGATTTATGAAATCCTGTCAGGACAGAAGTTGTTGTTTCCCTTCTCCAAAGGCAGTCATGTGAATGGGAAAGAGCCTATGGGCCCAGCGAGTGAAATCATCTGCTGAGATGTCCACTGCCTGTCTGTGGTACTGTAAAGGGGAGAAATGCAGGCCTGGGCCAGTGCTCCCGCCAGGGATCCAGCTACTAAACCAAATATTTAAACATTCAGCCCCATCGGGCAGATTTAGGGGAGAAAAGTGTTTCAAGAGACTCTGTTTTACCAGGAAATGATATACGTATAAGAAAGGATAGGTGGGATTTTCCCAGCAGTCCAGGGGATTTAGCCACACCTCTTCTAGTCATCAAAGTGATGGAAAGCTCCCCGTATGTATTCACCGTGTCTGGGGCACAATCTGTACAGGGCTGTGTTTGTCGACAAGAGGTCAGTGTCAGGGCCTCTCTCTGCCAGCTGGGTGAAGAAATGACTGTGCAGCCCCCACGCTCTCTGGCAAATTGCCAGCTATCATCCTGCATAGGGATCATGGCCCGGCCTGCAGGAGGCAGAAACTAGCACTTCTCTTGTGGACAGGATGGAGTGAAATTAAAAGAAAGGGGAGCAGTAGAGACCAGGGATAAAAGGGGAAGCACGGAGTGGAGGTAAGAAGTAATAAATGCTTTAGCTCTGTCTGCATATATATTCAAGGGACACCATCATAGGACCTAACCACATCAGCCACACCATCAGGGGCTTGTTCACCTGCACATCTACCATTGTGATATATGCCATCATGTGCCAGCAATGCCCCTCTGCCATGTACATTGGCCAAACCGGACAGTCTCTATGCAAACAAATAAATGGACATAAATCAGACATCAAGAATTGTAACATTGAAAAACCAATAGGAGAGCACTTCAGTCTCCCTGGACACTCACTAACAGACTTAAAAGTGGCCATTCTTCAACAAAAAAACTTCAAAAACAGACTTCAACGAGAAATTGCAGAACTGGAATTAATGTGCAAACTTGACACCATCAAATTAGGCCTGAATAAAGACTGGGAGTGGCTGGGTCACAGCAACATTTTTTTTCCCCTCCGTTGATACTCACACCTTCTTGTCAACTGTTGAGTATGGGCTACCTCCACCCTAATTGAATTGGCCTCGTTAACACTGGCCCCCCGATCGGTAAGGCAACTCCCATCTTTTCATGTGCTGTATATTTATACCTGCCTACTGTATTTTTCACTCCATGCATCTGATGAAGTGGGTTATAGCCCACGAAAGCTTATGCCCAAATAAATTTTTTAGTCTCTAAGGTGTCACAAGGACTCCTCATTGTTTTAACCCTTTAGGTACATCTGGAAAGGGCATTCATCTTGTTTTTCCACCATAGCTAGAACTAGGAACTACTATAGGTCTGTTCTTCTGATATGTCTAGACCAATGAACTTCTGAGATTTTGTATATGCAGCTGAATGGAACCTCAGACATTCCACTAATACTAATAACAATAAATCTATCTCTTATACATGCTTTTTAGCACTAGATTTCAAAGTTTCTCTCTCTATATATCTATCTGAGAAAGCTCCTGTTACGTTATTGTGTTCAGTCTGTATAAAGCAAACATTTCTCCATGTGAAAATAATGCTCATCATAGAGGATACCTCTATCTGCTAAAATTAAATTACATTTAGGTTCCAGAGTAGTTCTAGTCAATAAGAAATGACACTGAGGCCCATCTTTAGGGAAGGATTTGTATTCTTGGCCTGTGTTGCAACATTAAATAAGAAACATTCTCTGTCATTAACCTTTTTCACTTTTCAGGTTTCTAACTGTGAATGTACTCTCCCCGGGTTTTCATACCTGAATTATTCTCAGTTAACAATCAGAAATAAAATGGCATGAAGAAAAAAAATACCAGTCCCCATGTCAGTCATGGCTGAGAGTCTCCAGATCTGAAATGCTGGCTGTCAAGTAAAGAATTCTGTTCAGCTCAGGAAGTACTTACACCATAACCTCACCCCTGGGGATTTAGCAAACACAGGGAGGGAGTTTAATTTAGAGACACTTCAGAAACAAAAATACTTTTTGAACACACAGCAAGGCAGCTGAAAAGGCTTTCTGCAGAGTGTTATCATAGCTGAAGAGCAAATGCTATTCAAAGCTGCTTAACGAATCAGAAGCAAGCTGACCTTCTGTGATTGCAGAACCAGCTTGTCCACACAAGCACCTCACAGGATCAGGCTTTCTGTGTCTCTATGAGTGGACGTCTACTGCATAACCTCGATATCACAGCATATACAATGTATTAGGAACATATGGACACGATCTCATACAGACTGTTGTGGCGGCTACATTTAAATGAAATGTAAATCGTGAAAGTGAAATGAAAGCTAATCTCCACATTTTGTATTAGACAAAATATCAGAGTGAATACAGATAAGTACCAAGTGTGAAATATCCAAAAGGGTAGGCTCTCCGTTCCGCATGACCTGATGGAGAAATGCCTTAAAATAGCATATCTCACTGCAATGCTTTAAACAGATACATCCAATTGATTGCTAATACACTTGGCATAGGACAGACAACAAACAGTTCTACACATTTGAAACAGGTGTTCATAGATTCTAAAGCCAGAAGGGACAATTGTGATGATCTAGTCTGACCTCCTGTATAACATGGGCCAGAGAATTTCTCATAAAGAATTTGTTTGGAACTACAGCAGATCCTTTAGGAAAACAGTCAGTCTTGATTTAAAAATTGCCAGTCATGGAGAATCCACCACGACCCCTTGGTAAAGTGTTCCAACAATGAATTATGGTCACTGTTAAAAATGTATGCCTTATTTCCAGTATGAATTTGTGTAGCTTTATCTTCTAGCCATTGAATGGGGTTATACATTTCCCTTTTAGAGTGAAGAACCCGTTATTAAATATTTGTTCCCCATGTAGGTACCTATAGACTGTGATCAAATCACCCCTTAACCTTCTCTTTGTTAAGCTAAATAGATTAAGATCTTTGAGTCTATCAGTATAAGGCAGGTTTTCTAATCCTTTAATCATTCTTGTGGCTCTTCTCTGAACCCTCTCCGATTTACCAACACCCTCCTTGATTTGTAGCTGCCAGAAATGGACACAGTATTCCAGCAGCAGCCGCGTAAGTGCCAAAAAGATGTTTGAACAGATGGATGTAAGAAGAGAAACTAAATTCATGAACACTTCTGAACTGTAGCGTTGCAGCTAATATTTACAGGAAAAGAAGCCTGGTTCATGACTGGCTGAAAATAATAACAATCAAAACAACGGCAGCAATAATGACACCTGGCTATGATATAATGCTTTTAGAGTCATGCGATGTGTCGAGACGTTTCTACAGCTTTCCCCTCAGAGATCAATAGGGGTGGGAGGGCTGAAATAGTGTTAGCCAATCAGATTCTACAGGCAAATTTCTGCTTTCTAACTGTCTTATCAACATTTGTGGCATGATTCTCCTCTCACTCCAGTGTAAATAAGGAGTAACAGCACCAAAAATAGTGGAACTCCTTGCGAGGGGGTGGGGGAGGACTGATGCAATTGCAGAGGTGTAGACAACTTTTTTTATTTTGGGTGCAACTAGATGTAAATATTATTAAGATAACAGCTATTGAAGATTGTTTTTGATACTCTGATTGTAGCTGGGCCAGTCCCTGATAACTCACAGTTTGCTCTTCAGTCCATGAGGGGGTGCAGTCCTTTGATTGTCTTGACTGCTTGAAGTCTCAGCTGGCTCTCAGTGGCCAGGGCTGGGTTGAGGGTCTCTCCTGCAGCAGGCTCTGGCTCCTTTCTTCCCTGGCTGGAAAACAGCTCAGCAAGCAGGTGCCCTCTTCCTGTGCGACAGGGAATTCTGTGTGCCTGGGTGATGCTCAGCTGTGTTTCTCCTGCTCCTCCTTCAGCCAGGCTGTCTGAGTCCCTCCTTGTCTCACCAGGATTACTGAGCCTCTTTTTCTGTCTCTGTGGCCAATGTCAGATCCCCTCTCTCTGAGAAGACCTAGGATAGGTCTAGCCAGCTGCCACTTCTCTGGAGCTGATTCCCAGTGCCTCCTGACTGGGTCTTCTCTACCACCGCTACCCCCCTGCCTACACTAGTTCCATGTGCTCTGTACACAAAGGGAAGAGGTGGCCAGACATCATGGAGCCCATGATTCTTTGGCATGAATCCCATCATTCTTGGAGTCAAAAGGCCTCCAGCTGCCATTTTATTTGTAGTCTTCTCCTTGTCTGTGAAGTACCAACAGATGAGGTGTATTCTGCACCCTTTCTTCATTCTGCAATATGATAGACTGTTCTACAAAGAAGCAATGACTATATCAAACTGTGAGGCCAGCTCAGTTTGCCAGAGCGTGTTGTATGTTTTAATTCTGCTGCAGTCCGATATCGCTCTTTCTGAGCAGTGGCTGCGTGAAGTATACAAACAAAGTGTGTTTCCAAGTGCTAAAATGAAATCGTTGAAACATGGCAGTACAAAGGAGCAAACTACACTTCCAACAACAAGCGGATCAACTTCTGCTGGTTGTAGTACTGAGCTGTCTCCTCCATTGCCAGCAACAGAAATCAAATGCCAGCTGCCTGTACTGTTAGCACGTCTGAGACACCTCATCAACCACAACTTATGTCTTTCTCTTTGTGTAACTTTGGAAAACAAGCCATTCTTCTGCTTATCCTGGTTTGAGGATTTTTAGTGGCTCCATTATTCTAATGGTAGCACAATATGTTTCTACTGTTGTGCAGCTGTTAAGTACAAACTACTTTTGACTAAGGACACAGAAGAAGCGTTCACAAATACTGGATTATCTAATTGGAAAAAAAGGCTCAAGACAAGTTTGAGAGTCACCAAGTTTCTTTGTGTCACCAGGAAGCAGCTGATATTTTTCAAATGACAACAAAGAATGTCGGTGCTATGCTTGGTTTTCACTATTTTCGGAAGAAAGAAGCAAACAGGAGGATTCTAATGAGGTTAGTAATTAGCATATGTTATCTTGCCAGACAGGGACTTAGGCTTTATCTACACTGGCACATTCGTCGGTAAAACTTTTGTCCGTCAAGGGTGAAAAAAACATCCCTGACTGACAAAAGTTATACTGACGAAAAGTGCCAGTGTGTACAGCACTCTTGTTGTACAGTGCTCTCCTGCCAACAAAACTCCCATCCTTCATTGGGGGTGATTTTATTTTGTCAGCTGGAGAGCCCTCTCCTGCCAACAAAGAGCAGTTACACAGCATACCTTACCGCAGCACTGCTATAGTGGCACAGCTGTGCCGCTGTAAGGTGCGCAGTGTAGACATAGCCTTGATGGTGAGGCCATTATACTGACCAAGCTGAAAAAATGCCCTTCAGTGGAGAGGTTCTGCACCTCAAAGGATGCAATGAAAGATCCTGACATGAGAGTTTGAATTGGTGGAATAGCAGCTCAAATGGAAAAGTTTCATTCCTTTTTGTACTGAACAAGCTTGACAAGTCTTAAACATGGCAGATAATCTGTTCAAAACTTGGCATGCATCAGTCATTTTAGCAACAGAAGGCCAAGTGAAAATTATATTTATGAAAATGACATTTAATTCATTTCAGTCCATCTGATCAGGTGAAAGCTACAATTCATTCTGGGAGCAAATCTATCTGAAAAGTTTAAAGTTGGAGATAGAATGCCTGAGCTTACAAGAAGGAGAAAAGTTTTGAAGAAAAGGCTAATAGGGACAGGTGAGCTCAGGTACCCAAATTCAGCAAAGGAATTTTAAAAGTACATCTACTTTGAAGTAATTGATTTTACACTGCCCAATATACAATCAAGGTTTAACAAAAAAGTGACAAAATTATTCAAAATCTTGCAACTTTTATAACTTAAAATGTAGTTAAAATGTAATTTCAAGAAATGCTTCAGGTGCACGATTCTGAGTTTAACCATCATCAAATGATTACTCAGCTACATCTGTTACAAGTCAACCATCAGTTTAGAGAAAGATTATTAAAGTCAGTTCAGAAATATCTCAGGTTGCTTGGCTAAATTGAACATCAGCTGTTTTCCGACGTGGTAAAGTTGATAAAACTGATTTTGGTGGTAGCAGCAACCAATGCAGTAAATGAATGGAGTTTCAATGCGCTACATCAAACTAAAACATGGTTTTGATCGCCATGGGACAATCACAGCTTAACTGGTGTATAATTTTATATGTATGCGTGTTGCAGAAGAATTTATTTCAAGAACTGTAGGGCAAAGATCATTATTTGAAATGTTTTCAGATTTGTAAGTTCTTTTTACTCATGTTTTAAATAGTAATGTTGTAATGAGTAGTTTTGTACCATAACTAAATCTGTCCACCTTTCATAAACTCAAAGCAAAGCAAAATTCTGTTCCAAACTCAGTGTTTTCTATATTTATTAATGCAACCCCTAATATTTTTTTTGGGGGGGGGGTGAAGACCCCTCAAGCCCTCATTGTCTTTGCCCATGAACTGAGAGCAGAATTAGGCCCTAGGTTTTTTTTAACCCTGCTTCCTCTCCCCTTCAGAAAGTTTGTTTACTCTTTTAAAATTGATCTTTTAATTTCTGGCGATCTGAGGCGAGTTCAGGAGTTTCTGACGTTCATTCTGGCTCTACAAACCAAGTCAATAGACTAAAAGAAGCCAGGAAGGAGCAGCAACACTATTTCCTTTAGCACTTGCTCAAGTCTAAAACTGAACTTCCTTCATCTTTGTCCAGTGCCCCTCTGCGCTCGCAGACCTTAGAACAATTGAGTTTTATTCACAGAACTGCTCATGGACTATAAACTCACACATGTGAAATGTTCTCATAGAAGTAAAATTCATTATGTGCTCTGGGACATTGCTTGACATACCAGGGGGACGGGGTGCCCAGAACCCCTTTCTAGAGCTCTGGCCCAGAGGCAGTTAACTAAGCTGGGAAAAGATCTGACCGAGTCCTTCCCAACAAGGACCATGCACACATTTACAATTATTTTGTACAAAACCCGATTTGTTCTAGCAGTGCTACCTTGGGTCAGCACTGGTATAGGGGAGAGGGTTTAGAATGTCTAAAACATTCTAATTCTGCTTAGCTGCTTCCTCCCCAGAAACCCTTTTGTCTTCTGAGAGACTCAAAGCGCCAATGGCTTCTTCAAGCCCGGCTGGTTTTAAGACTTCCATTCATCCAATTAGGGAATAGAAACAATACCATGTGACTTATGTGACTAATCACAATTAACCAACACAGCTCACATTTTGAATTTCAAGTATCAACTCCACAGAGGAAGCTGTTCCGGACCCATCCAAAGAGGAACAAAAAATTTTAAATCTTGGAAAAAATTGTCACTGAAATTGGAATGATGAATAAATCTGGAATTTGCAGCGTGTTCTAAAAGCAGGGAAAAAAGGCTAATTTCATGGTGGGAATAGTCAGTTCTCAGCACAACATCTACATATACACACCTGTATCTGCTTGTCTACATAGGATTTTTTAATGAGGCCATCTTGTGGGATCTGAATGTAAATAACACAAACCCTCAGTCTTCCACAGTCAGATGCTGAGTGGAGATCATGGTGGCAATGGGTCAAGTTCATGGTGTGAGTGCAGGTCTGGGGATGATGACACAGAGGCTGCGAAACTTCAGGATGCGTAAGGACTTCAGGAACTCTGGTCTGTTACCACAAAATAACGGTTGGGGATGTGCAGATGCCTACAGTGATCGCCTGGCTGCTGTTTATGATCAGCCAGACACCTGGATGGGCTTTTTTGGGGGGCGGGGGGGGATGAGGACTACGGTCCAAATGCATGTGAAGGAAGCCTGCCTTTACATTCAGGGGGCCAGGGCACCGCACCAGGACATCACAAGGAAAAGACCGGGCTGGCACACACACACAGACTGTCCCTGGTGCCTAGTGACTGCCCAGTCCTGTGTGTGCCCTGCAGCTGCCCCCCCCAAGTCTGTACCCTGTGGGTAATGTGTGGTAATTAAAAATCCCCCCAATTAACAAACAAAGACACACGTGGAAACGAACAGACGAAGTAACAACAAACGCTTTTAATAAAATTTAATAATACACAGTGTTTGTGAAATCTTTGGGGACTTGGTGATCCTGTAAGTGGAAGAACTTACAAATACAAATTTACAGAGAGGTGTCTTGTACATTAGCGCTCTGCTGTGTGCAGTGACAGTTCTCACGGCCCCTACCTTCACTGTTGGGGGGGGGGGGACTCTTTGTTGTTGGGGAGGCGGTTGCAGATGCAGGGGGGGGCTCTCTCCTGCCTGTGGTCTTGCAGAACATCTACAAGGCGCCGGGCGTGTCCGTTTGCTCCCTCATTAGACCAGCAGCGTTTTGAGTCGCCTGCTGGTCTTCCTAGGTGCACAGGCTCTCTGCGACTGTCTCTGCTCTGCCGCCTCTCGCTCTGCTGCTGCTGGCCATCAGTTCCTGGAACATGTGAACCTGTTCTTTTTCTTTCTCTTCTATTCTGAGCCCCTCTCTGAGGGCGGCGAGGGGGGCAGTGAAGGCCGGAAGTGTGTGTGTGATGCGAAAAAAAGTGTGATTTCTTGAACAAATACACATTTGCCAACAGTAAACACAGTCTAGTCATTTTCAGTTAAAGACCCAACAGGAAAACCAAGTCTCAGGAGATCTGGAACTAGTCCGAGATTGACCTGCTTTTGGTCATTCTTATGCAAAGTAAAACTCTGTGTTGCGGTCATTTCTATGCAAAAGTAAAACTCTGTTCACCTCTCCCAAGAAACCTCTTGAGGCTTTTCCAGCGCTGCCTCTCTCTTTTTTTTTTGAATCCCAGAGGGACTATTGCTCTCCATTGCTGTGTGTGTGACCTGCTGTTTGTTTAGTTTCATATTAAAAATGTTTATATAGTATTTATTTTTTTATAAATCCCCTGTTTTTAAAAAAATAAATGTTATCTGAGGAGTGATGAAGAGATCCTGGCTGTCAGGAAGCGGAGTGGGTTCGATGTCGCCTGCGCCGTCCTCTAAAAGACCCTTCCTCATCTTCCCAATCGAATTAAAGTCCTAGTGTAGACCAGGCCTCAGTCTTAGGACTGTATCTGGATACAGACTAACACGGCTGCTACTCTGAAACCAGTCTTAGGACTGTTTCCCTGATTCCTCCTTGTCCCCATGGTTCAGCTTTGCCTCAGCCAACATTCAGTTCTTGGCTGTATAAATCTTGTATTGCTTCATCACAAGAGACACTAAAATCTGCTGCTTCTTCTGTGGCAAGCATGCATGCATCATGTTACAAACTGAAAACATTGGAAGCTGTTCTGATGCTAATTAGTTAAGGGCACCCCAGTAACGCGCACTCACTATATTAATCCAGTCATTTTTAACCAGAGGCTGGTTCTGAATTTTGCAAAGTTTGGGCTAGTGTGTTTGGACCCAGTCCTGGTTCAGATTAATATCTAGTCCAAACACACATTACAAGAATTTTATTATTATTTCTTCATGAAGAAATATTGCCACTGAGTTAAAACTGTGTAACTGTTATTAGCTCCAAACCATTAGGGAAAGACATGCATTATATGTATTATAAACAGAAAAGCAGAAAGTGATTTAGAATAAACATGGATTGAACCAATACTTCCGCCCCATTCACTCCACTGTCCTGTATCTGTTGACTCCACTGATAGGCTTAACATTATCTGTTGGTCACTTCCTGGCACACAGTTTGTAAATTGTCTGCACCAGCCCCTGGTGTGTGCTGACTTGACCTAGTGTACAGGCACTGAGGGAACATCATTCAGTGGCCAACCTTTCAGATTGCACACTTTTTCCAAGACAAATCCTTGCTATCAAGTCTGCTCCTGGCACTCAGTCCAGCTCCAGACAGAGTGAAATTCTAACCCAGCCATGGGGCAGCATACATAAAGCACCATGCTTATAGGAGCCTCGGAGAGGTGCTTCCAAAGCAAACATCTTGTATGCAGGGCTATGATCTTAGCGGGAGTTTTCAGTGGGTGTGACCTCCATTATTCCCATCATGGCAAATACTAGTGAAACCAATGGTAAAATATGGCAATTCCCGAACCGTGGCTCTTCTCCGAGTGATGCCCCAATCCAGGGCATAGGCCTATCCTCAGGCCTATGCCTTTAATCACGCAGCACATGTTTCCAATTCACATGTTCAGATGGTAATAACCTCACTATATCAGTTTTCACTTGTTAGACCAAAACGCCTTTTTGGTTTGAGGCTGCACATGTTGTACTACACTGCACAAGTAGGTTATTCTTAGAAACAAATCCCTTTCCAAAAACATGCAGGTCAGCAGTTCAGCCTTTGGTTTCACTTTCTGCACTGTTCCCTTTATGCTCTGTTTCCAGTCTCACCTCCCAGCTCATTCCCCTCACAACCCATCACCACTTGCCTGCTTTGCCATTTGTTCTACACTAGCTGGGCTTTTCATTTGCTGAGCCTACAGGTTAAACAGAATGTCTCGTTTCACTTTCAGGTGTATTCTTACCCTTTTAAAAATAAATAAATCTACCTAAATTTCAAAACATTATCTGACAAAACATTTTTTTCCATTTTTTTTGCAGCTGAATTTATTTCCCAGATTTGACCCAACTTCTTGAATAGTTTTAGTTGACCCAGCACTGAATTTTTCAATGAATAAACTATTTGTCAACTTTTTTTTGCCTTGGTCCAATAGCAAAGTGAGAGTGAAACCCACAGACCCAGGCACTTTGGGGTGGAGAATTCCCTTGGGACACTCCCTGTTATAGTAGTATAGTGCAAGGCACAAGAGTTAGCAAAATCATCCATGGCTGAACAGGCCTACAAAATCTAGCATCACAGGGGAGGGTGGTGTAATGAACTGTCTAGTGTGCACTGGTACCCCTTGCGCAGCTCTGATTCCTGGATGGAATCAGAGCTGCGCAACTCTGCATCAGAGGCGCTATGCTGCTAAAAGCGAATGGAACTGAAGTGACGGAGGCCTGATGAGCAGCAGAGTGTAACAACTTGGTAGTCTCAGGTAGCTGCAGATGGTCATAGTTAGTAGCCAGGCTGCATGGAGTTAGTCATTTGTTTGCTCCTTTTACAGTATAAAAATATGCTCCTAAGGAGCTACCACAAAAAGAATGTAAGAATTATTGAAGTTTTAAAACAGGAACTGTGCTCACACAACACCAAAGCAACCTGGGCAGGAGCAAAGTCCTTGCCCTCTTCTCATTTCCTTCTGGAAGTCACGGTTTTGAGAGTTCATTGTGTGCTTACGTTGGTGTGATTGGTGCGCTGAGTGAGCTGTGTGCTCAGATTGGTACAACGACTGCTCTCAATCAGTTGTGTGCTCATGGTACGATTGCCGTTCAGAGCTCTGGACGTCTCCCTGTAAGAACCTTTCTCAAAACTAACCCACTGCCTCCTCTCCAGCTTTGCGAACTGACACCCTCAGGGAAAGCACAGTTTGAGATTGTCCTATACACCACCAGTGACACAGTCATTTCATAACAACTGTGTTTTCTAATTGCTCTGTACCGATCACAGATATCAACCATATCATCCAAAAGGCTAGTTCAGCCTATATATGGTCAGAGGATGGGGGTGCCAAGATATCTGTTTTGTTCTGCTAAAATCAGATAGCTAGTGCCCGTCACTACTCCAGTGGGCTGCAGCCAACTCACATTGTGGAACGTTGATTTTCTTTATAATTAAAGAAGTTACATGCCTGACTGTTAGCACGACACTTCCCCTTGCTGAGACCAAGCATCTGGGGGGTAGAGTGAGGGGGTGTGGGAGATAGTGGATGAGGGACCAGAGACAACAAGAAGCATATGCTGATGTTTCAGGATTGTCACAAATGCCGACAGATGCACTGGAATTAGCTGAAAGCTGCACATAACAACACTAGTGAAAGAAACGTCCCTTGATCCCCTCTGCCTATCTGTCTTGGCTGAAGGACCCTTTCACTCTCGGTAGAGAGCAGATACCTGCTGGCATGCAGCAGGTTAATACAAAGCTAGACACTGATGATGTTTGCATAACCAGGGCTAATCTGGCCTCTTCCCTTCCACAGGTGTGAAGTATTGTTAAAGGTGCAGTAAGGTTGGCCCAAGACTGAGCCTGCAGCTCTGTTCAGTAATTAGAGCCTCATTCTGGAAGAAGGGAATTTACTGCAGAGCGCAGTACACAGGAGCCCAGTACGTGCTCTCCAGGACTTTCGCAAAGTGGGGCTGAGGGAGCTGGCTGAGAATGTGATGAGTGGTTTGGGATGCTCAGTGTGATTGTGGTGGTGAAGAGGGTAGTGAAAGCCAGGGGCTTGCTCTGGGGTAGCTCTCCCGTCTCAAGCCTCTGTGGCAGGGTCAGCTGGTCTGCTGGTCAAAGGTAGCCTCCCCCCATTCTCCAGACCAGTTCTCCCTACTTGCCACTTGGATTTGCACTGTCTGCTTTCTCTAAGAGATGACCCACTGAGATGTTTAGCAGTGGTTAACAGCCACCTCTCAAAGGCTCAATGACCAAGCTTAGAAACAGACCAGCCTGCGTTTCTCAGTCCCAGCTGGTTTTTCTGTTGACCTTTACAATAGGCAGATTCACATTTTCCTCCAGACCAACCTTACCCCCCACCCACATACTTATTTTCCATTGTTATAAATTAGGGGCAGAGGTCTAGGCTTCTATCTCCACCATCATCACCCCTGGGACTGGCTCAAAGTCTACTCGGATTTACACTTTGTGCAACCAACTGATTTCCTAGATTTCAGTGTGGAAACAGGATGCATGTCAGGGCAGAACATGGCCTGCTCCACCCAATGAAAAAGATGCATCTGGAGCAATCTGTGACCCAACCTTGTGTGTCATATTAGAAACGTCAGTGCTCCACCTTTGATGTGGCCTGGGAAGAGGAGAAGGAAGGTGATGGGATTCTTTGCAACCAGCTAAGTCGCTTTCATACAGTGTTGAGCTTGGATGCAGCATCAAGGCTAGTACTGATGCTTACTCTGACTGCATACTGTCCTCATGAGATTTTCCCACCTTCTCCAGGGAGCTGGGCTCAGGGCATGTTTCAAGACTACATTCCTGTTGCTAAGATTAGAGTCAAGAATTTACTTTACAGCATGGCCAGTGTCATGTGTCTGTTGCTCTTTCTAAGTGGCGGGCCCGTCTCCGTTGTGGGTTGTTGTAGTGACCTACTGACTGTAAATAATGTGTGGTCTGTGTAGCAAGGCAGGTATTCCCCATAACTCAGCACTTTTAAGGTTTTGGATCAGTGCTTGGAATATGCATTTGAACTACCATAACTACCTTTTAACGAAGTTCTTTTCTCTTTTAATTTCCCAAGTTTTTTTTAAGATTGATCTATACATTGATTACAACATCAGTGTATTTATAAATTGTTATTTGTTGGCTCTTGTAAACTGTTAATTTAATAGAATCCATGCCTCACCTTGGTAATGACTTCTGTAAGCAGAAGTAGTAATTAAAGCACAAAAAGTGTATAAATACCCTTTAAACTAGTTGTCTGACAGATGTCTCCATTTATGATTGCTCGGTATGGGTGTGAAAATGAATCAGTATAGGTCAGAAATCCAATGCATTTTCAACAGAAATGTGTCTTGTTGTTAAGTGAAAACTCTGTATGTACCCAAATGAGCATTTTTCCGAAGGAAAACCCTCGGTATATAGGTCAGAGTAATACATCAAATCACAGTTATCTGATACTCAGTGCTGTCTCCTACATAACGGTTGCAAAAAATAATGTGACCAGTTTGTTAATTAAAATATTTTTCTCTTAACATTATTTATGAATTGCTGCCATAGCTACTGTTGACAGTTTTAAATAGTGCGGCTTCAGTCTACCACACTTATTTCATGTGAAGACTGAAATCTAATTTTGCACAAAATGAAGTAACTAGAGGAGGTTTTGTAATTAATTGATAAATGTAACAGTAACAAGTCACTGGGACCAGATGGCATTCTCCCAAGAGTTCTTAAAGAATTCAAATGTGAAATTGTGGAACTATTAACTATGGTTTGTAACCTGTCCTTTAAATCAGCTTCTGTACCCAATGACTGGAAGATAGCTAATGTAATGCCAATATTTAAAAAGGGCTCTAGTGGTGATCCCGGCAATTACAGACCGGTAAGTCTAATGTCAGTACCGGGCAAATTAGTTGAAACAATAGTAAAGAATAAAATTGTCGGACACATAGAAGAACATAACTTGTTGGGCAAAAGTCAACATGATTTCTGTAAAGGGAAATCATGTCTTACTAATCTATTAGAAGCAGCAAAGAGTCTTGTGGCACCTTATAGACTAACAGACATATTGGTAATCTATTAGAGTTCTTTGAAGGGGTCAACAAACGTGTGGACAAAGGGGATCCAGTGGACATAGTATACTTAGATTTCCAGAAAGCCTTTGACAAGGTCCCTCACCAAAGGCTCCTACGTAAATAAAGTTGTCATGGGATAAGAGGGAAGATCCTTTCATGGATTGAGAACTGATTAAAAGACAGGGAACAAAGGGTAGGAATAAATGGTAAATTTTCAGAATGGAGAGGGGTAACTAGTGGTGTTCCCCAAGGGTCAGTCCTAGGACCAATCCTATTCAACTTATTCATAAATAATCTGGAGAAAGGGGTAAATAGTGAGGTGGCAAAGTTTGCAGATGATACTAAACTGCTCAAGATAGCTAAGACCAAAGCAGACTGTGAAGAACTTCAAAATGATCTCACAAAACTAAGTGATTGGGCAACAAAATGGCAAATGAAATTTAATGTGGATAAATGTAAAGTAATGCACATTGGAAAAAATAACCCCAACTATACATACAACATGATGGGGGCTAATTTAGCTACAACTAATCAGGAAAGAGATCTTGGAGTCATCGTGGATAGTTCTTTGAAGATGTCCACGCAGTGTGCAGTGGCAGTCAAAAAAGCAAACAGGATGTTAGGAATCATTAAAAAGGGGATAGAGAATAAGACGGAGAATATCTTCTTGCCCTTATATAAATCCATGGTACGCCCACATCTTGAATACTGTGTACAGATGTGGTCTCCTCATCTCAAAAAAGATATACTGGCATTAGAAAAGGTTCAGAGAAGGACGACTATAATGATTAGGGGTTTGGAACTTGTCCCATATGAGGAGAGATTAAAGAGGCTTGGACTTTTCAGCTTGGAAAAGAGGGGACTAAGGGGGGGATATGATAGAGGTATATAAAATCATGAGTGGTGTGGAGAAAGTGAATAAGAAAACGTTATTTACTTGTTCCCATAATATAAGAACTAGGGGTCACCAAATGAAATTAATGGGCAACAGGTTTAAAACAAATAAAAGGAAGTTCTTCACACACGGCACAGTCAACCTGTGGAACTCCTTGCCTGAGATTAAATAGGGTTTAAAAGAGAACTAGATAAATTCATAGAGGTTAAGTCCATTAATAGCTATTAGCCAGGATGGGTAAGGAATGGTGTCCCTAGCCTGTTTGTCAGAGGGTGGGGATGGATGGCAGAAGAGAGATCACTTGATCATTACCTGTTAGGTTCACTGCCTCTGGGGCACCTGGCATTGGTCACTGTCAGTAGACAGGATACTGGGCTGGATGGACCTTTGGTCTGAACCAGTATGGCCATTCTTATGTTCTTAATGGGCACAGAACACATGTTCCTCCATATCTTATGTGTCCCAACCCATCGAATCAATTTCTATTCTGTAATGTACGTACTGGAGGGGTCCAAAGGAACATGAGACATTGCCCTGTTCAAATCGGGAGATTTTTGACTATGTATTAAAAACACCATTACCCTCCTACCTCAAAACTCAGAGCTTCATAGATTCTAAACCCATAAAGGACCATTGTGCTCATCCAGTCTGACCTCCTGTATAGCACAGGCCAGAGAACCTCCCCAAAACAATTCCTGGAGCAGAGCTTTCAGAATAACATCCAGTATTGATTTAAAAAGTGTCAGTGATGGAGAATCCACCACAACCCTTAGCAAATTGTTCCAGTGGTGAATTACTGTCACTGTTAAAAATTTACACATTATTTCCAGTCTGAATTTGTCTAGCTTCAACTTCCAGCTATTGGATCGTGTTAGACCTTTCTCTGCTAGAGTGAAAAGCCTGTTATTAAATATTTGTTCCCCATGCAGGTACTTACAGACTGTGATCAAGTCACCCCAACCTTCTCTTTGTTAAGGTAAATAGACTGAGCAATTTGAGTCTATCACTATAAGGCAGGTTTTCTAAACTTGTAATGATTCTCTTGGCTCTTCTCTGAACCCTCTCCAATTTATCAGCATCCCTCTTGAATTGTGGGCACCAGAACTGGACACAGGATTCCAGTAGCAGTTACACCAGTGCCAAATACAAAGGTAAAACAATCCCTCTATTCTTACTTGAGGTTCCACTGTTTGTGCATCCCAGGATCACATTAGCCCTTTTGACCACAGTGTCACACTGTGAGCTTATGTTTAGCTGATTATCCACCATGACCCTTAAATCCTTTTCAGATTCGCTGCTTCCCAGGATAGAATCCCCCAACCTGTAAGTGTGGCCCCCATTCTTTGTTCCCAGACGGATACATTTACATTTAGCCATATTAAAACAAGTATCATTTGCTTATGTCGTCTTCATTATTTACCACTCCCCCAATTTTTGTGACATCTATAAACTTTATCATTTGATGATTTTATGTTTTCTTCCAGGACATTGATAAAATGTTAAACAGCGTAGTGACAAGAATCGATCCCTACAGAACCCCACTGGAAACACACCAGTTTGATGATGATTCCTCATTTACAATCACACTTTGACACCTATCAGTTAGGCAGGTTTTAATCTATTTAATGTGTGCCATGTTAATTTGATCTCATTCTAGTTTTTTAATCAGAATTCTGCATGGCACCAAATCAAACACCTTACAGAAGTCTTAGTACATGATGTCAACACTATGACCTTTATCAACCAAACTTGTAATCTCGTAAAAAAGATACCAAGCTTGTTTGACAGGTTCTATTTCCCATAGACCCATGTTGATTTGCATTACTTGACCCTACTTTCATTCATTATTAATCAAGTCCCATATCAGCTATTCCATTATCTTGCTCAGGATCAATATCAAGATTGATATTGATATCAAGGCCTATTACTACCCGGATCATCCTGTTTTCCCTTTTAAAAAATTGGCACAACATTAGCTTTCCTCCAATCTTCTGGAACTTTCCCAGTGCTCTAAGACTTATTGAAAATTAATATTAAAAGTCCAATAAGTCACCAGCCAGCTCCTTTAAAACTCTTGGATGCAATTTATCTGGACCTGCTGATTTGAAAATGCCTGACTTTAATAACTTCTGTTTAATATCCTCCACACATGCTAGTGGAATGGAAAGAATGTTATTATCATGATATGATGAGACTATATCATTTTCCCCCTCAGATACAGTACAAAAATATGTATTGAACACTTCTGCCTTTTTCTGCACTATTAATGATAATTATGCCATTTCCAGCTAGTAATGGAACGATACCATTGTCAGGATTCTTTTTGTTCCTAATATATTTTAAAATCTTCTTATTGTATTTAACTCTGTTCGCCATAGATTTCTCCTTGTGTCCCTTTTTTCCCTTATCAATTTTCTACAATTCCTAACTTCTGGTTTATATTCATTAGTATCAACTTTCCCTTTCTTCCATTTGTTATATATTATTATTTAAATTTTTTTTATAGCTTCCCCTCCAAACCAGGTTGGGTTATTTAACCAGTATGGGCTTCCTCCTTAATTATAAGCATCAAAGAATCCTGTGGCACCTCTATAAGGTGCCACAGGATTCTTTGCTGCTTCTACAGAACCAGACTAACACGGCTACCCCTCTGATACTTGACTCCTTAATGATGGCATTATGGCTTTTTAGGTTTCCATTAAGGTGTTTTTAAATTGTTCCCAATTATCATTCACTCAGACATTCATCCTCATTTCCAACTACTGCTTACATTTCTCATTTGTCTCTGAACAATAGCTGATTCCCAGATCCTCTCACATGTTTGCACGGTCAAACTGAAATCTGTAATGCAATCTTGACTATGCTGTTGCGACCTGCTGCGGCAGAATATGTATCAGAATCTGGAAATCTAACAGTAAATCCTGCCAGAATTGGCAGGCTTCCAAAAAGACTGTTCTGTGCTTTGTTCAGTGCAGTACTGCAAATCTGGCATTTCCTAAACACTATGTTTGTCTGAAATCTTTTATGTTCCATCCCAGCTTCCCCTCCACTCTCCCTATATCCCAGAGAGAATTCCACAGCGCCTTTTCAATTTGACTCCGTTTCCTTCTTTCTGTATGCTCAGAAGATAGTTTAATTAATAGATCCTTATTTCTTCCCATTCTTCTCTTCTTTCTTGAGTGCAGTCACCTGAACCAAGGGGCTATGCACTGCAGTCCCTGTCAGATTGATTCCAGCATACGCTTTGAAACAGAGAGACTGCTCATTCAAAGGGAATTCCTGTCTCTTCTGACAGATCTAGAATAGGCCCCAGTTTCTTCTTGCTAGCACTGTCCCTTCTCAATAACACAGAAATCTCAGCATGGATGAGCTGAGGCTCAGTCACTGCTCAAACCTCCTCATTGAAGAATTTCTGTGGAGAGATTTCTCTCTTCCTTGGCTTTTCAGTATTTCATTGTCACTTCATTATCTCGCAGCATCCAGACTGGATCATTACACCTGCCAAAACTATATGCAAATAATTTAAAGGCTTTAGCCCAGGACAAGATGAGTCTGGACTATGTCGCTCCTTCTTGCTATTTACCTCCAATCCAGGGAGTTCTATACCAGAGTCAGCAAGGGACTCAAGGTGGAAAATCCAAGACTGTGGTTTTTTTTTTCTCTGTTGCTCTGCACTCTTGACCAGTGTGGGGGAATTCCACTGGGATTGTCCAGAAGGCACAGCGACAGACTGCAAACTGATCCCTTATCATCTACCTGATCTTAAGTCACCTCTGAGTCTCTGCTTTTGCTCTTTGTGCTGTGCTTGCGACCCCCTCGTAAATTACACATGTGCGAACTCTGTAAGATGGTACATTAACCATAGGGAAACATTGGTGCTGACACTAGGGATGCGGGGGTGCTAGAGCACCCCCTGACTTGAAATGGTTTCCATCATGTACAGGATTTGCAGTTTGGTTCAATGGCTTTCAGTTTCAGCACCACCACTGTAAAATTTGTTCCAGCATGCCTATAGGGCAACTTCCATATACATGGTGCCGCATTATCACACAATAACACAAGTGCACAGACTAGGCTGTGACATCAGCCATCTGGTCACTTTCTGGAGCACTCCCCATATGTCCCTCCCGGCTTCTCTGAAAGAGCAGTGGTATTTCCTTGCTAGCCCACCTTCTCCCCTTCCTCTGACAGTGTGTTCAGAGCCATTTGGCTCTGCATGGTCTGTCCCTCCCCAGTGGCAGAGTCCCATTCCAGGTCTGAGTCCCTTACAAACCCCTGAAAGGAAGGGAAGACTTCTTATCCCCATTTTACAGGGCAGGGGGAGGGAAAACGATGCCTGGCGAGGGGGAGTGGGCTGCTCAAGGTCCCACAGATAGTTAATGGCAGAGTGGGAACAGAACCCAGAACTTGTGGTCTGTGCTTTTAACAATGGTCAGGAACCCTGGGACACAAGGGCCTTTTGAACAGGATTGCTGTGCCGAGCTGCACCATGCACCCTCTTAATTCAGTGACCAAATTTCTGTTTGGTACAGGGGCTAGCGTTACAGATAGGCAATTTTTCATGGGGAAAATATCTCTGGCAATTGCAGTAGTTAAGGGTACAATAATGTAAACACAGAGCAGCATGTACATTAAACAAAGCAAAACAAAACCCTACCTAAACAACGCCCCTCTCTCTGAGCGAATGACACTAAGAATAACCCCGCCACAAAGATGGACTACTGAGTTGGCTGCCCTCTGGCACTTCCCCATGACAGTTACCAGGCTTTGCACGGCTAGTCCTGCCAGCTATGTCCAAGAGGAAACGTGGCAGAAATGTCTCCCTGCCATTGGCACCAAAGAAACAAGCACGTTCATGCCCCTTCAGGCCACAAGAAGGGCCCAATGTTCGGCCTTCGCCTCACCATTATTTCTGCTTCGACTGGGCATTTAGTTAGTTTCAAGGCATCCTGGCTCCCTCCCCACTTCTACATTCTCCCGGACAGGCCTAGGCTGGGGTGATTCCCACCATGACTCACTCCCATGCGGATTTACTGGTGGGTCCCTCCAAGGCGCTGGCAGTGAGCTGCACTTTGCTGTCCAGAATGGCAGTGAGGGTCACTGCAGACCCTCAGCCAGAGCCAGCAGAGACTTGGCGTTGCAGCTAAAGGAGTGTCTGCGCAGAGATTATCCATTTTCCCTGTCATTCTCTTTCCTTCCGAGGCCAAGGGCCTAACGAGCACAGCCAGCCCCTGCTCCCCGGCACACCAGAAATCGCCCTCTCTCCTCACAGAGACACCTTCCTCCCAGGTGTATGTCTCTCTCCAAACGCCAGCCTTGCCCCCACTGACCTTGAGCTAGGGCCTTTCCTCTGTCTCCCTGCCAGCAGGTGGCAGGAAATCTACTTCCTCCTGTTGGTTGCTAGGGGTGAATATCCCAGCCATTGGGGTTCCCATTGTCTTTCTGAATCCTCCATTGATATGGGCTGGTTTTCAGCTGGTCCTTTTCTAGCCCATTCAGCCCATCCCAGACAGTTCCACCAATGCCTCTTGCCCTCAGCTCTTCTCCAAGATGCCAGAGCAACTTTTTAACTCTTTACACTCCATGCCTGGTAATGCAAAGCATGGGGGAAACTGAGGCAGAGATAGAACTCATAAAAATATTACCAAAATCCCCACTTTCTCACATGGTGACTCTCAGCCTGCCTCCCTGTAGGCCAGATAAGGACACATGCGCTCTCTGCACATTGACACGCCCAGTGTTAGTGCCTGAGTGAGACATATGCACACACCCTTATTGTTTTCAGAGGACTGGGGAAATGCTGCATCCGGGGCAATAGTTCTTCCATGGTTCACAGAACACCCACGCTTTATTAAGGGCATCTTGTGGTGAACAGCAATCAGAACTTGTCTGCTTCACTCCAGCCTTGGGAGCCCAGGTTAGTACCCAGGGGTAGTGTTATGGAAAGGGTGGTTAGCATGAGATAGGGCAAAGCAGGAAACCACAGCACAGCAACTGCGCATTAGGCAGGGCGTGAGTTAACAGGAACACCCTTAGCAGGAGGCTAAAGCTTCATTTGCCCATTGGATGCAGTGAGCTCAGCGCAGGTGGAACCTGCTCTGGGTGACTGAGGTCCTGGACATGGGGCCGGTCTTGCTCCCTTTGGACTCATGGGAGTTTAATTAATGTCTTTGTTTGGGCCTTTATTTACCAACCCTCTTGTTCCTGCAATGTCCTCTAGAGCAGCAGCCGTCTGTGCTGCCAATACTGGCGACAGCAGGGCGGTCGGGTGCCTGTGACCTGTCTTGCACCAAAGAACATTTCCCTTCATTTCAGGAAAAATGAGGGATTCCAGTTCATTCAGCCTCGTTCTTCCAGCCAACATGGTGAAATGGCCAATACATGAGACCTCTGGGCCAACCCCCTCCCACTGAGGGACCTGGGGGAGGAACCCTCCTCAGTGAATACGCCTGCCTTCCTCCCATGATCATTTAACATGGCTGCTTTCCTGCAAAGCCGAATCAGACAGCTTTATTCAGGGAATAAAATAAAGATCCAAAAGTCACAGCAGCCCAGAGCATGTGCAAGTCAAAGTGTCCGGAGCAAGTGAAAGCACAGGAGAAGGATTCACTGTAGGGGAAGGAAAGATGAATGGATCTCCAAGCTTGTTAAAAAAGAAGGTCATTTGCCTTGATGCCAGATTTTAGAGCTTGCTGGGAACAGGGAGTGGCACCCAGCCAGAGCCAGCACTGACGCACCCAGGGCAGTCCCAGGGGGTCAATGGAGGGGCCCAGAAGCTAAGTCAGTGCAGAATTACTCCATGAAATCTTCTAAATGACCTTCCTGTGTAGGGTGGCCAGGTGTCCAGTTTTCAAATCTACTGACCGGACACCCAAAGTCCGGTTACTGTGGGTAGGGGAGACAGGGAGGTGCCAGGTCATTAACCCTCGCCAGTCCCTACTCAGCCAGGGCCGCCACCTACCTGTGTTGGGCGGCTGCAGCTCCCAACCCCAGCTCTGCAAGAAAGTCCCTTCCAACCTGGACAGGGGGTGGGTGGGGGAAGCAGTGAGCAATGGGGGTGGGGGGGAAAGAGGCAGGGTGGGGTGGGGCCTCGGAGCAAGAGGCAGGGCAGAGGCGGGGCTCTTGGGGCAGAGGTGGGGCCTCGGGGGAAGAGGCGGGGCAGAGGTGGGGCCTCGGGGCAAGAGGTGGGGCCTCGGGGAAAGGGGTGGGGCTGTGGGGGGGCTCTTGGGGCGGCGGGGGGGCCTCGGGGCAAGAGGTGGGGCAGAGGTGGGGCCTCGGGGGAAGAGGCGGGGCAGAGGCGGGGCCTCGGGGGCAGAGGTGGGGCCGAGGTGGGGCCTTGGGGGAAGAGGCGGGACAGAGGCGGGGCTCTTGGGGCAGAGGTGGGGCCTCGGGGGAAGAGGCGGGGCAGAGGCGGGGCTCGTGGGGCAGAGGTGGGGCCTCGGGGGAAGAGGCGGGGCAGAGGCGGGGCTCTTGGGCAGAGGTGGGGCCTTGGAGGAAGAGGCGGGGCAGAGGTGGGGCCTCGGGGGAAGAGGTGGGGCAGAGGCGGGACTCTTGGGGCAGAGGCGGGGTCTCGGGGGAAGAGGCGGGGCAGAGGCGGGGCTCTTGGGGCAGAGGCGTGGCCTCGGGGGAAGAGGCGGGGCAGAGGAAGTTCTGGCTCTCCTGTTGGAATAACCGGTTTTCAAATATTCCAAAGATGGGAACCCTATTCCTGTGCCAGGACAGAGGGCTAAATCCCCTCCCAGGCCTGCATCATCTCCAGAGTGTGTCAGCCTAGATCACCCTTCCCTTCCAAGTGCTCCCTCCAGTTCTCAGCACAGAGCTTGAGATCAACTGCTAGCCTGAGGGCAGAGGAACACAGTAAACTCCTCCCCAAGGAGTCATCTGTGGCAGGGATCCCAGGCAGCATGAGGGTCCAGTGAATTGGGGAGGCTGAAATGACGGGAACTAATCCCGAAGGAAAAGCGTTTCCTGCGAGGAGGGGTGCCTCACACTGGCCGAGACAACGTCTGAAGATAATTCTCCAGAAGATGGAGGGAAGAGTTTTAGCAAAGCCCTAGATTCTTGCAGTACAGGGAGTGGATGAGTGCAGGGATCAGTGGGAAATGAATGGCAGGATTGCATCTGTGGGAAGGAGACACATGCAGGAGAACAGTCCTGAATTTATGAGAGAGAAGAGTTTATTTAAATTAACCAGAATCATTCAAGATCCGAAAATCCAGGTAACGTCCACGTGGAGAAGGCTGTGCTATATGTGGTTAGCAGCATGACCTTCATGCACAGCCTCATAATGGGCTGTTATTTTAACAGGACTGGCTTTGGATGCAATTGAAATGGGATTATGTTCCAGGATGGGTCCTACGAATCTGTGCAGGCCTGTGCCTGCCCTGCTCTCTGATCGCACGGGTGCCATCCCTGGCTTTAGCACGTTCCCTGAGGCAATGCTCCTGCCAGACGAGACACTTAGTAGGACTGCAGCCTGACAGGGAGTTTTATGGCACCAGCTGTGGCGTTCTAGCAAGCAGCAAAGGGTGAGACTAATCCCTCTTGTTTGCTGAGAAGGAGCAGCCAGCAGGATGCTCCCTGGACAGAGGGGAAGGATCCTCTGGGAACAGACCCTGTCACTCCCTACAGGAAACTGAGCTGTTTTGTGGACAGAGTTTTAACTGAATCTATTAAATGGGACCTGACAATCCTGGGGAGGCGTTAGCCGCAGGAAGCTCCACCCGGAGCGGCTCCTTGGGAGAGTCCTGCCTTTCCATGCATCAGTGTGTGCATCACCAGGCTTCCTGCCACAGATCCCCCATCACCCAGGGGCCTTTGCCTAAGAAGCTACCGTTCACCACGGCCACTGGGTTTAGTAGTGAGAAACCTGGAAATGGCAGGTTAATGCACACAAACTACCTTAACTCTGCCCTGCAGTGACACTGTGCCATAACCACAGCATTATGGTCAAACCGTGTTAGTGTTTTGGTCCCAGATAATCTAATCTGATGACATTTAGAGCAGTTTTTAAAGTCAGATTTTTTGCCATATTTGTCCATTGTGGTGGCACTACTGGGCAGGGTATGGTTGTTCGGCTGCCTAATTGCATTTCCACAGCTACGTGTGTTTGTGATGTTACACCCCATAGTCTTCATAGAAATATGGTTAGGATATGAATATGGTATAACTAAGATATACTTTATGCAAGATGGTCTTGTAAGATATCATTGGAAAGATTATAATTTACTGAATGTGTTTTTCCAATTTGGATGCATGTATCATTTTTGTATCTGAAGCTGAGACTATTGACCATGTATCTGGTATTTCAAATGTGCTACGTTGGATGAGGCCAAGCAATGTTAGTGGCTTATTGAAGAGATGCACACAAGCATAAGGAACTGTGTGCAGTAGAAACCGCTCAGAGAGAGCTCTATACAATGGGAACTGTTTGACCCAGGTCACAGCAAAAAAGCTTTCCAGCAAGTGTGGGGAAGATATAAAAGAGGGTGTCATAAACTGATAGTTAAGGGTTAATGTCTCTTTTACCTGTAAAGGGTTAAGAAGCTCAGTAAACCTGGCTGACACCTGACCAGAGGACCAATAAGGGGACAAAATACTTTCAAATCTTGGTGGAGGGAAGTCTTTGTTTTGTGCTCTTTGTTTTGGGGGTTGTTCGCTCTTGGGATTAAGAGGGACCAGACGTCAATCCAGGCTCTCCAAATCAGTCTCTCATGTTTCAAACTTGTAAGTAATAGTCAGGCAAGGCGTGTTAGTCTTATTTTTGTTTTCTCAACTTGTAAATGTTCCCTTTTTGCTGAGAGGATTTTACCTCTGTTTGCTGTAACTTTGAACCTAAGGCTAGAGGGGATCCCTCTGAGCTATATGAATCTGATTACCCTGTAAAGTATTTTCCATCCTGATTTTACAGAGACAATGTTTACCTTTTTTTCTTTAATTAAAAGCTTTCTTTTTAAGAACCTGATTGATTTTTTTCCTTGTGTTAAGATCCAAGGGGATTGGATCTGGACTCACCAGGAATTGGTGGGGGAAAGGAGGGGGTGGTGGTTAAATTCTCCTTGTGTTAAGATCCAAGAGATTGGGTCAGTGTTCACCAGGAACTTGGTGAAAAAGCCTCTCAAGGCTGCCCAGGGAGGGGAAGGTTTTGGGGGGACAGAAAGTGATCCAGACACTGAAATTTCTGGATGGTGGCAGTGTTACCAGATCTAAGCTAGTAATTAAGCTTAGAAGTGTGCATGCAGGTCTCCACATCTGTACCCTAATGTCATAAACAGATAGTTAAGGGTTAAGGTCTCTTTTACCTGTAAAGGGTTAACAAGCTCAGTAACCTGACGGACACCTGACCAGAGGGCCAATCAAGGGACAAGATAATTTCAAATCTCTTTGGAGGGAAGTCTTTGTCTGTGTTCTTTGTTTGGGGTGTGTGCTCTCTTTGGATCTAAGAGGGGCCAGACGTATCTCCAGGCTCTCCAAGTTTCCTGAAGTAGTTCTTCTATTCAGTATAGTGAGTATTAGAAAGGCGGATTAGTCCTATAATTAATTTCTGTATTTGCAAATGTGTGTTGGCTGGAGAAATCTCTTTATTTCTGTTTGCTGTTACTTTTGATTATCCTGAGAAAAGCGGGGAGGGAAGTCTCTCCAGTTTTATAAGTTAGACCCTGTAATCTTTTCATCCTGGTGTTACAGAGATAGTGTGCTTTCTTTCTTTCTTTTAATAAAATCTTTTCTTTTTGGAACCTGATTGATTTCTTCCCTTGTTTGGAATCTCAGGGGAAGAGGAGGAGGAGGGGGGAAAGAGAATCCCTCTTTGTTTGATTCAAGGAGTTTGAATCAAGGTGATCTCTCCCGACGGATAAGGGATGGGGAGGTGGGGGAATGGGCTATTTCCCTTTGTGTTAAGACCCAAGGAGCTTGGATCTGTGTTCCCCAGGGAAAGTTTTGGGGGGAACAGGGAGTGTGCTAGACACTGGAATTTCTAGCTGGTGGCAGCGTACCAGATCTGAACTAGGATTTTAGTTTAGAGGAGTCCATGCAGGTCCCCATCTTGTGGACGCTAAAGTTCAAGGTGGGGAATAAACCTATGACACCTAAAGTTCAGAGTGTGGGAGGAACCTTGACAGAGGGACAATGACAACATGAGTGGCCCTCACTCTCCCCACAACAACACACTGAAAACACCTGAGGAACAAAGACTGAACTGTGAGAAGTGATGGTCCCAGGCTAAGATCTTTAGCCTGTGTAAGAAAACCTGGGAAAGCCAAGGCAACCTGGGCCTTAAGAATCTGCCAGCCTGTTTATCACTAATGGTGAGAATTTGTTAATTTGGATCCTACCTATCTAGTGTGTTAAGCTCAGTCTACAGCTTGTTTATTTACTAAGGTAATCTGCTTTGTTCTGTTTTCTATCTCTTTAACCACTTAAAATTCACCTTTTGTAGTTAATAAACTTATTTCTTGTTTATAATAAAACCCAGTTTATGTCATTTCTAACTGGGGAGGCAAGAAGTTGTGCACATCTCTCTTCACATTGAGGAAGAGGGTGGATTTTTATGAGCTTGCACTGTGTGTATTTTTCTATACAGTGCAAGACAGTATTATTTTGGGTTTATCTCCCAAAAGGGGTGGGCACGTGAGTGCTGGGGGAGTCCTCTCACGCAGAGCTGACTTCAGCCTGTGTCTGCAGTGGGGTGTAGCCTTACCTGTGTGTGTGTGTGCTGCAAGAGGCCAGAGAGCCTAATTTAGCAAAGCATGGAGAGGAAACCCAGGCTGCTTAAGCAGGAGAGGCTCAGTACATCAGGTGGCATCCCAGAAGGGGCATCCAACCCGTCACAGTGTTTGCACTGATTTTCAGTTTAACTGTAGCTGTGCATTTCCGGGGTTTGTAACGCTTGGCTTGGGGATAATTACAACAGCCCATTGTGAATTTTGCTGTCCACTCCCTCAGCCAGAACTCTAGTTTATTATTGTTTCTTGTCTAGGGCTTTGTCTACACTTGGAATGTTACAGCCGCAGAGCTGCGCTGCTGTACCGCTACAGTGTAGACACTGCTTACGCCAGTGGGGGTGGCTCTTCCATCGGCATAGGTGATGCACCTCCTTGAGAGGCAGTAGCTAGGTCAACAGATAAATTCTTCCATCGACCAAGCGCTGTCTACAACGGGAGTTAGTTTGGCTCAACGATGCTGTTCAGCGGGTGTGGATTTTTCACACCCCTGAGCGATGTAGTTAAGTGACTCACTTAAGCGACCAGGCCTAGGAGCACACGCAAGATTCCTTCTCTGCTTATCTGTGTTCGTGTTGCCTGCTGCACCCTTACTCTTGCAGAGAGGTGTGAAATGATTGTGATTGTCTGTGAATCACCAGAGCATGGGGCTCTG
Source organism: Mauremys reevesii (assembly GCF_016161935.1). NCBI lineage: Eukaryota > Metazoa > Chordata > Testudines > Geoemydidae > Mauremys > Mauremys reevesii. Next base: position 20,270,208 of record NC_052637.1, read on the forward strand.
CTCAGCCGTGCTCTCAGCACAGCTAATGGGCTCAGTGAATCAGGAATTGAAAATCACCCTGTTTTTCTGGCTTCAGAGCGAAGCAGACCGCAGATGAGAGCAGCCCGGCCTCCCCTGAGGACAGGGATGGTAGCAGGACTGGTTCAGTGTCCAGGGGAGGCACTCTGGTAGGGCTGGAGTGTCACTTGCTTCTATTGCTGTTACAGCAGAACCATGAGCTATCCCCAGGGCACATGACAGGATCTGACACCATGGCGTTTCCCTGGGAAGGTCAGAGGTGAAGGTGTTCGCTAATGAGGACATGGGTATCTGTATCTCTGGAGTCTTGCATGTCCCAGGGCATGTTTACATGACAAGCTTAAGTTGACCTATGTTAGGTCCACTTACTGCCACTGCAGTAATTACTGTGGTGGTTCATGTCCACACTACTCTTCTGTTGGTGGTGCACGTCCTCCCCAGGAGCGCTTCCACCAGCTTAAGAGGGGCTGAGAGCCAGGGCTTTCAGCTCCCTGTAGCTCCCTGACTGGAGCCCGGCTGCCCCCAGGTTCCCGGCTCCCTGCTCCCACCTCCAGCTCCAGGCTGCCTGCTCCCCACCGGGAGTGGGTCAGCCGCCCAGGGTCTCGGCTTCCCGCTCTACACGGACACTGTGTCACCCTAGCTACACCGACATAAGCTACGTCTCTCGCAGAATTGGAGTTATTATGTTAGTGTACTAGGGCACTTACATGGGTGGGAACAAGGCCGTAGTGTGTACACTGACATTAGCCGCCTTATGTTGACCTGTGTAGTGCAGACCAGGGTCCCGTCTGGTTCCAACCCAGTGCAGTCAGTGCTCTCTGAGTGCTAGTCAGTGTAAACTGGGGGCACACAGGGCATGGTCAGGAAGTTGCTCCAGGCCCTTCTTTGAATAAAATGATGTTCCCTTTGGGCCTGACAAACGGCGAGGGAAGGAGCTGGTGAAGCAAAGTCTCCGCCTCCGCCCCTTGCTTTGCTTTTCACTAGCACCAAAGTCTGAAAGGAGGGAAATCACTTTTATTGAGTTGGACAAATGACATACCAGCAAATGTTCTTTTCTAACCTTTCCCTGCAAAAATATCTTCAAATAATAGGATTGTGTTTTTCCAAAAATGTTCCTTATTGCTTTACATCAGTATCCCATTAAAGCGTGGCATTAGCGTTCCGTTATTAATGGAATACGACACACAAGTCTTATTATATTAGTGATTTTCACAGTGTAACTTAGTAAGCTATTTTTAATATTCTTATGGACACATGCCAGCGTGAGAATATATTTATATTCGATAGCAGAGAAATACGTTTTCAGGCAGTTTTGACTGACTTTTTAAATTGCCCAGGAGTGCAGAGGAATGTGACCCATCCAGCCAAGTGTGGATACCAAGGCAAGAGGAGCCTCAGAACCAGTGGAGAGCAAAACATGCCCTGGGCTTTGCTGGGCTGAAATCCTGGCTCCATTGAAGTCAATAGTAAACACTGCCCAGCTGCTGGGGAGGGCAGGTGAGAGAGAACTGATACTATTGACAGTCACTTCTCCTCTTTCCCAGCCAATAGGCCGAATTCACTGCTGCTCCCCCCGTGGAGTTACACCAGGGGCATTGCCTTTAATCCTAGTGAAGGAAAACCACCCTCTCCTTCATAGACTTGTGTCAGAGCCCCTTTGCCTACATCCGCAGGCGGAGCTTTCTGAATTCCTTCGCAGGGCATGGCTCCTCCCCATTACTCCACTCTGCTCTCTCTAGGCCCTTCTGGCACGCCTGGCTCATCTCGAGAGCGGTGGGTGCAAAGCTGCTCTGGCTCACAAGACAGCACAAGCAGCAAAACACACACAAGTGGCCCTTGTGCTTGCGACATGAAAGGCGTCAGCACCCTGGCCAGCATCTATAGGCGAGCAGGGCGAAGGCCGTATTGCCCCCCTTGCTCGACCATTCTTCCCCTTCCTTTAATACTTTCATGAGACATTTCTGTGGTGCAAAGGGAAATTCTGGCTCTCCTGAGGGGCTTTTCTCATCTCACAGCTACATTTCAGGCTCATTTCCAGGGCAGCAAACCTTTCCACCCAGGGAGCACCCACATGTCAGGGGCTTTTTTATCATGAACCTGGCTGTGGCGTGCTAGGGGGTACTGGGCTAACATGTCAAACCAAAGTGCTCAGGCTTCTGTGAGGCTCAAATAAGCCTCCCTCAGGGAGCCTTTGGATCTAGAGCACAATCTGCAACACATTTCCTGTTCAGTGTATGAGGAAAGCACCGAGCCGCCGGGCATGCTAGCTAGCACGGCGCTGAGCCAGCTGGGAGCTAGCTGCATTGGCAGTACTACCAGTGTGTTTAATAACGGCAGGAGCCCACCTCTGAACAAAATCCGAACACAGCCAGACAGACTGAGAGGCTCCCCGCTAGTCCTTTCTGGGGCTTCACAGCCCAGAGAAATGTCCTCCCCTGCCCAGGACAGCTGCTTCCTTTCGAGCGTAATCTCCTTCCCGTGTGTGCCTGTCTAGTAACGCCTGCTCCATCCTCCTTTCCTCCCCTCCAACCAGGCCCAGGTGGGGGCTGAGCCCAGCTATCTTCACTCCATACCCTTCAGCCCATGACAGTCAGGGTGCAGACACCCCAAGGGACACAGGAAGTGTATGAATCAACTGGTTGCATGCAATGTTATTATGCATAAAATTAGGCCACGTAAGGTCTTATATGAAAGCTTATAATGTTCTGAACGTGATGGTCATTATGAGATCTGTATACAGGCCCGGGATAGGAATCGGTGTATTTATCTATAGAGAACAGTCACTCAGGACCAGTACTACAATTTCAAGTACACCTCACAGGAGGGAGGGGCTCCTCGCAAGCCAGTTGTTTACATGAATCATAGAATCATAGAATCATAGAATTCAAGATCAGAAGGGACCATTATGATCATCTAGTCTGACCTCCTGCAAGATGCAGGCCACATAAGCTGATCCACCCACTCCTGAACTAATTCTCTCCCTTGACTCTGCTGTTGAATGCTCCAAATCATGATTTAAAGACTTCAAGTAGCAGATAATCCACCAGCAAGCGACCCCTGCCCCATGCTTCGGAGGAAGGCGAAAAACCTCCAGGGCCACTGCCAATCTACCCTGGAGGAAAATTCCTTCCCGACCCCAAATATGGCGATCAGCTGAACCCCGAGCATGTGGGCAAGACTCTCCAGCCAGACCCTCTGGAAAAGGCTAACAATATCCCAACATTGACCCTTTGTACTAATTACCAGTGTGGCACGTTATTGACCTATTGACTAAACCCGTTATCCTATCATACCATCCCCTCCATAAACTTATCCAGCTTAATCTTAAAGTCATGGAGGTCCTTCGCCCCCCACTGTTTCCCTCGGTAGGCTGTTCCAGAATTGCACTCCTCTGATGGTTAGAAACCTTCGTCTAATTTCAAGCATAAATTTCCTGACTGACAATTTATATCCATTTGTCCTCGTGTCCACATTAGCACTGAGCTGAAATAATTCCTCTCCTTCCCTGGTATTTATCCCTCTGATATATTTAAAGAGTGCAATCATATCTCCTCTTATCCTTCTTTTGGTTAAGGAAAACAAACCGAGCTCCTCAAGTCTCCTTTCATACGACAGGCTTTCCATTCCTCGGATCATTCTAGTGGCCCTTCTTTGTACTAGCTTCAAATACCCATCCATTGTACAGCCAGGAAAAGACAAAGGTGGACCACTAGAGTTAAAGGGAAAACACTGAACCAACTTGAAACTGAATAGAAAACCCCAGCCTTGGAGAAATAAGAGAAAAGGGAATTTCCCCCACCGTGAATCACCATAGCTTAAGAGAGAAAAGCCTGCAAACACTTAAAAGAGAAGGGTTTGACATGAACTATCCAGAAACTGAGGGGCAGCAGCTAAGTGGGATGCTGCCTGTGAAACACTGGATTCCCTCTGGGATGGGGGGACTCTGGGAACCTGTTTGGAGGCAATAAGTAACTTATCTTAGAAAGGGAAGTTCACTCATATCGAAGTGAGAATCCGGAAGTTTTTTTATCCACCAGGATCCTCACAGGACCCACATTTTCAGAGTTTGTACGAATAAGTCCATTTGGCCAGCTCTGCAGAGGCCCATCTAAGGGGGACTGTGGAGCTCAGAGGCCTTTATTATTTCAGAGCCAGCAGAGCAGGAATTCCTTCACCTGGATGTGACCAAATTCAGCTGTGCTGCCACCTGGTAACTAAGCAGGATGCTCCCCGCTGACGGCATGCCCGCTGAATGCCACGGCTAGCTCAGGGCAGTGTGTGCTACGTTGGCTAGGGTGCGGTTTGCAGGATCAGGCCTGTGGGCATGAGGTGGCTGCAGTGCGTCTCTGCACTCCAGTACCGCCCCTTCGTCGGTATGCAGCAGGGGGCAGTCCGAAGGATGCAGCTGCCGTTCCCGGAGATGACGCACAGCCTCCATTAGCAGCACTTGCCACTGGGGCTGAAATCGTCCCTAGCCCAGCCGAAGGAGCTAATGACTGAACAGCACTCTCCTCGCCACTTCTAAACAGGCCTCAGCTGCCAACAGATGGATGTAATCTCGAAACCCCAAGAACCAGAGCACCAGGCTGCAGGGCCCTTGGAAATACCTTGAGGAATCTCTGGCGAGATCTCCACCGTGACAGCAATGTTTACGGGATTTGTGCATCCGTCGGGAAGCGCTTTGTCATGTTTACATTATTATTACGATTCTTCCTGCTTTCTTCACATCTTTGTTGTAACGGCAGGCTTCAGAGTGCGGCTTCGGTGGGTTGCAAACCCAGCCTGGAGGACAGGACGTGCCGTGCTCTCCAGGACTGGAATGAATCTGGAAAAGATCCTGTAACTGCAACACAGCCACAGCTCCTTGCATTGTTCCGGAAAGCTCAGCGGGTCAGTGCAGGAGCACTATCAGCTGTGCATGGCAGAGAGGCCATAGCAGGGTCTGTGCAGAGTCCGTGTGGCGAGATAATTAGCTTTACACTAGGGAGGAATCAGATCCTGCCCCCCTTCCATGGCTCTGTAGACCTCCACATACAGTGGGACCAATTTCGTTCTGCAATGCCAGCAAGGGCAGAATTTGTGCCACATGCACTATGCACATTGCAGCACCCAGCTTAGCAGGCATCCCTGCATACCACTGACAGGCAGAGCATGGTGGGATGGGGAGAAGTGGGCAGGGGGGGTCGTATGAACTCCCCAACCCTTCCCCCACACTCCATGGAGCAGCAGTGCAGGAGCAACAGGGCTGCACTAGTGGCTGCGCAGAGATTCTGCTGCTACTCTGGAGCCTAGGAAGGAAGATCCCCTTTCACCCAGGCTATGCAGGGCCCTCTGTGTCCAGCCTAGTGAGTCAGGCCGTCTTAGCCCTACTTTCACAGGTAATGAAACAGCTCAGAATTTCTCCTCTTCTTCATTTAAAACAGTGGAAGTGGTTTGCACAGCAGTAACAGAACACAGCCTCCTAGCCAGGCCTTTCCCCTCCTCTGGAGCCATTCTCCTAATGCCACTCATGCTTAGTACTGGGAAGTCCCCGCAGTGTTAAACATCTGTGTGAAATGTGACTGTGCCAGATGTTACTGGAAGATGATGCAGCACTGGGCTTGGAGACTGATTACGGTAAGTACTACTATTCCAAGCACATGCTGAGCTAGACTTTGGGAAAAGAGTACCCACAACAAACATGAGAAAGAGCACAGACTCAGCCAAACCTCATGGGCAACAGCTATAGTAAGCCTATGCTTGCCAAGCAGCCAGGGAACAGCTCACCATGGAGCCAGGCAGGGGCGGCTCCAGACCCCAGCACGCCAAGCACGTGCTTGGGGCGGCATGCCGCGGGGGGCGCTCTGCCGATCCCCGGGAGGGCGGCAGGTGGCTCCGGTGGACTTCCCGCAGGCGTGCCTGCGGAGAGTCCGCTGGTTCCGCGGCTTTGGTGGAGCATCCGCAGGGTCACCTGCGGGAGGTCCACCGGAGCCGTGGGACCAGCGACCGGCAGAGCGCCCCCTGCAGCATGTCGCCGTGCTTGGGGTGGCGAAATCGCTAGAGCCGCCCCTGGAGCCAGGGCACAGCTCACCATGCAACCAGGGAACAGCTCACCATGCAGCCAGGGAACAGCTCACAAAGGAACCAGAGCATCTCGCCATGCAGCCAGAGCATTTCCAAGGCTTACAAGGGAGCTCTAGGGGCAGGCCTAGCAAATGTAGGCTCAGGGAGAGAGGTGTGTCTAGCCCCCAGGCCAGGTATTATGTACACAGCTAGTAGTTTCAGTCACCATGGAGAAGCTACAGGACTCTGGTTAGTCAATATAACAGGGTTCCTGCATTTGGATGCTGGACACTCTCCTGTCCTGAAGCACCTGGCTTTCCAGCTCACTCTTGTGTCACCACACAGGATCTGAGTATGGGCTGCAGTAGCCACCCCATTATCTTTGGGTAAGTCCAGAACCCTCGCCACATGAATCCTTGACAGACAGCACTCAGACTGGCTTGTCCTCACTCAGCTAGCCAGCCAAGGCCATGACAGGATCTGGCTCCAAGGGCAAACAATATTAGCCTGGGGCTACCTTTGTCAATGACAATTACCATGTGGTTCATTCCAAATGAGGTGGGGTGTGTAGCTAGGAATCTGTGCTGCAAGTGGGATTTTGTGCACTGTATCGTTCAATTTCTAAGCACTTACCTTGTGTGCAGAGTTCAGAGAGCTCAGTGTAAATGCACACATGTACACGCACACAGAGTGCACTCTCACACACACACACAGTGCGCGCTCTCACATGCACACAGTGCACTCTTTCTCACACACACAGTGCGTTTTCTCTCTCACACATGCATAGTGCGCCCTCTCACACACACAGTGCGCCCTCACACACACAGTGCGCCCTCTCACACACACAGTGTGCTTCCCCTCTCTCTGTCTCTCACACACAGTGTGCCTTCTCTCTCACATGCACACAGTGCACTCTCTCTCTCTCTCTCACACACACACAGTGTGTTTCCTCTCTCTCTTACACAGACAGTGCACTCTCTCATGCACATATAGTGCGCGCTCTCTCACTCTCTCACACACAGTGTGCTCTCTCTCTCTCTCTCTCACACACACAGTGCGCTCTCTCGCTCTCTCTCTCACACACAGTGCGCGCTCTCTCACTCTCTCACACAGTGTGCTCTCTCTCTCTCTCTCACACACACAGTGCGCTCTCTCGCTCTCTCTCTCACACACAGTGCGCGCTCTCTCACTCTCTCACACACAGTGTGCATTCTCACATAGTACGCTCTCTCTCTCACACACACATAGTGCGCATGCTCTCTCTCTCTCTCTCTGTCATACACACACACACAGTGCACTCTCTCATGTAGTCTTTACTTCTGTTATTTCTTGTTGTTCTCCTAATCTAAAAATCATTCAGAGTGACGTTTCTCTTTGTGAATGGAGAAATATAACACAGACAGTCCATTGCCTGAAAAACAATTCTTTCCAGTACATTCAGAATTCATGGATCTTAAGGCCAGAAGGCAGCATTCTGATCCTGTAATCCAATGTTCCTCAGGCCTGGTCTACACTAGGACTTTAATTCGAATTTATCAGCGTTAATTCGAACTAACCGCTCAACCGTCCACACCAGGAAGCCATTTAATTCGAACTAGAGGCTCTTTGGTTCGAATTTGTACTCCACCCGGCAGGTGGAGTAACGCTAAATTCGCACTTGCTAGCTCGAATTAGGCTTGGTGTGGATGCTAATCGAACTTAGCAGCTCCGGGAGCTATCCCACAGTGCACCACTCTGTTGACGCTCTGGACAGCAGTCCGAGCTTGGATTCTCTGGCCAGCCACACAGGAAATGACCCGCGAAAATTTGAATTCATTTTCCTGTCTGGGCGGTTTGAATCTGACGTTCTGGTTGCACATCGGGGCGAGCTCCGCAGCACCTGCAACGATGCAGAGCTCTCCAGCAGAGGAGTCCGGGCAATCCCAGACTAGAAAGAGGTCCCCAGCATGGACTGACCGGGAAGTCCAGGATCTGATCGCTGTGTGGGGCGAGAGTCTGTGCTCTCGGAGCTGCGCTCCAACAAGCGGAACGCGAAGACCTTCGAGAAGGTCTCTAAAGCCATGAAAGACAAAGGATACAGCCGGGATGCGATGCAGTGCGCGTGAAAGTGAAGGACCTAAGACAAGGGTATCAAAAAGTCAGAGCGGCAAGCGGACGCTCGGGCCCAGCCCCAGACATGCCGCTTCTACGAGGCACTGCATGCCATTCTAGGTGGGTCTGCCACCAGTGCCCCACCAGTGACGGTGGACTCCGAGGACGGAATAGTGTACGGGACAGTTCCCCTCCTGTTCGCGATGGGGAAGATGAGGAAGGGTCTTTAGAGGACGGCGCAGGCGACATCGAACCCACTCGCTTTCCCTGACAGCCAGGATCTCTTCATCACCCTCACAGAGATCCCCTACCAACCGTCCCGCCCGTTAACCAGGACTCGGAATCAGGGAAGGATCAGGCGTAAGTGCTACAAACAGGGAAACATTTATTTTTTAAGAAACAGGGATTTATATAAAAATAGAAATACTATATAAACATTTTTAAATATGAAACTAAACAAACAGCAGGTCTACACAAACAGCAATGGAGCAATAGTCCTCTGGGGATATTTCAAAAAGCTCTCAGAGAGCAGCTGGAAAAGCCTCAGCAAGAGGTTTCTTGGGAGAGGTGCTTTATTGGGTGCTCCGTTGAAGCACACTCTTCGCGCCATGCCATCCTCAGGTAGAGGGGGACCATCGCCTCTCGAGCATGGCAGCGTAGGGTCCTGGTCTGTGCAGGGCTTCTATTAACATCCGCTCTCTCTGTGCGCCTGACACGCCTCAGGGTGATGTCGTTGTGGAAGTGCTGCATCTAATTAGTGGAATTAGTGTACTGTTACTATTGTGCATGGTAGACTTTTACTTTGCATAAGAATGACCCTCGCTAACAGAGTTTTACTTTGCAAAAGCATGACCCTCGCTTAACAGAGATTTACTTTGCATAAGAATGACCCTCGCTTAACAGCCACTTGTGGCAGGCCTCAGAGGAAACGCATACAGGGTCTTTCCCGTTCACTGGCGGGAGATGCCGCATAACGCTCATCTTTTCTGCTTTGCACATTGCCTCCAGCAGGAGAGCACAGCTAAGCACTAACTGATAAGCACTCTGTACTGTAAGGCTTACCAGGACTTTGTGCAAGAGGATGCAGCTGTCTCTCCGCATGCGCTCTCCAGTGCAATGGCGCCGCCAATGAGAGCGTATTCGAAATCTCGGACTAGTTCTGAGATCTCCTGAGACTTGGTTCCCTCTTTGGTCTTGTTCACTGAAACTGACTAGACTGTGTTTACTGTTGGCAAACATGTATGTGTTCAAGGAAATCACCTACTTTTCACATCACACAGCTTGGCTCCTTCCCGGACTGCCCGCCATCCCCCTCGCAGAGGCTGGCTCGGATTAGGCAGAAAGAAAAAGACAAGGGACGACATGTTCCAGGAACTGATGGCCAGCTCCAGAGCGGAGGCGGCAGAGCAGAGACAGTCGAGGAGAGCCTGTGTCAGCAGCATCGCACACACCTGGAACGGGAGGATAGGTGGCGGCAGGAAGACCAGCAGGCGACTCAAACGCTGCTTGGTCTAATGAGGAGCAAGCGGACACGCTCCGGCGCCTTGTAGATGTTCTGCAAGACCGCAGTCAGGAGGAGAGAGCCCCTGCAGTGCATCTGCAACCGCCCTCCAACGCCAAGAAGTCCTGTCCCCTCACCCAAAGTGACAAGACGGAGGCGGTAGGGGCCGTGAGAACTGTCCCTGCACCGCAGCACACCGATAATGTTAGAGACAACTGTCGCGCTGTAAATTTGTACAAGCTCTTTCTTTACAGCATCAACCAGTCCCAACTCCAAGTTCAAACCCCCCACTGTGTATTACATTATTAAAAGCGGTTTGGTGTTACTGACTGTTTCCGTCACGTTTCTGGTGTCAGAAGACTTTCTGTTGTTCTGTGGGGGGGGGGGGGTAATTGTAATGTCACTGCATAGCCCACAGTGCCATGCTACAGACTTGGCTGCAGGGTCAACTGCAGGGCACACACAGACTGCAGTCACTAGGCACCAGGGACAGTCTGTGTGGTGTATGCTGCCCCGGGTCTTTCCTTGAGGTGTATGCTTGTGCAGGGTCCTGGTGCCTGACATCCCGAATGTAAAGGCAGGCTTCCCTTCACATGCATTTGGACCGTAGTCACGATCCTCCCGGTGCCCGAGCCCCAAAAATAGACCTCATCCAGGGGCAGATACTCACCCTTCCCCACCCCTCACCACTTCCAACGCCCAAACCCACAGCCGTCATGGTAACCCCTATCCAAGGACGGCACCCCTCGCCCCTTCCTGCAAACCCACCCATCAGTGCACACCTTAACCAGCACAGAATGCTTCCATGTTTCAACGAATAAACAGAAATGAAAAGTCAACGAAAGATTTATTATTAATTACTAAAACATGTCCTTAGTTTTAAAACGTCCTTGGGAAGTGGGGAAAACTTGGTTTATGATCAGGCTCTCTTAAAATCAAGTGGACAGTCACAGGTTACCCTGCTCTGCGAGGAAACTCGCTTTCAAAGCCTCCCTGATGCATATCGCTTCCCGCTGGGATATTCTCTCAGCACGGGTGTCTGGCTGATCGTAAACAGCAGCCAGGCGATTTGCCTCAACCTCCCAAGCGGCCAAAAAGGTCTGCCCTTGCTCTCACAGAGATTGTGGAGCACACAGCAAGCAGCAATAACTACGGGGATATTCTTTTCGCTGATGTCCGAGCGAGTCAGTAAGGTCCGCCATCTCCCCTTGAGACGTCCGAAAGCACACTCCACCACCATTCTGCACTTGCTCAGCCGGTAGTTGAAGAGTTCCTTTTCAGTGTCCAAGGCGCCTGTATAGGGCTTCATGAGCCAGGGCATTAGCGGGTAGGCCGGGTCCCCGAGGATCACTGTAGGCATCTGCACATCCCCAACCGTTATTTTGTGGTCCGGGAAGAAAGTGCCTGCCTGGGCGTCTAAACAGACCAGAGTTCCTGAACACACGCGCGTCATGAACCTTGCCCGCCCACCCGACGTTGATGTTGGTAAAACGTCCCCTATGGTCCACCACAGCTTGCAGCACCATTGAAAAGTAGCCCTTTCGGTTAATGTACTCGCTGGCCTGGTGGGCTGGTGCCAGGATAGGGATGTGAGTCCCATCTATAGCCCCACCGCAGTTTGGGAATCCCATCGCGGCGAAGCCATCTATGATGGCCTGGACATTTCCGACAGTCACTACCTTTGAGAGCAGTTGCTCAACGATTGCGTGGGCTACTTGAATGACAGCAATCCCCACGGTAGATTTGCCCACGCCAAAGTGGTTCGCTACTGACCGGTAGCTGTCTGGCGTGGCAAGTTTCCAGAGGGCTATGGCCACTCGCTTCTGCACAGTCAGGGCTGCTCGCATCCTTGTGTCCTGGCGCTTCAGGGCAGGGGACAGCAAGTCACACAGTTCAAGGAAAGTGTCCTTACGCATCCTGAAGTTTCGCAGCCACTCTGTGTCATCCCAGACCTGCAGCACTATGCGGTCCCACCAGTCTGTGCTTGTTTCCCGGGCCCAGAATCGCCGTTCCACACCATGAACTTGACCCATTGCCACCATGATCTCCACTGCCCGGCGTACCCTGCTTTGTGAGAGGTCTGCCACTCTCCTCACCGTGCTGCGGAGCCTCCTCGCCCGGTTTCTCAGCATCTGACTGTGGAAGAGGTGGGCGATAACGTCGCGAGGAGTTGACAACGGCCATAAGTGCAGCGATGATCGCAGCGGGCTCCATGCTCGCAGTGCTGTGGCGTCGCGCTGTAACCGACCAGAGAAGGGCGCGAACAGATTTCCGCCGGCGCTTTCAAGGAAGAGAGGAGGCGGGATTGACGGTTCAATGGCGACACATTTTCCCCCAGCATGCATTGGGGTGAAATCCCACAATTCCAATGGGCAGCGGGAGTGCGGGAACTGTGGGATAGCTTCCCACAGTGCACCGCTTCCAAAGTCAGCTGGCCCGTGAATGTGGACTCAGAAGTTCGAATTTGTGTATTTAGTATGGATACACAAATTCGACTTATTAAGGTCGAATCCACAAATTCGACTTAAGTAGATTCGAAATAGTCCTGTAGTGTAGACAAGCCCTCAGTCTCTTCAGACTGGCAACTCTTTCTTTGAATTCAAAACTTTTTGCAGTCCTCTTACATTTACTATAAAAGTAAGAGTAAAATGCATCAAAACTACCAATGATAAGCCTGTAGAATGTGTGTGTGTGTGTGTGTGTGTGTATATATATATGTGTATATATATATATATATATATATATATATGTATATGTATATATATATATATATATATATATATATATATATCAAGAGATTGACATCGAATACTTGACCATGAAGGATCAGGGCATGTGGTGGAGCCAGATTTTTCTTTGTTGAGATTGTGATATAATTTTCTGTGCCTTGTGACCCTCCCACCGAGTGCCTTTCATAACCCACCTGCTGAGAAACATAGTTCTAGTGTAACCAACAGCATGACACAGGCCCACAACCCTGGGTGAGGTAGGGCGGATCTTTTAGATAGAGACACCAAGTCTTGGTATCCCAAGTGTGTTGTACCAGTGGTTAATTACGCCCAACATTGAACATTCGCACCACATTGCTAGTCTGAATTTGTCCATCGTCAGTTTCCAACCACGGAATCTTGATGTCTTTGCTAAATTGGAGTCTCTTTTTGTAAGAAATCTTCTTCCCATGTGGAGCACAGAAATGCTGGGCCAGCTCAGACCATTCCTCCTGCATGCTCTGCCTGGGGCTAGTCCCAAATGCTCCAGAGGAAGAGGAAAGACTGCTCAGGGTCCGGGCAGGACTGTACTCGGGGCAGTTAGCCTATGCTGCTGCTCACTGCTGCCCATGCTACCACAGCTACACAGCTATTTTTAGAACACTACCTCAGTGAGAGCTAGCGTGCGTATGTCTGCTTGAGCAGGGACTCTCTCCCCCCCAGCTCCAAGTGTAGACATAAGCAGTGAAGCCTCTGGGGACAGTCACAGCAGGGAGAAAGCTGTTTGATACATCGCCTCGTGGAGTTCTCAGAACAAATCAAAGGACTCAAATCAGAATCCTGCACTTAGGACGGAAAAATCCCATGCACTGCTACAGACTGGGGACCGAGTGGCTAGGCAGCAGTTCTGCAGAAAAGGACCTAGGGGTTACAGTGGACGAGAAGCTGGATATGAGTCAACAATGTGTACTTGTTGCCAAGAATACTAACAGCATTTGGGGCTGTGTAAGTAGGGGCATTGCTAGCAGATCGAGGGATGTGATCATTCCCCTCTATTAGACATTGATGAGGCCTCATCTGGAGTACTGTGTCCAGTTTTGGGCCCCACACTACAAGAAGGATGTGGAAAAATTGGAAAGAGTCCAGCAGAGGGCAACAAAAATGATTAGGGGGCTGGAGCACGTAGCTTATGAGGAGAGGCTGAGGGAACTGGGCTTATTTAGTCTGCAGAAGAGAAGAATTGAGGTAGGATTTGATAGCTGCTTTCAAGTACCTGAAAGGGGGTTCCAAAGAGGATGGCTCTAGACTGTTCTCAGTGGTGGCAGATGACAGAACAAGGAGTAAGGTCTCAAGTTGCAGTGGGGGAGGTCTAGGTTGGATATTAGGAAAAAAAACTTTTTCACTAGGAGGGTGGTGAAGCACTGGACTTGGTTACCTAGGGAAGTGGTGGAATCTCCTTCCTTGGAGGCTTTTAAATCAGGTTTGACAAAGCCCTGGCTGGGGTGATTTAGTTGGTGATTGTCCTGCTTTGAGCAGGGGGTTGGACTAGATGACCTCCTGAGGGCCTGTCCAACCCTGCTATTTATGCAAAGTGTCACAAATATAAATAAGAGGGAAGGTAAATGCAAACTGTGTGCAGAGGACCAGAGCTTGTATTCATCCAGCTCCAGATGGCAAAGGGGAAAGCTTGCAATCACTCACATACTTAGTTTATTTAACCACAGTCATGGTTATAAGGGAAAGAAAATGGGCACAAACCTAAATATTGAGAGTTAAATCCTGCACAAGAAGGTGCGGAGAAAGCTTCCTACAGGGGACTTGTTCCTGTGCGATAAAAGCACTGGCCACGCTCCAGCAGAGCGTGTAAGCAAGTGCTGAACATTAAGCACAGGAGCAGTTCCACTGCCATCGTTTGCAGTTAAGTTCCATTTGGAGTAAGATATCTGGAACAATAGGAGCCACTGCCCCAAACACAGGCCATGAGTCAGGAGCTTAGCCATGTGGATGGAGGGGTTTCCCTGCAGGCTGCATGTGACTATATCAGGGCTCAAAAAAGAACTAGATAAGTTCATGGAGGTTAGGTCCGTCAATGGCTATTAGCCAGGATGGGCAGGGATGGTGTCCCTAGCCTCTGTTTGCCAGAAGCTGGGAATGGGTGACAGGGGATGGATCACTTGATGATGATTACCTGTGCTGTTCATTCCCTCTGGGGCACCTGGCATTGGCCACTGTCGGAAGATTGGGCTAGATCGACCTTTAGTCCAACCCAGTATGGCCGTTCGTATGAACACAGAGGTCTGGGTATTGCTTTGGTGGGGCTCTGAGTATGCATGAGTGTGAGCAGCCACAGGCAGAAAGACAACCAAACCAGACAGAGACAGCTGCAGAAAGTGTTGCATCCAACAAGGAGAAATTCTATATTAGGCGTCGTTCTGACGGATTAAGAGGAACTGATCGCAGAGTGAAAACTTAATGGTAATTTAGGTACAAGGGATCATGATTTGATCCCATTTATCATACACAAGCAGAATAAAGTCCAGAGCAGTAATATATACACTTGGTGATTTAAAAGATCCAATTTCACAAAGCTGAAATCAATTATGAGCCAAATCAGCTGGGAGGAAGAATTTAATCAGAAAAATGTGAATGATGTTTGGGAAATGTTTAGGAATACTTTATTAGATACCCAAAAGCCACAATCCCATAATTGAGGAAGAAGGCTGTGCTGTTAAAAATACAATTTGGTTTAGCGGGTCAGTGAAGGCAGCTATACAAAATAAAATAAATACTATTTAACAAATGGAAGAAAGAGAAAGTTGGTAATAATGAACATAAATCAGAAGTTAGGAATTGCTGAAAATTGATAAGGGAAGCAAAGGGGCAAAAGGAAAAAACTATGGCCAGCAGAGCTGAAGACAATAAGAAGGAGTTTGTTAAATATATTGGGAACAAAAAGTATCCTGACAATGGTATTGGTCCCTTATTTGAGAGAAATGGCAGTTATCCATAATAATGTAGAAAGGGGAGATGAGTTCAATAAATATTTCTGTTCTCTATTTGGGTGAAAAAACACATGATGGAGTCATATCTAGGGTTACCATACACCCAGGTTTTCCTGGACAGGATCTCGGCCTGCGTCTGGGAGGATTTTTGAAATAAGAGGAAATGTCTGGGATTTTTCTGCTCCAGACACTGCAGGTAAGAAAAAACTGTCTCTGAACCCTGACTGGTTCCTTCCCTGCATCCACACTGCTGGATTCCACCCACCCCAGCCCTGGCCTGGCCCAGCCCACCAGGTTAGCGAAGCTGCCGAACACTTCTTGGCTGGGCCACCTGCCTTGCCACGGGGCCTCAGAGCCCAGCCAGCAGGGATAATAGGGCCAGGCCCCAGCTGCCTGCCCTGGGGATGGGGAGAGGTCCACAGGGAAGCACTGACTGATGGGCTGATGCTGCATCCCAGGCCTGTGCCAGCCACCCTGCCACCGTGACAGGGAACGGCACTATCCCAGACCTTGAGAGTGAGGCCACAGGTACTCCCTCCAGCACACCCAAAACCCCCTCCAGTACCCCCAAATATCCATCCCAGTACACACATACCCCTCCAACACCCCCTAACTGTACCCCGTCTTCTGCTCCCCTTCCCCCCCAGCAGTATCCTTTATTTGGGAACTTTAAATATGGTAACCCTAGTCATATCATATGCTCTTTTCATTTGCTAGTAACTCTGAAGGATGTTATACAGAAGCGACTAAAGTTAGGCAGTTTTAAATCAGCAGGTCCCCGATAATTTGCATGCAAGAGTTCTAAAAGAGCTGGACTGTTGATTGTCAATAAGTCTTGGAACACTGGGGAAGTTCCAGGAGGCTGGAAGAAAGCTAACGTTGTACCAGTTTTTAAATACAGTAAATGGGATGACCTGGGTAATTACAGGCCTGTCAGTCTGACATCGATCCTGGGCAAGATAAAGGAGTGGCTCATATGGGACTCGATTAATAAAGAATTAAAGGAGGGTAATGTAATTAATGCCAATCAACATGGGTTTATGGAAAATAGATCCTGTCAAACTAACTTGCTAGCTATTTTTGATGAGGTTACAAATTTGGATGCTAAAGGTCATACTGTTGATGTAACCAACTTTAACTTCCGTAAGACATTTGACTTGGCACCACATGACATTTTGATTTAAAGTGATCATGGCCCACTGTGATGGGGTGTTCACCCCACACCTCACCTGAATGGGTTAAGGGGCTAATTAAGCGAGTAGGCCGCACCTGGGGGAGAATTAGGCTGGACAGACAAGCCCTAATGGAAGGTGAAGTCCAGCCAGGCGAGGACAGGCGGAGGAGCTATAAAGTCAGGAATTAGAGAGTAAGAAGGGAGCGGAAGTGCAGAAGGCCTATAGTCACTCTCTGGGGTTGGACAGGGGTTGGAAAAGGCTCAGGCAAACAGCAGCAAGGTTCACAGTGGTGCAGACCTTGGCCACTGATTAGCGGGTCCCTGGGCTGGAACCTGGAGTAGAGGGTGGACCCACGTTCCCCTACCAGCCATGGGGAAAGTGGCACAGTCTGGGCGGTGAATGGGAAGACTGCCTGAGACAGTTTATGTGGAGCGACTTTGACACCCCCCAGAAGGGGAAGCATGGTTACGGATCTGGCTGGAGGGCCAAGCCTCAAAGAGAGAGCACCCCGAGCTGCAGAAGAGAGAGGCTGCGGGGCCTGCAAATGCGTGACAGAAGGGGGCATCGGCTGTGGAAGGAGTTAATTCATAGAGGATCCAGGAGAAGGTGCCTTGCAGTGAGCATACCCCGTTATACACACACATTAACTGGATTAAAGCCTGGCTATCCAATAGATTTCAATATGTAATTGAGCGGGTGTGTCCAGTGGGGTCCCAGAGGGACTGGTTCTTGGCCCTGCGTTGTCACATTTTTATAACATGACTTGGAAGAAAACATAAAATCAGCACTTTTAGTGTTTGCAGTTGACGCAAAAATTGGGGGAGTGGCAAATAATGAAGAGGCCAGGTCACTGATACAGAGTGATCAGGATTTCTTGGTAAAGAGGGCTCAAGCCAGCAATAAGCATTTTAATATGGACAAATGTAAATATGTACATCTGGGAACAAAGAATATCAGCCAAACTCTCTGGGAAGCAGAGATTCTGAAAAAGATTTGGGGTCATGGACCATAGGAACAAGGGAATACTGAGTAGGAGCAGAGAAGTTATTTGACCTCTGTATTTGGCACCAGTGTGATTGCTGCTGGAATCCTCTGCCCAATTCTGGTGCCCACAGCTGGATGTTGATCAACTGGTGAAGGGTCAGAGGTGAGCCATGAGAATGATTACAGGGTTAGAAAATCTGCCTTATCATGATAGACTCAAAGAGCTCAATCTATTTAGCTTAACAAAGAGAAGATTAAGGGTGACTTGATCACATTCTGTAAAGTATCTACTGGGGAACAAATATCTAATAAAGGGCTCTCAGACTAGCAGACAATGGCCTAAAATAATCCAATGGCTGGAAGTTGAAGCTAGACAAGTTCAGACTGGAAATAAGGCATAAATTTTAATGGTGACCACAATTAACCATTGGAACAACTTACCCATGGGCGTGGTGGATTCCCCATCACTGATAATTTTAAATCAAGCTTGGGTGTTGTTCTAAAGGATCTGCTCTAGGAATTATTTTGGGGCAGGTCTCTGACCTGCGGCATAGAACAGAATCATACAATAACTGGGTTGGAAGGGACCTCAGAAGGTCATCTAGTCCAACCCTCTGCTCAGAGCAGGACTAATCACCAACTAACTCATCCCAGCCAGGGCTTTGTCAAGCCTGACCTTAAAAAACTCTAAGGAAGGAAATTCCACCCACCTCCCTAGGTAACCCATTCCAGTGCTTCATCATCCTCCTAGTGAAAATGTTTTTCCTAATATCCAATCTAAACCTCCTTCACTGCAACTTGAGACCATTGCTCCTTGTTCTGTCATCTGCTACCACTGAGAACAGTCTAGCTCCATCCTTTTTGGAACCCTCTTTCAGGTAGCTGAGAGCAGCTATTAAATCCCCCCTCTCTCTTCTCTTCTGCAGACTAAACAATCCCAGTTCCTTCAGCCTCTCCTCATAAGTCATGTGCTGCAGTCCCCTAATCATTTTTGTTGCCCTCTGCTGGACTCTTTCCAATTTTTCTACATCCTTCTTATAGTGTGGGGCCCAAAATTGGACACAGTACTCCAGATGAGGCCTCACCAATGCCAACTAAAGGGGAATGATCATGTCCCTCAATCTGCTGGCAATGCCCCTACTTAGCCCAAAATGCCGTTAGCCTTCTTGAGAACAAGGGCACACTGTTGACTCATATCCAGCTTCTTGTCCATTGTAACCCCTAGGTCCTTTTCTGCAGAACTGCTGCCTAGCCATTTGGTCCCTAGTCTGTAGCAGTGCATGGGATTCTTCCATCCTAAGTGCAGGACTCTGCACTTGTCCTTGTTGAACCTCATCAGATTTCTTTTGGCCCAATCCTCTAATTTGTCTAGGTCCCTCTGTATCCTATCCCTACCCTCCAGCGTATCTACTAGTTTAGCGTCATCTGCAAACATGCTGAGGGTGCCGTCCACGCCATCCAGATCATTAATGAAGATATTGAACAAAACTGGCCCCCAGACCTACCCTTGGGTCACTCCACTTGATACTGGCTGCCAACTAGACATGGAGTCTTTGATCACTACTCGTTGAGCCCGTCGATCTAGCCAGCTTTCTATGCATAGAGGAGGTCAGCCTAGATGATCACAGTAGTCCCTTCCAGCCTTGGAATCTATAAATCTGTGTTATTTTAGCCTCAGCAAGGGGCTTTGGGCTTCATCCTCTAAGCACAGCCTGCATTCTGTGTTCCTAGATGGATACATTTACCTGTATTAAAAGGCACATTGTTGGTTTTTGCCCAATTTACCAAGTGATCCTGATTTGCCCTCTTCATTATTTACCAGTCCTCCAATTTTTTTGTCATCTGAAAACTTTATCAGTGATGATTTTATATTTTCTTCCAGGTCATTGATCAATATGTTAAATGGTATAGAGCCAGGAATAGATTCCTGCCAGACCTCACTGGCTCAATGATGATTCTCTGGTTACAATTACATGGTGAGTCCTATCAGTTGGCCAGCTTTTAATCCATTTAATTGTGTTATGTTAATTTGATACTGTTCTAGTTTTTTAATCAAAATGTCATGTGGCTCTTTCCACCCTGCCAGAGTCTCTTTTATGTCCTCCCAGGGTCAGAGTTTCTGAAGATTTTGAAACTTGCAATCAGGTGGCTTGAACTCCGCTCTGGCTACAGCTGAGGAGAGAGAATGTACTTGAAAATAAATAAACCCCTTGGTGTCTTGTGTAGTGCCTCTACAAATGAGATGCTGCTCAAAGTTTTATTATGGAAATTTTGTTCTGTGACAAATATGTTATGAATGACTTGACTTGAAAATACGCCAACATGTATGTGCTGCTATCACAGCATTCAATGACTTTAACTTGCTGCAAACATTCTTGTGATAAATCATGGAAAAACTGACTTGTGCTATCTTTAGTCACTGCAATGTTTCACTCTCACAAGTCACTCACAGCTCTAAAAATACAGTTTATATCATTGGATTCTTGGAATTCTTTCAGTTCTTACACTCAGATTGAAGTGGCATTAAAGTTAGACTGTGAGGTTCAAGATTGCAGGCTGATATTTCATTGGGGATTAGCTATCTTTGGGTTTGATACATTGTTTGCAATATTAATTTGATTTGGAGCTAAAGCTAATTTGGAAAATCTTCTTGCAAATGCACCTCTTACCTGGCTATGCGGAACCGGGGCCAGAATGAGCTTGGGACAAGACAGTAATTTAATAACCACACTTGGATTCCAATATATCTTTAAACTGAAACACATGCACACAGAGTAGACTGCTCGCCAGGAGATCAGTGAAGGGAAGATTTGGGGGGTTTAGGTTACCCCTCAAAACCAACAGAGAGCAGGTCCATTTTTGCCTGAGGCATATCATTTTGTGTTGAGTTTTGGGGTCAGAAGTCTATATATTGTTTTTCTAATGTTTTACCGAAGGGACTTTGTCATTGATTCAAAGGCACCATCAGCAAGATAGCCCTGACCTTCCAACAGCAGGCGTTTTCTGGATTTGATTACCAGCTCTCCAGTGCTTGATAGTTTGAGCAGAATTTAATGCTTTCTAATTTTCCTTGATAGGGACCATGAAGCACATTGTGTTCTTTATCCCAACTGGCAGCTCAACAAAGCTCAGCAATAAAAAGCCTCATTTGTGTAATAAACTGTTGTACAATCTACTACTTATGAACAAGGTCCCTGAAAATGTGCAACCTTTCTGCACATTACGCTAAACACAAACCAGATGGGCATTTCCAAATTCTCCTCTTTGTTGCAGGGGGCTGAGGAGCTGGTAGTCAGAGGGTCTATTTCACTAGACAAATAAACAGCAGAATCTGACTGCGTTTCTTTCCAGAATCTGCAACGGGAAACCTGCATGGAAGATGTTATGCACAATTAGGCAAAATCCTGCTGAGCGTGTGTGGTCGCTCGTGGCCTGACCAGAAAGGGAAGGGCAGGGCACAAGGGAAAGCAAATCTGCACCTGAGACTTTGCCTTCCCTTTGTCATGGGAGGGATGCGCACAACTCCTCATGCACTGAGCAGCCCAGAGAAATACTAAGAGCTTCTCAGGAAGCTGTTTGACGTGGCACATCACTTACAAGTCCTGAGAATCCTTGTGACAATCAGTGATACAATGAGATCACTGCGGGAGAGATCGATCTAAAACCAAACCAGCAGACTCTAGGGCGGAGCATTGTTCATATAACTCACATCCCAAACCTTGGCCTACAGCCACAGGATCATACAACAGAATCAAAACTGGGAGTAGACAAGAGAGAGTAATGGAGAAGCATGGACTAGGGAGAAAGGGCTCTTCCACTGGGGCTTGAAATGAGCTGGAGAAGACGTGAAGGGAGACACTGGAAAGTGTTCCCACAGCAGGACCCGCAGAGGCGAAGATGTCGCAGTGAAGCGATTGTGTGATGGGACAGAAAGGGAGCCATTACTGAATAAACAGAATAAGCAGAGACGGGCAGGGGTGAGACAAGGCCCATGCAGGGGCTAAGCAAGTCTGAAGATGGCCTCAAAGCGAGGAGCACAATTCCTAAGGGGATTCTGAGTGGATCACTTCAAGAGAAGGCAGGATACTGACCCAGTCAGTTGCTGCCGCAGATCTACAGTGCCTATGAAGAGTGGAGTGCTAGACCTCAGGAGAGGCACCCAGGACATTCCTCAGCCACGCCCAGCTAAAGAGAGCAAACACTTTATCTTTCGACCTAGCAACTGTAAATAAGGCTATAGACGGGACTACCCTAAACCATCCTTTTAGGTCCTCTCCAGTGAGGCAGGGAAGCTGAGCACTCAGGAGAGGAGCAGATATGTGGGCCTGCAAAGGACATGCATTCTAAGTACTCCAGTAGCGGGGCTGCAGCTTCCCTGGATACCGTGATCAAAGGGGCCCCCTCCTCCTCAGAGCCCATGGGAATGGGGCCCCTCTCCTCGCCAGAGAACATGGGAACAGGGCCCCTCTCCTCTCCAGAGCCCAGGGGAACAGGGCCCCTCTCCTCTCCAGAACCTAGGGGAATGGGGCCCCTCTCCTCTCCAGCCCCCTAGGGAATGGGGCCCCTCTCATCTCCGGAGCCCATGGGAATGGGGCTCTTATTTTCTCCAGTGCTCTAACAGAGGGGGACCTGTTAACCAGACATACTCATTTGTACTTAGCTTGAAAAAAACAGAGCTTTGAATTATGGCAAGTGCTGGCATTTGGAATAGTGAGCTGAGCAGGTGCATGTGTAACTGACGTGGTCTATACAGTGCAACAGTTTATTTTCAAGTCCAAAGAGAGAGAGTGAGAGAGAGAGTGAGAGAGAGAGACCACAGTAAGTGGGCGGAGAGATGCATTTGTCTGAATCACGTGTGTCCCTGCTCCTGTGCAGAGAGCAGAGCTGGGGCAGTGCCCAGAGACAACCAGCAGAAGCAGGTGAGCATCTTTGTGGATTTCTTGATGCTTTATAGAAAGCCACTATAGTAGCTCTTCATGTTTGACACATCCTGAGTCCTAGCCATGCTCAGGGGAAAATGTTCTAATGCAGGAGCTGCTGCACCCCAAGGTGACGTGGCTGGAGCAGAGAGGCGCTGCCGGGATGTGTGCTGTGTGAGCTCGGCCAGCCATACCTCCAATGTCCTACTCCCGGCAAGGAGCCACAGTTTCAAAAGCACCTAGGTGACTTAAGAGCCTAGGTCCCATTTGCAAAAGTGCCTTAGGGCCAGATTTTTAAAGGGATTTAGGTGCCTAAAGCTGCAGGTAGCTGCCTTGTGGCTTTTACAAATGGGTCTGAGCAAGGTGGGCACCTAACTGCCAGTGACTTCCCTTTGGATGATTTGTATTTAGTCACTTCCATTTCTAAAGATGCCCGTCAGCCTGCACTGTCCTGCGCGTCCCCTGACAGCACTGACAGTAGCATTTCCACCAAGACACCTCATGGAATGCCTGCAGTGACCTCTGGGTGACCCCCCATTGCGTCCAGTGACCCCTGGGTGACCTCACTGCTTGCAGTGACCCCTGGGTGACCCCATGGCCTGCAGTGACCCCTGGGTGACCCCGTTCCCGCAGTGACCCCTGGTGACCCGTTGTCTGCAGTGACACCTGGGTAACCCCATTGCCTGCAGTGACTGCTGGGTGACCCCAGTGTCCCCTGTTGACCCTATTGCACTCAGTGACCCCTAGTGACCCATTGCCCACAGTGACCCCTGGTGACCCCATTGCCCACAGTGACCTCAGGGTGAACCCATTTCCCACAGTGACCCCTGGGTGACCCTACTGGCCTCAGTGACCCCTGGCTCATTGCTTTCCATGACCCCTTAGTGGCACCATTTCTCTCAGTGACCCCTGAGCCCTGGGCAGCTGCATTGCCCACAGTGGCCCCTGGGTGGCCCCCCTACCCTAAGTGACCCCGGTTGGCCCCACTGACCCCTGTGTGGCTCAGTTGCCAGTATGGCTTTCTGGGGTTTGCACAGGTGTATCTGCCTGGAACTTAGCAAACAGTTCTGCTGCTGCTGCACAAGAAAGTGCAGCCCCATCACCCTGCCTCAGAGCCGGGCAGGCTTTGCAGGCGAATGGGAGTAAAACTCCTTGGAAATGTATGTTGCTCACTGCAGCCAGGAGAGGTGACTGATGGATGCGAGGGAGCAGCTCTGGAGTGCTGGATGGGGCTGTTTCAATACAGTCCCTGTTTGGAGTGGATCCTGCAAGGGGCTGAGCACCCTCAGCGCATCATGGCCCAGATGTGTAGCTCCAGGTGTGACATTTTTTAGGGTGAAAGTCACTTCTCTCCCTCCATGGCCTCCCAGTAATGTATGTGTGGCCAGGGGCTGGGGAGGGGAGGGGAGGGGAGGGGGGCTACAGGGAGCCAATGGTCCCCTGCCAAAAATATCCCCCTACCCCCACGAAGATATTAGTCTCTGCCCCCCCGCCAGCGAGGGTGGTGGATTGTCTCTGCTGGGGAAGCCAGCCATGGCAAAGGGACCTCCTGTGTCCCGCAATGGCTGGGGCCTCCCTTGGCAGTGCCCTGGAGATGATGGGAGTGTGGGCCAGCGGCTCATCCCCCAAAGTCAGCAGAAGGGGAGAGGAGTCACTGGGCCCTCCCCAGCAAGGGTGATTTTTCAGGCACTGCCCAGCATCTCCCTTTGGGCCTGGGGCTCTGGGTCCCTCCCTGCAGCGTGGATTGTGCTGGTCTCTGTGGGGCAGAGAGGTGCTGTCAGAGAAGCTTCTGCTTCTCACCAGGAGGGCACATGGGCTATGGGGAGGAGCAGCCACTCCTCTTCTTCCTCCCCCAACCCACAAATTTAAAGGGCCAGCTGTCAGCCTCTCTCATCAGCTGTGCATGAGATCACAGTTGTTACATCAAAGGGAAATGTGCATAACACTTGGCAGATTTGCCAACTCCTGCTGAAGACCAAATGAGATGAAGGGGCTCAGCTTCTCCCAGAGCTGGAGGAACAGGCTCTTTAAGATAATCATTCCAGGCAATTACATTTATTTAAAATGAAACAATAAAGAAACAATAAGGAAGACAGCAACGCCCTGGCTGGCTGGCCAGGGCATTGGAGGTACTTACTCTCTCTTAAGGATTTCTTAAATGACCCAGCTATAAGGAGGTGCAGGTATGCAGCTGTATGCAGCCGAGGGACTATGATAGCACAGTATAAATACCTAGATTCGTCAGAAGGCTGACACCAGTTGCACTGTGATCAGCTGGTGCATCCTAGAGCTACAAGTGCATAGTTTACCAGTAATTTTGATTGGCAGTAACCGGCCTTGGCATGTGGGTGCCTAGTAATTACAGAGCTGGAAACTTTTCTGTCTTTACCTTTAAAAAAAAACCTTGGGAAATTAAATGCAAAACACTGTGAAGCTTGCAAGGAAATATAAATTGTGAAATTGACTGTTGAAAGATCAGTCTTAACTGTGCACCCTTACGTGTCTGCCTTTGGTAGCAGTCTTTACATTCAAGATAATGTCTTAGGTACCTATGATAGTATGTAGAATTGGTCCCATGATATGATATTGACTGAAAAACAGCAGGTGGTTGCTTAAAAGCTCTGGGCCTGATTCATCACAGCTTTACTCCAGTTTGTTGCCAGTAGAACTCCACTGGCTTTAGTCAGGTTACTCTGGATTTTAAGTAATGCATGCAGTCACAGGAGCAAAGCATTGTAACTTCAAGCTTCACTTTCACATTTCCTGAGTTTTGAAGATTTAACACTCAGCCCTAATGGTGCATTAAAGGAATTTTTGTCATGTAATATATTAAACAGTTGCCAACTCCCTTATACTGCCTAAAAGAAACAGCAAACAACTCCAACAGGCTTTGCAGAGATTGGGTTTTAGTCTACTCTCACTTCACACAGGTTTCCCACAGCTGTAACTCCACTGACTTTCATGGAGTTACTCTCAATTTACACCACTGTCAGTGAGATCAGAATCTGGCCCTGTGTTATAGTCACAGAGTTCAAGGCCAGAAGCCCCCACACTCTGAAACCAACAATGGAAATGAGACCAAAGTATCGCAGCCCAGGGGAGACTAGACTAGTCTGTGCCACAGGCAGTGAATAGGAGGGACCAAGGTGCACCAGTGCCCTAGGCCCCTGCTAGGGCAGGGAGATGATTAAGTGAGAGATACCCAGCTAATCCTGGTAAGTGACCCACACCCACATGCTGCAAAGTATGGCAAAAAAAGCACAAGGTCACTGCGCATCTGACCTGGGGGAAAATTCCCTCCCGAGCCCACATATGGTGATGTGTTAGATCCTGAGCATGTGAGCATGAACCACCCAGCCAAGCACCTGGAAGAGAGAATGGTTTATGCCAATGGTTTGCAAACTTTTCCAGTCCCCCCCACACCTTTCATGGAATTTGTCACACCTCCTTTCCATTGCCACCCTTACTTCTGTGCTGCTGTTGGCAGTGGTACTGCCTTCAGAGCTGGGCAGCTAGAGAGCAGCAGCTGCTGGCTGAGTGTTCATCTGGTTTGTGGCACAGGAGGACTATTTTTTTAATCCCACTCCTGTCCCACCCTGCAATATCCACTCCACTCGCACTTGCTCCCACTTGTTTGTTGAATGTTTATCTTGCTCCTGTTATTATGGCAGTGGGTCCTGAGAGACCCGTAGATTCCTAGTCCCGCTTCAGGGCTCTGAAATCTGCTGGAAAAGTGCTATTTGTATGCTTGTTTTTCAAAAGGGCGAAAGGCTGAAGTTTCTTCGTACCCCCTCCAGAGAACCTCTTGTGTCCCCCAGGAGGGTGCATCCTTCAGTTTGCACACCACTGGTTTATGTCACCTCAGAACCCTGGCCCACTCTGCCCAGTGTCCCATCTCCAGTGGTGGCCATCCCTGATGCTTCAGAGGAAGGAGATAAAAAAAACTGCTCCCAGAATAAATGATCTGGAAAAAGGGGTAAACAGTGAGGTGGCAAAGTTTTCCGATGATATAAAATTACTCAATGTAATTAAGTCCAAAGCTCTCTGCAAAGGGTTACAAAGGGATCTCACAAAACTGGGTGACTGGGCAACAAACTGGCAGACGAGGGGGAGGGATAGCTCAGTGGTTTGAGCATTAGCCTGCTAAACCCAGGGTTATGAATTCAATCCTTGAGGGGGCCATTTGGAGATTGGTCCTGCTTTGAGCAGGGGGTTGGACTAGATGATCTCTTGAGGTCCCTAATGATCTATGAAATTCAGTTTTGATAAAAGCAACGTAAAGCACATTTGAAAACGTAATCCCAACTATGCATACAAGATGATGGGTTCTAAATTAGCTGTTACCACTCAAGAAAGAGATCTTGGAGTCATAGTGGATAGTTCTCTATAGCCACTATATAAATCCATGGTATGCCTGCACCTGGAATACTGTGTGCAGTTCTGGTCGCCCCATCTCAAAAAAGATACATTAGAATTGGAAAAAGTACAGAGAAGGGCAACCAAAGTGATTAGGGCAGGGATCAGCAACCTTTGGAATACGGCCCATCAGGGTAATCCCCTGGTGGGCTGGGCCGGTTTGTTTACCTGCAGCATCCGCAGGTTCGACCGATCGCAGCTCCCACTGGCCGTGGTTCACCGTTCCAGGCTAATGGGGGCTGCGGGAAGCGGTGGCCTGCACCTCGCCAGTCTGATGGTAGCATTTAAGGCTGACATAGAAGCACTGAATTTAGGAGCAATTTCCAATCTCCCATTTACTTACAGGTTTAAAGCATTATCTTCCAAAGCATCTTCCAAAGCACCAGAGTAAAACAATTCCCATCCACTTAAATCCTGACCTGCATTAGCATCACTCCACAGCTGTCATCAAGCATGATCTTGCTCAGACAGTTCTCTCTTTTCTTACTAGAATGGAAAAGGGACTCACCGTTCTTCCTCTCAGCAAAGGGGGGTGGCTGGAGATTGGTGCATATGGTTAAGTCTTTCACTTCTTCTGCACCCTTCTCTTTGTGTGTCTTTTCTTCTTCATTCCCACGGGGTGTATTGTTCTGGTCTGAAGGCTCCTGTTGGATCACGCTGTTCATCACCATGCCTGAAAGGACTGATCCTGAATCTTGCTGCTCCACTTTGAAAGAGAAGGATTCCAGGAGGTCAGAACTCCAAAGCCAGCTCTAGAAAAGACCAGAAACAGAAGAATCCTAAATCACCTGACCTAACTAGAAACAATGTTTGATCCTTGTGTTACAAATGAGCTGACAGATATTCACTCCAGTTCTCTACATGCTGGGGACACTTTGAGACAGATACACCCCTGGTGTAACTCCCCTGCCTTCAGGGAAGTTATGCCAGCTCGCCATTTGGCCCTTCTGCTCTATTTATCCAGGTTAAGGTTAGCAATAGGGTGTCACTCAACAACAATTGCCAAGTACTAGAGAGGGGGGGAGCCTGTTCAGATTAAATGAAAATGGCGCTAAGGCTTCCACCATTCCACAGTGCAAACTCAGCCAAAACCTTCTGTGATGTACACAGATGTCTGATCAGCCTTAGAGCTGGGCAAATACTACGATGGCTGGCTAGTCATAGAGCTGGGCTAATATTGTAATCGAGTTGTGAAAATTTGTGTAAATAAAACCTGCTGACTGGCCTCACTGGTGCCTGCAGCCCGTATATTAGTGACCATTTAGATGGTGGCACTTGCATCCATAGGAAAGGAATGTTTGCTGAGAGCAAGAGCAATTGGTCAAGCTGTGAATACATATTACTGTGAGCACAAAAGTTAATTCATTGAACAGTTAGAAAATCTCACCCAGAAAAAGAGACTTTTCTTCCTTACAAAGTGCAGGTTAGCCAAGCCAATCAGGTAACAGAAATCAGGCCAGGTGTCTTACAGAAGGCTGCCAATTGCATGCCACAAAGAGTGACTCATAATTACCAAACAAGAATAGCAACCACTTCACAAACAATCCTTGGATTAAAAGTTGTGTGCAGAAAGTATACACTGAGCAATTAGGAATAAGAAACACACTTGTAAAATCCACAGCTAGTCTGCAGATAATACATTAACCCTGATGCAGAATCTGACTGGCTCTAGTTGCACCTGCTTTTCTTTTGAATGAAACACTCAGCTCCTGACTTCCGCAGGGACAGAAGCAGGAAGCACCAGAAAGTCTGCTCTTAGGAAACATCCTGGCCAATTTTGCAGCCCCAAGAAATTGATTGTTCAGGCCAGGCTTCAATAAGCATCTGAGTTTGTGGGTACTTTGTTGAACCTCTGAACCTTTGGAGTGTGATTCCTGAGCCTGAGGTGAGAAGAATTCTGTTCACATTGTAGGATGCAGACCTCTGAATCTTCAGGAACGATTAATACTAAGTGGAGCAGCAAAAAGCTGCAAGAACATTTCAACAAAACAGTGTCCAAAAAATCCAAAGACGATAAGTGAAAGTGAATGCCAGGAAGAATCAGCCCCAGCCTCTAATGAGTCCCATCAGGAAAAAGCCGAGGAAAGCTAAAAAAGGGCATTTGTGGAGAACAAGAATAGAAAACTGCAAGACTGAGCCAGTGATAAAAGCTAGTTTGAAACAAAAAAGTTCCTAAACAATTACAATTTACTGTATAAGGAAGTCAGAATAATATACTGTAAATGACACTGTCTCTTCCACATCAAGCTCCCTTCTTACAGCCTGGAACTGCCCCACGCCACCTCTCCCTTTGCCACCTCCCTGCCCTGCCCCCTCACACCACCTTCACCTGCAACCCCTCTGGCCACCTGAACCACCCTCCACCTGCCACTAATTTCACAAGCCTTCAGCAGTCCCATGCCACTTGCTGGTACCAGCCCCAGCTGTCAGGGATGCTCAGAGGGGCATCAGTGCTCTGGCAGGATGCCTGCCCCAGGAAATGGCCCAGTCAGAATTCCAGCCTGCCCTGAAGAAAGCTGTCTCTGCCCAAAGGCTCCTGCCCTCTGACAAGCCTGTCTGAGCCAAGGGTCCTGTTCCCCGTTCAGTCCTAGAGTTGCCAGCCGTCCCGGTTTCGCCGGGAGTCTGATGGAATCAGGCTTTATCTCCTGGAGGCTACTGAAGCTAAACCAGGAGATTTTAAGCACTAAAAGTCCAATGGTGCAGTGGGACTAAGGCAGGCCCCCTGCCTGCCCTGGCCCTGCACCACTCCTGGAAGCGGCCAGCATGTCCCTGAGGCCCCTAGGGGGGGAGTCCAAGGGGTCTCTGTGCGCTGCCCCCGCCCTGAGCGCCAACTCTGCAGCTCCCATTGGCCGGGGACTGTGGCCAGTGGGAGCTGTGGTGGTGGTGCCTGCGGGCAGGGGCAGCGCACAGAAACCTCCTGACCCCCACCCCCGGCCTAGGAGCTGCTGCCAGAAGGAGGTGCCAGTTGCTTTTGGGAGCTGCCTGAGGTAAGTGCCACCTGGCGAGAGCCCAACCCCCTCCCCTCCCCCACCCCAGAGCCTTCACCGTCCACCCAAACTCCCTCCCAGAGCCCGCACCTGACACCCCCTCCTACACCCCAACCCCCTGCTCCAGACTGGTGAAAGTGAGTGAGGGTGGGGGAGAGCAAGTGATGGAGGGAGGGAGGACCTCGGAGAAGGGGCGGGCAGGGGCGTGGCCTCAGGGAAGAGCAGGGAAGGGCGGGGCAGGGGACAGGGCAAAGGTGTTTGGGTTTGTGCAATTAGACAGTTGGCAATCCTACATCACAGGCAGACAGTGACATGGCTGCCCTCTCCTTGGTACATCACATAGGGTTGCCAACTTTCTAATTACACAAAACCAAAACCCTTGCCCCACCCCCTTTCCCGCCCAATCTCCAAGGCTCCGCCCCATGCTCACTCCATCCCCCCGCCATCTGTCGCTCACTCTGCTGCACCCTCATTCACTCTCTCATTTTCTCCAGGCTGGGGCAGGGGGGTGGGGGGCAGGAGGGGGTGAGGATTCTGGCTGGGGATGCGGCTCTGGGGTTGGGCCAGGGATGAGAGGTTTGGAGTGCAGGAGGGGGCTCCAGGGTAGGCCAAGGGGTTTGGAGTGCAGGAGGGGGTTCCAAGCTTGGGCAGGGGACTGGGGCACAGGAGGGGGTTTGGGTTGCAGGCTCCAGGAGGGAGTTTGGGTGTGGGAGGGGGCTTAGAGATGGGGGTTGGAGCATGGGAGAGGGTTCAGGGTGTGGGCTCTGGGAAAGAGCTTGGGTGTGGGAAGGTGCTGAGGGCAGGGGGTTGGGACGTGGGAGGGGGTGTGGGCTCTAGGAGGGGGCTGAGGGCTGGGGCAGGGGGTTGGGGGTTTCAGGGTGTGAGCTCCAGGTGGTGCTCACTTTGGGTGGCTCTCCGCACACAGCGACATGTCCCTTGGCTCCTAGGCAGAGGCGCTGTCAGGAGGGTCTGCACACTGCCTTTGCCTGCAGGTGCCACTTCCATATCTCCCATTGGCTGTGGCTCCCAGCCAATGAGAATTGTGGAGCCAGCACAAGGGACAGGGAGAGTGCACGGAGCCCTCATGGCCATTCTTCCACCTAGGAGCCAAGGGACATGTCACTGCTTCCAGGGAGCCTGGCAGAGCCAGGTAGGGAGCCTGCCAGCCCCACACCAACTGGACTTTTAACAGCTTGGTCAGCAGTGCTGATCAGAGTGGTCAGGGTCACTTTTCGACTGGACAGTCCAGTTGAAAACCAGACACGGCAACCCTAAAATCACAGCCCCTCCACTGCATTCGCTTCCTTCAGATACCATCCACCCCTTCTCCTCAAGCCAACATTCCCACTTCTGTAGCAACCTCCTAGATGCAGCCCTTCTGTCCCAATCACCTGCCCGCCCCATGAGCCCCCTATCGCCAGCGAGCTCATTTGTCTAGTGGGCGTCTGGAGAGCCCCACCCAGGCTTCCCCTTACGCTCCTCCCCGCAGACATGGCTGCCCCCAGGCCTGCTCATAGCCTGTATTTTAGCTTGTGATCAGCGACTCCCCTGCTCACGTATCCTCTCTGGTCTCCTGTATCTGCCACCCACCCAAACTCCCTAGTCCTTTCTCTGATCTCTCAGCCACGTTTCCACCAGAGTATCCTGGGGCCTTTCAGACCGGGCCTCTGCTACACCCACAGTGTGGAGAACGCCCTCCTTGGGGCACCCAGCCAGCGATCTGCCTGTCTGGTGGCCCTGATCCCAGGCACTTCTTAATCCCCTTGGCTCTGTGCAGTATTGGGTGCTTGACTGTGCCGTGCTCCTTGAATGCCTCAAACCCAGCAATGCCTCCTCCCCTGCTGCCATTCCCCATCGCCCACTAGTTGGGTGGGACCTTGTGCTCCTGGCCACTTCCTTGCTGCAGCTGGCCTCTGAATCCTCCCTGGACTCCTCCCTACCACATCAGCACTGGCCTCCACACAGTTGAAGGTCGTCAAGAAAGATCCTCCCCCAGCAATGGCTGTAGTGCACCCATCTCCTTTCTCAGGGATGACCTGCATTTCCCCTCTCTCCCACAGTCACGGAGCCCAGGCTCTCCTCTGCTACCCCACAGCTGCATTAGCTCAGCATCCGCAGGCTGGAGTCTGGCAAAGGTGCTGTCTTCAGCCTGTCACCTCATGTCCACCCTGGCAGCCCTTTGGCTCCCCACACACATCAGTGTCCTTCCCAGGAGCTCTCCTCCTTTCCTAGACGCGGCTTCCACTACCTCTGCCATCTCCTCTTCACCACACCTTCCACTCCGCCAGGCCAGCCTCCACCCACCCCTTCCACTTCGCCAGGCCAGCCTCCGCCCCTCCTTCCACTCCGCCAGGCCAGCCTCCACTCCGCCAGGCCAGCCTCCACCCACCCCTTCCACTTCGCCAGGCCAGCCTCCGCCCCTCCTTCCACTCCGCCAGGCCAGCCTCCACTCCGCCAGGCCAGCCTCCACCCACCCCTTCCACTCTGCCAGGCCAGCCTCCGCCCCTCCTTCCACTCCGCCAGGCCAGCCTCCACTCCGCCAGGCCAGCCTCCACCCACCCCTTCCACTCTGCCAGGCCAGCCTCCGCCCCTCCTTCCACTCCGCCAGGCCAGCCTCCACTCTGCCAGGCCAGTCTCCACCCACCCCTTCCACTCCGCCAGGCCAGCCTCCGCCCACCCCTTCCACTCTGCCAGGCCAGCCTCCGCCCCTCCTTCCACTCCGCCAGGCCAGCCTCCACTCTGCCAGGCCAGTCTCCACCCCCCCCGGCCACCTCGCCAGGCCAGCCTGCCAGGCACCCTTCCACTCCGCCAGGCCAGCCTCCGCCCCTCCTTCCACTCCGCCAGGCCAGCCTCCACTCCGCCAGGCCAGCCTCCACCCCTCCTTCCACTCCGCCAGGCCAGCCTCCACTCCGCCAGGCCAGCCTCTGCCCCTCCTTCCACTCCGCCAGGCCAGCCTCCACCCCTCCTTCCACTCCGCCAAGCCAGCCTCCTCACCATTCCCTGCTCTTTCCTCACTGCTGCCTGAAGGAGAGTGAACCATCACTCCAGCCATCTGCAACCCCCCCCCTCCTGCCTCCTTGCACTTCATTGGTTCCCCACCCTTCCTAACACATGGAACAAAGCTCACTTTGTCTGTGCTGCGCAGAGGTGACCAGCTGTAGCCAGTGGTGCTCATTCACCAGCCCTCTGGGCCTCTCCTTGGCCACTGCCCCCCACCCCTCCCAACTCTTCTGTGCAACATGCCTGTGTTGTGATTAGAACCAGGGGAAGCTTTTCAGACAAAACTTTTTTGCAGAAAAAATGCTGACTGAGGTGGACTGAAACATTTTGCTAATTCATGTCACTTTCCATGAATAGCTTTGGCCAAAACAAAAAAAGAAAGCAAACTGAAGTGTCAAACTGACCAGTTTGGGCATTATCAAAATGAAAGGTGCAATTTTGGGACTAGATTCATGAGGGGCAGTAGGCATCATTCACAGACGAGAAAATGGTGGTGCCCCCTTTGTAACTCTTAGTAATTAGTTAATATGTTCACCTGGGATGGGGGAGACCTAGGTTCAAATCCTACATCCCAGATGAGTGCCCAAACCATCAGGGCATGGGCTACTAGCCAGGCCATTTGTCTTGTTTGGGGCTGGACAGTCTTGTGAGGTCTTGGGGGCAGGGCCACATGGGTTGGGGAAGTATCAAAATGTCCGGTAATCTGGGTTGCCTGAATGGACACCCTATAAGGCAACTTTGGGTGGGTCTCTCAACCTCTCCCGTTGAAGCTGTTCCACTTTGTATAAGTAATTACAGAGTCACTGAAGCAGAGACTGAAAGCCAAGTGTTCCCCCTCCCAGGTGAATGTCCCAACCCCTGGCCTACAGAGTTATTCTCACTCGCTTTTGCTGGAAAAATGGAACAGCTTCAACAGAAGAAATCCCGATCTATAATAGCCTATAGTCTGGTGGTTAGACTCTCCTGGGGGCAGGGAGATCGGGACTCAAGTCCCTGCTCCACAGCACGGATTCAAATCTACTTTTCTTTTAGATTTTCAGAACTGCCAATGAACTGAACGATCATTTATTAGCCCTGTGCGCTGTGAAATCATGAAAGGTGCATTCTGCAGCTAAACTGCCACATATTGTTGAATGCAGCCATCCATCCACAGCCGCATTTACAAAGGCCCACTTCAGCGTGCGCGCACACACACACACACACACACACACACACACTGGTTCCAAAGCTAAATTTATTTAATTAATAAGTGGCACAGAACGAGCCCTAACTGTTTACTTTACTAATTTGAATATAAACTTTTTAAGGTTTAGAAGTTGCTGATATGATGCATCTTTCCAATGAAGACTTGTGGGTGATGAGAAGACATTCCAGCAAGCTGCATCTGCTTACAAAAATGAGACTTGATTCAGCTGAACACTAAATCTTTGATAAATT
This sequence comes from Mauremys reevesii, assembly GCF_016161935.1. Taxonomy (NCBI): domain Eukaryota; kingdom Metazoa; phylum Chordata; order Testudines; family Geoemydidae; genus Mauremys; species Mauremys reevesii. Next base: position 20,304,488 of record NC_052637.1, read on the forward strand.
AGTCAGGGCTTTGGTGACGTCCATGTTGAACCAATATGACAGTTTTATATGGATTATGATTATTAATGTTTTTGAAGAATAGAGCGAGTGAGCCAGAAATCCAGTGCTGCAGCTTGGAGACCACCAGCATAGGACAGTGCGTCTCAGGAAGGCTTCTTACTTTCTCTGTGTACAGTTGTTTTTTGCACTCAGAGCAGATGCAACATTTTAATTTTCAGTTAGTGTAGTGGGGTCCTGGATTTCTGAGCCAGAGACTCATGCTTTCACAAGGCAGTCAAGTAGCACTGGCTCAATGGTGTTTTTTTCTAAAGTCAGATTTGACCTCAAAACATTCCACTTTGTTCACTCACTTCAGCTTGAATCAATTGTATTTACAAAGCTTAAGCACGCTTTTGAGCCTCAGAACACATCTCCCATCAACCACTGCTGCCAGCACATAAATTGCGAGACTATACACAATACAGGCCATGTCCTGTCTCGCTCTGCCTATAAACAATAAATCCATACAGTCTCCCTCTGATGGCAGTTTTACATGGGGGCTTCCTGGTGAGACGATGGACTCTGCGGAGAAAAGGCTTGAGTCCAACAGTTTCATTCTATCTGCCTAAAACCAGGGAGGAAGGAGGTACCTGAATAACAGGCAAACCACCTTCTCTGAAGCACGCTTTCAACCCCCCTCCCCCGCAAAGCTCAGGCAAAGCGTGTTTAACTGCCTGGTGAGCGCAATGCCTGAGCAGTCCCACCCAGGGACCTGGGCCTGGTTCCCCTCTATCTTGCAGCACTTCTCTGCTGAGATAACTCCAGTGCCATGAGGGGAGTTGTGCCTGATTTACACAGGAAAGAGGCCCATGAGCACTGCCCTCAGTGCAGGAGCCCCAAGCTCCTCCGCCGTGGAGCAGAGACGTGACTCTGGGGCTCTCCTGCCCTGGCTGAGTGCTCTAAGCACCAGCGCGGTGGGTCAGCTGCGGGTCAGCGCTCCCCTTGGAGCGTTTCCATTGTGTATGAATAGGTAACTAGTCATTGGGCCAGTGAGAAGGAGACTGACTCTATCGCCTGGTGATGAGGGCACTCACCTGGGACGTAAGAGACCGTCTCTGAATCAGCAGAGCAGGGCTTGGAGCTGGGGCTGCCAGGTGTCCCTCTCTGGTTTGAACCAGAAATTTCATCTGAGACCTGCGGACTTTTCAGCAACCCCCATACGTAAAACGTTTCAGTGAATTGGCATTTGCTGATGAAAAAATGTTTAGTCAAAAAATTCCTGCCCAGCTCTAGCACCACAGCCTTGTCCCCTGTCCAGAGGGTCTGAAGCTGGGTTCCTGAGCTCTCCCCTCAGACAGAGACACTCTGGGAGGGCAGGGTTCGTCCCTCGTGGTGGTGCTGGGTCTGGGATGGGTCAGGCAGGTGGGAGGAGGGGCAGGTGTTGGTATCCATCTAGGGGCGGCTGTGCGGGGGCGGGGGCAGTTGTGGTGTTGTGACAAAGGCTTATGGGAGTGCAATGCAAAGGATCCAGGTTGCCATTGCAGCCCTCCCCCCCCCACACACTCTGCCAGCTACTCCTGTTACGGAGAGACGAGTCGGAGTGAGGTTCTTCTCCACACCATTGCCAGGGTAGAGGGTTGGCTGGATGGGGTGGGGTGAGTTGGCTGGTGAAGCGTCCAGCCAGTCTTGCAGGGCTGCCCTTGGCCTTGTGCTCGTTTGACTCTACGGAGTCCTTGCTGCGTGTTCCCTGGCCCAGCGGGAGCATCTTTCAGGTGCTCTTTCTGTTCCTTGTTTATGAAGCTGGGACAAGAAGAGACGCTGGCCTCTAATGTGCCCGTATCGGCCCAGCCTCACATAGTCACTCCCCGCAGCCAGGTCTGGATTAATGCAGAGCAAACTAGGCACGTGCCTGGGACCCAAATGCATGGAGGAGGTGGGCAGGATCCTACAAACAGCCCTACAATGCACTTCTCGTGGCTGGGCTGGCCATGCTGCGGATCCGGCTGCTCATCCTGCTGCTGCTTGTGGCACTGCTCACCCAGATGCGGGTTGCAGCACCACTCACTCAGATTTGCCCTGGCCGCTCCTCCATCATGACCCAGCCTGTGCGGCTGCAGCACCACTCAGGTTTGGCCCTGGGAGCCACATCTTGCGGGGCAGGGCCCTGAGCAACAGCAGGATGAGCAGCCGGCCAATGGGAGCTGCGGAGCCAGAGCTGGAGGTGGTCCCTAGGGGCCACAGGGACATGCCAGCCACTTCCGGGAGTCATGCGGAGCCAGGGCAGGTACGGAGCCTGCCTTAGCCCCGCTGCATCCCTGACTGGACTTTTAATGGCCTGGTCAACAGTGCTGACCAGAGCTGCCAGGATCCCTTTTCGACTAGGAGTTCCAGTCGAAAACCGGATACCTGGCAACCCTACTGGTCAGCAAGCAGCATGTCCCAGGCAGGCCCTTGGTGGCTGAGGAGCCGGGGAGGCAGCAGCCCGGTCTCTGCCTGTGGAGCCAGAGGCAAAGAGCAGGCTCGCTGCTTGCTGGCCAATTGCCAGGCAGTCTGGATGCCTCAGGGCTTGTCCTATCCCAATGGGACCCTGAAGAGCATCCTCAAGCCAACTTCCTCCCATGGATCTGCCCCACAGCCCCAGCCCCTTTCTGGAGGAGCTGCAGGCAGGCTGTATCAGGCAGCCTTCAGGGCTACTGCTGACGCAGGCAAGATGGGGCCCTGGGGTTCGGTTCCCTGGGGGCCAGGCATACCAGCATTCACAGCTCTGGGGGCCAGGATATGGACATGACGTTGCAGGGCTCTAACCAGAAGGGCTGACAGAGGGTCATTTGCTTTGGGGCATGGCCCCCCACAGACTCTTCATAGATCTGTATGCACCCCTCCTCCCCTGGATTTGCAGCCAGCATAAATTCACACATAATGTTCTTCACGCTGACACCACTTTGCCTCCCCCGAATATTGCTGACCCGACATCCCTGCTGACAGCCCAGGCACAAGGCACCAACCCTGCCTCCTCCTTGTGGCCATGCTGAGTGCTAGCCCCAGCCTCCAGGCCAGCTGGGCAGTGACAGGCCGGCCAAGGGACATGGAACGTGTTTCTCCTCAATGGCAATGCAAAGCAGCTACCAAGGCTAGCAGGCCAGCCTGGTCAGAGGGCGCAGAGAATGAAACCGACGGTAACTTGAGCCCCTTGGACAGCCACAGGCAGGCTCCCCTGTGGAGCACTGGAGCTGTATTTAATTTAGCAATGTCAGGGACATGCCGTCCTGTGGCTGATTCGATCACGGTTCCATGCTAGAATTGCAGGGCTTGGTGTTACTGGGCAATACTTGTGCTCGGCATCGACCAGCTCGAATGTTCAGATCCTATCTCACCGCTTTGTGTTCACGACTTGCCCTGACAGATTCCCCAACCAGATGTAAGATTTTCTACAAGTAAGGGTACAAATCACTCAGTTAAACTGGTTTTGAACATAAAGTATTTTAGAAAGCCCATGTTTTCTCCATTTCAAAGGCTTGGTTGTACACAGTGAGATGTGGGGGGAAGGCAGAGGCGCGGGATGATTGGTGCCTCGCATGATTTGGAGAAGAGCTTTTGTGAAATCACCCAGGTAATTAAAGTGAAGTGAACTTTCCAGAGCCCTCTCAGCGTATGTACATTTCATTCCTGGCTCTACAGGCTGCTGGCAGTTTGCAAGTCCTGGGCAGGAAATGGTTTTCCCATCCTCTGAGAGTTTTGGAGATTTCAAATTTGTTTCCTGTCCTGAATCAGGAAGAAAAATAAAATACCTCAAACATTCGCATGAACCAATAATCCGAAAATAAACTTCAGATCCGGTCAGCAGAATGTTATGTTCTGATCATTTACAAATGTTTTGTTTCAATTTCAACCTTTTAAAAAATTAAATTTTTCATACAAAATAAACTAAAATTTTGAAATGAAAAGTCATGTTGAACTGGGAAATGAAACTTTCCATTTAGGAACTGTGGGCACAGAGCATTCTAGCAGTTCCAAACCCTTTTTTTCCAAAACATTTTTGAATCAGGAAATTCATCACAATCGCCCCGTCCGCCAGCAAGACTGGTTTGACAAATAGGCATTTTCCAGTGAAAACACATTTTGGTGGAAAATTCCTGACCATCTCTAGAGTTTGCTGCTGGGCAGCCAGGTATCGGGGTCATTTCAGACTTGCTTAGGCTTCAGCTCAACAAAACAGTGCAATTACCCAGCCTGGATCTACAGCTGTTCACCCATTTTTCTATATACAGTGCAGAAATGTGACATATTCCCCAGAGCCAGGCCCGACTGCCTCCTGAGGTCTGCCCAGAGTTGGAGACTTCCCCTACAGGCCAGGCTCAGCCATCACCCACCCCTTCTTTTGCCCTGCCTGAGTCAGGCACAGATGCAGCCCCTGCACTTTCTTGAGCACTGAGACTGCTCCTGCTCAAAGCCCTTGGCAAGGGGGGCTCAGCTTAGCTCTGCTGCATCCCTCGGGGTGCCAACTTCAGTGCAGCTCCACGGGTGACATTCTGTGCACATTATTGAAAGAGCATTTGCATCTTTGTAAATCGTTTGCATCTAAACCTGTTTAGTGCATCATGTGGTGCATGGCTCGAGAGCAGGTGAAAAGCACTGGTTGGTTCCCCCTGGTGAACAGAGCTCTCTATCTACAGGGAAGCAGCAGAACAGGCTCCCCACATGCTGCCCTGCTTGCATGTCTTAGCCCTAGGCTGAGAGGCTTCTCTGAGGTCACCAAGGCAGCTCAGTCCCCAGGCCCTGGCAGTTCCTGGTCTCTCTGCTGAGTTGGCAGGGAGAGCTTGACATGAAACCCAACAAACTAATTAAAAGCCTGGAAATCAGGCACCCAGGGAGAAGTCCCCAGCATTCCTTGCCACTCTCTCATTACCAACAGCACTCTCCCTAGCACCTTCCCCACTACAAGGCCTTCACCTTTATCTCCAACAAGTACCACAAAGCAATACACACAGCAGCTTCCCCAAACTTGCAGTAATTCTGTGCCTTACCAGTGACTTCAGCAACATGAAGGCAGAGTAACTTCCGCCAGGCCTGGAGGTCTGCCCCTCCATTGACACCAGAGTGCAGGAGGCTGAAGGAAGGCTTGGTGTGCCAATGTGAGCTGGATGGGGCTGGAGCACGTATGGCTTTCAGTGTCCGATGGAGACTGAGCGCTGGAGTGTGTTATTGACAGCGCTGTGACAATATGAAGGTGGCAATGAAAGTAGGAGACTCTTCCCCTAACATCTGGTTTCTGTGCTTTTAAAGATCTGGGTGGGGGCGTCCTCAATAGGGTTGCCAACCCTCCCAGATTGGCCGGGAGTCTCCTGGAATCAGCCTCAATTTCCTGGTGACTACTGAAAGCAAACCGGGAGATTTTAAACGACAAAAGTCCTGATGGCGGTGCAGCGGGGCTAAGGCAGGCTCCCTGCCTGCCCTTCTTCTGCGCAGCTTCCAGACACAGCCGGCATGTCTGGCTCCTAGGCTCAGGGGCAGCCAGGGGGTCTCCGTGTGCTGCCCCTGTGTGGAGGGCTGACTCTGCAGCTCCTATTGGCTGGGAACCGCAGTCAATGGGAGCTGTAGGGGCAGTGTCTGCAGGCAGGGTCAGCGCACTGAGCCACTTGGTGCCCAGGAGCCTTGGTGCTGCCCAAGGTAAGCACTGCCTGGAGTCTGCACCCCTCTCCCCTCCCGCACCCCAACCCCCTGACCCCAGCCCTGAGCCCCCTCGTGCACTCAAACTCCCTCCCAGAGCCCACACCCCCTCCTGTACTCCAATCCCCTGTCCCAGCTCTGAGCCCTCAGCCACACCCAAACTCCCTCCCAGAGCCTGCACCCTGAACCCCCTCCCGCACCCCAACCCCCTGCCCCAGCCCTGAGCCCCCAGCTGCACCCAAACTCCCTCCCAGAGCCTGCACCTTGCACCCTCTCCCGAACCCCAACCCCCTGCCCCAGCCCTGAGCCCCCTCCCACACTCAAACTCCCTCCCAGAGCCTGCACCGCACATCCCCTCCTGTACTCCAATCCCCTGCCCCAGCTCTGAGCCCTCAGCCACTCCCAAACTCCCTCCCAGAGCCTGCACCCTGAACCCACTCCCACACCCCAACCCCTGCCCCAAGCTTAACCCACAGCCCCCTCCCACACTCTGAACCCCTTGGCTCCACCCCCCATCCCCCAGCCCAGAGCCCACACCCACTCCCGCATCTCAACCCCCTGCCCCAGCCTGGTGAAAGTGAGTAAGGGTAGGGGCGAGCAAGTGACGGGGGTGTGTGGATTGACTGGGGGCGGGGCCTCAGAGAATGGGCAGGGTAGGGGCGGGGCTGGGCAAGAGTTTTTGGGTTTGTGCAATTAGACAGTTGGCAACCCTAGTATGCAACCTGAGCAGTTGTGAAGCAAAGGTTTGTTTATTAACTTCCTCTGTTTTTATACGGGGCGTGCCTCAGTGGGTAGCTTCCCAGGGTCAGAAGAAGAAGAGAGTGAGCTGCACCTGCCTGGAGTCAGAGGGAGAAATCACACTGCCACACCTGTTCTTGGCTGGGTCAGCCCTCTGGAAGGCTATGAGACCGTGAGGTGTCACAGGAGGGCCTGTGTCTCGATCACGTTATCACCATTTAAAAGTTACTGAAAGTAACTGCCAAGAGCAACCTGCCATATTTAGCAGTGATGCCATGACCCACCAGCTGGAGGAGCCTGGACCCTCACCCACTTCCCAAAATACACTGCAGCCTGTCTTGGGTACAGCCTGGAGCAGCTGCAGCAGCAGGGCTGCCTAACATCTTCCTTGTTACTCAGGGTGCCCCATCCACAGCGGGGTAAAGCCCACCTCTCAGGCTCCAGATCTGCCAGTGTGTCACACTAGCCAGCAAATCATGTGCAACAGATTGACCTGTGACCCCCTGCACTGGGTGAGTCCCCCCATTACTTACAGCTTGTGCTGGGTTTTATGTAAAACAAACCAACGCTGTTTCAAAGGTTTTCTCATTGCGTGACTGAAATCAATTGGAGTGTTTTGGTTGAAAAGCAGTTCTTTCATGGGCCCCCAAGAACATCCTCCTTGCCCATTGAGCACCAGCAGGGTTTGAACTCTAACCATCTAGTTTAGGCCACTAACATGCAAGTTACAGGAATAATGCTCAGCTTCCCTCTGCACCAGGCAGGGTCAGCTCTAGCTTTTTTGCTGCCCCAAGTGGCTAAGCGAAAAAAAAAAAAAAGATAAAGCCGTGACTGGTGGCACTTCGGCGGCAGCTCCACCGCGCCGCTTCATTCTTCGGCTGCAATTTGGCGGCGGGTCCTTCCCTCCGAGAGGGACTGAGGGACCTGCCACTGAATTGCCACCAAAGATTCGGATGTGCTGCCCCTTTCCATTGGCCGCCCCAAGCACCTGCTTCCTTTGCTGGTGCCTGGAGCCGGCCCTGGCACCAGGCAGAGACCTGACACATGCTACTCCCCAAGGCCACACAACTTTTTGTAGACAGCAATAGCTCAGGAATCCTGGCTTCTATCCCTGCTTGGAGAAAACAGTTACAGGTAGGATAACCAGACTATGTAGAATAATCAGTTTGAAAGGCAATGTGGCTTAGGGACTGAGATTTGTAGCTACATATTAGAGAACTGGATTCTTTTCCCAACTGTGCCCGAAGTGTTGTTGTGTGATGTTGCCGATCATTTATTTGTAAAAGGTGGTGGCATTTTCTAGGGTTGGGATTATGGCTTTACTTGGGAACAAGGGAGAGGAAGGACATGGAACTATCCAGTGCTAATGTTGCAAACTCAGCAGTTAGGAATTGCCAAAGGTCTGTCCCCTTGTGTGTATGCATTAGGGTAGGCCCGCTGACAGCAATTCCAGGCCCCAGGGCCAGGGCCACGGCCGTCCCTGGGCGTGGCGTGGCCCGGGGTGGAAGTGACGAATCAGTCACTTCCAGGACCGCCATCACTTCCAGGACCAATCACTTTGGCCAATCACGCTGGCCCGCAGGGCCCAGAGCAGTTGCATGCACCAAGGAGCCCTGTGGCCCACCCAAGTGATTTAAAAGGGCCTGTGGTGGTGGTCGGGGGCCCCCTGGGCAATTGCGCCATTCTCCCCCCCCCTCCCATCAGTGGGCCTGCATTAGGGTCTGGCTACCTTGGTGCTTTCAAGGTGTAATCCCAGCTCAAGCAGACATGCTGCACTAGCTCTGATTGAACAAGCATGCTAAAAATAGAAGAAGGTTAGCCACCGCGATGCAAGCAGCTAGATTCCCAAGTGTGATCCCATCTGACGTCCTAGGTTTGTCCTTGGGGAGGCTAGCCACTCATGCCAGCTCAGTCAGAGCTACATGTCTACCTGAGCTGGAAATTACACCTTCCACCTCCAGTGAAGACATACCCTTAGTTACGCTGGTTCTGGTGCTAAGGGAGGACATATTCATATGCTCCCTTCATTCAATATAGCAATTAGCGCATGCCTAAATACCCCGTTAATGTTACTTGGTTTCAAAGACAATTGTCCTGCATATTTTAAAGTTGACCATTGCATTTCTCAATGCTCCAGCGTGTGGGATCAGGCACAGGACCTACCCATCTCGCACCTAATGCCAGAGTGAGAAGTGTTTGGGTAAATTACAGACATTCTGGGGCTGGTTCTCCTCTGGCTCTCCCCTGGTTTGACACTGGTAGCTTGGTGGATTTCAGTGGCACTTCTCCTGCCTTACAGCCATGTCACTGAGAGGAGGGCAAAGCCTTGTGAATTGTCTACATAGCTGTATTTCTAATGTTACTCTCCTTTTAGCTCCTCAGTTTCTTTTCCTATTGCTCCTCCTGAGCACACCAAGAGGGAAATAAACATAGCTCTGATGTGGAGTTTCTCTAAAGCCTCCCATGCTTTCCTGTTTGTTTATCAAAGGTTCAAATGGAAGTAAACACGTTTAGTGCCATTGCATGAGGAGTGGCTATTAAGCAATCCTGGCCCGCCATAAAACTTTAAATACCCATGGAGAAAAGCCAGGAGAGAGATGTACACAGATGCAATTCAGCCTTATCAAATTCTTCACGTGTTTGTTGTGGCGTGTTTGTATTCCTGGACTTCTGCTCACAAGAATGTGGCTGATAAAACAGTCTTGCTAAACATGGATTTTTGTGTTTTTAGCTGATGTTTACAGTGCACTAGACAGTAAGTGGAGCTCTGGATTCCAGTGGGCAAATGTACAGAGGGATCCAGTTATAATTTACACTGCAACTGGTTGTTGGGAGGAGGCTGGTCAGTCCCTTCTACACATGTGCTTCAAAGAGTAACTTTTTGTCATTGATGGAGCCCTGTTTGGCAAGGGAGAAAACAACTCGATGGTTGCTAGTTTCTTTACATACAATAACAAATGAACTCTGCTGCTCCAACACTCTCCAGGATGCAGTGGAATGCACTGGAATGGCTATTATCTCTCTGTTTTCTTTGCAGATACTGTCCAGTTTGGATGACTCTGTTTGTTGAACTCCCTGGTGCCTCCTGCAAGAGGCACAAAGCTAAGCTCTGAGATAGAGCTGAGTGGAATGGCACTATTTTGTCTGGAGGTTACATGCTGTTTCCCGCAGAGCTGCACATTCTTTCCAGCCCTAGAGGGGTGAGCCACCCACCACTCCAACCTCTGCACAAGGACCCACTGCTCCAGGAGATTGTTTGGGAAAGACAGTCAGAACACTTCCACAGCGGATGGGAAACCAACACAGGAGCAAACCTGTTATGAACCTGAATCCCACAATTATTCTATGGGGCTGTTTGCACAAAATCACTTTGCACTATGTGCTGCTCGGTAGGTTTCAGAGCCAAGAACCACTGAGCTGAAAAATCAAGGCAAACATGCTCAGTTTCAAGTTTCATTATGAGCCCCAAACTTGGGAAAGTTCACCAACATGTTTGATGAGCCTCAGCAGCAGCTCCTTTTCCTACAACAGATGGCTATTGCCTCCCATGACTACCACTGGAAGTGAAGCAAAGCTGCCCTTGTAACCCACACACCTTCTGTGTGTGGTTTTCTGTCCCATCTAGTGGCACTGAGACCACTTAGAGAGAGATTAATAAGTTTACTCTACAGGCAATTGACTTTTAGCTCATGTGGTAGAGGCTTATGCACTAATCTCCAGAGGTCCCAGGTTCAATCCTATCTGCTGATGACCGGGGTCTGTTGGCGTTACACCCTTAGGGATTGTGGTGGCCACCAGTGTTCTCAGGAAATAGAGAACAGCACTGTGGAAAGCAGGTGAATGGAGATGCTGGCCATCTTTGGCAGTCTGTGGCTTCCATCCCTTTGAGGACAATGGAAGATGGTGTTCATTTTGAGAAGTCCATCTTAACTGACAGCAGCCTAAGGCCTCAGTCCCAGTGAAAACAATGGGAGATGGTGGCTATTTTGAAAGATGGCAAGTCCTCATGAGTTTCTCTGAAGAACATTATCCCTCAACATCTGCTTTCAGATGTTAAAAATAATGGAAAAAATTACCATTAACCCTAAAAATCTGTTTTCCAAAACTAGCCATTATATCAGATCTGCTTGAGGTTCACCTCTTTGCCAAGTTTTGTGTCAACAGACTGAGATCATGCAGTACAAAAAATAGTCTGACATTGGGTGCTAAATTCCTTAAAAGACCCATTTTAAAATTAATTTTGACTAACAATAAACAGATTTACTGGTGAATTCTCAGATAATTCATTCCATGACTAAAGAGTAAATGCTTTAATTCTGTGGCAGATATGGAACAAACAGTTTGAATTCCTGCTTTCAGTGCAAAACTCAACTCAGTCTCAACTGTGGAACCGCAGCCAGTGTTTCCATAATTATAATCCAAGCACTAGCACCCAAAGGCCCCATTGTGCTAGGTGCAGTGCACACACACAGGGAGCCATGGCTCCTTATCATCATGCCAAGGTGTGACAAGGGCATTAGCTAGCAACAGGAAGGCGGGTGAGATGAGCAGTGATGCGGTCCCGTGGCTGCTGAGGCAGTGGCTGCACAACCTCTTGGTTCTACTGCATCTCAAGAGCTTTAAAAATATAAATAAATAAAAATGTGATGAGTTCTCCCCAGCTGTCACACAAGCTAGCCATCGCTCTCCAATGGGTTGCATCCATCACAGTGGAAATGGGGGTGGAGGAGGGGTGACAGGAGAGGCTTTGCCTATTAGTTCAGGGAGGACATCCATTCAGAATGGGTGTTTGTGACCCAAGGACCTCCTGATGCCTGCTGGCAGAAGGCCCAGAAGCACCTAGGGGCACAGGGATCCCCGGGTTCACCAACAGGGGGCATGTAAGGTCACTACTGAAAGCCTGTGTCACACTAATCATCATAATAATTGCAAGATGTATGCCAAGCCACCAGGGCTTGACCTTATGACAGGAGGATCTCAGCCATCCTGGTTGAAAATGCTGGGAAAAGGACTTGGGCTAGCTATCCTGTAGGAGACGGGAATGTCCTGTGACTTAAGGTTAAGCTCTAACAAGACTGTTGTGATTTTGTTTCATAAGTAGCCATTTGTTTCCAATAGTCTTACTTACTAACACTTGAATCTCTGTTCTTTGACAATAAACGAATTCTTGTTTTCACTATAAATATATCTAAGTGCTGTGTGTGTTTAGCGGCGTGGTGATCCTGAGTTAAACTAGTACACTGGTGTGAACTTCTCCTATGGGAGCAGCGAATCTGAGCGCTCTGTGAATATTCCTTGGAACGGGGGCTGGGCACTCCAGAGGGACGCCCGGAGGACTCAGGGATTGGTCTATGCCTGTTGCTAACGTGTACAGAGGGAGGGAGGCTGGGGAGGCGGTGCTTGTATTGCCAGAGGCTGTGGAGTCAGGGAGCTGATCCACAGCCTGCATAGACACGACGTCCTCATGCTAAGGGCAGGTGGTTGTGAGGTGCCTCACAACCCAGGGTACCTTGGCAGTGTCAGAGTGCTGTAGAAGGGGTGTGTGGGATAAGCAGACAGGTGATATGATGAGAGATAGGAGAAGATGAGTAGGGAGTGGCAGAATTGTGAAAGGCCTTGGGAGGGAGGCCAAGAGACCTGAATTTGATGGGGAAAGGGGTGGGCAGCCAGTGGAGGGATGCAACATGGACAGACTGAGGGGCCAGCACCATGACCTGAGGCACAGTACTAGAGTGTTCAGTGCACACTTCTGATAAAGTGGAGTAAATAAGTATTGGACCGTCCTAGGTTCAACCTCTGCCTGAGGTGTCTGACTTCCCTCAGGCTGGGCTAAGGCACAGTCACAGCGCTGACACTGCCTTCATTCTCCTTTCATTTCCACAGCCAGCCAAAATGGTGCCACTCTGGCTGTTTCCCATTTCGGGCAGAGCATCCGCTGACCTGGGGTGGGGGCAGGGGAGTGGTCCCTTGGACACTGGCTTTGCTAGCTGGGGTCCAAGGGTGTTTCTGCAGTCAGCTGGCTCATAACAAAAATATCTCCGGTGTCTGAAGCTGTTTCAGCTGTTTAGAATGCAGATGTGCAAAAGGGCTGGTGTTATTTCAACTGCTCAGTGCTCTGTAACACATGGTGCCCCAATAAGATCCCCTGATGGTTGGAGAAATCCAGATGATTAAATATTTACCTTCCAAAAGGTAATGGCTTGAAACCTTTGTTAAACAATGAGGCTTTTCTGGGGGGATGTTGGGAGGAGGCCTGTGCTATGGAAAATCCCACAGCTGGCATCTGTGTAGAATCCAGGCTGGTGCCCAGCGCCAACTGCCTGATCCGACACAGAACACAGGCAGCCTCAAATAAACAGATACAGTCCATGAATAAAAGGCTCGTAGGTTGGTGTCCGAATGGGGCTTTCAGAACTCCAGGGCTTATTCCAAAGTGACCCTGCTCCTGGTGACCTGGCTCTGAGGTTTGAGCAGGATCCTGGCTCATGATAGTTTGGACTGAATTGTTCCTCTCCTCAAATGTCCATTTATCACAACTGAGAGGCACCTCATGGACTGCATTAAAACCTCCCCTCGCCACTCCCAGCACAGAAAGGGGCACGGTGCCAGAAATGTGGCTGTAGGTACAATTCTCAGTCCTTGCTCCTCTGACTGCCTGATGGCAGGGTCAAGTTAGGCAGATGCACATGCACGTGACTTTGTGCCCAAATCTACATGCCCCAGGGTGCACTGAGCTCAAGAGCTGCATGTCAGTTCTTAAGACACCACTACTGGCACAGATACAACTGCCACTATCGCCACAGTTCAGGGAAAGTTTCACCTGCAGCCAGCACTCTGCTGAGACAATCCATCAGTGATAGAGAGATAGAGAGAGAGGTAGGCAGATGGAGAGGAAAGAGACAGACTGATGGATGGATAGCAGTGATAACGCTGGGACATGTGCTCCAGAACCAGGCAGAAAGCTGTTGAGAAGAAAAAAGGAAAATTAGAGTCATTCACAAAGGATGAACAGATCCAAACTTTAAGAAAAGGAACAGTGGCTGGAAGGCTGGTCATACAGAATTGTCTTCCCAGGGCTGAGAGTATGGAGTGCACAGAAATGATCTCTCCTGGATGGCATAGGCTCAGGGTTGGTTTTCACCAGTGAGTTAACACAGGATATAGCACTAGTGTTCTCATTAACTTGACCTCTGTTCTCACACAAGTCCCCTCCCACCTATGTGCAAACAACTGGAGTTAGCCAGCATGCCCAGATGGATGGCAGACCTTGAGTGAGCTTCCCTCAACATTCGCTAACTTGAAAACAGCTGCTAACTTGACCTTTCTGTAGCATGCCCACAGGCTAGGGCCATGACACAACAATCAAGAGCTGCTGGCTCTTCAATATCTATCCATAATCCCCCTGGCCGCCCCATCTCATGGTTTTCTCTTCTCATCTCTCTGTTCTGTTTCCTGGCTGGAAGTGCAAATGGCTAGCCATACCCAACGCAGTTCACGCCATGCCACAAAAGGAGAAGAAACAGGGGTCATTGGGGGAGTGCAATACCATTCCATGGGACGCTGGTCTTCAATGTTCTGCTTGTTGCACTTTAGGTGTTGAGTTTTGTTGGGTGTGGGTGTTTGGTATGGGGCCAGCACTGCCTGATAATTGCACCTGTTGCGCCCTCTTGCACTTGAGATTTTGGCAGTGTGTACTCCAGACAATAACAGGGAAAACAGTCAGTGAGAAATAAAACATTTACTAAAGTCTCAGATTGACAAGTCATGCAACTGGCACCAAGTCTGCTAACCCCTGGCGCTACCACTGTTTTTCAAATTAATCTTCAACAAATTCCGACAGAGCACTAATACTGTGATCACTTTACATCTCTCTCTCCAAACCAAAGATGTGGCAACACAAAGTGTCCCTTATTTCCCTTGCTCGCCTGGATCCAGCGCCAGGTTCCAGAGATGCAATGGCAGGTTGCCTGTACAGGTCCTGAAAAGCAGCACAATTGTCAACCTATTCCTGCCCATACGGTGCACATCTCACCCCATAAGGTGAATGGCATTATACACGCTGCAGTGCACACACTACAGCAGGCAGCCCCAGCTTGCCCAAGATAGGCCAAAAGCAAATTCCATCCCCACCCTTCATGAGCTCAGTGTGTAATTAACCTTCTTATGCCAGGTGCTCCCAAATGGGCGCAGGCCTTCAAGACCCATGAAAGTAGAGGGTAGGCTGGGTCTCTCAAAATGGCAGTGGGAACAGATACTCTGTTGATACCCATATTATTGGGTGCAAACAGAATCCCAACTTGGCTGAATTCAAATACTCTGGATCTCTGGAACTCTTAGGCATCATGCACTTTGCTGGCGCACCCCACGTGGGTGTCTGTGAACATCCCTCCATGTTCCACCAAGAACGAGTAATATCCCTTGGTGTTATGTAACCATGTGCACCTTGGTGGGGCGGCAGACAATAGGCACAGTGTGCCACAATGGCCCCACCACAGTGCAGGAACCCCATTTTCTCAAAGCCTGCAATAAGTTTGGGGACACTGCCCCCTTCACCACAGCCATAGTTGCCTGGCAAATCTCCATCAGCAGAGCACTCGCAGTTGACAGGCCAGCGCTGAAATGATTAGCTACAGATCTGGAATTATCCAGCAGAGTTGCCAACTGTTGTAATTTTATCAGATCTGATGGTGTTTTTCTAAAAGTCCCAGCTCCTGGAGTCTGGTGGTTACAACTAGAATCTCAGCTTCCTTTTATTTTAAAAAAACAGGTAAATTTCCTAGATTTTAAGGTCAGAAGGGACCACTGTGATCATCTAGTCTGACCTCCTGCACACTGCAGGTCACAGAACCTCACCCACTCCTGTAATAGACCCCTAACCTCTGGCTGAGTTACTGAAGTCCTCAAATCGCGTTTTAAAGACTTCAAGTTACGGAGATACCACCATTTACTCTAGTTTAAACCTGCAAGTGACCTCTGTGGTTCAGAGGATGGCAAAAAGCCCCAGGGTCTCTTCCAATCTGACCTGGGGGGAAATTCCATCTTGACCCCAAATATGGTGATCAGTTAGACCCTGAGCATGTGGGCAAGCCCACCAGGCAGACAAAGGGAAGGAATTCTCTGTAGTAACTCAGAGCTGTCCCATCTAGTGTCCCATATCCAGCAGTTGGGGATTTTTGCTACTGGCAACCAGCCTGCCTGGTTGTGGGAAAAAAGCTTAAAATCATGACGGGGTAGCACTGTAAAGGCTCAGAAATCAGAAAGCAAAGTAAAAGAATCCAAACATATTTGTGACAAAGTGGGAATTTTCTGTAATGGTTGTATGGAGCCTGTGTGTGCCTCAGTTTCCCCTATATGTCACATGGCTACCTGGGGGAGGTGCAGTTTGCTCTCAGGGTAGGCTAAGAGTCACAGGTGTCTCCTAGCTGTCTGAGCCTGAGTGGGTCATTTAAAAGCACTGTCTGAGGTGGACCTCATATCAGTGGAAAATCTGAGAATACAATGGCAAACCCCTGATGAAGAACAAAGGACTGGGGAGGTGTGAGAGATTAGAGTTGATGGCTAAAAGGAGTCAGGGCTCTCACCTGGGAACTGGCCAAGGAGATCAGACTGAGAGAGGGACAGATCCTGAGCATGGGGTTCACTGCAGCTGGGCTGGGCTCTGGGCTAACCAGAATGGACGTGCGCTACGCTTTAACCTTCATTTCTCTATGCTAACGTCAGGACTTCCTAAGCTGTGTCCAGCTGACTAATAAATCCAACTGTTTTGACAACACTGTTCCAGTGTCAATGCAAATACTTGCTGAGGTGCATTAGTCCCTGAAGAGTGGACAAGTCTCTGCCAGGGGCCTATCTCAGTTGGACTTGCTGACCAGAGCTCATAAGAACATAAGAACGGCCATATCGGGTCAGACCAAAGGTCCAGCTAGCCCAGTATCTGTCTACTGACAGTGGCCAATGCCAGGTGCCCCAGAGGGAGTGAACCTAACAGGCAATGATCAAGTGATCTCTCTCCTGCCATCCATCTCCATCCTCTGACGAACAGAGGCTAGGGACACCATTCTTACCCACCCTGGCTAATAGCCATTTATGGACTTAGCCACCATGAATTTATCCAGTCCCCTTTTAAACATTGTTATAGTCCTTGCCTTCACAACCTCCTCAGGTAAGGAGTTCCACAAGTTGACTGTGCGCTGCGTGAAGAAGAACTTCCTTGTATTTGTTTTAAACCTGCTGCCTATTAAGGCTGTTGTGAAGCAGGAGAACTGGAGCCCCAGAGGTTCAGTCTAGGAGGCAGTGAGGCCATGGCCTATTATGAAGGAAGAGTGAGACCCATTGGGGTCTTGCACGTTGAAGGGGTTCCTCCTAGAGACTGTACCAAAGCTGGGATTGTGGCACCAATCTTGTGAGACCATGACAGCATTCTTAAAAACAAAACAGTTCATGATTTTTGAAGCCTGACTCATGGTTTTGAAGGCTTGTGGTTGGCAGTACTGGGATTTAGAGGGTGAATTCTGAGATCGGGGGTTGAAATGTGCTATGTACCCATGGCTGGAATTATTGTTAGTGACCCTGCACCATCATGTACCAGGCCGGCCTAAGTGCTTGAAATAATTCCTCATTGTGAAATGTGGCCTCATGGCAATATTATTTTATCACTGGCGTAGCCACACCAGCATGATGTGCTGAGTTGAGATAAGCCTCCTGGCTGAAACTCACCCCCTGCACAAGGCCTCGGAACCACTTTTGTTGGACTTGAGTCCTGAAATGGAGCAAGGCTCAGGGGTGCATTTCACCCTCAGCAATCTCTCCTGGCCGCAACTCAACACAAATAGAACCGCTGTGTCCCCATGATCAGCCTCTGCCCTGCTGTGTTCTCAGAGCGAGGGCTGGCTTTCTGTACAGTAGAGATGAGAGTCCACCATCCGATCCGCCATTCCCATTGCAAAAGGGACAGTCCTGAACCAGAGCACTGGGCTGGGCCACAGGCCTGCTTGGGTTCGGATCATGATGTGGAGCTGAGCTTTGTAGCTGGGGCCGTGCTCTGCGGCATTGGGTCCCAGGCAAGAAAATCCCTGAAATGTGTGTGGGGGGGGTCAGTTCCAATCCAAGAGCTGAACTCAGTGACATGGGGCCATCTCGACCCTGAATGGAGCCAGGAAAGGGGAAGGAGTCATGAAACAGGGGACCTGATTTGATCTCCCTGACCCCAGTGCTACTCAAGGGGTAAAGTCACAGGAGGCACAAGAGTGAAACTGGAGTGAGAGCAGAACCAGCCCACAGGCATGGCAAGAGAATGAGATTCTTCAGACAAGCGGCTGCCAGGCAGAAATGGCTAGTTGTGTGGTTCAGATAAAGCAATACAAAGAAAAGGTATTGGAAGCTCAGAGATCCTGCCAGCAGCAGCGTTGATGGGAGCCAGCAACCCGAGGGAAGAGAACCTCCTCATGAGCACACCGGCCTGCCCACCTCCACTCAGCCTCAAGATAGCTGCACAGGCGCTGCTCTGAGGCACAAAGGGCCAGTGTCCAGCAAACCTTTACTAGAGCAGTGACTATGCATGGAGCGTCTGGTACAGGGCTGAGCCCTTCACTGGCCCCGCACAAATAAATAAAGCCGCTAAGTAATGACAGCTGAGAGGAAAGCCATGTGCACGGCTTGTTTACTTGGTTGCATCAATGACTTTATCAATCATTTTAATGCAGAGAGGGTTCAATGGAAAGTGCCTGAGACCCTGCACCAGGTCCAGGCGGCTGCTCAAGGAGCAATGCTCATACACAGCAGTGTGTGGGCACGAAGCACTTCCCAGCGCTCACACAGTGCTCCACGGCTCCCATTCTTTCTTGCCTTTGCCATAGGCACAAAGTGGTCTCAGAGCTGGCACTGCCAGCCAAGGTGATTCCCCAGTGTGCAGGATCCCTGGGGGCCGGGGAGGGGCATAGCAGCTGCTAACCCAGTCTAGTCCCTGGGGCCAGTGTAGGGGACCTGGCTAGGGCTTCCTTTAGTCCCAGCAATCTCCGGCTGCCATTACAGCCCCACAGGGCAGTGGTAGCTAGTGTAATTGAGAGCAGCCCCAGGGAGGTCTGGCCGATGCACAACTGGCCCAGGACTGGTGCAGGAAGGGTCCTTCCCTCCCCCAAATTGCACAGTGTGCTCCCAAGATCAGAGTGTGCTCATGCAAAGTGCTGGACAATATGCACTGGGAAGGTCACCAAAGCCAGATCCTGGCACATGTTCAGATTGTGTCCACAGTTAATGCTCAGCATGGACATTCATCCCTTTGCTATGCGAATACAGCATCCGGGCTGTCAAAGGAATCAGAGCCACGCCAGGCTCTCCTGCAGTGCAGGCCAGGGGATAGGGCAAAGGGCTCAGCACATGCACAAGGGCCACCTTGCAGAGCATCTGGCTAGTATGCATTTTAATATCATAGACTCATAGAAGATTAGGGTTTGAAAAGACCCTAGGAGGTCAACTAGTCCAACCCTCCTGCTCAAAGCAGGACCAACCCCAACTAAATCATCCCAGCCAGGGCTTTGTCAAGCTGGGCCTTAAAAACCTCTAAGGATGGAGATTCCACTACTTCCCTAGGTAACCCATTCCAGTTCTTCACCACCCTACTAGTGAAATAGTGTTTCCTAATATCCAACCTAGACCTCCCCTACTGCAACTTGAGACCATTGCTACTTGTTCTGTCATCTGCCACCACTGAGAACAGCCGAGCTCCATCCTCTTTGGAACCCCCCTTCAGGTAGTTGAAGGCTGCTATCAAATCCCCCCTCACTCTTCTCTTCTGCAGACTAAATAAGCCCAGTTCCCTCAGCCTCTCCTCATAAGTCATGTGCCCCAGCCCCCTAATCATTTTCGTTGCCCTCCACTGGACTCTCTCCAATTTGTCCACATTCTTTCTGTAGTGGGGGGCCCCAAAACTGGACACCATACTCCAGATGTGGCCTCCCCCGTGCTGAATAGAGGGGAATAATCACTTCCCTCAATCTGCTGGCAATGATCCTACTAATGCAGCCCAGTATGCCGTTAGCTGTCTTGGCAACAAGGGCACACTGTTGACTCATATCCAGCTTCTCTTCCACTGTAAACCCCAGGTCCTTTTCTGCAGAACTGCCGTTTAGCCAGTTGGTCCCCAGCCTGTAGCAGTGCATGGGATTCTTCTGTCCTAAGTGCAGGACTCTGCACTTGTCCTTGTTGAACCTCATCCGATTTCTTCTGGCCCAGTCATCCAATTTGTCTAGGTCTCTATCCCTATCCTCCAGCATATCTACCTCTCTCCTCAGCTTAGTGTCATCCGCGAACTTGCTGAGGGTGCAATCCATCCCGATCATGAATGAAAAATGAGGAAAGCCACAGGGTTAGGGCTCATTCAGAAGATATATTTTCACTACAAATATATCTCAGTGTGGCAGTATTAATCAAAGTGCTGGTCCTAAGCTGAATCTTACAAGCTGATATGTGCTGTTCTTTGGGTATAGCAGGTCTGGGATTTCTGCAAGTAGCCAGTGCCAGGGGCACTAAGAGACTGTGGGACTGGTGTGCACCTATTGTTAACTGCAAGGCAAAGTGCAGGCTGGCTTAGCCCAGAGGAGAGTGCTTGAATGGCTGACAGGCTGCGGGTGTCAGGGAGCTCGCACCAGTTAAGCACAAGCAAGATGCCCTCATGCTGGAGACAGGGGGTAACAAGGTGTCTCTCAGTCCTTGGGACCCTGAGAGTCCTCACAGGGCAAAAAATAAATATTGAAGAGTTTGCAGGAAGAAAGGATGAGAGAATCTGGCAAAGGATACCTGGGGCCTAGCAGCCCCAGGCAACAGCAGGAGAGTTACGAGCAAACCCTGCGCTGGAAGCCGTGGGGCAGAGCTAATGCTCTAAAGATGCTAGCAGCACCATGACAGGGGTGCTGGAACAATTTGTACAGTGGGGGGGAGGGGGAGGGGAGAGGGAGGGCTCAGAGCCATTGATCCAAACTGTAAACCCTGTATATGATGGAATCCACTTCAAGTCAGGGGGTGCTGCAGCACCCCAGTTCCAGCACCTATGCACCATGAGCTCATTATTGTCTCTAGTCGCTTCCAAGGGACATGCCAAACAGCTTCTTTCTAAATATTGGAATTAAAATGTCTGCCTTTCTGTAGCAAAGTAAAATAAAAGACCATTAAATTAGCCCAATTACACACTGGTCTAAACAAAGGAGGGCTGGGCCGGCCAACTTTAAAATGGTATCAAATGGCTTTTAATATGACACAGATAAATACTTTCCAGTTTCAAGATGGAACACTGCTGTCCTGGGGGACAGAAAACAACCTCCGACGGGGCCCAGATACCTGGGTGAGCAGGGATTTACACCCCCCGGCTCTCACTGAGTCACGCTCAGCACACCTGGCCTGAAGAGCACCGCAGAATGGAATGACAGCCGCAGCAACATTCGGAGCTTGCAGCCCGGGCGTAGGACCGCAGGTCCCCAAGGGTGGCTAATACTCGGAGATAACTGGACTCATACATGGATGAGGCTGCTTAGACAAGGAACCATTTCTTACATCCACAAGGAGACCCACCGTCACTCTCCCAGCACTGAGCGGATTATCCCTGTATGGGGGTGGGGCAGTGCCCAGGTGTGCCAATTCAATAGCGTAATGAGAATCCTTATGCTAACCCAGATCAGAGGTCGTACTTGCCAAAGGTGTGTCCCCACACACTGCCCCTGCAGCTGTGTCCTGGCAGCATGCCCAGGACAGGAGCCATATGGACATTTTAGCATTTCATGCTAAACACAAAGACGAGGGGTCTCTGCTCCCAAGAGCATACAAAGCACACGATGTGCTTGAGAGACATAGATACAACTTATCCAGCTGTGTGTGACAACATCTGTCACTGACATGGGATTGTGCCCTTCCTCACCTCCGGGCCCCGGTCATGCACTAGCAGGGTTATGGTGAGACCAGCTGTGATTCTAGCATGTTGATTTCTTGCAGGCAATGCCTGGGCCTGGCTGGACTGGAGGCTTGTTGAATAGATTCCCAGCAGAAGGGGCAGCATGGAGGAGGGGCCGATGTGCAGAGGTCCGTGTGAGTGGAGGACACTCAGGACCTCCCAGAAGTGCTCAGTATCTTGCAGGGCAAAGCTCCCTGAAGGCTCAGCGCTAAGCCAATGCTGTTCCCCTTGCCCCAGCAGAGCCCTATTCCTTTCAGCCGTGTACATTTGAGCCTTCAGCAGGGCCTGAGCAGCTCAAAACCCCCATCACAAGCCTGAACCCAGTAACTGTCAGGGAGACCTAGAGCAGGGGAGCGACTGGGTCTCTTGGCCTGTGATGTGAGTAGCCTCCTGCGTAGCCCATAGTTTGCCTTGACTATATGATGGAATCCATTTCAAGTCAGGGGGTGCTGCAGGAGGAGAGAGAGATGTAGCCCTGGGGAGGTGCCTTGCCTTTATTATTCTGCCTTTATTATATTCAGCAGTAGCGCAAGGAACCTACAGGCCTGTCTTCTATAAGACAATGGCTTCAGCAGCAGGGGCGGCTCTAGACATTTCGCCGCCCCAAGCAGGGCAGCATGCCGCAGGGGTGCTCTGCTAGTCACTGGGAGGGCGGCAGGTGGCTCCGGTGGACCTCCCGCAGGCGTGCCTGCGGATGCTCCACCGAAGCCGCGGGACCAGCGGACCCTCCGCAGACACGCCTGCGGGAGGCCCACCAGAGCCGCCTGCTGCCCTCCCGGCGACCGGCAGAGCGCCCCCCGTGGCATGCCACCCCAAGCACGTGCTTGGCGTGCTGGGGCCTGGAGCCGCCCCTGTTCAGCAGTTAGCATGAGGCTTGAGACCTAGGAACTTTGGCACAGATAAACGGCCCAACAGTCACCCCTAAGTTTTGGGGAACTAGACGTAGCGTGTAAGGGGGAATGTTGTCCATAATGACACCAGCCAACCACAGAAACACGAGCTAACGCCAAATTTTGGAAAGTTTTGGAAAAAAACCATTGAACCACAAGAGTGCCATGGCAATGAACTGATGTATATGATAATGTGTTGAAATCATTAATATACTAACCTAGAGAAGAAGGAAACCTCACCCTTAGTAAGTGGAGTAAATACAAATAAGGAAGAGGGGAGAAACCCCTACTGAATATGCATTAGACATGGTAGCATCAGCCTAACATATAAAAGTGGCACCCCAGCCTGCGTGCAGGAGGAGAGAGAGATGTAGCCCTGGGGAGGTGCCAGAATGATGGCCACTGGTGAAGATGAGGAAGGTGACTGTGATGAGGGAGATAATGGCTAACATTTCAGGTTGTTCTGCAGGGGATGGTGGGAGTATGGATGTTCATATGTACTTTCTGTAATATCTCTATCTACGTTGCTGGGTTGGAATGTTTGTGCCTGTGCTAAATGTATTAATAAATTATTTGTAAATATACACAAGTTCCTATAGTGTGAGTGTTGCAACTGTGCACATTGGGGTTCCCAACTATATAATAATTTGAATAATTCTGGGTCTGATCTTGGGACAAGAACCTGTCAACCCTCAAAGTGATAACTGAGAATTCTTAAGTAATCAATATCATTAATATACATAATCTATAGATCAGGCTATACCTGTGGCACACACATAGTTGTTCCCCCAAAATAGAGTCATGTTCCTAGAAACCCAGCAATTCCAAGGATGCCCTTACTCCTCCCAGATCCCTCCCTCCCTCTCCAGGGATGGCAAGGCCTGCGGAGTCTCCAAACTGGCCTTCTGGTAAATTAACTGGGGGAAAAAAAGGTTCGCTCAGAAGTGAAAGCAAATGTATTTGGGAACTGGAGCACCACAGAAATGCAGTACTGGTGCCTATAGCCTCATCTCTTCCTAATGCTTCACGGGTGTTTCCTTGGTACAACAAGAAAGGAACTGGTGAAATCTGGGCTGTAGCAGCCTGACCTGAACATACACCTGCAGCACACGCTCCTGTGTAAGCACAGTTATCTGCACTTCCCCCACACTCCTATGCAAATACCATCACCTGCACACACCTGCATTCACACTCACACTCCCTGTGCAAATATCTCCCACATTCTCCTTCACCCAAACACATGGGCACAGTAACCTGCCTACCCTGCCACCCCTGTATAGAGGGCACTGCCTCTCACCTGCACATTCTGCATTCTGCCCCAGCCCCTCCTTGCTCACCCAGACACACTCACATCCCACCCACACTTGGGAACACACTCAGGTCTGCACTCCAACTCACATGCCACATTCACACCACACTCACACTCTGCACTTACACACACATGCACCCTCCTGCAGTCACACCCATTTGAACCCCCACAGCCACTTGCACACCCATTCCACATATACACACACAGCTCTGCACTCTGTGCTCTCATACACTGAAACCCAACACACGCACAGGGCACACACGTTTGCACCAGGACTCTCTGCACTCACAGCAGCACAAATGTTTACTAGGAATGGGCCCAAACAACAAGCTGAGTTCCTAACCTAGTTACAAACTCTTCTAGTATCCAGGCTGTTTGGTTTGGGCTTAGGCTTGCCAACCCTTCAGGACTGGCCTGGAGTCTTCTGGAATTGGCATCGATCTCCCGGTGACTACTGAAAGCAATCCAGGAGATTTTAATAGGATATTTTAAGAAAATGACATGTCGTCATGTTGGGGAAAAAAAATCTCCCGGAATAGCTTCAGTCAGAGTTGGCAACCCTACTTGGGCCCATGAGAGAGACAAGATATTTACTTGCAGTATATCATTCAGCCACTAGATGTCCCTGTGCTCTGCATGGAGCTCCAGACAGGACATGGTTACTGATCAACATGGGAGACAAAGCTGGCACTCAGGCTGTGTGGAAGCCTGTTTGTATCTGTAGCTGTTCTCAACATCTCCTGGCTCAACTATGATTTCCCTGTATCATGATACAGGGATTGCGTCTGATGAAGTGGGTATTCACCCACGAAAGCTTATGCTCCAATATTTCTGTTAATCTATAAGGTGCCACAGGACTCTTTGTTGCTTTTTACAGATCCAGACTAAGATGGCTACCCCTCTGATACTGAATCATGATGGGAGGGTCAGGGGGAGGAGAGGCTAGATTTAGGCTTTAGTTTGAGCCCTCTGACTAGTACCTGACCCCTTGCAACTGTCTGGGCTGCTCACCCACTTCCTGCTGTTCTCTTGGCCTTTCTCACTGACCTGGTCTCTGTGGATTTTGCATCTGCACGTTCATGCTGGCAGGAAGCAGCTGACCTTTAACTAGAATCAACTGTTTGGAAGGCTCCTTATGTCACTAGGTATATGAGGCCACAGGGGGTACATGCCAATTCAGACCCCTATTCTAAGGATATGCAAGCACATGACTCTTCAGAGATGGATACTGTTCATATTAAAGTATGGATCAAATTGGGAGAAATAGATGTTGGTTCTCTGTGTCAGTGGCCAGGACATGGGTGGTCTGACCTACTGGTTAGAGCCAGAGTCTGGCTTTGAGGTTAGAGCTGGAGCCAAGAGTCAGAGCTGGAGTCAGAAGTCAATAACCAGAGTCAAAGGTTGGAGCTGGAGCCATGCATCAGTAACTGGAGTCAATGGGCTGATCTGGAATCAAAAACCAGGAGTCAGAGCCACAGGTCAGAGCTGGAGACAGAAACTGGGCCAGGGAGCAATGCTGGAGCAGGACAGGAATAAGGTAGGAGCAATCGTAGCTGTGCAAGCATTGAGTAGCCAGTGACATGCTGCTGCTGCTGGACTTAAGGGCACGTCCGCCAGTCAGGTGGGTTGGCCAGTCAGGTGACTCTTTTGTAACTCACCTGTGTTCATTAGCCTGCCTGAAGACTGAGCTAGCTCATCCCAGGCTCAGCCGCAGGCACTCGTTCCTCATACTCTGCAAGGCTCCACCCATTGGCGTCGCCAAAATGAGACACCGCTCATGGTAGATTGTGCAGATGTTCAAAATGTGACCATGCAGCTCTGGGCTCCACTGGGTTCTTGGAACTAGGCTCCCCCTCAATCAGGCAGGAATATGCCCATGGGCTCTGCTAGGCATCTTGGGCTGGGCTCTTTCTTGAATGAGAAAGAAAAGTCAGTGGTGGCATCTCCCAAATACCAGCCCTTTATGGCACCAAAGGGAGCTGTCACTTGCAGTAAATTGTGCAGATCTGTGACTCTCCTGCGCCTTTCTCTCATGAGCAATGAAACAGTAGGACATTTAATTTATAATCAGTGGGCAGCAGAGGTATCCTTCCCTGAGATGCAGGAGGCAGTTCACACTCCTCTGAGCTATTGTTCCAGGCTCTCTGCAAACTCCTCTCTCCATCGGTTACACTTGGGGCATAGTTTGGGATTTTCTTTGCAACCATAACAGCTACAGACATAGTTTTATTGCACACAAAAAGCTGAAATTCTGGAGAGCTAGACACCATCTTCAGAGAGGTGCCAGTGTGATGGGCTGCTCTGGGCCAACCTAATCTCATCCTGGTTACTTGGAGGATAAGAACTAATAGCACTGGCGTGTGCTTATGTCTGGGCTGACAGAAGAGGTCTCGTTCCTTCCCCTTCCCTTTCTGGCTGATTTTTTTTCACAAACTGTGCAGCTCTTTCTTTGGGTTGACATGAAAATGGGGTTTGGAGCAGGAGATAACATGAAACACAGGAACATCCTAAGCAGAGGGGCTGGTGTGAGGACCCAGGCCTTGGGTCTACACAGCGAGTGGCAGCCGGTGGCAGTAAGTCTCTGAGCCCAGGTCACCACAGACTTGGGGAGGGGGTGGGCTTCAGAGCCCAAGCTCCAGCCTGGGCCACAACATCTACACAGCTAGTTTAGTGCCGCAGTGTGAGCCCTGCAAGCCCAAGTCTGAACACCTGGCTCTGAGACATGCGCACGCAGGCAATGAGACACATCCTGTGACATCACTGGCTCAGCTCCTCTGGCTCAAAGGGCTGATACCAAGGCCTAGATTTTGTTGCCTGCCTCCCTCAGCTCAACCTGGCTTTCTCCATGTCTGTTTGTTGTGAGCAGGAACAAAGCCTGCAGCCCCCCTTTGTGTGGTAGGGAGAGAAACGGCAGCCACCAAAAGTGGGGGCTAAGCTGCATCTTATAGATTATCAGCACTGGAAGGGACCTCAGGTAGTCCAATGCCCTGCTCAAAGCAGGACCAACCCCCAAACAGATTTTCACCCCAAATGGCCCCCTCAAGGACTGAACTCACAATGGTGGGTTGAGCAGGCTAATCCTCAAACCATTGAGCTATCCCTCCCTCTTGGCTGAATGAAGCAACCACTGGGCAATGCAACAAGAATGCGGGTGCCTATGAAAGACCAGGAGCAGAGATCCCTGTGGTCGGGATGGGGAGAATCACTGTGAGCTCCGTGCAGATGGATTTCTCACCTCGTCCTGAGGAGAGCATGGGGCAGCAGGATAAGGCAAAGGTGATAACGGCTGCATGACAGCAACTGGGTTGATGATATCACATCTGATCTGAACAAGGTTCAGTCCTACTGCTTGGGCTAGGCTTGGCTTTGGCCCTGATCCCACTCCTCTTCTCCACTCCCCACAACAGATGCTGCTAGATGGCAAAGCCAAAGTCTCAGTGCATGGACCATTTTCTCAGCTGAAAAATGCTGTCACTTGCCAAGCTCAGCATGGAGCCGTGCTCAGGTCACTCAGACTGTGACCTCTTTGGAGGCGACACCATCTGTCAGTTGTGTTGGTACAGCACCTAGCACAATTGGGTCCTGGGCCAGGACTGGGGCACCTAGGTGTTACTGTAATCGGCGGCTCCGGTCTTCTGTCTGTCACAAACCATTTCCACTGGACAAGCAGCTGTCAGTCCCCTGGCAGTGGAGTTTGCACTAAGGACACACCTTGCTGCTCCACTCCCAGCCCTGCCAGTCCCAGGAAAGGTGTGTCCCAGTAATTCCAAACCCCTGAGAGCGCTACTGCTCCAGGGGAGGCCACCAGCCCCACGTTTGGGGCATGCAAGCAGCTCTGCACACAGGGTTTGTACCAGTCTGTTGGGTCTGTGTGGGCAGGTGATATTTTACTAATATATGTATACCAGTAACACTCACCCCAATGTGGATGTTGCTATCCTGGGGTAATGAGGCCATATACCAGTATGGCTTATCCCCCTTCCTGTCCAGGAACAGCTGCCCTGGTACAAGTTCTGGTACCCTGCTATTGCTGTGCCCACCCTGGCAGGTTATACTGCTTTCACTCTGCCCGTCTAGAGCAGTACCCTGCGGAGTGCAGGCAAGGCCATACACATGATGGGGGCATGGACTGGCCTCCTGTATGGGGCAGTCCCTCTCCTGATCTGAGATAGGCAGCTGGGTGAGAGTGGGGGATGGGGTTATTTGCATTGATTTATTACATCTCAGTGCATGTAGCTCTGGAGGACACTGCGGCGCTGATACCCACGGTGCTGGGGGGCCCTGCACTCTGCCCTGCTCCCGGTCTCTGCAGTTGGCTGTTCTCTGCATGCTGTGGGCATTTGTCCCTGAGAACTGGACTGAGCCCATGAGCTCATTTCCGGCACTTAGGCAAACAGCTGCGAGGCAGGAAAGCTGACAGCAGGGAGCCAGCCTAGCAGGCGAAGGCCAAAAGGGGTCAGGAGTGAAGAGCAAGAGTGGCCAGGAGCACCCCAGCTTCCTGCTCTCAGAGCCAGCTCACGAGGCTAGGCCGAGCAGGAGGGTGGCACACGGTACGGCTCAGTGCCTCGCTTTCCCTGTCTGCAGATTGCAGCTAGTCTACCCGCCTCCTAGTGCTCTAGTGCCATTGGAGCCCACGATGTCCGTGCGGCACCCTTCCCAGAGGCTGTGCTGTGTAAGTGTGGAGTGTGAGTATTGTCAACACCAGCACGAGGGAGAATACAAACGTCAGTACCTAGGAACCACAGAAGAGTAATTTCCTGATTCGTATCAGATCCAGAACCAATGTTTGAAAATTACACACAGTCTTGCAGCTTGCCCAGAGTAAGCAGAAGCAGATGTTGGCAGGAGCAGCCAGTGAGAGTGTAAGAACTCCCTGTGGGCACACACAGCCCTACATAAAAGAACAACTAACAACGGGGAATATTTCCGTGCTACCTAAACTACTTGTCCTAGTTGAAAGCTGGCATGTCCGTGCCACTGCTCTGTTCACCAGACTCCAGTTACCTTCTGCAGAAACAGCCCTGCGGCTGCCTCTGCTGCTCACGGAGGCTCTGTCCAACCTGTCAGTTTCTGCTCCCCCTGGATGTGCTACTACAAAATGGCCGACGTCACACCAGGGCAGGGACTGAGGAATGGCAGGCAGCCCCACAAATGTCACTGTGCTTCCAAAGACCGGTCTGGGGATAAAACGTGTTCTGAAATGCATCCTCTAGCAGCCCAGCCCTGTGTCTACACTCTGGAGCTGTTCCCTGTCCATTGCACTCCCCGGTGTGCCCAGTGCACTAAAGGGTGTTGTATGGCACACGGACACTCATCGCCAGGGAGGTGCTTCTGGGTGCAGAACATCGACCTATTTTCAGTGGTGCACAACCCGTTCTCAGCTTGTCTGACTCCACTCCAACCCCAGGGATGCTAGGTGGTGAGAGGGATGTCAGAGTCAAACTCAGCCGCAGCGCTCCCTCCCCCCTCAGGCAGGTTACTCTGCTAAAGTTACGCACAGCTTCATCTCACTGAAAGCTCTGGCAGGGAGTGAGCACCCTGCCTCCATCAGCACCTTGCCACTCTGATGAGATGCCCCTGCACCTTCTACCACAATGGGGCCAGGACGCTGGACACAGGGGTTCTTCTGAGGGGCTGTCATCAGCACCCTTCTCCAGCCTGATCACTCTGGCTGACATTTTCCCCATGCAGAGGTCAGTGCGAGGCCTAGGCACTGCTGAAGACCCATGGAGACCTCGTTCTGACATCTGACATGGGACTGAAAAGGCGCTTAGGGCTTGTGCTGCTATGTCCCCCTTGGAATCGCCACACCTGCACTCCAAGGGATGGTGCACCCTGTACACTTCGATTCTGTAGGAGGCACCATCTTCCAGAGCTCCACCAGCCCAGCCCAGCCCTGCACCATGGCCCCTGCCCCCGGGCTGTGCACACCAGCACAATCTGGCCCTAAAACCATCCCAGAGAAGCAAGAATATTTACAAAGGGGGTGACACTGTGTTCAGCTGTGTTCCAGCTTCAGGTTGGAGTGACTGGCTGCCAAGCCGAGGCCCAAACTGCACTAGACATACAAGAAGATCTGAATGTGAGATACTGGCCACCAGGTGCCAACGTGGGCAGCATCACCCCACGGCTCTTCCCTTGTATTGTTTATTATCAGCCCACTAGAGACCCCCTGGCAATCATAGTGCAGGGCAGTGAGCTCCTGCAGCTGGACATCGAGGCAGCTCCCTCAGATGTCCCCAGAGAGCCACTGGCAGGAATCACATGCGCGGGTACAGCTCACACTAGGCTACCCACAGCAAACCATGCTGGGGACCTGAGAACTAGGTGACTGACAGGCTTGTTATCAGAGCTAATAACATCACTGCCAGGCTGCCAGACCAGGCACAGAGCTGCACCCCTTGCAGCCTTTATCACGTCAGAGATGCCTTCAAATGCAGCAGTGGGAACACAAAGCCCCCACATATGCCTGCCTAGGGAAAATTATGTCTCTGAGGCTGCCAATCTAAAGGGTGCTGAATCAAGACACTCGGCTCGCTTGTCTGACACCCAGCTATAATAATGCCAGGCAGGAGTGCTGGGCAGTGCTAGGCTGAAGGCTGTGAAATCAGGGCAGTGGATGAAATAAAATCAGGAGATTTGGCAGGTGAGTATATGTCGCCAGGCACTGTCCGTTAGGAAAATGCACAGCTCTGGACATAGGTCATTTGTGTCCCTGTGTCTCAGCTGTGAGCAACTATGTTGTTGGGGTTCAGGGAGAACAGAGGACATTAGGAAAGGGGGCCCTCTCAGGTTACAACTTCCACCCCAAGAACTCAAAGAACATGCATCCACAACAAATGCTGGTCCTGTTTCATAGACTCAGATTCCAAGGGACCCCTGGGAACATCTCATCTGACCTCCTGCATAACACAGGCCATGGGACTTCCCTGAATTCATTCCTGTTGGCACCAGAGCAGATCTGTTAGAAAAACATCCACTCCTGATTTTAAAATGGCTAGTGATGGAGGAACCACCACAGCCCACAGCGCAGGGCTCTTGTTGCCTTTGCTGTCTCAGCTAAACAATGCGCTATCCCTTTCTGTTCCTGTTTCTATCCCTTTCACTTACAGGCTTCACTTCTCCTTCTTTATGTCGCCTCGGGCTGTTTGCAAAACAAAGCTGGAAAGAGATACATCACGGAGGAGGCTGGGGCATGCTGAGTGGAAACTCCATTGATTACTCTGCGCGCTACCTTCCTGACATCATGAACACCTCAGGTCCAGGGAAAATCTGTGTTCTATCAGCTCTTATAAGCAAGTGTTTCAAAAGGTTTACAGAAAAGTAAACAGAGCTCTGAGTAACAAAAGGGCCCCGTTTATGCATTCTTTGATTCACTGTAAAGGATGGTGTAAACTGACTTTTTAACCAAGCATTAGGCAAGATTTGGGCCCACGCCATTATATAATAAACAGTGACATGGCTATATTAAAATATTTACTTAATGCACTGAAGTGACTTATAGGATGAGTGGCTACTCAATAGAATGTCCTGAGTGTGAAGGCGTCAGGTGCCATTGCCTATATAAATATTCTGTGTGCACTTGTTTATAGGAAAACCCCATCTGGATTTGGCTAAAACAGCAGACACCCTGATGACCCCAGTTTTTGCTATTGGAAAATATAACACAAGTGTTCACTCATCTAGTCTAACGGCAGCAGCTAAGTGCCATCTGACAGACAGAAGGGTATTGGCTTTTCTCAATAGAGAACAGGCTCAGCACTGTGAGGGGTTTCACAATAACGGCTCCCCAGGATTTATAGCATCCCATGGAATATGTGCAATGGTCCCCACCTCACCTCCACCCCCAGCCTTCCTGGGTGGGAGACGTTGGGATGACTACTGACAAATTTCTGAGGAAGAGCGATGTAGACACCCCATAATAATGGTGAAAAGCAGATTGATCTGGATGCTGATTTGCACCACTTGGGGATGAGCCATTAGGCTGAGCTCCCATGATCCCATCCCTGCCTGTCCTTCTGAGCTGATGCTAAACTTAGGTATTTTCTGCCCAGGTAAGGTGCCTGTCCAGCTGGAAACTAAAGCCCCCCCATTCCCCAGCCCACAGAAAAGGTAACTGCGTTCCTAGGCAAAAATTTCCTTCTCAGGCTAAGGGTGAGGTTCTGCTGCTGCATTTGTCCATGGAGTCACCGCACTGCTGATCTACAGCTGATGCTGCTGCCCTGTGTTTTGAGCCACAGTCATGGGAGCCCTGAACTTGGACCCTCCAGGCTACAGAGTCAGTCCCACCACCTGCCTGTCTTTGGTCTACTGACTATTGAACGATTTTGTACACAGTGGAACAGCTTCAACAAGAGAGACTGAGAAAGCCCTGCCCTAGAAAACCCCATATCCTGGTGCTTGGGGCCCTTACATGGGAGGTTTGAAACCCAAGTTTAAGTTCCTGTGCCACTGCAAGCAGGGCAATGAAATAGGTCTCCCACATCCTGGGTGAGTGCCTTGACCACTGGGGTAAAAGTTCTAACCTGGGCAGCTCCATGTAAATCTAGCCTGAAAATATGTGGGGGTCAAAACTATCTGTGAATTGGTGTCAAATTCACAAGTAGTTTTGGGTCAACCCACATTGCATTTCTCAGTGAATAAATTATTTGTTCACAACATTTCATCTGCTCTCACTATGATACAGTCTTTAATGACATGACCACATACTATTTTTCACATACAGGATGGGCAGTATCAGAGGGGTAGCTGTGTTAGTCTCTGTCTGTAAAAAGCGACAAAGAGTCCTGTGGCACCTTATAGACTAACAGAAGTATTGGAACATGAGCTTTCGAGGGTGAATACCAGTTCGTCAGACGCATGTGGATGGACAGTGCTAGTTGAATGGCCAGATATTTGGAATTCCTTTTATCGGCCTCGCTCAACCTGTGGCTCCAAGCTACCTTAATCCACACATTCAAACCTGCACCAAATAAAAAATGATCCATTTCCTGA
Source organism: Mauremys reevesii (assembly GCF_016161935.1). Classification (NCBI taxonomy): domain Eukaryota; kingdom Metazoa; phylum Chordata; order Testudines; family Geoemydidae; genus Mauremys; species Mauremys reevesii. The sequence continues at coordinate 20,337,003 of NC_052637.1, forward strand.
TGTGTGCGCGTTTCTATGGTACTCATCACCCTAGCGTCTGAGTGCCTCACAAATACTAAGGAGCGGAACTTCACAGCTCCCCTCTGAGGGAGGGAGATATTGCTATCCTTTTTTACAGCAGGAGAACTAACAGTGTGTTTACATTTAAAACACCACAGGAACACAGCTACAGTGTAGATACTCACTCCAGCAACAGGGAGGGGCTCTCCCGTCACCGTACTTCATCCACCTCCTTTAGAGGCAATACAATTCTGCTGTTGACCTAGCGCTGTCTACACTGTGGGTTAGACCTACTTCTCTTAGGAGGGTGACCTACTTCTCTTAGGAGGGTGCATTTTCACACCCCTGTGAGACATAGCTGTGCCGATGTAAGCTCCCCCTGTAGACCAGCCCTAAGGCACAGAGACCCAAAGGCTAAAATTGTCTAGATTGGACACTGATTTTGGGCACCCAACTCTAGACACCTAGGACCTAATTTTTTCAGAATACTTCATGTTTTTATTGCCCTGTATATTCAAAGCACTGCTCCCACTGACTTCAGCTGCAGCGGTGAGGGCTCAGCATATCTGAACATCAGGGGTCAAGGTCTCAAGTTGGACACCAAGAAAACAAGGAGCACATGTTTACTGGGCACTGGCAAGAAGTCTGGTTTAAGTCACTTGCCCAGCATTACACGGGAACTCTGTGGCAGAGGCAGGGCTAGAGTTCAGTTCTCCTGAGTGGTATTCAATGCTTTAAATATGAGAGGAAATGCCAGGAGTTTGTGAAGGCTTTGGAACTTAGCATGCATGGGAAGGCATAACCAGAGAAGGCAGAGGAATTTTGAGAAGATTTAAGAACAACAATCCATGAAACAGCTTTAGCTACATTTAGGGGAAAGAGATCATCAAAAATGGACGGGTTTGAAGAAAATAAAGCAGAACTATTATCTCTCATCAACATTAAGAACACAGCCTCTCTGGAACACAACAAAAAGCCAACAGAGAGCACCAAGGTGAGACTTCGACATGCAAAAACCGAGATACAGCGAGCAAGCAGACGTTGTGCCAATCATTACTGGATCAAGCTCTGTGAAGTGTGATAGACCCAGGCCAGCTGGGTACGGCAGAATAGCAGAAGGCAGATATACTGGCCACTGGATTAACAGTTTTCTGTTCCCTGACTGACCAGAGCAGGGGCTGCTCCAGGCTAATGAGAACACCTGACTCTAATTAACCTGTAAAGAGTCAGGTGAGGCCATTCAGTTAATGTGACCACCTGATTCTAATTAAGGCCCTGCTGTTACTATAAAAAGGGTTCACTCCAGTCAGGCAGGGGAGCCAGGGAGCCAGAGGAGAGGAAGTGCGGCTGAAGGGCTGGTTACTGAAGACAGGGTGAAGAAGGGAAAAGCAGGAGAAAAGGGAAAAGCAGGAGAGCTGTGGGGAAGTGGCCCAGGGAAATGTAGCAACTCTGGCAGTGAAAGGTTGGCTGCCAACAACTGCTACCATTAGGGTCCCTGGGCTGGAACCCGGAGTAGAGGGCGGGCCCGGGTTCCCCCCAACCCACCACTACAGGAACATCTCCTGGAAGGGGAATTCAGGTCCTTGACAGGACAGGATGCTGAACAGAGACTGTGGGAGTTCTCTCACCAACCTCCTTGCAGCCTATGATGAAAAGGGCTCAGTAGACTGTAACCCTGACCCTGGAGAGAGAAGAGCTACATGGAGGGTCACAGTGAGCCACTGAGGCTAGCATAAATCGCCTAGAAGCGCAGGACCCACAGGAGCAAGGTCAGAGCTCTGCCACAGAAGAGACACAGACAGCCTCAGACACAGGAAACGTCAAAGTCATGTATGACGGCCTGAAGAAAGCTCTAGGTCCCACTGTCAACAAGATTGCCCCTCTCAAACCGCACAGCAGTGAAATCATTACAGATAAAAGCATTAGTTGTCTCACTGGGTTGAACACTCTTCAGAGCTATATGCACAAGAAAAAATCTCCCCGGCGAATCACTGGACCAAATACCAACTCTACAGGTCATGCCAGAGCTAGATGTGGAGCCCACTGTAGAAGAGCTAAGCAAGGCCATTGATTTGCTATCAAGTGGCAAGGCTCCTGGAAAAGATGGCATCCCAGCAGAAATCCGCAAGTGTGGGAAAGACAGCCTATTACCATGTCTTCATCAGCTGCTACTTAAATGCTGGAAAGAGGGTGAGGTACCACAAGAGAGGTGTGACACAAACATCATCACTTTGTACAAAAATAGAGGCGAAAAGGGTGACTGCAACAACTACAGAGGTATCTTGCTACTAAGTGTAGCAGGAAAAGCTTTCGCAAAAGTCATCTTAGTATGCCTACAACAGCTGGCGAATCATATATACCCTGAATTACAGTGTGGATTCAGGGCTGGAAGATCCACTATGATATTTTCTCTGTGTCAACTCCAAGAAAAGTGCAGAGAGCAAACCCGACCATTGTACATCGCTTTGTGGACCTAACCAAAGTATTCGACACAGTCAGCAGAGCAGGTCTATTTGCAATACTAGAAAAGATAGAATGTCCACCAATCCAGTTAAGTCTTATATGTTCATTCCACAACAACATAAGAGCAACTGTCCAGTTTGATGGGTCCACTTCGGACAGCTTTGAGATGCAAAGTGGAGTGAAGCAAGGATGTGTTCTTGCCCCTATACTGTTTGGAATCTTCTTCTCGGTGGTCTTGAAATGTGCATTTAAGGTCACGAAAGATGGAATGTGTGATGGGGTCTGCTTACCCCACACTAGCCCAGAGAGGGTTAAGCCCATGGCATTGACAGCGGAAGTCCTGCCTCCCTGGCAAGACTGGGCATGCTCCAAGTGCTCTAGAAATATAAAGGGAGGGAGACCAGCTCATTCTGGGCTGGAGGCTGCAGGGGAAGGACCTGCCTGGGAAGCTCTTGCCGAGGGCAAGCCACAGCCTCAGACTGCACCGGGAATCGAAGCCGTCCTTGGCCTGCCTGCACCCCGGAGACTGGAGGAAACCCTGGAGATGACTGGCCCTGCCGAACACAGAGGACCCGACATCTCATGTGAAACCCCAACACGGACTCTGGTAGGAAGTGACCCAGGGATTGTGACGGAGTAGTACCTCCCACGTGGGAAAACTCAGTGTGTTTCAGTAGGACCCCCATGCTGAGTCAGTGGCAAGCCACTACGCCACTGTTAGGGCCCTGGGTCGGGGCCCGGTGGAGTCAGGTGGGCCCAGACCCCGCTACCGGGGCTGCCCCACCCCATAAGGGGCGCCCCAATGCTTTGCAGACTCTGGCCATTAGGCAGTGCTGCCCTGCACCCAAGAGCGGCACTGTAGACTCTGGCTGCTAGGCCACGCTGCCCTGCACTGAAGGGCTGCTTCATAGACTGTGACGGATAGGCCACGTGGCCCTGACCCTAGGAGTGTGGACCATCACAGAGTGTATCTCCACACAGGCTCAGATGGGAAATTCTTCAACCTGTCCCAACTTAAGTCAAAGACCAAAGTAAAAAAGGTGCTAATCGGGGAACTTCTATTCACTGATGATGCTCCCCTCATAGCGCACAATGAAGATCTAATACAAGAACTCATGGACCGCCTTTCAAGTACCTGTCAGGCATTTCCTCTCACCGTCAGCATCAAGAAAATGGTTGTATTAGGATAGGGGAGGGTCCACAATATCCTTCTATTACAGTAACTCCTCGCTTACTTATGTTCCTGAAAAATGCGACTTTAAGCAAAACAGTGTTAAGCTAATCCAATTTCCCCATAAGAATTAAAGTAAATGGGGGGTTAGATTCCAGGGAAATTTTTTTCACCAGACAAAACACACACACACAATTTAATACTGTACACAGCAATGATGATTGTGAAGCTTGGTTGAGGTGGTGAAGTCAGAGGGTGGAAGAGGGTGGGATATTTCCCAGGGAATGCCTTAGTGCTAAATGATGAACTAGCACTCGGCTGAGCCCTCAAGAGTTAACACATTGTTGTTAATGTAGCCTCACACTCTACAAAGCAGCACAAATGGAGGGAGGGGAGACATCATGACAGACAGAGACAAACACCCTGTGTGTGTGAGAGAGAGAGATGCGCATTGCCCCTTTAAGTACGCTGATCCCACTCTAAATACACTGCCTTTTTAAGTAGATCAGCAAGTTGAGGCAGCTGCTGCTAGCAAGCTCCCTCCGTCCTGAGCCCTATCATGTCCCGTTCCCCCCACCCGTTCTATGGAGATGGGGTAAGTGGGGGGCAGGAGCAGGGGAGAGGGAGACATCCTGACATTAGCCCCCCTCTTTCCCCTACATAGCAAGCAGGAGGCTCCTGGAAGCAGCTCCAAGGCAGAAGGCAGGAGCAGCACATGGCAGTGGGGGGAGGGACAGCTGAACTGCTGGCAATTGATAGCCTGCTGGGCATCTGCCACACAGGGAACTTAGGGGAGCAGGGAGCTGATAGTAGGGCTGCCAGTCCACCCCGGTTCCAAGCCCCAACCAGCTAGCTCCAATGAGCTGCTCTTTCTGCAAGCAGTGGACAAAGCAGGCGGCTGCCAAACAACATTATAAGGGAGCATTGTGCAACTTTAAACGAGCATGTTCTCTAATTGATCAGCAACGTAACAATGAGACAACATTAACCAGGATGACTTTAAGTGAGGAGTTACTGTACCTTAAATGCAAACCAGCTAGAAGAAGTCCAAAAGTTCAGCTGTTTATGTTCTACAGTGACCACCAACCTCTCACTAGATGAAGAACTAAATGTTCGCATTGGAAAGGCTGCCACCACCTTTAGCAGACTAACTAAAAGAGCATGGGACAACTCAAAGCTGACCATCAAGACCAAAATGCTAGTGTATCAAGCCTGCGTCCTCAGCACTCTCGTGTATGGTGGGGAAACATGGAAAACTTATGCTCATCAGGAAAAAAGGTTGAACAGTTTCCACTTATGTTGTTTACGCCGCATACTCAACACCAAATGGCAGGATAAAGTCACCAATGCAGAGGTTCTTCAAAGGGCAAATTTACCAACTGTGATAGTCCTGTTCAAGCAAAGATGACTGCACTGACTGGGCCATCTGAGTAGGTTGGAAGATGGATGTGTACCCAAGGACATGCTATTCAGGGAGCTATCAGAGGGAACAAGAACAACAGGACATCTCAAGCTTCGCTATAAAGACACACGGAAGCGAGATATGAAGGAATTTGGAATTGATTCTGACCAAGGGGAAATCTTGGCAAGTGATCGTAAAAGGTGGCACCATCGTCTCTGTCAGGGCTGATTCCCCGCTCTGGCACTTTGAGTGCAGAAGGTGGGGGCCCGCAAGGATTCTAAAAATTAATACTGGCCACTCCAGGCTTGTATTAAACTCTCAAGGTCACAGCCTCTCTCTGACCTTGGATTGGTAGATGCTGCCACCACCCAAGTGCAGAACCCCTTGAAAGCCCAGGAAGGCGCACTTGGGAATTCCTTCCTGTGGGGTACCCTCAAGGCCTTTCACCCCCCCCCTCCCCGCAGGGAAGAGCTGAGAAAGAAAAGAAAAATAAAATCAGCTGTTACTACCAGCTAATTAAACAACATTTGCACAAACCTCTAAAGACACAAAAATCCAATTCTGTTCTTTAAAAAAGTAAATTGTATTAATAAAAAAAAGAGAAAGAAAATACATCTGGGAACTCAGGCTATTGCTAGATTTTAAAAGAGCAACTACAAGGATTAAGCACCAAGAATAGCTTTCTTGAGGTCCAGCTTAAAGGTTACAAGCAAAACAAAAGCACCTGGGGTTAGCACAGAGGAATCCACAAGCCATAAAGAAATAAAAGGAAATAAGCCTAATTGTGTCTTCCTAGACATTTCTTGATCTACTTACACATATGGGGTTTCAAATGAATAGTTTCTCGGTATGATACTGAGGATTTTTTACACCTGGTCTCAAGCTTCTTACAGCACAGCTGTTGCCCTGTCTGCCTCTCCCTGGGAGAACAACAACAGACAGACAAAAGAGGAGTCTTGTTTCAATTTTAAAAAGTGCTAGCCTTCCCATTGGCTCTTTTGGCCAGGTGCCCACTCATTTCCTTTTACCTATGCATAGCAGTGAGACTTTTTAACCCTTTACAGGTAAAGCAATTAGAGAACAGCTACTTAGGCCTGGTCTACACTGGGGGCGGGTGTCGAACTAAGGTACGCAAGTTCAGCTACGCGAATAGCGTAGCTGAACTCGAACTACCTTAGTTCGAACTACTCACCCGTCCAGACGCCGCGGGATCGAAGTCCGCGGCTCCCCCGTCGACTCCGCCACCGCCGTTCGCGGTGGTGGAGTTCCGGAGTCGACGGGAGCGCGTTTGGAGTTCGAACTATCGCGTCTAGATTAGACGCGATAGTTCGAACTCCAAGAAGTCGAATGCTACACGTCGACCTGGCAGGTAAGTGTAGACCTACCCTTAGAGGGATTTTATAGCTACTGGCTGGCTGGGTGTCCATAAAAGGGAGATCCCCCAGCCGTTCATTTATCACAGTCTCCATCGGGGTATCAAAGTCCATGACAGGAGCTGGCTCCTACAGCTTGAAAAGAAAAAAGCCTGCGGGACGCAAGCAGCTCCCAACCAAGATACATACATTTGCAATAACTGCCAAAGGTCATGCAAATCTTGGATTGGACTATTCAGTCACATGAGACCTTGCAAACCGTCTACATTATAGGCTGCAATTCCCACCATCTCTCGCAGATAAAAAGATGCCAACTTCCTAATATGAGACCATGCTTCTTTCTTTTTCTGCAACCCCTTGCCTCATTCACTACACACCTTCCCACTTCTGCAGCGACTGAGGTAAGGGTCCTACAGACAACAGTCTCCTTCATTACACCAGCCTGATTCATTCCCTCACCACCATCTAACCTGTGTGCTCAGTGAGATGGGGGGCCTATGGATAAGAGAGCAAGTGTTCATGTAATTACAGACTGTGTAGTAATGCATATGCATAAGGGGGCTGAATTAAGGTTGCACAGCAAATCTTAATTCTGGCATTTCCTTAATATGTGAGTGCTCAACTTTGCAGCTGCAATGTTCTTTTAATGTTAGTCTTTATATGTATTTCCTATGTTTTTTAAAATGAAAAACCAGAAATTCTATGAACCCCCAACTTGGGTTATCAGCAAGGCTACGGACTCGAGAGCCGTGGCACAGACCCTTGCTACTTGAGCTGATGGAGTAACTGGTAGCTCAACATACACTAGCCACTAGAGTGGGCTGAGATGCTTTGCCAGTGGGTGTGACAGCTATTTGCTGATGGCAGAGGAATGGTGAGACTCAGGAACACTGGGTTCAATTCTGGGTTCTGAAGGGGCGTGTTCTTTAGTGGTTATAAACCCTTCTGTCCCCTGTAACCTCTGCTCCTTTCTGTCCTCTTAACATCTCCTTGTATCCACCCTCTGCCTCTTCTCCACTTTAGCCCTCTCCCACATATCAGGTCCTGTCTGTCCTATCCAGTGCACCAGGATCTGCCCCAGCCCCTTTGTGCCTATCCAACCCCCAATCCAGCTACTATTCCCCTCTTCTCCTATCCACCCCCCTCACTCTAGCTCTGGTTGTCCTACCCGTGCACCTAAACACCCCCTGGGATCTATCCCCATTCCGCTTTGTGCTTATCTAGCCACTCCAACTCCTAAATCCTCTTTACCTCCTGTTCCCCTGGCTCCCTACTCCCCATCTCTGTGTATTCCACCAGGCTGCACCTCCTCACTGCCTGAGCACAGGAGAGTCAGGGTCCCTGCTGTCAGTACCATTGCCTGGCACTATGGCAGCCCCGAGCAGCCAGGAGCAGCAACTGTAGGGAAAACCCTGCTCAGCCCCTGCAGCCTGGGCTGGGGCATGCTCAGTCACTCTGGGGGATGGTGCAAACACAGTCGAGTCACATGTAGCAGCTGGCAGGGGTGGAGCATGCTCAGTGTGGATGAAATATTCAGAGAATTTAGCTGCAAAACTTTAACAAGTCTCTACTGATCATGTGCAAACTGAGATTTTTTAGAGCATTACAACTTGGCTAATTTTGGGTGAATTTTCACAGGGGTGGAAATTACCCTGACACCAAGCAACCCCCCTGCCAAATTTCAAATCCTTGTTCCAAAGCAGGAAGGTGCTAGAGTTTCTCAGTGAAATGGCTGCAAGAATTGAATAACATGGGCAAAAATGTATTTTCTCCTAATCCTGTCCTCTGAAATGGCAGCACCATTTTGGCTGAAACTGTAGGGAAAAAAATAGCTTCAGAGAAACACCCAGTATGCAAAATTACAGCTCAAACAGTCAAAGTTTGGCAAAATTATCAGCAACTGAAAACTGGGTATTATAATAGAAATTGCTGAGCAACATTAACTACAAGCAGTGCTAGGAGACCCACCTAGAATACTATTATAAAATATCAGACTGAATAGATTAATAGATTCTCATGCAAGAAGGGACATTGTGCTCATCTAGTCTGACCACAGGCTATAGAACTTTCCCACAATAATTCCTAGAGCAGATCTTATAGAACAAACATCCAGTCTTGATTTAAAAATTGCCAGTGATGGAGAATCCACCACGACCCTGGGTAATTTGTTCCACTGGTTAATTACTTGCACTGTTAAAAATGTGTGCCTTATTTCCAGTCTGAATTTGTCTAGCTTCAACTTCCAGCCATTAGGTCATGTTATGCCTTTCTCTGCTACACTGAAAAGTCCATTATTACATATTTGTTCCCCATGTAGATACTTAGAGATTGTAATCAAGTCACCTTTTAACCTCTTTGTTGAGCTAAACACATTGAGCTCTTTGAGTCTATTGCTCTAAGGCGGGGTTTCTAATCCTTTAATCATTCTCATGGCTTTTTTCTGAACCCTCTCCAATTTTTCAACATCCTTCTCAAATTGTGGGCACCAGACCTGGACACAGTTTTCCAGTGGAAGTCAGACCACTGCTAAATACAGAGGTAAAATAACCTCTCTACTACTTGAGATTCCCCTGTTTATACATCCAAGGATTGCATTAGCTTCTTAGGGCACAATGAGCATACGTTCAGTTGATTATCCATCATGAAACCCAATTCTTATTCAGAGTCACTGTTTTCCAGGATAGATTCCCCTGTCCTGTAAGTATGGCCTACATTTTTTGTTCCCAGATGTATACATTTACTTTTAGCCATATTAAAACATATACAGGTGAGTCGCATCCTACGCGCATTTAACTTACGTGAATTCAACTATACGCGCTCGGCAAAAAAAAGAAAAACAACAAGATACCTGTAAATAGTGTGGGCGATTCCACCCACCATTCCACTCAATGAGCATATGCCCTGAGGTGAGCGTGAGATTGGAGACGTGAATTTGCTGTTCCCTCAGTCGGTCTCAGTTCCCGAGTGCCTCTCATAATGTGAGCATCTCGCTGTGCTGAGTGTGATTCTAGTATTTAAAGATATGAATTTTTTGTACAACATGGCCCCTAAACCCAAGCCAACTACTTCATCTGGTGCTCAACCGAAGAAACAGCGACCTGCTCCAATGCTGGAGGAAAAACTGGCTATACTGGACTTATTGAGAGACAGTATGTTGGTCTCCAGCCTGGTGCGTAAATATGGCTGCAACGAATCTAGCATCCATGCCATCAAGATTCAAGAGAGAGAAATTCATCAAGCCCTGGCATCAAGTGCTCCAATAACTGCTAAGGTGACGAGCCAGGTGCGTGATAAGACTTCAGTGAAGACTGAAAAGGCATTAAACTTATGGCTGGAAGACAGGAACCGTAAACATGTGCCTTTTGATGGCAACACGTTGCGAGAAAAGGCTCTTAGTCTTTACATGCTGTTCAAACCTCCTGCTGAAGAGGGACAGCCTTCTGATGAGAAGGAATTCAAAGCCAGCCAAGGTTGGCTTAACAGTTTTAGGAACTGCTTCAACCTCAAAAATGTGCAGACTACTGGTGAAGCTGCATCTGCCAATGAAGAGGCAGCAAAAGCCTACCCTGGACAATTAAAGAAAATCATAGAAGAAAAGGGCTATCTTCCGGAACAAGTTTTTAATGCTGACAAGACTGGGCTCTTCTGGAAAAAAATGCCCAACCGCACTTACATTTCGAAATCAGAAAGACAAGCCCCTGGCTTCAATGCAGCTAAAGACCATGTGACTGTGTTGTTTTGTGGCAATGCGGCTGGGCATTTAATAAAGCCGGGCTTGCTCTACAGGACTGCAAATCCCATTGCCCTAAAAGGCAAGAACAAAAATCTCCTGCCTATGTTCTGGCAATCAAATAAAAAGTCTTGGGTGATGGCAGCATTATTTCTGGATTGGTTCCACAAGTGTTTCATTCTGGAGGTCAAGAGGTACCTCAAAGAGAAAGGGCTTGACTTTAAAGTGTTTCTTATCGTAGAGAATGCTCCTGGCCACCCTGAGGTACTCTGGTTTGCGCATAGCGATGTTGAAGTTGTCTTTCTCCCCGACAATACCACCTCCATCCTCCAACCTCTTCACCAAGGCATGATTCACTGTTTCAAGGCCACGTACATGAGGCTTACGTTCTCATGGATACGTAGTGCTATGGATACTGATCCTAATCTTAATGTGATGGAGAGCTGGAAGTCCTTAACATTGCCGATTGAATCACTTATATTAAACAGGCAATGGATGCAATCAAGCCTGAAACAGTCAATGCATGTTGGCGAAACCTATGGAAAGAATGTGTGGATGATTTTAAGGGTTTCCTGACCATTGACGAAGAAGTGAAACGCATTGTTCAGGCAAGTGGGTGGTGATGGCTTCGTCGACATCCTTGAGGAAGAAATTGAAAAATTAATTGAGAGCCATAAAGAAACATTGACTAATGAAGAGTTAGAGGCACTGATAAAATTGTCTACAGAAGACAATGATGACGACGAACAGGAAGAGCCAGCAAGTTGGAATCTTCATAAATTTGCTGAAGTGTTCCAAGCAGCGAAACACTTGAATGATTTAATTTTTGAATACAATCCCTCTATGGAACAAAGCGTCAAAATCACACATAGTATTATGGATGATTTGAGACCGTATCAAGAAATGTTTGAGCAGCTCAAGAGACAGTTGCCGATTACCATGTTTTTCAAGGAAAAACAACCAGCAGCAGATAAGCCTACGCAATCAACTTCTCGAGCTGAACCAGAGCCAACTACTTCGTCTATGACTCACTCTCTGTCACCCAAAGCTCTCCATCACCTCCGTCTCCTGGATCGACATCAAGCCCTGATGACCCCCTGTAATTACCCCCTGTAATTAAAAATACAGTACTGTAAAACTATATTTTGCATATGTACTCTTTATTATATACTGTACATTACTGTATACATTATACATTTATACATATTACTGTACAGGGTTGTATACACAAAACCATGTACAGTATACAGTACTTTATGAGCGATTTAAGGGATTTTCAAGGGTAATTTTGACTATATGCGATTTTCACCTTACATGCTGACTTTAGAACCTAACCCCCACGTAAGATGTGACTCCACTGTATTGTTTGCTTGTGCCCAGTTTACCAAGTAATCCTGATTGCTCAATGTCAGTGGCCTGCTCACTTCATTATTCACCACTCCCACAATCTTTGTGTCATCTGCAAACTTTATCAGTGGTGGTTTTATGTTTACTTTCAGGTCATTAATAAAAATGTTAAACAGCATAGGGTTAAGCACCTATCACTACAGGATCCCACTAGAAACACACCTGCTCAATAATAATTCCCTGTTCACAGTTACAGTTTGAGAATGATCAGTTAGCCAGTTTTTAATCCATGTAATGTGTGCTATGTTAATTATACATCTTTCTAGTTTTTTAATCAAAATGTCATTTGGTATCAGCTGCCTTACAAAAGTCTGTTTATTACATCAACACTATTACCTTTATCAACCACACTTGTAATCTCATCAAAAAAAGATATCAAGTCAGTCTAACAACATCTATTTTCCATTAACCCATATCAGCTGCTCCATTATCTTGGCCAGGATCGATGTCAGAGTGACAGGCCCATAATTACTAGGTCATTCCATTTACCCTTTTTCAAAAATTGGCACAATATTATCTTTCTACCAGTCTTCTGGAACTTCCCCAGTGTCCCAAGACTTTTTGGAAATCAATGGTCCAATGAGCTCCTCAGTGATCTCCCTTAAAACTCTTGGCTACAAGTTATCTGGACCTGCTGATTTTAAAATGTCTAACTTCAGTAGCTGCTGTTTAACATTTCCTAAGATACTAGTGAAATGGAAAGAGTGTTATCGTGTGATTTGAGTACATCATATGTTTCTCCCCCAAATACAGAGCAGACATATTTATTGAACACTTCTGCCTTTCCTGCATTATTAATTCTACCATTTCCATATCATTGTTAGGATTCTTTTTGTTCCTAATATACTTAAAAAACCTCTGCCTTATTATTTGAAGAGGCTGCAGATGTTATCACCAAAAGCTTTGTCCTAAGGTAATGTGCATGCCTTCTAAGGCCATAGCTGCTGAATATTAGTGACAGGTTACTGAGAGAAAGACATTTTTATTCTTTTGATGTATTTGAAAACTGGGTTGGAGTTGCAGACTATCACTTTAATTTGTAAGGGGTTTCCTGGTCCTGCTTGCAGGCTAGGGGGCTCTGTACAGAAGCATGTGATGAGAATCAGCAGCCAGAAACCTGCACTTACAAAGCGCAGTGACCAACAGGCTCTGAGCTAACACCGCTGCTGAGTCAGTGGCTGCTCAGGAGGTAGTGTGGCAGGCCCAGGAGTGAGGAGGCAGGGCCTTGTCACATCTGCACTTGAGCATGTTGGAGTTTGCAGCTTGGGCCCATCTCCAGCTGTCACAGACCATTCCCTTGAGTATGACATGCTGTGGGCGCAACACTAATTTTGAAGATCTGGAATATGAAGGAGGTGATCTGGCTGCCAATAAACTGAGCTGTGAGTGTGTGTGACAGTCCTGTCCTGGCATGGCCCAGGGCAAAGGAGGGAGTGAACCTTATCTCTGACTTTCCTGCCTTCTGTACCTATAAATCTCAGTGCTCAAAGCGCCATGAATATCATTTGGCTGCAGTGGGTTTAAACATTAGGGGGAGACAAAAGGAGAAAGTGAGAGGGCTGATACCTAACCCTGTGCCCCACACTGCACTGGCATTCCTTTCCAGACACCTGGGCCCCCAACACCCCTGAGGCTTGTGCATGGAGGGTTGCCCCCCCTGCAGATATCCCCTCTCCCATCAGACAGGACAGGGCAACAAGTTATGTGCACTGTCCCCTCCTCTCAGAGACAGGATCCTCTGTTCCAGGGCCAGGTGTGAGGAGGGGCCAAAGAAGAGCTGAGGTGGATGAACACATGTCTCAGGAGCCTGTGGGTCTGCTCTGAACTGCGTCCTTCCATGGAGAACACAGTGATTTGGGGAATCTCCACAAGGAGAATATGACAGAGCTTCCCTCGTGGGCTATTCTTACACAAGGGAGCAGCTGGCTCAGAGGATTTGTTGTACATATTGAAAGAAACCCATTGCCCAGGGGACCTCAGGGATAAAATGCTAGGAAAAGCTACCAAACACCATCCAGACTGCACCCGAGGTAAACGCCTGGCATGGCATCACTTGGCATAGAATGGCAAGAGCAGCAAAGTAGCACCATCTGCAATCCATGCACCTTCAGAATGAACCCTCCATCAGCCCAGCTAGACCAAGGCTATGGAATCCATGGTCCACGTGCCACGTTTCCTGGTGTCCAGCACTTTGCTTTGCAGCTGAGATGAATTAGAAATGTACAATCAGATTATATTTCTGTTCATGGCCAGTTATTAGAAGCAATTTGAGGAACACCAAAAGGACACTAGTGCAGAGGAGAAATATCCTCCATAGAAGGAAATTTGACCCATTAGTGAAAGTGATGTTTCTTCACACAACCAAAGAACATTGATTTGTCAGTGGCCTGGCTGCTATGCTGACAGGAAGAGAGAATGTTCATGGGCCCACTTCTGCAACTTTCCTCGTGCTCATAAGTAGGACTCAGGATGAGTGTCTGATTGAACTCAGTGGGGCTAGTCATGGGGGTTACTAGCTCCCAATAGGAGTAAGAGTTTTAGAACAGAGCCCAGTGCCACTAAACATGTATTTGCCCTTGTTGTCCTGCTCTGGACACAGCTTACTTCACTTGCCTGACTGGTCGCAGAGGTGCTGAGAGTTGTAAACACAATTTCACAATCTGAAACCCTTTAGTTCTTCCAGATTTTTTTCAGTATTCCTTTCCCTTGCTCTCCAGCCCTTTAATTATATAACAAACCCATGTAGTATAAATACAATCCAACTCTCATATCCTGTCAGACAACACTTAGTACAGCAAACCTGACTGAAGAATGCTGGCACAGTGGCAACACACTCTTGCATCATGCTGCACTATCTTTATGAGTAGTATAGTTTAGTCTAGTACCCTTTCTGTTGAATAACACCATCACAGATGGGGTCAGGACGCAGATATGAGAGCAGCCTTACCTTTTACTGGGACTGTGAATTTATGGATCCATTGAACTCTTGTGCAGAAAGGATGCTGCATATCAGCCTCTGCGTGCTTCAGCAGAGCAGCTATAAATCCAGAGGCACAGATTGTGTCACCCACAATATTCTGCTTCCTATAGCTGCCATCACAGATAACATGAAAGTAGAGAGTCCTTCCTCCCACTGCATGGTGACAGGTTTCAGAGTGGTAGCCATGTTAGTCTGTATCAGCAAAAAGAACAAGGAGTACTTGTGGCACCTTAGAGACTAACAAATTTATTTGGACATAAGCTTTCGTGGGCTAAAACCCACTTCATTAGATGCACGCAGTAGAAAATACAGTAGTCAGATGTGTATATACACAGAGAACATGAAAAAATGGGGGTTGCCATACCAACTCTAATGAGACTAATCAATTAAGGTGGGCTATTATCAGCAGAAGAAAAAAACTTTTGTAGTGATAATCAGGATGGTCCATTTCAAACAGTTGATAAGAAGGTGTGAGTAATAGTAGGGGGAAAATTAGCCTGGGGAAATATCTTTTAGTTTGTGTAATGGCCCATCCACTCCTAGTCTTTATTCAAGCCTAATTTAATGGTGTCTAGTTTGCAAATGAATTCCAGTTCCATTAATTGCAATTTTTAGGTCTGTAATTGAGTGTCCAGGGAGTTTGAAGCTCTAAGATACAACTGCATTTGCTCCAATCCCTCAGACAGAGACAAACACCTACAAGATCTCTATCAAGCTTTCTTACAACTACAATACCCACCTGCTGAAGTGAAGAAAGAGATTGACAGAGCCAGAAAAGTAACCAGAAGTCACCTACTACAGGACAGGCCCAACAAAGAAAGTAACAGAATGCCACTAGCCATCACCTTCAGCCCCCAACTAAAACCTCTCCAGCGCATCATCAGGGATCTACAACCTATCCTGAAGGATGATCCCTCACTCTCACAGATCTTGGGAGACATGCCAGCCCTCGTTTACAGAGAGTCCCCTCAATCTGAAGAAAATATTCACCAGCAACCACACACCACAGAACAAACACACTAACCCAGGAACCTATCCTTGCAACAAAGCCCGTTGCTAACTCTTTCCACATATCTATTCAGGGGACATCATCTTGGACCTAATCACATCAGCCACACTATCAGAGGCTCGTTCACCTGCACATCAACCAATGTGATACATCATGTGCCAGCAATGCCCCTCTGCCATGTACATTGGTCAAACCGGACAGTCTCTACGCAAAAGAATAAATGGACACAAATCAGATATCAAGAATTATAACATTCAAAAACCAGTCGGAGAACACTTCAACCTCCCTGGTCACTCAATTACAGACCTAAAAGTCGCAATTCGTCAACAAAAAAACTTCAAAACTAGACTCCAACGAGAAACTGCAGAACTGGAATTAATTTGCAAACTGAACACCATTAAATTAGGCTTGAATAAAGACTAGGAGTGGATGGAACATTACACAATCTAAAAACTATTTCCCCATGCTAATTTTTCCCCTACTGTTACTCACACCTTCTTGTCAACTGTTTGAAATGGGCCATCCTGATTATCACTACAAAAGTTTTTTTTCTCCTGCTGATAATAGCCCACCTTAATTGAGTGGTCTCATTAGAGTTGGTATGGCAACCCGCATTTTTTCATGTTCTCTGTGTGTATATCTATCTATCTATCTATCTATCTATCTTCTTCATGTTCATATATATCTTTTTCATGTTCTCTGTATATATATGTGGATCTAAAGGCAGAGGAGGCCTGGAATTACTTTAAGTCAAAGCTGCAGAAACTATCAGAAGCCTGCATCCCAAGAAAGGGGAAAAAAACCATAGGCAGGAGTTGTAGACCAAGCTGGATGAGCAAGCATCTCAGAGAGGTGATTAAGAAAAAGCAGAAAGCCTACAAGGAGTGGAAGATGGGTGGGATTAGCAAGGAAAGCTACCTTATTGAGGTCAGAACATGTAGGGATGAAGTGAGAAAGGCTAAAAGCCATGTAGAGTTGGACCTTGCAAAGGGAATTAAAACCAATAGTAAAAGGTTCTATAGCCATATAAATAAGAAGAAAACAAAGAAAGAAGAAGTGGGACCGCTAAACACTGAGGATGGAATGGAGGTTAAGGATAACCTAGGCATGGCCCAATATCTAAATAAATACTTTGCCTCAGTCTTTAATAAGGCTAATGAGGAGCTTAGGAATAATGGACGGATGACAAATGGCAATGAGGATATGGAGGTAGATATTACCACATCTGAGGTAGAAGCCAAATTTGAACAGCTTAATGGGACAAAATCGGAGGGCCCAGATAATCTTCATCCAAGAATATTAAAGGAACTGGCACATGAAATTGCAAGCCCATTAGCAAGAATTTTTAATGAATCAGTAAACTCAGGGGTTGTACCGTACAACTGGAGAATTGCTAACATAGTTCCTATTTTTAAGAAAGGGAAAAAAAGTGATCCAAATAACTATAGGCCTGTTAGTTTGACATCTGTAATATGTAAGGTCTTGGAAAAATTTTTGAAGGAGAAAGTAGTTAAGGACATTGAGGTCAATGGTAATTGGGACAAATTACAACATGGTTTTACAAAATTACAACATGGTTTAGATCGTGCCAAACCAACCTGATCTCCTTCTTTGAGAAGGTAACAGATTATTTAGACAAAGGAAATGCAGTAGATCTAATTTACCTCGATTTCAGTAAGGCATTTGACACAGTTCCACATGGGGAATTATTAGTTAAATCAATATGAAAATTGAAAGGTGGATAAGGAACTGGTTAAAGGGGAGAATACAACGGGTCGTACTGAAGGGTGAACTGTCAGGCTGGAAGGAGGTTACTAGTGGAGTTCCTCAGGGATCAGTTTTGGGACCAATCTTATTTAACCTTTTCATTACTGACCTTGGCACAAAAAGCAGGAATGTGCTAATAAAGTTTGCAGATGACACAAAGCTGGGAGGTATTGCTAACACAGAGAAGGACCGGGATATCCTACAGGAAGATCTGGATGACCTTGTAAACTGGAGTAATAGTAATAGGATGAAATTTAATAGTGAAAAGTGCAAGGTCATGCATTTAGGGATTAATAATAAGAATTTTAGTTATAAATTGGGGACACATCAGTTGGAAGTAACAGAGGAGGAGAAGGACCTCGGAGTATTGGTTGATCACAGGATGACCATGAGCCACCAATGTGATATGGCCGTTAAAAAAGCTAATGCAGTTTTAGCATGCATCAGGCAAGGTATTTCCAGCAAAGATAAGGAGGAGTTAGTACCTTTATATAAGGCACTGGTGAGACCTCATCTGGAATACTGTGTGCAGTTCTGGTCTCCCATGTTTAAGAAGGATGAATTCAAACTGGAACAGGTTCAGAGATGGGCTACTAGGATGATCCGAGGAATGGAAAACTTGTCTTATGAAAGGAGACTCAAAGAGCTTGGCTTGTTTAGCCTAACCATAAGAAGGTTGAGGGGGGATATGATTGCTCTTTATAAATATATCAGAGGGATTAATATTAGGGAGGGAGAGGAATTATTTAAGCTTAGTACCAATGTGGACACAAGAACAAATGGGTATAAACTGGACACTAGGAAGTTTAGACTTGAAATTAGATGAAGGTTTCTAACCATTAGAGGAGTGAAGTTCTGGAACAGCCTTCCAAGGGGAGAAGTGGGGGCAAAAGAAATATCTGGCTTTAAGACTAAGCTTGATAAGTTTATGGAAGGGATGGTATGATGGGATAGCCTAATTTTGGCAATTAATTTTGGCAACTGATCTTTGATTATCAGCAGGTAAGTATGCCCAGTTGTCTGTGATGGGATGTTAGATGGGATGGGATCTGAGTTACTGCAGAGAATTCTTTCCTGGGTGCTGGTGGGTGAGTCTTGCCCACATGCTCAAGGTTTAACTGATCGCCATATTTGGGGTCGGGAAGGAGTTTTCCTCCGGGGCAGATTGGCAGAGGCCCTGGAGGTTTTTCACCTTCTTCTGCAGCATGGGGCATGGGTCACCTGCTGGAGGATTCTCTGCAGCTTGAGGTCTTCAAACCACAATTTGAGGACTTCAATAACTCAGACATAGGTTAGGGGTTTGTTATAGAAGTGGATGGGTGAGATTCTGTGGCCTGCATTGTGCAGGAGGTCAGACTAGATGATCATAATACACACACACACACACACACACACACACACACACACACACAGAGAACATGAAAAAGATATAGATATAGATATATAGATATAAACTGTATTTTCCATTGCATTCGTCTGATGAAGTGGGTTTTATCCCATGAAAGCTTATGCCCAACTATATTTGTTAGTCTCTAAGGTGCCACAAGTAGTCCTCGTTCTTCCTCCCACTGCCACCTGCGTTTCCTACCAGAATGCAGAGGCTGAGTGGTGACACAAGGAAAGAGTTGGCAGATACAGCAGACACGTACCAGGGCTACTTGTAGCTAAGGGCCAGGTAGTGGCGTCTAGTTCCTGGATTGTATCTGGGTTGGTGCAGAGCAGCACTGTTTCAGGAGAGCTCCTCTGTGCAGGGGGAGTGTGCATGATGCTTCAGTTGGCACACCTGGCCACTTCCACAGGCCAGCACAGAAAAAGTCAAGGCCATACACCGTCCTCCCACCTGGGAGCCTTCCCCTCCCACCCAAAGCACAAGGAAGGCACAGACTCTCCCAAGCACAGGGACTGCTATTGTGTACAGCAGCCCTTGCATGGGGTGGGGGAGTCTTTGTGCCCTCCCATGCCTCTGAGCACCTGTGCCCTCCCATGCCCTCCCATGCCTCTGAGCACTTAGGGCCACAATCTGGCCCTAAGTGGGATCTTGCTGACCTTCTTGGAGATTTCAGCCAGAAGAAGGAACACAGAAAGCCAGTGAAAGCCTAAAGTGCAGGCTGTACTTCTGGCCCAGCAGAGGCTCAAGGAGAGGAACTTTCTTGAGCTTCTATTTCCTGTTTGGGTTGGAGGGCTCTGGCTGCAAAGTCCTGAATTCCAACTGGTGGGTGTGCTTCTGGGTGAGTTATCAACAAGGTACTTAAACGGTAGAAAGAAGCTTTCACTCTGCTACAGAAACGTGGCATTCCCATCAGCACACAGTGAAGAAAAGCAGAGGGAAATGCTCTGCAGCTGGAAATAAATGGGAAGAAGAAATGAGAAACGGTAACAGAGTTAAGTGCTTGGGCAAAAGCGCAAAGGCTATGGGAAATAAACAAGAGGAGCTGTGAAACCAACAGAAAAGATTAGGAGCCTTGGAAGGGTTGACGTATAAAGGAAGATTAAGAATTATTACATGTGATGCTATATCCTGCGTCTATAATCCAGTGTGCCCAGTACTTTCCATTATAAACCACGATGAGTCTTGGTTTTCATTTGCTTATCACTAAGGCTGGTTGAACTTTTATGAATTTTTTACATGATTTTTTTACAAATATTTTTGGAAAAAACTTCACAAAAATATTTTGATTTTCTGCAGACATTTTATATGGTAGTTGAAAATTTGTAAAATGTGTTCTAGCCCCATCTCTTCCACTGCATGGGGTTAGTAATTTTGAGTGCTTCACAGCCCCACTCTTCTCTTATTACTGTACAAGGCCTCATACACAGACCTCAGGGGGCAGGCACATCTCAATCTCTCCATTTTGCAGGTGCGGTGACTATGAGGCTGCACAAAGTCATTTCAGGCAGAGGTGGGACTAGAATTTGGAGCCAAATTGCGGGCCACACCTTTCTGCATTGCACATAGGTTTGGGTTCAAGGCTGAATTAGGCAAGTGGTTTGATTGGGTTTGGATTTCGTGGTGCAGGAATCTCATGTGTTAAAATTTCAGACTTATGTGGCCAGGATCTCACAGTATTCTCAGTGTTTTCAAGAAATCTGGGCTGAAATCTCCCAACAGCTCTTCTCAAGGGATTTCAGACTCATTGCAGACAGAACTGGAAAAGAGACCCTCGCTGCTTGAGCAGCTGACCCAGAACAGTACCTGTAGGAGTTTGCTTTCATGTGGGTGTTAAAATTTGATCTTCTTCTGCTCCCACAAACTCAAGCAGGGGCAGCTCTGGATGTCAGACTAGATTATTTCATGGTCCCTTCTGGCTTTGCAATCTAGGAATCTGTGATTTTGGTCCACATCAGTGCAAATCTGGCTGCAAGGAGTTACAAAGAGATCTTACCTTGCTGGGTGACTGGGCAACAAAATGGCATATGAAATTCAGTGTTGATAGATGCAAAGTAATGCGCATTAGAAAACATAATCCCAACTACACTTACAAAATAATGGGGTATAAATTAGCTGTTACTACTCAAGAAAGATCCTGGAGTCATTGTGGATAGTTCTCTGAAAACATCCACTCGGGGTGCAGTGGCAGTCAAAAAAGCTAAAAGACTCTTAGGAACCATTAGGAAAGGGATAGACAGTAAAACAGAAAATGCCACTCTATAAATCCATGGTTCACACACCTGGAATACTATGTGCAGTTCTGGTCACACCATCTCATAAAGGATTTATTGCAACTGGAAAAGATACAGAGAGGGGCAACAAATATTATTAGGGGCATGGAACAGCTTCCATATGAGAAGAGGTTAAAAAAGACTAGGACTGTTCAATTTAGCAAGGAGATGACTAAGACAGGCATATGCTAGAGGTCTATAATATCATGACTGGTGTGGAGAAAGTGAATGCAGAAGTGTTATTTACCCCTTCCCATAACACAAGAACCAGGGGTCACCTGATGAAATTAATAGGCAGCTAGTTTGAAACATAAGGAAATACTTCAAGCAATGTAGAGTCAACCTGTGGAACTCATTGTCAGGGGATGTTGTGAAGGCCAAAAGTATAAGTGGGTTCAAAAAAGAATTAGATAAGTTCATAGAAGATAGGTGCATCAATGGCTATTATCCAAGATGGTCAGGACTGCAACCCCATGCTCTGGGTGGTCCCTAAATCTCTGACTGCCAGATACTGGGACTGGACAACAGGGATGGATCACTTGATAATTGCCCTGTTCTGTTCATTCTCTCTGAAGCACCTGGCATTGGCCACTTCTGGAAGACAGGATATTGGGCTAGATGGACCATTGATCTCACCCAGTATGGTCGTTCTTATGGCCATGGGTATTTGTTGGCTTTTTTGGAAACCATTTTCTGCTTCTTACATGTGTATGGAATACTGTCAATGCTGCTGCGAGTGCACTTGTGTTAGTTGTGGCAGAGAAGGCCCCTTTGATACTTTGGGTGGGAGGAAAGCACAAAAGTAATCACTTGCTCCTTATCCACTGGCAGAGAGTACAGTGCTGTGGCTACCTCCTGTCTGCTTGGATGGTCCACAGCTGCACTAAGCAATAAGTGTGATGACAAAAACTCAAGTTACCTACTAATACCTGGAATATCCTGAATATATTGCTGTTCAGCCGCTCATGTTCCTGAACTCACATCCCCTGGCAGGTACTTAGCCCAGTGTGTTCTCATCTGATTCTCATCTGATTCTAATGCTTCTGATCAAAGTAAGGAAGGATGTGTGTGGCACGCAGCTGGCCTGCAATGTTCTTGCTGCATGTGAGCTCACTGATGCTGATGAGAGTTACCTGGGGAAGTCCCCTCAACATCACACAGAGAACACACCCTGAGGCGGAGCAGCTATACAGGACGACATAGGCGCCTCCTCCCGCACCCCACCTCCTCCCCCGCATGAGCACACCGCGTCCCTGCTTCTCTGCCTACCTTCCAGCGCTTCCTGCCCAGCCACTGCCAAACAGCTGTTCGGTGGCATTAGCACACTCCGGAGGGTGGGGAGGGGGGAGCGGGAATGTGGTGTGCTCAGGGGAGGAGGTGGGGCTGGGCGGGGATTTGGGGAAGGAGTTGGAATGGGGCAGGGAGGGGGCGGAGTTGGGGAGGGGACTTTGGGGAAGGGGTTGGAAAAAGGGCGGGGCCTCATGAAAGGGGTGGAGTGGGGGCGGGGCTGGGGGCAAAGAGGGGGTTTGAGCACCCAGGGGAAAGAGGGGAAGTCAGCGCCTATGCAGGATGATACGCTAGTCCTGGTACAGGGACCCAGGTCATGAAAGCAGAGATCACTCCAGATTGAACTCGTCTGGAAATCAGCACCTCAGGTAGCGCAAACATAAGTAAAGTCCAGCACATCTAGGTGTGTCCCAAGTGAGGGGCATGACTGTGTGAGGATTTGGTGGTTGCTGTCTCAGGGATGAAACCTCCATTATCACAATAGCTTCAATAGCTGGCTGACTGCACTTCGTCTTTAGCCTGTAGTCTGGAGACCCGGTGTTGTGAGTGCAGATAATTTGCTACCCATTTTTTGTTTAGACAACTCTAGCTTGGCAGAGTGCCTGGGTGTGCCTCCAAGAGTGATGTAATGGCTCAGAGGCAGGAGCCCTTTGACTCGAACGTCTACAGCTAATGAGCTCTTTATAATTGAAACCATTTTACAAAGCCGTAAGTCTGATGACAATGGTAAGGATGGGGCTGTCAAGAAGACTAGCTCGTAATGCTGATGCTGAAGGACTGGTGGGTTTCTAAAGAACAGAGCTTAGACAATTATGTCTGTTATTTCTCAGAGATAAAGAAGGAAGTCCGCAGGGTGATGAAATCTTGCTAATAAAAAGCTCCTGTCATGCTGAGTGCCTTTCAGAAACCGTGTCACGAGAACATAAGAACGGCCATACTGGGTCAGAGCAATGTTTCATCTAGCCCAGTATCCTGTCTTCTGGCAGCAGCCAATACCAGGTGCTTCAAAGGGAATGGACAGAACAGAGCAATTATCAAGTGATCCATCCCCTGTTGTCCAGGCTCAGCATCTGGCAGTCAAAGGCTACGGACATCCAGAGCATGGGGTTGCATCCTTGATCACCTTGGCTAATAATCATTAATCAACCTATCCTCTATGAATTTATCTAATTCCTTTTTGAACCACTTATAGTTTTGGTCTTCACAGTATCCCCTAATGGGAATCAGACAACAACCCGGTTTAGTGAGGGTAGCACCTTTCTCCTCTCCTTGTGACTACAAAATGAAAGTCCATAAGCCCAATTCATATACCCAGAACCCAGAAGTGTCCTTGGCAATCTGGGTTCAGCAGTCCAGCACTTCAATATGCAGTGAGAATGATAGAGTCTGTCAGACAAGAGATGGGCTAGAACGAAGAATTGCCTGGCCTGCACAGTCTGGCTGCCATGGGTGGGTATAGTGAGATGAGTAGAACTGGAGAAGAGGGGCCAGGTTTCAAGAAGGACCTAGGTCAATGTGGCACCAGGAGCTCAGAAATGCAAGTTGGGGCCTAGCTGATTGCCCATAAACTGTAGAGACTCAATATGGATCAGCCAAGATCTCCTTCCCACAGCTCTGTTAGCTGCACCCAAATGGGGCCGATAGAGAAGCCTGCCCCGTGGAAAAGGAAAACAGTGGCTCCATCAGCGCTGGGTGATGGTGTGATGCAGCTCCTGAAAACCAGGACAGCCCTACCAAGTGTGCAAGACACACCCATTGCCAGTACCCCAGACACACCATGGGGACAATCCAACACTCCCACTTGCATCATGAGGAACAGCAGCCAGAGGGCCCTGGAGGGGCTGTTATTGATGAGACACCACTGGACAGGGCACAGGGGCTGTTAGACACATGGACAGAGCAGAGCACAGGGAAGTGCCACTTGTTCAGTGTAACCTGCACTTAACTTCTCTCTTTGTTACTGAATCATGGGGGCAGCATCGGTGCTGTGAGCACTCTGCAGGTCAGCACCTGGCAGTGGGACCCATGGGCCTTGGTCAGAGGCCCCCAGAGCTCTGTATTTTGGAGACACAAACCTAGCTCAGGCATGGACCAACTGGCAGGAGGAGTTTGAGCTGCATTCAAACCTGGCCACACAGGAGGACGACCACAGCAGAAAAGTAAAGTTGTTACTTTCCCTTCATGGGGAAAAAAGCAGACGAGGCTGCCACACCCTGTTTGTCACCACTGCCTCAAGCCTCACAGCCGTCCTAGGAACCCTGGGAAACAATTGCTTCCCAAAGTAGAATGAAACTGTGGAGCGACACAACTTAGAGACCAATCTGAAGTGAAGGGCAAGACCCCCGTGTTACAGCCTTGCGCACAGTGGCTGCTACACCCCACGTTGGGAGCTTGAAGGACTCCGTGATTCAGGATACCACAGTTTGCAGCACATGGAATCACCTCCTGTGGGAGCATCTGCATTGGTGACGTGATCTCACATTAGACAGATGCTTGGGCATGAGGCATGCAGTGAAAGCCTCTAGAGAAAGGGTGAAAGCACGAGGATGCACATCACCCCCAGAAGTACATGCATTGCAACACCAGCAAAGGAGAGCAGTGGCCAGGGTTCCCTACTCACAGTGAGATGCATTGGCTGTGGGAGGCAGCATGAGGAGGGAAAGGAGAAGTGCCCCGCACTAGAACAACATGGCAAAGAATGTGGCAGGTTGAAAGGTCCCAGGAGTCAGTCAGACTTGTACGAGAGGGGGAGGGAACATCAGATGGGGGTGATGACATCATGATTCTCTCCTTGTGCCGGGGAGAATCCCAGACGCAGTCTGTTGGGACAGGAAAGCAGCAAGGGACAATACCAACTTCCATGCTGCAACAAGGGTGTGGTAAATAAAGGGGGAGGGCGGGTAGCTCCCTTTGATGGACATCCAGCTAGCCAGTTAGCTGTAAAATCCCTCTTGGTAGCTGTTCTTTATTTGTGTTACCTGTAAAGGGTTAAAAAGTCCCCCCGGGAAAAGGAAAAAAAAAGGGCACCTGACCAAAAGAGCCAATGGGAAGGTAGAACTTTTTAGAATTGGGAAAGAAACGTTCCCTTTGTCTGTAGTTCTCTGGGCTGCAGGGACATGGGCAGTAATGCTGTAACCAGCTTTAAGACAGGTATGATTATAGATTATCAATTCATACCTCGAATTTATCAGAGCCTCAGATATGTAAAATAGATTAGGGAATGTCTAAAAAGATGTGATTAGGGTTATTTCTTTTATTTCGTATTGGCTTGTGGACTCCACTATGCTAACCCCAGATGCTTTTGTTTGCTTGTAACCTTTAAGCTGAACCCCCAAGAAAGCTATTTTGGATGCTTGATTTTTGGAATTGCTCTTTTAAAATCTGCAAAAGCCTAAGTTCCAGATGTATTTTTTCTTTTTGTTTTTAATAAAACTGACCTTTTCTAAGAACAGTATTGGGGTTTTTGAGCGTGTCCTAAGAGGTTTGTGCATATGTTGTTTAATTAGCTGTTGGCAACAGCTGATTTCCTTTGTTTTCTTTCTCAGCTCTTCTGCAGGGGTGTGTGAGAAAGGGCTTGAGGGTAAGGAATTCCCAAGTGCTCCTTCCTGGGTTCAAAGGGTTTTTTTTTTGCATTTGGGTGGTGGCAGCGTTTACCAAGTCAAGGTCAGAGAAAAGCTGTAACCTTGGGAGTTTAATACAAGCCTGGAGTGGCCAGTATTAATTTTTAAAATCCTTGCGGGCCCCACTTCTGCACTCGGAGTGACAGAGTTGAGATTCAGCCTTGACAAAGGGTAATAGGGAACTGTCCTGTGCGAGTTCAGGTGGATAGCAGGGCCTCCAGTAATGTGATTCCTTGAGTGGAATTGGACTCGAACATACCCATTACAGAGAGTAGGCACACTCTGATAATGTACAACGACAGCATAATGCAGCCCATAGGAAAATGTGACCTCATAGTAACTAACATGAAAAATAACAGACAGTACAAACTGAAGTTCATGGTGGTGGATGGCAAGCACCACAGATCACTCTTGGGAAATACAACCTGTGACAGGGTATCCACTCCATGCAAGGCTTGAAGGCGTATATTAGGCCAATTAACCTATAGGCTGCACATGGAGGAAAGCCAGGGAATGCTAAGGCCTAATTGCATGATGAAGCCTAGCTGGGGGGGGGAGTTGGGCCAGTCCTATAAAGCCAGGAAGCTGGCTACAGAAAGGGGCTGCAGGGAAGTAGTCTGCAGTCACTCCTTGAAGGTAGGGTGGTGAGTTTGAGGCTACAGGATTCAGCAGTCTGTAGTTACTTCCTGGGAGGAGGGAGTTTGACCTGCTACACCCAGAGGTAGGTGGAACCAGAAGCTGTTCCGAGGAGTCCAGGGAAGGAGTAACAAGGTTTGAGAGAAAGCAGACCACAGTTGCCAGGTATAGGGCCCCTGGACTGGAACCCGGAGTAGCGGGCAGGCCCAGGTTCCCCCACCAGCCACTGGGGAAGTGGCATCATTAAGGCAGTGCCTGGGAAGACGGCTTGAGACCATTTGTGAAGAAGGATTTTGGTCCCCTGGAAGGGGGATACATGCTGGATGATCTAGGCTGAGTCATGAAGAGAAGGCAGTGGCTTCTGGAGTAAGAGAGGGGCCACAGATGGCAAAAGAGACAGAGTGTGGCAGAGTGCAACCCATCACACAGACAAACAAGCCATGATGCAGTATCAGAATTTTATAAATGCAGGGGAAGTAAGCAAAAGGGGGAGCCCTGTGGACAATGGAGACAATTTGAAAAGCATATGGGGATGTTTTCAAAAGTGATGGGTGGCTTGAAGGAAAGCTGTGCCTGAAAACAGACCGCACAGTAGAACCTATGTGCTTCCAGTGGCACTATATAACCCAGTATGAAAGGAGCTTGAATGTCTGGGATACCATAGCACCTGCAGATCCCAGTACAGCCTGGGTAAGAAGCGTGATGGTCGTAGAGAAGCCATCAGGCAAGTTATGCATCTGCATCAACCCAAAGCCACTGAACTGGGCATTGAAAAGATGCCATCATCCACTGCCCATAACTGATGACATGTTACCAGAACTTTCCAAAGCCAGAAATTTTACAGTCTGTGATGTGATGAATAGGTTTGGGCACAGATGCCTGGATAGAGTCCAGCATGCTGACACCCTTTGCACCACCATTTGGTCACTACAGATAGCTGTGCATGCTGATGGGCACAAGCCCAGCACCAGATGTGTTCCAGAGAAGACTCTCCCAAGCGCTGGAAGGACTCTCTCAGGACTGCCTGGAGTGAAAATAATTGCAGGTGATATCCTCATTATAGGCAAAGGGAGCAATGGTTCAGAAGCTGAATGAGACAATGACAGAAAATGACAAGCATAGAATCATAGAATCAAAGAATCTCAGGGTTGGAAGGGACCTCAGGAGGTCATCTAGTCCAACCCCCTGCTCAAAGCAGGACCAAACCCAACTAAATCATCCCAGCCAGGGCTTTGTCAAGCCTGACCTTAAAAACCTCTAAGGAAGGAGATTCCACCACCTCCCTAGGTAACCCATTCCAGTTCTTCACCACCCTACCAGTGAAAAAGCTTTTCCTAATATCCAACCTAAACCTCCCCCTCTGCAACTTGAGACCATTACTCCTTGTTCTGTCATCTTCTACCACTGAGAACAGTCTAGATCCATCCTCTTTGGAACCCCCTTTCAGGTAGTTGAAAGCAGCTATCAAATCCCCCCTCATTCTTCTCTTCTGCAGACTAAACAATCCCAGTTCCCTCAGCCTCTCCTCATAAGTCATGTGCTCCAGCCCCCTAATCATTTTTGTTGCCCTCCGCTGGACTCTCTCCAATTTATCCACATCCTTCTTGTAGTGTGGGGCCCAAAACTGGACACAGTACTCCAAATGAGGCCTCACCAGTGCTGAGTAGAGGGGAATGATCACTTCCCTTGATCTGCTGGAAATGCCCCTACTTATACAACCCAAAATGCCATTAGCCTTCTTGGCAACAAGGGCACACTGTTGACTCATATTCAGCTTTTCATCCACCGTAACCCCTAGGTCCTTTTCTGCAGAACTGCTACCCAGCCATTCGGTCCCTAGTCTGTAGCAGTGCATGGGATTCTTCCGTCCTAAGTGCAGGACTCTGCACTTGTCCTTGTTGAACCTCATCAGACCACAAACCACTAGAGACAATCCTGGCAAACACTTTTCTTAGTGCTCCAAGGAGACTGCAGCACATGTCTACCCAAAGCTGTTTCTTCTGGTTCAGACCCTTGTTAGCATTTCTGGCACAAAGGAATAGGGATGCCAAACAGTGCAGTGCAGGCACTGATGGAAGAAAGGACCAAAACCTTGCGATCTCATAGACTCAGACTTTAAGGTCAGAAGGGACCATTATGATCATCTAGTCTGACCTCCTGCACAATGCAGGCCACAGAATCTCACCCATCCACTTCTATAACAAATCCCTAACCTATGTCTGAGTTACTGAAGTCCTCAAATTGTGGTTTGAAGACCTCAAGCTGCAGAGAATCCTCCAGCAAGTGACCCATGCCCCATGCTGCAGAGGAAGGCGAAAAACCTCCAGGGCCTCTGCCAATCTGCCCCGGAGGAAAATTCCTTCCCGACCCCAAATATGGCGATTAGTTAAACCCTGAGCATGTGGGCAAGACTCACCAGCCAGCACCCAGGAAAGAATTCTCTGCAGTAACTCAGATCCCACCCCATCTAACATCCCATCACAGACCACTGGGCATACTTACCTGCTGATAATCAAAGATCAATTGCCAAAATTAGGCTAACCCATCATACCATCCCCTCCATAAACTTATCAAACTTAGTCTTAAAGCCAGATATGTCTTTTGCCCCCACTACGCCCCTTGGAAGGCGGTTCCAGAACTTCACTCCTCTAATGGTTAGAAACCTTTGTCTAATTTCAAGTCTAAACTTCCTAGTATCCAGTTTATATCCATTTGTTCTTGTGTCCACATTGGTACTAAGCTTAAATAATTCCTCTCCCTCCCTAATATTAATCCCTCTGATATATTTATAAAGAGCAATCATATCCCCCCTCAACCTTCTTTTGGTTAGGCTAAACAAGCCAAGCTCTTTGAGTCTTCTTTCATAAGACAGGTTTTCCATTCCTCGGATCATCCTAGTAGCCCGTCTCTGAACCTGTTCCAGTTTGAATTCATCCTTCTTAAACATGGGGGACCAGAACTGCACACAGTATTCCAGATGAGGTCTCACCAGTGCCTTGTATAATGGTACTAACTCCTCCTTATCTTTGCTGGAAATACCTTGCCTGATGCATGCTAAAACTGCATTAGCTTTTTTAACGGCCATATCACATTGGTGGCTCATGGTCATCCTGTGATCAACCAATACTCCGAGGTCCTTCTCCTCCT
The DNA here is from genome assembly GCF_016161935.1 of Mauremys reevesii. Lineage (NCBI taxonomy): Eukaryota > Metazoa > Chordata > Testudines > Geoemydidae > Mauremys > Mauremys reevesii. The sequence continues at coordinate 20,366,655 of NC_052637.1, forward strand.
CTGTTACTTCCAACTGATGTGTCCCCAATTTATAACTAAAATTCATGTTATTAATCTCTAAATCCATGACCTTGCACTTTTCACTATTAAATTTCATCCTATTACTATCACTCAATGAGGGGAGACCTGTTGCAGCCAAAAGGATGGAGATACCACTACGAGGAGATGGCCAACAACTGGACAAAGCAGGCATGGAAGTACACCAGGTCAGCCCTGTTGGCCCTGGCAAAAGGCACTTCTGAGAGAATCCAGCCATTAGAGAGACACCAGAAGGAGAGGACTTAAGGAGCTGTGAGGGGTGTAATTGCATCCAGGGCATACAAGGTGACTATACAAGAGGGACAAGTGATCTGAAGGAACAGGAGACACTTACAGACCAGGAGACACAGCACCAATTGAGCCCACAGAGATACCAAGACCATCACAGAACGGAGAGACAGAGAACCACCTGGAGAGCAACCCCATGGGCAGGGAGGAGATTCCCCAATGAATAGCTTACTAGACTTGGAGACAAGGAACCGGGAAACAGAGATGAGTCACTCCCGGTGCAATCGCGGGCTGAGGAGATCAACCGATCTTAAAGACTATGTAACGAGCATAGTTACAAGACAAGATTCCAGCTTGGCTATGTGCTAGCAACCTCTGGCTGAAGGGACACCAGCTAGGCATCTGGGCATCAATTATTGGTTTTTAATGTTCATATTAAACATTTATAAAATAGGGAAGATGTATCATGATCAGTGGAACTAGAACCAGAGGGCCTATGTTTTCTGGCAGGGCGGTTATTGAGGGAACACCAGGGAAACTGGAAATTCTGGGAAATTAGGCTGGAAGCCACATGGACCGAGCAGGGCACAGGGTTTAATCAAGTGTCAGTTGTTCAACTTAACCTACACTCAGCTTCACTCATTGTGACTGAAACAGCACTCCCCCAACCACTTGCAAGTGGGTCAGAGAGTAGGGTTGCCAGGTGTCCAGTTTTCGACTGGAACACCCGGTCGAAAAGGGACCCTGGCGGCTCTGGTCAGCACTGCCGACCAGGCCCTTAAAAGTCCAGTTGGTGGTGTTGCAGGGTTAAGGCAGGCTAGACCCTGCTGGTGCATCTAGTTCCCTAGTATTGTTTGAAGAAGTACTACCTTTAGTGTGCACCAGCAGGGTCTACAGGGACCAATTCATGCACAGCATGTTAGTGCACTCTAGAAACCACCACCACCACCCCGCCGCTCAATAAAGCACTTTACTGCACTGTGTAAACAAGCCCTCTTTTTTCTAATGCAAATTAGCAGACCACATTGCCCACCTTGTAGACAAGGCCTGAGAAGGGTGCCACCTGTCCAGGTTTTCACAGGATTGTCCCAGCTATCCTGGGAAATCTTTCAGGGTGCTCAAGGGAGAGCCAGGCTGGAGACAAAGGGCAGAGCAGCAGTCAGGGCCCTAGCCCAGAGCTCAGGAGACCCAAGCTCAATTCTCTGCCCCACCAGTCACCCAGGACTGGTTCCCCAAGGGTACCAAAGTCATGTGATGCTAAGCTTTGCAGCACCGAGCCTTTGGGCATCTAGAAAATCACAGGAACACATTGCAATCCACAGAGCCTGGGATAGGCACCCAGGCCCATATTCAATGAAGGGAGAGAGACAGGCACCCTAGAATGGGAACCACAAAGCCAGCACACTAGTGGCGAGCTGCCTAAGCTCGCCAATGGAAGATGCAGGTGAGAGGGCTGTGTGCTAAGCCCTATCCCTCTGATAGAGCTAGGTTTCCATCCCTGTAGCGACCCCCAGCCGGGAGCCCTCTCCTGGAGTCAGGCAGCCCGTGCTGTTTTTTCTGAGAATGAGTTTGGCTCACCACACAAAATGTCCAAGAGAGAAGGAGTAGGTGGGCCAGCAAGAGAGAGGGTAAGAAGGATGCTGCATCCTAGGGGTTTGGGCACTCACCTGGGAGATCCTGCATCTAGTCTCCATGCCCCTACAACACTGTAATTATGGAGCGATTCAGCAGGGGAGGATTAAAGAGCCTCCCGACACACACATCAGACTCTCCCTTAGCTCAGGGGTCAGAGCACTCTCCTGAGGGGTGGAAGACCCCTCTAAATCCTTGAACCCCCACAAGCAGAGGAGGGACTTAAACCTGGGACTCCCAAGTGAGTGCATTAAGCACTGATCTAAACATTTAAGGCTGGAAGCACCTTCAACCACATTTTGAACGGGACCCCATCCAATAGGCAGCCTCTGAGCATGCCCACCAGACTGGGCCCGCATGCAAGATAGGTGGACTAAGGCCTGTCTTCCCCTGGTTGTGAGTCACTCTGGGGCTTAGGCAGGAGGGAGGCGACTGAATGCCTAGAGAGAAGCAGCCGTGCACCTGCCCTGAGATGCTGAGGGAAGCTTTATCCTGAAAGCAGAGGCACTGAGTGAGTGGCACCTACAGGAGTTTTGTCACAGTGGAATCTAAAATTGGGACTCTGGTGCCTAAGTCTGGGCTTTAGGTGCCTTTGTGAATCCCACCTTTAGCCTGTCTGAGCCTCAGGTCCTCACCTCTCAGATGGGGATAACAGCCCTGTCTCACGTTGCAAGGGGTTGGGAGGAGAAGTCCACTGAGGAGTGCAAGGGGCTTAGATAGGACTTGGCAAATCACTACTTCAGCTCCCTGAATCTGAGTAGTGGTGCAGCCACTTGCTGTCTGAGCCACATCCTCTTGGGGCATTCCGGAAGAGTTCCTCTTAGCTCTCATACTGTCTCCTCTGGCTGAGGTGGGCACCAGGGCCAGCTCCAGCTTTTCTGCCACCCCAAGCGGCAAAAAAAAAAAAGACAAGCAGCAGCACTTCGGCAGCAGCTCAATTGCGCCGCTTCTTCGGCGGCAATTCGGCGGTGGGTCCTCCCTCTCTTTCCTCTTCAGTGGCAAGTTGGCAGCAACTCAAAGAGGAAGAGAGGGAATGAGAGCCCCACCACCGAATTCCCGCCAAAGACCCGGACGTGCTGCCCCAATACTGGACGGAGTGCTACCTCTTTGAATTGGCCGCCCCAAGCACCTGCTTCCTACGCTGGTGCCTGGAGCCGGCCCTGGTGGGCACAGGCTCCCTGTAGGTGGCAGGAAGCTGTCTGCTACTGTAGCTGCTGCACTGTATCCATGGGCTGGCATAGAGTTGTGTGTTCTCTTATGAGGGCAGTAGGACCTCAGTCTTGTCTCTCGGAGAATCAGTTCCTGGCAAGGGCAGATAGTGCCCAGCACACTCAGCTGGTGTTTGCCTATTTGTACTACCAAGGGACAGGCTTGGCATCTTAGTTTTTATTCTACTCATTGATCAAAACAGTCTGTTAAGCTTATTAACATGTCTCAGGAAGACTGACATACTAACAGGGATTACTTCCCTTCAACTTCATCTTCAACTATTTCCTAATGCTCAGTATACTTCCTCTCCAACCTTGACAAATTTTGTTCATGGCTGTAAAAAGATAATGGAGCAAATAATCTAACAATCAGTTAGTAAACACCTAGAAGAAAATAAGGTTATAAGCAACATAGGGATGTAAAAGGTTAACTGGTAAGCATTAGACTTACTGGTTAACAAACCTTAACTGTTAACCCTGGCAGCCCCGCACCGGCCGGTGGGACCCCAGCCCTGGCCATGCCAGCAGGATCCCAGCCCCGGCCAGGCTGGAGTGGGCCGCAGCCCTTGCCATGCCAGGCCTGCCAGAGCTACCTTGGTTAACGGTTAACCGGTTAAACAATATTATTTTAATCATTTAACCGGTTAACTTTTTAAACTGATATTTACATCCCTAAAGCAACAGTCAACATGGATTTGTCAAGATCAAATCATGTCAAACCAACCCAATACCCTTCTTTGACAGGGTAACAAACCTTGTGGATGGGGGGATGCAGTAGATGTGATATATTTTGACTTTGGTAAGGCTTTTGATACTGTCTCTCATGACCTTCTCATAAACAAATTAGGGAAACCTAGCCTAGACAAACCTACTATAAGGTGGGTGCATAACTGGTTGGAAAACCACAGTGATAAACTAGTTATCAGTGGTTCAAAGTCAAGCTGGAAGGGCATATTGAGTGACATCCTGCAGGCATCTGCCCTGCATCTGGTTCTATTCAATATCTTCATAAATGATTTGGATAATGGCATAGAGAGCACACTAAAAAGTTTGTGGATGATACCAAGCTGGGAGGGGTTGCAAGTGCTTTGAAGGACAGGATTAGAATTCAAAATGATCTTGACAAACTGGAAAAATAGTCTGAAATAAACAGGATGAAATTCAATAAGGACAAATGCAACAAAAATGATTGAAGGTCTACAAAACATGACCTCCGAAGACTGATTGAAAAAAAATGAGTTTGTTTAGTCTGGAGAAGAGAAGTCTGAGGGGGGACATGATAACAGTCTTCAAGTACGTAAAATGTTGTTATAAAGGGGAGGGTGATAAATTGTTCTCTTTAATCACTGAGGACAAGACAAGAAGCAATGGGCTTAAATTGCAGCAAGGAAGATTTAGGTTGGACATTAGGAAAAACTTCCTAACTGCAAGAATAGTTAAATAGGGGGACAAATTATCTAAGGAGGTTGTGGAATCTCTATCATTAGAGGTTTTTAAGAACAGGTTAGACAAACACCTATCAGAAATGGTTTAGATAATACTTAGTCCTGCTTCATTGTAGGGGACTGGACTAGATGACTTATCAAGGTCCCTTCCAGTCCTACATTTCTACGGTTCTTATAGCACGTAAAGTGCCACCAACTGCTGTGTTTAATCCAGTCTTCCCTAGTGGTATTCTCCAGAGAGTCAGCTACTCGTCTGTACGCTTTGTCTCCCCATTGATGCCTAAAAATGATCAAGATCAAAGTAAAAACAAAGATTTTGTGATAAATTACTTTGGGCTTGTAATTAATTATGTTATGTATGTTATGCAACCACATGTGTACCATTTGTGGATAGATTCCAGTAATTTCAGGTTGGATGGTGATGTCTTAATCAGTGCCTTGTTACAACTCTTTTGGCATAATAAACAAAGCTGATAATCAATACCAATGAATTGCTTCATTTTGCTGATGATGGCAAATCAAGCTGAAATACTCCTTCCATTTACAGTAATCTGGAACATTAATGAAATCAGTCAGGTCTCATATTCTGAGCATTAACTGATAACACAGTACTGTCAGTTGAGGGCCCAATTTAACTTTGTGAGGGCTGCATGTTTGACATGCCTGTGTTAAAAGTATAATTTAAAATATGTTGATTTTTAAACAGTTTCTTTAATACATACTTGTTCTAGGTTTGACATGTTTGGTGTTTGTGGGAGAAAGGGCTTTCAAATGGTGTTTAGCTAGACCCATTTCTGATGACATTATTATCAAAATTTCCACCAGCCAGAGGACTTGGAGCTGGGGTCTAGTGGAAGCAGTGAGTCGTCCCCCCCGCCACTATACCACCGAGGGTGACACCAGTGAAATTATGATTCTGTAGACTTTTATGAATCAAATGACACCTCCCTGACCTTTCTGTCATTAACTTGCCCCCGAATTACATGTGCTCCCAGACTGCATGTGTGCACTGCATTTTTTCAGTTTTATAACTTGGCCAAATTTGAGCAGATTAACCCCCCCAGGGAAGGCAAAAGGCACATCTCAGACACAAAGGGCACCCCTCTCCCCAACTAAATTTCAAGTTCCTGCTCCAAAGCCTGGGGGTACTAGAACTTCTCAAAGGAAAGGGGTTACGGTGGACGAAAAGCTGAATATGAGTCAACAGTGTGCCCTTGTTGCCAAGAAGGCTAATGGCATTTTGGGTTGTATAAGTAGGGGCATTTCCAGCAGATCGAGGGATGTGATCATTCCCCTCTACTCAGCACTGGTGAGGCCTCATTTGGAGTACTGTGTCCAGTTTTGGGCCCCACACTACAAGAAGGATGTGGATAAATTGGAGAGAGTCCAGCGGAGGGCAACAAAAATGATTAGGGGGCTGGAGCACATGACTTATGAGGAGAGGCTGAGGGAACTGGGATTGTTTAGTCTGCAGAAGAGAAGAATGAGGGGGGATTTGATAGCTGCTTTCAACTACCTGAAAGGGGGTTCCAAAGAGGATGGATCTAGACTGTTCTCAGTGGTAGAAGATGACAGATACAAGGAGTAATGGTCTCAAGTTGCAGAGGGGGAGATTTAGGTTGGACATTAGGAAAAACTTTTTCACTAGTAGGGTGGTGAAGCAATGGAATGGGTTACCTAGGGAGGTAGTGGAATCTCCTTCCTTAGAGGTTTTTAAGGTCAGGCTTGACAAAGCCCTGGCTGGGATGATTTAGTTGGGTTTGGTCCTGCTTTGAGCAGGGGGTTGGACTAGATGACCTCCTGAGGTCCCTTCCAACCCTGAGATTCTATGATTCTATGATTTTATGAAAGGTTGACAGAATTTTTACCATGGGCAAAACAACATATTTTTCTCTAATGTCATTCCTGAATACAGATTAACTCTGTTGGCTGAAAATTTCTAAAACACTTCGGCCTTAGACAGACACCGGCATAGAAAATTTCAAACTGTCGAAATCTGACAAAGTTATATGCAACAAAAATCAATGTTTTGTAGCGGGAAGTTTTTGGCAACCTTAACTATAGGCATCACTACCAGCCCCACCTAATATAACAAATGGACCTTTAATTGGTGTAAGCACAGCTCATGTTGTTATGAGCCCTTCTGCAAAGGATGGAGCTGATCGCAGCCTCCAGCACGTTTTATGTAAGGTGAAATTCCAGAAGTTATAGCTGGAAACTATATAAATGACATTGCAGAGATAGTTATTCTCTGCAATGTCATTGAGCACACCTGTCCCCAATTCCAAGCAGCCAAGGCAGGAATGTGCCTTCAGGGGATTCTCCAGCCCACCCCTTAGCCTTGCTTCCAATAACTGAATGATGAGGCTTTGGCACATCCCTTCAGCGGTCACTCCCTTTTCTCTCAGGAGTTTGCTCTAATACCCAGACTAATATGCCTTTGTTTAATGGCCTGCATAACTCTAACTACTTCTACAGATGGGAATAGAGAATAGGTTAGCAGAGAAAGGTTGGTCCAATGGCTGGAAGTTGAAGCTAGACAAATTCAGATTGGAAATGAGGCAGACGTTTTTAACAGTGAGTGTAAATAACCATTGGAACAATTGAACAAGGGTTGTAGTGGATTCTCCGTCACCGACAATTTTTTAAATCAAGACTGCATCTTTTTCTAAAAGATCTGGTCTAGAAATTTATTTTGTGGAAGTTCTATGGCCTGTGCTATCCAGGATGTCAGACTAGATGATCAGAATGGTCCATTTTGGCCTTGGAATCTATGAATCTATGAATCCTGCAACTAGGTACCCCCAGTGACCCATTCAAAGGCACATTTTTTTGCTTCCATCATGCTCCTCCCCCTTTTCTTTTCACAAATAGTCTAGCATACAAACCATATTAGCATAAGAGATAACCTTTAAGCTTAAATACCTGAATATTTCCAAAACAAAATTTCAAATCGTGCTTTTAATTATAAAGATTTAAAATTCACAGTTCATATTGTGCTGATTCATTACTGAACAGAAACAAGGAACAGACACAGTGTCATGTGACTTTGATCTGTTGGGAGAATTGGACTCAGGGGCCTACCTGGACTCTAATCAATAGTGCATGATTTTGAATTTCAAATACTTACACATACCGTGCATGCATGATTTCTGAGCCAGGAAATACTCATTTACCACTCTCAGAATAATTCCAAATAGCAAATAGAGTCAATAAAATCACAATCTGCTTGTAGACAGATCCCAAAGAGAAGTATAGGCAAGACTGGTGAAATAAATTCTTAGTTACAAATTATTCTGTCTCTTCTAGTTCTCACCCTCCACTACCCACAAAACAAAATACAAAAGCAAAAAACCAAACAATTCCTCTACCTCCCTGGGTATATACCGCTATGGGGTTTAAATGAAGAGCAAAATGGGAGGGTAAAAAGAGGGTAGATATGAGCATTCAGAACAAAATCGAGATATTGAGAACAAAATTAATCAAAGAGCCAAAACACATGAAGAGAAGAGATTTCTGAATTGCATATACCCTAATGTTAGGAGCCTGTGTAACAAATAAGAGGAATTGGAATTGCTCATTTATGAGCATAAATTTGAGCAAGTTGGTATTACTGTAACTGGTGGAATGATTTGCACAATTGGAATGTTAAAATCAATAGTTATAAACTATTTAGGAAGGATCAAGTGGGCAAAAGGGGATGGAGAGTGATACTGTATATCAGAAATAGTATTACCTTTTTCCAAGTTATGGATAACTCAGAAGAAATGATCTTGAATGCTTATGGATCAATGTCCTAACAGCTAAAACAGAAGATGGGTATTACTTGGTGTCTTCTATAGATACCAAATCACACTAGGGAACAGGGTGACAAGCTCCTTATGTACCTACCTACAATGTGTAGGGAAACAAGATGTGTGATCATGGGTGACTTCAATTTGAGTGACACATGCTGGAGGTCTCATGCTGCCAGTAGTAAAACATCCTTGGAATTTCTAAACCTTAAAGGTGACAATTTCCTAATTCAAAAAGTGTTGCAGCCAACATGGGGGGATTCTGTAACAGACCTTGTCCTAATAGAAAAAGAGGAACTGGCCACAGAATTAAAAGTTAATGGTAGCTTAGATACAAGTGATCGCAACTGTGCAAGCAGAATAAAGTCCAGACCAGTAATAAATATGCTTGGTGCTTTAATAGGACGAAGTTCACAAAGTTGAAGACAATTATGAGCCCATGCAGCTGAAAGGAAGAACTTAATCAGAAAAATGTGAATGATAATTGGGAATCATTTAAGAACACGTTACTAAATGCCCCAAAAGCCACACTTCCGAAATTAAGGAAGAAAGCTGTGGTGTTAAAAATAGGGAAGTGAAGGCAAGTGTAAAAAATAAAAAAATCATATATAACATGGAAGGGGAAGTTGATAGTAATGAATATAAATCAGAAGTTAGGAATTGTCGAAAATTTATAAGAGATGCCAAAGGACACAATGAGAATTCTATGCCATCAGAGTTAAGAACAATATGAAGGAGTTTTTAAAATATATTAGGAACAAAAAGAATCCTGACAATAGTATTGGTCAATTGCTAGATGGAAATGATAGAATTATCAATAATAATACAGAAAAAGAAGAGGTGTTCAATAATTATTTCTGTTCTGTATTTGGGAAAAAGCCAGATTATGTGGCCTCATCATATAGCCATGATGACACTCTTTCCATTACACTTGTATCTCTGGAGGATGTTACACAGAAGCTACTAAAATTAGACATTTTAAACTCAGCATGTACAAATAACTTGCATTCAAGAGTTTTAAAGGAGCTGGCTGAGGAGCTCACTGGACAATTAATGCTGATTTTCAATACGTCTTGGAGTACAGGGAAAGTTTCAGAGTACTGGAAGAAAGCTAATATTGTGCCAGTGTTTTTAAAAAGGTAAAGAGAATGACCTGCGTAATTATAGGCCTGTCAGCCTGAGATTGATCCTGGGCAAGATAATGGAACAGCTGATACGGTTATCAATTAGTAGTGAACTAAAGAAGGGTAATGTAATTAATACCAATCAATATGGGTTTATGGAAAATAGATCATATCAAACTAACCTTATATCTTTTTTGATGAGCTGACAAAGTGTTGATGACAAAGGTCATAGTGTTGATGTAGTATACTTGGACTTCTGTAAGGCGCCTGACTTGATGCCACTACATTTTGATTAAAAAATTAGAATAATATAAAATGAACATGGCACACATTACATGGAATAAAAACTAACTGATAGGTCTCAACATGTGACTATAGATGGGAATCCTCATCAAGCAGGTCTGTTTCCATGGAGTCCCACAGGGATGGGTTTTTGGCCTATGCTATTTAGCATCTTTATCAATGACCTGAAAGGAAACATAAAACCACCACTGATACAGTTTGCAGTTGACACAAGAATTGGGGGCATGGTAAATAATGAAGAGGACAGGTCACTGATACAGTGCAATCTAGATTGCTTGGTGAACTTGGTGCCAGCAAACAATGTATGATTTAATACAGCTAAATGTAAACGTATACCTCTGGGAACAAAGAATGTGGGCCATACTTACAGGATCATAGAATCTCAGGGTTGGAAGGGACCTCAGGAGGTCATCTAGTCCAACCCCCTGCTCAAAGCAGGATCAAACCCAACTAAATCATCCCAGCCAGGGCTTTGTCAAGCCTGACCTTAAAAACCTCTAAGGAAGGAGATTCCACCACCTCCCTAGGTAACCCATTCCAGTGCTTCACCACCCTACTAGTGAAAAAGTTTTTCCTAATGTCCAACCCAAACCTCCCTCTCTGCAACTTGAGACCATTACTCCTTGTTCTGTCATCTTCTACCACTGAGAACAGTCTAGATCCATCCTCTTTGGAACCCCCTTTCAGGTAGTTGAAAGCAGCTATCAAATCCCCCCTCATTCTTCTCTTCTGCAGGATGTGGGACTCTGTCATGGGAAGCAGTGACTCTGAAAAAGATTTGGAAGTGGGAGTGGATAGTCAGTTGATCATGAACTCCCAGTGTGCCCAAAAGGGTCTAATGTGATTCTTGGATGCATAAATGGAAATCTCGAGTAGGAGTAGAGAAGTTATTTTACCTCTGAATTTGGCACTAGTGTGGCCACTCCTGGAGTAATGTGTTCTGCTCTGGTGCCAACAATTGAAGGAGAACATTGATAAATTGGAGAGGATTCAGAGAAGAGCCATGAAAATGATTAAAGGATTAGAAAACCTGCCTTATAGTGATAGTCTTAAGGAGCTCAATCTATTTAGCTTAACAAAGAGAAGGTTAAGGGGTGACTTTATTACAGTCTGTAAGTACCTACATGGGGAACAAATATTTAATAATGGGCTCTTCAGTCTAGTGGAGAAAGGCATAACACAACGCAATGGCTGGAAGTTGAAGCTAGACAAATTCAGACTGGAAATAGTGCATCAGTATTTAACAGTGAGAGTAATTCACCATTGGAACACTTTACCAAGGGCTGTGGTGGAGTCTCCATCACTGGCAATTTTTAAATCAAGACTGGATGTTTTTCTAAAAGATCTGCTCTAGGGATTATTTGGGGGAACTCCTGTGGCCTTTGCTATAGATGATCACAATGGTCCCTTCTGACCTTAGAATCTATGAAGCTATGGCTTGTGTAGACTGAAAACATTGTACCTATTGTTCTGCTAAGCTAACCCTACAGTGCTTTTAATGACATGCTCACAATATGTACCTGTTACAGCAATCAGGGCCAGCTCTACCATTTTTGCTGCCCCAAGCAAAAAATAAAAAAAAAAGCCGCCCGGACTGTGCAACCCCAAGAATGGACAGAATGCCGCCCCTTAGCATGTGCCGCCCCAGGCACATGCTTCCTTTGCTGGTGCCTGGAGCCGGCCCTGACAGCAATATAAAGCAGCTTGAATCCAAACTAGCTTTTAATAAACAATTGATTTTTATGCATCCAGCAGAGAATCTGGACCATAATTTTCTGTCCCTCCATTATCCCATGTTATTTCCAGAATTTTACTTTCTAGGGCTGTGTGGTTGTTCAAATCTGAACCCCCGTTACACAGATATGGCCATTTTTCTATGTAAATAGGACAATTTTTTAACAACCGATGTGACAGAAAGGAAGGCTGGTTTCTTTTCCTGTTGCAGAGAGACATACCATGGTGTAAAGAAACCCAGGGGGTGGGGGGTAGGTGTGACAGTGCTGTGAATGGGCCCTGTTCTGAATAATACCCCCACCGAGATACAGTGTTTCCTTAATGTGTTAATTCCTGCTCCAGAGCAGTGGCATGGTGGGGTCACTGCACAATGTACATGTTTAAAGTATTGCAGGAACAAAATGCTAATAAATAACTTTTATATTCTTCATTTCTTCAGTTGTGACATATATAAAGGAGATGAAACAAGCCCCAGAAGAATCCGGCCTTACTGCTTATCTTCTGTTTGAACCATTAAATGCCAGCTTAGTTATTACTCATACTCTTGACCATTGAAGTTTTTCCTTGGGCAGTAACTCTTGTGTTGAAGCTAATGTGAGTAATCTCTGGGATTTAGGCAGCTGCTTGCTAAGGCAGATGCTCACCAGTACGGCTGATCCCAACGGATTGCTTCTCTCCTTTCTCTCTGCCTACAACCTAGTAAAGTCAGCTTCTATGACCCTTCTACAGAATCCTTCCCATCACCTGTCCTCTATGATGGGGGGCACCAATGCAATAAACCAGGATTACAGGGGGCGCTCAGAGGACACAGCCTGTCTATTAGAGGCTGTAGGTGAGGCGATGGGGAGGGGGCGCCAGACAGAAGGGCAGCACCCTGAGAGTGTGCGTAGGCACCCTGAGATGGGGCAGTGGCTGGACTCCATTCAGGCTCCAGGGGCTTGAATCTCCCCTGGGAATGCACAGCGCAGAGGCTTGGATTCCCCTCACAGCAATGCTACGGGTGGCCAGGAAGGGGCACTTGCCCAGACCTGTGACAGCTGGTATTTATGTCCCTGCCTACCACAGGGGGGCATACAGAGCTGCCCGGACGAGGGGGAGCACTGGGGACAGTCAGGCAGGTGGATTCCTGGGCCTGGGGGAGTGTGCACCATTGCTCTATTGACTAGGGCAGTTTACTATCCTTGCTTCATGAGCCAGTGTGGCGGGGAGGGCAGGAGAGGCCTCCCTTCTCTCCCCAGCCTCGTGTCCCACTTAACTGTAACAGCAGATTGGCCTGAAATAGTGGAGTCAGAGATGGCTTTGTTGTACCCACCAAGGCAGGGAGGGCTCCATGTTCTCTGATGGTCTCTCACTCCAGCCATCCCTGAGACAGCAGTGACTAAAACCAGCAGGGGTGCTGGAACAACTTGCATAATGGGGGAGCTGAGAGCCATTGAACCAAACTGTAAACCCTGTATATAATGAAAACCACTTCAAGTCAGGGGGTGCGGCAGCACTCTGCGCATCCCTACTTCCAGCACCTATGAAAACCAGGTGAGAATCCAAGCGGAGAGATACAAGATGGGTGGCCACGAAATGGGAGGGATTCTGACCACTCACCAGGACTAGGCACAAGCCCTGTACATGCTAGGGTGGATGGGAGCAGGCATTCAGTCCTAGTCCCAGGCCCCAAGGTGTCACCTCTGCAAACTGGCCACTGGGCCTTTTGGCCAAAAGAGCTGTCACGGCACTAGTAAAGCAGCCAGTGACAGATCAGGGACTGGAGCCATTCTCATTCCCTGCATTCACTGAGACAGCACTTTGCTCCCTGGATGCAGGAGTCAGTCTGGCCCTCAGGAGCCTCCCACCTACTCCTGGACAGATTCTCCATCGTACACCACTGGCTTCACTTTCCCTCGCACCCCAGTGGCAAAGTTCCCAGCCTCAGAGGGGAGAATGCGCAGAAGTTACCTGTTTGCACTGGCTGCAATGTCCTTGGGGAAGCCTGATGCAGTTTGCAGGCCCAACAGGGTGAGCTATGGAGGAATTTTTGCTTGATCCTGGAATTCCCTGATGTCTCCAGGTTGAAGTCAGACATGCAGTGTTTAATGTTACTGAATCCAAGGAGTTTGTGATTTATTATAGATGTTCCAGAGCGATGAACAGCAGAAATCTCTCTTGCTGTCTTTTTTTCTAAGAAGATTGTTAGCCAATAAAACTGGGGGGAGGAAGGATAAGACCCCCCTCGATTGCTATAAACCTTTCTCAGGATATACATAAAAATCAGGGCCTGCTCATGCTTGTCCGAGCCAGCTGAGCTATTCTTATCACAGGAAACCAAATGTCGGCTGCCACACTTGGCTCTGTGACAGCCCCCCTTGAGAGATCACACCTGTGACAATTACTTCCAACCCTGAACAACCTGCTTCAGCCTTTGGAGGGCATGTTCCTGTTCCTCCCAAGTCTGAAATGCTGGTGTCCTGACACAGGGCCTCATTCTGCTCCCATGGACATGGAGGAACTCTGCTGACTTTACACCAGATTCGCATCCACCCCCAGGGAAACAGAACCTGGCCACTAGTTTAGGGGACTTTTCAAATCATCTCACTTTCTAGCCTCAGGGCTTCTGCATCCCCCAGGTAACTGGCAAGTGGGTAACATTCATAGAACGGCTCAGGTACCATTGAACTGCCTGGAGATGGGGAAGCAAGAGCTCTGAAATGCAAAGCCCTCTCCTAACGGGGAACTGAGCAGACTCAAGGCTTATGCTCAGGTCACACTTTGTGCTGCAGCTCTCCCTCTCGCTTTCTCTGCTGCTCTGGACTGGGGTCTAGAATGTACATAGCAATTGGTCTCTCGGGTTTCACATGTGAAAAAGAAAGCCAAGCTAAAAAAGGCAAGTTCCTCCATGCAACCATGGGAGCGCTACAGATATGGACACATTGGAAAGAGACGAGCCTTTTACTCCATCAGGATACACCAGGCTCATCTGGGGAGCTGTGAGCTGCAGGAAGAGCATCAGATTAGATCTCGCTGCACCTGGCTTACCCTGCCCATTTGGATGACCAACCCATTCCAGGCGTGGCTGGTTTTATACACGTCACAGCGTAGACTCCCGGCATGGCAGAACCACACTCCTGTTCGGATTGTCATTTTGGCTCTGGGTGGTATTGTCCAGTCTTTGAATATCAGGGGTCCACAGTCCAGACATGAGGCTCTTTCCAATCCTGCCTCTCCAGATATTGCTTTCCACTTCCCTCCCACTGGTGCTCTCTATGCTCAATGCCTACACCCCTCTCCTCCACCCCAACCAACATAGCTTCCAGCCTCTCGACTGTGCTGAAACTGCTCTAACCAAGGTCCCTCTGACTCCTCCTGACTAAGTCACAGGGGACTTTAGCCCAGAGGAGAGCCTGATTTAATAAATACATAAGAATCTGTGGCATCAAGCGCTTAGGAGAGCTCCAGCACTATGTCCTTATCCAGGGACAAGACAGGACTGTTCCTCAGTATGCAGTGTGGCCAGTGTCTGTGTCCAGGCCTGCAGTGGGTTGCTGCTTCTAGGACTGAATAGAGACATTCTGGGGTGATGAAGCAATTCATGGTCTGGAACAGACTGGCCAGGTGTAACTGCATGGCCGCTGGGGCAGAAGAGGAGGCAGCCTCTTGGCATCTCCCCTGCCTGAGCATAGCTCTGTGCTGCAATCTAGCTGGGCCAGGCCTTGTTTCCACCACCAACGCTCAAGTTCTCTTCCTTCCAAGTTCTCCTGCTGCAGGATGTCCCAGCACCATGTGGAGTGTGGGGGAAGAGATTTGGTGCCAGAGGTCACTGAGTGTCTCCCTAGGTCTTCTGTCCCCTTCCTCCTTGCTAGTACAGAGCTATCTTTAATGAAGCACTGGGAGGTCACCGGGCCCATGAGCATCAGATGGTTGCTTTTGGAGGTGGGAGCAATCGTGGTCTCTGTGTACCAGGTGAACCAGCAAATGAGGATGTTCCCTGACTCTTTCCAGCAAGAGAAGCACTCCCCTGGACCTGGCAGGCCCTCTGTCGTGTCTGTATAGCACACTAGACCTGTAGCATGTGTGAGTTAGACAGTTGGATTCCTCTCCCTAAGCTGTCTAGGCTAGGAGCGTCTGTCTGAACCATTTCCGAGTCAGGGCTTTGTTTCTCCAGTGAGTAAAGTATAACATGACAAATCTCTGTGCTAAAGAACTGCCCTAACATCGATCCCTTACCCAGCCCAACAGAGAGCTCTGCTCTCTCCCTTCCTTAGTGCCTGGTGGGATGCCGGGAGTCCTGCTGACCTCATGTTTCATGTACAGAGCAAACGGCTTCTCCAGCAGCTTTCTGCTGGCAAGGCTCCCTCCTGGAGCCTAACTGAGCCTCCTCTGTGCTGTTACACTGGTCCTCGAAGACCCCATAAGAACTGTCCACAACAAAATGAACTGCCTTCCCTTTAGACTTTTCACCCTGCCATTGTAAATCCACTGGCCTCACGCCAAGGACTACGCTAGACACAACCATAATACAGTCATTTGTCTTCTGTGCTGCATAGGAGGAAACAGCCGAAATGCTCGGCTTTCAAATACTGTAACAAAATGCAGAGCCCAGCCTGAGGTAACTCTGTAACCTCTGCAGTAAGAGCTTTCATTCCAGCCTGGACTCCACTGCACCAGCCAGGCAAATGCTAGCTGGCCACCACCGAGCCTATGGGCGCAGGAGGGAAAGGCGCTTGGAGATGGCGTTAGGAGCCACAGCCATTTACATCTGTGTTATCAGAGAGCAGCCATGACAAGCATATTGAGCTGCAGCTGTCCCCTGGGGGGGATCCATTCAATTATAGGCCAATGAATGGCCTGGGAAAAGTTGCCATCTGAGCCAAAAGCATAACACCTATAAATACATAGCAGCAGATGAAAAGCTGGGACTGTAGATCCTTGAGCTGCTCAGTCCTGCCCCAGCGGCAATTCGGCGTGCTGCTTGGGGGCAAAACAACAGGGACTACCGCCCCTTGCAGATTGCCGCCCCAAGCACCAGCTTGGAATGCTGGCGCCTGGAGCCGGCCCTGGCAGTCAGCCATGTGCCACCATCTTTTTGTTTGTTGCATGCCTTGCCCCTAAATAGCTGCAACATGTTGTGATACATGCTAGTTCACTGGGGTTGTCCAGCTGGAACGAGTGCCTATTGGCACAGAATTGCTTACACAGACGGGGCATGTTGGTTGAAGAGTAATTCCAAGCAGTGCTTCAGCCTGATGTGCACCTACAGATTTGTGAAGATCAAAGGACAGAATAGGGTGTATAACTACTTACACAGAGAGAAGATACTCAGACACTCAGAGACTATGGCAATGAGGGCTATTTAAGTACCTCAACAAAGATACTAGCAGGCTCTTTTTACAATGAAAGTAGAACAAGATCCAATGGTTGGCAGTTGAAATCAATAAAGTTCAAACCGGAAATCAGATCATGAAGAGAATCAACCCCTGGAACAATGTAGTTAGGGACAGGGTGGATTCTCCATTACTTGGAGCCTTTAAACAAAGACTGAATGTCTCTTCTGTAAGATTTTTCCTGATTCAACCCCAAGTTATTGGGCTGAATGCAGGAATTACTGGGTGAGATTCTCTGGCCTGGGCCATGCAGGACTGGATGCTCATAATGGTCTCTTCTGGCCTTAAAGTCTCAGAATGTGTTAGTCTCTGAAAGGCCACTCATCTCCAAATGCAACAGATCACCAAATGTTTGTATGAGGCCTGTGGCTTGTAGTAAGTTTAGAGTCAGGCCTCAAACCTGTAACTTATTGAGGGAAATGGGACAGGATAACGCCTGAATGTTCCTTCCCATCTCGAATCTGTCCTTATCCCAGCGGCATCCTATTCTCCATCATGCCATCCCATCAGTGCCAGAGTTCTTATCAGAATACACTGAGTGCTAATGAGCTCCAAATGGCTTCTCTACTTGCTATGACGTGCACATTATCATTTCATTTACTGCCATCTTCTCTTTCTTTCCAATGAGGCAAATGGTGCAGACACACTTCAATTAAAACGTCACTAATCGATAACTGAAATGTATCAGCATCCCCACAGAAATGACAATTAGATCACTAGAGCGCCTGGGAGACCTCCCGTAGCCCCAGGAAATATCACATAGTCCGGGCTTCTGGTTCTGCATGTTGGGAAAGGAAAGCTCCAGATTGGCTCTGATATAGTGCATCTCACTGCAATGGATGGGCCAGTGTTTCTATCCCCTTAAGTCACAAAGTGCCTTAGGATCTAGGGGAGCCCCAACAGACAGTGTGGCCAGACCTGTTAACTGCTAGTCCATGCCTTAAACTCTCCCCGAGGGAACAGGTGTCTCGTCCGACCATGCAGCTTGGTAGATTCTGCCACCCGGTCCCTTCAGAGAAAAGCAAGGGCACTTTACTCTGCTCTCAGTGGACTATTAACAAATGGCCTGCCTGCAGGGAGGCAAACAGACAGATACTCCCACCTGCGCAGATCGACACGGGCCAAGTTATCAATGTCAGTGAGTCAGGAAACTCCAGCACCTTGTTCGCATGCTCTCAATTGGATGTAGCAGTACCTCAGAGTCCAATAATTCACCCTGTCCGCGGCAGTCATGTGTGAATGCTGCATGCTGCAAATGGCTGTTTAATGAACGCTTTCATCAGGTGCTGCACGAGCACTGAACACCACATGCTGCCAGTGCATGACCTGACAGAAGAGTAATAGCTCCAGCAAACTGGCCTCCCTGACTCAGTTATAAAAAGCAGGCAAAGTGTCAGCCTGATTAGTAGGTGGCTTTTCTAGTTCCAGAGGGATAGTTACTCATATCCAGCTCACAGCTGTATAACACTCTTAAGAAACCAAGAGTTTGCCTCTACTGACATGGATATATAGGCGCAAGGTACAAGGGCCGTGTACACAGCCATAAGTACAAGGCTGTATACAGCCCAGAGATCCGGTCTGGGCCCTGCAGACAGAAAGGGCTTTTCCAGGGAATAATACGACAGGAAAGACCAAGTAATCCCCTGAAAGAAACACCAGCACATTCCTCAAGGCAGTTAAGTGACAAACGGCTGAACTGTCTCCCCAAAGCCTGCAGAGAACACGGCGATGAGCACCATGTGTGGAAACGGCAGCTGCCTTTCTGTATTGCAGACCGCGATAATGCCAGGAATGCCGGGTTCTGCTCTAGAATGATGCGTGCACTGTGATCATCTCAATAACCAGTGCAGCAAATCTGCCAGAGTAGCTGTGTCTAGGCCTGGGCCTGCTCTCCCAGGGCAGACCACAGCTGTTAGCACAGTGCTATTGGCTACACTGGGTCTTTTGTATGATTGACCCTTTTACTCCACTGATGAGTCACATCAAGAGCCACAGCTAGAGAGATGGAATTAGGGATGAGTGCTCAGAGCAGGTCTCACGTTTGTCCTAGGAATGGATGGTGCGACAAAGAAACAGGTATTGTTCAAGCAGAGACTTCCTGTCCACACAGCCAATAGATAGAGGTGAGCGAGGGGCTCCATTAGCTGCTTCTGTGAAACAGCCAGTGGTAACTAGTCTCAGGAACACATCTGTGCCAGTCAGCTCCCCACAGGGGACACTGTCATTGGCCTTCACCTCACATTTTCCCTCTCAAGCAGCCTCCATAGAGTGGCTGTGGCAGAATGACTGTAAGTCTGTCTGTACCCCTGTGGCCACTTGGGATGCCTTCGAGGCTCTGAGTATTTGGGCGAGGGTCAGACCTCAGCTGGCCAAGGGGATTTGCCACTCTGGAGCCCAGTCATTAAGAAATCAGCTACTTCACTCCTGTTACTGAGTGTCCATGAGAGCTCCACAGAGTGCGGCACAGAAATAGGAGGCTCTGAGAGGTCATGTCAGCAGTGGGATGCAATTGTGAGGAAGGCTAATATCATTCTGAGTGTATTCTCAAGAGTGTCATATGTAAGACATGGGGGGTCATTGCCAGGGCCTACTCGGCACTGGTGAGGCCTCAGCTGAAGTAGTTCTGGTCCTGGGCTCCACACTTGAAGAAAGATGCAGACAAAGAGGAGAGAATCCAGAGGGCAGCAACAAAAATCATAAAAGGTTTAGAAAACCTGACCTCTGAGGAAAGATTAAAAAACCTGAGCATGTTTGGAGTTCAGAAAAGAAGCAGAGGGGGAGGTGATAACATGCTTCAGACCAGTTAAAGGCTGTAATAAAAAAAAAAAGGATAGTGATCAATTGTTCTCCATGTCCACTGAAGATAGACTCAGACTTTAAGGTCAGGAGGGACCATCGTGATAATCTAGACTGACCTCCTACACATCACGGGCCACAGAACCTCATCCACCCACTCCTCTAATAGACCCCTGACCTCTGGCTGAGTTACTGAAGTCCTCAAATCATGATGAAAAGACTTCAAGTTACAGAGAATACTCCATTCACTCTAGTTCAAACCAGAAAGTGACCTCTGTGCTGCAGAGGAAGGCAAAAAACCCCAGGGTCTCTGCCAATCTGATTCAGGGGAAAATTCCTTCCCGACCCCAAATGTGATGATCAGTTAGACGCTGAGCATGTGGGCAAGACCCACCAGCCAGACACCTGGCAAGGATTTCTCTATAATAACTCAGAGCCCTCCCTGTCTAGTGTCCCATCTCTGACGGTTAGAGATATTTGCTAATATTGGCCACATGCCATTGTAGGCAATCTCATCATACCATCCCCTCTGTAAATTTATCAAGCTCCGTCTTAAAACAAGGTAGGTTTCTTGCCCCCACTACTCCCTTTGGAAGGCTGTTCCAGAACTTCATTCCTCCGATGGTTAGAAACCTTCCTCTAATTTCAGGACTAAATTTATTGATGGCCAGTTTATATCCATTTGTTCTTGTGCCAACATTAGCCCTTAAATAACTCGTTTCCTTCCCTGGTGTTTATCCCTCTGATGTATGTATAGAGAGTAATCATCTCTCCCCTCAGCCTTCTTTTGGTTAGGCTAAACAAGCCAAACCCCTTAGTTCTCCTCTCATAAGGTAAGAACATAAGAATGGCCATACAGGCTCAGATCAATGCTCCATTCAGCCCAGTATCCTGTCTTCTGACAGTGGCCAATGCCAGGTGCTTCAGAGAAAATAAACAGAACAGGGCAATCATTAAGTTGCCCAGTCCCAGCATCTGGCAGGGAGAGGCTTAGGGACACCCAGAGCATGGGGTTGCATCCCTGACTATCTTGGCTAATAGCCATTGATGGACCTTTCCTCCCTGAGTTTATCTAATTCTTTTTTGAATCCAGTTATACTTTTGGCCTTCACAACATCCCCTGGAAATGAATTCCCACAACTGACTGTGTGTTGTGTCAGGAAGTACTTTCGGTTTAAATCTGCTGCCTATTAATTTAATTGGGTTACTCTGATTCTTGTGTTATGTGAAGGGGTAAATAACACTTCCTTTATCATTTCCCCCACACTAGTCATGATTTTATAGATCTCTATCATATACCCCCTTAGCCAAATCTTTTCTAAAATGAATAATCCCAGTCTTCTTAATCTCTCCTCATATGGAAGAGGTACCATCCCTTAATCATTTTTTTACCCTTCTCTGTACCTTTTCCATTTCTAATATATTGTCGGGGTGACCAGAACTGCATGCAGAATTCTAGGCTTGGGTGCACCATGAATTTATATAGTGGTATGATGATATTTACTGTCTTATTATCTATCCCCTTCCTAATAGTTCTTAACATTCTGTTAGCCTTTTTGGCTGCTGCTGCTCATTGTGCAGATGTTTTCAGAAAACTATCCACAATGTCTCCAAGATCTTTCTTGAGTGATAACAGCTAATTTAGACCTTGTATGCAAAGTTGGGATTATGTTTTCCAATGTGCATTACTTTGCATTTATCAACATTGAATTTCATCTGTCATTTTGTTGCCCAGTCACCCAGGTTTATGAGATACCTTTGCAACTCTTAGCAGTCTGCTCCAAACTTAACTATCTTGAGTAACTTTGTATCATCTGCAAACCTCACTGTTTGCCCTTTTTCCAGATCATTTATGAATATGTTGAACAGCACTTGTCCCAGTACAGTTCCCTGGGGAACACCACTATTGACCTCTGTCCATTCTGAAAACTGACCATTTATTCCTACTCTTTGTTTCTTGTCTTTTAATCAATTATTGATCCACAAGAGGACCTTCCTTCTTATCCCATGACTGCTTAATTTGCTTAAGATAGGTTCTCCATTAAGGTAGGTTCTCCATTCCTCTGATCATCCTAGGAACCCTTCTCTGTACCTGTCATAGTTTGAATTCATCTTTCTTAAACATGGGAGATCAGAATTGCACACACTATTCCAGATGCCTTGAATAATGGCAATAACACTTCCCTGTCTCTACTGAAAATACCTCACCTGATGCATCCTAGGATTGTATTAGCCTTTTTCATAGGCACATCACATTGGTGACTCATAGTTATCTGTGATTGAGCAAAACACCCAGGGCTTTCTCCGCCTCTGTCACTTCCAACTGATATGTCCCCAGTTTATAGAAAAAATTCTTGTTTTTAGTCCCAAGGGCATGACTGTGCACTTTGCATTATTAAATTTCATCCCATTTCTATTACTCCGGTTTTCAAGATCATCCAGATCTTCTTGTATGATATTCTGGTCCTCCTCCACATTGGCAATAACTTTGTGTTATCTGCAAAAGTTATTAGGACACTCCCATTTTTTGTGCCAAGATGATTAATGAAAATGTCAAATAAGATTGGACCTACGTCCAATCCTTGAGGAACTCCACTAGTAACCTCTCTCAAACCTGACAGTTCACATTTCAGCATGACCTGTTCTAGTCTCCCCTTTAACCACTTCCTTACCCACCTTTCAAGTCTCATATTAATCCCCAATTTCTCTAATTTAAGCAATAATTCCCCATGTGGAACTGTATCAAATACCCTACTAAAATCCAAGTAGACTAGATCTACTGCATTTAATTTGTCTAGAAATGGATTATCTTCTCAAAACAAGAGATCAGGTTGGTCTCGCATGATTTACCTTTTGTAAAGTGATGTTTTTTTATCCAAGTTACCATTTGCCTCTGTGTCTTAAATTACTTTCTCTTTCAAAATTTGTTCTAAGATCTTGCATGCACTTGAGGTCAAACTAACAGGCCTGATCACTTTTTTGCCTTTCTTAAACGTAAGTACTATATTTGCAATACTCCAGTGTAGTGAGGCGGCCTGGTTCCCAGGCACCCCGGAGGACGAAGAGCCCAGCAGAAGGCTGGACTGGGCGGAGCTATGGAGCCCTGAGCCCGCCCCACAAAGGGTCAAGCGCCGACCCGGAAGTATAAAGGCAGGCCCTCCGAGCTCAGTAAGGCACCAGCCGTCAGAGGGACTGGACATCTGCGACCGAGCTCCCGCTGGGGAGGCAGCAGAAGGCAGCGGCCAGCCTAGCCTTCCCCCCTCCCCTCCCCTCACTCACTATCCCGAGGAGGCCTGGCTGAGCCTGCCCCGCACTCGCTACCCGGAGGAGGACTGGCCGAGCCTGCCCCTCTCCAGCTGCCTGGAGGAGGAGCCGAGCCTGCCCCGCACTCACTACCCCAAGGAGGACTAGCCGGGACCGCCCCACTCCAGCTACCCCGACGAGGAACCGAACCTACCTGTCACCACCTAACCCGAGGACCCGCTGGACCCGCCCATGGACACTCACCTTGAGGAGCCGATAGTGGTTGACCCCTACGCTGACACCATGACGACTCAGGTACTCGGTGAGGGGGAGGGTGGAAGTAGCCCGGGGGTAGCTGACCCCAGTCTGGCTGCAACACTGCCAGAGCCAATGTCAGTGTGTTGCGGCCAGGATCCCCACTGACACAGCAGCAGGCTGTCTGCTGCTGGTAGGGCCCCGGGCTGGGACGCAGAGGAGTGGGTGGGCCTGCATCCCCCCTGCCACCCCGCTCACGGGTGGCAGTCTCCCCCTCGCCCCGACACTCAGGCCTAGGAGCCCATTGGGGACCCAGAAAGGAATGATTCTTAGAGTAGTTTCCCCTTTAAGTAAAGACCCACTGGAAAGGCAAGTTTATTTCATGTGGCACCCAAGTACCGTGGGCCTTAAGAAATCCTGGGTTAGAAAAACCAGGCAGTTTCCCCAGCAGAGACAGTGCATATGAGCAACAGGCACGGTTAATCCATTTTCAGTAAGAGACGGAGGAGGGATGAAGAAAACAAATCAAGCATGTATGAGCGAAATTGCTAATGACAGCTTGTTTGGGCACTGCATTCGCTTCCAGTGGGTGGGGGGAGATGAACGGATGCCCATTTTTATACACAGAGGCAAGAGAAAACTATGTTTTGCCCCACTGCCTGAGCACGGGACATGTTCCAATCCCCTGGGTCACTGCAGCTCATGTGGAAGGAGTTGTTTTGATAACACTCTCGAGAGGATCCCTTACAAAGTACAGCCTTAAAAACAGCAAGTAAAATCTTGGCCCCACTGAAGTCAATGGGAGTCCTGCTTCCAGTGCAATACTGTGACTAAGAACTAGCGTGATTCTTGGGTGTAGAAACAGGGGAGTAGGAGTAGGGTGCTGGATACTCTGTCAGTGACACCAGCACTGAAGCCTGTGCCCAGCTTGAGAATCCACACTTCCAAAAGGTTGTTGGAAAAACTGGGAAGGGTTCTGTTACAGGAGTGCTGTCTGTCCTATGCACAACAAACAGCACTCACAGAGCACTACGATTGCACAGCCAAGTCCTATGCAGCTAGGAAATGCCAGAATCCAGGCATTTGTAAAACCAGAACCTCCAATGACAAGCGATTCCCCTTATCAGGAGGGCTGACCGCCCCATGGGGATTGCAGAACAGACCTGCAGGAACCTGACTGCATCAGGGGGAGTGCCACCCCCTCCAGGGAATCATAGAATATCAGGTTGGAAGGGATCTCAGGGGTCATCTAGTCCAACCCTCTGCTCAAAACAGGACTAATCCCCAACTATTTTTTTAGCCCCAGATCCCTAAATGCCCTCCCGGATTGAACTCACAACCCTGGGTTTAGCAGGCCACCTTCCCACCCCCTCTCCCATGTGAAAGAGGAGGCCTGCTCACTCTTCACCTGGCAGCTCATGCCACTTGCCATCTCTCACCGGCAAGAAGAAGTGCCAGCAGGACTTATCAACCAGGTGGGTTGTGCTGGTGACAAGCCAGGTCCTCTGGGATGGCATTGGGGTGCTCAGGTATGAGGGCCATATGTGTTCCTGGATTTCACCTCCATTTCCCTCCCCAATTCTGTGCACTGCTCCCTCCCTTAAGGGCCCAGCTCGCCTGTCCATCCAGACCTGTCTGCTGCTCAGCAGCCAGAGAGGCACTGAGTGGCCCTGAGGAGGGTCATAGTGACCCTGCTTGGGGAGGTGGCCAGGGAGCCAAGCAGCACTGGAGGAAACCTCCTCTGCTGGCCTCTCCTTCCCCTCCAGCTATGTGGCAAGAGGAGAGGATGGCGTGAGCTGAGGTTGCCTGGCCTGTTCTACACCCTGGGCTTCAAATGCTGGAGCCCCATCCTGCACTCAGAGAGGCATCTGGGTCTGTGCATGAGCTCAGCCTCCCATTCCCCACCACCAGGGCTCCCTGACCTGGCACATGCCTCCGTGCCCATGGATCCTCTACAGTCATTGTTATGTCTCTGAGGGTCTTGGGGAGCTTTCTCAGACACCTACAGCCTCTGGTGCTCCCATAATCTTCTCTCCTTCATGATGGCACCTGGGTGAGATCAGAGGACTGTGCACTTTGCAATGTTTGCAGCCTCCATCCACACCTGGCCAGGCAGACCCAGGGAACCATGAGGTGGGCCTGGAATTTCAGACAGCCCAGGGAGTCTCTGACATTGGTTAAAGGCCACGGACACCTGGAGGAGCCCTGCCTTTCCTGCACCATCAACCCAGGGCCAGCAGTCAGGGTTCCAGGCCTGCAGCACTGCGGTTAGGTGAATGTTCCCAGCTGCCTGGGGACCCCTTCCTGATCCACCAGGACAGACTAAGCCAAGGGACCAGTTCAGCGGGGACTTCACACTGCCTCACTGGGACTGGATTTTATCCCACTCCAGTCAGTCCTTCCCCACTCATCTGATTTGCACACACTTGTGCTATGAGAGAACACGGGATGTGGGGCATTCAAGGCAGCTCAGAGTTACTGAGTCCAATCAGAATTGGGTTTGGGTTGGCTTCAGCTTATACTATTTTCACTCTCCCAGTTGGAATTTCAGTGGAATCATTCCACCAAGTGACCCTAGAGTCCTGATCTTTCCTAGGGTCCATCCCTGGCCTCTCCCAGGGATACATCTGACAGCTTTGTGAGTGGAGAAGATTGCTCCTTTCAGGCTGGAAGGGTCCCTCATTTAATTCCTGTTTCATGGTAGAAAAGGCCCATTGTCCCATTTGGATGGGAGGTGCAGGGGGCAGCAGAACACCCAGACTTGGTCAGTTCCCCAGCGCAGCCTGACTCTCACTCCCACACCCTCCCCTGCTCCTCCTGGACCAACTCCTCCCAGCAAAACTCCCAGACAAGCACAGAGTCCCTCCTCTCTGATGCAGCCCCTGCAAGGCAAACTCTCCAGACCCTGCTAGCCCCATGTTGCCCTCTGAAACTGAGCAGCTGCAGCACTTGGACAGTTCCTTGACAATCCCTTATGAGCTTTTTGGTCTGGCCTCCCGGCCCAATTAGAGAAAAATCCCAGAACCACCACTGCCTTCACCAGACAACCCTAGGAATCTCCCCCACTCTCAGCCATGCGACAAATCCTCAGAGCCCTGTGGATTGAGGGATTGCCATGAGCTTGTTCCCCTGTTTGCACCCCAGCCTGGACACTCCCATGCACCTGCACCCACTAACATTCCTCCTGCCACATCCTTATTCATCAGACAAAGAATTTATCTTTTCCCAGGGACTTCTCAGGGTTCGGCTTCTCCTCCTCCCATGATGCCTGTTAAATCTCTTCTTTCAAGAGTTCAATTTCCCTTTGCTGCTCTCCCTGCCCTGCCATGCCCCACAGTGTCTTTCTGGCCTTGAGGCTGTGCCATGAGACAGTCCCTTTGGGAGGAAAATCTTTCCTGATGGACAGTGTGAGGAGTCACTGCTGCAATCCCAGCTGCCTTGAACGGGGAGCGGAAAACCTCTCCTGTTTCCAATCTCTCATCTCTCACCCGGCTGCACTACCTGTTTTTTTCTACCCTAGGGGTTCTTAAGGCCACAGTACTTGAGTGCCACATGAAATAAACCTGCCTTTAAAGGGGGTCTTTACTTAAAGGGGAAACTGATCTAAGAATCATTCCTCTCTGGGTTCCCACTGGGGCTTGTGAACCAATGTTCTTCTTCCAGGCTGTGATCCCCCAGTCTAGACGTTGTACTGCTCTGCTTTGTTTTCTAGCTCCCATGTGGAGAGACTCTCCTAGTGCTTCTTGTGATTGAGCTTTTCCCCGGTGGTTATTGGAGACATAGCATAGCACTAGCTCAGTCTGTGGGCAAAGCTTCATCAGGCTCCCTGCAATTCCAGAGCCCCAGGATCCACCATGACAGCGCTCAGTTATCCCAGTCCCACCAAAAACTGCCTTCCGGGCTCCCCAAAAGATTAGGTGGGTTCAAATTCAATTTCTGGCCAACTTCTGGCTGCTGCTGCCCAGAAGGGGCCTACAGGGCCACAAGCCTCCCCCCTGACAGTCCAGGGAGCAGCCCTTCCTCTTTGGGGGTGGGTCTGTGAACTAGCCAACTTTATCCTCCAAATGGATTTTGATTTGAAATCTTTTTGGTCTTTATTTACTTGCCTGTGTAATTGCAACCGCATGTCATTATAGAATAATGTAATAACAATGACTATAGCACCAGGCTCTTCTCAGACTCAGCCAGCATTTCCCAGGCTTTGAATGCATGTTACTTTCCTGTTCTGGGTCTCCCTGCCATCATGTGTTTTTCATGGATTCACTGATCCTGGCTCTCTCCTGCCCCGCACGTGTGTGTCACCTACTCCAGTGTGTGCTGAGTGTAAACACCCACCAGAGCAGGCAGCAGTATTTACAGCCACTTGGCACAGCTGGCACTGGAGACACAATGTGCAGGACTCAGAGAGCTGGGCTCTGAGATTGAAAGGCTGGAAGGGATGATGAGGCAGCTTCATGACATCCTGCGCTGCTCAGGCCAGAAAACAACCCCTGGTTGCAATGGGTCTGTGAGGTGCCATATGGAGTCCCCTGCATTTGTCCTTCCACTGTGGGGCAGGGCTTGATCCTCATTGAAGAAAGTGAGTGTGTGGCCTCAGCCCCACAGATACCCCAAGATTTGTGGGGCCTCAAGAGGCCCCAGACCATCCAGGTAGAAGCACAGTGCATCTGTGGTAGTGCCGGGCCCCTCCTTAGTGTGGAGCGGTACTAGAGCTATGCTTCGCCCTACTCCCCTGGCTGCAGCTGCCCTCAGAGTGGGAAAGGGTTGGGAGTTTTAGGAGTTTTACTGTTTCCTTTTGCTGTGTGGGTTTCTGGAAGTAGGGTGTTTTTTAAATGGCACATGCACTAGCTTTTCATGGTTTCTCTGGGTTTTGCTCATAACCAGCAGTACCAGTTAATCTGCACGCAAGACTTCTAAAAGAACTGGCCCAGGGGCTCTCTGCATAATAGATGCTGATTTTTAACAAACCTTGGAACACTGGGGACGTTCCAAAGGACTGCAGAAAGCTATTGCTAAGCCAATATTTATAGAGTGCAAACAGTAAAACTAGAGTAAACTATAGGTCTGTTAATATAATCTGTTAACCTGGAAAGGCTGATCTAGGGCTAATTTAATAGAGCACTGAAGAATGGTGCCATAGTTAATACCAGTCAGCATGGATTTATGGACAACAGGTCTTGTTAGATTAATTTGACAACATTTTTGGATGAGATTACACGTTTGGTTGACAAAGGTAACTTGACATAATATACTTGACTTCTGAAAGGTGTTTGGCTTAGTCTCAGATGACACACACATTAAAAATAGCATGATACAAAGGCAATGTAGCCCCTATTAAATAGATGAAAACTGGCCAGCTGCAAGCTCTCAGATGTAATTGTTAATGTGGCCTGAGCATCCAACATGGGTGTTTTTAGTGGGACCCCCTGCACTGTTTTGGTCCCGGCTTGATGCTATTCAATCTCTTCAGCAATGCTCTGGGAGAAAATACCAAAGTTTTGCTGGTAAAATTTGCAGCTGACAGAAAAACTGGTGGACTAAAAATGAATGATAGCTCAGTTATACAGGACAATCTGAATTGCTCAGTAAGCTGGGCTCATTTGAACAACAGCATTTTAATACAGCCAAATGCAACGTCATATCTAGGAACCAAGAATTCAAGTCACGCTGACAGGGTGGGGGACTATCTTAGAAAACAGTGACTTTACAACTCACTTAGGGGTCATAGCAGAGAACCAACTAAGCATGAACTATCAGTGTGATGCTGTGAATGAGAAGTGATATTTGTTTATGGCACGGAAGAGACCATTACTGTTGTAAAGGGTTCAGAACAGAGCCACAAGAATGATATGAGGTCTGGAAAACCTGTCTGAGTGAGAGACTTCTGCTCAGCCTAGTTAGCATAACCAAGAGAAGGTGAAGAGGTGGCTTGATTGCGGTTTGTAAGTACCTTCATGAGAAGATTTCTGATAGAGGGCAGAACAAGATCTGATGGCTGAAAGCTGAAGCGAGACGGATTCAAACGACAAACCAGGAGCTCATTTTTAATGGTGAGGGTAATTAACCATTGGAAGAATTTACCTAGGAACTGGCTGGATTGTCTTGGATCACTTGGAGTCTTAAAATCAAGACTGGTTGCCTCTTTCTGCTCTAGCTCAGCCGGGAGTGCTGGGTCTGTTGCAGGAATTGCTGGGGAAGGCTCTCCGGCCTGTGTGATGTCGGAGTTCAGACGGGATGATCAGAGTGGTCCCTTCTGACCTTAAATTCTCTGAATCTGGTGCACAGGCTGCAAGAAGCTGTTGTTGTCACCCTGCATTCTTGAATGAGCAAAAGAGCATGGATTGAGCTGTGACCCTGGTAGATTTTTACAGGCCTTTTAACCCTGATGGTCCAGCAGAAATCAGTGGCACCTACAGCCTTTGCAGAGTGTATATGGGAAAGGATTGATCTTGTAAGCTACTGTGGCCAGTGAGTGTGGTGAGTCTCATACAGTGTGTTTTATTGTGATAGTACATTCAGAAGCCATCTGACCTCAGCTAACATTGCAGAGAATTGCCCTTCTGCAGCAAAATGCAGCACTGGTGCCCTACACACCTGTTTCATTACCAAAGAGCGAAACTGGATGCAGGTTAGGTTGAACAAGTGGCACTTTATTAAACCCTGAGCCTTGCTCTGTCCATGTGGCCCGGTTGCTTCTAGCCTAATACCTCCACGTTGCCTTTTTCCCTGGTGTCCCCTCAAAAACAGCTCCTCCAGGGAACATGGACCTGTGGCTCCAGTTGGGCGATGCTGAAATGAACCCACAACAATGTGCAGATTGCTTCAGTCCTGAAACCCAGATGTCCATGGTAACGGTGGCCATGTTTTTTCCCATGCCCTTGCCCCTCCCTGTGGTGGGACTGTCTCCCTGGAAGTCCTGTCAGCAATGCACAGCTATCACTGTGGAACAGTCACTGCTCATGGGTCTTTGCTGTAGTCTGAGTCTGACGATAAAGAGCTTGAAAAACATCTGAGCAAGTTGGATCAAAGACACAGGAGGAGTCTGATCAGCTGTTCAGTCTCTTGAGGAAGGCATGGCTGTGTGAGGGGGCGGAGAGAGCTCCTGCTCCCTCGCTCTCCTCAGCCTTTGGATTTGTGCAGCTGCAGCTTGGGAGTCACAATCCAGTGTCACTCTCAACTGGCAAAGAATGAGGTCCCTCCCGCCTGCAGGTACAAGCCAGCAGGGTTTGACTCTCCTCTCAAAGGCGTATTTGTGCAGGCTCTTTGCTTTTCACACTCTGGGGCCTCACTCACCATTCACATCGTTGGTGCAACCTTGACTTCAGAGGAGTTACTCCTCATTCACACCAGTGTCTGTGGAAGGTGGATGAGGCCAGTACATGCCCTAATCCAGGCAACTGCCTGATGCCTCGAGGTCTGCCAGGAAAAGACATGATGTGGGCCTACTCCAAGAACATGAGCATCACTCTTTCTGCAGGTCATTTCCATCAGAAAATGCTGTTATTATTTATTCAGTTCCTGTCCTTTAGTGACTGGAGTTGGGATCTATACGTTTCTTTGCATGAACTAGTGTGTTTATGCAAAGAGCAGTCTCCAAATCAGTGGCAAGAAGTTTAACTGATGCTATCGGCTGCTGCTTTATGGGGTTTTTGGCATTCTGGAGTATGTTTTGGCGAGCTTTTCCTCTCCATTGTCTGCTCATGCCCTTGGACACAGCTCTGTTATCCTCAGCTGACTCACTTTAGCTCCTAATCCCTAGAGCTGAGGGGAGCGAACAGAAAATAAGATTCCAAATGCACATACCTCATGTATCAGCAGCTAACAGAGGCTTACTGCCCGCTTTGGCCCCCAAGCAAAGAGAATGAGCGTAGTCAGTTTCCTGTCATTTGCTGCCGTCCTACAGTAGAAGCAGCTAAAACTGTACCCGGTTCTGTCCATTGACAATGTGGTATAGGGATCCGTGTGAGTGTAGCAGAGGGGCAGTGCAGTAAGGCATGTCACACACACTGTGCTCTCCCATGGACATGTTATATGTGTGCTTGCTTCCTTTGCTGTTAATCTCAAGTCACCTGGACTGGAGATCCCTGCATTGCACATTGTGCCTGGAGAAGATAGGAAAGACAGACACTGTGGGTCAGATCATCAGCTGCACTGAGTTTACATTCAATGGCACTGATGAAAGAGGAGGAGGTAGGGTGAGAAGGTGGATCTAAGCCACCTTTCCGTTCCCCTGGGTCAGCCAGAGACCATAAGCATCCCCACTGATATGCTCTATGACAGGGGTTCTCAAATTTAATTGCACCGTGGCCCCCTTCTGACAAATTACTACATGACCTCCGGAGGGGGGACCAAAGCCTGAGCCCGCCCAAGCCCGGCTGTCCCAAGCAGGAGAGCCAAAGCCAAAACCCCAGGACTTCAGCCCCAGGCGGGGGAAGGGGGCTGTAATCTGAGCCCTTCCACCTACATCTGAAGCCCTTGGGCTTTGGCCCCAGGCCCCAGCAAGTGTAACACCAGCCCTGGTGACCCCATTAAAACGGGGTCCCGACCGGCTTTGGGGTCCCGACCCACAGTTTGAGAACCGCTGCTCTATGATATGCCAGCTGTCATAGTGCTACAGGAATCCAGCTGGGGAGACCCAGCTGTTTTTCAGGGTGGAAAGGGGCCAAGTTACAGAAGAGGTTCTGGTCCCATGTTATTTTTTGACACTGTCTCATGACCCAGCATTTCCTGTGCCCCAGGCTCGGGTAACAGCTGCCAACACCAAGCTTCACACTTCATGTCACCCCTCCCTCTGCTCCCTTAATCCAAGGACCCTGTCCCCAGGAGCAGGAGCTCACTGATAGTACGGTTGGTGCTCTTTGGAGGCCGGGAAAACCAATCAGAGCTCCTCTCAGGCTCAGTTAATGAACTCACTTTATTACTTACAAGTAAACCCATGTATGAACTCATTCTGAGTTCCTTCCAAGCCCTCTCCAGCCCACCAGCCTCAACTCTCCCCTCCAGCCATCTCCTCCCAGGGCAAGAATTTGAACAAACATTGAAGGGTGGCTCCTAGCAACCAAAAGGGCCCTTACAGAGTCCTTATCACTGTCCCATGTCCAGCCACTGGCTTTACTTCTCCTAGAATCCATTACCTATCAAATCACTTGAACTGAACACATGATCTAACATTCTCCACACCACATAACCATTTTGTTTACATGCTTGGGCACTACCTGTAGGCAACTGCTTGCATGCAAGAAATGCTTATTGTTAGTTGTAGTGCAATTCTTTTTATGAGCTGCACATCTATATTACCAGTTAAGTCTGTTAACTGCCTTTAACTCTCTGCCTGAAATCATCTTGGGGTTGGAGCTACTGCCTGCAGGTTATAACTACATAAATCCCCAAAACATTACAGCATCCCAAGAGCTCTGCATCTCCAAATGGGATTTGTACCCTGAATTCCTATTTACAGGCACTTCAGCTTTCTCTAAAAATCACATTTTTTGGCTGACTGGCTCGCGATTGACCCCAGTCCAGAAGTATGTGCTTTTAAAGTTTCATAACAATCCATTGGGGCATTTCCCAGTTATCTCACTGTGATTAGAAAAGAAAGAGAGAGAGAAAACTCACCTAGGGGGTTTTCAGGGGCTGCTTTTAGCTGGGATAATCCCAAATCAACCTTGTTTAATACCTCAGCCTTGGCCTAGGCAGAATTTTGAGCGAGGCCTGGTGCCTCTGCTGTGGCTGGAATACATTTGTTTTGAAAAACAAAGTTATGGACATTTAAAAATAGAGCCTGAGCATTCAGAGCATGGTATGTTCCTGCAGCATGGAACATGCCCCGGGCTGCCATGCTGCTCCAGAGAACCTCACCTACGTGCCTGTGGTGGGACGAAGAGCTGACCGTGAGTCCATGTGACTTAAGAAACAAGAAGCATAGAGAGGGCTGAGGGTCAAAGATTGTTTTAAAAGATCCTTCAACAGGTCTTTTGCCTCTTGAATGGTTTGGATCATTGCTTCGGGGGAGCCCTGCCCAAGTCTCCCAGCAGCAACAGCCCTACTCAGGGTTTCAAACTGTCACTTGGAAAATGGTAATGCTAATGCTATAGATGTGGGGTGTGACACGATGGCACTGTCAGGACTTAGTTTTCTCTATATTGCATCTTTACATTTGTGGGGTTCAGCTCTCTACAGGGGTAACGGACATTTTGTGACGTAGAGTCAATGCAGGATGTCAGAGGAGTCACACACACTGAGACTTTTTTCCCTTAAAAAAACTACCATTCAGCTTGTAGAGAAGTAACTGAGCTATGTGCATAGAAAAACATCATAACTAATGAATATCAGAATATTCACGGAGGCTGAAATTCACTCCTTGGCAGAAGGCCAGCCCGAGACGCAAGGCAGCAGCCGGCTATGTGGGACTCAGGTTCTGCCTAGGCTGCAGAGAATTTGTAACTCATAACCATGGAGATTAGCACTGATGGCTTGATTCCATCCCTCCAATCAGGGGTCCCACACAGCACCATGTGAACCACAGAACTCAGCTTCTGAATCCCTGAACCAAACAATCTAGGGACAATCCCGATTATTTGTCAAGTCAACTGAAATAACAAATACCTTTATGAAAATTAGATGCTATCACAGGCACTTCATGAATAAAAAAAGACAGTTATCGTTACCGTTATTTGCTCTAATTCCCTCAGCTCCATCCCCGAGCAAATAACCACAAATCCCCCCACCCAGCAGCCAGCTTTCCTTGGACTGTGAGCCTGCCAACCTCACAAGTTTGGACTTGTTAATTCAAGGCTGGGAAACCTCTGAAGAG
Source organism: Mauremys reevesii (assembly GCF_016161935.1). Taxonomy (NCBI): domain Eukaryota; kingdom Metazoa; phylum Chordata; order Testudines; family Geoemydidae; genus Mauremys; species Mauremys reevesii. Next base: position 20,400,641 of record NC_052637.1, read on the forward strand.
AAACAGAGTCTCTGGGAATTACTAGAGTGTAGCCCCTCTGCCACACAACCAGAGAGAGCAGAACATCTGTCTGAAATGGGACAGAGTCAAACCCCAGGGCCAAACCACTCCAAACTTTGAATACTCAAATGGTCAACTCAAGTGCACCCTAGTCAGGAATACCGACGTTAAGTTTCTGTATAACCTTAACTCTGCTCCTTGTGGATCTGAGTCTGGTCTCCCACTGGTGTAAATCGAGAGTAATTTGACAGAAATCAGCAGTTCCCCCAATAAATAATTGGTGTATGTGAGAGGAGAATCGAGCCCATCGGGTGCAACAGAACTGTGGCTCACAATCTTTCCAGAATACGGTACCCCTGTCAGGAGTCCGATTTGTCTTGCGTACCCCAAGTCTCACCTCAATTAAAAACGACTTGCTTACAAAATCAGACATAAAAATACAAAAGTGTCACAGCACACTAGTACTGAGCCATTTCTTACTTTCTCATTTTTACCATATAATTATAAAATAAATCAATTGGAATATAAATATTGTACTTACATTTCAGTGTATGGTATATAGAGCAGTATAAACACGTCATTCTGTATGAAATTTTAGTTTGTACTGACTTTGCTAGTGCTTTCCATGTAGCCTGTTGTGAAGCGAGGCAAATATCTAGATGAGTTGATGTACCCCTGGAAGACCTCTGCGTACCCCCAGGGGCAGGCGTACCCTGGTTGAGAACCACAGCAATAGAACACTCACACCCCATTTCCATAGGACGCCTTCCTCCGAGTGGTGAAAAGTCCCTCTGTGAAGGCCAGCACGATGCCTAGCACCAGTTCAGTACCACTAAGCACTAATTTGCTCAGGGAGAATTTCACTGTGTATGAGGCAGCTGATCTGTATCTGTTTGTACCCACTCTGTCAGTGAGCAGCCCCTGACAGAGGCACTGCACCCTGCCCAGCCTGTGTTGTCAGTGAGGCAGGAGTCTGCAGCCCAGATCCTCAGCTGATGACATTACAGTATCCCCTGCCCCTGCACCCCTCAACCCCCCCATCGCAGCACAACACTCTGCATCTGAGCTGAGCTTTCCAGGGAGAACATATTACCATGAAACCCCACGTGTCACTCGCAGTGTCCCCCTGCTCACAGCTGGCCTTGCTGCCCAGGATGCTGAGTCACCCTTAGTACCAGACCCAAGCAGGTTTGAATTAGCCAGGAGAAGCAGGGAAATGGCAAACACACATGTTCTGGAGAGGCAGAAGTGAAAGCAGATGTGTAAGAAGAGCAGGACACGGGGCTGGAACTGAGTTCAGCTCACTGTTATCTAACTGGGGGCTAGTGACTGTCACACCGCAGTTCCAGAAGGAAATGAGTGAGTTAGGGACCCCCAAAGGATGCTCAAGCCACTGTCTGGGCCCAGGATGGGATGGTGTTTACTGTGCATTGGATCTGATCATCGCTGGAGAAGGAAAATTTCAGAATCCATGAGAACAGCTAGTCTGATAACACAGCTCGGGGGAAGGGAAGGATTTGATTGTTATCACTGCTGACTATGAACTCCTCATGGAAAATAGGTAACAAAGTGGTAGCTGAATATTGCAGGGAGGCATCCTTTGCACCTGCCCCTCCAAGCCTCGCAGCTTATTTAAGGAGACAGTGCAGCCCGGATATATCATCCAGCTTGTTTTACTGCTCTCTAGCTGATGGCCGACCGCCATGGTGTCTCAAAGACTGTTGGAATTGAAAGCTATCACCTTAAGAATGTGTGTGTATGGGAGGGGACTTGCTGGTCCTGCCTGCAGGCTTGGGGGGCTCTGTAGGGAAGCATGCCATCAAAGTCAGTTTGGAAAGAGACGGCCTAGAACAAGGTAGAATGAGTTAACATAAGAACGGCTGTACGGGGCCAGATCAATGGTTCATCTAGCTCAGTGTCCTGTCATCCGACAGTGGCCAGTGCTAAATGCTTCTGAGGGAATGAACAAAACAGGGCAATTTAGAGAGACAGTTCCTCAGATTTGTGCCTTTCTGCCTTAGGGAGCAGCCTGCTTTGTCCCTTTCTGTTATTGGTTACTGTGTATCATTATGGATTCTAATAACAGGAGTAGTGTTATGTTCCAATCTTCCAGCAAGAGCATTTGATGTTTTCTTCTAACTTCTCCCATGTGTATGCCATGAACATAACATTGCAGAAGGCAGCATCCACTTCCACAGCACTGTATGTGAATGGGATCACATCGCTCCAACCCACACTACAGAATCACTCCCCTCCTGTTCAAGGTCAAGGACCCCATCTCTGCCTGCAGCCCCAAATCTGGCCTCCACAGTCCCCCTCTCTCATTCCTCTGCTGCTTTACTGCCACTGCACAGACTCTGGGCAGTAACCTTGCTGCCCCTGTGTTACAGTAAGTGCTCTAGGAAGTGTAGAGATGCCACATTTTCTGTACACTGCAGTTGCAATCGTTGGTTTCCTGGGACACTTTCTGCTGGGGCAGGTGCAAAGAAACCCAGGGTAGGGAAGTTGCAGGCTGCAGTTACACAGGGCAGTAGGATGTTTGTTACCTCATTGCTGTACATAGTTCCTGTTAATAATTAAGGGTTTATCTTGACACCAGTCATGTCAGTAAGATACTACATGGTACCAGCAGTGGAAGGCACAGCATGCTGGATGACCCAGTCAGAGGTAACAGTACAACGGCTCCTGCTAATCATTATCATCAATCATCGTCATCATCATGGCAAATCCCAAAGGGATGTGATCTCCTTGCAGACTGATTTCTGGCTAGGGCCTTACAGTGGTCTGATTATATATTCAGTTTATGTCCATCCCTGGCAATCTTGCTGCCCCCCTGAAGCTTTTGGCATCCACATGATCACTGGCCATATAGTGACATTCCTTGATACACAGGCTTCAGACTTTATTGTTCTTCCTTTCTAATAATATGTCCATACCAAGAAAGCTGCCAAAATTGAGCTAGTGCTAATGGCAGTGGTTGCTGGGTTTGGCTTTGAATATCCTCATTTCTGATCTTAGAATCATAGAATATCAGGGTTGGAGGGGACCTGAGGAGGTCATCTAGTCCAACCCCCTGCTCAAAGCAGGACCAATCCCCAGTCTTGTCCTGCCCTGAGGTATAGAGCAGCTGATGAAGATGATGAGAATCGAAAATGGCTGCTACAGAGTGACTCCCCCACCAGCCCTAAGAATAAGGGGTAATGCTGAAGATCCCACAAAAGGTTCAAAGAGCAATTTGAGCTGTATATGAAAGCCACAGGGGCAAGTAAACTGGAGGATGAGCAAAAGACTGCTCTGCTCTTAACAGAGACGGGCACAGAAGCCCTAGAGGCATACAATGCATTCCTTACAGATAGTGGTGGGGAGAGAGAGGAAAGCGTTGTGGAAATAATTAAAACCCTTTGAGGATCATAGTGTCCCTAGAAAAACTGTTCCTTAGGAAAGGTTTATTTTCAGGGTGAGAACACAGAATGAAGGGGAAACAATAGAGAAGTTGGTCACAGATGTAAAACTAAAAAGTCAGTCCTGTGAATACTGAATATCAAAAGGCTCTCAGTTAAGACCAGATTGTCCAGGTGTATAATAATAAAGAGTCCATGATGGTTACTAAGGGAGATGGATCTGATGTTACAAAGGGCAAATGTATACACCAAGCAGCAGAACAACCAGAAACACAGCTAAACAGCTTAGCGAAGGTAGAGAGCATGACAGTGTGAGTACCACAGCAAAACCAGCAAGGGAAAGGGTCAGAGAAATTAAGTTGGCCAGGGAAGAAACATGGAAAGCAGGAAACAAAGCCATGATGTGGCAATCAGCATGAATATAGGAAATGCCCAGTCTTCAGACAAATATGTAGAAACTGTAGCCAAACCATTATGCTAAAATGTGCAGGGGAAGCAGGAAAATGCATGTATTAAGTGCAAAAGTGGATTCCTCAAGTGAAAAGAGAGAGCGGCTTTTAAGCACAACAACAGAAGAGGCTGGAAACACAAAAGATTGGCTAATTAAAATGTGCACAGATAGCACTTATATGACATACAAGATAGCCACCGGGGCACAAATCAACGTACTAACTGAAATAGGAAGATGTGAGGAGCACATAAAAGTGAACGAGTCAAAAGTATCTGTGAAATATTGTAACGGAGGAACAATTCCAGGGTTGGGAGAGTGCACACTGACACTGAAATACAAAGGGAAAATGATAAAACAAGAGTTTGTGGTGGGACCCAGAGGGTTACACAAGGTCTTGTTAAGAGGATGTACACTACAGAGAGTCAGAAAAGCAACATGGAGTCATAGAGTGTAGGGCCAGAATGGATCATCAGATCATCTAGTCTGACCTCCTGTGTATCACAGGCACCAACACCACCCAGCACCTGCACACTAAACCCAGGTGGAAATGAGACCACAGTATTACAGCCCACAGGAGACTAGGCTAGTATGTGCAGAGAATAGGAGGGACCAAGGTGCAGCAGTGCCCGAGGTCCTCAAACTGGCAGGAAATGATTACATGAGATATACCTAGACAGTCCTGGCAACCAGATACGAAAGATGAAGATGCATTCACAGGCAATGGGTGCCTCCCAGTAAGAAACAAGGTATGGTTAGGAGAAGATGTGAGACTGGTGGCACGTGCTACACAAAAGTGTCACAAATTTAAGAAAGGGGCTAGAAGAGCTACAAAGCATGCCAGCAAATGGTATCATTCAAAGAACAGAAGAACTAACAGATTGGGTTCACTCCTTAGGAATGATAGAGCCCAAAGGAAGGGGACTACAGCTGCCTGTGGATCCTAAGGAGCTGAACAAAAAGATAAAAAGAGAACATTTCCACTTGCCCACAAAAAGTGAACTGTTGTCTGAGATGGCAGGAGCCAACTTCTTCAGCAAATTGGATGCATCAGCTCGATTTTGGCAGATCCCCTTGGATACTGAGAGCTCCAGTACCTGCACTTTCAACACACCATTTGGCAGATACTGCTTCCTAAAGCTCCTTTTAGAAGAGGTTTGGCTTGAGAAGTATCTCACCATACAGTGAGCCAGATGCTAGAGGGTCTAGCAGGTGTGAAAGTGTACAATGAAGACATCATAGTTTGGTGCAGCTCTGCCATTGGACATCAGGAACAACTGAGAAGAGTTCTGGAAATTGCGAGAGCTAATAACCTTAAACTAAATAAGGTCAAATGTCAATTTAAAGCAACCAAAGTAACATACTTAGGAGAGAGACTGATCTCAAGGGGAATCTTGTCTGGTGAATCAGTAATTCAGGCAAACATGCCGAAATCTGAAGATAAAAAAGGAATTCAGAGTTTTCTAGGCACGCTGAATTATGCCAGCAAGTTCCTACCTAACTATACAGCTTGCACAACTCACCTAAAGACACCTCCCCCACAAGGGCACCAAATGGCATGGATGCCAGAGCGTGAAAGTGAGTTCAATGATCTAATGCACATTCTGACCTCATCTCCAGTGCTAACATTTTCTGACCCACTGAAAGACATCACACTCTCTACAGATGCCTTGAAAGGAAGGCTGGGAGTGGAGAGCAGTACTACTACATAGTCATGGAACTGATGGTCGCCAGTCTCCTATGCATCTAGGGCTATGACAGCCATAGAGAAAATGTCTGCACAAATTGATAAAGAGTCACTAGGTCTGAAATATGGATGTACAAGATTTCACAACTTTCTCTGTGGGTGTAGTTTCAAAGCAGAAATGTCTCACAAACTACTGATTGCAATACACAACAAGGGGCTTGGAGAAGAACCACCATGGATACAATGACTATTTTTGAAAATACAGAACCATGATGTGACCCTACAGTTCCAACCTGGACATCACTTAGTAATGGCAGACACACACTCTCAAGAGGACATGCTCCATCTGACAATATGGAGCCTGATTATATGGAACAAGCAGTAAACATACATGTGAACATGATTAAAATGTCTCATATGGTATGTCCAGGCATACAGGATGAACTGGAGAAAGAAACAACTAATGATGAAATGCTGCAAGCAGTGATATAAGCAAAGGAGGGGAAAAAATCAACACTTCCCACCTGCCTATTTCCACTATAAAAATAAGCTTTCAGTGATCTCAGAAGTGCTCTTGAAGGACACAGATTGGTTCCAACAGTGATGAGAAGCAGCATATTAGAACAATACATGAAGGGCACCTAGGATTGATCAAATCAAACAGCAGAACTTGAAAAGTTGCATTCTGCCCAGGGATTAATAGTGACAGTGAAGAAATGATGAGCAGGTAGGGATGTGTCAGAAGTGCAGAGATTCCCAGAAGAAAGAACCAATGATACCACAAGAACAAAACATAATTTCTTGAGACAAAGTCAGAATTAACATGTTCAACCTGGGAAGACATGATCACCTGGTTATAGTGGACTACTTTGCCAATTTCCCAGATATAGTCACATTTGAAGATACCACAGCTCAACAGTTGTCTGGAACTTAAATCATGGAATTCCAAGAACAGTAATAGCTAACAATGGACCATAGTTCAAGAATAGGGAATTCCTGAACTTTGCTAAAATGTATGACTTTCATCATGAGACATCTAGTCCCAGACATCCTCAAACCATTGGATTAGCTGAATGTAAAATAAAGAACATAATTATCAGACATATAGATAAACATGATTTGTTGGGGAAGAGCCAACCTGGCTTTTTTAAAGAGAAGGCATGCCTCACCAATCTATTAGTATTCTTTAAGGATCTCAACAAGCATGTCAACACAGGTGATCCAGTTGATAATAGTGTATTTGGACTTTCAAAAAGCCTTTGACAAGGTCCCTCACTAAAAGCTCTGAAGCATAATAAACTATCATGGGATGAGAAGGAAGGTCCTCTCATGGATCAGTAACAGATTAAAAGATAGGTAACAAAGGGCAGAAATAAATAGTTTTCACTAGGGAGAGAGATAAATAGCAGGATCCCCTAAGGATCTGTACTGGGACCGGAGCTGTTCAACATATCCGTAAATTATCTGGAAAAAGGGGTGACCAGTGAAATGGCAAAATTTGCAGATGAGACAAAGTTACTCAAGATAGTGAAATCCAAAGTCCAGCAGCAGTCAAAAAGAATGTGAAGAATTATTAGAAAAGGGATATAAAATAAGACAAAAAATATCATAATGCCACTATATAAATCCATGGTGCACCACACTGTGCATACCATGTCCATTTCTGGTTGTCTCATCTCAAAAAGGATATAGTGGAACCACACAAGCTTCAGAGAAGGTTCCAAACTGTTGATTATAGACAAAGATGATCAAGGATATGAAACAGCTTCCATATAAGAAGAGACTAAAAATATTAGGTCTGTTCAGATTAGAAAAGAGACAGTTAAGCAGGGGGATATAATAGAGGTCTATAAAATACCAAATGGTGTGGGAAAAGTGAAAAGAGAAGCTAGGCATCATCCGATGAAATTAGTCAGCATCAGGTTTCATACAAACAAGAGGAAGTACTTTTTCACACAATGCACAGTTAATCTGTGGAACTCATTGCCATGGAATGTTGTGAAGGCCAAAACTATAAATGGGTTAAAAAAAGAGCTACATAAGTCCACGGAGGATAGATCTATTAGCTATTAGCCGAGATGGTCAGGGATGCAACCTCATGGTCAGGGCGACCCTCAACCTCTGACTGACAGAAGCCTGGAGGGGAAAATAGGAGTGTATCGCTCCAAAATTGCCCTCTTCAGAACACTCCCTTTGAAGCTTTGGCCACCGTCGGATACAGGATATTGGGCTAAATGGACCATTGATTTTACCTAGTATGGCATTTCATATGTTCTTAATGTGGAGTATGTATAGTAAAGAACTTGCTCAAAAAGTAATGGATGGAGGAGAAAATTGGTATTAGCACTACTCAACTACAGAGCACCACTGCAATGTGGAAAGTCATCTGCTGAACTTGTTTATAACAGATCTGTAAATACTCGATTACCAGATATAGGACAAAACAAAGGATGACTAAGGAGTCTGTGATAGTGAGGAAAAGACTTGGCAAGTACAATCAGAAAGTAAAAAAATATTATAATGAATGAGCAAGACCGTTCCCACAGCTAACAAACAAAGACTCATGAGAATCTGGCATGAAGGGTACTGGCAAGTCAACATGCCAGTGATCATTTAGTGGTGGTTCAGTTCAGTGAAGAAATTTAGAAAATGATCTAAAGAAGATGTTTCATAGAGTAAGTCCTCTGGGAAATGTAGTGATGTCATGCTTCCTGTACACTGTAGGTGCAGTGTGGTTTCCTGGGACACTTCCTGCAGGGGCAGAAACAAAGAAACCCAGGACAAGACAGTTACAGCTACACAGAGGAGTGGGACACTTGTTCTTTCTATACACCATTCCTGCTCATAATAAAGAGTTTATCCTGACACTGCTCTGCTTGTCATAAAGATACTACAGCCACACTTTCCAAGATTCACCTTAACTCCCACTCTTTCCCTTCTGGCACAGCATTCCAACCTGCCCTTCCTGCCTCTCCTGTGCATTGTCCCCACCTCCTCTCATCTCCCAACGTAACTTTCTCTTTGCTGTGAGGAGGACTGGTCAAAACTTTCCATGTAAACTGTTTTTTTCCACAGAAAATTGAGTTTTCAACTAAACACTATTTTCCTGGAGTGTCAGCTTTCTGTGGAAAATTACAACTTTTCATAGAAAAACAGAACCCTGAAAACTGAAAATGTTGATTGGGACATACCACTGCAATGCCTCATGGGAGTTGTAGTTCAGGTGCCTCATGTCCCCATTCTCCTCTATGGCCTAGATTCCCCACCTGCACTACACATCCCAGGATGCAGCATAGCAAGGGACTCCCAGAATGCACTGCAGTGACTGAGTGAGATGGGGAGACCATGTTCCACTGTGGGAGATTTAGTTCAGTCAGGGAGCCCAACCCTTAGAGGACAATAGGGGCATAAATACCAAAACTACAGCTCCACTGAGGCACTGCAATGGCATTTCTCAATCAAAATTTTCAATTTTTACCTAAAAAGGTTTTTGACCGAAATTTTGGAGTTTTCGATTTTTCACCAAAAAGTCAAATTTTTCCAGGGAAAACCCCCACATTTCCTGCCCAGTTGTAGCTGTGATTCCTGTGCATTGCCCTTTGCTCAGCAGTTCCATCTCTGACTGCTAGGTCCATGCCAGCACTTAGGGAGCCCCTGTGTGATGACAACATTACATAGCACAGGCTGTTTAGATAGCATAGGAGCTGGTGAGCCAGGGAGAAACATGGTGTCCACCTGTGTCCAGCAGCCTCGGCAGAGACTCTGCTTTCTCTGTATTATTTGCTTCCAGGAGCCCCATTTTCTCAGGTTTACATGTCTAAGCTCTGGCTCCCTTCCGGGCTGGCTCTTCTGGGAGCAACCGCAGGCTCAGAGTACATGTGCATGCAGAATTCCTTCTAGCCCCCGCAGGTGCAAGTTGCCTTCTAAGTTCCCTTCACCGCTCAGCACCCCTGCCTTGTAAAGGCACAATACATCATTTATCTGGTCTCTTACCAGGGAATGCTATTTGCTGGCACTATTTCCCATTCATAAGTGCGTAGCTTGGTGGAAAATAAGAAAACCTGTCACACGGAGTGTTAATTCCTTTGCTGATAAAGTTCTGGATCTGCCATATCAGCCCTCAAACTGTCCTGTGCCAGGAAGCCTTTATTTAGCATCAACATTTATCATTGCTAGGCGTATAAAGAATACATTAGCCACTCTGAGCAGGGATAAAATTAGCAGTATAAACAACGAAAGTAAATGACCTTAGTGGAGAACCATTACTGATTCTGACCCAACACCTACCAGAATGATTAGTCACAGCCGATCATTACAGGGCGAAAAGGGCTGCCGGGGCTTGTTTAGAAATGAGAGACTCATACTGTTTATTTTAGGGAACAGATCTAATTCCCACTGTGAGTTTCTCTATTAGAACCAGGTCAGAGTCCCACCTCCGCTTCTCCAGATTCCACAAGTCCCTGGGGCCTAATCATGTGGAGGAGTGACAGAGCTGCGGGGCACATGTGAGTAGTTCTCCTGGAAGCTGGACTGATTCCTTTTTCAAACTGAATGGAAAGGAAAGCCCTTTATTGTGGATCAGCCCAAGGTGAGCATGGAGCAGGGGGTGGGCACTGACTCATAGAGTCAGACTCAGAGACTTTAAGGTCAGAAGAGACCATCACAACCATCTAGTCTGACGCCCTGCACATTGCAGGCCACCAAACCTCACCCACCCATCCTGTAATAGACCCCCCTACCACTGGCACTAGGGTTGCCAGGCATCTGGTTTTCAACCAGAACGCCTGGCCGAAAAGGGACCCTGGCAGCTATGGTCAGCACCACTGACCAGGCTGTTAAAAGTCCGGTCGGTGGTGCAGTGGGGCTAAGGCAGGCTCCCTAGGGCTCCCGGAAGCAGTGGCATGTCCCTGTGACCTGTAGATGCAGAGGCAGCCAGGGAGGCTCCCCTTGCTGCTCCCGACCTGAGCGCTAGCTCCGCAGCTCCCATTGTTCAGTAAGTTGAGGGGGGCATTAGCTGTTAGCTTTCTCTTTGCAAAGGTTAGGGACACCTGGTAAGAATGACAGCATGGTTAACACAAATACTCCCTACAAAAAGGCTGCATTTGGGGCTCCACAGCAACACCCCAAAATCAGGAACTTCTGGAGTTAAGGATTCACAGATAATGGTCACTCTGACCCCTCAAGCGTTCATATCACAGGCTGTTTCTCAAATAACACAGTATCATCCCATTTCTCCCCATGCCCCTGGGGCTTTATCATACATGGAGGGGGAAATCCTGGCCCATTGCAGTTAGTGGGAGTTTTGTGATTGACTTCAGTGAAGCCACAATTTACTCACATTATCTTAGAGTGCTGGTATTGCTCTGGGTGAAGCAAATAGGCCTTTGTATAAAAACTGACCCCCAAAACTGAGATGTATGTTCCAGCCAAAGAGCTGATACTGGGAAAGTCAAATTGCTCCATGGTTGAAGCGAACGTGGACACTACAGCTCTGATGCCAGTTCAGCAGCCTGCCCAGATCACGGGTGGCTGGGTAACAGCCTGTCTCTTCCCCACCGCACAGGGCTACCAGAACCTTTCCAATACCAGTCAACATGACACAGCTTGTTATATTTAATATTCAAATGACAAATGTAGGTGAAAATAACATGATTTCTCAGGATTAAACATGCAACTCCTAACTATGAAAGGTGTCCCTCTGTGACCTTTTAGACAACGTGGCTGGCTAGCCTAGGACTGCGCTAGGTATTTCAGGAACTATTCTAAAAACAGACTGAAAAGGTGGTTACTAATGCAGGCTGGTTGTTGCGACTCGTGTGGTTTCATTCAGTCTCAGGAAGCTGGGACGTGGTTGAAAGATTAGCCAGTGGGCGTCTCAGCTCAGACGTCTGAACACAGACAGACCTGCTGGCTGGGTAGAAGTACCTGCTTGTCAATGGTGAATCTCAGTTGTCACACGTTACTGGTCTCTTGCTCCTCGGTGGCCAGTCCGGAGGCTGGAGGAAGCATAGGCCTCTTTGTCAGCTATCATGGTGTCACATGGGCAGAGGCCACAAGCCAGTGGCTGCCATAGCTGCCAGGGCAGCAGCCAAGAAGCCAGCAGCAAGGCTTCTTCCTTTCCTCCAGTTTTTGAAGACAGAGACTAGCCTGATGCTTTGCTATCAACCCCCTTTCATGTCACAGCTCCCATAGCCATGCACAAGGGCAGGCTGCAGCCATCCTCCATCTCACACAGTCCCAGCTTCATCTGCTGCGTGTGCACAGTAGGGCACTTCCAAAGGCCATGCTCGCCTTGCACCAGCCCAGTAGTGAGGGGTATGTTCAGGACCCTACATGCTCCCTCCTTCTCTCACCTATGAATACAGCACCAGTCTGCTCCTTGCCACAAAGTTGTGCTCTAGAAACCAAGCTGCTGCTTCTTTTCTTTAATGATGCTTCTAGGCCTTATGATAGCAGAGAAAATGTTCCAAATGGGAACTTAGTGTAACCAATGTAGTGACGTCTGTCTGAGCCTGCAGACAGTCTGAAACAATGTGACGTTGACTCTGAAACCTAATGACCCCATGTGCATGTCAACATTGTTAACTATTTCACTGTTGATTATTTTAATATCCAGCTAATGTGCTGAGGCCATAAACCCAAATCCAAATTACCTCCCAGACCCAGCATTAATTCTTGTTCCTCCTTCCTCCTCCTTGGGGCCTTTGTACCGTCTGCTCCTCCTCCTCATTCAACTCCTCATGTGATGGCTGTCTTCTTCTTGCTGTCTTCTCCATCACCTGTCTGCCACCAGCTGCTGGCACTGGCTTTTCAAAGAGCTTGCCCTGCCCCTGTGCTCTCCATGGCTTTGGCTTCCCATTGCTGGTCTTCCCTTGCACGTCTCTGAACCAGCCCTAGAGGGGAATTTACTGCTATGCCATGGAGGACAATAGATGACTCGCATCACCAGGAGATTTCCAGAGTCCTCAGAATGACCAGCCAGCAGCAACTGACCCCTAAATTAACCCAGGGGGCTCCCCCACCAGCACACTGCTCAACCTAGTGCACACAAGGACTGGCCTTGTGTCAGCTACTTACCTTTATCCTCCTGCAACTGATTGCAAAGGGCAGTGGGTGAAGATATGTGGCTTAATTGAAAGCACATGCTGCTGAACCCTGCATAGCCTGATGGTCAGAACTGTCTCAGGCAATGTAAGCAAACTCTGATGCATGTGTGTGCCACATTAGCTTTCCTGTTGTGCTGCTGATTGGCATGTTTGATCCAAACTAAACAGTAGCTCGCTGTGGAATCCCGAGTGCTTCCCTGCCTGTAACGTCCAGGTGCAGGCAAGTGCAAGAAACAAGCAGGTTGCAGTGCTTTAATACAGCCTGGAGTTCACAGCAGTAGCAGCGTGGGACAAGCAAACAATTTCCTCCACTCTGGCCTGCACCATCAACTGCTTGCCCTGTGCCTCAGCCCCCATCACCGTGGGGTCCTCGGCCCTAGGTACTGCTTGTCAATCCTGGCTCAGGGGACGCGGGGCCACCATCCTCAATGGAAAGCTCTATTTAGGGCCTTTCCAGCTTCTTCTGAAGCCGTACGCAATGGGCTGCATGGTGTGAGCCCAGATCTGCGGCTCGAGATTCAGTTCCACGGGAGATTGCTCTTTCTTCTCCTTTTCCCTGCCTCACGTGGAAGTAAGAAGCAGGAGTCACCTCAGGGTGAGGCTGTGAGGCTGCAGGGGAATGTGAGCCAGCAGCAGGCTGGGTGGGTGTGAGGATAGCAGAGGAGAACATGAGGGAGGGATGGGAGACTGGATGGGCAGGGAGAGGAAGGCCAAATGAGGGGGCATAGGAGGCTGTGGGGATATGGCGGGAGGGTACAAGTAGGGCAGGGAGTTAGGACAGCGCTTGGAGGGGATGGGCTGGCAGTGCCCCACCCCAGGATGTAGGAAAGGCAAGTGAAGTCTCCTTGTGCAGGCTGCGTTTGTATGCATGTCTTTAGAGCTCATTTGCCCTGAGTTGCTCCCACCCAGACCGGGGGTGGGGAACAGGAAAGCAGGGTACGGGCAGATCACACGTTCGGCAGGGGCGGGGGCAGAGAAGCTTCCCGTCACTCCAGACCAGGCTCGGTTCACAGAAAACCAGTGTGTTGAAACCTTGTGATTCTGAAGCCAATCTCACATGGCTCGGGCCTGATTCATGTTGCTGGATGTGTGGGGCTGATGACCATGTGCCATGGGGGCCCTGGTGGGGAGACAGCCGCAGAGTTCCCTGCCCCTGCCACTCAGAGCAGCTGGGGCAGTAGCCCTCAGGGCTGAGAGGAGAAGCAGGAGGCAGCACCTGTCCCCTCCCCAGCCACAGGGTAGGAGCAGTCCCAGCCCCAGCCCTGGGGTGGAGAGGCTCCCCCTGGACAGGGCTACCAGCGGCTGGGTGGCAGAGCTAGTGCTGAACGCCCTGCCCTGTTGCCTGCCCCTTCTAGTGTGAGCTCAGGGCTCCTCCGCGTCACCTTGCAGCCAGTCCCATCAGAGCGGGTGGCAGCAACCTCTCCCCGGCCTCCAGCAGGGGGACAGCAGAGACGGCCCCATGTGCTGGAGCCCAGGGAGGAGACCCAGTTGCTCAGGGCTCCCCTTCCTGGGCCTTCAGGCAGAGAATGCCAGGAGCCACCGGGGGAGGGAGGAGGTTCTGGAGGCGAGGGAGGCACATGCTGGCCCTGGGACACTTCGCCTGCTGTCACACCCCCTCCTTGCCCTGGCAGGTTGGGGTGTCAGAGACGCAACTGGGACAGGCACCTGGACTGTCTCCCTTGTGCTCTCTGTGTCCCCCTGCTGGCGCCCAGGCTATGAGGAGCAAGAGGGGCAAGCAGCCTGATGGGAGTGCAGAGGGGTAATTGCACGGGGAAAATACAGACTCCTGCACCTCATCCTCCCCAGGGTAAATCACCATAGCTCTGGCGGTGCAATGACAGTTTACCTGGCCTGAGTCTGGCCAGAGAGCTGATGGCTAGAAAGCTCCATTCTGAGCATCCAGTCTGACCCCCTGCATAGTGCTGGCCAGAGAGCCTCCCCCGGCACCTCTGGCTTGCGACAAGCTCACAGTTGGCCGGCCTGCTGACAGCCGTTTCCCGTAAGTCTGCTTTCCCAGTGCAAGCTCCTGATCAGCTCCAATGCTGCGGTTTACATTGATTTTGCTGATAAAATAGTTTTTAAATTGCTTTGAAGCCCTCAGCCTGTGAGTACGGCCCGCATTTGCTGGCCGCCGCAGTCCGGCTAGTTGGGACACTGTCAGGAGAAGAAGAAAAACATTTACTCTCTGCAAATGGGAAGGGCTGGAGTTCAGCTTATCTGTGGGGCTCTGGGGCCCCCCAACACCCTGAGCCCAGGTGGCTGATCCTTGTTCATTCTGTTTGCTGAAACACTGAAGCGACTTTCTCTTATCTGGCTTCTTGTGGAAGCAAGACCAGTGAATGTGGGGTTGTGGCTGGGGTCTCAGGGTGAGTTCAGGTAAGCCCTACAGACAGAGGTGGGAAGTAAGCTGGTATGCCCTGGTATGGCATACCAGCAAGAGCCGGTGTGCCGTACCAGGGCGGCCCAGCTTCCCCAGGTGCCAATTTAAAGGGCCTGAGGCTCCCAGCAGCGGCTGGAGCCCCAGGCCTTTTAAATTGCCGCCAGATCCCCGCTGCTGATGCCCTGGGGTAGCAGCACTGGGGCTCCGGGGGTTATTTAAAGGGCCAGGGTTCCCGCTGCCTCTGCTGCCCTAAGCCCTTTAAATAGCTGCCAGAGCCCCACCGCCGCTACCCCAGGGCTCCAGGGGCTATTTAAAGGGCAGGGGAGGTAGAAGCAGGGGAGTCCTGGGCCCTTTAAATAGCCCCCAGAGCCCTGGAGTAGCAGTGGCAGCCGGGGGCTCCAGCAGTGGTTTAAAGGGCCCGGGGCAGTAGCAGCGGCCGAGCCCTGGGCCCTTTAAACTGCTGCCAAAGCCCCCGGCTGCTGCTGCTTTCCCGGCAGGGGAGGGGGTGAGCACTTACTGGCACTTCTGTCTGAGACCCCGCCCCTTCCGGGGGCCAGAGCCGGCCCCAACCCAGCCCCGTACTGGTAAGTCCCTATTTCTACTTTCAGCCCTGCCTACAGACTTATCCCAACCCCCTAGACTCTCAGTCTCCCCTCTCCACGATCCACCCCTTCCTGCCTTCTCCTCATCCCAAGCCCATCTCCTCTTTCCCCTAACTCTCCTTATCCATGACCCTATTTCTCTATCCCTCATTCCCAGTCCACCAGCTGCCTGGTTAATTTCTGTCCCGACAGCTCAGTGACGACTGTGCTGGCCTCACCTCACTGTGCTTCTCTTTCCCCTCTCTCTCTCCTCAGCCAAGGTCTGCCTTGACTGTCCTATCTCTGGGCTCTCCTGACCTTCCTGCTGACCCCACCACCGCTGTCACCAGGCTCAGACAGTTGGGAGGTCTCTGTTGGGAGTAGACTAGATGGTCTAGTCTTCTCGTGCCCAAGGATTCAGCACAGGTCAGAGGTATCCTAGAATGTCACCCTAGCCTTAAAAGAGGCCTTTTGAAGACAATAGGCTCTCCCAGCAAGGATTGCTGTCAGAGGGTATCAATAAATGTTGCAAAGCCATGGGGAAGAACAGACATGGACTGGGTATGGGGCATGCTGCTACTGCTCTCAGTTACTCTAGCAGATCAAGTGTCAGAGGTCTGTGCAGCGAATCAAAAGATTCCAGATGGGCTGGTGAAACTTGGGGCAGTCAGTATGGTTCCACATGATGGAATTTCTGGGGGTTTTCCGTTTGTTTTTTCAAACACCTAGGAAATTACATGCAAAAATCTCTGTTAAAAGAACTTCAAAGTTGCAAATCAAGCATTCAAAAGCTAGCAAATGCCTGTGCAACCTCAGTTCTTCGTCCCATGGTGGGTGTGTATTATGATACAGTCTTTAATTACATGATCACAGACTACTTTTTCCACAGGACCCTGCCTCATTCAGAGCACAGGATGGATAGTACTCATCAGAGTCATGATGATTTCTGTAAACAGGGTCCTGTGGAAGAAAGAATATGTGATTGTGTAATTACAGACTGTCTCAGAAAGTATACATACCAGGAGGTGGGATCAAGACTGCACAGCAACCTTAATTCTGAAATTACCTAACTTTTATGTGCTTGACTTTGCAACCTTCATGTTCTTTTAATATAGGTTTTTTGTATGTAATTAATAACTACATTAAACAACACTGGACCTAGTAAGGAACCCAGAGGTTCCACTGTTAATCTTTCACTATGAAGAAGACAGACATTTCATTCCTACTTGCTTTGCTTATCCCTTAGCTAATTTTTGATCCATGACAATTGTGACGGGTTGGATCACAGAAACCCCACTTGGGGCTGCCAACTTATGTGTTGAGACTACTTCTGCCCCTGCTTTCCTGCCCTGGCAGCTTGGGACTTCAGTGCCCTGCCTGGTTTGAGCCAGACCCGCTAGCCTGCTGCAAACCCAGACCCAGGTCTGAATCATGTCCCCTAACAGCTGTAAGCTTAATTGAAAGCAGCTTAAGAAAGTGTTCCTGTCTCTAACACTCCAACTCCCATAGGGTCCAAACCCCAAATAAATCAGTTTTACCCTGTATAAAGCTTATACAGGATAAACTCATAAATTGTTCACCCTCTATAACACTGATAGAGAGATATGCACAGCTGTTTGCCCCTCCCCAGGTATTAATCATACTCTGGGTTAATTAATAAGCAAAAAGTGATTTTATTAAATACAAAAAGTAGGATTTAAGTGGTTCCAAGTAATAGCAGACAGAACAAAGTGAATTACCAAGCAAAATAAAATAAAACATGCAAGCCTATGCCTAATCCTGTAAGAAAACTGAATATAGATAAAATCTCACCCTCAGAGATGTTTCAATGAGCTTCTATCACAGACTGGGCCTGTGAGCTTCTATGCCTTCCTAGTCTGGGCACAATCCTTTCCCCTGGTACAGTCCTTGTTCCAGCTCATGTGGTAGCTAGGGGATTTCTCATGATTGCAGTCCCCTTTGTTCTGTTCCACCCCCTTATATAGCTTTGGCACAAGGGGGGGGATCTTTTGTCTCTCTGGGTCCCCCCCTTTTAAATGGAAAAGCACCAGGTTAAAGATGGATTCCAGTTCAGGTGACATGATCACATGTCACTGTAAGACTTCGTTACCCACTTGCCAGCACACAGGTATACAGGAAGACTTACAAGTAAAACAGAGCCATCTACAGACAATTGTCCTGGTTAATGGGAGCCGTCAAGATTCCAAACCACCATTAATGGCCCACACGTTGCATAATTACAATAGGCCCTCAGAGTTATATTTCATATGTCTAGTTTCAGATACAAGAGTGATACATTTATCCAAATAGGATGACCACACTCTGTAGATTATAAGCTTTGTAATGGTACCTTACAAGAGACCTTTTGCATGAAGCATATTTTAGTTACATTATAGCCATACTCATCAGCATACTTTCATAAAATCATATAGAGTCACAACAATACTTTCCTCTCACCCCCTGACTACTTAGCTTCTTTAAGAAGCTTGTCAAAGGTTATTTGGAATACTGTATACATTATGTCAACCATTCTCCTTTATCCATTACTTTACTACAAATTCAAAGAATTCTAATGAATCAGCAAAGTATGATTTTCCTTTGCAGAAATTATGCTGGTTAAGCCCCATCATATCACAATATATTAATCAACAAACAACATGACTTTGATTTAAGAACATGAGAATGGCCATCCTGAGTCAGACCAATCTAGCCCAGTATCCTGACTTCTGTCAGTGGTCAGTGCCAGATGTTTCAGAGGGAATGAACAGAACAAGGCAGTTTCAAGTGATCCATCCCCTGTCATCTGGTCCCAGTTTCTGGCAGTCAGAGGTTTAGGGATACCCAGAGCATGGGGTTGCTCCCTGACCATCTTGGCTAATAGCCATTGATGGATCTATCGGCCGTGAACTTAGCTAATTCTTTTTTTATGCCAGTTGTGCTCTTGACCTTCACAATATTCCCTGTAATCAATTTCCCCGACTGACTGTGCATTGTGTGAAGAAGTACTTCCTTCTGTTTGTTTTAAACCTACTGCCTATTAATTTTGTCATGTGATCCCTAGTTCTTGTTATGTGAAGGGGTAAATAATGCTAGTCTCTTTCTGCACACCAGTCATGATTTTATTGACCTCTATCATGATTTTATAGACCCCACTTAGTCATCTCTTTTCTAAGCTGAACATCCTCACTCTTTTTAATCTTTCCTTGTATGAATGCTGTTCCATACCCCTATCATTTTTATTGCCCTCTGTACCTTTTCTAATTCTAGTATACCTCTTTTGAAATGAGGTGACCAGAACTGCACAGAGTATTCAAGCTGTGAGTGTACCATGGATTTATATAGTGGCATTATGATATTTTCTGTCTTATTGTCCATCCCTTTCCTAATGGTTGCTAGCATTAGGTTAGCTTTTTTGATCACCACTGCACAGTGAGTGGATGTTTTAAAGGAACAGATGCATCCTGAGGTGAATGCCTGAGGTGAATGCATCAGAGACAGATTCATCCTGGAGGTGAATGCCTGGCTGAGAGGATGGTGTCACCAGGAGAGCTTCGGCTTCCTTTACCACGGGATGCTGTTCTGGGAAGAAGGACTGCTAAGCAGATATGGGGTCTACCTACTGAGGAAGGGGTAGAGCCTATTTGGATACAGACTGGATAACCTAGTGAGGAGGACTTTAAACTAGGTTGGATGGGGGTAGGTGACAAAAGCCCACAGGTAAGTAAAAAACATGGAGACCTCAGAGAAGGGTCGGAATCTGGGACAGCATGGGCCATTATAGCAGGGACAGGGAGAGACAAAAGACAACATTGTGGGGAAATTAATTCAGTATCTTAGATATCTGTATACTAATGTGAGAAGTATGAGGAATAAGCAGGAATAATTTGAAATGCTAGTTAACAAACACAATTATGACATAGTTGACATCAAAGAGACTTAGTGGGATAATATGCATGACTGGAATATTGGTATCGAAGGGTACAGTTTGCTCAGGAAGGACCGGCATGGAAGAAAGGGCGGAGATGTTGTCTTATATATAAAAAATGTGTATACACTTGGACTGAGGTTAAGATGGAAATAGGAGACGGACTTGTCGAAAGTCTCTGGTAAGGATAAAAGGGTAGAAAACAAGGGTGATGTCATGATAGGGATCTACTATAGATCACCTAACCAGGAAGAAGAGAGGGGTCATGGGCGGTGGGTGGAGCTCCCCTTCAGAGAGGCTAGCCACCGGCTCCCCCCCCACCCTCCCTGTGACTGGACTCACAAGCCCCCACATGCCCAGAGGTGCCCCGACCCTGCCCTCACCTGCCTGGAGGAGACCCAAGCCAACTGCAGCTGCACCATGCCTCCCCTCCCCAGACCCCAAGTCTCCCCAGGGAAATTCGTCTGTTCCCGAAGAAGCTTTTGACATGCCCCGTGCAGGTTCCAGGGCGGCTGAGGTGGTGGTATTTTCTACTCAGCTTCCTCAGTTCATCAGTAATCTCTCTGGAGTCCAGGGAGATTACTGATGAACCTCAGAAGCTGAATAGTAAATACCGCCATCTCAGCCACCCCGGAACCTGCACAGGGTACCATAAAGCAAAATCTTCCCTACAAAACCCCTGAACAGCGGCAACACCAGGGGAGGCTGAGCCTATTATACCTGCTGCCCATGACAAAATCACCCAAAGCACAGGACTTGGTGGTGAGGGGGGACTTCAACTACCCCACCGTCTGTTGGGAAAATAACACAGCAGGGCACAGATTATCCAACAAGTTCTTGGAATCTATTGGAGACATTTTTTATTTCAGAATGGGGAGAAAGCTACTAGAGGGAGAGGCTGTTCTACACGTGATTTTGATAATAGGGAGGAATTGGTTGAGAATTTGAGAGTGGAAGGCAGCTTGGGAGAAAGTGATCATGAAATGGTAGAGTTCATGATTCTAAGGAATGGTAGGAGGGAAACAGCACAATAAAGAGAGTGGATTTCAAGAAGGCAGATTTTAGCAAACTCAGGGAGTTGGTAGGTAAGATCTCATGGGAAGCAAGGCTTGGGGGAAAACAGTTCAAGAGAGTTGGCAGTTTTTTAGAGAGACAATATTATTATTATTAGGTACAAGAGCAAACTATCCAATGGTGTAGAAAAGATAAGAAGTATGGCAGGAGACCAACCTGGTTTAACCAGGAGATCTTCAATGATCTGAAACTCAAAAAAGAGCCCTACAAAAAGTGGAAACTCTGTTAAATTACAAAGAATTAATATAAACAAATAACACAAGTATGTAGGGACAAAATTAGAAAGGCCAAGGCACAAAATTAGTTTAAACTAGCTAGAGACATAAAGGATAACAAGAAAACATTCTACAAATACATGAGAAACAAGAGGAAGACCAAGGACAGAGTAGTCCTGTAACTCAATGGGGGTCGGGGGGAGAATGACAAAAACGGAAAATGTGGAAATGACAGAAGTGCTAAATGACTTTTTTGTTCATAGAATCATAGAAGATTAGGGTTGGAAGAGAACTCAGGAAGTCATCTAGTCCAACCCCCTTCTCAAAGCAGGACCAATCCCCAACTAAATCATCCCAGCCAGGGCTTTGTCAAGCCAGGCCTTAAAAACCTCTAAGGATGGAGATTCCACCACCTCCCTAGGTAACCCATTCCAGTGCTTCACCACCCTCCTAGTGAAATAGTTTTTCCTAATATCCAATCTAGACCTCCCCCACTGCAATTTGAGACCATTGCTCCTTGTTCTGTCATCTGCCACCACTGAGAACAGCTGAGCTCCATCCTCGTTGGAAACCCCCACTTCAGGAAGTTGAAGGCTGCTATCAAATCCTGCACTTCCTCTTCTCAGTGTTCACCAAAAAGTTTAGTAGGAATTGGACATCTAACTTAACAAATGCCAGTGCAAATGAGGTAGGATCAGAGGCTAAAATAGGGAAGGAACAAATTAAAATTGACTAAGACAAGGTGGATGTCTTCAAGTCACCAAGGGCTGATGAAATAAATCATAAAATGCTCAAGGAGCTGACTGAGGAGATATCTGAGTCATTAGCGATTGTCTTTGAAAAGTCAATGGAAAATGGGTGAGATTCCAGAAGACTGGAAAATGGCAAATATAGTGTTAATCTATGAAAAGGGAAATAAAGACAACCCAGGGAATTACAGACTAGTCAGCTTAACTTCAGTACCTGGGTAAATAATGGAGTAAATAATTAAGCAATCAGTTTGCAGACTCCTAGAAGATAATAAGGTGATAAGCAACAGCATGGATTTGTCAAGAACAACTCTCATCAAACCAACCTGATAGCTTTCTTTGACAGGGTAACCAGCCTTGTGGATAGGTCGGAAGTAAGTAAGGCTTTTGATACTGTCTCGCATGACCTTCTCATAAACAACTAGGGAAATACAACCTAGATGGAGCTACTATAAGGTGGGTGGATAACTGGTTGGAAAATGGTCGACAGTCAGTAGTTATCAGTAGTTCACAATCAAGCTGGAAAGGTATATTGAGTGGGATCCTTCAGGGATCAGTTCTGGATCCAGTTCTGTTCAATATCTTCATCAATGATTTTGACAATGGTATAGAGAGTACACTGATAAAGTGTGCAGGTGATACCAGCTGGGAGGGGTTGCAAGTGCTTTGGAGATTGGGATTAAAATTCAAAATCTTCTGGATGAACTGGAGAAATGGACTGAAGTACATAGGATGAAATTCAATAAGGACAAATGCAAAGTATTCCACTTAGGAAGCAACAATGAGCTGCACACATACAAAATGGGAAATTGCCGCAATGGCAGTTTAGGTTAGACATTAGGAAAAACTTCCTGTCAGGATAGTTAAGCACTGTAATAAATTGCCTAGGGAGGTTGTGGAATTTCTGTCACTGGAGGTTTTTAAGAGTAAGTTAGACAAACTGTCAGGAATGGTCTAGATCAGTGGTTTTCAAACTGCACATTGCAATTCAGTCCTGGGTCATGGAATGTAAGGCACTGGGTCGTGGCGGCTCTGGTCAGCACTGCCGACTGGGCCATTAAAAGTCCTGTCAGTAGTTCTGCCTGGCTTAGGCAGGCTAGTCCCTACCTGTTCAGACACCGCACTGCACTCTGGAAGTAGCCAGCAGCAGTCTGGCTCCTAGGCGGGGGAGGGGGGGGAGAGGGAGGTGGCACAGGGCTCCACACACTGCCTCCGCCCCAAGCACTAGCCCCGCACTCCCATTGGCCGGAAACCCCTTTTTGAAGTTAGATGCTCCTGTGATTACATTCTTTGGCATTTCCCCTCTACAAGGATTTTAAATTTAACTACATTATGGTTGCTATTACTGGGTGGATCAGTTCTATTTACCTCTTGGACCAAATCCTGGGCACCACTTTAGACTAAATCAAGAATTGCCTCTCCCTTTGTGGGTTCCCAGACAAGCAGCTCCAAGAAGCAGTCATTTAATGTGTGTAGAAGCAGTTGTTTAATTTCTTGCTCTATGTGGCATGGTATTATTTGGTATTCACAAATATTAATGCACAAATATTTTCCAGTTTGGGGCTTCTTGAGTTGATACCATAGTAGTACTAGTCAGTATTTCTTACTCACTATTTGCCATTCATCATTTTCTTATTAAAAAGTTACAGTCAGCCAGTCAGGAAGCAGAAACAATACCATATGGCTAATCACATGCCACAAATAGTACCAATCGTAGTGGAGAGTTTGTGACCACCTGTAGTCTGAAAATTGTCTCCTCTGTTCCTATTGGGAACCAGGAAGTGGGTGGGCAGAGCCCACCCACTGCTAAAGGACCCTCCCCCCAGCCTAAGGGGAGGATCCACAGGGCCTGGAAACCAAATAATTCCAGGGGACAACTAATGAGATAACAGGGACGGGAGTGCAGTCAAAGGGTCATAAGAAGGGAGCCTGACCGGGACACCGAGCAGAGAACCCCAGACAACGCCCACTGCTCCTCAAAGGCGTCAAGGGAGCCAGTGAATGCCACCCAGAGGAACTCTGCCCGGATACGTGAACGGACAGAGGGTCGGAAATAGGCCCCACAGTCACAGGAGGCCCCATCGGCCAACCTCCTCTCCCTGGTTGCGTAGAGGGCCATTTTAGCCAGGGCCAGGAGGAGGTTGACCAGGAGGTCCCGTGACTTTGTGGGGCCACGGATAGGGAGTGTCTCCTCTGTTGGGTGAATGTTACGGAAATGTACAGAAATCAGGAGTGCCTCACGAACAGGCCTGAATTCCTTGATTTTTGCGTTTGGATGAATGCTCTTTGCCCAGCTCTCTGCACTGTCAAGTCAAATTCAAACACAACTGCAGAACAGTGGTAACAAATCATTTGTGTATCTCTGATCTGTCTTTGTGTTACCAGATGGATCTTGTCCCCGGCTTAGTAGCCCATAGGTAAATGTGACCATGAGTTTGTACCATGGGATGTTTCTGATCAAGCCCAGTCTCTTTCCATGCCAGACTCGAGCCTCTGTGCCATACACTGCCCTGTTCTTTCACCCATCACCTCCTTCTTACAATTCCTTGAGAACCAGAGACCAAATGATGTCCCCCTTTAAAACAACATTGCACAGCCCACACCTAAAGAATGATATTATTTCCTATTGGGATTCTGAAAAGTGAATATTTTACACTGAATAAAATGATCACAGCCATTTCCAAGGACAGCCAAGGAGCTCGGAATGATCCGATCATGTTTCCAGCCTGGAGACCTTTGGAAGGAGCCCCAGGGAGAGGGGGAAACACACTAATGTTATGTTATTATATTCAACAAACAGAGCAGACTCTGCAAAGCAGCAATGTCCAGCCCAAAGTGTCAAGACGTTTATTTTTGTTCCAACCTGCAATGGGGCTTAGTTTGGGATGCGTTTGGCTTTTCAGCCTGTAGTTACCCTGTGTAAACAGTTTATTCAACATGGCTTTTGGCACTTCTTCAATAAACCCACCCTAATAACCCTACTGGCAGACCAAACAGATCACAGATTAGCAGACAGAGCTGCTGTAAAACACCCCATTACCCACCCCCTGCTTTCCTGTTTGTGTGAGATGTAAAGTCCTGTACTTAGCCATGTTTATGCCTTGTTTCATAGCCACATCTGTGGGTCATGGAGCCGTTCCTATTAATACACTGCTTTAGTCTTCAATGGAATTGCTACATGTGAGGGGCGGGGGAAGCATTTTTCAGGCCTTTTAGAAGATGTTTCAATACATTTTAATTAAGCTTATGAAACGTGCTGGGGTGCTGGCATGTGGGTTAACAGGGAACGTCCGCTAGCTTGATCAGGAATGGAAGAGTCTCCGGACCAATGCTAAAGTCACCTATTGCTTACATTTCATTTTAATGTGCTTGAGTTCAATAAAAGTTTATCATCTCCATTAAAATGGTGCCTATTGAAACTGATTTAATCTTGTTAGCGCAGAAACCACATGAAAGAAATCAAGTACACAGACAAGATTGAGCACAGTTACTTTCGGAGCATAAATTACATAAAAGCAATGGAGGCTCAGCCAGAGCCACAGCGCCTGTCACCTGCATTGCTAGCATATTTATACCAGTGCACTTTGCTGTGGAAGGGCTTGGTTGTGAGCCATATCACAGCAGGCCTGAGCGCCTGCCAAGCACAGGAGTAATCGGCTGCTTAATGTCACAGCATCAACACTCTCCTGCAGAGCCTATGAATTGTGTTACATTCGAACAAACAAATGTCATGTGTAGGGGTGCTGGTCAAATGTCTACTGGCAGCAATACAATGCAGACATCAATTTTGCCTTCAGCATCACCCAGCTCTCAGCACAGGGATGCTCTGCCTTTTTTAAGGAAAAGTGTCAGCTGAGCCATTGGTTTAGCTGGCTGTTCCTTGCAGCAAACAGCCTTCTCCCAGGGCCTTGCAGGAGACGCACTCTCTTTACTACAGCAGATGAGCAGGCACAGGAGAAAGTGCCACTGTCAGGATCAGACCCAGGGCTCAGTGTGCAGCATTTCTGAGCCAGTGGCAGCCACTGCTTTGAGTGCCTGTTGCCTTGTCTAATCTCCTTTGCCCTGGGAACTGCTGCAGCTGTGACTCTGTGAGGGAGTGAGATGGGCTGGCCAGGTCCCCACAGCCTCACACTGTTACTGCACCAGCTGGGAGCACAGTACCATCCCCAGTAGCTTCACATACAGGAAGGCCTTTGAGGTGCAGTGGCTGCATGTCCTCTTGTGATGGGAAACCATGAGGCTGGGATCTCATGATTCCTGCACACACAAACCCTCCCATCATATTTTGCTGTCCCTATGTCCCTCCAGGGTTTTAACGATTCCATGTGCAGGGTGGAGTTACAAACCGCCTGGCCATACAAAAGGATAAAATAATGCCTGGGACTGATGCAACAAATTGTAATACTTTCCCTCCCTCTCCCATGCCCCAGCTCATCTGGACCCTTGAGCACTGGTACATTGGGCCAAAATGCTCCTTGGTGTAGCCTTTGCAAAGTGCTGGCCTTTACTGAGGAGCCTTGCTGTGAGCAGGGGCACTTAGTGGGCACTCTTGCCCAGTTATGTAGACACCCAACGCACAGGTCTGCACTGTGGGACCTTTGCCTATCACTGTTTGTAGCTCCCTAGTTCTTGCATCAAAGTCTGTGAACAGAGCAAGAAATCCCTCAACAAGGATCTCTTTCTCAGCAGATGTCTACATGAGCCCCTCCTGCTGCCTGTCTGTGTGTGTGGTGAGAGATGGGTTTCTTTATTCTCTTTTCATAGGTGCACATGTGCAAACCACATCTCCAGCCCAGTGGATGGCAACATTTTAACAGGCACATTCTCCCTGTCAATATGTCTACACCGCCTGCTGAGAGAAGGACTCAACAGCATTGTTCCCACTAAAGATCAAAAAGGACTTAATAGAGAAAACCTGGTATGCAGTGTAGTTGTAGCTGTGTCGGTCCCAGGGTATTAGACAAGGTGGGGGTGGTGATATCTTTTATTGGACCAACTTCTGTTGGTGAGAGAGACAAGCTTTCGAGCCACACAGAGCTCTTCTTCAGGTCCTCTGTGTAGCTTGCAAGCTTGTCTCCAACAGAAGTTGGTCCCATACAAGATATCACCTCACCTACCTAGTCTCTCCTAAAGAAAACCTTGGCCTTTGTCTCCTGACCTCACGCCAGAGGACATTGTAGATAACTGCATTGCCCAAGCACTGGTGTCACCAGGCTGGAGTGGAGATATGTAGTAGCCACTTGGTTTCTTATTCTAATGAACAGACTTCCTCTGCTCTTTCTGAAGAAGCCCCCTGCAGACAGGGGCATGGGCCGCTCCAATGTGTTGCGTGGGTGTTGCTCTGGAAATCTGCTGCGACAGGTGAAGCATCAGATGAGCAGTGGGGGTAGAACAAGGGAAGATGAGGAGATAAAATATTGATCAAATATGAAACCTATCTTCATCCATATGCAACAAACAGGGGCAGCTCTAGGATTTGTGCCGCCCCAAGCAGGGTGGCACGCCGCGGGGGGCGCTCTGACGGTCGCCGGTCCCGCGGCTCCTGTGGACCTCCCGCAGGCACGCCTGCGGATGCTCCACCGGAGCCATGGGACCAGCGGACCCTCCGCAGGCATGTCTGCGGGAGGTCCACCGGAGCCGCCTGCCGCCCTCCCGCGGGACGCCGCCCCAAGCGCGCGCTTGGCGCGCTGGGGTCTGGAACCGGCCCTGGCAACAAGGGCTTGTCAGAATGAGCCAGGAGACTGTGCCTGCCCTTCGGCAGTGAACTGGGTTCACCCACTGGATACACTCCTGTTGGGATTCAAGCTTTCCCCATCACAGTCACAACCTCCTCCTTGGTTGGAACTTTCAGGAAGATCCTAGTCCAGTATAGGGCATGCCGGCAGTTCTCACTGATGTGCATATCAAAGTGGCCTCAGCACTGCCAATAAATCTCTCCCTACAGCAGATCTGGGGTGCAGAGCTATGATCTGCTTTGCCCACACGAATGCTTTCATTGTGAAAATCAAATTTCTCAGACCTGGGGCCTGCGGGACTTCTTACCACAAGCACAATGCAGAGGCTGCCTTGGGGGCCACTGCCAGAGATGCATGCCTCTAATGTAGCACTGATCCTTAGCCCAAGCCAGGACTCAAATGCCCCATGTATATTCAGAAGGAGATTTATAGATCTGACCCCAGCTCGGTCTCTGAATTTAGTGGCTCTTTAGTGGCCAAAAGACTTGAACTCCAAGGAGATTTGGACTTTTGATCAAAGTCACCAAATAGCCCAGAAGCCAAAATAGCTCTGGTCTTTTCCCCCACCTTGAGCACTGACAGGCAGCCTAGGCAGCTGTTCCCCTGCCTCCAAAGCTTCACTTCTCTCCCCTGTGTTAGTCATCATCTGTGTGTGCCCATTGGGAGAGTGAGTGAGACCTCCCAGTGGTGTGTACATGGCACCCAGCCCTGCATCTCCTGAACAGTACCAGCTCCCCAAGAGAGCACCGACAGCACCATCTCCTGGCTCCCTCCATGCCCGGCAGAGATGCCACCAAGCAGCACTGTCCCCCCTCCCTCGGTATCTAGGCAGAGGGAAGCACTACAGAATTCTCCATCTCTCAGCATCTTGCATGGCCGAGGGATCTGCCCTCCAGTTGCTGAGATGACCAGCCTTGGGTTCCTCCAGGACTTCTCACAGCTACTGGATGCCCAAACATGCTGGGGCCAAAGAATGCCCACTTCCTTCCACCAATGGCCAGGTGATTGACTCTCATCTGATCAGCACAGTGCAGGCCATGATGATGCACACACAGAGCAACTTATTACATCCAGGAAGGAAGCCACACCCCTGGGAAAGCTCCAGCTGGTACAAACTGCAGCATGCTGAGTACCCAGGTGCCAGGAGCGCCTCAGTCCATGCTCTGCCCTCGGCACTGGCTTCACATTAAATACAGAGTTCAGTTCAAGATACCTGTCCTGATCTGCCAAGTCTCTCATAGGACAGGCCCAAGTTCCCTGACAGACCAGCTCTTTCCGTGGCCATGGCCTGCCATGACAGCTCTGTTGCAACAAAACAGGGAGGCGCATGAGCGCAGGAGCCAGAACCTGGGCAGGAGCTGGACTCAGACGATGGCACTCGCTCCGGCCTCTGGCCTCACCCTGTTCAGAACTTACAGCAAGACTCACTCCTTGGTCTTAGTGTCTCCTAAATCATTGCTTCACAAACACACTTGCATGTGGGTGCTCTCACTCCCACACACCATCAGGCACACACAGTACTCACGATTTCACACGCACGCACTCATTTGCAGGAACACACTCTTCTGCACACTCAGCCTTGCACACACATATGGACACAGAGGCACACATGCACACTACATAGACACCCACGCACACACACATTTGGACACACACACACACGGACACATGCGCACCCAGGCAAGCAAACAAACAAAAAGCTCTATGAGCTAACCAAGCTTCTTCCTCTTCTGCAGGCTGGGGGAGCGAGAGAGTTACTGCAATCAGCTACATGGCAGCGTGGGGTAGAATGTGAAGATGGGCTGTAAAGGCCAATGCCCTTGCTTAAACCCCAATAAAATGAGGGCAGAGGCGGAGGAGTGGGTTTGTGCAGAAACAGGAAGTATTTGAAAATTCCTCTTGTGTGAAAACTTCTCCAAGAGAAGTTACAGTTCCGATCTGTGGCCGGGAGCTTTGCCATCAACGTCCCTGTGTGCAGGATGGGCTCCTGAGGATCCAAAGTGAAGCTCATCCACCTGTGTGTTCACACAGTGACTAGCACAGTGGGGCACTCATCCAGACCAGGACCTTTTGGGCCCTACAATGCTCATCTTCTGGACACCATCATTGTCATGCCCTGGCAGGCAGGGGATTTAAACAGAAAAGCCAGAAGTGTGCTCTGTCCTGGTGCTCCACGGAGCAAAGCTGAGAGCACACGTGGACCTGACGTTCTGCACTGCAATGGAAAAGCGGAGCAGTGAAAGCTCTGGGCTTCCCCAGAAAGGCCATTGTCTGAAATCACAAACACGGTTTCCAGCGTACGTTATAGCCAGCAATGGAGCCCCAGACCTTGCCATTCACCATGTGGTACATCCACAAAGCATTCTAGATGTCATGTATTGTACCAGTTCCCAAACTAATTCATCTGTGACTGGACCAGGCAAGCATGCTTATCTGTATGAAAGGCCAGGGCAATTCCGCACTGCAAAATGCAAAGGTATCATGTCATAGAGAAGAGGGGTGCTATGTAATTGCACTGGGGATCTCTGGTGTAATTGCACTGGGCATCGTTGCATTCAGTTCTGGCACCACTTTACTAGGAATATTGACAAATTGGAGGGAATTCAGAAGAGAGAGAGGGACAGACATATGAGGAAAGATTCAAAGAAGTAAATATTTACAGCTTGGCTAAGTGACGACTAAGGGGCACACGAGAACAGCTCACAAACGTTAGCAGGATGTAAGCACCAATGAGGAAGATGAATGATTTAGTGATACGTGGGGGAGAAGCTGGGTGACATGGGCTGGAACTAAAAAAGGGAACATTTAAGAAAAACTTGCTGGTAGTGAAATGTAGTGAATGTAGTGATGGGCCCTCTAGGGCTGGGCCTGACACTCTACCACTGGAGCATTTAGAGCTGGTGGACAAAACACTAGAAAATCTCCAGGGGAGAAAAATTCAGCACTGGCTCCAGGTATAGACTGCAGCATCTAATAGCTCTTTTCTGACTATGGACCATCGCAAACCACTTGCCTTCCACTTGGGCTTCATCACATGCCCACATTTTGCAAAATCCAGTAAGTAAAGCTGGCTGGGAATGTTCGAGCACAACATTTTGTCAGAAAATGCCAATTCATCAAAACCAAAACTGTACATGGGAAACGGACGGGTTCAATCAAATTTTCAATAAAAAAAGATTTTTCTTTTAAATTGCTGAAACATTTTGTTGGGACAGGTGTGAAACAAGAAATTCTGGTTTTCTAGTTTGAAGGGCTTTTTTGTTTTGAAATTTAAGCTAGTTGTACTTAAAAACAAATAAATAGATGGTGGAAATCAAAATGAAATGTTTTAAAATTTTTCAAGCAAAACATTTCGATTGATTTGAACTGAAACACAATTCAGATTTCAACTTTTTGTCCCAATTCAGGATGGGAAAATTTTGTAAATAACTAAAAAGTTTTGCCAGGTCAGAAAACAGTTTATCAGCCAGCCTTCCCCACAAACCCATCCAAACAATCTCTAGAAACAATAGTGCCCCAGTGCAAACCAGCACCACAGAACTCCACACAAGAAAACAGGAGACACGGGGAGAGGTGAACAGATTTGTTACACTTTTAGGAGCCAGTTGTATCTCTGGCTCTTCTCAGGTTTCCCAGAGCACCCCCTGTGAGGTCCTTTGCCACTCACCTTTCACAGGGGTTGAATCCTGTGATTTCTCCACTCGTAGACTGAGAACAGGGGACTGTGCCAAATGCACACAACTGATCTCTTGAAGGCCGGGTAAATCCTCCCATACCAGTCAGCAGGTCATTCTTAAAAACAACTTTTATTTTGTGATTTAAAAGCACAGAGAAAATAGAAAACAAAGAGTAAAGCACAGCTCAGCTCACCCAAGGTTTGCATGGCCCCATGGCAGGCCTGCCTCAGCTACAATGATTATGTGTTCTTTTGTAAGTAAGGGACCTTCTGTGAGCTACCCTTATCACAGCTGACAGCCTGTCCTGAGGTCTCCCTAACCTCCTGAGCAAGCATAAGTGTTGTTCTGAAGTAGAAGATGCAGCCTGATCTCCCAGTGGCACTCCATTATCATCTCACCCATTACTGCCCATGGCACCCTGCTTAGCTAAACCCCTCCTTTCTCCAAAGCAGGTGAGCCAGCACCTGAGGACTCCAGCCCAGGAGATGGGGCTGGATGGACTATTGGTCTCCATGGCTATGTTCACCAACTCTGGTTCCTCTCCTGAGCTGGGGGGGGAGCGTCTGAACTTGTCAGGCCAGGTTTGCCTTCAGAAAATAGCTTCAGCTCCTCTCCTTTTCCCATTAATTTTTGACAATAATTTTAGAAATTGAACACACAAGTCATATGGTGTCCCTCATTTTAAGCATATAAATCCTAGTTTCTCTCAAGGCTCAAACTCAGCCAGCCCCACTCTTCACCCTTCCCTCAGCCTTTGTCCACAACTCAAACCTCCACCTTTCCCAAGACTCACAAAGCTTCAGTAACTTCCCAGGTGTACAGATCTGTGCCCTTCAGAAAATGGATCCACAAATGCTGCAATGCCACAGAAAAGCTGTTCCCATCAGGTTTCTAGTGGATTCAGGCACCTGGGACAGATGGGAGGAATATATGTACTTGTGGGTGCTTCTCCAAACCCCACCGCTAATGGCTTTCCCCCATCACTAAGGAGACATCTCACAGGTCTGTTTTACTTCATCTATTCTATCACAAAGCAAGTACAGCATTAACTCATCTTCTCATGTTCATCATACAGATCTAGTCTACGGACCATCTCTGGGAGTGTCCATGACCTGTTATGTGTCTGCACATGTTCGCTTTTAGAGATCCCTGTGAAATGGATGAAATGGCCTCTCATGCAGTTGGCCACCATTGCCAGATAAGCCGAGATTTTCCTAGTAGACTCCAAGTAAAGTGATTAAGTAGTGCACCATTTAATTTAATTGATAAACTAAACAGTAATAAGTCATGAGGCCCAGATGGGATTCACCCAAGAGTTCTGAAGGACTTCAAATGTGAAATTGCAGAACTACTAACTGTGGTATGTAACCTATCATTTAAATCAGCTTCTGAACCAAATGACTGGAGGATAGCTAATGTGACACCATTTTTTTAAAAAGGGCTCCAGAGGTGACCCTGGCAATTACAGGCCAGTAAGCCTGACTTCAGTACCGTGCAAACTGGTTGAAACTATAGTACAGAATAGAACTGTCAGACACAAAGATGAACACAATTTGTGGGGGAAGAGTCAACATGGTTTTAGTAAAGGGAAATCCTGCCTTGCCAATCTACTAGAATTCTTTGAGGCGGGGTCAACAAACATGTGGACAAGGATGATCCAGGGGATATAGCATACCTGGACTTTCAGAAAGCCTTTGACAAGGTTCATAGATTCATAGACTTTAAGGTCAGAAGGGACCATTATGATCATCTAGTCTGACCCCCTGCACAATGCAGGCCACAGAATCTCACCCATCCATTTCTATAACAAACCCTTAACCTATGTCTGAGTTATTGAAGTCCTCAAATTGTGGTTTGAAGACCTCAAGCTGCAGAGAATCCTCCAGCAAGTGACCCGTGCCCCATGTCCCTCGCCAAAGGCTCTTAAGCAAAGTAAGCTGTCATGGAATAAGAGGGACGGTTGTCTCATGGATCAGTAACTGGTTAAAAGACAGAAAATAAAGGTTAGGAATAAATGGTCAGATTTCAGAATGGAGAGAGGTAAATAGTGGTGTTCCCAAGGCATCTGTACTGGAACCAATGCTGTTCAACAGATTCATACATGATCTGGGAAAAGGAATAAACAGTGAGGTAGCAAAAGTTGCAGAGGATACTAAATTACTCAAGATAATTAAGTCCAAAGCAGACTGCGAAGAGTTACAAAGGGATGTCACCAAACTGAGTGACTGGACAACAAAATGGGAGATGAACTTCAGTGTTGATTAATGAAAAGTAATGCACTTTGGAAAACATAATCCCAACTATACCTACAAAATGATGGGGTCTAAATTAATTGTTACCACTCAAGAAGACTTCTTGGAGTCATTGTGGATAGATCTCTGAAAACATCCACTCAATGTGCAGCGACAGTCAAAAAAACTAACAGAATGTTGGGAATCATTAAGAAAGGGATAGATAGTAAGTCAGAAAATAACATAATGCCTCTATATAAATCCTTGGTATGCCGACATTTTGAATATTGCGGGCAGATCTAGTCGCTCCATCTCAAAAAAAAGATATATTAGAATTGGAAAAGGTACAGCGAAGGGCAACAAAAATGATTAGGGGTATGGAACAGCTTCCATATGAGGAGAGAGAGATTAAAAAGAGTGGGACTTTTCAGCTTAGAAAAAAGATGATTAAGATGGGATATTATAGAGTTCTATAAAATCGTGACTGGTGTGGAGAAAGTAAATAAGGAAGTGTTATTTACTCCTTCTCATAACCCAAGAACTAGGGGTCACCCAATGAAATTAACAGGCAGCAAGTTTAAAACAAACAAAAGGAAGTATTTCTTCATACAACACACAGTCAACCTGTGGAACTCCTTGGCAGAGGATGTTGTGAAGGCTAAAACTATAACAGAGTTAAAAAATAACTAGATAATTTCATGGAGGATAGGTGTATTGATGGCTATTAGCCAGGATGGACCTCTGTTTGCCAGAAGCTGGGAATGGGCAACAGGGGATGGATCACTTGATAATTACCTGTTCTGTTCATTCCTGCTGAAGCACCTGGCATTGGCCACTGTCAGAAGACAGGATACTGGCCTGGATGGACCATTGGTCTGACCCAGTATGGCCAGTCTGATGTTCTTATGTGCCAATCACATCTCTGTCTGCCATCCATCCAGTTTTGAATATAATCAAAGTTGATGTATAAAATTACCTAAATCCCCAATAGAAATAATTCGAAGCAAATGTGGAGCAGTGACTCCGGAGCTGCAGTCTGTTTGGTACCATTTGGTTAGTACATTCCACAGGTCTAAATCTCATTATGCAATTAGAACAACCTTGCAGCACTAAGCCCCACCTGGCTGCTGCTGCTGTCATTAAAGCACGGGCTTGGGGGTGTCGTCAGAAAAGGGTGATTGCCAAATGGAAGGGAATGTTCAAACCAGCAGGACTCCGGTGGTGGATCAGCTGGTCTGGCCTTTTGGAACTGATTACCCATGGGAGGTGGAATCCTGGTCCTGAGTAGATCCCATCTCATTGTTCAGCTCTGTGATTACAATGATCACACTTTGATCACGAATAATTGTAATACATTGCACTTACACGGAGCCTTTCATCTGAAGACATCAAAGCACGTTACAAAGGCCACTATGGCAGGGAGACTGGCTTATGGTTTTTGCTCTATTGCCTACTCAGTGACAGTACAGGCTGCAATTAATGTGCACATGTGCAACACTTCTTGACACGTGCAAAACATTTCAGGGTCATTTGGGCATAAAAGAACTTCACAGAGCCCTTGTTCCAAGAGAGATCTCTGTATAATGCCCTCTTCCCCATCAACCTCCCCTGCAACAGTCCTGTTAGCAACCGGCACAGCCAATTATTAAACTCTGCTGAATTCAGGAAAGTTCACAGAGGGCCTGAGCAGCACTTTTTCCCCTTTCAAATGACTGCCTGTGTTCACCACTTCAGAGGGAAAGAATGAGCATGAAATTCAATTATACAGGCACCCACTTAAACACTTGAACTGTAACTGCTTCCCTTAAGCTTTATTTTGAGGACAGGGTGAGACTGTGAATCCACTCTAGTTATGACAGCACTTTATTCCATCTGCAGTTCATGAAAGATACACAAGTCTCTTAACAGAAGAGGCAGGATTTTGAGCTCTGTGTTTCCAACTCTCTTCCCAATGAAAGTGGGATAGCTCTCTGCCTCGGGGGGTTACAAAGCCACCCGTCACTGTAGAAGCTGTGTGCCTTCCTGGTAAACCCCCCCAGTAACAGAGAACATGAGCAAGAGAAAGGAACATGCAATGTTTCTGTATACAACAAGACATGGGGTAACATACAAACATACTGAAGCTGGAAAAAGGTAGCATGCAAAGCTACTAATGTTCCTGTGGATAAGCACGTGGAAAAAACAGAGGCTTTCTCTTTCCCTGAATTGGAACCTTCTGCCACATGCATTTTCCCCAAAGATATTTTCTCTTCTAACCATCTCACATGGGCGTCTCAGACTGGTTCAAACTGCTTGCCACCTAACGACTTTTACTGTCACTGGCCGGAAAAGTCAGTTGTGTGGCAGAAAGCAAAAATCTGTCAGCCCAGCACCATCTGAGGCCGCAGATTGCTGTCAAAGAACCAGGCTGGTGCAGCAGTAGAGCAAGTGATTGATTCTTTTTAGCAGGACTGACCATTTGGACTTGGCCTTACGTGCTGCACATTGGAACTATATTCCTTGATATTTTGCAAGGATGCAAATGTAAATTGCTCTGCTATGATATTTTGGAAATTAAGAAACTCTCAAGACTGGCACCTATGTTTGAAGCTGTTCAGAATGGGTTTCCTGACATGATTTAATAGTTCACTGCACTTACGGCAGTAAAGCGCCTCCATCACAATGCATTACCCTTCGGGGCACTCTAAGCAGCATTGCCTGGAGCAGTAATTTGATTAAAATAATACTGTTTTCCTGTTAGATCTGCTTCTGAGTGCAAATCATTGAGGCAGGTCCCAAGGCCAGTGCCAGAACCATACAGTGTAGGATGTGGAGCCCCAGCAACCCGCCTGTGCTCCAGCGCTCCCTGCTGGTAAAGAGTATTTTGCTCTTTTCTAGCAAGCCTGTGCTGAGTCTCTAGACTGCATCCTGATCTCATTTGCACCAGTGAGGATAACTCTGCTGGAGTCAATGGCATTGCACCAGCGTGAGAGCCATGTGAGATCAGAATCAGGCCCAGTATATCTGAACCAGTCATTTACAAACCTGAGAAGACTTACACTGAAAAATCCTTCGCCCCTTCACCTCTGCAAAACCCAAACTTTGGTGCAATGCCTTAGCCAAGGCTCCTGGCTGTATCACATGAGCAATGCAGTAACCCTTCCACGTGACATAATCAAAGAGCACTGTCGCAAAGGTACAGCACATCTGCCCAGGTGAATGGCTCAGGGGGGCAGAGATGAAAAAGGCAGACCTCTACTCATTCGTACCATGGCAATTAAAGGGCTCCCCAGTGTCAGCCAGGAGACCTGGGACCTTAGACAATGTGAACAGAAATTAATCTCGATTTCCTTTGTTTACAGAGCCTGAGCTAACTCTGGAGAGCTTTTAAGCTAAGAACGTCTTAGCCAGCTATTGATGAAGCAGACAGAACTGTGTGCAGAGGCGTTTGCTGCGGGGTGAACCTCTGCTGAACCACTCTGCACAGCAATTAGAGTGTGTCCTCAATGCTCGGAAGGGAGCAGATCAAAGCTGGGATTAAAGATGGGCTCCGAGTGCTGAAAGGTTATTAGTGAGGGGAATGCTTCTATTTGACTGACTCAAGGAAATGTCTGCCTCTGTGTGCCGCACAACCCCGCACATCACAGATGCTCTGCTCTTTCAGCAAGGCCAGCGGGCCCCATGGTGCTCAGCTTCACCTATTGGCTGTCTCATGCACTTTGAAATCAAACTTGCTTTCTTCCCCCAGTTTTCTGTTCTCACCTAACAACAAACTAGCCAGTGTTTGCCTGTCAGAACTACGCTCTCCATGGGACACCCTGTCCTGGGCCCCAATCCCATGGCTACCACATGGCTGTGGTAAACTGTCCTTTGCTGTGTGCATGAGTCCGTGCCCAGGCAGGGTTAGACAGTGGAGGATTTGCAGTACTGTTGAACCGATCTAGACTAGGAAGCTGAGGTGTATTTAGCACCGGTGTTAGCTAATATCTGCTAATTAACCCTTCTTGGCACCTGGCGGAGACAAAGATGGTGCAAAAACATGTTAGCTAATGAGTTTTCTGGAGGTGGCCAGCCCGAGGTCCCTCCAGTCTAGATAGGGCCTGCATGTCGGTGGCCAGGAGATGGAGGAGTATCCAGGGCTGTTTTCTGAACAAGCAAATAACAGGAGAGAAGCTCTTTTCCTCATAGAACTTCTTGTTCTCATGACCTAATAATTTGACTGACCTGATATTAGTCTAACAGGCTCTCCGTGAAGGTCCAGCTCATAGAAAAGAACTGTCTTCTCAGTAGGAATTTTCAGAGATGTTTTCCCAACCAAAGAGCATAAACTATTCTGAGCCCGGCCTGTGGAGACAGAGGCACTGAGTCGCTCTGGCTTTCTGAACGTGGCTTTGTAACATCAGAATTTTGTAGAAAGGGCAATAAATGTGTTTCCTCTGTTTGCATGAAACACTGTGCAGATTCCTGTCATGAGGAATGAAAACAGGAGTAGGGTCAGCAGATGATAATGAGTCTCCGTGTGCCTTTCAGGGGGTCAATGCCAGATCACCGAGCCAGGCCTGAGCCAAGAATCCGGGGGAGGCTTCCTGGAACGGCTCAGAGCAAGAACAACGGAGACACCCCAGTCGCAAGCCTTCGAACGCATCCCAAATGTATGAGTTATGGGTTGTTTGTCCAGGCTAGAAGCACTGGTGGGCACTGGAGCTGCCAGCGGACTGCACTGGCCCCTAGACCTGGGCAAACTTTTCCCATCAAAATGTTTTCTTGATAGAAAGTGGCGGTTTCAACAAACTGGAATTTTGCATGACAAATGTCCATTTTGGTTGAAAAAAATTTTTTGAGGGGGGATTGTCAAAAAACTGAAAACTTGGAACACAAACACTTTTTGATTGCCAAAAACCAAGAGAAGCAAAGTGTGTTTTCTGTGAAACCTCCACAATGTGGAGGAGAAAGAAGAAATGTTTGCTGTCATCAGGAAAGTTAGTGGGCAAATAAAACATTTCTGACTCAGCTCTCCTTGTGCCACAAGTTACACCAGTGGCCTTGGCTGGACCTGAGGTGCATGGCATGGACATCAAAGCTCTTCCCCTGCTCCTACTGCTGCCCCAGCCTCAGCCCCTGTACACTTCAGGGGCCAAATGCAGGGCTGAGACTAAGAGAGACCGCAGTGCATTTTGGTGGGAGGAAGTGACCCACTCTCCTGTCTCCCTGCGTGTCTGCACCGCCCCAGATCAGGCTCCCATTGAGTCACCTACAGACCCAGTCTGTGATACAGGCAGTGCTGGTTTCACTCAAGTGGATTTTTAAACCAGTGCCAAACTGCCTGCATTTCTGGGGCAGGCAGCAGCTGCTGGCTGGTGGGGTGACCTGAGTCAGGCCTTGAGGACCCTGGGGTGCTGTTGAAGCTAATGCAAGCATCTGGGGGAGAACTGTGAAAGGAGACACCAGGCCATGGGAGTGCCACTGGAGCACACCTGTCCTGGGGATGCAGGAACTGCACAGGGGAGGTACCTTCCCAGCACCATGGCTGCTAGGATCACAGAACAGGGGCCAGCAGGCCAACCTGCCCAGACACCCTCTGGCAGAGCACTTGCCAGGGTAAGAGATATATGGGCCAGGAAAGGCCATGGGGCCCAGTGCACCAGCCTGTGTGCCACCAGGGACTGCCTGCCCCTGCCTGGCTAGTCACCAGGCCTGATGGCTTGGGAAACAGGATTCCAAAGTGACCTGTCCCAGGATGGAGGCAGAGGGAGTAAGAGGGAGGGGATAAGGGGAGGGTCTAGGAGGTGTGTGCAGGAGGATTTGGGCAGCGGAAGGTGCCTGTTCTTCATTCTGCCCCGGCCCTCTGTAGCCAGAGTGGGTGGAGACACCAGTGCTGTGAGGAACTCAGGGCTTTCAGCTCCTGCTGATGCTCAGAACCTGTTTGGAAGTACATGGCACTTGGCAGGCTAGGCCCCTCCAGAACTCAGGTGTCCAGAGGTGTTGGGATGGGTGCATGCCCTGTGCCCATCCACGTGAACCCCAGCCAGTCCCCAGGATGCAGCCTGACCTGTGGCAGAAATGCCTCTGCAAAGCCAGACCAAAGCCAAGCAGTCCCCATTTGCAGAAAGACAAACCCTTCCTCTTTGTCCCTGGGATTGTGGGGGAAACCTGAGAGGCCATTTCCATCAGCCACAAATTCCACCTATCTCCAGGTGACAGAACATCACTGCCCATGAGCACACTCCTCTCCAGTATTCTCAACGGAGGAGGAGTCTTCCCTGTATTCTTTCAAAAGAGCTGCATTGCCTCCGGGAATTACTCAGGCCTGGTCTACACTTACAAATTAGATTGACCTAGCTATGTCGCTCAGGGCTATGACAAATTTTGTGCTCTTAATGGCATAGTTAGATCGACCTAACCCCCAATGCAGATGCAGCTGGGTCGATGGAAGGGTTCTTCCGTCGACTTAGTTACCACTTCACAGAGAGGTGGATTAACTACACTGATGGAAAACCCCTTCTGTCAATGTAGGAAGTGGCTACACTATGGGCCCTAGCTGGCCCTTGAATCTAGACAGCCTCAGAGTAACGTTTTCCTGTGGCTCATCCCAGATGGAACTTGAACTGTGCGCCTCTTTTTCAGCCAATAGTTTAATAACTCGGATCAAATTCAGTGAATAGTTTTGGCCGAAAAGAAAATGGGGGGAAAAGACTGAAGAAACTGAAATGATGTTTTGTTTCCAACTGTAGCTACATTCATCTTAAAAGAAAAAAGAAAAAAAACCCCAAAACCCAAAATTAAAACATTTAACTTGCCCCAAAACAATTATTTATTTATTTTTGTTTGGTTCCTGAACTCAAAGACCCATTATTCCCTGAGCTCTAGTTGGAACCTGGCTGCTGTGTGTGGGTCCAGCACTACTGGCAGGGGGAGATTTGTCGCCCAAATGGTCTCCAAACTATTGTCAGAAAGGCCAAAATATGTACAAAGTTAGCCAATGTTAAGCGGCGGAGCAGCAGCAGATCGGAGAGTCGTCATCCTTTGTATAAATTATAAATCACAGCAAAACCTTGAGTCCTTACCCAAATCTTACTTTTTTAAGCTCTTAAAATCTACTCCTTTGACTCCTGGAAGGTTGTTTGTTTTTTCAATAACAACATCTAGGAGCCTCAAAATACTCATGTGTCCCCCCCTAGAACTGGCCCTAGATTGCCCCACACCCCAGGTCTATGCAGTCAGGGAGGGGAATCAAAGGCACTCGGATCCAGCAAGTGGGGTAGCTTTGATGCTGGTCCTGAGTACAGACCAGGATATGCAGGAGGTGGGATGCAAAAGCTGCACCGCTTTGTTTTAAGGGATGATTTTAAATTGATTAATTGATTGGGGGAAACTCCTGTGTGGCTGTACTTATTCTGGTTTATTCCAGGCTTGTTTCAGTTTAGCTTAAACTGGTTCTTGATCAAATTAAGCTAAACCCAAGTAAGGCACTGTATGTGTGACATCAGAGCGTCTACAGAGTGGGGTCATTGAATCCATTTAAACACTGATTGAAGTTCTCTCAGTACAATATTTTCAGGCGGAGAAGGCAGCGAGTCTCAGCTGGCCTGTGAGCCAGCGCACTGGGAAGCTGGGGTGTTTTTCTGCAAAGACACTGACGGCTAAATGATAAGAGCGGAACTCAGCTCCCAGACCCTCAAAGCCCCAGGATGGTCTGCCCGGAGCTGGGGAAACTCACACTGGCCATTTCATCACCAGGAGGTGGGGTCCTCAGCAGAAATGTCAAAATCTCAGCTCCCTCGGAAATCACACGCTCAACAGTCTGAGCAGCGAACACTGTGTTTTGCTCAAGTTACAGTCTCGGCTCTCTCAGCATGGATGGGGTGGGAAGCTCCCTTAACTGCCACTTTGCTGTCAGTGATGGGTTAAACATCAGAGCCTATCATGGTTTTCCCTGTGCCTGTCAAAGCCCAATGCGAAGCCCGGTAACAAACTTATAGAGCTACTAGCAGCACACTTGTTCCAGGCAAAAGATCATGATACATGTGTCATAAAAAGACAGAGACATCTTCCAGATGTTTTTGTGCTTTGGGTCTGCACAGATGTTTTCGATGTCTGCCCATAAATGTTAGAAATGTAAAACATTTGTGTCCCACAGATGTAGAGATTAAATTATGCAAGAGATGTGATAAATCTCCTGTAATGCGAGAAGACCATGAACTATTCACATTCCATGTTTTTAGTCAAATCAGTCCCATTTTCCAGGGGTGAGACGATGAAGGAAACTTTTATTGTTATTAAATGTGACTAAACATTACGTAGGATATTGAAAAGCAGCACGCATGGAGTTGTATAAAAGAATACATTGCAAATAATGCTTGAGAGACCTCCTGCTTTGACTGGCCCTTGCAAAACAGTGAGGCCTGAACACAGAGCAGGTCTCAC
Source organism: Mauremys reevesii (assembly GCF_016161935.1). NCBI lineage: Eukaryota > Metazoa > Chordata > Testudines > Geoemydidae > Mauremys > Mauremys reevesii. Next base: position 20,442,253 of record NC_052637.1, read on the forward strand.
TGCAAAGCCTGGACAGGAGTAGGCCAAATGTCACCTGGCTCCTAAATGCTTCTGGCAGCAACCCAGCACCATGCCTGTGGACTGATTGTAAGGACAGCTTGAGTGTGCAACAAGTGATGGTGCTCTGTGGAGGTCCTAGTGGTTCCATTCTACTCCTCCATATGACCCTGGATTCTCACCTTCAGGCAGTGATGTTGTAGCCGTGTTGGTCCCAGGATGTTAGAAAGACAAGGTGGGTGAGGTAATAGTGTGTATTGGACCAGCTTCTGTTGGTGAGAGACACAAGCTTTTGAGCTACACAGAGTTCTGAAGAAGTTGGTCCAATACACACTATTACCTCACCCACCTTCTCATCTTCATTTCACTCTTTAAAATACATTTACTTTCCTCCCTGATGCATTATTGTGCATGTTTCACATGGAGTTATGTGTGTGCGCGCGCATGTGAGTTTGAACATGAGTAATATGTACAATGGGGGGTTGGGGTTGGGGGTGAGTGAGTTAGCCTAGGCAGTAGTGTGTGAATGCTCGTGTGTGTTTGTCTGGGCAGTAGTGTGTATGTGTGTAGGGAGCAGGTAGGAGCATGTTTCTGGAGGGCAGAAGGTGATACAATACCCAATAACAGAGTCTTTAAAAACTGTCACTCTTGTTCTTTTCGTTCCAGTATGAACAAGATGCACAAACTAAATGATCTTGTTAGCACTGCCCTGTGCTATTGGATGCCTGTCAGTGCTCCCTGTGGCATCAGACATTTGCTTGGACCCTGTGTCTTGGTTTGCTTATCAACCTCAGAAACACTGACACTTTCCCCAGATGTCACTAGTGTGAAAAGCCTCATCTCTGAGCCTGTTACCCCAGAGATGATTCTGCACGCACATCTTCCTGCAGCTCGTCTGCTCTGCCCCAGACCCAGTGGAGGTGTCAGACTGAAGCCTACTACTTTGCTTTTCCCCCTGCAGTGCGATCTTCTGGAATCCATGACCTGCAGTCTGTTTTCTCTCCAGGCCCCTAGCACATTTCCAGAGCACCACTGACATGACTCAAAAGCCTGAAGTCTGGAACCTCACAGAACTTCTAATGTGCCGCACATCAATCCTCAAGGCCACTTTGATCAATCAAGCGGCATTGCATCAGAGTAAGCCCTGTAGGAAAAGCCTGAGCTGGCCCTCTTGCTGCCCTGCCAGATTCCCAAGCTGCTAGTAATTAATAACATGGAAGACAAAAATGTTGGGTCTCATCTCTGTTGTGCACATCTTAATCGGGCATGAAAAGGACAAACTGTGTGTTGGAATCAGAACTTCCAGTCAGCCTCCGTGCTATGTGTATGCTCGATGGCTGTGCACAGCCAGCGCGAAAAGAAAGATGGATTTAGAAGCTCTAAGTGCTGCACGGGCAAGTGCTGTGAGTCCATGCTCTGTTCTGCACAATGGGAGCTGTCGCCCACACAGAGACTGTGGGATTTCCTGCCAATCCCCCTAGTAGAATAACCCCTATGGAGCCTTTCACGCCACCTTCCGAATTCCCCAGCCATTGCTTCATGCACGAAGGCTGCACAGGCAACGGGTTGCCAATGGGCCAAGTGAAGGATGCCCATTGATTGCTGCCCCTTGTCTCATCTGCTGCTATTCATGCCCAGCTGGACCTGTCCTGTGAAGGCCAGAGGAGTGTATCACATGCTGGATGGTTTATTAGCATTTCAGGGATCTGCTGTCACATGGCCAAGTGGGTAGTGAGCTCCAGTGGGTCTGCCTTGCTTGTGCTTACTGTGTGTCTGTGCTTCGCTCTCACAGAGTCCGCGTGCCAAGGGGCCCAGAGCAATACGCTGACAGCGCTGTCCCTGGCCTGGCTTGATCTCCCTGCTCACCTCTCTCCTCAGCTTTCCTGGCCATTTTGTTGGTTTGATATAGACAGAGGGGCAGAGACCTTGTCTTCTCGTGCACCAGTAGCTCTAGCACCGAGAACAATAAGAGCGGGTGTCGGGGTGGGGACTCTGCAGAGGCTGCTTCAGGACAGCTGGGCAGATAGTCCCTCCAGCCTCTTGTGGGCTCTTTTGTGTCAGGCCTACAGCTGGTGCGCAGGGTTCCTGGTGCTTCGCTGTCCACCCGGCCAGGCCCAGAAGGCACAGGCAGAAATGTATCCCAGTAATAAAACACCAGCTGGATTTTAAATGCAATGGAACTTTCTCGGGCATCCCAGAGAGCTTAGCCTGACTCCCCATCAGCCAGCCCTGAAAGTGGAAGCATCTCCTATTGCAGCCACACAGGGTCCAACCACCTTGGCCTAAAGTTTGCTCATGTTTGGATGGACAAGGGCACAGCCCCTCACACTTGGCAATGAAACCCCATGTGGCACTTTCTTCTGGGGGAAACCAGAGAGGAAGGACAGAGCAGCAGAGCAGACAGCTGGGGCATTGGTGGTGCCAGGACATGGTGGTGCCAGGACATGTGGCAGAGATGGGGAAGGAAGCATGACACAGGGAAACTCCCCAATAAAGGCAAAGACTCTTCCAGGCCCATCCTTCAGGGAGTGTTTCCACTAGAGCTGGCTGGGAATTTTCCATCAAAATGATTTTTCACCAGAAGATGCAAATTCCATAAAACTGAAACTTTCAGCAGGAAAATTCAGATTTTGCTGAATTTTTTTGATTTTCCATCAAGAAAATCAACATTGTTTTGTATCAGTTCAACATCAAATTTCATCTGCTCCTGGTGTTGTGGTATCTCATGGGAGTTGTAGTTTGACAACTTCAAACCCCCATTCTCTCTTATAGGCCAGGCTCCTTTGCTGGACTATATCTCCCATGATGCACTGCTGTCTCCTCTCTGACTGAGTGGCACAGAGTATCATGGAAGTCACATGTTTTGACATTTCTAAATTAATTTTGGGGGAGAACTTTCTGTTCTGCAAAAAAACTTGATATTTCAACTTTTTATCCTGATTTGGATCAAAAACAAACGTCAAAATATTGAAATTCTGATTTTTGCCCAGCTCTCTGAGCAGCCAAAAGAACTTGCCCACTGAAAGATGCCTCATTTCCCAGCTGTGCATTCAACAATTATAACCCTTCTGTCTTTCCCCCATTCGTGGGGGAGTCAGAGGCAAAGCATGTTTCCTCTTGGCCCTGCCTCTCAGCTAGGCCTCCTGCATGGGGCTCAGCAGGCCCTTGGGATATGGAAGAGTCAAATGTAGGATCTGATACCTAGAAAATCCAATTGAGCAGGAATGAGAGAGCAGAAGCCAGCCCTCGCTGGGGTTTGGAAAAGCCAATTGTGAAGGATTTCTGTTCCAGATGTCTGCTAAGATCAAACAGCTGGAAGGGCGGAGGGTGAGCACAGAACATGCTGTGGTGCAATAGCTTCTGTTAATTATTCAGAGGGTACCTGATGTTCATAGCACTCAACTCTGCCCTAGTTTTTTGTAAACGAGCTTCTTGCTCATTGAAATCCAGGATTTGCAGGCTTCCCTCCAGTTGCCCTTGCAGTGATGACTTTTGTGACTCTCAGGGCAGCCTAGGATGGAAGACAGCTGCTTCTTCTTGTCCAGACGGGGGTTAATATCCTGAATCTCCCTTCAGCTACACCAGCTGTGAATGGATTTCAGTGCAGTCACTCGTGATTTACACCGCTGTGAGGGAGAGCAGAATCCAGCCCTGAGCCTCATGTGTGTTTCTGACAAACCCATTAGCTGCTGAATGAGGAATGCCAGAGGCACAAAGCCCTACAGCAGTTGGAAGGGGTCCGCGTCTCCTCATGCCCATGAGCTAAATGTTTGCCATAGAGGCAGTTGTTGTCAGAGGCTGATAATCTTCTTGGGAATTCTCTTGTCTAAGAATAACCTGGATTGACGTCATGGCCCCTGTGCTGGGGGCAGGGCATGCAAAAGCAGGGCAGTGAACTGAATGTACTGGAGAAATGTCTATATTCATTACTGAGAACAGTTTGGTTGGCGTAATCCCCTCTCCTGCTCTGCCCCTTAACCCGCCTGCAGCTATTGCATTAATACCAGCCTCTGCCCGAATGAACACCCTCCCCCTCCGCCCCCCCTGCCCTTTAGCCAGGAATGTGACTGTAATGCTTTCATTCTCAGTCAGAGCGGGCAGGCCGGGCCCCTGCCTGGCACAGCACGATGGGGGAGGGGGAGCCAGTGTGTGTGTTTGTACATGTGTGTGTGTTTATGTGCATGTGCTTGTGTATGAACATACACACACAGGTTGCAGGTTCCCCTGTTCTCTCTTTCAGCCATCTCCCTCCCGCTCAGTAGCTTGTCTGGGAAGCTCTTGTGCCTCGGTAGTTCACAGAAGACCTGCCATTTGGCAGGGTAGTTGGGGGCAAGGAGGGGTCTGTTGCTGGCATCATTCTGATTATGGGTTCTATCTTTGAGTTGCCCAGGAACTGCAGCCCTGGACCAACGCTCCATGCCAATCCTCTCAGACTTGGCTGAGTCATAATGCACGCAAAGGCCCATGCATGGTACTAAATGTCCCACTGTTGCTGATGGCCCACAGAGGGTCCATGTGATCCCCACAAGATGGAATTTCTCAGTTTGCTTTTGTAAAAATGTAGGTAAGTCCACACACAAAAGGACGATGTTAAACAAAACAATATTCAGGTTGCAAAGTCTTGCATTCAGAAAATAGGAAATCCCAGTATTTGGGCTGCCCGTGAGACCTGAGCCCAGTCCCTGGGGCTTATGCATTCTGAGACAGTCAGTAATTCCATGAGCACAGACTGTGCTGTTTCTGCCTCATTCACTGCACAGGGTGGACAGCGTTCAGGGAATGGGGCAGGAGTTCCCTATTTCCATTCAATGGCCCCTCCGTCATCTATTGCCATCCTCCAAACCCTGCCCTGAATACAGGAGACTCCATCTCCTCACGGGCTCGTTTCCATGACGCTCAGCACTGGGGGGGCCACGAGCCTCACAGCTGAATTCTGAATTCTTTCTGAGGAGGGGGAGTATTGTCAACCTCACTTTCCAAGCAGGGGACTAAGAGGTTAGATTTTCAATGAGCTCAGCACCTGGCAGCTCCCACCGAGGCACCAAATCCATCAGGGGTTCGGAGCAGACCATCGCTCAGCAAGCCAGTGGCAAGGACAGGACAAGAACTCACAGCTGCCTAGTGCCTCGCCTTCCCGTCAGCGGTGCTGAGCACTGCTGGAAGTCAGCCCACAGGTGTCTCATGATGGGCGCCCAGGAAATAAGGAGCACCCATTTCCTGGCCAGCAACACAAATAATGGACACGTAGTTTGTGACTGCATGAGGCTGGCGATGCTGAAATCCTACTCTGCCTGGCAACTCCTTTGCTCAGTGGGGTCATGGGGGGCGGAGGGCAGGAGAGCAGAACTCGACCCATGCTGACACAAGGAAAAATGGAATGATTCTGCAGGAGGTTTTCGGAACAGTCATGGTGGGAGCACAGGCTGCAGAGTACAGGCCTGAAACCTTCTCCTATTATCCAGCACACGGTCCGCAGTCCTGTGCCTAGCTACCAGCAATCCTGGCTCATTGTCCTGGGCTCTCGGGCTGCTGCACTGGATGCTCGCATGGCTGTTATGGATCAGTCACTGACAGGAGCTGAGAGCAGGCCATAATTCACTGTATTGCATGTGAGTGACTGCACCCCACCAGGGGTCTGGAATTTTGACACTTTTGTTGTCCCAAATTGGGCTGAAAAATCAACATTGAATTTTTTTTACAGAATGACCGTTCTGGAAAATTCCAGCTCAGGAATGGCGGAACATTGCATTTTGAGTCACGGGAGTTGTAGTTCGGGTGCCTCATGCCCCTGTTCTGCCCTAGGAGCTGGGCTTCCTGGCCAGCTGACATCTCTCACTTTATTACTGGTGGTGATGCATGAGCTAGAACAAACTCCGCAGAATTTGCCGTGGAGGCTGTTTGAAAAACCATCCTTTGACTTCCATTTGAGAAGTGATAAATGTAGGCCCTGCAGGCCGTTGTTACAGTCACTTTGCAAAGTAATCGAGAGCCCAAGGAAACCTCTTTACATCCCCTCTCTCTAATACATGCAGGTCCTCTCCTCACACGTAGAGCATAAATCCTCTGGGAGCCAGAGGATGGAGCTGATCACAGATGAATTGATAGAACGTGGCTCTGGGAGCAGAGTGACCTCAGTGACATGTCCTACCCTTTTTTTGTCTTTCCCACACAGTGCAAAAGGACTGAGTATAAAGTGCTGCTATATATATGGCTTGCTGTGCCATTCAGCTGGACAGCATGAAGTCCATGTTCACACTGATCTGTCTGGCATTAAAGGATTGAGAGGTTATGTTGTTGGTTTGGATGTGTAGAAATCTACCATGAGTCATTATTTCCAAGAAGCCAAATACTTATTTACAGGATGCTGGTGCAAATTGTGTATCACAAACTGTATTCCTAATAAACTCACCCAAACTGAACACAGTCAGTCTCTGCTGGCTCACAAAATTAATTAGATTTTGGCACTGAACCTAGACACATAGTTAATGAAAAAGAAATTTTACAGTGAAGGGGTTTCAGCAAAGAAGCAAATCTTACCTGCCTCTGAGTTGGCTCCTATCTGTCAGCATAGCGGATTTACAGCTGAAATTAGGCACATAAATATATTCAGATGGGCTATGGGGTAGACTACAGCTCAACATATCAACCTTTGTCTATACACAGACATTGCAAACACAAAGTGCTTCAGAACTCATGCTGAGATCTGGATTGCTAATATTTCCTCTTCAAGCACAATTCTTATTATTAGTTAAATTGCTTGCATATTTTTTTAACTCACAAAAATTTGGAAACTTTCCAAAGGTTTCATCCCACTTATTTTCTTTTATGAGTTTTCTGCAGAATTTTGTCCTAAAAATGGTACATGAAAACTGACTAACAACCCAAACCAACAAATAAACAAAAAAGGTTTTGTCAAAAAGTGGAAAACTTTGAGAAAATCAACAAGTTTTCAGGAAAATCTGTTTTCTAAAATGGCCAAATTGCATCAGAAAAACCACCAGGTGTATTATTTCCTCTTTTTACTGCTGTAGCTCTGAGTGTGGGTCAGTGCTGCACAGTACCAGGTGCTGTACAGATCCACAGAGAATCCAGAGGCAGCATTTCCTGTCTGCTCCAGGTAGGTTGATCCAGGACAAGTCCAATGATTTGCAGAGAAAAGAGCCCAGTTCCTCTAGCAGAGTTCAGTCACCGACACCATCAGGACTGACCCCAGTGGCCAGAGCACCCCTGCCCCCAGCATGTTTCTGGCTCTCTCGGCCCATGTGCCCAGCAGCCGGGTCCGGGCGCGAAGCAGAGGGGGCAGGCCACCGCTGCCTTCCCAGCCGGGCTATCAGGCAACCACTGTGCTGCACAGAGGCAGCGACCTGGAGCAGTCACCCTCAGTCAGTGTAAAAAGCGGCTCCGTCCCGTTCTTTCCACTCCCCACCTTAGCCAGGCTGCCAGGGAGAGCGGCTGAGTGAGCTGGAAATGTGCTGGGGGTTAAGGGGGAGGCACAGCAGGAGAAGAACAGAGTCTCCCCCCCACATACACACAGGTAACTCTGGTGGGGTGGGGAGGACATGGGCAGTGGGTTGCTGGGGAAGACTCCAGGAGCAGGTTCCCTGACCTCTGCTTAGCCAGAGGTAGGGGCATTGCTCAAGACCTGTGCCACCCCTCCTGAGGTGTCCACGAGCTCCAGTGATACACTGGTGCTGTGAGTCTCTCTGGGTTGAGCCCAGCCCCTGCCAGGCCCAGAGGCACGTGATCCCCGTTCCTGTGGTCCCAACCCACCAGAAGCTGGCAAGATTGGCTGCCCTGGCCCAGGGAGGTGGGGCTGGAAGTTCCTCCCAGAGGCGACACATGGGGCAGTCATGTGTCCTCCCCTTTACATTGTGCCCCCCCAGTATCAGGAGGCACCAGTCATCTATGCCTGGCACAAAGACCAGGAGCAATCTGGCCTCTTAGATCAGTTCAGATCAGTATGTAAAAGGGCAGGGTCTACATTTTCCAACATGGCTGCTGATTGCGGGTGCCCAGCTTGAGATGCCATAGAGGGCCTCTGAGCTCTAGAGGGGGGTGTTGGACACAGGGGCCTGCCAGGTCATGACTCCCATGCTGGGCACTAGCCATGTCTAATGTAAGGGCCGCTGGCCCTGTGGCAGTGCCTCAAGGAAAGGGGACAAGGTTACCAGGAGACACCTGGAAACTCCACCTGGAAACCATGCCTTACTTCAGGCCCGAGTGACCCTCTGCCCCAGACCAGCAAAGGAAATAAACAGGACTTGTGCCCTTTACTGGTGCTGTGTGACGGAGAAAGCAGGCCTAGAAAGTGGCTTGTTTGTGCTTTTTTTCTGAAGGCGATGCCTTTTTCAGCTTGTGTTTTTCATTGGAAACCCAGGTCTTGTCTGCCCTGCGGTGGGCAGAGCTCCAGGGAAATGAGACCATCCTCAGAGCAGGACACTGGACGCTACCTGACTGACAGGGGAAGAGATTTAGAAACAGACGGTAACGCTCTGCTTTTGGTTGCTTGTTATTAACACCTACTGTACTTTACTTCACTGTCTAATATCATTTTGGAAAAAGGTGTCTGTCAAAGATCCAATACTGTGCCCCTTCGCTGAACGTGGCAGATCCCCAACAGCTCCCTGGAGACCTGCGAGGGCGCCTCCAGCAGAGCCAGAGAAGAGGGGACATCCCTGAGGTATCCAAGGGCTGGGGTACACACTGTGGTAACTCTCCTGCCATCGCTTACCCCGATGAATGAGTAGCAATAAGCCAGATCAGCCTAAGCACCTTTCTCTCCATACAGCTGCCTCCACAACACAGCTTGTGCCGCTTTAACTAGGTTGCTGTAAACTCAGCCCAGGCCCTGAAGTAGCGATGTGAGGACGAGCACTGTGTGGACCAGGCTTAAGGTAAAAACAAGCGGAGTTAAAAACCAACCTCTGCTATTGAAGCCTCCATTAGCCCACACCAGAAGGCAGGAACGGTACAGCTCGGTCCTTGCAGGCTCCATTGCAGATCCCTCTAGCGGTTCCAGACAGGAGCGCTGAGCCATGACCAGCAGCAACAGGACCCTGGCTACAGCGGTGACTGTTGGGAAGTCAGTGTGCAGCTCAGTGCGTGCTCTGAGGACAGGTGGGCAGCGTGCTGTCACATCACTGCTGCCTACTCACACGTCAGCCGGGTGTGTGTCATTGAGCGGGGGCCATGCTGCCCCCTTCTCCACTTTGTGCTGCTGCTTTGCAGTGTCCTTACTGGCCCTGTCAGGGTGCACAGGGCAAAGGGGTGCTGCTGTTTGCCTTGGTTTCTGACCATGCTAATGGCTCCCCTCCACTCAGCTGCAGCTGGTATGCAGCATGCTCTGCAGATGGTTTGCACAGCTGTGTGGATCTGGCAAGCAGCTGTTGCACTCTGCACTTGTTACCCAGGCAAGGGACAGAGAAATCCCCCTAGTTGTGGTGCAGAGTGGGAAGGCACCACTGTCTCCTGGCTTCCGCAGCCCGCTGGGCACCTAAGCCCAACCCGCCACCCCCAGGAACAGACAGTCAGTGGCCAGGAGTGAGGATGCAAGGGGAGCCTTTCACTACCCCAGCGAGAGCCCAGATTATTACAGGAGCAAGGGGTGCCCAGGGCCAAGTGAGGCTGGATTTGAGCCTCCCTTCCTTTTGGGCAGACCAGCATGCACCCAGCAGCACCAAGGTGCAAGGTCTGTAGGCCAAGCTGCCTCTGCCTGCCCTGATTTCTCAGTTCTAGAGCCAGTGATTGGATCTGTCCCCCGGGCTCTCAGAGCAGCTGCTAACACCACCTCCAACCCATCCTTCCCCTCAGCCCTGCAGCATGGAGGGGTGGGAGAGAGCTGGGGAAGAGCAGCTATTTGGGGGCTTATCCAAAGAGCAGAGACCTCTTGCTTTGACAGCACCCCATCTGCCCAACCAGGACCCCCGGGGGGAGGGTGGAGCAAAGCCCACTTGCTAAGGGCAGTGCCTCTGGGGTTGCCAGCTCCTTCCCGTGCCCAGCCTGGGCCCAGCGCAGCCTCACCTCCAGCAGGCGGCTTTACTGGCTGGCATGCAGAACTGCCCGTGCTCTCCTGGATTTGAGGCTGTTTTTATGAACTTGGAGCTGAGAGCAGCTGTTTAGTTTGAAGGGAGCGAGGAATGTATTAATAGCCGGCAAGGCGCGCTCCAGCTTCTCCTCTCAGCGAGCTGTTTGCTTTAGGGAAAAAACACTTCACTTTTTCCATTCATTTCTATCCTTTGTTAGTGGCTCAAGCGCCCGCCCACAGCACACTTGAGGCTGTGTTAACCCCGCACCTGCCACATCTATAGCCTGCGCTTTCATGCTTCAGAGATGGGCACATGCAGACAAAACAGCTCCCAGCAGGGATTATCCTGGGCCCTTTGGCACCAAAACCTTTTGCTGCCATAAATACTGACCTGTGTAGTCACTGGGACCAGCGCAGAGGACACAGGGTCACATGCACCAGGACAGCGTATTTACAGGTGACTCTGAGAAATGTTGGCGCCACCTTTGCCCTCCACCAGGCTGGGGTCATTGTCTCTTGGCCCACAAATAATTAATGTGCACTGGTGAAAGCTGTTCCAGACCAAGAGCTCCATTCACAGAACCTTTGATCATCTGCAAATGAGTTTCGCAGGCCTTTCAACCCAGCAGCACTGTCACTGGCCCTGTGTTTTACGGTGGGGCTTAGCCTCAGGGACATAAGAACATAAAGATGCAGACAGGATGCAGATCACAGAGGACACTACAGCACTGCACCCCAGCACTAGGGCCCCATGCACACATGCACCCCACCAGGGCACTGTACCCCAGCATTCGGGTCCCATGCATGCACCTCCTGATCAGGTACTGCAGCATTCCCAATTCCTCATATATTTATAACTAGTGCAGAAATGGAGTGTGGATTATCCAGAAGGGACCCTTTATTGTGCCTAGAGCCAGGCTTCTGGCAGGAGCCAAGCAGCCTGCCTTCTGAGATGTACCTGCCCGGCATCTGAGCCCATGGGGCTACTGGCAAGGCATCTCAGGAGCTGGCATGCTATAAGCTGGTTGCTGCCCTGCTCTCCCATTGATGAAAAGAGAGTGACGCGTCTTTGCTAAGCCAAAACCATCTGTTTTCGATTACAGAGGACTCCTTGTGGTCTGGGGTCTGTTCTGCCTGCTGCTTGCCTGGATTCTTCCTGGAACACAGCAATTGCTTTACAACACCATAGACTAGAAGAGGCATCCTGCTGAGTCCCTACCCATCCTGAACTTTCCATAAGCAAGGCTCTGTTTTTAACTCACAAGGTCTAGAAGAGGGCTGGTTTCCAGGGGAGTGAGGCAGCGGTGGGGACCCTAGGCAGAGCACCCAGCTGTGAAGGACAGGGGCAGATCGGTAATAATTTACGACTACCATATGTGACCTGGCTCTTAGGGTCTATGGGTTACTGGGATGTGTATGTAAGGCATATGCAAAAGGAAGTGCTACAATCTTATTGACACCTGAAGTTTTCACAATCGTTGAACTTTCGGAATACGCCCCCGGCATTCCCTTTTGTAGTTTAGTTTAATAGCAGGAGACAGGACAATGGCTCTAGATTTGCAACACGGCAGGGGTCACTAAGGGACAATGCCAGAGCGATTAGCTGGGAAGATGCTGCTACGGTACTGGGCTGAGCTGCACCTGAGCTCTCCCCCTTGGACTCTGCGGGCACTTGTTCTGACAAGCCCCAGTTCACCCCATGTCAGCTGGCTCACGAGGCTACTCCACCCAGTTTCACCAACTGTAGGTACGTCAGATGTCCCCCCAGGTGTGGGACGGTGACCAGTGTGAAAAGCAGTGAGTCAGGGGAGCTCCGGCACAAACCAGGGTGAGATGTAGGCTCATAGAAACGTAACGAGCAGAAGGGTTCAGGGTTAAAAACAATAGATGCCTATATGCACCTCCTCTTCCCAGGGTGCTCCTGGGGCCTGGGGCCATCTCTTTGCCCCTCAGCCTTTAAGCCCCACGTGTTGTATGGCACCTGTGCTGGTGTAACTGGAGTGCTGCTGTTCACTCTATGCCAAGCCAAGGTGGGCCTGAGACTATGTACGAGGAGGCCAGGCCAGCCCTGCCAGGCACCCACACTGTGGTCCCCTAGTGCAATAGACAGGGGGGAAAATGGGTCCCACACGTGATGCAGTGAGTGCCTCCCAGGGAAAGGCATGACACAGAGAGCCCAGTGCTGGCTCCAGGAGAGCAGCCATCCCAGCTCTGTGCTGGGATGTGAGTGAGCATCTGACAGTCCACTGAATCTAAACCAACTGGCTGAGCCAAGCCCTGTGTCTCCCATTTTATGGCCATTGCTGTAACACTTGGGCGAGAAGCACTTTGTTTTTGTAGTGGAGGATAGCACCTCAGTCTCCAGGCCCTGAAGAGAAATCCGCTGGTACTCACAGCTCCCTGCAGAAAGCCTACTGCCCGTCAGAGCCATTGTATGCCCAGGGCAGCCTCAACTCCCACAGGCAAGGCGGGCAAGTTACATTTGCCCTCCACATCTGGGGATCTGGGTATGCATGCCAGCCCAGACTCCTCAAAACCTCTCACTCGTCAGCCAAACCAGAGATGAGAGTTGCCAGCAGGGATGGCGGCTGGCTGGTTGCATGGCTGACAGCTCAGAGAGGGAAACCACCCCCATCCACAGGCCTGTGCTCTGCAGCAAACCCCCAGGGCTGAAGTGGGACTTACATAGGCCCCGGGTCACTGTGCTAGCCCCCTGCCTGGGGGTGGATTTCACTCCACACAAGCCTGTGGTTTGGTAGCTCTGCTGAGCACATCCAGCCGGGGATGTTTATTGTTATTGTTTTAAAGGGAAGCATGAAGGTTAGTGCAGTTGGGTAAAACGTTGTAAATCACGGCAGGGACGGCTAGCTGAGCGCTGCAGAGAGGCTCCCGCACAGCGCAGCCCACACACAACCAGAAGAACAAGGAAGTGAGAGAGCCATCTGCTCTCCCTGGAGATTCAGGGACAGGAGTCACGGATGGGGGCAGGCCCCTGGTAGAGCCAGCCCTCGGGGTCAGTAATGTGAGACCCTCAGCAGAGCAAGAGACACGAAGTGCATCCCCTAATGCTGACTGTTTATGCTGTGTCACAGCGTGTGCCTCTGGGGCTGCCTGGAAGTTAATAAATCAAGACCTGGGTTTAAACTATGTCAACTAGCAGCAATGCCCCCAATATTTCAGTGCTGCAGAGGTCTGTGAGCAGCAAGGTCCCGCAGCTACATATTTCAACACATATCAAAGACTTTTGGAATTACACTCCACGATATTCCTCCCTGGGGCTACATCAGTGGGGAACTGGGCCTATTGCAACTAAACGCTCCTGAACTGAAAGGCCTCGCTCCTCTTTTATCTGCTCAAGCGATGTACCAATCCATTCCTGCTCAGCAGACGTTTACTTTCCAAGCCTACTGGAAGGCCACACAGACACAACCTCAGTCCTAGCCTCAGTCTACAGCATGTCCCCAATACTCCGTCCCATCCAATTTTACATTTCTCCCACCACAGGGCTTCTGTTATGTCCCCTGGGACATGGCTCCACATGCTCATAGATAGTACAGCCAGGAAAACAGGATTTCCCCAGTATCCAGCCTACCTTTCCCTTTGCTGAGCTTCCCCCTATGACTCCTAACTGTAACACCCCAAGCAGCTCCTCTACCTCCATGGTGCTTACACCCTGCACCTACCTGCAGACAGCCCCTAGCTCCGTTTGCTGTCCTTTAGCTGAATTACACATTTATCTCTTCCTCATAGATCAGCTCTAAATCACTCCAACCATGCGCCATTTTTGTTTCCCTTCTCTGAGTTCCCTCCAGTCTATTGGTGATACGTGAACACAGTGCTCTGGCCAAGTCTCGCCAGGGCTGCACAGTGGGATGCCTCTGTCCAAAACCTCATGAGAATTTTGCCCACTTTTTGATTTGCAAATTGGTATTCCATATGGCCAGGAGTCCCGCATCATGCTGAGCACTGCCTGGGAAATGACGTTTCAGATGTGTGCAACCATGGATGCAGGGATGTAACCCTCCTGTCTACACACACTGGAATTTCCTAGCCACATTTTTGAGGCAGATAGGTTGTCATTTAGACAGTGAGGACAATCTCATCTTGGTGAGCAAAGGTGAAAAGTGAGTGTTAGCACAGGGTTATCAGAACATGTGCACTGAAAGATTTAATTGTTTACATATTGTGATAGACCCAGGCCAGTTGGGTACAGCAGAATAGCAGAAGGCAGATATACTGGCCACTGGATTAACAGTTTTCTGTTCCGTGACTGACCAGAGCAGGGGCTGCTCCAGGCTAATGAGAACACCTGACTCTAATTAACCTGTAACGAGTCAGGTGAAGCCATTAAGCTAATGTGACCACCTGACTCTAATTAAGGCCCTGCTGATACTATAAAAAGGGCTCACTCCAGTCAGGCAGGGGAGAGACAGGGAGCCAGAGGAGAGGAAGTGCGGCTGAAGGGCTGGTTACTGAAGACACCCTCAAACCATCGTTAAAGGAGCCCTAAGGTAAGGGTGAAGAAGGGAGAAGCAGGAGAGCTGTGGGGAAGTGGCCCAGGGAAATGTAGCAACTCTGGCAGTGAAAGGTTGGCTGCCAACAACTGCTACCACTAGGGTCCCTGGGCTGGAATCCGGAGTAGAGGGCGGGCCTGGGTTCCCCCCAACCCACCACTACAGGAACAGCTCCTGGAAGGGGAAGTCAGGTCCCTGTTAGGACAGGAGGCTGAACAGAGACTGTGGGAGTTCTCTCACCAACCTCCTTGCAGCCTATGATGAAAAGGGCTCAGTAGACTGTAACCCTGGCCCTAGAGAGAGAAGGGCTACGTGGAGGGTCACAGTGAGCCACTGAGGCTAGCATAAACCGCCTAGAAGCACAGGACCCACGGGGGCAAGGTCAGAGCTCTGCCACAATATGTTATGCTGCATAAACCAATTATAAACTTTTCCTTACACTAATTTGCATATGTGGTTAATGAATTAGACCCTACACATCAAAGTAGCCGTACAAATGAGAAATAGCAATCAACCGGGGCAGCTCATTGAGACCCCCGGAGGCAGTTCCCGGCAGTGCTGTCAGGAAGCTTGCAGGAAATTCTTACATTTCAAAATCTGTTTTGCTCCTGAATTGGAACCAAAATATCAAATTTTGAAATTTACCATGGGATGGAGAATCCAAAAAATTGCACTTAGAAAACCAAACATTTCATTTTGATAGTGCTGAATTGTTACAATATAAAATATTAAATATGATATATATTATACAATAGTATATGTAATATAATAATAAATTAATGTTATAATGTAATACAAGAGTCTAAATGACAAAGTTGATATGAAATATTTGGACATTGAAATGAAATGAGAAAGGTGAAAGTATTCATTACAAGACTTTTCTGTCAAAAATTGTATTGAAATCAACCCCTTTCCTGTGACACATTTTGAATTTTATGAAAGTGCATATTCAAGGGAAAAACATTGCGTAAAATATTTTGATCAGCGCTGCTCCCGGGGAGCCCAAAGGTGCACCCTCTTTCTCAGTCTAGCACGAGAATGAGCTGAGTGGCTGCACAGGACCCTTCTAGCCACTGAGTTGCTCAAAATTTTTCAGATGGAAAAATTTCCTGCCAAAAAGCATTTTTTTCCATGAGAAAAGATCATTTTGACAACACTTTTTCAATTTTTAGAAGGGAAATTTAAAAATGAAATTAAAATATTTGTTTTGTTTTAAATTTTCAAATATATGAAATTTCAGATTTTTATTTTCACCCTCCTCTTCCTTCTTTTCCTCCTGAATGCAGGGGAATGGACCATGCCTAGTGCTGGGTGTAGGGGTTTTCCTCCCCTTTTTCCCTTTTTCCACTCTGTCATTTTCCAAAACTTCCTCAGCTATGGCACAAGGAAAAAATGAGACTGTGACAAACATTGCTTGTAACTGTATGCAATATCTTTGGGGACCATATTGTATTAAGATGACAGATTACAGTGGGCCAGGGATTTTATAAAACTCCAGAGAGGAGGGTTACCACAGCCCCTCCAGGAGCCAAAAACATTGGGGAGTGATTAAAGTGAATCACTTTGGCTTTAAACCCATCCAGACAGGTACCACCTTCTGGGGAGCTTTGCATATATCTATTAAGACTAGGTTTTCTGGAGACCAAATGACAAAGAAAGGGCTTGTGACATAAAAAGGCTGCATTTAAACTGATTCATGGCCTTTTTTCTGATCCAGAAAATGGACAAGAGCTGCTGTCTAAGTGCCCCAACCCTTGTAGAAAGGTTAGAAAGACTTTGGTCTCCTAGGGCCCCATCAGCCTGGTGGGTGACTCCTCGTAAACTTTTAGCATGTGTATAGGAACTTGTATTGTTTTTATGTTTTCTCTGTAAGGCTTTTACCTTAAGAATAAATGTGCTTGCTCAGAAGGAGCTGGGTGGTAACTGGTAACTGCTGGCGAGACACTGGTCATAGGCCTCAGTCTGGCCATTAGGCAGACTGGCTTGTGGGGAATATCACAGCGTAGGACAGGAAGCTGTGCAGTTTAAAAAGCCCAGTCAGGAGGGAGAGAGACATAGGTCTCCACCCACGAGAAGGGACAGCTGGGAGCCGGAAACCTTAAGTGAATGATGTTGTGGGACCATGAAAGTGGAATCCAGGTGCAGTTACCCTGGAACTGTGACGAATACCATGTCACCTTGCCATTCTGTATTGTTTCCAAAATCAAGGGAAAAAAATTCCCCAGCCAACTATAGTCTACTCCTCCCTAATGTGACTTTTCCATGTCTTCAATTGCTGTCATTGCCATGGAGATATGATAGCGAATATGGTGGCAGCAAGTTCAGGAATGGGAGAGGAGTAGTTCTCCAGACATCTCTTTAAATAGAAATGGTTCTGCTGAAATCAAAGGTAAAACTCCCGTTGACAGCAGTGGGGTCAGGATTTCACCCTTGATTCCCACAATGTAAACCTTTTGCTCTGTATGAGTGAGAATGGCCCTTCTGTCCATTAGTGATCCCTTTCCAAGGCACTCATTGCTTTCGTAGATAGGCTGGGCTCCAAACATGTGGATACTCTGTGGATCCCTCAAACTGGATCTGAACTTTGTTCAAGGTGGCTTTTAATGATCATTTTCTCCCCCACAAAATCCTCATGCTTTCTGTAGCTCCTGCTGCCTGGAATGCTGAGCTAATGGCTTGGTAGAAGGAACAGCCAATGAAAGACTGAATGCATATTCACAAGGGTGAAATTCTCCCTTAAGTGGTCTCAGTGCCAACCATTATCAGGGAATGTGACTGAGATCAGAAGATTTCCCTTTGGCAAATTACACTGATACTGCTACTCTGATAGGCCTCCAATCCTCCTCCAGTTCTGAGAACCAAGACACAGATAAATGATCCATCTCCACAATGACCCATGCAAAGACATCCATACCCTGGCAGCCGCGGCAAGTTATCAGGAAGAAAAAAACCAAAACAAGCAGGGATTTGATTTCCCCACACACAAGGCAGCCATTTCTTCCCACAAAAGGACAGAATCTGTAGGGGACATGATCACTGCCCATTCCAGACCTCCCAGACAGTCCGATACAGATCACACATGGCACCATGGCACTTTCATAATAGCTCTTAGCTGGACAATTCACTGTCATCTTGTTTTTAAATAGAAGAGATCAAAGCTATTCTTAGATCCTGTGCATGAGATTAAACCAACAGAAAGAGCTTTACATCTCTGGTTAGCAATAAACTCTTGTATAAAGCCGGTCAGCGGTGGCGTACCATGATATTTTTAGTCAGGCATACAATTCTACACTTGCATGCAAAATTGTATCCTACATGCAACATGACCTCATGCGTACGGCACGTGTGTGGTCACGCTGTGCAGAAGATTCCATTTTATTCTTCAAAATGGCATCCTCTGTGCATGTTTGGGGCTGGACAGAATCACACCACTGGCATAGCCGGTTCTGCGATATGCAGTATATGCCTTGCATACACAGATGGCATGCCACTGCTGGTCAAAACTTGCACTTTCTGTTCTGGGGAAAATCCCGACATTTCAAAGTTTGTGTCCATGCCAGATTGGAAGAAAAACAAAACAAAACAAAAATTGAAATTTCTCACAAAACAACATTTTAAAAACATCATTTTGGATTAATCATTTTGATTCCAATTTTACTTTATTTTATAGTAAAATGTAATTTAGACTCCACTATAAAATGAAATTAATTTCAGAATGAAACCTTGTTTCAAATGAAAAATAGAAAAGTTACATTCTGATAAGGTTGAAATGGAATGTCCAGACCTTATCAAAATAGATTCCTAAATCCTAAGGCCAGAAAGTACCAATGTAATCATTCAGTCTGACATCCTGCATAGCATGGGTCAGAACACTGCCCACAATTATTGCTTTTGAATTGGAAAGTATCTTTTAAAAAATCCCCAAAATGCTTTTTTTCCATTTTTTTAAAACAAAAATTCCTCAAATCAACAGGTTCCCGCAGAAAGTTTCTATTTTGACAAAATGTCATTTTCCAATGGAAAAACATTTGGTTGGAAATTTTTCAACAAGTTCTACTCATGTGTTTCACTAGCACAGTTCACCCCAGGCGATTCCAAAGCATCTGAGTCAGGAAGAAAGAATGATCTTGTGGTCTGAGCGGGACCCAAAGGCCTGCAGGCAACTCCTGGCTCTGTGTCCTTGGGAAAGCCACTTCATCTTTCCACACCTCAAGTCTAGCACTAGTCAAAGTGATTTCATTTTTCCACAGAAAATTTTGGGGAAAATGAAATAAATTGTTTTTATTTAAATTTTCCATGGAAAATTTTGATTTTCAGGTGAAACTCAAATACCAAATGCTGAAATATTTCAGTTTGCAAATCTTGGATGGGGGAGGTGGCTAGGGTGACCATATGTCCCATTTTGGCTAGGGCAGTCCCCTTTTTAAGCCCTGTCCAGGTAGTCCTGACTTTTTTGGCAAAACTGGGCATTTGTCCTGTTTGCTCTTGCCAGCTGATCATCAGTCGGCAAGAGCAAATGGGACAAACGCCTGGTTTTTCCAAAAAAGTGGGGTGTAACCCCTAGCAGAGTGCGGAGGAATGTGCAGGCAGGGAGAGGGAGGCGAGTGGTAACACCAGTCCTGTGCAGGAGGGAGGGCTCAGGAGAGTGGTTTGGGTGGGGCCAGCCCCACGCAGGCAGGTGGCAGGGGTTTGAGGCCAGCCCCAACTGCAGAGGGTAAAGGGAGACCTAGGGCCAGCCATGGATGGGTGGCAAGGGGGGCTCAGGCCAGTTCCACACATAGGGGAGAAAGGGGGCCTTCAGCCAGCCCTGCACAGGAAGGCGGTAGGGAGTCTTGGGCCAGCCCCACCTGCAGAGGTAGAGGGGGTCCTTGTGCTGGCCCTGGGGTGGGCAGCAGGAGGGGCTCAGGCCAGTCCCCTGCATGGGGGAGAAATGGGGCCTTGGGCCAGCTCCATGGGCAGGAGGCAGGGAGGGCTGTGGGGGTGGAGGGGAGGCATGCTCGTGCAGAGGGCCTCAGGCTGGCCCTGTGCAATGTCTCATTTTCCCTTTGGGAAAATATGGTCACTCTAGAGGTGGTTCTTGTGATTTCCTGGCCATGGTGCATTCTGGGAGATGTAGTCTGACTGGAGCTGAACCCATAGAGGAGAATGGGGGTTAGGCACTCTGACTATAACTCCTATAAGGCTCCGTGATGGCATTTCTAAATCAAAATGTTGCTGTTTTTGCACATGCAGAGTTTTGATGCAGAACTGAAGTTTCCAGTGAAAGTAGACACTTTTCACAGAAAATTTCATTTTATCAAAAATAATCCAGCTTAGTTGGAAAAATGTTGTCCAGCCCTACGTAATTCCCCCGCTGTCAGTAGGAATAATAGTCCTTCCTGCACAGGCTATTTGTCTTGTCAGCATTTCAGAGCAGGGGCTGTCTATCAATTCATGTTTGGACAGCCCCCAGCAGGGGAGGCTACTCTCACACCAGTCATCACAGCACAAGAAACAGCGACTGTGAGTATCAAAGCCCCAACCATTTTACTTGCAGGTCACAGGTTTGAATCTGGTCCAAGACTCTCAGTCTGAACTCGTTCTCCAGCTGCTGCCCCCTCCACCTATGCAAACCACTGAAGTCACCAGCAATGCTCCCATAATATCAGTGGGGCAGGGTTGGGGCCATCGCGACACTCCTCCCTGGGGATCCCAGCTGAGTGACTGTGACAGACGTCTCCCCAAGTCCTAGCTCATTTCACCAGAGACAGTTACTGATGCTTCCTTCCCTGCAAAGGAGGGGCAAACTGAGGCAATGGGTCTCTGCTTCTGGCCTCTCTCAGGGTCTGAGGTTGCTTTGAAAGAGGTGCCTGGTGTGCATTGAGGTAGGGCTGGGGAAGGTGATGGGCAGCCTGTGTGGTTGTCCCTGTCCAAAAGGCACCAGCTGTTCTAACATTCTCTGTGCATTGTTTGAAATGGATAAATAAAAGTGAAAGAGAGAGAGCCCCTTCCCGAGTGGCCAGTCTGGGCCGGCAGCTGCACTGGAGGTTGGGGAAGGCTCGGAGTTCGCCAGTCACTATAACCAGCGATAGGACCTAGCACAAGCACAGGGAATGGCTGTGTCAGCCTGTGCTCTACTCAGAGGGGGATATTTCACAGGCAGACTCTAGGGGTCGCCGGTCTTCAGCTCATCTTGCCAGCCTCGTCGTCTAGCCCTGCCCAGCCCTTTGAAATTGTCTGTCCCCAAGTGGCCATTAGGAGACCCAAACAGTCCCTGTATAAACAAACTCCAGGCTTTGCCAAGGCCGCACACCCGGGAGCTCAGCCCTTATGAAAGTGGAACATAAGGTTCCATCTGGAAGGCTCCCGGCCAAGGGGAGTGGGAGGCTGTGGGGAGGGATGTTACAGCACAGATGTGGACACAGGACCTCCCTAGGGAGGAAAGTGAGTGCATTTCTGCCCAGGGGACAGATCACTGGTCCATATAGCTCAAATTTCTGGTAGTGTGAGATGTTTTCATAGCACACAATCCCCCCACGCTTTCTGGTCACAAAACTGGGTCAGCTGGAGACCTGTGGCCAATAGGCAATCCCCAGCCAGGACAGGATTTCTCATAAACTCTCATAAACTGTAGAAGGCTCTTGTTACATGGCTGCACCATCTTTGGGGCAGGGACTCTCTCTTACTCTGTGGGGGGCGGGGGGCGCACGCATGCACAACGGGTTCCTGACCTCAGCTAAGGCCTCTGGTGCCATTGCAGAACGAATTATTAATAATAATATAATTATAATTACGAACTAATCCTCAGCATGGCCTGTCAAGTAGGGGAGTATCACCATCTCCATGGGCGGGGATGACGATGACTGAGGCACAATGAGATTACAGCAACATTTTAAAACATAGGTCCCTCAAGCTAGGTGCTAATTGCCATATTCAGGCACCTAAAAGCAAGCGACTCTTTCCTGTGGTGCTGATCAGCCCCAGCTCCCATTGACTCCACTGGAGTTGGGGGCGCTGAGCACCTCTGAAATTCAGCACCTGGCATCAAGGTAGTACTGGGTGGGGAGTAGTTTTTGGCTGAGAACATGAGGTCAGTGCCTGAGAAGCAGCTTGGAAGCGCTAAGCCTGCCTTTCCCAGGACCACACTGAGAGTCTTGGTCTGGCTCTGAGCTGATGCACGCAGCTCTGAATCACCTGTGACAAACACAGGCTCTGTTCCTCACTGAGCACTCACTCGCACAGGGCAGAGCTTTCCTGCAGGGTGCGTACGAGCGCCAGTCGACACCGAGAATTTCCCTTCCACAGGAAGTTCCCACCTTTCAACTTTTGCTTTTGTCCTAAATTGAAATAAAAAGTAGCAATTTCCAAACTTCCTGTGAAATAAAATGGCTGAAAAATTTTCTTTCAGAAATATTGAATCATTTTGTCTGGATAAGGCTGAAGTGCTTTGATTTGATTTGATCATGAAGATGAATATAATATAATAGAATAGTTCTAATGGTAGGTGCATTGACCCATTTGAAACAAAAAAACCTGATAATTTGTTGTTGAAAATTTTGACCTAATCTACATGTTCCTGTGAAATGTTTAAGTTTTGTAGATTTAACATTTTCCAACCAGAAACTGTTCCATTGGAAAATGTCCAACCAGCTTTAGAGCAGTGCGCTCTCAGCATATGGCAGGTGTGTGCAGCACGACCCAGCCTCAGTGTGATGGGGTGCACCTGGCCTTTGCGACTGGCCCTGCAGTCCTACTACACCCTGACCCAAGGAAGGAGCCGCGACGATGGGTCCTCCAGACCTACCTAGAGAGGCCTCATGGATGGAGCCAATCAGAGCCCAGCAGGCTCAATTAAAAGGAGCTGCAGGGCCTTAGCCGGCCAGTCCCTGGCTGGGACCGGAGGCGTGAAGCAGGGCAGGGCAGGGCAGGGCAGGGCAGGGCAGGGCAGGGTGGGTGGGTGCGTGCATGGGTGCTCCGCTCTGGCCACAGGAGCTCAAGATGGCCAGAGTTTGGTTCTAGCTGCCTTTGCTTAAAGTGGGAGAGCAGGGCCCTGAGAACTTCAATCCTAAGTGAAGGTGAAGATAGAGGGGATAGGTGGGACGATGCCCAGGGAAGCAGCAGTAACAAATTGAAGGGAACAGTGCACAGCTGCTGTTTACAGGGTCCCTGGGTTGGAGCCTGGAGCAGTGGGCTGGCCCGCGTTCCCCACTGACCACCTGTGAAGTGGTGTAAATCCCAAGAAGGGGACAGAGCTTGTTTGGAAGCCCGAGGGAAGAGCTCAATTTAAAGGACTTAGAGCCAGGGCTGAAGATCCTGGTGAGGGCCGGTAAACTGTTTTGTTGGACTTTTGCTACCCCAGGAAGGGTTCATTTTGAAGACCTGCCAAGCAAGGTTAATAACATACAGGGGGCTCCAGGAGCAGGAAAAGGACTGCTGTAACCCACACAGCAGCAGGAGGTGCTCAAGAAGTGAGTGTTCCCTGTTACACTCAGTCTTCAAAACATCATGCGAGCTGACTCTGATCCTGCTGGCAGAATTATGCGAAAGCACAGAGAGGAGCCAATGCAAAGAGACTAGGGAGGCGAGTGCAAAGGACCGATGGAGGAGGAGGAGGAGAAGTCTTGGATGAGGATTTCAGCAGAGGTGCAACTGAGACAGTGGCAAACATGCCATTGAGGATATAGGCCATGCCCCTGTGAAGACTCGTGTATGTGAGCAGTTCCAGTCACCTCGGAGGGCTGCTCGTGTGAGCAGATAAGCCCAGGTCAGGTGTCCGTAGGGCTGAGGCTAGGTTGGGATTCAGGCACAGACAGGCTGCCCAGGCGGAATGCCAGGAGAGACGTAGGCAGCCGGGTGGGTTTGGATGTGTGAGGTCTGGGGAGATGCTGGGCTCTAGCTGCTTCTTTGTAACAAGTCCTGCTGCTGTGATGTGGGGAAGGGAGATCAGTGTCCCTGCATGGAGCTCCCTGGCTCCCTGCTTCATGGAGCAGCTGCACCGGGTTCCCCACATTAGAGACCCCCAGGCGGCCACTTGTCTCAGTGAGTGAAGTTTGGAACAGGCCCACTCTGTGGTCTCTGCAGCCAGCTCCTGCCAGCGTCTCCAGAGAGTTTGTTTGTTGAAGGACATGGCGTTCCAGCCTCTGGATTGCTGGCAGGCCTGCCTCCCTTGGGACATTTTTAGCTCTGGCAGTCAGCAATGACAGGTCCCACAGCTCACACTCCACCCTGCCAGAATTCACAGCCTGGCCTCCATTGTCCCTCTGGCAGAGCTGGGCTTTTTCTGCCTCAGGCCTGCGTGAGCCCAGGGTGCGTCCTCCGGCCTGTCTGCTGTTATATCCTTGGGGGCAGCCGGTTTAGGAAGAAATCACTTGAGGCCAGACAGCAGACAGCTAACAAAATGACGATTTTATTTACAGACACAGAGCTCACCCAACCGGCCGAAGCTGGCTGGGCTATCCCCTAATAATCTAACTCAGTTGCCATAGGAACAAAAGCCATGACAACCAAATACACAACATCTGCACTGTGGATGGAGGGTGTTGGGATTCCCCTCACTACATTGTGTATCCAGTGAGAAGCTCTGCAGAGGGAAGGGAGTGATTGGGCAGGTGAAGATCCATGGCCAGCCAATCAACATGGCCTGCAGCAGTCATGTCATTCCCAGAAGGATTGGAGATGGCTTGTGGGACAGGCGCTCCCCAGTGCTTGAGAACCTCACTGTCTGTGCGGTTCAGAGGAGGAGTCATCTTTGATTGGCTAATTTGTACCGTGCTTTTAACAGGATTATCTATTCTTACAGTTACTAGTAATACTGAGTAATTAGTAATAATGAGTAATGCTACTGTTATTGTTATTTCAGCTGAAGCTGCAGTGAATCACTCCTGATCTCACCATTCCCTAAAACTGTTCTGTCTGCACACATTGCCCTCTGGCCCTTGAACTGCTGTGTTCTCATGTGGCCCAACCAAGACCAGGGAGGCAATACTCACTTGCAATGTGAGGTGGGGAGAGAAGCGAAACTTCCATTTTGCAGGAAATTCTGCAACTTTGACATTTGTTTTCATTCCAAAGTGGAATAAGACTAAAGGATTTTCTCCTTCAAACCATTTCATTATATGTCAAGCCAAATGTTGCATTTCAATAACATCAAATTGTTATATTACATTCTAAATTATTATAGAAAATAACATTCAAAAATTCAAACCTGAAACATTTCGTTTCTCTTTTGACTTTTTGTTTCATTTTCTGTTCTAGTTTATAGCAATAAAAGACATTTCAAAAGAGTGACTTCTTAACAAAACATCAAAAAGTTCCATTCCGAGAATATCTAAAAAGAATGTTTTGGCATCAACAAAATGGTTAGTTTCAAATGGATTTTTTCCTCCAAATCAGCCCATTCCCACGAAAAGCCAAGATTGTGACAAACCAGCCTTTCTGCTAGGACATACATCCCTAGCTCTGACAATGTACTTCGAGCCCCCTGCGCACAGACACATGCACACAGATACATTTATCTGCGCACACATATGTACACACATACACAAATATAAAGCCATGTGCACACATACATACACATACGGGCACACACGCATACACATGCATACACCCCTATGCACACGCATTCGTGCTTTAGAAAATGTTTCCTTTAGATAAAGTGATAAATCATCTGAAAATGCGCAAGTGCTTGTCATAGAGTTTAACTTGTTAGTTCTTGGGATTCACCAGCTGCCCTGCGGCTATCTGTGAATCAGAGCAGACTTGCCCATGTT
Source organism: Mauremys reevesii (assembly GCF_016161935.1). Lineage (NCBI taxonomy): Eukaryota > Metazoa > Chordata > Testudines > Geoemydidae > Mauremys > Mauremys reevesii. The sequence continues at coordinate 20,467,536 of NC_052637.1, forward strand.
GCTGTAGCCTGACCGGAAGGAGGGAAAAGTGCCAGTGTCACACAGGGGCCTTGTCTTGTCAGATTTGCAGCCCACTTTTGCAGACCCAGAGGGTCAGATGGTCCCAGCTGGTGACATCAGCGTCCACTCTCACCCAATCCAGATGGACCACTAGACGGGTGTTTTTCCCATCACTGCAACTGTTCCTTACACATGGCTTCCCCTCTGGCCCTTCAATGGCATTGTCCTCGTGTGGCCAAGCCCAAGTGATGTGTGTGAGATGGAGACAGCACCGGGAGCCTTCCAGGCCACCCCATTCTCACACATGCAGCCAGAAGATAGTCTTTTCAGGGATTACTTCCCCAGGAGAAGAGCAGGTCGCTCTGCTTAGTGTGAATCCCAGTGCACCAGAGCTCAGCCAGCCTCAGCTTGTGCCCTTATGCTCAGAGCATCTGCTGGGAAAACAGCCCTGGGGCCATGTCAGCTGAGTGCTCTGACCATCCCACTGACTCATTGGCAGTTCTCCTTCATATGGGCAGAGAGCTTCCTCAGTGCCAGACTGACCCTAGTCTGCTATGGATGGGCAGGGACCAGTGCCCTCCTCATGTCCCTGTGCGCACAGCCATCTCTCTTCCCGTCTGTTAACAGCCAAACCCAAAGGACGGCTGCAGGGTCCAGTCTGTTTAAAGAGAGGAACAAAGCAGCCACAGAACAGGAGACTCACTGAGCTGAGGCAGGTGCAGACGCTGCGTGTCAGCAAGCCAGTGACAGCCAGTGGTAACCCACGTGGCAGAGCCCAGCCTGGGCCTTTGGTAGGTTCTGTCTGTGGTGTTTCAGAGCAGGCTGCCCTGTGGAGACCTGGCTCTTTGGTCTCTTCAGACTCTGAGGTCTGCTCACTGCCCTTGTGTTCTCCTCTGGCACCCTGAGGGGCTGGTGCATGCTCCCCAAGGCATGTTCCTGAAGCAGGGCTGTGCTTCTTTCACATGTCCACCAGCTTACTGGCCAGCTCCCTGCTGCTCCAAGCAAGCCCTTAGCATGCCAGTGTGCAGCCAATGGCAGAGCCCCCATCAGACAGCTCCGTTCCCAACATGGCTGCAGGAAGAGAGATGCAGGCAGCCGTCCCTCTGCTCGCTGGCTCGGATGGGACAGCTCCCTCCTGTCTTCTTCTAACTCCCGGCTGAAGTCCTGTCACCCAGAGGAGGGACCTTCATTCCCAAGCCCTGGAGGAAGAGAACTGGCCTCCGTGCTGATTTCAGTGCCCCTACTTGCTGCTGGTATCTCCTTGTAAGGCTGTGGCCACATCACCCACCCTACAAACCTGCCCCCCCACCGTAAGTACCCAGCCAATGGCGCACTGTCTCCAGTGGGTGCTCTGTCTCCCACAGAACTCAGAGCACTGTACAAAGGATGGGTGTATCTTGTCCGCTGCATTCCACTAAGGCCAGGAGGGGGGTAAGTGACTCGTCACAAGCCACATGGTGAGTCACTAGTGGAGCCAAGTATAGAACACCGCTTCCCTGAGCTCCACTTCAGCATGGTATTGAGGGGACCATGCTGCACCCTGAAGCCGCCTCTGCCACCCCCTGGTGTGGCTCAGGGCTGGGTTTGATCAGTCAGATATAAATATATCCCTGGCTATAATAAGAGGCTGGTCCCTGTGCTGTGCCGGGAAGGCTCTGGCAAGCTGGACTGCGCTACCCCTCTTGCACTGGGGCGATACGCAGCTTCCCAGAAGTACTATGCCAGGAATTCATTATGCTCCAGACGCAACTTTTTCGCTTCGCAACGGCAGAGACACACAAAACCAAACAATCTGTAACACTCCTCTACAAGAGCGAAACAGTGATAAAAGTGTGCAGAAGGGGGGAGCATCCCCAGGGCCTGTTGTTATCCTAGTGGGCAGAGAAATAGACTGGATTGTCCAGCTGGCTGATTTACCCTGGCTCGACAGCGAACATGCACCTGCCCCTCAAAGCTTCTAGGAGAATTTATTAACACTCCGGCAAAGGAGAGACGTTAACACTGCTAAACACTGCTCTGCAGGTTGGCAGGCTGTGCTGCAGGATGCAGCAAGGGCATAACCAAGGTCTGGCTGTGTGTCTCTTTCTGGCTGTGTCTCCCATCACCATACTATCTGGGCAGCAAGCTGCTGTATTAGTAATGAGACCTCGCCACACCACACTCGCTAGCCCCAGCCCAGCATGTGATCCCGCTGCAGTGGGAATCAGTGCCACAATGTGCCCATTTCCCTGGTGGGCAGGTTGTTCACGCCTGGCCTTCCCAGATCCCCGTATTGCCAGTTCTCATGATATTTGGTGCTTTTCTGCCCCTGCTTCTGGAGTCACATGGTTACCTGAGAATCACTGCTTCCCTTGAAAAAGCAAAAGTAAGCTCCACGTGCTGCCGATGGCAGAGAGAGGCTTGGGAATTGACTGCGAAGGCTCCAGCCCAGAAGACAATGCAAAGAGAACCTGGCATGTAGTATTTTAAAAATCTCAGGAGTTTTAAGCCAAATGCATGATTGTCTGGATCTCACTCAGGAGTTTGGGGTGCACAAGCTCAGCTGTATCATGTACCTACAAGTCAGAAGCTCTTTGCTGGCTCTGACAGGCCCAGCACTGAATGAGGCCATGTTTGGGCTGGCCAGGCTGACACTAAAATCCAGCTGCTGCCAAAGGGCAGGAACCCATGGGAGGAGGCTCTGGGGAGAAGCACTCATGGAGACCCCACTCTGCTGGAGGGGCAGCTGCCCACCCAAACACCTTGTGGGTCCACAGGAAGGAGTGGAGGGCCAGGGATATCTGCTTGGAGTCCCTGGACCTAGCCAGGGCAGGAATAGCCCTCTCCACATATAAGGGAGCAGCCCTTATTCAGGAGGCCTCCACACTGGCTCTGCAGGAGACCTGGGCACAGGGGGTGCATCCGGGAGTGGGTAGATTGTGTGCATCCAGGCCTTTGCCCCAGACATTCAATGTCCAGCCAATGGCTTTTAGTGGCCATGGCAACAAAGATGGTCCTGGGAAGCCACTGGATGGGAAGGCCGAAGCCACCTCCCCTGTGCCCCTGAGCCAGCACAGGGAAGAATCTGCCCCTCTGGGTCATCACACTGCTCTGGTCCTGGCACTACCTAGCTCCCTGGCAGCACAAGCCTGCCCTGAGGATCCCTGAAATGGGGCTTAGCTAAGAAGAGTCCGGCTGCATCTCCAGTGACATGCATTCCAGATAAACTGTGTGCTGTTCACAGCAGTGTGTTCCGGGAGCTCCACAAAGATTGCCTCACTTTCATGACTGAGTTTAGTCTCCAAATTCAGCACAACCACTGCACGGCCCCAGTCCCCCATGTTCCCTGCTCCTACTCTATCACACTTTTAAAGAGTGCCAGCTAGGCTCCCTAGGCTTCAGCGCCACAGATAGGCCCACACAGGCAGGCCATGGCACCGGGAAGTGGAGTGAGTGGGGAGCAGCTCTGGCGCATACTGGGAAATTCCTGCTCAAGAACACTTTGTTGATGTTAGCGTTCAGGTCTCTCAAGTGCATTTCTTGTCAGGTCAGCAGTCACTAACCAGGCAGGAAACCCCCTGCTCAGCCACCACTGGCTCCTTCATCCAAACCAGCTAAAGGGCACTCCTCCAGTTCCTGCTGTCACACTCACATAGCCTGAGCACTGAGCTCCCACTCGGGGCGGGACAATCAGCACAGCACGCAATTTGCCATGACACACACGCCTACTTCTTCTCCCAGGCTCTGCATTGGGTGTGACATTGGAGAATGCGTAAGAAGGGAGCCTTTCCTGTCTTTGGGATGCCATCGCCTTGCCCACAGGACGCGCCTGAACTGTTGCTGACAAGGGTTTCCAGTGAGCTCACGTGAGTCTCAATAGCGGGGTAGCCACGGTTGCATTGGCAGCAGCCACAGAGGCATGGCTTAGCTATGCCAAGTACAAACCTGCCTAAACCCCATGGATATGTTCTCGGCATGGCTAAGCTGTGCCACTTCTGTTACTGCCCATGCTACCATGGCTACACTGCTATTGATACTCATGCTAGAGCTCATCAAGCTAGCACTAGCATGTGTATGGAAGCTGGGAATCACACGCTTAGCTCCTAGCAGCCTGAGAGCTGTTTTCACCTTTGGCAGCAACTGTTTCATCTCCTGCCACAGACAGGGCTTAGGAAGGACCCAGCCACCGCCAGGAAATGCCTGGTTGACAAACAAATGCTAGCACTGGGGGAGTCTGCGTTTGCACAAACTCTAGCAGAGCTTTGCAGCAAGGAAGAGAATCTTTCCCAAGATTATTTCTGTCTTGCCTGTTTGCTGAAGGGAAATGAAGGGCACTGTGGTTTCCCACCGAGATTTTATTGCATGCTGCCACTTCCCTGATTTACCATCATTAAGTCCCAGTGGAAGTGATCCAGCTGGCCTGGGCCAGCTTTTTCACAGGCAGTTCAGGAGGAAAGTCACAGAGATCTGTGAAATACACTGATGAATTCTGCAGGTTTTCATCATTTGTGAGAAGAGGAGAATAAGAGCAGAACAACAGAGAGGGAGGGAGTGCAGAGTGTGAATAAACCTAATTTGGGAAAGCAAGTTCTTATTCCTGAAGGTCAGTTTGTGTATCATGATTTACCACCCCCATGAAAAGTGCCAGCTAATTACGCATTTCCCAGTTGGAACTGGCAACCCTGATGGGCGAGTTCTCATTTTCGGTGTATGCTTTCATAGCGTGATTTGCAGCCATCGACTGGCTCTACATTTGCAACATGCTGGATTTTCATTTGTGTCGCTCAGCAAATGAGCTGTATTTGAAAACTGTCTGCAAAGCCTGACATCACCAATGAGGCCAGGAAAGAAAATTATATTTTGGCTTATTTTTTCCCATTTTTGCAAAAGCAAAATATTTTGCAGTTTGTTTCCAATTTCTTTGCTCTTTTCTACAAAAATAAAAGTGATATTTGCTTGTGGAAAAGTGGCCTTTGTCCAGGGATGGGGTCAAAGATCAGCCAGGAAAAGAGGGTGAAAATGAGGGAATTTGGCCTTGAATAAGTTTTTAACTACTCAACAGGTAAACACTGCTGGAGAGGAATCAGAAACCTCCCTGGACCCTGTCTGTACAGGAGAATAAAGACTTGGGAAAGGTTCCTCTTGCCAGCCCCGTATCAATGGATGCTGGAGAGGACAGAGGGCTCGACAAGCAGCACAGATACAAGTGATATTTATCTCACTGGAATCTTTAGAATTGCCAAAGCTGAGATTGAGGACCAGGGCAGAGATATATCTGAAACAGGCGTCCTCCTTCTCTCAGGCAAAGGAAGGTGCTACCAATGGAAACAGTAAAATCACCATCTCCCAAAGTCTCTAAGCTCTTGGGAGCCTACCACAGTTACTGGGATGTGGATGGATGATTTCCCATAGTTCCCCACTGCTTCTAGGAACCTTTCGCTCTGCCATCTTCCTACTGACTTACGGCCAAATTCTGCTCTTAGTTACACTGGGGTAAATTGGGGGTAAGGGTACCAGACAGAGCAGAGCTGCTCCGCACTGGCCAAGCAAAGCAATCACCATGGTGTTTCCCTGTCTGTCTGCTTGCAACACAATAACTCTTCACCACCACATCCGGTCAATCACAGCGTTTCAGGGAACATTCTGTGCATTGACGGGCAGAACCCTGTCGATAATGGTGAAAAGCCTGATTTCCACCATTGTAAGGGGAGAGGAAAATCAGGCCCACGGAGCAACGAGTCAGAGTAAGCTCTCTGGTGCCCTTGCCACTGCCTACACATATCACAGGCAACAGCTCAATAGGCTTCTCTCTCTCATTGGGTGCACAGCTCGGCCTGCCTGAGCAGTGAAGTTTGCCAAGCAGAATTTGGCCCTAGGTCAGTAAGAAGATGGCAGAGCAAGAGGTCCCTAGAAGCAGTGGGGAGCTCTGGGAAATCATCCAGACTGTTTTACTATCTGCCTTGGTCCGAGTTTATCCTGGGAGCTGAGGCTCTTTAGCTCAGGTCGGCAACTCATCTAGGAGAAGGACAACTCCACCTCCTGCGCCCATGTCAGCTGCTGTGCTTGTGGCATCTGTTACACCTGCATGGCAACAGCTGCTTTGGCAAGAAAGGTTCTGCACGATCCTCCCTCCTTTCAATCCACTCGTAGTGCAGGTTCTTCAGCCAACTCATTCAACTCATTTAACCCAATCGACTCACCAAGAGTCCTGTGGTGATGTGGCCAGGCAGAGGATGTTGCTGGCGGTCCTTAGTCACAACTCTGCACACAGGCAGCCTTAGGGTGATGGTCGTTCTCCATAGATCGGGGCAGATACAGTGTTCATATCCTTCTGAGGTGACAGAACAGGCCTTTTTAGGCACAGCACTGCTCTGCCCAGTGCAGGGAAAGGGCACTGAAAAGAAGACCTGAACACAGCCTACCCTTTGTATACCTGTCAGGCGACCACTCCTGGCTGCTCATCCAACTCAATGATTGAAATAAAACAAAGATTCACATACTGACATTTGGGTCATAGGATGTCAGAACTCTTCTTGACCATGACCGAAGCCTGGAACAAAGAACAGCCCTCATTGCCAAAACACTGAAGAAGTGTAACATAGACATGGATGCCTTCAGTAAAACCAGACTCACTGATGAGGCAGTGGGAGCAGGCTACACCTCCTACTGGATTGGCCAGGCCAAGGGCAAGCCAAGATAGTGGGGGTAGGGTTCACCATATGGTTTGACATAGCCCACAAGTTTGATTCACTCCCCAAGGGAGTCAGTGACTGACTTATGGTCATTGATAAAAATGTTAAATACCATAGGGCCAAGAACCCATCCTAGCTGGACCCAACTGGAAACACAATTGCTTGTTGATGATTCCCATTTACAATTATATTTTGAGACCTATCATTTTGCCAGCTTTTAATCCATTTAATGTGTGCCATGTTAATTTTTATATCATTCTAGGTTTTGTAATCAAAATATCATGTAGTAACAAGTCAGGTGCCTTTCAGACGGGGGCGGCTCTAGGAATTTTGCCACCCCAAGCATGGCAGGCAGGCTGCCTTCCGCGGCTTGCCTGGGGAGGGTTGGCTGGTCCCGCGGCTTCGGCGGACCTCCCGCAGGCGTGTCTGCCGGAGGCCCGCCGAAGCCGCGGAACCAGCCGACCCTCTGCAGGCAAGCCACCGAGGGCAGCCTGCCTGCCGCCCTCACAGCGCCGGCAGAGCACCCCCCGCGGCTTGCCGCCCCAAGCACGCGCTTGGCATGCTGGGGCCTGGAGCCGCCCCTGCTTTCAGAAGTCTAAGTAAAATACATCAACACTGTCACTTTTATCAACCAAACCTGTAATCTCATCAAAAAAGACATCAAGTTAGTTTGACATGATCTATTTTCCATAAATTCATGTTGATTGGCATTAATTATATTACCTTCCTTTAGTTCACTATTAATTGATTGCTGTATCAGCCACTCCACTATCTTGACCAGGATCGAAGTCAGGCTGACAGGCCTATAACTACCTGGGTCATCCTCGTTACCCTTTTTAAAAACACTGGCACAACGTTAGCTTTCTTCCAGTCTTCTGGAACTTCCTTGGTGTTTCAAGACTTATTGAAAATCAACATTAATGGTTCAGTGAGCTCCTCAGCCAACTCTTTTAAAACTCTTGAATGCAAGTTATCTGGGCCCACTGATTGAAAAATGTCCAACTTTAGTAGCTGCTGTTGAACATCCTCCTGAGATACTAGTGGATTGGCAAGAGTGTTATCACCATGTGATGAGACTGTATCATAATTCCCACTGAAGGACAGTCCAGTTCTCCCACAACTGACTGCAAAAGAACCCTACAGCACTTCAGCACAAAGAGCCAGGCATACACCCCAGACATACACAGCAAGTACTGAAACACTGAGGGTACAGTAACACTGCTAGGGCGTTGCAGTGGGAACACACACTTGGGCTAGGCTAACCCAGGGGCTCACACCCAGCAGCTCGAGTTAACTGTGCAGCCTAGATGTGGCCAAAGAGACAGTCACATCCCACCCAGACTTTATAGTGAACCTGGTGCGCGCCAGGACAGGACTTGGGAAGTGCAGCCTGTTCTGTATAGGTTCTCAGACATGGAGACATACTTGATGAACCTGACAGGCACTTGTTTCAGTATTGAGGTTTGGTGTTGTAGTTCAAAACACTGTCAGTAACGGGGCTACTCCAGACATGTCCCTAAGTTATGGATATCTCCCACACACAACCCACCACCTTCCCAGCCACAGTCCTGTCCTGTGACAGTCTGGGGCTGCCGGCAGGAGCAGCCCTAACCTGCTCTCAATTTGCTTGTTCAATACAGAGGAGAAGGATTCTCTAGAAGGCACATGGCCGAAAACTAGGCCAGATTCTGCTCTTGGTTACTCTGCTATGGAGTTACTTCAGAGTGACACTGGTGCAAGCTGGGCCACTTCCTCTGGAACACAGCAGCACGGCTGGGGGAATGCACTGATACTCTGCTCCCCTTTCTATTGCAGTGGGCACTACACCGTGGTGCAAGGGCAGGCGGGGAGGGCAGGTCACCACCAATATTACTAAATAAATAGCCTTTTAAAATAAATTCCAGCATATAAAAAAACAGCACATTGATGTTCCTGGGCTGGGTGTTGTACTATTTAGGGACTGTGCAAAGCAAATAAAATGCCTATTACAAAATAACTATTTAGAGAAAACTCTGCAGAAAGATCTAGCAAGAACTATGTGTTTTAGCATGGTCTGTTTACAGTGCATCATTGCTGGTCTGCTGAAAACTGTGCTGTAACAGAGCAAAAATGCATCTGCATTCCTTCAGTGCAAAAATATTCATGTGCAGACATCACAGCAATATCACAGCTATTTTCCTTCTCCTTGTTTTGGGGTATTTGCTGCTGCTTCTCAAAGTTCAGATCACTTGACCTAATCTGTCTGGATCAAAGCAGTACTGTTCTCCAAATGTGCAGGCTAATATCACTAATAACTAGTGCTGTTGCTAAAGGATCGTTGCCAAAGGATTTGGTATTTAAATACAAAACTACAGTTTGTTTGCAGGATGAGGATATTGGTGTAGAAGTGTTGGTAAATCTTTCCCAGTGCTGGTGCTGTTCCTCCCCCTGCAGAACTCACCCCTTCCTTATGGTTAGAGCACAGGACTGGGAGACAGGAATCTGGCTTCTATTCCCAGCTGTCACAGGCTCCCTGTGGGACCTTGGGTGAGTCACGTCCCCTCTCCATGCCTTAGTTTCCCTTGGTGTTGTGCTGGGTGTTCTGAGGTTTAATTAATTGCTAACTCTCCGTGGGGGTGAGCTGCAGAGTTCCTCCAAATACATAAATCACCCCGATGTGCTTACTGAGTGGAGCGGGATGCAGCTCAGGGGCAGGCGAGATTGCCAGCCAAAGAGTCAGACCCCACACCATGGGACTGCATTAAAAACCATCAGATTTAGGGCTTGGCTACAGTGGCACTTTACAGCGCTGCAACTTCCTTGCTCAGGGGGGTGAAAAACACCCCCCTGAGCATAGCAAGTTTCAGCGCTGTAAAGCGCCAGTGTAGACAGTGCCCCAGCGGTGATAGCTACACCCCCACGGCAGCGCTTTAATGTTGCCAGTGTAGACTAGCCCTTAGAAAAAATAAATCGGCATCTTTCTCTTCTGAGCCTGTGGGTTACACTTGGGCCACATTTCCACCACAGCCATGAGGGCTAGAAATGGCCTTTTTTTTCTGTTGGAAAGTTGTGATTCACATGAACTAACGTGCCCCTAAGAGCTGGAGCTTTGAGCAAAACCCCGGTTGTGAGAGCTGGCAACACTGAGCATGTGCAGCACACAGGACAGGGTGCTTCTGCTTCCTAAAGCCGAAGGGAAAGTGCTGGGTCAGCAGGGAGAGGGGCACAGAGCAGAGCAGGGACAGGAACAATCAGGAGAGGTTTGCTGGGGAATATGACTCCACGCCCAGTTCAAGGCTGCCCAGAAGAAACAGCCTACACCTGCCACAAGGAAGAGGATGAAATGTTGCACAAGAAAAAAGAAATGTTCCCAGTCTTGCAAACCCAGGCACAACAGTGCCACTGGCTTTATTACCCAGCCCCTTATTAGAACTGAGTGGAAACTGGGATTGCCATTCTGTGGGAGATTCCAATATTTCCACATTTCTATCCCAGAGGTTGATATGGAAATGCTGCAACAGTCCATGTCAGGTAAGTTTGACATTCATAGATTCCAAGGCCAGAAGGGACCATTGTGATCATCTAGTCAGAAGTCCTGGATAACCCTGGGCAGGGAAATGCCCCACAATAATTCCTAGAGCAGAGCTTTTAGAAACACATCCAATCCTGATTTCAAAACGGTCAGTGATGGAGAATCCACCACACTTGGTAAAATGTTCCAGAGGTTAATTATTCTCACTGTTAAAAATCTACACCCTTATTTCCAGTCTGAATTTGTCTAGCTTCAGCTTCCAGCCACTGGATCATGCTAGACCTTTGTCTGCTAGACTGAAGAGCCAAGAATCAAGTCGCCTTTTCTTTGTTAAGCAAAATAAATTGGGCTCTTGGAGTCTATCACGTAAAAGCAGGTTTTTCAATCCTTTAATTATTCTCATGGCTCTTCTCTGAACCCTCTCCAATTTGCCAACATCCTTCCTGAATTGCAGACATCAGAACTGGACACATATTCCAGGAGCGGTCACACCATTGCCAAACACAGAGATAAAATTGCAGATAAGATTGCAGAGCCATTGGCCATTATCTTTGAAAAATCATGGTGATCGGGGGAGGTCCCGGATGACTGGAAAAAAGCTAATGTAGTGCCCATCTTTAAAAAAGGGAAGAAGGAAGATCCAGGGAACTACAGGCCAGTCAGTCTCACCTCAGTCCCTGGAAAAATCATGGAACAGGTCCTCAAGGAATCAATACTGAACCACTTAAAGGAGGGGAAAGTAATCAGGAACAGTCAGCATGGATTCACCAAGGGCAAGTCATGCCTGACTAACCTAATTGCCTTCTATGATGAGATAACCGGCTCTGTGGATGAGGGGAAAGCAGTGGATGTGCTATTTCTGGACGTTAGCAAAGCTTTTGATACAGTCTCCCACAGTATTCTTGTCAGCAAGTTAAAGAAGTCTGGGCTGGATGAATGGACGGTAAGGTGGATAGAAAACTGGCTAGATGGTCGGGCTCAACGGGTAGTGATCAATGGTTCCATGTCTAGCTGGCAGCCGGTATCAAGTGGAGTGCCCCAAGGGTCAGTGCTGGGGCCGGTTTTGTTCAATATCTTCATTAACGATCTGGAGGATGGTGTGGACTGCACCCTTAGCAAGTTTGCAGATGACACTAAACTGGGAGGAGTGGTTGATACGCTGGAGGGTAGGGATAGAATACAGAGGGACCTAGACAAATTAGAGGATTGGGCCAAAAGAAATATGATGAGGTTCAACAAGAACAAGTGCAGAGTCCTGCATTTAGGACGGAAGAATCCCATGCACTGCTACAGACTAGGGACCGAATGGCTGGGCAGCAGTTCTGCAGAAAGGGACCTAGGGGTTACAGCGGACGAAAAGCTGAATATGAGTCAACAGTGTGCCCTTGTTGCCAAGAAGGCTAATGGCATTTTGGGTTGTATAAGTAGGGGCATTTCCAGCAGATCGAGGGATGTGATCATTCCCCTCTATTCAGCACTGGTGAGGCCTCATTTGGAGTACTGTGTCCAGTTTTGGGCCCCACACTACAAGAAGGATGTGGAGAAATTGGAGAGAGACCAGTGGAGGGCAACAAGAATGATTAGGGGGCTGGAGTACATGACTTATGAGGAGAGGCTGAGGGAACTGGGATTGTTTAGTCTGCAGAAGAGAAGAATGAGGGGGGATTTGATAGCTGCTTTCAACTACCTGAAAGGGGGTTCCAAAGAGGATGGATCTAGACTGTTCTCAGTGGTAGAAGATGACAGAACAAGGAGTAATGGTCTCAAGTTGCAGAGGGGGAGGTTTAGGTTGGACATTAGGAAAAACTTTTTCACTAGTAGGGTGGTGAAGAACTGGAATGGGTTACCTAGGGAGGTGGTGGAATCTCCTTCCTTAGAGGTTTTTAAGGTCAGGCTTGACAAAGCCCTGGCTGGGATGATTTAGTTGGGTTTGGTCCTGCTTTGAACAGGGGGTTGGACTAGATGACCTCCTGAGGTCCCTTCCAACCCTGAGATTCTATGATTCTATGAAAATAACCTCTCTACTCTACTACTCAAGATTCCCCTGTTTATGCATCCCAGGCTCACATTAGCCTTTGTGGCCACAGCATCACACTACGAGCTCATGTTCAGTTGATTATCCACCATGACAAACCTTCCTCCCCAAAGCTTTTACAGAGGCACTATTTCCCAGGATATTTCCCATCCTGTATGTGTGGCCTAAATTCTTTGTTCCTATACATTTAGCCATATTAAAATGCACATTGTTTCCGTGCCCCCAGTTGACCAAACAATGCAGATCATTCTGAGTCAGTGACCTGTCCTCTTCAGTATTTGCCACTCCCCCAATTTCTGTGTCATCCACAAACGTTATAAGTGCTGATTTTGTTTTCTTCCAGGTCATTGATAAATATGTTAAATAGTGTCAGGGGACCCACTAGAAACACACCCATTCGATGATGGTTCCCTGTTTACAGTTACATTTTTGAGACCTATTAGCTAGCTAGCACTTAATTAATTAATGCATGTCATGTTAATTTTATATCATTAATCAAAATATCACCTGCTACCAAGTCAAGCGGCTTACAGAAGTCTAAGTCTATTACATCAGCACTATGACCTTTATCAGCCAAACTGGTAATTCCATCAAAGATTGACAGGATCTACTCTCCATAGACCCATTCTGTGTCTCCTATGAGCCAAGCTGCAGCCCACTCCCTCAGTGTTGAGCTTTTCAGATTTATCAGGGCCTCACACTGGTCCTGAGATGTTCAGCCTGGCCAGACTGGCCTTCATCACACAGGGATGTGAGAGTGCCTTTGGCCCTGTACTGTAGGGCATGGTCTCCGTAACCAGCATTACATCTGCCACGCTGCAGATCCACCAGACACTCCTGTGACCGCCCGCAGGCACTCTCCTGCTTGCTCACGTGTCCTAGCCAGAAGACTAGCTAGTCTACGAATGCCCAAACACGGGAGGTGCCCTGGTCAGGACAGCTCACTGGGTACATGTTCACTGGGGGTGGGGGGGTGTATGATTCACAGCTCAAGGAGACATATCTGGGTTAGCTCTGATCAAGCCAGCACCCAACAAATAGAGTGTAGCTGTGGCACAGCAGCCACAAGTACATGCTTAGGGCAGCTAGCCGCTTCCACCACTGCAGCTGCAGCTGCATGCTAGCGCAAGGAGAGCCAGCACCAGTACGGCTCCCTGAGGTAGAAGTTATCTCCTTCCCCTCCGCCCCAGCAACAAGAGTAGATGTAGCTTTGTCAGTTCAAGGGCTGCAACTATCTGGGAATGCAGAGTGTGCTCTACCCTGTGACCCTCATGTCATCCCCTGTGCTCACTGGGAGACATGAGCCAGCACACCCAGGGGCTAGTTTCAAGTAGACATTGCACAGAAGATCAGCAGAGCCTGGGCCCAAATTCCTTCCCACATTTCCCACCAGCCCTCACTGAGACTCGAGCTGTTTCCCGAATCTACGTGGACCCATCACTGCCTGTGCATCGAGCGGGAAAGATGCCAGCGACAGCCTGGTGCTGTTAGAATCATAGACAGTAGCTGGAATCCACTCATTGGATCAGTTTGCTCAGGAGATCTGCCTCATCCAGGGAGGGCCTGTTCCCTGCAGTCTGTTCTCTAACCTAACCCTGAATGTCTCAGTGAGGGGTATCCAGCACGTCCTCTGGGTGGATGAGTCTGCCTTCGAACAGAAGCTTTGCAGACTGCTCAGCTACATTTTCTCTTTCTTCATTGTCTGCCATTGCTCCTAGCTATGTGCCTATGTAGCACCTTCTCGCCTTGCTGGTTTATTGTTCCATGGATTCCTCGGGGGGAGCACAGAGTCTTTCCAGGACAGATTATTTACTAGAAGATACTTGGCGTGGTGCCTTAGTAATGAAACACGGCTTTTTCCTTTGTAAAAACCTTACAAACATGTTTCAAATCTAAATACAGTGAGCCAGTGCAACATCATTTAACAACTCCCAGAATATGCCAAGCATGAGAATTGGAAAAGCTGCCCAGCAGGATGCTGCAGAGCAGAGGTTGAAACCCCTTGGCTTGCTGTTTGAACAGAAACAGATTTCCAGCATCGAGAAGTCAGTTAACCATTTTAAAGGCAGCAGGATGGGGCTCAGTAAGAACCAGGCTGCCTCTGTGTCACCACATTGCACAATCCTTGGCACATATGCATAGCAGAGTCCTTGGAATTAAGGCCCTTGTAAAGATTTAAAGGCTTAGTCGACTAATATACTTAATATGGATTTTTCCAAATATTATTCTAAGTCATTCAGAGACACAGTTGCCTTAGTCTGATAACTGTGAATGAATAGAGCACTCCAAGTGGAGCCCGCATGCTAGAACGGCATTTTCTACAAGGGTGTGTAAGGGAACATGAGATACCATGGGGCCCTGTAAAGCAGAGACTGCACGTTGTGATTCAGACCCAAGCGCAATACGAGAAAGCTCAGTCCCACGTCCCTGCACAGCTTGAGGAGCAGCGTCTGCTCCCAGGTCTGCAGCAAGCTCCGGTCACAGCGCCTGATTCGCCCCTGCCCTGCACCCTGTGTGTCCTCTCCAATCTGGGAGCATTTTGCACCCACTTTGCCCTGGTGTAAATGGCATGCAAGGTGCAGAGCAACCAAGTCAGGCTCTAAAGGTCTGTTTCTGCTACGCTGAAGTCAATGGCAAAATGCACATTGACTCCAAAGGGAGTAGGTGTGGGACCTGCAGTCTGGGAAGGTGCAGGGCACCCACAATGGCCATTGAAGTCGTGTGCTCAGTACATTCCAGGCTCAGGTGCTACCATGGTCCATTGAGCTCTGAAGAAGCTGCCTCAAATTATACAATGCCCAGAGGGCTGGGCGTCAGGATCTGGTGAGTTTTGGAGACAACGGCACTCACGGGGGGCAATGATTTGGGTGGCATTTCTAACCAATGAGCTGAAACTAAGTAGACATGTAACCAACTGCTTTGGGCAAACGTCAGGTCTGCCAGGAGCTGGGCATCCACAGGTACCAGCCAGCTCAGTAAGCTGCAGGGAGTTTTGCTCCAGTGCCTTGTTCAGGGAGGGCCACACACGAGAGATCCCTGTGGTCCCAAACCAGATCAGCTGAAGTCTCCTGGCTGCCTGCTGCTGCTCTCCGTGAAGTCAATGACAAAGCTCACAATCCGTCCAATAGGAATCCAGCCACACACTGCAGAGGTCTAGACTCTGCTTTAGACCGAAGTGCCACACTTTATTGCTGAAGAGAGAAAGGATACGCAAAAAATGGAAATCATTGACAGCACCTGTGACACTCTGTATCTCGGGGGAACACCATACACCCCCATGTTCATCTCCCTATAATGACTGTGTGGTATCCAATGCAAAGTTTGTTATGTCGGGTGTCTTCGGAAGGCTCATGATGCACTGAGCATTGTTGTTATAGTAATGTTATAGGTTGTAATTTCATGTATATAGTTATGAGGCTGAAAATGGGTCCTCATGGCTTAAAACAAGCCCGGGCAAAACTCCCCAAGAGCAGAGGGGCAGTTCACACCTCACCAGGGCATGTATGGGACAAACCCACCCCAGCCTCACAGGAACAAAGGACACTGGCCTAGGCAGCAACAAAGGATCGGTTTGACTTTCGAGTGAGTCACCCCCCTTCCCTTGGTCAGTTTGGGACTACGATGAGGTAATGCTGCCCTGACCCTGAAGCGGGGGAGCAAATCCAGGAGGGAAGAAAGAACACGATAAAAGGGAAAGATGTTTGCCATGCTCTTCCTCTCTCTTCCACCTCCATCTACAGACATCACCACCAAGCGACTGAAGCGCTGATCAAAGGGGAGAGGCTGGCTGAAGGGCAACCAGCCAGCCTGTGTTGAGAAACATCTAAGTTTATAAGGGCACTGAAAGTGTTAAGATCAGCTTAGAATGCATTTTGCTTTTTATTTCATTTGACCAAATCTGACTTGTGTTTTGACTTATAATCACTTAAAATCAATCTTTTATAGTTAATAAATGTGTTTGTTTATTCTATCTGAAGCAGTGTGTTTAGTTTGAAGTGTGTGAGAGAGTCCCCTTGGGATAACCAGCCTAGTACATATCAATTTCTTTGTTAAATTGACAAACTTATATAATCTTGCAGCGTCCAGTGGGCATCACTGGACACTGCAAGACGGAGGTTCCTAGGGTTGTGTCTGGGACCAGAGATATTGGCTAGTGTTATTCAGTTGCACAATCCAAGCAGCAGCTGGCCAAAGGTGCTCACTCATGTAACTGGGAGCAGCTTACATGCTAGAGACTGTGTGTGAACAGCCCAGGAGTGGGGGTTCTCACAGCAGAGCAGGGTAAGGCTGGCTGCCAGAGTCGAGGATTGGAGTGACCTAGCAGATCACTGGTCCAGCTAACACCAGGGGAACATCACAGCACTCCACTGAATTAATGAGGGAGCTGGGCGCCTAGCATGGAGCCCGCAGCAATCATAGATAGCTCATTAGTATGATTATATTACTCTTGCATAGACTGAAACTCCTACACAATTGCTAATGGGAAAAACAACCATATTTACTGCGGGAAAACAAGTTGTGATTACTCCAGAGATGACATCATAAAGCCCAGTGCCAGTTTAAACAACATTTGGAGAATTCATTTGTTTTGTGCTATTTAAAATGGTAGTGTGGGAGCCTATTTTAAGTGTGTGTGTGTGTGTGTGTGTATCTGTGTGTGTGTGTGCTGATGTAATCATGTTAATGTTTATTTTAATCTTGTATTTATAAAATTGATATCCCTACGCCTAAAATGGAAATATTCTGCTCTAAAACATCTTTTAATTATGGAAAATGATTTTATATATTTATGTCTCCCTCCCTATTTATATATGTATGTTTATAAACAAGCGCACAAATACACTGTGCTCTCTCCCTCTCTCTCTCGCACACATATTGGTGTGACCGAGACACACATGCACACATACACACACACATATGTTTTTTTCATACTCAGAAAACTTCCTTGTGCACCATTATGGTTACCACACACACAGCAGACCTGCATCAAATCACAAAGGAAAGCGCATGAAAAGTTAAGTCCTCTACCAGCACACAGGCTCTGCTCCTCCAACCTCAAACATAAGAACATATAAGAACGGCCATACTGGGTCAGACCAATAGTCCATCTAGCCCAGTAGCCTGTCATCTGACAGTGGCCCATGCCAGATGCTTCAGAGGAAATAAAAAGAACAGGGCAATTTTTCTATTTTTCTATTAACCTCTTTAATATCCCCGAGCATTTCACAGTCACTGTCATCATCCTAGTCAGGTGGTTGATTCCTGCTGCTATCCTCTTACTAGTCAAGCATGGAATTTCTATCCATAGAGATTCTATGGTACGGTATGAGTCATTTATACTTCTGTATTTGATTCTATGCTTTCTTTCACATATAGTGCAGACCTACTCTGTCATTCTTATATATTGTGTACCCTGGTACTACCGTGTTCCATTGATTATCATCATTCCACCAAGTTTCTTTGATGCCCATCATATCAATAGCCTCATTTAATACCAGGCACTCATGCTCACCCTTCTCACTTAGACTAATCCGTACAGAACTTCAGCATCTCGATCATCCAGTGGGCCCACTGGTTGTTTAACAGGGTTCTTGCTTCTGATGTACTTAAAAAAAAATTGCTATTACTTTTTGAGTCTTTGGCTAACTGTTCTTCAAATTCTTTTTTGGCCTTCCTAATTATATTTTTACACCTCAATTGCCAGAGTTTATGCTCATTTCTATTTTCCTCAACAGGATTTTAACTTCCACTTTTTAAGGGATGGCTTTTTGTCTCTCACCCTTTTACTTTGTTGTTTAGCCATGGTGGCACTTTTCTGGTTCTCTTACTGTTTTTTAATTTGGGGTATACATTTAAATTGAGCCTCTATTATGGTGTCTTTAAAAAGTTTCCATGCAGCTTGCAGGGATTTCACGTTTGGCGCTGTACCTTTTAATTTCTGTTTATCTAACTTCCTCATTTTTGTGTAGTTCCCCTTCTGAAATTAAATGCTACCGTGTTGGGCTGCTGTGGTGTTTTCCCCACCACAGGGAAGTTACATTTAATTATATAATGGTCACTATTACGACGCGATCCAGCTATATTCACCTCTTGGACCAGATCCTGTGCTCCAGGCAATGCAGCAGTCCAGCAAGTCCACTGCCAAGAATTCAGAGCTACCTTGATCCCTGCCCTGACCAGAGAAACCGAGTGAGAAACACTAAGGCCTGGTCTACACCAGAAAATTAAGTCAGCTTAACTACATCACTCGGGAGTGTGAAAAATCCACACCCCTGGCTGGTGTAGCTGTGCTGACCTAACTCTCAGAGTAGACAGCACTAGGTCTACAGCAGAATTTTTCCATTGGCCTAGATCCTGCCTCTCAGGGAGACGGATATGCTGGCAGGAGACCCCCCTCCCGTTGGCATAGGCAGTGTCTACACTGAAGTGCTACAGGGAACTGCTGCACACAAGCCGTAAGTTCTGGTCTGGACACGGGTGTAATGTGTGCATCTGTGAACAAGGTCTGAATGCCAAGCCTAAAGAGGGCAGACAGGGATTCCTCCAGCTGCCCCCGAGGCTTTATTTTGCTATGATGGAGATATGCTGCCTTCTCAGAGCTGAACATCTCCTGAGGTCTGTATGCTAGATGATCACCAGTGGCATGTGCTTCCAGGAGACATGCCTGCACTCACGCAACATGCGCTGTGCCCTATCACATGGCAGGGATCAGTCCCCACTGGTTCCCCTGGTGACTGTTAGATGTGACCTTCAATGTATCCGGGATGAGCTGTTGTTAGTTGATTGCATGCGTGACCCGTGGTGCCTGGGGCAGCCCTAACTGGAAATGCCAAGGTCAGGGCAGGCTGCAAAAGGATACTCACAAGACTGGTGGGGAACACTGAAATTAAACTCCCCAACCAGTCACAAACTGCACTTCTGATCCCCCTCACTGGTTATCAAGAAGCAAGAAAAGAAATCACACAGCCCCCTTTACTGCATTCCAGTTCTCTGGCTCCCAGTCAGCATCTAGGTCCAGTACAGTGAGAAGTTATTAAAAAACTCTGTTCACGATACAAAATGTTCTTCTGACCCAGAGGCTCCAGCCATGTCACCAGGTCAGGACAGGTTTGGATCTTACCCAAAATGCCATGCTGCCAGCCAATCCTTCAGTGTCTAAAGCTAAAGATTTATTATAAAGAAAAAAGAAAGAACAAGAAGAGAAATGGTAAATGGTAAAACAGTCACATACATACAAAGACTTCAAATCCATATATCAGCTTCCTAGCAGTATTGGTGAGTTTGCTGGCTTGAAAGTCCCTCTGGAATGCGTCCACAGCTTGGATGGGTCATTCAGTCCTTTGTTCAAAGCTTCAGTTTGTAGCAAAGTTCCTCCAGAGGTAAGAAGCCAGAACGAAGACAAAATGGAGAAGATGCAGCTGGCTTTTGTAGTCTTTTTCCATGTGGCCTGTGCTTCCTTTGTTTCCAACACAAGCTGCCCAGCATATGGCTTGGAAGCCTTTTCTGTCCAGAGGCATGCCCATGCATGCATTGCTGAGTCATAAGGTGTATCCTCTGCCTTCTCTCAATGGGTCAGCTGTATAGCTGATGGTCCTTAATGAGCCATCAAGCAGGCTAGGCAAAGCTGACCCCCAAACTGTCTGAGGGTGTCACCCGGAAGCATAGCCCAAGTTTTAAATACAGACATACCTACATATCTATAACTCATAATACAGAGGTGTTACAAACATATAAATGAGATTATCATATTTGGCAAATCATAACATTTCTGCAGATATCTCGCATGGCATATCTGGTGCAACTCATTGCAATTTTGCAATATTAATATTCATAATATCCTCAAGTGTCTCCCAGATTCCATACGACATCACAGCATGGAGCCCGGATACATTCAACAAGCTGACATCGGTTCTTAGGGAAATGATCCAGCGGGATCTTTGGCAGCTCTTCTAGGCCAGCGAGGAGTGACAGTGTCCTCTAGGCCAGCACTCTGCTCGGGGGGCTGTCGAACTGCCAGCCACATCTGACCAGTGGCTCCATTCTACCAAATCCATCAAGGAAATCATGAGCAAGGGATTGCTGAAACTCAGACTCAGCTGGCATTTGCCACGTCCAGGGCAGTGCGATCTGCAGGGCAATGATTGACAAATACCAGGGACCTGTGCATTGGGATGGCCACAGCACTGGCAGAGTGTTAGACCAGGAGGCCAGATTGACTCATCTGGGCACAGCAAAAGTACAGGAAGGCATTAAGGGGGGACCTCGCGCTGTACTGTACAAAGTGGGGTGAGTAGCTGAGAATGGGCTGGAGCCGTCCCTGGAGGAGGTGACTGGACCTGCAGCAGGTGGGATGTTAGCTCAGTGTGATTCTGCTTGGGCTGTCCGAGTTGCTCATTCGGAGACAGTCTGAGGGTCCGTTATTCAAGAAGCGTTTTAAACGCCATTCGCTTGGCACTGCTCACAGAGAGGGGGCTAGAGAACGCACCATGCCCTCTAAACCAGCTGTGCACATGGTCCATGCAGCGTAAGGGCAGAGGCGAGTGTGGGCAATGCCTGGAGTGATGGCAGGATGTACAGGATGGCAGGCTCTTGTGCATTGGTGCCTCTGGGGATGGCGAGAGCAGCCTGGTGATTTCTCAGGGCACGACCTGTCTGGGGGGCACTGATGATAAATGTCAGCCCAGCACCATGAAGAATTTGTGAGCATGACCTGCTATTAGGACTGACACAGCTTCACCTTCAAACACCCTCCAGAACCCTCCACCTACCTGCTGGGGCTCCTGGGGCCAAGCAGTGCCTGGACCTTCTGGGGATGGTGGAGGCCAACTCCCCTGCAGGCTCAGTAAGGTGGAGATGCCTAGGAACATTCCTAGATTCCAAAGCCAGGCAGGACCATCTGCTGTGACCTCTGGACAGCACACACCAGAGACTCCCTCCCCCGCCCCCAATAACTCCTGTTTGGACTAGAGCAGAACGTTTAGAAAACCAGCCAGTCTTGATTTAAAAAAAACTGTCAGGGATGGAGACTCCATCACGATGCTGGATGGGTTCTTCCAACAGTTAATTACTCTCACCATTTAAAACGTACATCTGGTTTCCAGCCTGAATTTGTCTAGCTTCCACTTCCAGCCCTTGGATTGTGTCAGATGTTTCTCTGCTAGAGTGAAAGAGCCACGATTAAATATCTGTTCCCCATGCAGGTACCCCGAGACTGCGACCAAGTTGCCTCTTATCCTTTCCTTTGCTAAGCTAAATAGACTGAGCTCCTGGGGCCTCTCACTGTATGGCAGGGTTTCAAATCCTTTAATCATTCTCCTGGCTCTTCCCTGCTTCTCTCAGCCCTTAGGAGAGTCTTCTGACGGGGGAGGGGCATTTACTCCTCCCGCAACAGCACAGCGGGCACAGGGAGTTGCTCCTGCTTCGGCTGCACCCACTCCCTGACTCTGCCCACCGTCACACTGATCTGCACAGCTGCCATACAAGGGGCTCTGGGGCCCCTCTCAGGTCCTATTCAGTCAAGGACCCAGGGCAATGGGAGTGTCTCCCTTCTCCTGTTGCACTGCGGGGACAGGTGGCACCTTCACACCCTCCCAAAGACCATGCTTAGAACTGGGGCTGCAGCCATTACCTGGATCCTGCAGAGGAGGAGGAGTCACTCAGTGCCCCTAAAAGGGCAAGTGAGTGGGGGGGGCGATTCCTGGGCTGGGGACTGGGGAGTTGGGCAGATGTCTGGGGAGGAAAGCGGTGGAATCACCACTGAAGGTTTGAGGTCTCCATGAAACCTACAGACGGTCTTTTATTACCAGTACCTGGGACTTGAGGGAAACCTGACCTGCCTCACCCTGCCCTGTCCTGCTGGAGACAGATGGGTCACGCCCTTCAGATCTGGCTACAAACTGCCCCAAAGCCCAGCCTTGTGGATTTGGCATCCCAGTTTGAATCCCATCCTTAGCTAGGCTGGTGCTAAAGGTCACACACACTGAAGCTGAGCAACTTGCTGGCTGAGCTGCGCTAGGAACACTAAGTAATGTCCGGATAAACTTTGTTTAAATGAGACAGCTGTGTAACTGGCACGAGCTGAAACGCAGTGAGAGTCCCAATGAAGTGTCATCTGCTCCCGGGGAGTCTCCGCCCACCCACGTTGCTGTGCTTCCAAGTCCCTGCAAAGACACCGCAGCCCAGAGAAGCAGGCATGCGTCAGAAATCTGGTGGGAGTTTTTGGTTCTCAACCGTTCCCTTTTCTGAAAAGAATGCCAAGAGTGCAGTCTTGAAAGATGAGCCATTGTCCATCTCTGCCTCTCAGCTCCCCGACATGCTGCATTCCCTGAGTCTGCAGCATAGAGAAAACTCCATTTTCAGACAATCCAGCTTGTGCGATGGAGCATGGTTGCAATGCAGCAGTAGGGGCATGGCAGGGGAAAATGGGTGCAGGGCCAATAAGGCTGAGACAGGATTTGAACGGCATTTCTAGCGTGTTGGTGAGCAAGAAACTCCCAAGGAGATTCCTTAATAATAGCACCAAAAACTCTCTGGGAATTTTATCTGAGACACAAGATCCTGCCTTTCAAATTCTTAAACTAGCAAACGTTGTGTGTTTCACAGCTCCTGGAGAACACACCTGCTTTCAGTTCCTATATACTGGAGCCAGGAGGACATGGAAAGGAAACCACGTCTGTCATATGGAAACTGGGAGGCAATATGAACCCAGACAGCCAGGTCCTGGACAAACGCAGGCTAATACAACTGGAGGAAATGAATCCAATGGCCAGCGATCCAATGGGAGAGGAGCCTGCAGCTAAGTAACACTGCAAGAGACCCAGCCCAAGTGAAGGCAGACAGGAACAAAGAACGTAGGCCACACTGACAGCATAGGGGGCTCTACCCTGGGATGCAGGGACTCTGAAAACGACTTGAGGGTCATTGTGGAGAACTGGAATAAGCTGAATAGGAGCTCCTAGTGCACCACTGTGGCCATCTGGGCTAATCAGATCTTAGGACGTATACATGGGAATCTCAAGTAGGAACAAAGAGGTTATTTGACTTCTGTATTTGGCACTGGTGTGAATGCTGCTGGAATAGTGTCCAGCTCTGCTGTCTACAAGGATGTTGATAAGTTGAGAGGGTTCAGAAACAAGCCATGAGAATGAGATCCTGGGGGCTGGCGGGGAGTGGTCACGGGGTGCGCTCAAGGGGAGGGGGCAGAACTGGGCAGGCACAGGCAGGGCAGGGGTGGGGCAGGGGTGGGGCAGGGGCGGGAAGAGACGGAGTGGGGGTGGGGGCTTGGGAGAAAGGGTGGGGTTGGCGTGAGGGCAGGGTCTGGGTGGAGCAAGGGTTGAGCACCCCTGGGGCCCAGAGGAAGCAGGGCTTGAACCCCCAGGAATGTGGGGTTTATTTATGGTTTCCATTGTTGTGGTGTTTTCCCATATTAATGCTGAGTTCCGCCTCTCTTTTCATCAAAGTTCTCTTCTGTTATACCACACTCAGAGCTTGTGAGTGGGGTAGTGTAGCTGTGTTGAGGTGCCCGGGCTGGTGTGTGGTTTTCCCAGATTTCTGGGTTGGTCTTGAGCTGGTTCTGTATTGTATTGTTAAGAGAAATCCCTAGATATTGAGCCTGGCCCTTGCTGCTGATGCCTCCACGTGGCAGAAGGGTTACAATGATGCGCATTTCCAAGTGAAAATGAGCCGATTTTGAAGGACTGATGACTTCCCATTGAACCACGTAGAAAATTCTTGTCTTTGTTAATGCAGGGCCTACAGACTGCCATGGTGAACACCCATGTGAAACTCCTGACACACGTGCCTCACGCTGCTGAAATACTGGCCTCGAGAGCACTGCAGCCTGTACTGCCTGTGGATACGAGAGCACCAGGGATGCCCCAGGAGGACAGGCAGACCTGCTGCAGCCTCTAAGCCATTCCTTCACTCTGGGGGAGAGGGGTAAGAATTTTGTTGGATGTGACTGCGACCTTGGTGTGATGGAAACCTATTGCACTGCCCCACCAATGCATGATGGGAAGGTTCTCACTATGGTCTGAACCAAAGCCTCTTCAAATCAATGGAAAGGCCCCATGGCCTGCAGGGGCCTTGCGCTGTGGGGTTTGGCGAGGCAGGGATTCGTGGGCTAACTGCAATCCTGCAAGGCATTCACCCAGGACATCCTCAGGACATCCTGCAAGGCAGGAGGCTGATCATAGTTACAGAGGGGCCTGCACCCAAAAGCACACAGCTGGGCTATCCCAGGCAGCAGCAGAGCACTGAGTAACCAGGGCCGCTGGTGAGATTCTCCATCTTTTCCCCTCACCCAACACGCAGGCACAGAACAACCTACATCTAGCGCCTCTGCATGGTCCCAAATCCTAGCAGACCACCCTCCTGCTGGCCAGTGCCTGGAGAACGTCTGCTCCTCCTCCCCCGAACTCAGTATCACCACCTTCATGGTGGGGATTTCTACCTGTCAGCCCTTCCACCTCCACGGCTGAGCGACAGCCCCCTCCAGCCCTCTGCTCTCAGCTCCTAGCGAGCAGCTGTCCTGAGGATGTGAGCAGCCTTTGCCTCACATCTATTTACTTCTTACCACACAAGCCTGCTGTCTGTTTCTCTCTTCCTGTGGGCTGTTAGCCTCTTGTCAGGCAGAGTTGCC
Source organism: Mauremys reevesii (assembly GCF_016161935.1). NCBI lineage: Eukaryota > Metazoa > Chordata > Testudines > Geoemydidae > Mauremys > Mauremys reevesii. Next base: position 20,492,393 of record NC_052637.1, read on the forward strand.
TAGGGGCTGCAACACTGGGCTGGGACTCAGGAGATCAGGGTTGTATTCCTGGCTCTGCCACAAATCTGCAGGGCGACCTTGGGCAAGTCACATCCCCTCTCTGTGCCTCAGGTTCCCTGTCTTTAAAATGTGGGTAATGACCCTGACCTCCTTGTAAAGTGCTGTGAGATCTGTGGATGAAAAGAGCCAGGTATTTTTATTACTGGCTACTCCTGGTTGGACAGCCCAGGAACATTTGAGGGCTTTTCTGCCACCACATCGCACTGGGAGCTTGTGTTGTGGTGCTTGGCCTTATGACCCCTAACTGCTTTCCAGAGTCCCTGCTTTCCAGGGTCCAGTCCCCGTTCTGCAGGGTTGGCTGCAATCAGGGTGACCAGATGTCCCGATTTTATAGAGACCGTCCTGATATTTGGGTTTTTTTTTTTATATGAGCTCCTATTACCCCCCATCCCGTCCTGATTTTTCACATTTGCTTTCTGGTCACCCTAGCTGCGTTCCTTGTTCCAAGATGGGGGCTGTATTAAAACACATGTGGTTCGAATGGGCCCAGCTCACCAACAATGCAGATCGCTCTGTAGGACAGCCCTGCCCTCAGCACTGTTCACCACGCCGCCAATCTTAGTGCCGGACGCACCATTTATCAGCAGTGGTTTTACATTCACTTCCAGGTGATTTATGAAGATGTTGACAGCATCAGGCCAAGAACTGATCCCTATGAAACCCCTGTGAAACACCCATCCGCCAACCTCAGCCATGACGTACAGTTCAGAGAAGCGACTGAGTAAAATGGTTCCACCTAAGTGAGCATGAGATCCTTGCCGATGGCACTGAATGACACCTGCTCACTTGCCAGTGTGTCACTGCTGTCAGCACTGTAGGGCCAGTGCAGCTATGGGAGAGTGAGCTGGAGTCTGCTCTGCCTTGTGCACCATCACTAGACCCTAACAGCTGCCGTCAATCTGTGAAAATGTTACTAATGGTGACAGGGCCAGGGAAGAGAGAGTCCAGCTTGAGTTGCACAAATTGTTTGCCCGGCTGGCAGCCTCTGACTGCAGAATTGAGCAGCTTTCGCTCTGGAGTCGCTTGGGGAGAACAGATCTGAAATGCCCAGGTTTGGACCGTATGATGGTGGATGAGGAAGGGGCGATTGTGACTTATTTGGCAGGAATTTTCCGGTTTGCACAAATCTTGCTTTTTTGTGGAATTTCAGAAAACAGCATTTTCACCTCAGAACAGGCCAAATTCGTGGTGCTGGGGGCCTTGAGGAAAAAACCTGCCTTTCTTCTCTCGATATACAGAGCCCATGGAAGGATTGGACAAGGGGCTGACAGACAGGGTCCTTCCTTGGAGCAGAATGGGGGGAAAGGGGTGGCGGGGGGTGCTAGAAATTCAACCCAGCACCTGTTTCTGCTGCAGCTGGGCGCAAGCCTCTCAGCCCAGGGAGACAGACTCACACTAGCAGGGCTCCAGCTAGCGCTCTAAAAACAGCCGCATGGACATTGCAGCTCAGGCTCTCAAGCCACCCAATCGCCAGCCAGAGCTGCAGCGTCCACACAGCCATTTTTAGTGGGCTAGCTCAAGGTTTGCTTCCTGCTGCAGGGCAGACAGATCCTCCAGGGTCACCATGGCAGATGTGCTGAATGCTGCCCAGCTCCTGCTCTGCTGGCAGCCACCGGCCAGCCTTGTGGCCCCATTCTATGGGACCAGGGCAAATGGCAGCTTTCCCAGCAGCCTGGCTTGGCCCTGTGGGAGTCAGGAGCAGTTGTTGCAGGTACAGCTCTCTGGAGGGCAGTGCCCTCATTAGCCCCGCTTGCCCCTGTCAAACGTTCACTCCATGCAGAATTCCTCACCATTGACAGAAGGGATTTTTCCACAAACCCTCCCAGATAAACCCAACTTATTTAGCTGATAATATATAAACAGTTTATCAGCTTTGCGCATTTTCTGTGCAGCGGGATGGATGTTGTTCTTGGAATTCTGTTTGGTCATAATATTTAGAAGAGGGCTCTGATAGCAAAGATAAGCAGCTCGCCTGCAGCAGATGGCTTGCGAGACGCACCTCCGAGCCAACATTCTGCAGAGAAGGAATAAACTTGTAACGCAAGTTGTTTGTAAGTAGTTTTAGCGAAATGTCACATGTAAGACTGCCCAGGCATGCTCTGTCCAAGGTGTTTGAATTAATAGGAATAAGGATTCAGAGCCAGGGGCCAAATTTGCTTTTAAACTTCCTTAAACAAATGTACAGAGCAGAAAATACCCCTGGATTTGCTCTGCGAATGAAGCTGTTGTCACTGTATTAGTACAGGGAAGAGTCCCTAGCTAGTCCTTCTGCAGAGCTGCTCTGCCAGGGCACGTAGTGTGCTCTGAGCCCAGCACCAGCTCTGTGAGGCAGGGCAAAGGAACAGGCCTTTCCTGCCACAAAGACCTGCACTAGCCGCTCTTTCTTGGAGGCCACCCTCCAGTTTATGAATGACCCTGGCTGCAGCTGGCTCATTTACTTCCCCACAGGACTCTTGCCATGCGTTAGAAAGATAGTCTCGTTATCAATCGCCTCCGATCTCTTGCTTTTATCGACCCCGCCTCTGTGGCCAGACTTTGGCCCCAAGAAAGCTCAACGTGGCCCTGAACCTCAGCAAGTGCTGGAACACAAGGTCCCGCAAGGCAGCTGCTGCGCGCGGGTCTGGGCTGGCTCGCCGTCCCCGGTCAGTTAACGGCGCTGCCAAGGCACGCTGAGCTCACAGCTCTCCCAAGTGCAGAGGTCACAGCGAAACCAGCGGTCGGGCTGACGTGGCTGCACAAGCTCAGTGTTCCCTCCCTGTGCATTCTCCTTTGGCTCAGCCTTGCAAGAGCCCAGGGTCCTGACGACCAGCGCCCTCGCTGCTCTACCCTGGCCCATGACCACGCGGGGTATGGCTCCTCTGCTGCAGGGAATGAGCCCGCAGCCCAGCAGGCACACTTGTGGGGCAGGGCTTGTGCCAGTAAGCTAAAAGCAGCAATGTGGATGTTGCAGCACCAGTGGAAGCTCAAGCTCGCTACCCAAGCTCGGACCCGGGGGGGAGCCTGGTGGCCAGCCCACACCTTTGCTCGGGCCACAATGTCCACACAGCTATTTGCAGTGTGCTGCTGCAAGGTCTGCTGCCCAGGGCCTGATCCATTGCTGGACTCCTCATTGCTGCTGCATGCCCAAATAACCATGGCAGCCAAAAAACCCACCTCCCACTGCAGCTGGCTGGAAAATGGTACCTCATTCTGCCAGGTGGGGGGCCTGTCTACATTCAGCACGTGGAGCCAGACCCGAGCTAGCTTTAGCTGAGCTAGCCCCCACAACGTGAACCTGGTCCTCCTTACAGAGCTAGCAGATTTCAGTTGTGATGAATAAGGCAGTTTATAGCTCCTGGAGCTATTGGTTCAGGCGGTCTGCAGACTCAGGCAGCTTTCCCTTTGTCAAGCATCTTCTTTGAATCCCTAAGAGATAATACCAAAATGAAAACTGTGGTTCTGAGCCCATCACAAGACAGCAGGAGTGGGGGCTCTGGGCATGGGCCTATAGAGCCTCGTGGGGAAGCCGTCCCTGACCTCACCATGCTCTGAATAAAACACATTGCGTTAGATATTCCTCATGCACTCAACACACAACACACCCCCACAGCACACACACAACATGCACTGCACGCACACACACTCAACACCACACATATACTCACCATGCACATACATGCAACACACACACAGCGTGTGCACATGTACACAACACAGACACACAGCTCACACACACACACACTCTACGTGCATGCACACACACACAAGCAAGCAAGCAAGCTTACAACCTTATAAACCAATTACCCTCTTCTCCTACAGAAGGCAGAGAAAGCAATACTGGGATCATTGGCATTATTCCTAGTTTTAAACATCATGGGTGCTTACTGGGGACAGCTAGCGCTAGCGGAAGGCCCACCTCTAGATGTGAGAAGATGATCCGATCTGCACCGGCTGGTCAGCTGGGGCCTAACGAGGAAGTCAATTAGCACCAGTTGTGCTGAGCTCAGCTCGTCACTAGGAGCTGGACTGAGACCTGTGTTCCACGGAAGCCGTCCGGTGGTTACAGCACTAGATAGCTGCTGATCACTTCCAAATTCAAACCGGTGTCCACAGAGTGAGAGACTCTGTCTCCAAAGAGCATTTACACTGGGCTGTAGTTCATGAGTCACCACCTCTGTTCTTTCCAGACCCCTCATAACTCCTCCAGCCTTCCCCTATGCAGATAATAACAAGTAACATCAGTCACACTGCGCTAATGTGAGCTTATGCTTGTGCTGTAAAGGGCTGTGTTTCCACTGATCTCGCCTCATGTCCTAGCATAACTGTGTTGGGCTTTTTTAACTGTGTCTCCTAATTGTGCAGATTTATGAGGACTCTACTGAAATGGCTAAGACAGCATTTAGAGTCCCTCAGCTCTCGTTCTGTTTAATTCATTCCTCTCTGCCTGGGGTTTATGATTCCAGCTCGGCGTGTGCAGCTCTGCAATTGCCAACATTCTGTTTCATTTCCAGGGTGAGGCAGATCTAAATCTCTGTGATTTTGTTTCTTCCTTGCGGTCTCTCTGCACCTCCTTACAAGTTGCTTCACTGGCAAATTACCCTCTGGACAGGTTCTCTGTGCACTGTGCAAACAGCACACAACTCAGAATGAATCTTAACCCTTCCTCCCCGTAGCCAGTGGAAGTGGGCTTGCTGCTCCTGGATTTGGGTCTCCAAACCCAGTGCTTGATGCATTCTGGTAACCTCCTCTGCTACACTAACTCCTCCGACAGTGATGGTCCCACCGGCCTTACATCACCTGCTACATCCTAGGAAAGTAGGAATTGCCGGACGGGATCACCCCAGTGGTCTATCTAGTCTTGGATCCTCTCTCCAAGCAGTGGCCAGTAGCAGATGCTGCTGTAACATGTCTATGGGGAAACCTCCTACTTAGCCTCGGGTAGTTAGTATCTGGGTAGTTAGTATTCTCAAGCTTGGGGGTCTACAGCTGTTAAAATATTTTACCCTAGCTACTGTAGCTGCAGAGGATGCTCTTACCACTCACAGATGAACCACTTCTGTTTCGAATCCTACCAAGCAATTGGCCCCCTGCCATCTAGCTGCAGTGAGTACCACAGGTGAAATGTGTGTTGGGTGGCAAAGCACCAGGTCTCTTTTTGAAGCGTGTTGCCTTGAAGTTTTGTTTCCTGAGTACCTGGCCTTGCTTACCCCCAGGGCGCGCTCTATCTCCAGGAGGGAGCATGCGTACCTTGCAGCTCCCCAGCATGCAGCGGGAGCTTGTACAGTGCACTACCCCATGCATGGTAGTCACCTGGTCACCAGCTGGGCCCTGCCAGCTCCACAGACTGGTGCAGAGTGGTGGGGATGGACCTGTTTCCTCCTACCCCTCAGGCATGATTTGTGTCCCTAGGGGTGGGAGCCTTGTTGGAGAGCCCCTGGGGCAAAGCCCGCTTGCAACCTCCTCCATGCACCTGTGCTAAGGCCAGACACAGTCTGGCCATGGCTGGTCTCTGGCCCTTGGGGCCTGTCCCCTGCATTGACACTTGCACAGCATTAGAGTTGCTCCAGTGGCTGCTCTATGAAGCCCTCCCCATTGCAGTGGGGATAAGAGAACAGCAGCCGCATCTGGCCTGGGGCAGGGCGTGCTGTAAAAGAGGAGCCACAGTCTTGTGCTGCTGTAGCCCCCCACGTGCCCTGGGGAGCCCTCCCCAGCTGGCAGGTTTGATGTGCGCATCCCCGCACTGCTGCCCGGAGCAGAGAAGAGGCACTTCCAGATCACTGAAGATGACACGCCCTGTGCGTGAGGTTTTACCCACACACACACACACACACATTTTCTCTTGCTAGACTCCACCCCTGGAATTGGCTGCGGCTGGCTGGAGGCCTGGCGGGATCTCCCCTGAGATCCTGTTCAACAGCCTGCAGAGCCATGAACGTGTCCATGGGCGTAATTCCTGCTGGGAAAGAGCCTCGTGGAAGGGCTACGGGGACAGCACCAGTGGGGGCGGCACTTGACAGATGAGTCAGAGATGAAGTTCCTGCCCCACAGAGCTCCCGCCCTTTCAGCCCACAGCAGAGGCCATGTTCCCTCCCAGGAACGGGGCAGCTAGACACAGCCTAGTGCAGCCAGGCCTGAGGACAGGGAGGTACCTGCACTTGCTGGTACCTCAGGTGTCTCAGAGACAGGCTGAGCTGCGTGGCCCTAGGGCAGAGCCCTCCCGTCCCTCAGACAGAGACAAGGTGCTGGGAGACTGCTCCATCCCTGGCCATTGGACATGTTCTGCCCCAGGACACACCTTGAGAGCTAGGGCTGGGGGCAGTGAGAGAGGCCTGGGGCTCCAGTCTGATGTCTCCGGGGTCCCTGCGTGGTCCCAGACACAATGGCCTCTCGCCTGCGTCCCTGAGAGGACAGTCATGGGAACCAGCTTTTTCCTTTCTGCTGGCAGTGTCTCTCCTCCCAGCACAGTGGGAGCATTCAGCAGCCTGTGGAGATGCAGCACCTGTGGAATGGCTCTAAAAGGTGACAGGCAAGGGGTGGCTTTTGAATCCCAGTGGGCCCATGTTACTGTGTGCCAGCCAGACTGAAACATTTCCCATTTGCAGGGTTTCTTGTTCCAGTTGGAGACCCCAGATACCTGAGCACATCCTACTATATCATTGTGGGTCTCCGGCAGTCACTGGCTGCGCTCTGCCCAGAACTTCCCTGCAGCCCCGCTGCAGACTAGCCACCAAGAAGTGCCCCCCAAGCTGTGGCTAACAGCAGCTGTTCAGTGCTCTGCTCACAGTGAACAGCATGGAGCAGGAGTCATGATCCAGGCCTTGCAGAGAGCCAGCAGGAGAACCAGACTCAGAACCAGGGAAGATCTGGGCCTCTTCCCCCAAAAGGGGATGCATCTCTCAGAGGTTGGAACTGGCATTAGACATCCAGATGATCCCTTGAGCACTCCTACTGGAGCTGGCATTGTTCTGTGACCAACCAACTCAAAACTCTGCTTCTCACTGATCCCAGCAAAATGAGTCCATGAAGTCCCAGTGCCCTCACTGCCTGGGATTCTCCATCAGGCCAAGTACCTGCCACATGCTGATCAAGCCTTGCCCATGGCTGCAGTCCTGCCTCGGGGAACAGCCACTTGAGTCCCTACCTCGTAAGACACTGGTCGTGGCCTGGCCACACGTGGCATGGAGTGCCCTGGTTGGTGTGTCTGCGCCGAGAATGCTCCTGCAGCTCCTGGCATCATGGGGCTCTGGCTGCAGGCCTTGGGCCAGGGCACAGGGTATTGCCCAGGAGTGTATCACTATTGGAGAAGGAGCTGGAGCACCGAGTGCCCTCCGTACATTACTGGCTGGATTCTCAGGGTGCAGCACACTCACTGTCCCCCCAAAGCTGTGCCCAGACCTCTTGTAGAGCTGGGGGAGGGGCGATAGCCAGTGTAAAATGTTGAATTTTCTAAAACTAACTATAAATGGTAAAAAATCAAAGTCTTGCTTTCTCAGGAGGTTTTCAGGAAAAATAACCCCAGAACCACAACTTCTCCTTTTATTTGGATGAGAAAACATTCTTTTATTTTGACATCATTTGTATCCGTTTTTATCAGAGGGATAAAGTATCTTTTATCTGGCCATAATGCATCAAATTGCAGAGTGACTCATAAAGTGAATCTACACAGATAATGGAGCCGGCATGCAGCATCTCGGCGAGGCCTGGCAGGGGCTGAATGTCACCCACGAGGCACATGGAAATAAATAGCGATCTGTGCTTTCTCAGTGAGCAGGGCTGGCTAACGGAGGAAGTGGCAGTGGAGAGGGCCTCCTGTGCCATTTGCAGCAGTCCAGGGAGGCTGCCGTGCTGCTGAGCACAGGCCAGCAGAATTAACCCTGGTCAGGGGAGTACCAGGCTCACTGGTCCCCAGTGGGTTTAGTTAAGCACTTGAGCATGCAGGCACGTGTGTCAGTGAGGAGCTGCTGGGGAGGCCAGACGATGCTCCAGAGTGACGGGTCTGAGATTCAATCGAGTGCCTAGCTTTGCTCCCCACCCCCTCTAAAACCTACAGAGACCAGAGCCTTGCTCTCACCCTCGGTAGGTTAGAGCTGCCCTGGGGGCAAATCGGTCTCCTGAACTGGAAGTGAATTGGACACGGGATTGCTGAAGGATCATGCCCTCGAATACAGTGTGCGCCCAGTGCAAATAGCCTGCACGTTTGTAACAAAACCAAATCTTCAAGCAGGAGAGAAACAACATTTCACTGCCTGGACTCCCCCGCCTGAGACCTCCAGCCCGGAGCCCACGGTTTACATTTTACAGTGGTGAAGTTCTGGTCTGGGAGCATTGCTTTGGCTCAGTGTCTCCGGTGACCTTAGTATGGCTGTTGTGACTGCTGGCAATCTGAGCTTTCCTGATGAAATGGCCATGGCGGAGTTGATGGGTTGGGAGGCAGAGGGAAAGGGAGAGTAGAGGGGGTATGAGCCTCATGGTGGATTGACCCTCACTGGGTCCTCCCCACTACAGACCTGGAGGAGGAAATGTCCATAGCATAACAGCGGCCAAGGCCTGGGCCAGTGGTACAGCTGGAAAGAACACTTGTGCACTGCACCAGTCACACACTCGTCCTCTGTGCTAGCCCTGTTTCTTTAGCTCACTGCCCAAAGCTCACACAACAGGTCCGAGGAAATGGCTAAGAACACAGCACTTGTGTAACCAGGTCACATGTCCCACTCAAATCCATGAGTTGCAGCAAGCCTTTAACCCAGTCCATACAGTGCTACCGACCTCTACAGAGCAAAGGAACCTGGCACGTATTCCCTGGGACTCCAGGCTGGATACCAACCCCCACCCCCTCAAGGAATGTAACCATCCAAGCCCTAGACCAGCATGCATGGCAGATATCGAAGTAACATGCCCATTGCTTCACACCCATCCAACCAAATGCCTCCACACACATACGGGGGGAAACAGGCTCTGTAAATCAGGGGTAATGTGAAGCCCTGCAGATGTAGTGGGAGTGGAGGTTAATGAGGGTGGCAGCCTAACACAGAGGGGTGATACCCCATCACCCCCACTCCCTCCCTGACACCTGCATGGCGAGTAATTTATTTTAAAACTGTAGGGAACGGCCCCTCCCAAAGGCAGGTCCCTCTTTGTGGGGCTCGGGGGTTCCAGCCAGTCACCTTCTTATTCCACACTGCTGTTTTCCAATAGAAAGTCAGTTTCTCTGAGGCTCCTAGCAAAGGAAAGAGCCCAGTAGCTGCTGGTCCCAGGAGTGCATGTCCCAAGCTGTCTTGAACCAGCACCTTCTAGGAACTAGCTAGTGCACTGACTGCTCCGGCGGCTGCAGGAACCACTCAAGCCACAGGCTGACACTATGGACTCTGAGCTCCACCAGGGGCTGACCATGCTGAATAGTTACACCCCAAAGACCTGATGTCTCCCCAGGGGCGGCTCTAGGGATTTTGCCGCCCCAAGCACGGCAGGCAGGCTGCCTCCGGCAGTTTGCCTGTGGAGGGTGCGCTGGTCCCGCGGCTTCCGCGAACCTCTGAAGCCGCGGGACCAGCGGATCCTCCACAGGCATGCCTTCAGGAGGTCCACCAAAGCCATGGGACCAACAGACCCTCCGCAGGCAAGCCGCCGAAGGCAGCCTGCCTGCCGCCCTCATGGCACCGGCAGAGCGCCCCCTGCTTGGCGTGCTGGGGCCTGGAGCTGCCCCTATGTCTCCCTTACTAACTAACAGAGTAGGAAGTGAGACAATAACCCCCTGGCTTCCAGCTCCAGTCTGGCTGGGCCAACTGGAAATGGTTTGATTGGTCCCACTAAGAGAGAAATACGTAAATCTAAGAGGAGCACTGCATTCCAAGCCCAGACAGCTAGGATCCTCAGTGAGAGGAGTGCAGCTTCCCTTTTAGAAATTACCCCTTAGACTGCTGGGTGGTGCATGTAATATATGGGGAGCCAGAGATAAGCTATGGAGCTTTCCTAAAGGAACACGGCCACAGTTAATAGAGACGTCTGCCCTCACTCTGATAACCAGCGTGCTGAGCTCCAATTTGGCAGGCACATCACAGGTGATAGATCTCCAAGAGAGCCAGGCCGACTCAGCCAAAGGATCCCTCCCTTCCTCTGTCAGAGATAACATGACTCAGCTCAGACATTCCAGCTTTTACCTACAGATTCCACAGCAAGGGCTTCTACTAAGCAGCTCCCTCCCCTCACCCGCTTTCCAGAATTCCTCCAAAGCTATTGGATTAAGATTCAAAGGTGAAAGCGGTGTAGGAAATGCTTTGATATCAACTCGATGGCCCAGCAGAGGAATGTTACAGACTTTTTCCGTGGCTGTTTCTTCTCAAGCATGTACACAAGCAGCACTGAATTATGCAACTTGGCCTCACTGCCTGTTAGTGGCTCCAGGCATAGGTGAAGCTGGAGTTATTTAGAAATGCCCTTATCCGTAATAAAGCTTAGAAACATGCCCTGGCCCAGGCTATACAAGTGCTAAGTGCCCAGATTACAAGTGTTTCCATTGGTTTGTCCATTACTGCGTCTTTCCAAGAGCGAGGAAGGGCTACGTGCCATGACGACCAAGTAACACATGGTGCATGGTGAGGGGTGATTTCCCGTGTGGGTGAGGAAGCCCTTGCGGGGGTGGCAGGGCTGGGCTAGCACCTCAGCCCAACCAGCCGGGAGAGGGTTGAAGACAGCCCTGGGGGAAGGTCGATAACACACACGCTGCAGCATCATTGTAAATTATGGGTTCACTCAACCTGGGGCTGGCGCTGCCCTTACCCAGTTCCTAGCTCGCCCCTCCCCACAGCCAGCATGCCAGTAACATCCCACTGATCGCAGCAGAGCATCACCACCAAGCTAGTGCCTTCGTCAGCACAGCAGTGAGATCGAGTGGGACACAGCCGGCAGCAAAAAGGCTGCCTTCTGCAGGGATGGCTGGGACTGGTCAGCGGCAGGGCTAGAGCAGAGGCTGGGGGCCTGTTCACAGCTTCCTCGAGAGCCTGGCATCCAGAGGCTGTTGCTGTGTCTGGCTCTAACTTCCATGGGAAGTTTACAGTGTTGACTTTCACCTTTAAAGCCCTATGATTTCCGGCCTGGTTCTAGGAGGGACACAATGCCTCTGGAAATGGGATTACCTGGACCCCTCGAGCTCAGCTCCCTGGGAGGGATCTGCCATGATCTGTATTGTCACTTTGCCCTGAGTCCGCCAGGGCTGGTAGGGGAGGATGTACACCCTCCCTGGCCAGCCCACTCCTCCCCAGACCACCCCTTCCTATGTGGATCCCAGGGAGACGCTGACGTGGAGGTGGCAGAGCCCTCTCCTATGGCTGGGAGAAACCCATAAGCAGAGGGGGCCTCCATAGATGGACCTTGGAGGAATGACTTGGCCTCTTGCACTCTAACAGGATCAAGCACGTTGCCAGCCCCACAGAGGTCATCATGAGGCAGCTCACAGTCATCACAAGGTTGGCAAATCTCCAGAAGGAACAAGGGCCTCCGCAGCTCCCGTCCAAAGTAGGCCTGACACTGGGAGCAAAGCTGGGGTATAGGACCCCCTGTAGATTCACACACAGGAAAGCTTGTCTGAACAGCCTCTGAGGGTTACATGGGTTTTGCTCGTAGCATCTGGCTATGGACTGATGCAGAGAGGAGAGCACTGCTAGCTGAAGCACCATGCTCATGTTGCTTTCTGTAGCTCCCAAGCTGCCTCACCCACACACAGGCCAAGACCAGCCGTGCAGCTTTTGAGGCCCAGCAGCTGAACTATCCCTACCCATCCCAGGAAGCTGAGGTAGCTCTCCTACCCCACCCCAGGCCCAGCAGGAGAGCAAGGCAGCACTCATCTCCACCTGCACCCTTGCCCCAGCAGGGCATGCCATGGAGGGAGGGCGACAGGGAGGCCCCTTTGGTTACCTGAAGTGAGGCAGACAATCAGAGCTAGTTCTGGATGGGATAATGCCCTTCAGCCACAGGCACACCAGTAAATCGCTGACAAACCCTGGGGAGGGGGGGAGGGGTGTCACATTTGGTAACATATGAAGAGCTGTTGTCTCAGCTGTTTGGACCAGTCAGTGTAACTCAGACCCAGCCCCCGCACGCCAGGCTCTTGGCTCCTGGGCTTTCTGGGCTGAGCTGCCCTGGCTTTTATTTTTAGTTCCTCCTTATCAGTGAGGAGGTGGCTGGCCAGCGGTTCCCCTTGATAACAAGCTCAGCTTTAACTGCCTCGACTGCACCAAGGGGCCTGATCACTGCAACCATCAGTGAGGCTGGCAAGCTGGCCATGCATCCCCTCCCCATGCACACACGCTTCTCTGAACTCCGCTCCCACCTGAGAATAGAGAGAATTTCAAAATCCTTCTTCATGTGCTTTGTGAACTGAGAGCATGGACACTGGAAATAGCTGGCCAGACTCACTTTGGTTGCTGTCAGTTTCACTTTTAGCATCTTATGACTCAGTAAAAGCTGCAGCTTTTGGGTTGCAAACATGGCAGGGAGTGTTGAAACCCACCCAGAAATCAGGGCTTATTTCAGTCTTAAAGAAAAGCATCCTGAAAACAGGCAACCATGTTGGCATTTAAACCCTCTTCCACTCTTGTGGGGCTCCCCTGCTGGCAGCACTCCTTGTATGCAAGGAACAGTCCTGGGCTAGAGACTGCTGGATATCTTTGCCAAACTGCGAGTGTTGTGGTCCCAAATCAGTGCTGGATCAGGACTGCCTGTCTCAGTGGATCCGGGGATGTGCAGATCTGGATCCTGGGCTTGCCCCTGCACCCGCAAAGTTTAGATCCATGCATCTAGGATCCTAGGTACCCCGTATTCACACTACATACTGCTGCAATGTACAAACTAGTCTTGTGAGGTATCATTTGAAAACTAACAACACACTGAACAATAATACCATTGTAAAACATATGTAACAATGTTATTTGTAAAGTTGTGAATTCTGTCTGTGTGATATTACTAGAACATGGTTAAAATCAAACTGCTTAGCATAGGTGAAAATAGTAAACCAGTTTGTCTTGGACAAGGAATGTTGGTTTACCTCAATTTACAGATTAGCACTAAACAAAGCTATCAAGCAAAACAAGTGAGGGTTATCTTGAGACTGAACTTGAGAGACAGAGTATTAACATGGCTCCTGCACTCCAGAGAGACACAGGAAACTGAATTCCCAGGAGGCCTTCCTGACTTTTAGGACAAAGATAATTCCTTTGGGAATATAAGGGACAGAGAGAGACTCCATTTTAATCTACACCTGAGGAGACAAAGAACCCAAGCACGTTGTGCTCCATGTGTTGGGTCCTGGCTAGAGCATCTGGTCAGGCAGGCTGGACAAAGAACGATTGGGAAGAAAACTCCTTTGAGCAAAGTCTGTAGGTTGTTAAATTAGGTCTTAGCCATTAGAAAGCATATTTTACTTTTGTTTGTTTGTAACCTGTTCAGTCCCTTCTATCACTTTACCTATGCGCTTCTTTTAACAAACTGCTTTTACTTTTAATCTAAAGCAACTCAGTGCTGTGTCTGAATTGAAGTGATTGCTAACTCCAGTTAAAGTGACAAGCTGTACTTGTCTCTTTAAAGGCTCAGTGAACCTCATTATTTCTCTGCATTTTCAAGGAGCGGGCTGGACATTTCAGCATAGATGGCTTTGGGGAAATTCAGGACTGGGGGTGTGCTGGGGTCACACTGCAAGCAGACACCCAAGCTGGTGGAGAGCAGGCTGGGGCTATTGGGGTCAGAGCGCAGAACCAGGGCCACATAGCACAGACATTCAGGGAACAATGTGCTTGTCTTCCTGCTGTTGGTGTCCAGCTGTGAGCCCCAGCAGCAGAGCATTTAAGACGCCCAAGGCAACAGGGCTGGCAGAGACACAACCTCTCACTGGGCTGAATGAAAAAATATTACCATCAATACTAAAGCAATTTACAGATAGACAAAGTAAGAAAAGTGCTGCTTGAGTACCTATTACAGTTGGATTTAAGGATAATTATGTTGTATTTTTGACATGTGATGTTGACAATTTGCGTTTTTCCAGTTCTAAAGCATTAACTTTTTTAATCTCAGTATCTCGTGTCATTTAATAATTATTGACTTACCCCCTATTTTCTGACCTCCCCATAATTTCCCACAGCTGTAAAAATTTAAATAATTAAAAACCTAAAAAAATCCTTACAACTCATAATGTGCAACTGTGAAAATGTGAATAGATCAAAATAGAAACAACATTTAAAATAAACACTGATATTGTAGATCGGGGTCGGCAATCTTTCAGAAGTGGTGTGCCAAGTCTTCATTTATTCTAATTTAAGGTTTTGCGTTCCAGTAATACATTTTAACATTTTAGAAGGTCTCTTTCTATAAGTCTATAATATATAACTAAACTGTTAGTTGTATGTAATATAAATAAGGTTTTGAAAATGTTTAAGAAGCTTCATTTACAATTCAATTAAAATGCAGAGCCCCCCGGACTGGTGGCCAGGACCCGGGCAGTGAGTGCCACTGAAAATCAGCTTGTGTGCCACCTTTGGCACACGTGCCATAGGTTGCCTGCCCCTGTTGTAGATTCACAGATTCCAAGGCCAGAAGGGACCATTGTGATCATCTAGTCTGACCTGTATAGCACAGGGTATAGAACTTCCCCAAAACAATTAATGGAGCAGATCTTTTAGAAACATCCAATCTTGATTTCAAAATTGTCACTGATGGAGAATCCACCATGACTCTTGGTAAATGGTTCTGATACTCTCCGTGTTAAAATGTATGCCTTATTTCCAGTCTGAATTCGTCTAGCTTTAGCTTCCAACAGCTGGATCATTTTATACCTGTTTCTGTTAGATTAAAGACCACATTATTAAATGTTTCTTCCCCACGTAGGTACATACAGACTGTAATCACATCACTCCTTAACCTTCAATTTGTTAAGCTAAATAGATTGAGCTCCATGAGTCTATCACTATACGTCAGGTTTTCAAATCCTTTAATCATTCTCATGGTTCTTCTCTGAACCCACTGCAATTTATCAACTTCCTTCTTGAATTGTGGGCACCAGAACTGGACACAGAATTCCAGAAACAGTTGCACCAGTGCCAAATGCAGAGGTAAAATGACCTCTCTACTCCTGTTGGAGATTCTCCTGTTTATGCATCCCACAATCGCACTAGCTCTTTCAGCCACAGTGTCACATGAGGAGCTCATGTTCAGCTGATTATTCACCACAATCGCAAAACCTTTCTCAGAGTCACGGCTTCCCAGGATAGAGTCCACCATCCTGTGAGTATGGTCCACATTCTTTATTCCTGTATGTATATATTTACATGTAGCCATATTAAAATATGTATGGTTTGCTTGAGCCCAATTTATCAAGCAATCCAGATCACTCTGAATCAATGACCTGCCCTCTTTGTTATTTACCACTCCCCCAATTTTTATATCATCTGTAAACTTTATCAGTGGTAATTTTATGGTTTCTTCCAGGTCACTGATAAAAAATGTTAAACAGCATAGGGCCAGGAACCAATCTCTTTGGGACTCCGCTGGAAACAGCCTCTCAATGATGATTCTCTATTTACAGTTACATTTTAGATCTATCAGTTAGCCAATTTTTAATCCATTTAATGTGTGCCATGTTAATTTTATATTGTTTGAGTTTTTAACAAAAAATGTCATGCAGTTCCAGGACAAATGCCTTAGAAGTCTAAGTATTTTATGTCAACACTATGACCTTTATCAACCAAACTTGTAATCTCATCAAAAAAGATATCAAGTTATTTTGACACAATCTATTTTCCGTAAATCGCTGTTTATTAGCATTAATTAAATTATGCTCCTTTCGCTCTCTATTAATCAAGTCCCATATCAGCCCTCCCATTATCTTGCCTAGGCTCGATGTCAGGCTGACAAGCTGAGTCATCATGTTTACTCTTTTTAAAAATTGGCACATTAGCTTTCTTTCAGTCTTCTGAAACTTCCTCGGTGCTCCTAGACTTATTGAAAATCAACATTAGTGGTCCAGCAAGCTCCTCAGCCAGCTCTTTTAAAACTCTTGGATGCACATCATCTGGACCTACTGATTTAAAAATGTCCAACTTTAGCAGCTTCTGTTTTACAGCCTCCAGATAAACTGGTGCAGTGGAAAGCATGTTATCATCACCATATGATGAGCCTGTCATTTGTTTTTCCCCAAATACAGAACAAAAATATCTATTGAACACTTCTGCCTTTTCTGCATTTTTAGTGATAATTTTACCATTTCTATCTAGGAATAGACTATCACCATTGTCAGGATTCTTTTTGTTCCTAATATTTTTTAAATGCCTTTTTTGTCCTTATCTCTACTGGCCAAAGATTTCTCTCTGGGACCCTTTATTTCCCTTATCAACTTTCTACAATTCCTAACTTCTGCTTTATATTCATTACTATTATCTTCCCCTTTCCTATATCAGATAGATAGATAGATAGATAGATAGATAGATTTCACAGCCGCCTTCAATTCCCCTCTAAACCATCGCAATTATTAAATTAAATTTAAAGTACATGCTGGTAAACCAGTGGATGCATGGATGGAGCTGTAAACTATAAGACAAAGTCACCCCAAATATCAAGAGTTCTATAGTCCATGCCAGAATGTGTCCTTTGCTAAATCTCTTGCTACAGGGACAAAGAAGGTTCTGTGACAGGGCAGCTTGTGACTTTGGGAATCAGAGACTGGAGTCCAGTGCAGTGCAAACACAGACAGGGAATATAAAGATTTGTGACTGCCTGCTGGGACACAATATGTTCACGTTTGTTCCATATAACGAGACATAATGAGGCCATGTTGCAAGGTGCCATTGGCTTGTCTGTGCAAGAACAGCTACCGCTCAGCAGAGTTTGAAACAGAGCAGCAGGAGGAAATCCCAGCTATGCCGGGGTTGAACAGCAGTCTGCAAAGGCAGAGCTCAAACAGGTGGGATAACTTTTCTACAGAATGTGATTCAGAAGGTTCCTAAGGAATTGCATATACATCACCAGATTGGGATGAACTGGGGATACGATTCACCCCAGTGATACAATCTCTAGTGTGCTGCTGAAAATACACGCACTGTGTAAACTCCCACTAGCACAAAGAGCCTAAGAACTCAGCTGATGAACGTCTTTGGGGGCTGTCCCTCTGAAAGATGGTAGGTCAAGGGCTTGTGCCTCCACAGCATGGACTGAAACACAAGGGAACAATGCCCACATTGAAAAATGAAATGCTGGCCAGTAGTCATGGCTATGAGCAACCTCATGAATGTGCTCATTTGGTCAGCTGGAAAGCAAATTGCAGAAACCGTTGTGCAATGCTCAGCCAAGATAACAGCAACGCTCATAGCATTGCCAAGGAACTGTTCTGGGCATAAAGGGTTGGTGAATAAAAAGCAAGTAAAGAGCCCCTAATAACAAACTTGCTTTCAAGTGTGCCTACATTTACCAAGAGCAAAGAGCTGCAGGAGGAAAGAGGCGTTTGACATGAGAACTACCCATTGACAAACCAAAATTTGACAAGCTCCGATGAAGAACAAAAACTGACTCGGTCTTACAGCAGCTTCAGAGAAAAGGATCATTGGCTGGCTGGGCAACAGAAAAAGCCCAGGCACTTTCAAGCCTAACTTTTAAGTGGGACTACTGAGATGCAATTCTACATGAAGGCAATTGTTTGTACCATATGACCATGCAGGATGTGTTCAGCGATGCTACACGTAATGCACCATGCCCATCTGCACACTGAGAAGTGAAAGACACAGGTGCCCAAGATACTCTATTCTGTCCAGACATAAAGGGGAAGAATCCAAGGGTGAAATCATCAATAAACACGGGGAACAGAAAGCCAAAGAACCACTGAAACTGCATGAGATTCCTGATAGTCCTCAGCTGAAAACTGTTGTAATTAAATGGGAAAAATTATCTGTGAGGCAAGGACAACTACTCAGCTTTGTTTTTAAATGGAGCTGTTGAATGATGCATGAAGTAGCAATGGAATAACACATTGTAAATCACAGCTTGCTGGACATGGGATTCCAGATGAGTTAATAGGAGATAATGGTCCATGTACAGGCGTGGCTCATTTTGGCACATTGTCTTTGAGATATTAATTTAAGGCCTCATTATGCACAGTCAAATGAGGTAGCAGAAAAGACAGGACCAATAGCACAGGATGTGATTAATAGTCGATCCACACTGAAAACTGCTAACACTTCCCAATACACCTTGCAATTTTTTGCTGAAGGCACAGGGTTTTGGGCCGCTGAGCAGAACAAAAACCTCAGTCCCGACATCAAAGAAGCTTCTTGAGCCAAAGACAACTAAAGGGAAAACTAAACTCCAGGAAGCTGGAGCAGAAAGCATACTCCAGTAAGAGTGCAAATTGCAAGAGAAGAGACAGCCAGACTGGCAAGGGGGGGCCCAAGGGTGAATGTCACTCTCAGAACCTCCCCAATGACCCGTCCTACAAGAGGGATAGGAAACATCTACCAATGCCAAGAAGGGCTGGAGCCCATCTGGCCATGACAGCCTTCTTCCAAATTTCAGCCCTGCATGTGGGAAACTCTCTCTGATTGGTTGCCTCCCCGATTTCTCCACCTCCTAGGCAAGAGCAGCCAATCAGAGCTGTTGCAGTAGGGAGGCAGAACTCCCACCTCTCCCCTCAGGAACTGAGAGGAGGTTTTGGGCAGTGAAGGCGGGGAGGGAGGAGCAGCTCAAGTGGCTCTACTCCCTCTTCCGCTGCCCCACAGTGCCCTGCAATTGTGACAAGCCCAATGTAGAGCTCCCCACACACACACACAGAAGGGCCAGCCCCAATCTGGCTGTAGTGAGGAAGCAGTGGGGGAAGAGACTAGCCAGACCTTTAATAAATCTGGACAATAATGGAGAATCCATTGACTGGAGGATGAAAGGCTAATATGGCCAGGTGTATCTTCACCAAACTGATGGATAAGCCCAATGTCTTCAGATCGAGCAGGTAATCTAGGATGTGGGAAAGGGGAACCAATTCAGGACCAAGGTAGTGTTTACTGCACCAATGGGTGAATCTCTTCCATTTCTGCAAGTCAGTAGTGCGTGTTGATGTTTTTCTACTGTTTAATAACACCTGCTGCACCTCCATAAAGCAGGAAGCCTCTATTCCCAAGAACTATCCAGGAGCCATACCCGAAGGCGTAGAACCACTAGGTTGGGTTGAAGTGTGCAACTCTCATCCTGAGACAGGAGATGAGGAATGGTCGGGAGCTCGATCAACAGTTGGACACAGAGTTGAAGCAGGTAAGGGTACCAAGCTCATCTTGGACAGTTGGGTATTATGAGGATAATTCTGGTATTGTCCTGCCTAATCTTGTTCAGTGCCCTTAGAATTAGGGGTGATGGGGAAAGGCATAAAACAGGTAGAAGGACAGTGTCCCCCAGGGAGCAGTGACCCAGACTGCTCTCTGCAGTCACGTGGCAATTGCTCAATAAAGGCCACGAGGAGTCGGGTGGCACCTTAAAGACTAACAGATTTATTTGGGCACAAGCTTTTGTGGGTAAAAAACCCACTTCTACAGATGCATGGAGTGAAAATTACAGAACAGTAAAGGCCGTGAGCTTGTTCTAATTAGTAAAGTTGCATTTGGCCATGACCACTTGATAGTTTGCAGTCGGGAACAGCAGGGTTGTGGACGAGTACAACTTTTGTTCAAAGAGATCCTGCTGCTTTTGGTCCTTGTCATAGGGAGTAGATCTTGAAAAATGCTGCCTACTCTGTTCATTCACCGCATCTACCTCTATGGAGTTAGATGGGGGATGGGAAACTAAAAAGTCTGAATCCTTAAGGGGCACACAGTACTTCTTGTCTGCCCTTTTGCATGTTGGTGGAATAGTGGCTGGCATCTGCCATACTGTCTTAGCTGGATCTAGGAGAGTCTCATTAATAGGCAGCACTACTCTAGAGGGCGTTGCCAGCTGCAAGATATCCAGTAGCTTGTTTTGCAGATCTTTGACCTCCTCCAGAGGGATCTCGAGGGTGTTTGCTACCCTTCTAATGAGGTCTTGGAACTGCCTGAAGATGTTGGCAATGGAAGATGGTGGAGGCATAACCACCTCTTCTGGTGATGACAATCAAATGGGAGTTTCAGACGTGACTTCTTCATCTCCCCTAGTCTTCTGCTTTTCAAACATCTCCTCCTGTGAAGTTAGTGGATGGAGAGGGGAAGGCTGTGAAACCCTGATCTCCCTGAGGGAAGGTGCCCATGGTCTGGTAAACTGCTGCTGATAGGTATCCCACAGGTTCCCATATGGCCATTGTGGAGGTCCATAAGGAAGCGGGAGTGGCATGCAAGTCTAGTTCCACCATCCTTGGTGACCTCCCTGGAGCTGGTCAAAAGTGAATTCCCAAAGGGGTATGTAGAAGAACCCCTCACCAAAATCAAAGCAGACCAATTGAGAGTCCTCTTCCTCCACATCCTCCTATGGCGGGAGGCAGCTGATGAAGTCCTGTGCCATGGGCTGGCTGCTCAGAGAGCGAGGTCTTGATACCGAGAGATGCTTGGTATCCATTA
Source organism: Mauremys reevesii (assembly GCF_016161935.1). Taxonomy (NCBI): domain Eukaryota; kingdom Metazoa; phylum Chordata; order Testudines; family Geoemydidae; genus Mauremys; species Mauremys reevesii. The sequence continues at coordinate 20,512,972 of NC_052637.1, forward strand.
ACAATAGAGACTCTGGTTCACCTAAGTCCGAGAGGTCCCTTGAGTACTGGAATTCCTGCAGTACTGGAAAGGACCCAGGTACTGACACCACAGCTGAGGGCACCATAGCTGACGCCAACAGTACTGATGATGATGGGCATATAGCTGGCATTGTAGACATCTGGTGCTGTTGCTTGCTTGGTACCGAGGGTACTGCTTGAACAGCTGAGCTGCTTGCTTTGGTACTGATGGCTGAGTTAAGGTGTTTGATGGCACCGACGGCTTAGTGGAATGCCTCAGTGCCAATGGCAGCTCAGTGGCACCCTGTGCTTACCCTCCTTACTGGTAGAGGGTACCAGTGCCCTATTGAAGCCGCGATTCCTGTCCTTGGAGTTCCAGGGGTTCCCATGGCTGACAGTACTGGAGTTACAGTCCTTGGCCTCAGTGGTATCTTCGGAGACCGAGGACCTCAGTGGGGATCTGGTTTTTTTGGAGCTGGCTCCTTAAAGGGAGAATCTGTACATCTCTTTCTGGGAGTCTTCCCAGTGGGCTTGAAAGATTTCCCTTCCTTAGGGGAAGCATGCACCAAGGTTGACAGGGTGCTGAATCTGTCCAGGGACAAATGTACTGGGGAAGGGGAGGCGAGTCTCCTGACCCGGCACAGAGGGCGGTTGCAGGGAGTGTTCCATGGCTAACAGTCTGAGCTTTATCTCCCTGTTCGCCATTGCCTTGGATGAGCAGAAGAAACATGTCTGGGAGACATGACTCCCCCAGGCAACAGACACACTTGGAGTGCCTGTCACTTACCAGTGCAGCCTCCTGGTAAGGGGATGAAGAGCCTGGTGACTCCGTGTCTGCTTGGATTGCCAACTGTCTAATCACACAAACCCAAATGCTCTGAGGCTGATCACTCCATCCCCCTTCCTCAGTTGCTCGCTCTCCCCCATCCTCACTCACTTTCACCAGGCTGGGTCAGGGGGCTGACGTTCAGGAGGGGGTACAGGCTTTGAGCTGGGGCTAAAGGGTTCAGAGTGTTGGAAGAGGGCTCCAGGCTGAGCCTGGGGCAGGGGGTTGAGGTGCAGGAGGGGGTGCAGAGTTCAAGCGGTGGGATGGAGTTTGGGTGCTCGAGGGGTCTCAGGGCTGGGACAGGAGCTTGGGGTGTGGGATGGGGTGTGGGCTCTGGGAAGGAGTTGGGTGCAGAAGGGGGCTCTGGGCTGGGGCAGGGGATTGGGGTGCAGGATGGGGTGTGGGTTCAGGGAGGGAGTTTGGATGCTGGAGGGGGCTCAGGGCTGTGGCAGGGGGTTAGGGTGAGGAAGGGGCTGAGGGGTGCGGGCTCCGGCTGGGCAGTGCTTACCTTGGGCAGCTCCTGGTTGATGGCGCAGTGGGGCTAAGGGAGGCTCTCTGCCTGCCCTGGCCCCGCACTGCTCCCAAAAGCAGCTGACACGTCCCTGCAGCCCCTCAGCGGGGGCGGGGTCAGAGAGCTCCACGCTCTGCCCCTGCCTGCAGGCACTTCCCCCGCAGTTCCTAATGATCGCAGTTCCCAGCCAAAGGGGGCTGCGGAGTTGGTGCTCAGGGCGGGAGCAGCGCATAGAACTCCCCCCCACAGGGGCCACAGGGACATGCCAGCCACTTCCAGGAGCGGTGCAGAGCCAGGGCAGTCAGGGAGCCTACCTTAGCCCTACTGCACCACCAACTGGACTTTTAGCACCCTAAAATCTCAAAGTTTGGCTTCAGTAGGCTCCGGGAGACAGACCCCAATTCTGGGAGACTTCCGGCAAAATCAGGAGAGTTGGCAACCCTGGTGTCTGCCATGAGGAGGCTTCGGGCATGTGTGTGAGCCGAAGGGAGACTGCAAGTTAGAAATCTCTCATCACGGGCTTGAGAGGTGCATGTGCTGCTGAAGTGGCGCACCCATAGGGACACTGTTCAAGGAAGAACATGATGAGAGCTGGAGACAACAGAGAGTTCCCAAAGCACTGCCCTGTCCTGAAATGGTGGCTGGCTCCCACAGGCAGGGAGCCATCCACCACAGCTGGTGCCATGGCAAACAGGGCATTTCTCAGTGGCAGGAGTGACTCTGCCTCACTGTCAGGGGCCACCAGCCGCCCTGCGGGCTGGGTCTCAGCCAATGTATCTGTTCAGCCAGGACAGAGCTGAGCACAGAGAAACCTTCCACTGTGAACAGCCACGGCAACCATGGCCTGGGGCTGCCATGTCCTTTGGTGGCCACCCGCTGCACCATAGCTGGCCAGCACCAGGCAGACAGGGGGACCAGGGCGTGGGGGTGTAATGTGGAGGTGCAGGAAGGAAGGCAATTTGGGGTGGCATGCAGAGGAATGTAGAAATGCAAGAAAAAGGGGAATTAGGGCATGCAGTTGAATGTAGGGAATATAGGATGGAGGGCAATTTCGGGGGTACAGGGCAAAGTAGGGGTGCAGGAAGGAGCAGTATTTGGGGGAATGTGCAGGGGAATATAGGGGTTCAGGAGGGAGGGATATCAATATTCAAGGGAATGTTAGGGTTAGGGGAGGAGTATTTGGGGAGAATGTGTAGGGGAATGTAGGGGTACAGGGGAGAGGGGTATTTGGGGGAATGTTTAGGGGAATTTAGAGATGCAGGAAGGAGTGGTATTTGGGGGAATGTGTAGGGGAATGTAGGGGTGCAGGAGAGAGGGGTATTGGGGGGAATGTGTAGGGGAATGTAAGGGTGCAGGAGAGAGGGCTTTGGGGGGAATGTGTAGGTGAATGCAGGGGTGCAGGAAGGAGGGGTATTTGGGGGAATGTGTAGGGGAATGCAGGGGTGCAGGAAGGAGGGGTATTTTAGGGAATATGTAGGGGAATGTAGGGGTGCAGAAGGGAGAGCAATTTGGGATGTGCCTGCTGGGGAAGATAGGGAAGATACTGTGAGGATTTCATAGATTCCAGACCAGAAGGGACCACTGTGATCATCTAGTCTTAACTCTTGTATAAACAGGCCAGGGAACTGCCCCAAAATAATTCCTAGAGCAGATCTTTTAGAAAATCATTCCAGCTTGATTTAAAATGTTGTCAGTGATGGAGAATCTGCCAGAACCCTTGGTAAATTGTTCCAATGGTTAATTACTGTCACTGTTACTATTTTTCTCTCTATTTCCATTCTTAATTTGTCTAGCTTCAACCTTCAGCTATTTGGACAACAGGAGGGAGAAGAAAGCTGCAGTACACATGCCAGATGTTTTGCACTGCTCTGGCAAAACAAAGAGATGTAAATCCAGTTTAACTGGCTACTTTGTACTGCTTCCTAGTGGGGTAAAGCAGCCAGGTGAACCAGGGAATCCATAAACTAGGGGTTCTCAAACTGGGGGTCGGGCCCCCTCAGGAGGTTGCGAGGTTATTACATGGGAGTCATGAACTGTCAGCCTCCACCCCAAACCCTGCTTTGCCTCCAGCATTTATAATGGTGTTAAATATATAAAAATGTTTTTTTAATGCATAAGGGGGGTTGCACTCAGAGGCTTGCTATGTGAAAGGGGTCACCAGCACAAAAGTTTAAGAACCACTGCCATAAACGGCAAAATAAAGACGAGATTTACTGTTGATGTTTCATATCTCTAAACTGTTAGAGATACGCCGTAGTGCCATTCTCTTTGTGTCTTGGGAACATTCTCGTTCAGTTTCTTGGTTACGGGTCATGTATTCATGTTTTAAATTTAAAAAAAAAGAGAGAGAAAATTGCCAGACAAAACCACATTGAATTGGAATTAAGGCTGAGAGTGCATCTGAGTAGTTTAGGGAACACTGCATTACAGGGATGTTGTAATTAACCCAAAATCAAGCATTTAAACCCACAAAATGGACAGTTATGGTTATACTTAAATAAAATACAAACATGTTAAGATCTGGAAATGCAGAGTTAAGGCACAGAAAGAACCTTAACTCTGGTCTCTAAACAGGCTCTTCAAACTTCCCAGATAATTAAAACGCATTGAAACCTTGTGCAAGGGCAACATTTGAAAGATTAATGGTAACTTCGCACCCGATCTTAATAACTGGATGTGTCTCCCTGAGCAGAAAGAAACCTTAAATCTGCCCTACAGTGAGATGGTGCAAAAATCCTACCATTACGATTTAGGCATTTTAGTGTTCCAGACCCAGATTATATTAAACTGAATTTTAAAGACATTGAATTTTTTCATTTTCTGTCTCCTCATGGGGCCACTACATGGCAGAGTTAAAATTGGGGGTGAGAATGGCCGTTTTTGTTGCATTTCCAACCCAGCCAATACAACATAGCACTGGAAACCTCCTCAGATTGCTGATTCTGGATTTCAGTCCCAGTTTCCAGACCTAAAAACATCAAATGCATGTCTTGATGTCCCGGTCCACAAACCACCAAAGGGAGGAATCCTAGGCTTTTCAGCTGAAATGCCGAAACAAAATGACACTTTAAATCAGAAGAAAATGAACACTTTGTTTGACAGCTCCTCAAGGGAATCATAATTTCTTGCCAGAACTGGCATTTCCCTGTGAAAAGTTTCAGTATCAATGAAACCGTGTTTTTCAGCAGGCAAACTTCCTAAACACAAAGCTTGGACCAAGTAACAGAGAATCCAGGGAGCAGAGCACCATAATCTGAGGGGAAAAACAGAGTTTGAATCCTGCTGCTCCAAGATGGTGCAGCTCCATATTGCCATTGGCTGTGTGCTCAGTGCTGGCATGGTGGGGAGCCAGACCATCTAGGATCCAAAATCCTGCTAGTTTTGTATGGTGTGGAGGAATGAACTCCTCCTGGCTGTTGTTCTGTTTATCACAGGCAGGCAATGGAGAGTAACCCAGGCCTCACAGCCCCCTGGCATGTGAAAAGGCTCCATGACCCTTGTAGTACCGTAAGCTGTGCTCTCCCCTGTGCAGAGGATCAGCATGAGGATCATGCCTCATCTGAGTGGTCGATGCAGTGGTGCTGAGGCTGTCTGCTGACCCTCACGCAGCGTGAATTTCACCTCACTCAGGCACCAGGCGCAGTACAGTCCTGAACTCTTATAATTCCACTTGCCCGGCAGCAATACAACTGAGCTTCTGTAACAGGACACTCTGAAGGGCAGCTGGAATATTAACACTCCAAGATGCCCTATTCTTCCCCTTTGGATACAGGTAACCAGTGGCTCTACCATGGACTAACTGGGCTCCAGGACAATTACCCACAAAGAAGTGACCATTTCTAATTCCTCCCTGCTGGAATCAAGGTTTTCAAATAGAACCTTCTCTGACCACAAAGCTTCTGATCAGAGACTCATAGAACCATAGGGTTAGAAAGGATCACAAGCATCATCTAGTCTAAGCCAAGATGCATGGGTGGGAAGTAGGTTCAGGTTCTTATGTAATCAGACCTTTTTAATATCAGGCTTCCTGTAGGTGCCAGGCACTTCGTAGGGAAACTGAGCTTGGTCACTGAAGAGTTATTATTAGCCATCATACCAGGGATCCCAGTGCAATTGTAATAAGAACATAAGAACAGCCATTCTGGGTCAGAGCAAAGGTCCATCTAGCCCAGTATCCTGTCTTCTGACAGTGGCCAATGCCAGGTGCCCCAGAAGGAATGAACAGAACAGGTAATCGTCAAGTGATCCATCCCCTGTCACCCATTCCCAGCTTCTGGCAATGCATGAAAAGAATTTGTTTTTGAGATAAGCACTAGTCCTATATTCCCAAGCAGACAGATGCTGGAGGGGAAGACCTGTGGTTGCCTATTTCCATGGGGTAGCCATGACCTAAATGCAGTGCTAGTGGGATGTTGAGCCTTTCCCATTGACAACCCTTCGTAAGTGCACAAACTTAGTTTTTACAGGTCTTTGCCAAAAGTTTTAATACAAATACATTAGATCCATATTTATAGCATGTACTTGCTTGGAAACAAATGTTTTCCTTGTAGATGCAGGGCACCGTGGGTATTCCATCTCAGCACGACTTAATGAGGTGTAAGACATGGAGCTTACCTTATCTCCCATGACGTCACAAGACATGGCAGTGCACCCGCTTAGAATCTTTCTCTCTACACACAGGGTATATATTCTGCTTAGAAATGTCTAGCCCTGTAAATGCCAGAATCTTCCTGCAAGGAACTAAAAACATTTATTCTGGAAGAGTCTAGAGGCTAATGGCTAAAGGCAATAAATACAGCTTTAATTTCACAGTTAATACCATGCCCAGGGTAAAATGTTCATTTTTAATATTGCTGCCACTGATCTGACATTACCAACAAGATGCAGCAGCACAATATCTGAGTCATTTCACGGGAGATAATGGTATTTTCTTGAGTTCAGACTGGAGGAGCGTTGGCCACATTAATCAGGCTTGAGAAAGCGATGCCAGAGAGTCTGCCAGAGTCTGTCTGGCCTGCATGGAGCGTGAGTGGTTACGTGACTGAAGAGTGCTGGGAGAGGGGGAGAGAAAGAAATACCCCAAATGCAGCAATGGGGTGATCTCCCTGGAGGGGCCGGCACACTGGTGTCTCCCAAGTCCTGGCCATTGCCCAGGGTCAACCAACAGGCTCCCAAGTTCAGAGCAGCAGGAAGCCAGATCTGCCTGTCATTGTCATGCTACGCCATAGCAGCTCCCATTCCAAAGTGCAACACAGCCCCTCTGAGCACCGGACCTACCTGCCCAGAACATGAGGTTCTGGGGAGTCCCAACAGCAAATAGGAACTGATTCCAGCATCTAATATGAAGGCCAAGTCGGCTAAGGTGGTTAATCCTGAGCCTGGCCTCGCAGCCATATGGGCCCCCAAAACTGAATGGTTTCACTATAAGCCTGGAGGATGCAGTCCTATGGGAACTGATAAAATGAATGAGCCAGTCATGTCTTGCTCCTGCCAGGTAGCGAAATGCTACTGGGGTAGTCTATGTACAAACAGTCACGCATTTGTCTGGCTCAGCCCTGCAATGAGCAGGTCTCGGCTGCAGTTCTTGTGCTCAGGTTTAAACATCAAATGGAAGAGAATTCAGGATAGGACAGCAAAAGAATCCAAGGGTGGGAAACACTCCCCAAGATGAGCAGGGTCCCCTAAAGTGCAGGGAGGAGATGTCACTGGGTGCTTTTGTGACTCTGGAAGCAATCGCATCTCCTGCTGCTCCATGTACAGGGAAGAAGCAAAAAGTCCTGAGGCAGTAGAGACTAGAGATGTGGGGGAAGCTGAGAACCCAGGGGTTTAAGAGGCCCTGAAATATTACCAAGGGCAGCCCACCCAAAGACTCTGGATGGGCTAAGAATCCTCTCCAGGTAAGCTTGGATCTGGGTATAGAGGTCTGCATGTATGCTGGTGTCTGTTAATACTTACATGGGGAGCCAATTTCTGATGGCACAGGGCTCTTTAATATCACAGACAAAGGCAGAACAAGAGCCGCTGACTGGAAGCTGAAGCTACACAAATTCCAACTAGAAATATGGAACAAACTTTTAACACTCGAGGTAATTAACTATTGGGACAACTTGCCTAGGGATACGGTGGATCCTCTGTCACTGCTTGTACAACTCTTTCTAAACGAGATACTCTAGCTGCACTAGAAGTTCTGGGTGTGATGCAGGAACCTCTGGGTGATGTTCTCTGGCCTGTATTAGGCAGGAGGTCACAACGGGTCCTTCTGGCCTTGGAATCTATTCATCTGTTCTGCATAAACATACGGGGTAGGCTTTTCAAAAGCGCCTCAGTGACTTAGGATCACAAGTACTGTTGACCTGTGAAATCCTGCCCCAGTGGCTGTGAGTAAGCTGCGTGCAGAGAAAGCTTCGTGGATCTGTAAACTGGCTACCTGGTAGTGTCATTACTATCTGGGGGACTGAGGAATAACAGAACTGAGTGTAAACTCCAGGGGAGTTGTGAACCCTCCTTTGAACGAGAGTGCTGGAGTCACTTAGCTGGTGTTTGCAGCTTTCAGATAACATTCATAGGAAGGAACTTTCATTAACACAAATGTTTGTGGAAAGAGAACATGTTGTGCATGCTTGTGTGAATTCCTCTTGGCACGAACATGTGGAGTATTCAGGGCAGAAGCGTTCTTATGGCCAGACTGAAAGCTCTTTGTGTCTTTAGGCATCAGCCAGATAGGGAGCACAAACAATCCCATATGATGTAGTGTCCAGTCACACAGCACAAATAACAAATTATGAATAGCTAATGCTCATAGCCGTAGTCATGAGTGACCCATCAGCTGACACAAGGTACCATAAGCTGCTGGCTGGGTAATTCTGAATGACAAACAAATGAGTAAAGATGGAAACCAGTTCATGGATACTTCACAAATAGAAGGCGAGGCCCCATGTGCCAAATAAACATCCAGATCTAACTGGCCAGGTCACATAGATTGACCCACCCACTACAGCTGCCTGCAAATGTGCACAGGGTTGTTTTAAAAGGGGAGGGCTCAGTCATTCTCAGTAGTCACCCCTGACAGAAAGCAACAGGCTTCAGCAGCAGAACTTTAGGTTAACGTTAGGAATTATTTTTAGGGGCTTGATCCCATGCAGGTTCCCACTGATTTCAATGGTTGTTGGATCAGGCCTTCTCAGAGTGGCTTTGCCATACAGCAAACATATTCACTAGTCCATGCTGTAAGTGAAGAGGGGCATCCAGTTCTGAGGCATGGGTCAAGTCAATGAGATCAATCCTGCCAGGATGCAGGACATGGTCTCTGAGCCCCAGGAGCTTCCCACCCACTGGAAGCATCTGGGGTGGAGCTGGTCAAAAAAAAATTGAGATTTTTTTTCAAAGAAAAATGGCCTTTTTTCCCTCAGAACTGACATTCCAGTGAGAAATGTTCATTTTCCACATCATTTTGGGGGGTTTCATTTAATATCCCTAGGAGCTATTCAGTCGTCTACAGTAGAAGAGCTAGTAGAACTGCTCTTTACGTAATCATCATCCCCTGAAATCCTGCCAGCCACAAATTGTCTGAGCTTGATTTACCTTGACTTAGCTTCAGCCTGCTTCCCCTAGCAAGACTATGTCCCACCTCACTCTTCCATGGGCTGCTCCTCAGCCACCGCTCTCTGGGGGGATTCACCAAGCAGATGCCCTACATCAGGCTTGCTGTCCAAGGCTTTGGCTTTGAGGAGGGATGGTTATTTTCATACAAATGATGGCCCTTCTTAGGAGTAAAAATCCATTTGACAAGTTTTTTCCTTTGAATGTACAAGGAATTGTCCTCAGGGCAGGAGGCCACACCCCTGGGGACAGGCTGGCCTCATGTTGCCAGGAGGGCTTGTAAGGTGCATCTACACTGCAGTTAGACACCTGTGGCTGGCGCTTGCCAGCTGAGTTGGGCTCACAGGATTCAGGCTGGGGGCTGTTTAATTGTGGTGTAGATGTTTGGGCTTGGGCTGGAGCCTGGGTGCTAGGACCCTGAGAGGTGGGACAGTCCCAGAACTTGGGCTGCAACCCCAGCTGGGACGTCTACACCACAGTCAAACTGACTCTTAGCCTGAGCCCGGTGAGCCCAAGTCAGCTGGCACAGGCCAGCCGTGGGTGTCTAACTGCAGTGTAGACGCACCCTTAGGGCCCAACAGCTTTCACACAAAAATCATTTCAAACTGAATGGCAAGTTGCAAATAGTTTTGGTCTTTGCTCCACAAAGAGTCTTCGTTTGCCCCCCTTCTGCAGCAAGATGGCCGGTTCCATGAGGTCAGGGCAGAGATGCGGAGGTATTTTTGATATTTGATTCAGTGCATTTAACTAGCTCTGGGCCTGGAGGGACAAGGGCACTGGGGGTGCCTCACTTGGGACAGGAGGGAGCTCCTGCAGGGAAGCCCAAGGAGCAGCCAAGCGTGTGGAGAAAGGTTAGGCTGATGTTCAGGTTGTTATTGATAAAGTGTCAATTTTGACCCAAATCCCTGTGGGCCGAATTCTCCTGGCCCTGGCCCTGATGTAAATTGAGAGTAACTCCCCTGAGGTCAGTGGAATGTGGCATGATGCCCATGTCAGGGAGAAGAGCTGATCTAATTTCTGCCTCTTCATTCATCTGAAACTGCTTTCACCAAGGTCTCGAGGGACCTCTTCCGGGCACTGTGGGACATTCACTGCATTGCGGCAATGTTCACACTGGATGTTGCTGCACGGCAAGCTAGCACACTGTAGATTCACACCCTGGCTTGCCACACGTAACTCACCATCTAGACGAACCCTCAGGCTCTAGTTGCCACCTTTGGCTGGGCCCTCTCTCCAGCCCCACCCAAGCCGTGGCCAAGTCCTGCCATTCCCACCTGCCTAGCAATTCTCAGATTTGGCCTCTTGTCTGTTCAGGTTGCCAAAGCTTGCTCGGGCCTTCATCACCTCGCACCTCAATGCTGCCATCTCCTCCCCGAGCCTGACACCAGCCACACCGACCCCCTTTCAAAGAGCTGCTGCTCTTGGGCTCACCTCCCTGGCTCAAAGCTCTGACTCCAGCACCCCCGTGTGTGCACCCTGCCACTGGGCCCCCTAACTCTTCCATCTTCCTCTTCCATCGCACATTCTGGGCCTTTACCTTTGAGGCCTTTCACCTGTAGGTGCTGCCCTGTCTATTAGCTCTACTAGCTGACTGAGCCATCAAGTCCCGCCTTTGCTGTGACAGTGCTGGCAGCCCCCATCGGCCACCTGCCCGCTCTTCCCCCATCCCCTTCAGGCTCTCCCCCATTCATGCCAAACCCTGCACAGGGGAACAACTGCCTGTCAATGTTTGTAAAACTGCCACCTCCTCTGCTTTAAATCCCTCCTTAAAACGTCCCTCTTCTGCGATGCCCACAGATCAGCCCAACCTGGCATTGGTTGGCCAGGTGACAGCCTGTCACTCCTGCTTTACTGATCAGCTCTGTTGTATTGTTCTCTCATCGTCCCTGGCCCCTCCTATCCTGTTGCCTGTTTCATCCTTGCAGTCCATCCTGGCTGACATGTAGGCTGTAAGCTCCCGGGGCAGGCACAGTTTTCTCTGGTATTTCTGTGTACAACGCCCTGCACAATGGGGCCCTGATCCTTGACTGGATTTCTAAGTGCGACTGTAATACAAATCATCATCATACACGAGACTCAAGCCTGGCATTTGCACAACAGCTGGTGTCTGAATCCACCTCCATACAACACTAATGTTCCCATTCAGCTCCCTGCCAGCTGACCCAGTGATGGCACTGAGGAAGGCTATGCCCTGATCTGTGTGCTAATAGCCAGCAGGGAAATGGAGCGCCAAGGGAAATGAAGCGTAGAACCTAGGTGGCTGGGATGAAGATTTACCAGGATGGAGAAGGCAGCTACCAAGGTGCTGTGATATCAAAAGGCTATTCACTGTGCACAGGACTCCTAGGTTCCATTCCCAGCACTGTCACTAACCCCTGTGATATACAAAAACTCATGTCACTTCTCTGTGCTATGTGTAAAATGGGTCTAACAATGCTTTCCTCTCACAGGTGGGGCTGCAGGGCTCAGCTGGTCAATGCCAGGAAAGTGCTTGACATTTTTGCATCCTATTGGCAGTGTGCTGTGAAAGGAGGGAGGTTCTGCTTGGAGTTGGGAGGGAGGGAGAGGTGAACATTGTGAGGGAGCTGTTAATAGAATCAAAGAATATCAGGGTTGGAAGGGACCTCAGGAGGTCATCTAGTCCAACCCCCCGCTCAAAGCAGGACCAATCCCCAACTAAATCATCCCAGCCAGGACTTCATCAAGCCTGACCTTAAAAACCTCTAAGGAAGGAGATTCCACAACCTCCCTAGATAACCCATTCCAGTGCTTCACCATCCTCCTAGTGAAAAAGTTTTTCCTAATATCCAACCTAAACCTCCCCCACTGCAACTTGAGACCATTACTCCTTGTTCTGTCATCTGCTACCACTGAGAACAGTCTAGATCCATCGTCTTTGGAACCCCCTTTCAGGTACTTGAAAGCAGCTATCAAATCCCCCCTCATTCTTCTCTTCTGCAGACTAAACAATGCCAGTTCCCTCAGCCTCTCCTCATAAATCATGTGCTCCAGCGCCCTAATCATTTTTGTTGCCCTCTGCTGGACTCTTTCCAATTTTTCTACATCCTTCTTGTATTTTGGGGCCAACAACTGGACACAGTACTCCAGATGAGGCCTCACCAATGCCGAATAGAGGGGAATGATCACGTCCCTCGATCTGCTGGCAATGACCCTACTTATACAGCCCAAAATACCTTCTTGGCAACAAGGGCACACTGTTGACTCATATCCAGCTTCTCGTCCACTGTAACCCCTAGGTCCTTTTCTGCAGAACTGCTGCCTAGCCACTTGGTCCCTAGTCTGTAGCAATGCATGGGATTCTTCCATCCTAAGTGCAGGACTCTGCACTTGTCCTTGTTGAACCTCATCAGGTTTCTGTTGGCCCAATCCTCTAATTTGTCTAGGTCCCTCTGTATCCTATTCCTACTCTCCAGCATATCTACCACTCCTCCCAGTTTAGTGTCATCCGCAAACTTGCTGAGGGTGCAGTCCACGCCATCCTCCAGATCATTAATGAAGATATGAACAAAACCGGCCCCAGGACAGACCCTTGGGGCACTCCACTTGATACTGGCTGCCAGCTAGACACAAAGCCATTGATCACTAACCACTGAGCCCGATGATCTAGTCAGCTTTCTATCCACCTTATAGTCCAATCATCCAGCCCATACTTCTTTAACTTGCTGGCAAGAGTACTGTGGGATACCGTATCAAAAGCTTTGCTAAAGTCAAGGAATAACACGTCCACTGTTTTCCCATCATACACAGAGCCAGTTATCTCATCATAGAAGGCAACTAGGTTAATCAGGCATGACTTGCCCTTGGTGAATCCATGCTGACTGTTCCTGATCACTTTCCTCTCCTCCAAGTGCTTCAGAATTGATTCCTTGAGGACCTGTTCCATGATTTTTCCAGGGACTGAGGTGAGGCTGACTGGCCTGTAGTTCCCCGGATCCTCCTTCTTCCCTTTTTAAAAGATGGGTACTACATTAGCCATTTTCTAGTCATTCGAGACCTCCCCCGATTGCCATCAGTTTTCAAAGATAATGGCCAATGGCTCTGCAATCACATCCACTAACTCCTTTGGCACCCTCGGATGCAGCGCATCTGGCCCCATGGACCTATGCTTGTCCAGCTTTTCTAAATAGTCCTGAACCACTTCTTTTTCCACAGAGGGCTGGTCACCTCCTCCCCATGCTGCACTGCTCAGTGCAGTAGTCTGGGAGCTGACCTTGTTCGTGACGACAGAGGCAAAAAAAGCATTGAGTATATTAGCTTTTTCCACGGCCTCTGTCACTAGGTTGTCTCCCTCATTCAGTAAGGGGCCCACACTTTCCTTGACTTTCTTCTTGTTGCTAACATACCTGAAGAAACCCTTCTTGTTACTCTTAACATCTCTTGCTAGCTGCAACTCCAAGTGTGATTTGGCCTTCCTGATTTCACTCCTGCATGCCTGAGCTATATTTTTATACTCCTCCCTGGTCATTTGTCCAATCTTCCACTTCTTGTAAGCTTCCTTTTTGCGTTTAAGATCAGCAAAGATTTCACTGTTAAGCCAAGCTGGTTGCCTGCCATATTTACTATTCTTTCTACACATCGAGATGGTTTGTTCCTGCAACCTCAATAAGGATTCTTTAAAATACAGCCAGCGCTTCTGGACTCCTTTCCCCCACATGTTATTCTCCCAGGGGATCCTGCCCCTCGGTTCCCTGAGGGAGTCAAAGTCTGCTTTTCTGAAGTCCAGGGTCCATATTTTGCTGCTCTTCTTTCTTCCTTGTGTCAGGATCCTGAACTCAACCATCTCATGGTCACTGCCTTCCAGGTTCCCATCCACTTTTGCTTCCCCTACTAATTCATGCTGAAAGAGCAATGAGAAGAGAAGTGATCATAGTAACAAGTCACCCAGATGGCCCAGGCCCTCTTCCTCCTGATCACTGAGTCTCAGTGAGACCACTGCAGTGTGGTGAGTTAGGGACACATGTCACACAGCTGTCGCTAAAGGCAGGGGGTTCTGCTGATGGGGCCATGAGTGATCTCAGTCTGACTTGTATTGTGTGCATGCTGAGGGCAGTGAATGTGCGAGAGGCTATCTAGAGCAGGGCATCAGCTCCAGTTGCATTAAACACAAATGTTTCATCTTCTTTCCCTTTTGCAGTATAACCTTCTCTCCTCAGTCCACCAGCCAGTGGCCAGGACTCAGCATGTAGATGGTGATGACACCAGCAGGACCTGGCATCGCATAGCAGGGCAGAGGCTGAGCTAAACATCTATAAAATGTTGCCATGTACAAATGGAAAGAGTTGCTTGGATTTGCACAGGCCACGTCTGTGCCAACTTCGAACATGTTTTACAACTGACCTGCAAAGAATGTGTGTCAGCAAGGAGGATCTGCAGCCCTGCAGAGCATAAAATACAGCTGTGTTGTTTAATAGCATCTCATCAACCAGATCGGAATAACAGGCGAAGATGATCTAAGGGAGATAATTCTACTGAGTGTGTTAGAAGGAACAGCTCCACTACCTTCGCCAGTGGAAGATTCTTATAAATTCACTCTGTCTGCCATCATTCTGCAAAGGGTCAGGAGATGTACTGACAAAAGCAGTATGCAAATACTTCAGAACTTGGCCACACGCTAAGCAAACCCTCTGGATAGCTTCACAAGCAGATTAAAATGCCAGATCAGCCCACAGTGGTGCACGTTCAATACGCTCACTAATTTATTAAGTTTATTCTTAGCAGGCTTGCAGACTGCAGAAAGTTAAATTTCTCAGTGACAAACGGTCAGAGCATTGGGCTGCACAGAGTGTCAGTGCTGTGGTCAGATGGCCGTGGGGAACGCAGTGCGGAAGAACAGATACCAGGAATCTTACAGCTCAGAAGACCCCATGTAAAAAATCTCTATAGATTTATTAACAGGACCAACAGTGCCGTTACATCCCCCAAAGCAAGTGTTTTTGGCATGTAAATCCTAGCTTCATCCATGGTGATGCTGCCTCACAGTCTGCTCCTCAGCATCCCGTATTCTTTTATCACAGTTCTTATTGTACTCTGTGGGCTAAGCACTGTAAACGCTAGCCCATGACATACTATCTATATACAAATTATCCACCTTCTGGCCACAAGTGTCTTTAGTATTAACCTATTTCTTGCCTTAGCAATGGTAGAAATGCACTGCCATTCACTGCACTAGGAGCTACACTTGCTCATACCAGGGGCTGAATATAATCCCACACACACCCCAAAAGAACACTCAATCAGTGTATGTTACCCATAAATCAGTGTATGTTACACAGCGTATGTTACACTAATATAACCCTCACAGAACACCCATTCTGTGTATGTTACACTACAGTTTCTAAACTTTTTGCCTGCGCAACCCCATTTTAATGAAGCATTTCCTGCCAGGAACCCAGACAGTACTCCATGCATCGTGATCTTGCACATTGTACATGTGAGGATGCACTGTGAGGAGGGAAAAGATGTCCTCTACACACTAGGGATTGTCACGACTCCTTCTCCGATGACACAACCCCATTTGGGATAACAACCGACAGAGTGGGAACTGCTGCACTAATATAACCCACACATCCTGACAGAATACCCAATCAGTGTGTGTTACTCTAATATCATCCATGCATCCCCATAGAACATCCAGTCAGTTTGTGTTATACCTAGGTTATGTCTACACTAGAAATGGTAGTGTAAACACTTACTACAGCAATGGAAGGGGTTCTTCTGTCGCTGTAATAAATCCATGTCTCTGAGAGGTGGTAACTAGGTCAACAGAAGAATTATTCCATAGAACTACTGGGTTTCTACACTGGGGCTTAGACTGGCTTAATTACATAGCATAGGGTTTTAATTTTTCACAGCCCTGAGCAATGTAGTTGAGCTGACCTAACTTTCTAGTGTAGAGCAGCCCTATTATAACCCACACACCCTGATAAAACACCCAATCAGTGTATGTCACCCTAATACAACCCAAACAGCTGGTAGAATATGCAATTAGTGTATGTTACACCGATTCAACGCACACAACCCAACTGAAAATTCTGTCAGGGTATGTTACACTAATTTTGCACACCCAGATTATACCACTGTGCCTCTCACAGCCACATGCACAGGTATTCTGACCTTGCATTGCGCAGGTAACCATTCACTGTTCGTATAACTGCTACATTTCTCCTCTCTCTCGGCCCTAACCCTCTGACTCTCAAACCCTGGTTAGTGCTCCTTGTAACCTGACAGTAAACCCCCATATTTGGTGTGTCAGAAGAGAATTCATCCTGCCGATGGCAATGCTCCTCAGTGATCCAACAGGAGATTACAGTGGTGTTTGGCTCCCATCCCCACTGGGGGTGCCACCAACCTTCCCTGCCAGATGGGTTATTGAAACACTTCAGCAATGGGCAGCTCCCTGCTGTATCCCTGGAGAGGCCACTCAGACTCCAACACCACAGCATATGGGAACTGGACAGCACGTGGCATGAGGCATGCTCTTCCGACGCAGCCTCCGTAGGTGCAGCCCACTGTATGTGGTCTGGGAAGGGCTTAGTTTCCAGGGGTCAGTGCTGCACTGCTGCTGAAAGCCATTTCTGATTGTTCAAAGCGGGAATGAAAGGGTTGTTGTTATTGTTACTAGATGTTTCTATGCTGGTATCAGGGCCCTGTGGGGCTGGACACTGGGCAAACATGGACAAGAGCCAATTCCTGCCCTGAGGGACCGCCTGTCTGGCCGGCTTGGCTGCTTATTGCTTTGATCTATGAGGCTGGAGACATGCTTGGCCGTGGCCTCCTTTGTCATTACTTGTTCCGTTGTGTTTTTAAGAAGAGGGGGCAAACCGCTCTAAAAGCTGAGGTCAGTAATGCACCCACACTCGGGGGGGGTGTCAATGGCCCTGTTAACTCTCACCATTATTGTGGGCATTGAATAAAAAAGCATGGTTGAATGTAGGCTTGAACCCACCTTACCAAACAGTCCTTAGAATTCAATGGTGATTAAACCAATAGGGTCCGATTGTTAGGATGCCTGAAGAATACAAGATATATGGTAATGCCTTTATATGAATCAATGGTACAGCCTCACCTGGTGACTGTGCAGCACTGATCACCCCCTCTCCAAAGGGTATTGCAGGTCGACAGGGGCTGAGAGAAGGGTGACGAGAATGATCAAGGATCTGGGGAAACTCTCCTATGGAGAGAGATTGCAAAGCCAGGAATTGTTTACTTTAGAGAGGAGTCGCATCAGAAGAAGCCTGATAAAAATGTCTAAAATATTAAGTGGTCTTGAGAAGATAAAGCAGGAACTTCTGCATTCCCTGGCCCAACCAAAGAACATTGGGACAGTCAATGCAGTTTGAAAGGTGGTAAATTCAAACCTGAAAAAGGATATCTTTTCACACATGGCCCAATTAGGCTGTGGAACTCACTGCCACAGGAAATCGATGAGGCCAAGAACTTAGCGAGATTGAAAAAAGGATCCATAGTTATCCCCATTAATGATTACCAGCTTTGTGGAAGGGCTAGTAAACCTCCTGCTTCAGGGCTTCAGCCAATGTCTCATTATTAGAGACGACGATGAGACCTAACAAGGGGGAAGATTACCCCACATCTGCTTCTGCAGGATTCTTACAGCTTCCTCTGCAGTATCTCATCCTGGCTACCATCAGAGGCAGGACACTGGGCCGGATGAACTTGGGATCTGATGAAGCCTGGCAATGCATGTGTTCCTATAGAAATTACCCCAAAATGGAAAGAATACAGCAGAGTTCTCCTTCCTAGCAGAACCCTAGGCTGATTCCATTTTCCATTAAATTCTATAGGGTGTTTCAAAGAACCTATAGAGAGGTGATCATTTCTATGGGGATTTCTCATAAGGGCAATGCTGTGAAGAGAGGAGTACCTGCTGTACAGGACCCTTAGTGACCTATAGGTGGCGCATGTGAGAGTTCATGGTGTGGGCTTCTGAAAACCCTGCCTGAGAACCAGACATGAGCCTGATCCAAACCACTCTGCACTGCCTTGGTCTGGAGATTGGGCTGGGACTTGTTGGGATAGCTCCCCAGCATGCCTGGCTTCACTTGAACTCAGCTCTGGAGATGTTTGTGAAGCATCTGAGAAAGGGGCAGCCAGGGGCACATTGAAATGTCATTCAGCATCCACAACGATGCTTGCAGCCACGCTTTCTCTCCGTTAACCCGGCCCGAGGGACATAAAACCATACTCAGAGTAGTGCAGCTATCACTGCAGGGCCAGGGATCAGGGCAGTATTATGGTACAGCAGTGCGAACACAGATGCACAGACCTTTGGGGCAGTTTTGTTCAGTATTAAGCAGAGGGACTCAGGGCAGCATTCAGTGATGGCTCTTTGGAGCAGGGATGGCATACTCTGGGAGGAATGTATGGGCTTTTTGCTGAACAGCAATGACAGACTGAGGGTTTTGCAGCGACAAAACAAAGCAAGGCAGCTGGAGCTGTTACATGTGCCTGTCACAGCATTTGGGGGGTCTCTGGGGAGATATAACTCAGGCCCACCTCAAAAAGTGTTAATAATGAAGTCAAGCCCTTCCTTATAACACTGGGAAGGAAAGGACTTTCTCAATAACATTTCCTGGGCTGCAAATGTGTCCCACATGGCACTGAGACACTGAACTGTTATTGTTACTGTCCCTGGAAAATTAGCAAGGCAGCAAAAGCTGCTGTGGATTTGAGCAAGTTAAATTCCACACACGGTCCAGCACTGGCTAGGCTGGGGTCAAAGCCCTATGAAATCACTGACTCCCCACGGCTGAATTTGCTGGGAGGGCATCTAGGAGCATGGAGCTGGCTGAGAGCTCTGCATCAGCACCGGGGCATCTTCCCAGTCCTGCTCTTCAGCTTCTGTGAGTTTAAGCAAGGAGCTACATATCGGTCCGTTGATCCACTGGGGGTAATACTCAGGGAACATAAGCCTTTCGCTGTTCACACATTGTCTGCAATGTCTGTGGGTGCATTTGCTGTTTATAAGTATTTGCCCAAGTAGTTGGCTGATCAGATTTCAACCTGTGGGTTGTTAGTGACCTGTTTCCTTTGGCTGTTTGCTCTTTGCTTTCACTCTATATGGTTGGTCGCCTACATCACATAGCATCGTTTGGGTTCCCTGTTTGGATGATTGACCCGTAGAGAATAACACACTTCCCTGCATGAATTTCCAGACAAATACTCCTTCAACTAAAATCCATGAAATGTTTAGGATTCAGGAACATTTTCATAAATACTCAGCAGCTGCCTGAATCATCACCAGTAACAAGCCATGTGAGCCAACAAATCAACCAGGGACTTGTATCAGCAGAAAGATCCACAAATCAGCTGTTTAATATTTGTCTAAAACGTGTTTGGGTTTTCCTGATGACACCAGCAACAGATGCCTCCCACAAACAGAGAGTCCTGCTCCTTCATT
Source organism: Mauremys reevesii (assembly GCF_016161935.1). NCBI lineage: Eukaryota > Metazoa > Chordata > Testudines > Geoemydidae > Mauremys > Mauremys reevesii. The sequence goes on from NC_052637.1 coordinate 20,532,345, forward strand.
GGCTCTGCCCTTAGTCAGCTGCACCAAATAGACTCCAGCAGGTGAATCAAGAAGAGACTGATTTCCAGCTCTTCAGCTTTAAAATATGTGACAGCGATGCTGTCATTTCCAAATATACACACACAAGTATACGCGTGCACACACACATACAGAGAAAATATTGTATTAGTGGCTGCAGCTCCTACACAGGGTTGTTTAAAAAAAAAAAAAAGCTTTCTTCCCAGTCAGTTCATATGTAGATTCATCTTCACTGGACTTTTAAAATCCAAGAGCACCACCTAAAATCTACAAAACAAAACCCAACCCCCCTTTCTTACCCCTTTTCTCCCTCCAAAAGTAAGGCCTTCTTTCCATCTGGAGGCATTTCCATGTATGAGAAATATAGAGAACACATTAACTCAGGGGTCCCCAATGCGGTGCTCCACCTGCGTCCTGGCCAGCAGTGGAGCATCCGCCAAAATGCCACCGAATTTCTGCAGCATTTCAGCGGCAACACCTCTCGATGACGCCGCTTGCCACCGACAAGTGATGTCATCAAGAGACGTCGCTGCCGAAATGCCGCGGAAATTCGGCGGCATTTCGGCGGATGCTCCACCACCATGGTCCTTCGTCTGGCACCCGCCAGACGAAAAGGTTGGGGACCACTGCATTAACTATTATTCCTGATGGCCCTGAACAATTAGCAAAGCTCTCCATTGCTGTTTATCTCAAAATAGGGTCCACCTAGGAAGTAAAGACAGTAAGAAAATGGTTTACATCATGTGAAACACTTTGTCTAAGGATCTATAGATCAGCTAAATTCCGCTCCCTGAGAATTAAAACTAAAATAGCTACATGAAATGATTGTTAATCACCGAAGCAAGAACCGCTCATAATTTGCATATGAAGAAAACCTCTTTCTCCCTCCCAACCTAGCTAAAAAGAACTGGCAAGGGTAATACTTTGCTTTCCTGTGCAAAGTGGCCCATTGCACATTGTGAGTAGATCAGGAAATGGGGGCGGAGGGTGAAGCTGTGCGTTAACTGAACTAGAAATAACTTGCTTGTGAGATGGAAGGTCAAATAGGGCAAACTGCCTGTTCCCCCCAGAAATCCAAACCACATTTCTTCACCCCAAATTATAAACTATACATTTGTTTGCCTTGTAAATCAAATACACCATGAATAATACTGTTTAGATTATAATTAGAAACTGCACATTTGTTTGCCTTGTAAGTCAGATCCACATCTCTTTATATGTGAGTCATGTCTCTTGCTCTGGTATAAACTGTAAATAACATGAAATGCTTACCTACAATCACAGAATGTATGAATTATGTCCATCAAATCTGGAAGATTGTAAGGGATTTTGTTGATCATTCTAAATAGCTGTGGTATTCTAGAAGTAATAGGAATTGTGTTGCATAATGAAGAAGGAATGCTGAAAGCTATAGACTAGCACAGAACTTTGGATTATTAAAATAAATTGCTCAAAAGGGGGGAAAGTCCAGTTAATAATGTGGGCTAATATTGAAATACAAACCTTGAAATGGACCAAACATAAAAGGCCTCCGATAAGAAAAGGCTGGAAGAGATTTGTTATACACCAACACCACCTACTGCATCAGCTGGAAGCAGCAGAGAAATTGTGAAAGCTGAAAGGTGAGCACTCAGTTGGCATATGCCCAGTAGAAATCAGAGAGTGGCCTCCTCCAAGGAGCCAGAGAAACAGGGCATATAAAACTGAGGTCACAATGTGGACCCCAGCGTGACTGAACACATAAGGAAACTGCAGCATCCCCAGGGTGATGGATGCCTGGACCAGCTGTGTGGAAAGGACTCTCCCTGCATCCCAGGGTTAACAGGTCAGAAGAGGTGAGATTTCATTTCAAAGATTTGTATTTCTACTTCTATTCTTTAATACAAATAACTGTAGATTACCTGGCTGAGTCTGCACTCTGTACTGAGGCCTCAGGTAACCATATTTTAGATTTAAACTAAAACTATAGGCATGCCCTCCATTATAAGTCAAGCAAATTGGCCTCAGAGAGATCTGAACCATAACTTTAAGCAATTGCTTTTGATATTCTAAACTGGTCCCTTTTGGATCATATCACCCCCAAACTCTTCAAAGTGCCTTACAGTCAAGTACATCCGTACTCCTTGGAGAAGGGTGATCAGTGTGTTAGGTACTGACGAACTGATGATCTTAAGTAATGGAATAAGAAATCTTGATGATTTGCATTGTTCCTTGGTGAAACTGCTGAGCCTCAACCCTAGTCTTTGACAGTTGTTTGTAAGGCTGTATTGGTGTGTTCAGTACATGCCTAAAACATTGGTTGTGTCTGCACCTGAGTAGTGACCTGTTGATTGTATATTGATGTGGTTCTGGGAAAATTAATAAATTCTTAACTGGTTAAGAATAACCAAATGTCCTGATTTGAGAAATACTGTTCAAGTTAAAAGCTGACCTGAAAATAACCTAGTATAAATTAGTAAGCGAATGCTCCCTGGGCTCAGTGAAACAGGGTTATCCTATTCACTAGCACTCTTTATTGCCTATATCACTCAGCAAATTGGCAAATCTAGTTTGCTAGATTTCAGCATTAAAATCTAATTAGCACCCAAGCAAATTCATAAAATTACCCTCCTTTCGCGCTTGCATTAGTGCTTCAGGACTCCTGGGGTACACCAAAGTTAACATCACGTTGACATGTCCCCCATCAAGCCCAGTATCTCAGTTTTAAAACACAAAAGTACCAGGGCCCTTGGAGACCTCATGAGCAGTTATATTGGTGTGTGATTTTCAGGGCACATTGTTCTGAGTGTCACTGACTGGTATTGGCCACCCTGGCCAGCTAGGTCTGGTAGCTCTTGGGTGACACTCCATCTGACATGCCTCATGAGTCTCCTGGGTAGAAATGCTTATCCGAAGGATTCGGTGTAAAACCTACCCAGAACTAGCGGTGGAATGTGTGGGATGGACTGAGTGGCCTGTGGGACTCCTGAGAAAGGACATAACATCGGGTTAAAACAAAAGCTGCAGGTAGCTGAAGCTGCTGGATTAAAATTAACAGAGAAAGTCCTACGCTAATGTGAGGATTGCCATCTTGGTCAATACACCGGGCATTGAACCGAGGCATCTCAGAGCTAAAACATGAGTTGTATAGCTTGGCTATAGAGGGGGCTCTAGAAACACAACTGTAACAGACTCCCATCCTCTTCAGATTGGCACAGACCTGTAACACACACTGAACAGTGGCTTACACCAGCATGCACCATTAGGGCTCTCAATGGTAAAGGGGGGAAGAGGTCAAAACCAGAGAAAATCAAAGCAGGAGTGGTAATGCTACTGTCTACCGGTGTATCACAGCTGCTGCTTCCTCAGTCTGGCACCAGTTGGGAACAAATCAGCCCCTGGCCCTTTCTCTTTCTGAGCTACTTAGAGCAAACTGTGTGATGCCGGGATTACTTATGGACTATATGGGCATTTTATGACCAACCCAAGTCTACTCCCATCTCAGCAGATGCCCCCAGATATTTCATGGCGTGTGTTCCTGCAGTTACATGTAGGTGCCTGTGAGCAAACGACGTGCTGCTCCAGCAAGATGGTTGTCAGGTGCCAAGATCACACCCAACCGGAAAGAATGTCTGGCAAACATCTGGACGTGTGAGAGATTCACTAGATATTTGCAGGGTCTGGATAATGTCAAGCTAGTGACAGATCAGAAGACACTTGTGCTGTTAATACGTATAAAGGCCGAGGCAAGATTCCCCTTAAAGGTCAGAGAATGTTCATTATACCTAATGCAGAACATTCAACAGCGGCTGAGCCCTTGTCAAGGAACCAGGAGAGCCCCAACGTTTTCCAGGGGTTCAGCATATTGTAGAAGCCCCTCTGGGGGGGCATGTCAAGAGTCCTGGCAGCCTCCCTGCAGAAATCAGAACAGATTCCAACAGTCACTTAAAACTGCTGCACAGCTGCACACGACACCCAGGTTTACAAGCTGGGGGTGGTCCAGTTACTCCCGAGGTCCCACCTCCAGCCTATGACTTCCAGGCGGTGGGAGGGAGCTCTCCAAAGCTGGAGGCCTGAGATATGGGGCAGTCCCACTGGAATGCCACACTGCCCATGGGGCTCTATACACAGGCAGGACACGAGGGTCCCGCAGAATGGCAGGAGCAAGCCTAAATGTGGGTATGGGGGCAGGGCAGGGACGACAACGCAAGGTGAATCAGATGGGAGACTTGCAAAAGGAGAAGAGACACCTCAAAGAATCCATCGGGCCCACTGCACCACCCCAGAGGCCTCGAGTGCGATGAGCATTGGTGGTGGTAAAGCAAAGAGACACTCCTATCAGGGAATCCTGGGCCTTTTCTCTCCGTTCCCTCCCTGCTGAGCGAGCCCCAGGCTAAGTCATGGACACGTGACTGGTGGCCTCTGAAACAAACACTCCAAAGCCTGTGAGATGGAGAAAGATTTTGAGCATATCACCCCCAGCCCACCCAGCCCAGAGGGTAGGCCAGGGCGCTGCGAGACAGCGACCATGCACAGGCCCTTCTACTGAACTGAGGGGGTGGCCAGTGCTGCTAGCCATAGAGGTAAGTCTCCATCCTTCTGGACCCTGCTTGCTGGACGTGAGTCTGAGAGACCCCAGTGGACTCCAGCGCTCTCTTGACTGCCTGAATGCACAATGCTCGCCACAGCCCAGCTCAGCGAGAGGTGGCTTGGCCACTCCGGTGTTCCCCTTGCCCTGCATTTGTCAAGGGAATAGTTCCATGGAGTTAGGGAGATCAGCCCCATAGCACCTTCTATCTATCCCCTCGGTCCCTCTACGGGCAGACACGTGGTGTGCTCTCCCTGAGGGGAGAACAACTCCTGGGTTAGCCAGTGGCCCTACGAGAGGCTCCAGCCCAGCAGCAGCTGGAGACAAGAACAATCTCTCCTGGACCTGCAGGGGCATGCGAGCCAGAGTGGCCCTGAAGCCCACTGGAAAGGGGGAAGCTTGCACTGCCTTCATGCAGGCACCCACTCCGCTCACAGGAGTGGGAACAGGTGGGGCTAGGTTCTCTCCCTTGGAACCAGGGTTCACGCCCTAAAACTAGCCCTTGTGCAGGGGCTCCAGGCTGGGCTAGTCCCCAACCAGCCCAGTGCATATGCAGGGTGCTCTGCTTTGTGGATGACAAACCCTGCTCAGAGCTAGGGGCCTATTGGCTGGTCAATGGCATGTGCCTGGTAAGACTGGTGCCCATGCCATGATGATAAAGCAGAGTCCCCCTCGCTGACAAAGTAATCAAGACTGAGTTGGTTTTGAGAATCGGGCTTTAGATCCCCACTATCCCCTCGAGGATAGCATCTCCACTGGGCAGGGGGCTGTCTCCGTGGGACAGATCTTTATGAGCAGCCCATTGTATAATCAGCTTGTCCATTCCAAGTTCTGACGGGACTGGGAGGAGGCCTGGGGCTCACCCGGCACAGAGAGCAAGTGAACAGCCCCATTCCAGGACTGTCACATTTACAGACGCAGCTAATCCCTGGCAGGAAGCAGGAAGCCCCTTGCTGGCAGCAGATAAGCCCAGTGCCTCTGCATCTCAAGATGCCCAAACTAGCAGAGTGTGTTGTTGGTTTAGTTTGTGGCAGAAATCAACAAAAGAGAAAAAATGCATAGCTCGGGCAGACACACTGGCCTGGGCTCATTGTCCATTGAGCGCAACGTGTACCAGCATCGTCCTAGCTGAGGCCATGTGGGCTGGGCAAGGCCACTGAGTGGGAATAGGAGGGGCAGTTACTAAGTGTGACGTTATCTGATTAAAATATGACCATGTAGATCATTGTTGCTACCACTGTTCTATAATTGCAACAAATATTGTGCAAAATGTGTCAGGTAAGGTGTCTATGGAAAGGTTATGATGTGCTGAATATGATTTTGCTATTTGTATGCATGTATCATTTTTGTATTTGAAGTTATGAGTATTGGGTCTATACCTGGATTTCAAATGTTTGCTCCTGTGGTAACACCCACAAGGTATTTAGCCTGTATGTCTTGAAGGGACTATTCAAGTTAAGTGGTGCATTAAAGAATGCTTAACTCACAATGGAAGACACATATAGACACCTAATGGACTTTCCTGCTGTGACTAAGTGAAATCATGCATGGACATGTGAGTTGCCCATGCGACTTCAAACACAATTTTGCTACCTGTAATTTTCCACTAGCTGTGCTGAGGGCTTTGTTTGAAACAATGGATTTCCCTCCACATTGCAGAAGCTATAAAAGGCACTAGAAACATCTCCATTTTTCCTCTTTCCTGCTCGAGCCTCTTTCCTGCTCAAACCTCTGGGCTATGAACTTATACTAATGGGAGTGTTCTAACCAAGGGACTGAGGACCTTCCAATGATTTGGAAGCAACCAGAAGCAACTGCTTGACTTAAGCCAGCAGTTTATTCCATCACTGCTACAAGCCTGAACCAAGAACTTTGCAATTACTGTATGTATTTGATTCTTTTAACCAGTTTTAACTCTCACTTTTCTTTCTTTCTTTCTTTTTATAAATAAACCTTTTGATTTTAGATACTAAAGGACTGGCAACAGCATGATTATTGGGTAAGATCTGAGTTGTATATTGACCTGAGTATGTGGCTGATCCTTTGGGATCAGAAGAACCTTTTATTTGATGAAATTGGTTTTAAAGAACCACTCATCATTAAGACTAGTGTTTTTGGTGGTGATAGAAGGACTGGAATACCTAAGGAAACTGCTTTTCTGACTTCTTGTTAGCTGGTGTGGTGAAACAGAAGTTTACTTTTGTTGCTGGTTTGGTACATCTTATGGGAGAATAACCACCAGTTTTGGGATGTGTCTGTGCTATTTCTCAGCAGTTTGTCCTGAATCTGGTATTCTCAGTTGTGACCTACGAAGGCACGGTTACACTAGGCCAGTGGTCCCCAACATGGTGCCCACGGCGCCATGGCGCCTGCCGGGGAATTTATGTGTGCCCGCCTACTGACAAGGGAGCGCTCCGCCACCGAGGAGCGCGGCCACTGGAGAACCAGCTGCTGAAATTCCACTGAGAAGTGGCAACGCCAAGAAGCGTTGCCGCCAAAATGCCGCTGTTTCTTGGCGGCACTTCGGCAGTGACGCTTCTTGATGACACCGGTTCTCAGCAGCATTTCAGCAGCGACGCTTCTCAATGATGCTGTTTCTTGGCGGCATTTCAGCAGCTGGTTGTCTGGTGTTCGCCACACTGAACAGTTGGGGACCACTGCACTAGGCGCATGTTACTATTGCCCATGATGCTGTGGGCTGAGAAGGTAAATCCTGGATTCCAAGGCCAGAAGGAACAACTGCAATCATTGAGTCTGCCCCCCTGTGGGTCCCAGGCCAGAGAACTGCCCCACAACCATTCCCAGAGCAGATCTTTTAGAAAAAAACATCCCAGCTTGATTTAAAAATTGTCAGGGATGGAGAATCTACCACAACCCTTGGTAAATCATTCCAATGGTTAGTTACTGTTGTTATTAACAATTTACACCTTATTTACAGTCTCAATTCGTCTAGCTTCATGTTCCATCCATTGGATCATGTTAGACCTTTGTCTGCTAAGGTGAAGAGCCATTATTAAATATTTGTTCCCCATGTAGGTACTTACAGACTGTGATCACGACACCCCTTAACCTTCTTTTTGTTAAGCTAAAGAGATTGAGCACTATAAGGTATGTTTAGAGTTTGTCATCATAAGGCATGTTTCTTAATCTTTTAATTATTGTTGTGAATGTTCCTTGACCCCTCTCTAATTTACCAACATCCTTCTTGAATTGTGGCCACCAGAACAGGACACAAGATTTCAGCAGCGGTCATACTAGTGCCAAATACGGAGGTAAAATAACCTTCTCTACTCCTACTCAAGATTCCCAAGATCACATTACCCCTTTTGGCCACAGTGGTGCACTGAGAATTCTTGTTCTTTGCACTCTGCACTGCAGTCTTTGAGCCATGTGCAGCCCCTCAGAGAATGAGCCCCGTGTAGTATGGAGGGGGGCAGTGATCATTAACCCCCCCAATACAATGTACCACGCACCAGTGTGGCTCCATCGCAGGTGTCATGGAATCACCTCAAAGCTTCAGACATTCCCTCAAAGAGCAGGAGCAACACCTAACACATGTTGTCAACTCAGCAGCCAGCTGCTGCTAGGCAGGGCGGAGATGAAGAAGGCCACGAGTCTGTCACTGCAGGGCCAGATACACACCTAAAGGCTATGCCATAGCTGAGAGGCATTTAGGGCTTCCCAGCACATGAGATACCCACCTAGCTGGCAGGGGTGCAATGAAAGAGGTGCACAAGGGCCAGGACCCCCCTTTGGCCCCTGACTAGATGATGGAGGGGGAGCTGGGCCAAACTTGAGTAAGTGGCATTCTGACCTGGTGATCAGGGCAATGCCACTCAAATTTGGGGTGGCCAAGCAGGTAACCTGGGCCCCCTCCTTAGCAAAATTCTGGTTGTGCCCCAGCTACTTAGAGAAGTCTCCCAGTGAAGAGTGCTCAGCTCTACAGCCACTACAGCATGGTAGATTCCTCATGCTCTCCGTGTTTGCCGGCAGGAGGACACTGATGTATACAGACGCAGGATTTAGAGTCAGTGTCTGCAGCGTGATTTGGAAGGCTGCTCCCATGCTGCCGAGAGCGCCGGCCATCAGTGCTGCAGCGCCACCTTCTGGGCAGCAGTCCAGCTTGCCCTCTAGGTGGCAGTAATTCCTGCTATACTCTTGCACCTGGCTCACCTGGCTGCCCCTGCCAGAGCCTTGACAGCTGAACCAAATAACCAGCTTCCAAACACTGGGTGAAACTGAAGCTGAGGCTCCTGGGCCAGCCTCCAGGTCCAGCGTTCCACTCTGACCTGTGCACATTGTATCTCCAGGCCACATTGCCCCTCCAGACCCACCCTCCTAACCTAACAAACTATGTGTCTGGCAGGGCAAGATCACAAGAATTAATGACTGACATTGTGAGCTCTCTGGGCCAGGGACCATTCTTCTGTGTGGTGTTTGCACAGCTCCTAGCACAACAGGTCCCCATCCAGGAACTCTGAGGTGCTACCATCATACAGATACTAACTGATAATAACCATAAGAACTGGCAAATGTCTGCAGTGCCTCTCTCTAACGACAAAAGCCTAACACGACTTGAGTCAGTGATGGAGTTTCTTCCTACCTCGTTTACTAACATATTTACCAAGCTCCACAGGGGGCTAGGCTCGATGGATCTCCTGGCCTTCTTGTATCTCGCACTGTAACTTAGTTACTCTCCAATGACAGACAACAAAGCCAAGAAATAAAGCAGGTACATTCCGAAAATACTGAGGCGCCAAACACTGCATGAATCACTACCAGATGCAGCTTGTTCCCTAACGACACATTTGCCATACAGGAGAGGGAGTCTAAGTTTAGTGCCTTGACCTTGTGAGCAGGCTGGGCTACCATGTGTCTCCTGGTCTGGGACCAGGCCAGGGAAACTCTCCTGGGGAGCACACAGTAACACAACATTTCCTGAGCTCCTGGGCCCCAACTGCTGCAGAGTCCAATCACTGCTTTTCTAGAGCTGGTGAAAGGTGCCAGATTAACAGAGCCTGGAGAATGACGCCTCCTGTTTAGCCACAGAAGGGGTGGAGGCAGCGGCTGGCCAGTCCAGAGCTCCCATTCCAGGGCCCATACTGGCCTTGGCTTCTGCAGAGATGGGGCCAATTGGAGCCAGTCATCAGAGTGTGGACACAAGAAAACTCTCAGAGATGAGTCTCGTCCAATCCCCAGCATTCCTCCATGCTGCAATCCCCTTCGGCCTCGATGCCAGCACCCCTCAAAATATTGTTACTATCATCTCCCTGACCCAGCACTCTGAGTCCCGCTCCCTCCCTTCCTGAATGTCCAGGGGCTCTGCCTTCTCAGCTGCATCAGACACAAACCCCACCTCCTTCCTGCCGAAGCTCTCCACAGCTTAGCCCGTCCTCCTTAGCCAACCTGTTATCTCACTCCAAGGTCACATCCCTTCAGCCCATCCGTTACACTTCACTGCATCATCCACATCACTGTTTTCCCCACAAGCCCCTTCAGAATTTCTGCCCGCCAGGTTGCCCTGTACACACAGGAAAAACTCCCAGATGCAATCCATAATGCCCCCTAGTCTCCTGCAAGTCACTCCACAGAACTCCCCCTGACATGGTGCATACAGGCAAGTGCATTGCAGTGTATTTTAATACAGCCAAGTGCCTTGTCATACTTTTAGGAACCAGAAATAAGTCATGCTTACAGGATGGGAGACTGTATCCTGGCAAGCAGTGACTGTGCAAGGGACTGAGGGGTCATGGCAGAAACATGAGCTGCCAGTGCCATGCTGTGGTTAAGAGGGTTGACGCGATCCTTGGATGTATAAGCAGAGGAATATTGACAGGCGCAGGGAGGTGATGTTACCTCTGTGTATGACATTCGTGAGACCACTGCTGGACACTGTGTCCAGCTCTAGCGTCCACACAGCAAAACTGGGAAGGGTGGAGAAAAGAGTAACAGGAACAATTTGAGACTTGGAAACACTTACAGGCCTTACAGTGTCTGACTAAAGAAGCTCAATCTCTAGTTTGTCTACAAGAAGAGTAAGAGGTGACTTGACCACTGCCTATTATTATCAGGGGGAGAAGCTGGTAGCAGGCAGCTCTATCATCTGAGGCAGAAAAAGTGCCAACAGCTGGAAGTTGAAACTGGCCAAATTAAAACTAGAAGTAAGGCACCACTGGTTAATAGGGCGAGTAACTAGAGACATGGTAGATTCTCTGTCCCTTGGAGTCTTTACTGGGTGTCTCTGAAAAGCTCTGTTCTAGCTCACCCAATAGGCTTACGGCAGGAATCTCTAGGTGGGTACAATGACCTATGTTATTCAGGAGGTCACACTAGATGGGTGCAATGGTCCCTTCTGGCCTGAAAGTCAATGGACCGGTGAATGGCCAGGCAGGTGGCAGGCTGTGCTTATTGCTCCTTGTTTGCTAAGAAATGCACAATCCCTTGATCCACGTTACCCTGCCTCTTGCTCCTCAGCTGGTTTGTTTTCCTCATCCTCTTGCTACATTCTGACTTTCAGCTCTTTGGGGCAGGAACTGTCATCTTTGATATATTTGTACAGTGCCTAGCACCATGGGGCCTCAACTTGGCTAGCTTCGAGCTGCTACTGTGATAGAAATGTGAAAGAAAGGGGACTGTATTTCACGGAGGCTACCAAATAGCTACCAATAGTCAGTAAGAACTTGCTGTCCTTACCAAGCCAGGCTGGTCTTGAACCAGCAATGTGTCCACCTTCTGGTACTGGCACTCATCACTGCCTCAGCCAAGCGCTATGGGACGGTGAAGGGCTCAGCAACAAACTATCAATCCTGGAAGCCATCCGGCCCTTCGAATGTAATTAATCAATATGCCAGGTATGTCTATATATCAGTGACCAGAAGAATACAATTTACATTGTGTGTGTGTGCGTGCATGCATGTACATGGTAACTAGGCCTACCCCTTGCCCCAGTGCTGTCAGGCAGTCGCAGCCATGTGCCAGGGAGATGCTTTCACAGAGCAGCCCACATAACCCCTGTAGCAGCACAGCATGGGGGTTGATTTTTTTTTTAATAGTTACATGTTTTGTGAGATGCTATTGGCAAAAATTTGATTTTTGTTTGCCGTATTTTTACACAAATCTGGCAAAATGTTAGTGTTGCCCCTTGAGAGACCTTTATTGAGTGGAACAAAGTCAGATATTTTTAGCTACCTATTGTCAGCTGCAGAACAAAGCCATAGCTAAGATATTTTGTCTCACATTTAAATGGGAGCATCAGACAAGTCTATCTACAGTAACATGTGGCTGTCCGTTTGTGTGGAGCAAAGGAGGGGTGCTATAGCCCATATACACCATGGAAGAGCCACCACAGCCTTCCTCATTGCACTGAACCACCATCCCCATTAGAACATGGGGCAAGGCAGCAGGAGCAGAGATGCTGGCATGTGGCTGCTGAGTACCAGACGTTCACATTGTCTTTGGGGTAGGAGACATACAGGCATTTGCAGGAGAATACTGTTAATCACAATCTGGGGAAGAACCCTCCTTTGCTGGCAGGTGTTTGAACACGGAGGAAACTGAGATGACAGGAGCTTTATTATCAGACTGGGGGAAGCAGATCTGCAGCCAGAAGGGCTCTAGGACAGTCAAATGCATGACACACAACACCCAAATCCAGCCAAAGACTAGTCCCTTGTCCTCACAGTGTGGTGGAGCCATTAGAAGACAGGGGCAGCACTGGGGGGTACTTGTGGGGGCTATAATCACCCCAGAATTCATCTTAGCACCCCTGTAGCCACCCCTCCCAGCACAAAGATCAAATGTTGCGCAGAAGTAAGGGTGGCGTGGTATGGTATTGCCACCCTTACTTCTGCGCTGCTGCTAGTGGCAGCGCTGCCTTCAGAGCTGGGTGGCTGGACAGCAGCCTCCACTTTCCACACTGCCTTCAGGAGTGCTGCATTCACAGCCCCATCCACATTTCCTTTGCTGCACAATTTACCCTTTGCAAAATGTAACTACTTAATTGCTGCCGAGATGGGGCTTCCACAAGGATTCCCCTGGATTGCCCACAACCTAGGTCGTCCAATTTGGCACCTGGGAGGGAGTGGTCTCCATATGTTTTTGTCCTGAACAAGGGAGACCAATAGTTTTGTCAACCAGCCTTTTGCAATACATTTAAAAAAAGAAATGAGACAACGCAGCTCCTAAATGCCCTGGATTTCTGAGCATCACTGGGAGCTTTGTTCTACGAGTTTGTGGGATGCATGTGTGAGTCACGGAGCTCTTTCAACATGTGTAACCCGAGGAACAGCCCTTCCGAGTTAACAGAGATGTGACATGATATTGCTGTCAAACTGGCAAGAAGAGAAATAGAAGTGTGAATCCAGCCCCCTTCCAGTGTCCATCACACACAGACCAACCCTCTGGGAGGGCCATTTTCTGAACAGCATGCACAGTGGAGCAATGGGGGATTAAATTAACTTTCCTAACAGCCTTTAGACAGCTGTAACAAAGCAAAGGCCAGACTCCTGTAAAACCCCACATGGATTAGCATCATCATCTTTCCTTTACAAACCCAGCTACTGAGTCCCTTCAATGTTTCATTCGGTGCAACTTCTTGAAGGTCAGAGGGATGCGTCTGGGACTTTTATTTAGCCAGCTCTTTAACTTTGCAAAATACAACTTATTCTCTATTCCAAATTACTGCTATGTGTGGACGCACTTCATCCAGCATGCACCAGGTGCACTGGCCAGCAAAGCTGTCTCTGGAATAACCAAATATTAAATAACACATCGAAATAGGAGTTATCTCTCCATCTATTTCTCTACCGCTACAGAACCCGTCACCACACTATTCAGGCGCTATGCATACAGATAACTACCCGCGCATGAGAGAAAGCAACTCGAAGAACAGAAAGATGATTAAGTATGAAACATAAATTACCTGCAGACTTCTCAGCTGAGCTACAACTTCTTGGCCGAGGTGCTGGAACTCTGACTCCTCGCTTTCTCCGAGGCTTATGGCCGGTTTTATAGAGGAGCAGCGAATGTTTTTTTTTTAAACTTGAAGCAGAGTAAGAACTGGTTTAAAATAGAGTGAAAGGAGCTGTTGTGGGTGGAATTAGACAAACTCTGGAAGCTGCTTTTCCAACTATTAATTAACTTCTTGCAGCCCACAGTGCAGGCAAGGGGATGTTGAGGGCTCACCTGGTGCAGGTTCTCCGCAGCTGGAGGGGGGCTGTCTGAGTGGTCTTTACCTTGCTGAACCACCTCACCAGGTGAGGGATGGGGAAAGCATCCAAGCTTGCAGGGAGAACAACAGAGTCTGTGTTATTAGACGCAGGGGGCACATGCACCATGCACAACAGATTGCAGCATCAGAGCTGTAATCCCGCCACTGAACAGTGCACTGTGACAGCCAACTCCTGAGCACGAGAGGCTCCCATCGCCGGTGGCAATACAGGCACGCTGGAGCAGCATTCAAGAGCAGTCACAGCTCTCCTAACTCGGGAAGAGTTAAGGAAGAGGAGGAGCCTCCTCTCCAAGAGCTCAGATAACAGCAGTAGCTGCAGCATTCCCTTCAGATGTACAGCAAGCCCACCAGAGCAGGCTGCCTGGCTGGCACTGGGCTGCTCTTTCCTTGCTGGCTATATTATGGGTCTAGTTCTTGATTTAATTTCCAAATCGGTCTTGATTTGCCTTTAATCTGAACAGCTCCAGCTGTCACTGCTCCAGACCCTCCTCAATTTCCACCCTGTATCTCCCTCAGATTGCCCCGGGATCTTGTAAGCAAACTGCTTTGGAGTCACACGGCGCAGCTTTACAGATCACCCTCGAATCTGCTTCTGCTATAAACCTGCCTGCTCTCATTCAGGAGCTTTCCCTACTTATGGCTTCAATTTGTGCAAGAGCCCAATGGTCAATCCAGCCCAGTAGCCTGTCTTCTGACAGTGGCCAGTGCCAGGTGCTGCAGATGGAATGAACAAAACAGGGCAATCACTGCGTGATCCATTCCCTGTCATCCACTCCCAGCATCTGGCAGTCAGAGGTTTAGGGATACCCAGAGCATGGGGTTGCATCTTTGACCATCTTAGTTAATAGCCACTGATGGACATATCTTCCATTAACTGACTCATTAGTTTTTCAGCCCAGTCATACTTTTGGCCTTCAGAATATACCTTGGCAACAAGTTCCACAGGTTCACTGTGTGTTGTGTGAAGTACTTCCTTGTGTTGTTTTAAACACGCTGCCTATTAATTTCATTGTGGTCACATGTGTTATGTGAAGGGGTAAATAACACTTCCTTATTCATTTTCTCCACACCAGTCATGATTTTATAGACCTCTATCATATCCCCCCTTAGTCATCTCTTTTCCAAGCTGAACAGTCACAGTCCTTTAATCTCTCCTCATATGCAAGCTGTTCCATACCCCTCATCATTTTTGTTGCCCTTCTCGGTACTTTTTCCAATTCCAAAATATCTTGTTTTAAATGGGGGCGACCAGAACTGCATGCAGTATTCAAGGTGTGGACGTACCATGGATTTATATAGTGTCATTATGATATCTTCTGTCTTATTTTCTATTCCTGTCCTAATGGTTCCTAACTTTTTGTTAGTTCTCTTGACGGTTGCTGCATATTGAGTGGATGTTTTGAGAGAACTATCCACAATGATTCCAAGATCTCTTTCCTGAATGGTAACAGCTCATGTAGACCCCTTCGTTTTGTATTATTGGCTGCAATGAACTGGATAGCCCCCACTCTGCTGCTGGACTTCTGCTTGCATTATTTTTACTCTTGCAGGGTATTTTTGTTGTTTGTTTTGTTGGATTGTGCGGTGGGGGGATTTTTTGGGCTGAGTTTAGAGAATGTTTATTAGGTGTATCTGGCTCCCTCTCTCAACTCCCTTCCAGAACTCCCCTGTTCGCTAGCTCCTATGGTCACTTAGGAACTGGCTTTTTAAACCCCTATTCTCACTGAATAGCCCGGCACCCTCCTCAAGGGATCAAAGGGTGGCAGGCTAGAGCCTCATTCGCAAGCTCTCAGCCTTGCCTAGCAGGCCTCTAGGCTCAGCACACAACCCCCCAGCCAGAGGACACTATAAACTTCAATCAAGCAGCACAGGGCCAGCAGCTGGCACCAAACAACAACAAAGTAACAGGATTGCTGCTACTTACTCCATCTACCTGAAGTCACCAGGTCACCATGTCTCATTAGCCTCAGCGGCTCAGAGAGATAATGCAGAATCATGCAGCACAGGATCACTCAGAAACAGTCAAAAAATGCCAATAGGCAAGTTTCTCAGGCAACATGAACCCAGCTGGTAACACATCACCCTTCTGCCAGGTGTTGTTGGCAGCAAAAAGTGCCAGGATCAATATTCTAGAGGGTCCTTCTAAAGCCTTAACTAACACCAACTCCAGCTCCCACCCAGTAACCTGGGAAACTAAATATAGCCCTAGGGGAGAGCAAGGGACAGAGGGAGGGGGATGGAGTGAGTGGGGGCAGAGCCTTGGAGGAGGGGTGGGGCAGGGGGCGGGGCAAGGGTGTTGGGTTTTGTGGAAGTAGAAAGTTGGCAACCCTATATACCCCCCAGGTGCCCTGATGGGCAATACTTCCCCACTCGCAAGCATGGAATCCAGGGGTTTAAAACAAATGAACTGTTAGTGGAGGTAGGGGGGAAAGAGAATGAACCTGGGAAAGCCAGCAATTAATCAATCAACAATAGCTACAGGGCAAGACTCCGTTCCTCAGGGTGTCGTAAGAACAGTCCCAGCCTCAGTCCTCCTGGCAGCTGTAAGTGGCTCATGCATTCTGCCACTCCCTCCTCCGCAGCCTTCCTCCCCTCCCCCCCCAGCTGTTCTCGGCTGGGAGTCCAAGGATGCTGGCAGGTCCATGCTGCCTGGGCTGCTCAGGGTTTCTGCTCCCTAACTCAGATTTCAGCTTTGGTTGCTGGGTAGGGAGGCCCAGAGCAGAGTCTCTCCAGCAGGCTGCTGTCCTCTCTGTGGCTTCAGCCCCAGCCACTCTTCCTTGGTGCCGTCTGCCACCTCAAAGCTGTCCTTTCTCGATGCCATTCCCTGCTGTAGCCTCAGCTCAGGTCTCTAAGGGGGGGCTCAGTGGTAACTAGCACCCTTAACAGGGGTCTTACCACCAGCAAGGCACTGCTCACAGACGTAAGAAGCTTGCCACCCCCATACTTGGCTGTGCCAGACTGAAGCCTCACTCAGGGAGACCCCAGGCACCATCGGTGCTGAGTTTTTGTCCTTCCAGTTCCTGAAAGGGTCCATAGCACACTACAGCCCCCAAACTCTGCTGTACTTTAACCAAAATGCCCCAGACTAGCAAGCAGCTGAAATGCAACTGAGGCCTGGCCCAGTCGGTCAATACCTGTCGCTCCCCAACAGACACTGGCAGAGAGCTCCCTGCCCAGCTGGAGTTCTCAAGCCGCTTCTCTTCCTGTTTACCAACAGGTGTCAGTAGTGAGCTCCCATCTCTCATAGGCTCCAGGCCACAGGGCTTATAGGGTTACGTGAAGCTTGGTCTTCGTCTCCTTTGATGAATTAACCGTCACCCTTTGGTTTGAATTAACCCCCCACCCCCGGCCTTGTTCTGCAGGTTAGTAAGTCCTGGGTTCCCACCCTTTGTGCATTCAGACTACGGCTGAGTTCCTGTCTCGTCTTTGCTCCTCCGGAGGCTGTTCACAGGCCATAGCTCTAGATCCACCGCGCCCTCCCTTGCTGCACGTACACTGAAGCTGGTGGCAGGCTGATTTACAGAGACAACATCTCTCAGTCCTGCCTCACTCAGCTAGTCGGGGACTCGTGCCTGCTGGGGGCGGGCGAGGGCAGAGTAACAGGGGCAGACATGCCAGCAGTGTTACTGAGCATGCTCAGTCTGGGAGAGCACGCTCAGTACAAGCCAAGTAGCAAATATGTGACCCAGGGGTATGTGACACTACATGCCTCCCGCCCATGCATCACCTCTGCTTTAGGCTTCTTTGAAGCAGTGAAGGAAACATTACCGAACACTCTGGGTCAGAGCGTAAGTGTGGAAACTGGCTGCCACAGAGACCCATGTTCTGAAATGTACCATGAAGGCTCCGAGTTGGGCCAGCCCCAGGCCCCGCATGCTTGGGAGCAAACGGCCAAATCCCCGGCCCGGGCTGCGGGAAGAAGCCAGCGCTCTTGCCAAGTGTGAAGCATTGAGAACAGTCAAGTGAGGAGATTGCTGGGAGGTGCAGCCCAGCAGGCGTGCAGCAACTCAGCGTGATCCCACCAGCCCTCCAGGAGAGCTGCATGAGATTTTACATTCAAATGTCTGGATCTTTTGTCATCAAAACCAGCCATTTTTGCAGGAATGTATGTTTGCAACTGCGCTTTGTGGGTTTTGTTAAGAAACTGAACTCTACCCCCCCCATTCAGTTTTGATCAACTGAAACCTGAAACACTGAAACCAGCAAAGATTCAGCCAATGTTTTCAGTTCTTCAGTTGCTGAAGATCAAAAAATTCAGTTTTCAGGTTTTGGATTTTTCAAAACTAACGAAAAAACCCTTTGCAGAGCAATGTTGACAGAACATATGATCATAAGCACAGCCATACCGGGTAAGACCAACAGCCCCTCCAGCCCAGTATCCTGTCTTCTGACAGTGGCCAATGCCAGGTGCCCCAGAGGGAGTGAACAGAACAGGTAATCATCAAGTGATCCATCCCCTGTCGCCCATTCCCAGTTTCTGGCAAACAGAGGCTTGGGACACCATCCCTGCCCATCCTAGCTAATAACCATTGATGGACCTATCCTCCATGAATTTATCTAGTTCTTTTTTTAACCCTGTTATAGTCTTGGCCTTCACAACATCCTCTGGCAAGGAGTTCCACAGACTGACTGTATGTTGTGTGAAAAAAATACTTCCTTTTGTTTGTTTTAAACCTGCTGCCTATTAATTTCATTTGGTGACCCCTAGTTCTTGGGTTATGAGAAGGAGTAAATAACACTTCCTTATTTACTTTCTCCACACCAGTCATGAGTTTACAGACTGCAATCATATCCCCCCTTAGTCATCTCTTTTCCAAGCTGAAAAGTCCCACTCTTTTTAATCTTTCCTCATACAGAAGCCGTTCCATACCCCTAATCATTTTTGTTGCCCTTTTCTGAATCTTTTCCAATTCCAATTTATCTTTTTTGAGAGGGGTGACCACATCTGCACACAGTATTCAAGATGTCGGTGTACCATGGATTTATATAGAGGCAGTATGATATTTTCTGTCTTATTATCTATCTCTTTCTTAATGAGTCCCAACATTCTGTTCGCTTTTTTGACTGCCGCTGCACATTGAGTGGATGTTTTCAGAGAACTATTCACAATGACTCCAAGATATCTCTCTTGAGTGGTAACAGCTAATTTAAACCCCATCATTTTATATATGTAGTTGGGATTATGTTTTCCAATGTGCATTACTTTGCATTTATCAACATTGAATTTCATCTGCTATTTTGTTCCCTTGATCTGCTGGTAATGTTCCTACTAATGCAGCCCAATATGCCGTTAGCCTTCTTGGTAACAAGGGCACACTGTTGACTCATATCCAGCTTCTCATTCACTGTAATCCCCAGGTCCTTTTTTGGAGAACTGCCGCTTAGCCAGTCGGTCCCCAGCCTGTAGCAGTGCATGGGATTCTTCCGTCCTAAGTGCAGAACGCTGCACTTGTCCTTATTGAACCTCATCAGATTTCGTTTGGCCCAATCCTCTAATTTGTCTAGGTCACTCTGGATCCTATTCCTACCCTCCAGCGTATCTACCTGTCCCTCCAGCTTAGTGTCATCTGCAAATTTACTGAGGGTGCAATCCATCCCATCATCCAGACAGACCCCTGGGGCATTCCATTTGATACCGGCTCCCTCCTCGACATCGAGTCATTGATCACTACCCATTGAGCCCGACGATCTAGCCAACTTTCTATCCACCTTATAGTCCCTTCATCCAATCCATACTTTTTAACTTGCTTGCTTGATGACCCCCTCAAAGAATTTTAGTAGATTAGTAAGGCATGATTTCCCTTTACAAAAACCACGTTGACTCTTCCCCAGCAAATTATTTTCATCTATGTGTCAGACGATTTCATTCTTTACTATAGTTTCAACCAGTTTGCCTAGTACTGAAATCAGGCTTACTGGCCTGTAATTGCTGGGATCACCTCTGGATCCCTTTTAAAAATTGACCCCTGTTTGCTTTTGCTAACATTTGGAGGGACCAGCCTTGCTTCCCAGAGCAGCTCGAGGTGTGAGCACAGTCTCGGCAGGTAGTGCTGGACGCAGCGGGATGCATAGGAGTTTAGTTCAGTATGTAACAATGTTCCCCAAGGGAAGGGCAAGTCCTTCCTCAGACCTTTGTTTATATCCTGCTCTTAGTCAACTCACCCTGGGGTGACCCTACCCCTCCCGCCGACCCACAGCTCTGTGCTGGCAGACAGCCAGGGCACAGACTGCTGGCTGGGCAAATGGGTACAGCTGAATCACACAGCTCAGCCACAAGCATCTCACGGGTTTGTTTACATGACAGCATATCACAAACAAGACCCTACATGCTCTGTGGCAAAGTGGACTGGGTTCCCCCGGCAAAAGCCCCCTGCATGCAGCAGCCTCTCATCTGGGGGCAACTTCCAGAACAGTTAAAACACAGGCTTTTACCGGCTCCAGCCTGCGAACGATTCATCGGGCACAGTATTCCCAGCAGAAGGCATTCTCCCACCGCCCTTCCGGGCTCCATTCTCAATGTGGAGCTGAGGCAGAGCTGCTGGTTGGAGGCTATCAGTCTAGAAGCTAGAGGTCTTTGACAGCAAGGCTAGGGCAAATTAGATCATTTCTCAGCTGGGGACGGGCAGGAGGGGTGGGGTTGTTGGATAAACACGTTAGCTGGATGTTGTTGCTACAGTGGCCGGCAGTGAAATAGTTAACAATGATGATATTTCAATTGTCAGCTTTAGGGTTTAGGGTCTCCCCTCCCCAGGGAACCCCCCCCCCACAACTATCCCCACCTTGCCTCAGTATATGGCTACTGCCAGTTATTGTCTAGCCCCCACGCGCTGGGGCAGACTGCAGTATCAGCCTACTCATCACTGGCAAGGTTGGGTTTGGACCTGCTGCATTTGCCTACCCCTGGGCTGCCCCCTGCAACCCCCACTACCTGTTGGCCTTATGCTAGGCCGCAGCCTGGGGGCTTTCCAGGCTGGAGCTCCCCAGCTCCTCTGCCTTTCCCCAGCCCTTATCCACTCAGGTACCCTGTCTCTAGCTCCCTGCAGCCAGGCTCTTTCCCCTGATTGGGGTTGGCTGAGCAGGGGCTAATTAGGTGCCTTTGCACCAGCACCCTGCTACACCACCTTTAGTCCATTCATCCAATCCATACTTCTGTAACTTGCTGGCAAGTTAACTTTCTAGGGCCCTGCATTCAAAGCCCAAATGAACCAGATTCTCTGGCTATTTTTATTTGTGGTTATTTTTGTCACTGAGTCATGACAATCATGAGATCTGGTCTGTCCACACTCTAGGAGCTGCCATGCTCCCAGAGCAGATGGGGCAGAGTTTTATTCTTGGTAATGGCTCCCTGAGGGACCTGAGCAGCCCGCCTCCCACAGCTCCAAGCCAAGACTGGTGCCGAGCAGAACCCCAGACCGCGGCCTGGCCAGTGGGCCTGTGGGGTTCCTGGGGCTGCTGTACACTGCTGCAGGGCAAAGCTTTGCTCCGTGCTTTGTTTACTCTTTTATTCATATTCCTGGTTGGGTTCTGGAAAGTACAAATCCAAATGCAGAACCAAACCCCTGAGCAGCCCCAGATGCCTGCTCAGCTCTCCTAGGATTGTTCAGGAAAAACAGCCTACCAGGAAAAGGCCAGGTTCCCATACCCGGACTCACCACCAGGAGCACCTTCCACTGAGGAGTCCCACCAGGCCAATGGCTGCTTGGGAGCCAGGCACTGGTGCCATGTGGGAGGGGATCAAAATCCCCGGGCTGCAAACAGGTGTCAGCAGCATCCCATGTAGGGAAGGGAAAGACAAAAACAGAGGAAAACAATGAGAAGTAAAGAGAAGGAGACAGTGAATGAAGGGCCAGAAAGGAAAGAGACACCGACAACAGAGATTGTCAGGGGAAGTAGAGTTAAATACCAAAATCATCCCATACCACAGGAGCTATTGCACCAGATTACCTGTAAGCATAGTCATTATTTCCCTTAGGTGGGAACTATACAAAACCTGAGATGATAGATAGATAGATAAATAGATCCAATCCATCGATGGATCTCACATGGTCTGTTTCCTCCCACAGCAGATAAGTTCCCCGCTTCCATATTAACAACTTGATGAACTAGCACCTGACTCAGGAAAAACCCTTTCAGCAAACTACTTAACTACTTCAACAGACTATCTTTCAGCACAATCTTAAATTCCATTGAAGTCAATAGGATTAAGGACATGCTTAAATTCTGCCCTGAATCAGGGCTATGGTGTTGCAGGGGGTTTGAGTCCCCGAGGGTTGGACCTGGTACAGAGAACTTCCCAGGTGTAGGTGAGATCAGGGCAGTGCCTTCCTCTTCTCTCTGGCTGATTCTCTCTTAAGTGGCTGAGAGGGAGCTCAAGTCACCTGACACATTCCCTAAGCCCTGACCCTGTGTCACTACAGTGTCAGTGCCAGCTTTATTACTGGGCACAGGGTCAGGCCAAGGGCCATGTATCTCAGACAGGCACTCCCAGAGGCGGGGCTGGGAGTGCCAAAGGCATCCTGGAAAGATGGGTAAAGCCAGTGAAGCGCCTGTCCCATAAGGTTCTCTCCATGCAAACTCACAGCTGCGTCTCCATCTTGTTCTAGGCAAGGGACTGCTCTTTCAGTGATTAAATGTGTCCTGGTAGGTCCTGCACCCCATGGCTACAAACTGAGTTTGGATGGACGTGCCCACTTGGGGGGGGGGGTCTGAAGACACCTGGGATGTTTGCCATAGGCTGGGAGCTGCAGGGGACATTCCCTGCCACTGGGGGTGGGGCACCTCTGTATTCCAGTGGCCATGGCTTGCCACATTGACCCTGCACCTGTGCTATATTCAGACACACAAGTGGCTGTGAGGGAAAGGCATGGCCTGCCCCTCTCTGGGATCCATCCGCCATCGAACTGCGGTGAGATTGTCCTAGCTGTTATACACCTTCCCTTAACTCAATGCACAGGGGGTATCTGCCACCGACAGGGTATGGGCATGGACTGCACTGGGAAAGGCTGTGGGGATGGACGGCACCACAGGGCATGGACAGCACTCAAAATTAGGGCCAAGCCCTTGAACTGGCCCTGGAAGCCAGTGGAGAGGCTTCAGCATGGGCCTGATGCGCTCCCGGCAGCGTGAGCCATGGAGAAGGCTGGGGGCACCCACAGAACAGGCGGGGAGTGTGCCGGGGTGTATAAAGAGGGGGTCGGGAGCTGCTCTGGGCTGGAGTGGCACCGGCACCTTGTGAGGAATTCAAGGGGGGAAGCTCAGTGCAGCAGGGAGCTGCTCTGGGAGCAGAGGGGAGCGGAGCAGGGCGCAGTGCTGAGCTGCCCAGCACCAGGAGGAGTCCATGCCACCCATGGCTCTGCCACAAGGAAGGCCCTGGTCTCCTGAGGTGAAGGGATTGTGCCATGTCCTTGCTGGTGAAGCAGCAACTTTGCTCCAGACTCGGCCCTTCCAAGGCCCCTCTGAAGGAAGAGAGGCCAGTGGCCCGCTGGGACTAGCAAAGGATTTGCTGTTCCTGTGGGGACGTTCTCTCTCCTCAGCTCTTTGTTTGGTTCCCGTGACCCCAGAAGGGGTGAGCAGCCTGCGGGACTCAGCCATGGAGCTGAGACTCCGCGCCCTACAGAGTGTTACCGAGTGCCCTCCCTTGAGCAACCGGACCTGCAGTGAGTGTACAAACCATCAGCACCCCAAGGGGGCGCTCTTGAAGGACCATTCAATAGCGCTGACCAAAGCAATATGTAGGCTCGGACGGATTCTAGTTTTTATAGGTAAATGTCAGTAAAGATTGATTTCACTCCCCACACAAACCGACCATAAAATATTTCTATCGGTAACAATCCAAATGTACAGACAGGCACAGTAAGAAAAATTCTGCCTGAGAACTACCATTTGATTTAACGCTATTTACTTTCTATATTTTGACATGTGATGTTGACAGTTTGTGTTTTAATAGTTATAAAACTTGACTTTTTGAATCTCAACATCTACTGTCCTTAAATAATTACTGTTTGACACCCCCCCTTCTCTGACACACCCCCCACCAATAATTTTCCGCAACTGAACATTTAAATTGATAAACATTGAAAAAAATACTTAAAATAAACATCAATATTATTGGTTGAAATTACAAAACATTTCAAATCAAATTCTGCGCAGCCCACCAATATGTCGCACAGGCTTCATGCAGCGTGGGCAGGTCACACCCAGCCCGCATATGAGTGCTGGAGCACAGGGCTGTTTTCCTTTCCAATAGATTGCAGCAGATTGCTGTGTATCAGGAATGCCAGTTGCCCTTAGATGGGGCCTTGGGGCCACTCAGGGCTGGGTCTGGCTATCTTCATATACACCGTACCCCCATCTCCAGCACAGGTTCTGCATCTGGACTGGGGCCCCTTTGTGAGGGGCTCACAGCAGCCAGACCCATGTATTAAGGACCCTCCTGCTCCCACATGCACAAGAAGCTGCCAGCACGCTGAGCTCCATGGTGAGTATGGGGGCCCCTTGTATCCCATGTCCCTGGTAGGTGGGGTGCACAGGTTCCCCCTCCAGAGCAGAGGAGGGGCAGCCTTGCACTTGACAGCACAGTGCCTTTGGGATGGTCTCTGTCCATCGCTGCCCTGCCAGGCCACAGGCTCCAATAGGAAACCGAGCCCCAGGGCACTCCGCTTTGGGGGAGGGAATATGCCCCTCCCCAGCCAGCTGGCATGCTGCCCTGTACTGCAAGCCATACCCCACATCCTCACAGCTCTGGCAGGGATACTGCTAGGAAGTCAAAGACAGCGAGATCCTGGGCAGCTCCTCCCCCTTGGCCATCACCTGCTCCACCTCCCTGCAGCCTCAGCGCTGATGTCTATGGAGGGAGCATGACCCAGCCTGACTCCCCACCCCCAGAACAACAGGAAGCTGTGGGGGGATCCCCCTCCTGGCTGAGCCGGCCAGGCCCTTCACCAGATTGTGATCTCAGCTCAGGGTAAGGCCCCGAATGAGGCAGGAGGGGGCAGGGCCAAGTCCCTGGGGGGAGGCGTAGATTCCCTCCTGCAGGCAGCACAGCACCCAGCCGGCAGGACAGGGCACATAGGCTCTGGCTCTCTTCACCCCACACAGCATAGACCAGGTGGGTTCCACATACCCAGGCATCAACCCCGCATACGTGCCTCCAGTTGATGCCACGTGCATGCCCAGGGGGTCTGAGTCTGCCCCTGCCCCCGGCACTGACATCAATGGGCTGCAGGGCTCCAGCACTGCTGAGAACACACCCAGCACCAGTCTCCCCTTATTCTGTCACAGGATCAAACCCTCCCTCGGTGGAAATGGCTGCACAGGGCCATTCAGAGGGAAAGGCCACTTTGCTCTTTCCTGCCTTATCAGGGCTCACCCAGCCGGCAGCATGGTTCGGGGGCCGGGGCTGGGCACTGCAGATACAGCCAGCAGTGTGCTCCCCGAGCTATTCTTAGGAAAGGGAAAGTTTATACAAGACATTTAAGCTTTAAACCCAGGCACCATAAATAGTCTATTTTTCAAGGGCTCCGAGGCAGTTGTAGGCCCAGAGCCAGGGCCGAAATTTGGCAGCTGTCGTTGTTTAATGATTAATTAAAATGAGGTAACAAACCGAGACATATCTATTAACAAGGGTATTTGCAGCGTCAGTGGAGGATTCCAAATGGCTGACTTTTTCCCCTTTAATCTTCAAACTTCTTGTTAGGAAAACAAGCTCTTCCTCCGCCGTGGGGCGTAGCGCGGCGCTGCCCAGCCCCGTCGCCTCTGGCACTGGGAGCAGAGTGGCTCTCGGGCTCAGCTTTATCTTTATGGGTCTTTTCCTCTAAACAAAACGAAACCTCCACTTCAAGATTTTTCCAGTTTAAATTTTTTATTAGACTTTTAAGTAAACTTCAGTCTGAACCCCTTGGCTGCCAGGGCCCCTGCAGAACAGCGTGGCCAGGAAGTAAGGCAGCCCAGCCACAGGCATGCACCTCCTTGGGTGTGCTGATCCCTACTCACCGCACACGCCGAGGTCAAAGGGCAGCTCGTTAGCGGCTCTGCACTTCCCTCTTTGCACAGGAAAGGAGCTCACCACTGACACCAGGGACTGAACAGCTGCTGACAGGCCCCAGAGTGTCCCCCAGCCCAGCTCCACAGAGATATGGCTGTGGAGAACCATGTTACCACTGGGGTGACTGCGGGGCATGGCGTGTTGCGGGGAACACTGCACCCCATGTACAGCATTTGCTGTCGACTCACAGTGACTCCAAGTCTGCCTGGCTGCAAAGCCACAGGGCAAGCTATATTGTGCAATAAGGACCAGTCCAAAATGGGCAAAGGCTGTGCTCTCCTGGGTTCCTTTGGGTTCCAGGAAGCTAACAGAAAAATGGATTGGAGCTCTGGTCCCATCCTGCCCCTGGGGTTATGGGAGGGCAGAATTAGCCCTATGTGAGCCCTGCCTCAGCCCAATGACCTTGGGGTTGGGATAGAGTGACCAGATGTCCTGATTTTATAGGGACAGTCCTGATTTTTGGGTCTTTTTCTTACATAGGCCTCTATTACCCCCTACCCCCGTCCTGATTTTTGACATTTGCTGTCTGGTCACCCTAGGTTGGGGGTATATCCAGACAAGCTGACAGTGCGATGTTCACACTGACTTCCAGGCTTACTCCTAGCTCTGGTGTGCCGGGTGTGGGACAAGTGCTTGGCCAGCACAGGGTTAATGTGCATGGAAAGCTCTGGGGAAGCTCTGGGACAGTGTCTAGCAGGTTCACCCTCCCCAGGGCTCTGCGACTTAGCCACATGGGAAAGCACCCAAGTATGAGGAAAAGGGAAAAACATCCCAAAATAGTTTAGTCTTGTTTCCTGTGCCGAGACTCCCAGACAGGGTGGGAGTCTCTGGTTGTGTCTGAGCTCAGAATTACAGTAAATAGAGAAGTGGCTGCAGAGCCCCATGTTCTGGATGAAAAGGACATGTACACATGCTGTCCGCCGGGGGAAGACGTGCTGGAGACTAAGGCCCATAAGTACACGAGGAGGAGGAAGGAATTAACCATGGAGCAGCTTCTGCAACGTCTTTACCCAGAGAATCCCAGTGAAGCGGGCTGGCAACCCAATTATGGGAAGGCACGTTAACTCTAGCGATTGCTCTAAAGCAGGACTGGGGATACGAGATGCCCTAGGGCATGGCAGTGGAACACAAATGATGAGAACTAGCTAACAAGTGCACCAGGGCATGGAGCCCTTGTTGGAGCTGCGGGGAGACCACAGGGCCGGACAGATGGCTCTGTCCTCCAAACAGGACAGAAGGGCAATCCTGTCCTGTACATGGAACTCCCACCCTTCAGAACAGAAGGAGCAAATATGATCATATCCACCCCGCTCTCTGTGGGCAGGGCAGCGGAGCCATGGGCACAGGCCAGACACATGCCTGAGCCCCAGTTTGCACCAACAGCTGGAATCCCCCAAAGGGCACATTGCAGGTTTGCACCTGGGTGTTGCTTCAGGCCATTTCTGTCAAGAACTACTCCTGGCCAATGAAGTGGCATGTGTAGCTGATAGCCCTGCAAGGCCGTAGATGCAGAGGACTCTTTAACCGAGCAGGCATGGCAGGATGAGACCCAGTGGTTGGAAGCTGGAGCTCGACCCACAGCAGCCGGAAATCAGGCACAGTGCGCTAGCAGGGAGGGTGATTAACCAATGGAGCAGCTCACCTAGGCCTAGCCTACACTAACACTACGTAAGGAACGTAACTGAAGTTGATGTAATTTACATTGACGTACAGTGGTCTCTACACACGCTACGTTGGTGGGAGACGCTCTCCTGTCGATGTAGCTTTTGCCTCTCATTGAGATGGATTAATTAAGTCGACGGGAGAGCGCTCTCCCATCAACTTAACGTCTGCACCACACCCACTAAATGGATGCCCACTGCATCGATTGCAGCAGTGCTGATATAGCCCATAATGCAGACAAGGTCCTTGGGACAGGGGGACTCTCCAGCACTCAGAGCCTTTAAACTCAGACTGGGCGTCTCTCTCCCAACTCTGCGGTAGATCATCCAGGAGATCTGGCTCTGATGCAGGGATCCCTGGGGAGGTCCTGCCCTTTGCTGGGCAGGAGCTCACCCTGGACAGGCATAACATTCCCATCTGGCCTGACCTGTGTTTGTGACTCCGAGCAAATGCAGCTCAAGAGGCACAGATGGGTTTTAGCGAAGCGCTTGCAGCCAAGGGCCTTGGTTTAACATGCAGGCCCCACACTGCCACCCCTCAGTGCTCAGAGATCGGCCCTGGGCCTACATTTGCAAAGGTTCCCCTAGGGTTACCCCTCAGCGCCCAGCACGGACTCTTCCATAAGCATCATGTACCCTAGTGCCAGCTTCACTTCCCAGCTCAGGGGGGCCATGTGGTCTCTAAGCTGATGCGTGGGGCTGCCTTCGTCACCACATTGTTGCCTGCTGGTTAGGCTGTGACATGGGATGGACTGGGTCACCCATAAGGTCTCTAGTGCTGCCTGGTCTATGCCCCGACTGTCCCAGAACTGCCACTGGCCACCCCTCTGCTCTCTGGACAGGGATCAAGTGCCATTGTGTGGGTGGCTGCCTCCCTCCATGCGGCTCCCAGAGGGACAGAAGCCAGAGACATCTCTGCCTCTAGTACTGGCCATTGCTACCAAACGGCAGATTGTTGGGCAGGGTCCCTCTGCCCATCCTGACTGACCCCCCACCTGCTGAAAGGGGTCACCCCAGACTCCTGCAGCTGAGGGCACTGTCCTCCCCTGCTCCTCTGTCTGGAGGGGCTGGGGCTGGGCCAGAGGACCAGCCCAGAGCATTGCTCTGATTTCCTGGGATTGTGAGAGCGCCCAGCAGCTCTGGCCATGTAGCAGGGTAAGATGGGGGCTGCTGGCTGGCCAGGAGAGGAGCTGGCAGGAAGAATGCCAGCCCCTTTCATCCAGGGTGCTACAGTCTGCCTAGATCCCAGCTGCTGGTAGAGGAGAAAGACAGTGACAGCCAAGGTGGCTGTGATCCCCTCTCCATGACCAGGAAGCTGTGCCCATTGCTCTCAGATGCAGGGACTGTGGCACCATCATCCCTGCCCGGCTCAGCTGCCAACTGGGCACCGGGCTTCGCTGGGAGGAGGCTGTGCCTTCCTGGGCTGCATGAACAAGTGGGGTTTGGCCCAGGTACTGTGGCAAAGAGACATTTCCTCTGCCCTCATGGCCCCCAGGAGAGGCAGGATGATTGAGGTTGCCAACTTATTTATTTCTGAAAACCAGACCCCCCTTCCCTGCCTCTTCCCCCAGGCCCTGCTCCTGCCCCACCTCTTCCCCCAGCCCCCTCCCCGCCCTGCTCCACCTGTTCCCTCAGGCCCTGCTCCTGCTCCAGCTCCATCTCTTCCCCCAGGCCCTGCTCCTGCCCCACCTCTTCCCCCAGCCCCCTCCCCGCCCTGCTCCACCTGTTCCCTCAGGCCCTGCTCCTGCTCGGCTCCATCTCTTCCCCAGGCCCTGCTCCTGCCCCACCTCTTCCCCAGCCCCGCCCCGCTCCACCTGTTCCCCAGGCCCTGCTCCTGCCCCACCTGTTCCCCAGCCCCGCCCCACTCCACCTGTTCCCCAGGCCCTGCCCTTGCTCCACCTCTTCCCCCAGGCCCCACACCTGCCCCACCTCTTTCCCCAGATCCCACCCTTGCTCCACCTCTTCACCCCAAAGCCCTGCCCCCTGCTCGCTCCTCTCCCCTTAACTCCAGTGTGAGCAGCCCCAAGGGACTTGCAAACCCCAGCTCCAGCAGGCTGCCGGGAGTGCAGGTCAGAAGAGTGCTGCAGCCGCACGGGAGCAGCCAGGCAGCCCTGCTGGCGAGCTAGGACATGATTCTCCTGCACGACAGCCTCCCCCGTGCCCCCGCTCTGCCTGCCCACCAGCCCCCTTCCTTGTCTGCTCGAGCCCTCTCTGCCCCAGAGCTGCCTGAGAGCACGGCCAGGGGAAGTGCTGGCTGGTGGAGCAGCTCGTGTTCCTTCCCTCCCGGGGAAGGTTCTATGCCTGCTGGGAGACCCATGGGCCCCCCACTCTGTCCTCTGCCGCAGCCCTGCAAACTGTGTTCCTCAAAGGTGCCGCCCAAGCTGGTGCATGTGTGCTTCTGCGGGAGCCACCGCTTCAGGGCCAGGGTGCCACTTTCCCCACCCCACCTCTCGCCTGCGGTAACTGGACTTTTAGTGTCCAGTCAGTACATCCAACCGGACTGTCCGGTCAAAAACCAGACACCTGGCAACCCTAAGGATGATGGTTGCCTGGATGCCTGGTGCTGTAACCAGTCAGCATTGCACTGTGGCTCTGAGTGTGACTCCAGTGCCTGGGAAGGGGGCAGGGAGATCTCTCCTCCCCATCCAGCATGCAGGGCCGGCTCCAGACCCCAGCGCGCCAAGAGCGCGCTTGGGGCGGCATTTTGCCGGGAGGGCGGCAGGCGGCTCCGGCAGACCTTCCGCTGTCATGACTGCGGAGGGTCCGCTGGTCCCGTGGCTCCGGTGGACCTCCCGCAGAAATGCCTGCGGGAGGTCCACCAGAGCCGCGGGACCAGCGGACCCTCTGCAGGCACGTCTGCAGGAGGTCCCCCGGAGCCGCGGGACCGGCGACCGCCAGAGCGCGCCCCGTGGCGCGCTGCTCTGCTTGGGGTGGCAGAATTCCTAGAGCCGCCCCTGCCAGCATGGCAGTTGGGACGTTAATCTCTGTTGCTCTCAGGCTCGAGGGGCTCATGGCTCTAATGGGTGACAGGGGCCTGCGCAGGATTGTGACTGTGAACAGAGCTGGGGAGGCCAGGCAGGCAGCCCCATGCCACCGCAGGGATCTGCCCCCGCTGCTGCCTCCTGCACCCACGCCATCACCCACACTGCACAAGTGCCTGAGTGCCCACGCAGGCAGAGAGAGAAAGGCAGGAGAGAGCCAGCAATCTAGGCCATTGCTACACGCCTGGCCTCACTATCACCCATTGGCTCCCCGCTCCAGCTCACTCCCACTCGCCCTTTCCCACCCCTTCACCCCCACACTCACCCTCTCTTGGGGCAGGAGGGTGAGTCCCAGGGTCAGGCTGGGGGCAGGGCCTCCTGCATGAAGGGGCTGGGAGAAATGGGAGCAGCTGCTGGGTCATTATGGAGGAGACTCCAAATAGCTGGGCTTAGAAGAAGGGGGGCTGGGTGTCAGCAGGAGCCACCCCAAGTGCTGCCAGCAATGGATCCTGGGAGCCACACAGCCTGGGAGATGCAGGGCTGCCTGAGACAGAGCCGCAGGGAACAATGCTGGGCTGGGCTGGGGAAAGGCTGCATCACCCTGCCTATCTGTGGGGAGCAGCCTGCCTGTTAGGAGGGCTTGGAGTTGTTGCTTGGCTCACGCCCTGCGGGGTCATGGGGTGGAACACTGTGAGCTGGAAGGAAAGAAAGGGAAGGGACTGGGTCAGAGCAGCTGTTTGCTGGGGCGTCCGATCAGGGGGACAGAGCCAGGGGCAGCGCCCTCTCCCCATCTAACAGACCAGGCAATGAGTGCCCACAGCTCCCCATGGCACAACAGCCACTGCCCTGGGCAGCTCCCGCCTGTGGGGGAGAACAAGGCACTGGGCCCCAATCTGTGTGGCTTTGCTGGTCCCCAAAGGGCCCTGCTATTTGACCCTGGGCTCCTCATCTCTTTCCAGGTGCCAGCGACTCCCATACAGCCCAAGTGCCAGATGCCCCCTGTCTGGGCCATGTGTATACAGAGATGTGGATGCCTCCCTCAATGGGCCCTCAGTCCCCAACTCCTGGGATCTGGGTATCTGTACGTTCAGCTCTTGGGAGCTCCCAGCCAGAGAACATCTGGGACGGGACGGTGCCCACACAGCCGGGCAGAGCCGCGAGCCAGCGCAGAGGCTCTACTAAAACAGGTGGTAAATGCTGCCACCTAGAGGAGAGTCTAGGAGCTTACAAGGAACTGAAACTGTTGGGTTTGGGAGCCCTGCCAAGCAGCCCCCAACTTCCGGGCATGGACTGTCCAGGATTGGCATGCATGTGCCACTGCCAGCTGGCCTGCATGACCTCGCACAGAGTGAGGGCACAGGCAGAGCAGGGATGCACAATACAGTGCATGGATATGTATTGCCAGGGGCAGACACTCCAGCCAGCCAGGTCCGGGCCCACCACTGGCTCACAGATCCCCATGCTGACACCAAAGGTGCAGAGGGGACTATGAGAGCAAAGTGCCACCTGTGTATCTGAGGAGCATGGAGTCCAACTCCCTGCCCCTGCAGCCTCAGCACAGCCTGGGGGTTTCCCTGAGTCCTGTGCTTGAATGCCCAGCTACTCTCTGTCACAGCGGTGCCTCCTGGGCTCTGTGCCCTCCCAGGCAGCGTGGTGGCAGCATCGTCTCTGAAATGGGAACAAGGGCAGACAGAGCCCACTGGGGGTGGGGACGTCGAGATGTAGGGGAAGGGGGAAACAGGACCAGTGGCCTCAAGACACCAGAACTACCACAGCTCCTAGACTGACCTGGCAGGCTGCCCATCCCCCATGAAGGGAGTTGCTTGGGCAGGGGACAGCGCCTGCATGCTGCCTGGTCCCTGCCTGACGAAGGGCCCCACACCTGCACCCATTGCTGTTTGTATGGAATCCCTGGAGTGGCAGTTGTTCTGTAGGTCCTGGCATAGGGAAGCCCAGGCTGGTGCCAAGGGCCCTTCCAGGGATCCCTAGACCCCATGGGATCCTAACAGGCATGGCTGTGAGTCTGAGAACATGGAGCATCTGATTGAGGGGCTGCTGAGGCCCCAGGAGTGGGGCACGTCCTTCAGGAGCAGCCAGAGTCCCTGGACCTCACAGCTGGGTGAGGATGCCAGGGCAGGACTACATGGCCGCCATCGCTCTAGGCCATGTGGTTTCTATGCACAGCTGCTGCTAGACAAAGCCCGGCCCATTTTCCCACGTCTCCCATTGTTTATATCCATCCCTTCTCTTTCCTTCTGCCCCCACCTCTCCTTGTCTCCCCACTCTCTTTCTCCGCTCCCCTTCTGCTGCCCAACACCTCTCACCCGTTTCCCTCCCTTATCCTATCACTCTGTGCTGCCTGCACTGGGCAGAGAGCCTCTTGGCAAGCAGAAGCGTGCAGCCCATCCTCAGCAGGGGAATTTGCCCTATTCCCCCAGCTCCTGCCCCACTCCCAGGCCAGTGTTTTCGGATCACTCACCTGAGGGCTCTGCAACCCCTGGAGGGAGGGAGTGCAGGACACCGGGCTCTGTACCTGGGTGCTGCCCACGCCTTTGGGGCAGCTGTGCCTACTGCCTACTGTGCTCACGGTCCCAGAACCCAATAGGTACTGCACCCACAGCTTGGCCCCAGTGACAGCCCCCACCCTGGTGAGTCAGGGCCTAAGGGGCCGAGGATGTACATGTATGTTGGGGCTCTGCTGCCCCAGGTTCAGTAGTGCTCCTTCTCCCACAGAGGTCCCTCAAGGATTCCTTGCCCCAGCACCCAACTCCGCTGCATGTTCTGGGAGGTCCAGAGGGATTGGAACGAGGCCTGGCACTATTCAAGATTATCAGGGATCTGGCTGTGAAGATACAGTCATGGGCTGATAAAAGGCACGACTGGCACAAAGATTGGCGGCATGGTAGATAATGCAGTACACAGAGCTGTCAGGATCATTCAGGGAGCAGGGCCCATTCAAACAACATGTGGTTGTAATACTGCCAAAAGCAAAGTCATCCTTCTAGGACCAAGGATGCAGCCAGCCCTGCAGAATGGGAAGCCAAGACTCCACAAAGGATTCAAGGGATATCGTGGACAATCGGCTCAGCTGAGCTCCCAGTGGGATGCTGTAGCAGAAAGGGCTAATGGGACCCTTGGATGGAATGAGGAGGAGGAGGAGGGAGGTGATTTTACCTCTGTGTACGGAGTTGGTGAGACCGATATTGGAATACCACATCCAGTTCTGGTGTCCACATTATAGAAAAGATGTTGATAAATTGGAGAGGGTGAAGCAAAGAGCCACAAAAATGATTCTCGGTCTGGAGGAAAATCTCCTACAGAGGCACTTGCAGAGCTCAATCTGTCCAGTTTGCCAAAAGGAAGACCAAGAGGTGACTTGATCAATGTGTAAGTGCAGTCACGGGAAGAAATACTGGGTGCTAAAGGGCTAGCAGAGAAAGGCAGAACAAGAAGCAGTGACTGGAAGCTGAAGCCAGACACATTCCAATTAGAAAGGCACACATTTTTTCCTTATACAACATAACAATCGCACGACAGGGGAGGATTTGTTTAAATCTGTTCGAACTGTTTTGTCTAATGAATGTTTGGATGTAACTCAGATTGTGTCAATTACAACAGCTGGTGCTCCTGCCACCGAGGGCTTCTGAAATGTCAGCAAGATCTGGACCCTAATTTGGTGTCCTATCACTGTGCAATCCATCAAACCACGCTTTGTGCAAAGGTTAGCAATGAGTATGCTAATGTAATGTCAATGGTGATTAAACTTGTCAACTTCCTTCGGTCCACATCATCACTGCAACACAGATAGTTCAGAAGCTTTCTTTCAGAAGTATCTGCCGATTACGATGACCTGTTGGTTCATAATGACATCCGCTGGCTGAGCAGAGGGCAAGTACTAAGAAAGCTGTGGGAAATTCGAGTTCATGTGGAAGAATATCTGCAGAACATTCCAGAGAAAAAGGCAGAAGAGCTGCATGATTTTTTCAGGGATGCCACAAGCATGAGCATCTTGGCCTTCCTTGTTGATTTAACAGGCCACTTAAATGATTTCAACATAAAGCTACAGGTTTGAAATCACAACGTAGGGGATCTCCACAGCAGTGTCACTTTATTTCAAAACAAACTGACTTTCTTCAAAAGTGATTTGAAAACTGGGGAGATGTTGCATTTTCCAACATTGATAAGCTGCTGGGACACTGCAGATGTGAATCAGATAACATCATCTCTGGACAGGT
Organism: Mauremys reevesii; assembly: GCF_016161935.1. Taxonomy (NCBI): domain Eukaryota; kingdom Metazoa; phylum Chordata; order Testudines; family Geoemydidae; genus Mauremys; species Mauremys reevesii. The sequence continues at coordinate 20,567,079 of NC_052637.1, forward strand.
GTCTTCAAAACTTCCAGCAGAGGTTCCAAGGATTTGAAAATGTTAAAGACATCTTCCTGTTTGTAAGAAACCCATTCGTGGTACAAGAAAATGGCGCTTAGTGTGATCAAGCAAAAGCATCCTTTCTAGATGTTGAAAAAGCAAAAATACAGCTGGAGCTTACTGATTTACAAGTGGACACTGAAACTACATCTGAAACTTTCTGGACAACCCTTGTGCTGGACTCCACATATTCACACTTGAGGAAGATGGTATTTAACATTTTGACTATGTTTGGCTCGACATATGTGTGAGTCAACAATGAATGATGTTAAATCACAAAGTCGCTCCGTTCTGACTGATAATCAGCTGTGCAATTGACTCCGTCTTGCCTTGACTGAACGCACTCCAAACTTCAAGGCCCTTGTCCAGCAGAAGACCTGTCACTTTTCCCACTGATGGTGAGTACTATAGTTATACATTATTCACACATACTGTATTTTATTTTAAATTTGTATTGCTGTATAAAATTACATTTTCAGTAGTGATACTACAGTTTTAACAGATATTTCACAATAATGATTCATGATTCTTTTGCTTAATCCATATGGTGTGTATTTGTTATTGAAAATATTTGAATAATAAAAGATAAAGAGTTCCTGTGTACTAAGGTTATTTTCTTTCAAACTCTGATACTTATGTTAAATAAAACACAAAAGACTGAAAAGTTTTGAATATGTTTACCGATCTATATGCAGATATGCCAACAATAAATGTATTTGACAAAACTCATTCAAAATGTAAACCAGTTGTCTGAAAGTGTTTTTAATGCTAATATTTGCATCTGACATTTTATCTAAGTACTTTCTCAAAGTCTCAGATAAATTATATCTTTCTTGGAGGTTATTTTTAGGTTATACAGTGGTCTGATTTTATTTTTCATATAATGCACTAAAAATATAAGCAATATAGGCCTCGGGTATATGTCACAGCATTGTATGCATTCATTGAACAGGTGCACTTGTGGTGTGAAAAATGTTTCTCTGGAGTCGTGGCCTTGACTATATCTTGACCAAGAAATTTGGACCTTGATAAAAAATAATTGACTACTCCTGGCCTAGTATAAAGGCATAATAAACTGTATTATACTGTTCAGCCACTAGATGGCAATGTGTGTAAAATATTATTTCTGCGACCTCAGCCATGCCTGGCAGAACATTAAAGGATCTTATGATGATCAAACCTGGGGTATATAAGCATGCCCTATGACCAATCCAGATCTGGGACAGAAGTACATGATGGTGTCAGGAGTAAACTAAGAACAGAAACAGAAGGAAAATAGAAACAAAGGTTGCAGATGGAAGGAACAAAACAACAAAGTTTACAGATCTCATCAACTTGCCATTCTTCAATGCCTAGAGAACTTCAGTGTTGACAAACCTTCAGAATGGAAAGAATGGAAACTGTATTTTGCAAGATTTCTCATGGCTACCAAGCTCCACAAAGAAACTGGAGATATACAGGTATCTTCTTTAATTTACGCTATGGGGAAGCAAGCATACTAAACACAGTCACAAAGATGATTAGGAAAGGGTTCTGGCTATGTTTGATGCACAGTTTATACCTCAGAGATTTATAAAATGCAATTTACACCTCAGTGGTTTATAAAAGATCATTTCACCAGAGAATTCAAGAACCAGGGAAAAATGCTGAATGTTTTATAAGAGCTCTGCATACATTGGTTGAAAACTGATTTTGGGAATGCAAAATATGAAAATATCAGAGACTGGATGGTTATTGAGTTATCAGATAAAAACCTTTCACAACAGCTATAACTGACAAGAAATTTATTTACCCCTACCTACAGCTGTTCAAATAGCAAAGCAGCCTGAGCTGGTGTGACGGCAAAACCTAGAGCCACTTGACAAACCTAAAACTAGCTTAGAAATTGTAAAGAGAACATAAGAACATAAGAACATAAGAAAGGCCGTACCGGGTCAGACCAAAGGTCCATCTAGCCCAGTATCCTCCTCCACACAATGCCCCCTGCCCCTGGCCCTGTGAAGTGAACCTAACAGGCAATGAATCTCTCTCCTCTCTCTCCATCTCCATCCTCTCCAGAGACACACTAGGGAGGACATTCTTACCCCCATCCCATCTGGCTAATAGCCATTTATGCCACCAGCCATTTATCCATTTATCCAGTCCCCTTTTATTTTATAGTTAGCCCCTACAACCTCAACCTCCTCAGGTAGTTCAGTCCACAAGTTGACTGTGCGATGAAGAAGAAACTTTTTTTATTTGTTTTTTTGCTGCCTGCCTATATTTCCTTTTGTGACCCTAGTTCTTGTATTATTATGATATAGTAATAACTTTTCCTTATCCACTTTCTCAACATCACTCATGATTTTATATACCTCTATCATGTCCCCCCTTAGTCTCCTCTTTTCCAAACTGAAGAGTCCTAGCCTCTTTAATCTTTCCTCATATGGGACCCTCTCTAAACCCCTAAGAGACATTTGAGTGTTAACAGTCATTATCATAACAGCCCTGAGGCAAGAAGAGAGAATTCCCAGGCTAAGAGGGACAATTTCCAGGCTACCTGTACAAATAGTGGACAAAATCATATCCCAAGAGAAGATGCATGTCCAGCCAGAGGTGCACAGTGTAATAAATGCATGATATATGGACATTTTGCAGCCATTTGCTGCAACAAAGCAGTCAGGGAGTTAACTTGTATCACCAACAATCAAGAGCCACTGTTTCTGGGATCTATCACTTCTGATGACATAGAGCCTGCCTGGAGAGTGAAACTGAATATTCCTGGCAAGACTACTGACTGTAAAATTGACTCAGGAGCAGAGGTCACAGTCATCTCAGAAAAGACTTACAATCACTTTCAACCCTTCCCAGACTGAAGTCACCTGACACAACCCTGACTAGCCCTGGAGGTATTCTGAACTGCATATGCCAGTCCACTGTAGAAACAACTTAAAAAGAAAAAAGCTACGCATTCAGAATGTATGTGATCAAAGGATCAAAGACCAACAACCTTCTCAGCCATAGTGTGCCAGTAATGATAGGCCTAGTGAGAAGGTGGAAGAACTCGATGGAGGATTTGCTTATATTGGACTTCTGAAAGGACAGACAATGCTGAACCATACAATGTTCAAACACCTCTACCAGAGAGATCTTGGAAGAGACTAGATGCAGATATATGCTAAGACAGAGGCCATCATTATCTGGTTGTTGTGGACTATTTTTCCAGGTATATAGAAATAATGTGCATGAAAAACATCACAGTGTTATCTAAAAATTGAAGTGCATTTTTACTCATTTCAGTATTCCAGAGCAACTGGTGATGGACAATGGACCACAATTCACTGCAGTAGAATTTAAATCATTCCAAACGAAATATGATTTTGTACCCACATACCTACAGGTGAATGGAGAAGCTGAGGGAGCTGAAAAGACAGTCAAGAAAATCCTATAGCAGGAAGATCCATTCCTTGCTGTTCTGAGTTACAGATCCACACCAATAGCAGCAGGACTATATCCAGTAGCACAACTCCTGATGGGAAGACAACTCAGAACTACTGTTCCAACTTTGGAAAAGAATCTATCTCCAAACTGGCCAGACATGAAGAGTAGCCAAATTAGATAAAAAGGCTAAAAGAGCTAATGAATACTTTTACGACAGATGTCACTCAGCTAGAGAACTGCCAGGTCTAGAACCCCGTAACCATGTTCATGTCAAATTGGATGGAGAAAAAGGATGGACAGCTCCAGCTATCATAAAGAAAAAGAATTCAGCGCCCAGATCATATGTGATTGAGACCAGCCATGAAGAGTTCAACAGAAGCCATTGCCATCTACAGTTTGTTCCTCAGAAAGTATAATCAGAGCAAACTCTACAGATGGCAGATGCAGAACTAGAAGGAGACTTAAGGATTCCAGATCAACCACAGCCAGTCGTGGCAACTAATGGACAGCCAGATGATAAGGCTATTACATGTTCAGTTTGTGCAATTAGAAAACAAATATGATTCAGAGACACTTAACAGACTGTTCCGCACTGAACATCAAAGACAGCGTGATAGTGTAAATATTGTAAATGGCAGGAATGTAGAACTTAAATGGAAGAGGTGATGGAATCAGGGGCGGCTCCAGGCCTCAACACGCCAAGCGCGTGCTTGGGGCGGCAAGCCACGGGGGGCGCTCTGCCGGCACCGCAGGGGCAGCAGGCAGGGTGCCTTTGGCGGCTTGCCTGCGGGAGGTCCGCTGAAGCCGCAGGACCAGCGGACCTCCCGCAGGCAAGCCGACGAACGCAGCCTGCCTGCCGTGCTTGGGGTGGCGAAATGCCTAGAGCTGCCCCCGGATGGAATGCTAAACTGCATTTACTGTTCAGCCACGAGGTGGCACTTTGTGTAAATATCATATTTAAAGGAACCTCAGTGATGCCTGGCAGAGCATTAAAGGATCTCATAAGAACACACCTGGGGTGCATCAGCTAGCTCTGTAGCCAGTCCAGATCTGGCCCAGAAGTCCATGACACCTAGGGAGCAGGGCCATTGCCCTTGGTTATTCTACAGGGCACACCATGCCGCAGCTCCTGCTGTGAGCTGGGGAGTCCCAGGGGAAGGTGCAGTGGGGCCAGGGCCTAGGGACCGTGGGGAGATCTGGGGGAAGGCACAGAGAGTGCAGGGTGGGCCTAGGGCTTGGACTAGCAGAATGGGAACCTGAGAGGATGGGCCCAGGGGAAAGGGGAGCCCTGGACATTGGTGCAGCCTAGCCCATGGGAAGTGGGGCAGAGCAGGGAAGGGCACAGCTATTTCCACCCCAACTCCCCTTTGCACCCTTGTTGTGCGCCTCGTGCCTGCCCAGTGGGTCTGAGCACTACGTAACCAGTGCAGGCCATGGTCGGGATTGCCCAGGACATGCTGCCCGCATGAGGAAGCCTCAGAACCCTCAGACATGTTTGTATGTATAGTCTATCCAACGTGGGCCCCTGCCCTGATCCCGGTGCAGTCAGTGCATGAGGTGGCTATATGGCAAGGCTAGGCGTTGAGGCTGGGCTGGGCCTTTCCAGACCTCAAGGCTGGGTAACATCCCCCCAAGGGACATGCTTTGCCCCCCATTGCCAGCACAGGCTCCCAGCTGCACCTCCCTCAGCTCATCTTTGCTCTGGGCTCTGTGTGGCCCATCCTGCCCATGCTGTCCAGGGTCACCCCCATGCATGCTGGGGTCTGCCTCTGCCACTGGGGAGGGGGGAAACAGTGTTGTGCTGTGGAAGTGTCTGGCACCCCAGCCTGGGTCAGTGAGGCAAAGGGCGAGTCAGAGTCTGGCAGGCCCTGGGGGTACAGCATGGGAAGCCAGCCCCCCAGAAACACCCTTGAACCTCCACAGGCCCCAGGACCCCCGTGAGTGACTCACCCACCCCTTCTTCCTCAGACAGCCCCCACACCACCGCTGCCAGCAAACAGAGTGCCCACACAGCCATTGCCACAATCACGGGCCAGTGGGCACCAGAGGCAGGGGGGCTAAAGAGAGACAGTAGTCACTGCCTGAAGCTTCCCCTCTCCCAGGACCGGCTCTAGGCACCAGCCCTCCAAGCATGTGCTTGGGGCGGCACTTTCTAAGGGGCGGCAAACCCCTCCCCCCCTTTTTTTTTTTTTTGCTTGGAGTGGCAAAAAGCCACTCGCCCTGTCAGCGCCCGAGCCAGGATCCACGCCCCCTGCCTAGCCTGGCGGCACCCTGCACAGCCCACTCAGGCGAGGAAACGCCACGCCGCCCTGGGGAGACTCAGAGTGGCAGCGGCAGCAGGACTCCTCCCCGCTCCCTGCATCCCAGGCCCCGCTTCCCTCCCTCCCTGGCTCCTCACACACTCCGGGGCCCCTCTCGCAGCCACAGCCTGCGCTCGGCTCCAGGGCCTGGGCTGCGGTGGCAAGAGGGGCTCCAGGAGTGTGTGAGGAGCCAGGGAGGGAGGGAAGTGAGGCCTGGGATGCAGGGAGGGGGCAGGGTCCTGCCACTGCTGCCACTCTGAGTCTCCTCAGGGAAGCGCGGCGTTTCCCCGCCCAAGTGGGCTGTGCAGGGGGCGCGGATCCCAGCTCGTGCACTGACAAGGGGAGGGAGGGAAGCGGGGTCCCCTGGAGCCGAGCCCCGGCTGCGGCGGTGGCGAGAGGGGCTCCTGGAGTGTGTGAGGAGGTGAGCGGCCGGCTGGGCTCGTCGGTGCTGAGCAGGTAGCCCCGCAGCCGGAGATCCTCGCCTTCCTGCCCGCCGCGGCTGGGCCAGAGCGTGGTGAGGCTGAAGAGCAGCAGGTCCAGGGGGCTCTCCAGGTCCTTGGCCGCCAGCATGTTGGGGGTAAGGGCGGTGAGCACGAACTGATCCACCTCGGCCACCAGCAGCGCCGCGAAGCCCAGGGAGGGGGCCATGTTGTCCATGCCGCCCTGCAGCCGCACTGCCACCTGTAAGTACTCCCGCTCCATGCTGCCCAGCAGCTCCACCCGCATGGGGACGAAGTCGCGACTGGGCCAGAGCTCAGCGGCCGTGTGCTGGTAGCGGATCCCACGTTTGGGGGTGGGGAGCCTAGTGCTGGGGCAGCTGGGGTGTAGGTGGGAAAGGAGAGAGCCCAGTGCTGGGGTGGTGGGGGGAGGGCACTGGTGGGCGGGGGGGAGACCAGGGCTGAGGTGGGGGGGGCAGCCAAGAAATGTTTTGCTTGGGGCGGCAAAAAACCTAGAGCCGGCCCTGCCCTCTCCCACGCCATCAATCCCTCCCCTCTCCCATGCCATCTGCCCCACTGTTCTCCTCCCCCTGCACAGTACCCTTCTGACCAGGTCTATCCTCCACCCCACCCTGCTCCCACCCCTCCTGGTGCTGAGTCAGTGCCCAGCGTAGCAGGATGCCACTGGCCATGTGGCTCAGAGAAGGGGCCCCTCTCACACACTTCCCTCTCTGAGCCCCCTGCCTCTAGGCTGGAAGGTGCTCTTAGCCCAGAGCACCAGGAGCTGCTGTTCCAGGCTCCATTGCCATATCACACACAGCAGCCCCTTGGGGTGGGTTCCTGGTGGTCCCAGCTCAGTCAGTGCCTGGCTCTGGAACACATGGTCTCTACTGGGCTGGATGATGCTGGGATCCTGCTGTCCCTCAATGGCCCAGCCCCGCTGCTCCCAACTCACCACAGTGGTCCAGGGACAGATGAGGGCTGGTACCCGCCCCCCTTCCCGCAGCTGTTTGATGGCCCCCTGGAGGAGCAGCCTGTTCTGTGGAGTGGGAATTCCCACCTCCCTGGGGGCAAAGAGTGTACAAAGTCCTGTTTCCCATAACACAGCAGGTACAAAGCAGATAGTTTCCTGGCTCAGTGTCCAAGTCTGCCTCTCCAGCAGCGAGTCCTGTGCCTGAAAGAGCCCAACCTCTCTGCTCTGTCTTGGGGCCACACTCACATCTCTCGCTGTCTGCTGGCTTTCACTGCTCTAGCATACCCTGAGCCCCTGCAGTGCCACGGAAACCCCTCAGGCCCCATTGCTTACCCTGACTCAGGCTTTGTCATGCAACTCCATGCCTTGGGCAGTAACTCCTATAGTTTCCACCAATCACGACACAAATGGGCATTTAATTGCTCCTTCCATTTAGCCTGAAGAAGGGTGTTTTGCACACCCATTGGTTTTAACCAGGTCTGTGACTGTGTAATCATCAAAGGCCTGCTTGCTGGCAGCCACTAACACCTCCCAGCCTCACAGCACAACTCTTTTTGGCCCAGGTTCTGCAGTTACAGATCTTACATGAGATGAGCCCAGATCAATGTGGGATAAAGCTGACACAGCTGGCACCCTATATGGCAAACTGCACCAGAAAAGACTCTTGTCTGCATTCTGAGGTCTCCTTGTGAGAAATGCTGATGCAGGGAGGGGGGCAGTAGCACAGTGGCTGTACCAACACAGTGACTCGGGCACACTTACAATGCCTACAGCCACATCCTTAAATCCTTGTCCAAACTGATGTCTTCCAGTGTAGGGCCTGTGTCTGCCAGCACTTTGTTACTGAGGGTTTCCAGGATCGGGCCTTTGGAACGCTGAAGGAGAGAGCAGCAGGAGGTGATACTGCAGTAGGCAGAGGCCTGGGTGTCCTGACTCTATTCTCATACTTGTAAATGTTTAGATTTCTTCTGTGTTGATTTTGAACTGAATTTCCCCTGGGTATAGTCTTGTTACTCTAATATCTGCACCATCCTTGCAAGGGTTTGTTACCCTTGTGCCATTGATCTGGGTGCTCAGCCTTCGCTGTGGTTTAATGGAATAACAGCACATGGCATTTCACCATGGCTGGGCTAAGAGCTAAGGATTCCCACCCTCAGCTGAGAGGTCCCTAGACTTGGGATCTTTTGACAGTTGCTGTCTTACCTGTTCAGGTAAATGAGAGGTTTAGCTACCCTTTTATCCAAAGGAGAGGGGTTGGGCAGTGCCTGGGAAATGCCAGGTCAATAGTCGTTCTCCGCTCTGGAAGGCTGGTTATTGTGCCCTTAGGAACAGGCTGCTGCTGCTGCTACATTTGTGCATGATGATTGGGGTTAAAAGGGAATATTGTAACGTTCATGAAGTAATGCACTTTGACACCCTCATCATTGCTTCCATGCTCAGAATTAAGATGTGGAGTTTTCATCAAGGTGGTAAAAGCCTCAGCTTGTAAATTTCAGCAGTCCTTGCCTTCAGCACCAGGACAAAAGCAAGTTATATTGCTGCTCACTTAAACTACTTAAAACCCTGTGACAAGTTCAGCTAAATCATACCAGCTGCACCAGGAACAGGAAATAAGGAGGAACTCATTTAAAGGGCCCTGCTGCCACTCAGACCAACAAGGATGATTGTAATTTCTAGGCTGGCTGTCAGAACATAAAATAATCATGACTCATTGCACGTGGAGTGCTAGGTGTTTGGTTTCCCCCCCCCCCCCCCCCGATCACTTATTGAAAGAACAGAAAGCAATCCTTCCCCAACTGGCCTGTGACTGGACGAGAGGGATTTGCCGCCATGGGGGTCACTTTCATCCATATATCTGCTTTCTTGGCAACTAGAAAAAAGCAGAGTTCTTGACAAAATTAAACATAAGAAATGTGAACTCTCTTTTAATGAATTCTGCTAGATTATACCTCACTGTTAGTCTGTGCTCACTGTGGTTGTTCAGCACCTGGCTCTGAGAGCTGCCGGTGTGTTAATAAAGCACAAAACAAAACCGATTTTGGGGAGAAAAGTTGCAATTTTGAATAAAAAGTGTTAACTGGAGTTTTCCTGTCTTTATTTCTATGCTAGTTCTACAGGGTTTTGCCCATTTGTTCTGTGTCTCTACAAATATTTCACTGGCCTGATGAGAGCCACCTGCAAAATGAACAATTTCTGCTTCATCAGAATTTGCACACATGACAAAATGGAATTGTTTGCAAGCATTTGTCACTGAGGTGCAGTGTGAAATATTTCTGTTTCCATCAGCTATTGCTGATTTATGTAAAAAACGTGCAAAGCGTCACTTACTGGAAAATATGGTGAAATGTAGTGAACTGATCTCAATTCAGAAGTTCACCATGTTCATAACAAAACCACTATTTCCAAGGTGAAAGGATTTTTCTTCCACTAAAATCGACCTCTGCTCAGTACAATAGGCAAAGCTAACAGAAGTACTGCTTGCCTCAGAAAGATTGCACTTATATAGCTTCAAACCCACCTGATTTGTTCTGTAGATCTCATCCAGTTCTAAACATGAAGGCATCTTTGAAGAAAATCCATCTGGTGGTTATAGAGTTACGAAGGTTTCAGGTGGGCATCTTCTCAGAAAATGGGTGTAGCCCAAATAATGCCTCGACTAGCGAAGTAGAAGAATCAAATCTACTTTGTTCTGTAGAGCACTGTAGCAAGGAAGCAGGGCCTCCCGCGGACGGGGAGGGAAAGCCGCAAGCCACCTGGTGGGCAGAGCCAGGAGAACCATGCCCCACACGCCAGAAGCAGAGGGACAGGATAGGAAGCGGAATTATAAAAGGCTGGCCCAGCAGCTCAGTTGGGAGGCAGCTGCTGAAGGAGACAGACACTTCTTCCCCACTGCTGGAGAGGGACACCAAGGAGAACTGCTGCTGCCCCAGGGACAAGCCTGAGCTTCCTGAGAGCCCTGATGCTGAGGAGCTGCTACTGTTACCCTTGGTGGTGTATCCTGGGGAAACTGAGGATGACTCTTGGACATAGGTACACCTGAGGGGGAGAGTAGGAAGCAGCCCAGGGAAACCAGGCAACAGTCTGGTTGAGAGCGGGCCTGAAACAAGATCAGCATGTTGTGGGCAGATCCCAGCTGACCAGTGGTGGACCCCTCCATTGCTGGTAGGGCCCTGGGCTGGGATGCGGTGGAGGTGAACGGGCCCACGTGCGTCCCTGCTGCCACCGCATCCGTAGGGTGGCAGTACTCCCCCTCCTTAGGCCAGGGGACCTGCGCTCCTCAGTCACCCCTACCTGAGCCTCAGTGACTGGGCTGGTGCTAGTTCTGCCTGACTGCAGCCCAGAGCATTGACTGTTTACAGCCCTGCCCCGCTTGAAAGCCGGGGCCCACTAAGAACCACTAATTCCTCTCTTTCCCCTTTGCTTGGAGAAGGCTCTAGGAGACCCAAACTGCAAGGAGGCATTGCCTCCCTAAAATGAAGATGTAGAGGGATGGCCCTGCCAGCCTACGAGCATATTCAGATTAAAAGATCAAGGCATATTTGAATGAAAGTGCCCCACTGTGTGAGTTACATCAGACAATGACCTGTCCACAAAGAATATGGCCATGGCAACTTGAGGTTTAAGTATTTGCCCATTTGTGCTCAGTCTCCTCAGGAAAAAAGGCTTTGCAATGCATCGGCCTGGTTCTCAGAAGGTGGGAGTGACTCAGGGACGTTTGTCAGGGCAATGTGGGGAAGCTGGCTCTGCCCCTGCCTGTGCTGTACGGATTCCCTGGGTAACAGAGTCTGCTGCTTTTCACTAGTACTAACGCCAGCTGAAAAGCCAACAGGCTGCCCAAATGTGCCTCTGCACTGGTGGACCCCTTGCCAGCCCGCACCTGCAGATTCCCATCCAGCTCCGCATCCCAGACAGGTTTGGCCTGGAGGTTTGCACCTGCAGCCAAAGGAGACTGCACTGTGACTACAAACTCTTCAAAACACCACTCACCTCCCCGCCCCCGGTCTCCTTCATCCCGCACCCCATCCCACAAGGGACATGGCTTCCCTACAGTCTACCCTTTGCCCTTCCTTGTCTGGAAAGCCAAATGGCTTTGGTGGTACTGGTGCTATGAATAAATGGAATATGCTTCTCTCCTGCTCTTCCTGAGCCTCCAGGAGGTCTCCCATACCAAGCTCTGGCTCACTGTGGCTATTGCCTGGCTTTCACGTTCCTTCCCTTCCCTCCTCTGCTACTGCTACTTCTCACGTTGGCCTGCCCAGTTGTATTTAAGAGCAACGAGTTTCATAAGCAGCTTGAAGGGCCCCTGAGCCACCTAAGCTCTTTCTATTGTTCTCTGTCATATCTAATCTATACTGAAATCTGTTCCTTTAATAAAAGCCAAACCGATGGGGGATGGTAGATAATCACTATCATAAACAGCTTCTGTGTTAGCAAACAAATTGAAATATCAGTGTCACCTGGGGGAAAGTCTCAGCGTTAACCATCCCCCTTGTCCACTCAGGGTATCTATCGGGATATTGCTTTTAAATCTCTCTTCTGACACAGCGATGCTATCACAGCAGTTAACCAAGCTCTGCATTACTGTGTGTGATTTAAGGACCAATGGCCCAGCTGGGGCTTATTTCAAAGCTTCCCCTTCAAACCTGGGGCAACATCTGGCCCTTTGATTTCCTAACAACTCCCTAAGCTGGGGATGATTACAACATGTGATCTTCACCCGCTGAAAAGATGAAGCATTAGGGAGAAATTAGATTGTAATTTAGCCTTATGACACAGGGCAAGCAAAGGCCTGAGAGCCTGGATTCCAGAAAGCTCCTGTCTGCTAGGTGCTCTGCTCCCCCATCTTTACACAGCATAGGGGGACAGCCATTGCCCATCTCCACAGCCCTGCACTGGGTACACATGGTACATGCCCTGCCTGCTTGCTAAATGCATGTAGAAGCCAAAAAGGCAATGGCAGTTATAGAGCAAGATACCCAATACATGAATATTTATCTGCACTTAGTGCCAGGGTCTGAAGTTTTAAAGGGAATGTGGTGCTTGCAGAGGGCACTGGAGGAGAGGCCTGGCATCTGCCTGATGTCTTCTAGCCACATGACAGGACAACACTTCAGAGCCACTGGACTCAGAGCCAGACACATGGAGACAAACAGGACCTAGGCATTAGGCCTTTCCTCTGGAGATCCTGAAAACCTGATCAAGTTGCTAGGCCCTGGGTAGCAGGTCCCAAGCACCGGGACCTGCCACTCGGGTGCAGGGAGAACATGCCAAGAAAGTGGGCAAAGTGCTGGCTGCAAATCCAGCTGGGGACCAGGAGAGAGGGCTCCACCATTGCAGTGCCAGTGTCAGCAGCAAGCAAGTCCTAGGCCCCTATTAATGCATGTTAGGGAGTGCCCCATCCTCAGATCATCTCCACTTGTTGCCCTGCTATGGCAGGCAGGATCAGATGCCAACACCAACATCCTTCTGCCTGCTGTGGGCATGGGCGTAGGGTTGCTGATTTGTGTCCATTTATTTTTTGCGTAGAAACTGTCTGGTTTGGCCAATGTACATGGCAGAGGGGCATTGCTGGCACATGATGGAATATATCACATTGGTAGATGTGCAGGTGAATGAGCCCCTGATGGTGTGGCTGATGTGGTTAGGTCCTATGATGGCGTCCCTTGAATAGATATGCGGACAGAATTGGCAACGGGATTTGTTGCAGGGATTGGTTCCTGGGTTAGTGTTTCTGTTGTGTGGTGTGTAGTTGCTGGTGAGTATTTGATTCAGGTTGGGGGGCTGTCTGTAAGCGAAGACTGGCCTGCCTCCCAAGGTCTGTGAGAGTGAGAGATTGTCCTCCAGGATAGGTTGTAGATCCTTGATGATGTGCTGGAGAGGTTTTAGTTGGGGGCTGTAGGTGCTGGCTAGTGGCATTCTGTTACTTTCTTTGTTGGACCTGTCCTGTAGTAGGTGACTTCTGGATACCCTTCTGGCTCTGTCAATTTTCCCTCTGTTGATACTAACACCTTCTTGTCAACTGTTGGGAATTGGTCACATCCACCCTGACTGAATTGGCCATGTCAGCACTACAAAAAGTAATTTTCCCTCTGTTGAAATTCACCCCTTATTGTCAACTGTTGGGAACTGGCCTCATTAGCACTGACCCGCCGCCCCCACTTGGTAAGGCAACTCCCAACTTTTCATGTACTGTATATTTATATCTACCTACTGTATTTTTCACTCCATGCATCTGATGAAGTGGGTTTTAGCCCACGAAAGCTTATGCCCAAATAAATTTGTTAGTCTCTAAGGTGACAGAAGGGCTCCTAGTTGTTTTTGTTATACACCAGCACCATCTACTGGATACCAATGAAAGCAACAGAGAAACTAAGAACGAAATCTGAGGACCTGCTTGGCACAGGTCCAGTAAGAATCAGAGGGTGGCCCCCTCTTACAAGCCCTTAAACTAGAGTATATAAAAATGAGGGGATGTGCTCGGGGGAATTGGGTTAACCCAACACAAGACACTGTAGAATACTGAGTGTGACTGACACCCAGTCCAGCCATGTGGACAGGACTCTTCCCCCAGCCCAGGATTAAGAAGTGGTGAGATTTCATGTAAAAGATTGTATTTTTCCTTCTATTCTTTAATATCAATAACCGTATGGGACACTTTAACTTTTCAGAAATAAATGGGAGGACAAGTGCTTCTAATAATAGTAGGGCCTGGATTTTCCTGGATGTGACAGCTGACAGATTTCTTCACCAAACAGTCTCCAAACCAACAAGAGGTGATGGCATTTTAGATTTGGTATTAGTGAGTGGTGAGGACATCATAGAAGAACTGGTTGTAGGGGACAACCTTGGTTCGAATGATCATGAGCTAATTCAGTTTAAACTAAATGGAAGGATAAACAAAATAGATCTGCAACTAGGGTCCTGATTTCAAAAGGGCAAACTTTAAAAAATTAAGGAAAGCAGTTAGTGAAGTGGACTGGACCATAGGTGCAGGAACTAGGGTTTGGGGGGTGCTGCACCCAAGTTTCACTGTGAAAAATTTGCTGGGGCTGTCAGAAGCTAACATTTCGTGATTCTTGAGAATCCTGGGCTGTGCTGCACCCCTGTGGTGTGAGCGGGAATTGTGCTTTTTCGCATTGGTCTACTATTGTGGGTCTATATGTGTTCAAAAGCAATCAAATCAATGCTGCATTGCTGTCTGTCACAGCAGGGGTGGGCGGCGTGGGGATTTTGAGGATCACATAGATGCAATCTCTCGAGTGTCAGATAGCAGTTGAAGTGTAAATTTGTTAATGTATGGCGTGTCCATGGCATGTAGTCATTCAATAATGTCACAAAAAAGAATATCAGACTTATTTTTGTGAATTCCTCAGCTGAACCATCAACTAAAATGTGCTCGTCACAAATTCTGTTAACTGGGGGTGCTGGTTTGAGCAGTAATTCAAAAAATGCAAGTTCCCTGATTCCAGTGAAGGCGGATCCTGTGATTCCCGCCAGCAGTCTGCCTCAGCCAGAAACCACAGCCACACAAGAGCCACTGGATCAGCCTTTTCAGCCCAGGGACTACAGTTCTCCTACAAGGTGCTTTGGGATAGAAAATTTCACCTGATGATTTCAGTTTGGTTGGTTTGAAAAATGGCCATGGCTACACTATATACAGGGAAGTGATCATGTTCTTTGCTTTACCTGTTTAAAAGCAACTGAGAAAAGACTGATCAATGACAGGCATGAATTTACTTTTGTTGGGGTGGCTTTTTAAACTGGTGGAAAGCTGAAATGTTTAGGGAGCATGAAAAATCACACTTTCACACAGAAGCTGTGAAGAAGATTGCCGGGCTCGGTTGTACACCCATTAATGCTCTTCTGCCAGATTGTGTTGCCAAAGAACAAAAACACTGCAAGAACTGTTAGAACTGTTGTTTGGGTCCATCAAGTTCCTTGGTCATCAGGGATTTCCTTTTAGAAGCCACAAAAATCATGATGGAGTATTCTGGCAGCTAATGTTAGACATACATACATACACTGAACTCACTGCTAGAGAATGGCTACACAGACATGACAACTGGATAGTGCCCCGATAGGGCACTATCCACAATGAGATTATTGAACTTTTTGCTCATGCAATTCAGTGGAAAATAGTGTCACAAGCCCTAGAAAGTCCATTCTTCAGACTGACTGCAGATGGAACAACAGTTAGAAGTACATGTGAGCAGTTTCCATGTAACTTGCAGTTTACAGATAAAACCCTTAATGTGCAAAGTAATTTTCTGGGATTTTACAATGTGCCCAACACTAGAGCAAAAACTTTATTTTTGTGTATCAAAGATGTTTTCTTTCAATGGAATCTGCCTCCCGAATGTCTGCAAGGTTATTGTTTTGATGGCGCAAGCAACATGACTGGTCAGTTCTCAGGTGTGCAATCTCGACTTAAAAGAAATATGTCCCGATTCACTGGTGCTGACTTTCCAATGCCCCACTCCTCCCCACCAGAGCCTCCTGCACACTGCGAAACAGCTGTTCATGGCAGGCGGGAAGCACGGGAGGGAGGGGGAGGTGCTGATTGGCGGGGCCTACCGGCAGGCGAGAAACACTGAGGGAGAGGGGGGGAGCTAATAAGGGGCTAGCAGTGGGTGCTCAGCATCCACCATTTTTTCTCCATGGGTGCTTCAGCCCTGGAGCACCCACGGAGTCGGTGCCTATACCCAGATGCACTGTTTGTTCACTGTAGTAACAATTCACTGGATCTTGTTCTACAAAAGGTGGGCCAGGAAGTACGTCTTGTGGCAGACACACTAAACTTTGGTCAGGATGTGTCTGTTCTTATTTGAGAAGCTACAAAGCATAAACATATTATGAATCTGTCTTTGGCTGCCATGAAGCAGTGTGCAATATTTTAGGTGTGTGCTGTAATAGTCAGCAGTCTCAGTCTGGAGTGTGAGTGCAGCCCAGCGGCAACGCTGTCGTCGTATTATTATATATTTTGGTTACAACAATCATTATATATGCATGTGCATGTGCCAACATACTCCAACGCCCCCCCCCCTGCCCTGTGCTTATGCCCTGTGTATTCCAGTGGCAGCATGCTGGTCGGCGCTATTGTGTGTGTGTCCTGGAGGGGAGGTGGGTGTGTGGGAATCACTTCAGCCGCTCTAAATCCGGGGGCGGCATTCCAACCCCCTTAGCGCTTAGGAAGTGTAACATTCCTACAGTGTGCCCCACTAGATGGTGTGTTTGTACAGTAGCAATCTCCTGGGTTTGTTCCACTTACAGTGTACTCCTGGAGACCCTGCTAACCCTTCAGCATGACAGCAGTGTTAGAAGCGAAATGTGAGCAAAGATAGCAAACAAGCTAAAAATGCAATGACATACTTCGGTTTACTGTGCTTCAAAGCTGTATCTGGACCATGTGAAACACTAGCTAAAGGCCTTCAGAGTGGTAATGCAAGTGCACTTGGAGCATTTGAATGTGTACAGTTCTTAGCAGAATGGATAAGTGCACTAAGACGGGATGCCACAGTTCAAGAGATGATGACCAAAATGAATTACTGTGCGGCCAAGAACAAGCTAAAGATTCCACAGCCTAAAACTAGTGTTAGGATATAGATATTCAGGCCTGTCTGCAAAGGCCTATACTTTAAGAATTTAGGTGTATTCTTATCACTTAGCTAGTTACAGAGGTATAAAAGAAAGAATCAAAAATCACTGTCTGTCTCTGTAATGGCCTTCTTTTACTGTGACAGTCTGAAGCCTGGTTCTTCAGCTAAGCAGCAAAGGCAGCCATAAGCTGGGAAGTGTATGGTCACATCCTCACATTCCAAACTAGTCACATTGAAATAAGGTGCTATTGGGCTATTAGGAATACAATCCTGTCCTGATATTCCTCTCACCTCCAGAGAAAGAGAAGAGCCTAGAAGATGTAAAAGGAAATTTAGTTTGATAGCATCTTGTCTGGCAAGAACTCACTTATCCATAGACACAGCTGGAAAACCCTTATGTCTGTATAGATGTAGTTGTGAAATCCTCACTTCTGTATTGTTTTGTATGTTTATTTGCATGGTCTCTGTCTGGTTCTGTGATTGCTTCTGTCTGCTGTATAATTAATTTTGTTGAGTGTAAACCAATTAAGGTGGTGGGGTATAATTGGTTAAATAACCATGTTACAGTATGTTAGGATTGGTTAGTTAAATTTCAGTAAAATGATTGGTTAAGGTATAGCTAAGCAGAATTCAAGTTTTACTATATAGTCTGCAGTCAATCAGGAAGGTGGGGGGAAATGGGAACGGGGACTGGGAATGGGGGAATTGGGATCACGTTTTGTTAAAGGGGGAAATGGGAACAGGAGATGGGAACAGAAACAAGGACACAGACAAGGTTCTGTGGTGTCAGAGCTGGGAAGGGGGACACTATGGAAGGAAACTGGAATCATGCTTGCTGGAAGTTCACCCCAATAAACATCGACTTGTTTGCACCTTTGGACTTCAGGTATTGTTTCTCTCTGTTCATGCGAAAAGGACCAGGGAAATGAGAGGGTGAAGGCCTAACAACTAGGCTTAGCAAACACCAGCTGTCTTTCACCAAACTACTGAAGTAGAAGACGTGTCCGAAACAAATGAAATGCTATGGAACCAAGAATTTTACGAAGCCCTGGATCTGGTAAAGGCTGAACTACAGTGACATGTCAACCAGGATGGAATGAAAACTGCAGCATACAGGGAGAAAATTCTTATTGATGCAGCACAGGCAAGACAAGCTCTGTAGATGTCAAGGCAAACTCTCAACTTCACCTTCCACATCAATTTCATAAATTCAAACTTTACGTGCAGTTAATAATGCTGGGTGATCTCACCAAAGAAAAGTCATTCAATACTGTTCCAGAGATTGCAGCATTTTTTGGAACTCCACAGCTCCAAACAAGGGAATTCTTTAAAGAAACTGAAAATGTCATTAAACTTAGCTTGTATTTACCAGTGTCAGTTGCTGAGTCAGAGTGATATTTTTCTACTCTCCGTCACCTTAACACTTGGATATGTAGCACAATGACCTAGAAGAGCCCGACACACCTTGCTCTAATGGACGTATGCAGTGACATTCTGGATGCACTAGATATTCATTTCCTCATGAAAAAATTCATCAGCCTGCCACAGGAGCGCAAGTCCATCCTTGGAGCCTTCTGACTGTCCGTCAGCAGTGCCAGGTTTGTTTCTTTTTTAACTAAACAAGTCATTTTTATGTTCAACTATTTAACTGCATATATAGATAGACATAGATAAATGTATGATGAAGTTGGCTTATTTTCTTAACATACCTTAACATAACCTAGAGGTCTCCAATCTGTGGGGGGTGCCAAGCGATGTTCAGGGGGGCACGGCTGGGGCCTGGCCAACCCGCATGGAGGGCGGGAAGGGAACGCCGCCCAGCACTGCTCTTGGCCCTGGCCCCGGCTACCGGTCCCATGCCCAGGGCTCTGCTCCACACGTTGGGTCCCAGCTACCAGCCCCCCACCCAAGGCTCTTTTCCTGGCCCTGGCTCTTTTGCTGGCCCTGCATGTGGGGCTCTGCTCCTGGCCCCGGTTCCGCTCCTGGCCCTGTGCCTAGAACTTTGCTCCTGGCCCTGCTCCGGGGTCCCAGCTGATGGTCCCACACCTGGGTCTCCGTGCCCACCCCCAGCTGTGGCCCCAGCCTCGGCACCCTTACTCTGTCCATGTCTCCCCACGCCCAGAGCCACGGCCCCACTCCCAGCCCCGGCTCTGGGGAGTGTGTGGGGGCGGGGACAGAGAGGGGTAAGGAGGCATGAGGTAAAAAGTTTGGGGACCACTGAAGAACTCAAGTGGATGTGAATGTGGAGGAGGTTTTAAATTACTTTAAGTCAAAGTTGCAGAAACTATCTGAAGCCTGCATCCTGAGCAAGGGGAAAAAATGCATAGGAAAGGGTTGCAGACCAAGCTGGTTGGAACATCTCAAACAGAAATACAAGGAATGCAAGGTGGGATGGATCAACAAGGAAAGCTATGTCTTGGGGGTCAGAAAGTATAGGGACAAAGTGAGAACTGCCAAGAGCCAAGCAAATTGACCTTGCAAAGGGAATTAAATAAAAGGTTATATAGCCATATAAATAATAAGAAAACAAGGAAAGAAGTGGTACCACTAAGCACTGAAGAGGGGGTGGAGATTAAAGATAATCTAGGCTTGGTCCCAAACCCAAATGAATTATTTTGCCTCAGTTTTTAGTAAGGATACTGAGGAGCTTAGGGGTAGCAGCAGGGTGGCTAATGGAAGTGAGGATAGGGAAGTAGAAGTTACCACTTCTGAGGTAGAAGTCAAACAGTTTAATGGGACTAAATTGGTGGGGGGTGGATAATCTCCATCTATGAATTTTAAAAGAACTGGCACATGAAATTGCAAGCCCCCGGCAAGGATTTTCAATTACTATGTAAACTTGGGAGTCTTACCCTATGACTGGAGAGTTGCAAATATAGTACTTATTTTTAAGAAAGGGGTAGGGGGGAAGTGATTCGGGAAACTACAGGCCTGTAGGGACTGCCTACAGTGGCATGTAGCAGATCTGTGACGGCTAGTATCAAATATTTCCAATGGCTGGTGATAGGACACTATAGGGGGAGGGCTCTGAGTTACTATAGAGATTTGTCTCTCAGGTTTCTGGCTCTTTGGTCTCTCTCACATGCTCAGGGTCTAACTGATCGCCATATTTGGAGTTGGAATGGAACTTTCCCCCAGGTCAGATTGGCAGAGAAGCTGGCGGGTGGTGGGGAGTTCACCTTCCTCTGCAGCGTGGGGCACAGGTCACTTGCTGGTTTGAACTAATGGTGTAAATGGTGGACTCTTTGTAACTTGAAGTCTTTAAACCATGATTAGAGAATGTCAGTAACTCAGCTAGAGATTCTGGGCCTATGACAGGAGTGGGTGGGTGAGGTTCTGTGGCCTGCAATGTGCAAGTCAGACTAGATCATCATAATGGTCCCTTTTGGCCTTAAAGTCTATAAGGTAAGAGTATGTCTACACTACAAGAGTAGTTCGATTCAACTTAAGTCAAATTTGTGGAATCGATCTTACAAAGTCGAATTTGTGTATCCACACTAAGGACACTAATTCGACTTTGTGAGTCCACACTAATGGGGCAAGCGTCGACATTGGAAGCGGTGCACTGTGGGCAGCTATCCCACAGTTCCCGCAGTCCCCGCTGCCCATTGGAATTCTGGGTAGAGCCCCCAATGCCTGCTGGGGGAAAAATGTGTCGAGGGTGGTCTTGGGTAACTGTCATCATTCAACCGTCACTCCTGCCCTCCCTCCCTGAAAGCGCCGGCGGGAAATCTGTTCGTGCACTTTTCTGGTCAGTGACAGCGCGGACGCCACAGCACTGCGAGCATGGAGCCCGCTGTGATCATCACTACAGTTATGGCCGTTGTCAACTCCTCGCACCTTATCGTCCACCTTTTCCACAGTCAGCTGCTGAGAAATCGGGCGAGGAGGCTCCGGCAGCACGGTGAGGACATGAAGTCTCAGAGTGGCACAGACATCTCAGAAAGCACGGGATCCCGCGCCGCGGAGATCATGGTGGCAATGGGTCATGTTCATGCTGTGGAATGGCGATTCTGGTGTGGACGGGTGCACGGTTAAGTCGAATTAACGCTGCTAAATTCGACATAAACTCCTAGTGTAGACCAGGCCTTAGGCCTGGTCTACACTAGGAGTTTATGTCGAATTTAGGAAGGGAAGTTGGCAAGCCAGATCTGTACTTAGGGATAAGGATTGTCTCTAAGGTCATTTGGGCTGCGGTGTGAAGCAAGGCTGGTTTGAGCCATGGGTGGCAGCAACTCTGGACTTGAGCCAGCCTTTGCCTGTGGATCAACACAGGTGCACCAGGCATACCACACGTCTCCCCCTCCATCAGGGAGGGGGACGGACCATTCTGCCTTGGCCAGCACCTAGCAGCTGACTTAGAATTGGTGCAGACCAGGGGAATCCAACTGTCTAATTAAAACACAGCATTGTGGAGGCCGGAGATGGGTGCTGACACAATGTGTTTTCTGCCCAGTGCTCTGGAGGTCAAAGGGAAGAAATTCACTGAACTATGGGTAAACGGCAGGAGTAACTATGATTCTCCGTAAGTTGAGCTGGATTCCTGAGGCAGGAAGAAGCTGCTTGCTTGTCTCAGGAGGCTTCCCTTGCTGCTGTTGGGGTCAGGATGGTGATGGTGAGTCCTGGGGGGGGGGGGCAGGGGAACAGGGTCCCACTCTCAGTGGGCCCAATCCTTTTTCTCATGAAGAGTTCCAGGGCTCCCCTTGCTGGTTCACAGGTTCTGATCAGACCCTCCCTCCCCATCGTCTGTCAAAGTTCAACCAACTATGGGCTGGCTGCAGAGTTTCCTTCTGAGCAAGTTACACACCAGATGGGTTCATCATAAGATCCTTTAATGCTCTGCCAGGTATGGCTGAAGTTAACTTAAATAAGGTAATTTTACAGACTGTGGCACCTGGTGGCTTAACGGTACAATACAACAACAAGATGCACAAGTAAAAATAATGCAGGTAGAAGTCCAGTAGCAGAGTGGGGCTATCCAGTTCATTGCACTGTACGATTACTTGCCTTGTGTGCAGGTGGTGTGTGTGTGCATTTGGTGCAAGGAGCTCCTTGCCCTCAGAGACCAAGTATGGCCTCAGGAGACCAGAGTGGTTGAATTGGAGGAGCTAAGGGAGACAGAAGTACAAAGAGGAGACTTTCCGGGACACAGTATAACAGTCCCAGTCCGACAGCCTCTGTGCTGTTGAGGAGGGTGAAAGTCTCAAGGAAGGAGAACATCCAACTGGAGTAAAGAGAAATGATCCCATAGTTGGGTCTCTCCTTTCAGATAATGTTGTGGTATCTTCCTGCACTGAGAATACCTCTCCGGGGGAGGGAACTCCAGTTATTAGGAAGAGACAGGTAATAGTTATGGGGGATTTGATCATAAGAAACATAGATAGCTGGTTTCATAGATAGCTGGATTTGTGATGACCAGAACTGCATGGTGACTTGCCTGCCTGGTGCAAAGGCTGCAGATTTCTTGAGACATCTAGATAGGCTTATGTGTAGTGCTGGAGAAGAGCCAGTGGTTGGTGTACACGGAGGCACCAATGACATAGGAAAAGGTAGGAAAGGGGTCCTGGAGGCCAAATGTAGTTTTCTAGGTTAGAGAAGAAGACCAGGCAGAACGGTGGGGTCTCAATGTGTGGATGAAACAATGGGGTTGGGAGGAAGATTTTAGGTTTATTATGAACTGGGGAATCTTTTGGGAAAGGAGGAGCTTACACAGGAAGGATGTGCTCCACCTAAGCCAAAACAGAACCAGATTGCTGGCATGTAAAATTAAAAAGGTCATAGAGCAGTTTTTAAATGAAGGGCTGGGGGAAAGCCAACTGTGCGGAGGAGCATACTGTTCAGACAGAGACAGACATCCCTTAGGGGAGGATCTATTAACAGGGATTCTCTATATCCTAGTAAAAAGGAGAGGATAGAAGTTGATAAAGTAAAGGTAAGAACTGAAGAGAAACAGTCAAATGAAAGAGTCCCATTCAATTACATCACTTGAAGGCAGACAACTAAAGAGTGACATACTTAATAAGTGCTTGTATACAAATGCTAGAAGTATCACAGTAGGAATATACTACCAGCTACTTGACCAGCATGGGATGGTGATTGTGAAATGTTCTAGGAACTGAAAGCCTATAACAATAGAAAACTCAGTAAAAATGGGGGATTTCAGCTATCCCTATATTAACTGGGTACATGTCACTTCAGGACGGGATGCTGAAATAAAGTTTCTAGATATCATTAATGACTGCTCCTTAGAGTACTGGAACCCACAAGGAGAAAGGCAGTTCTAGATTTAGTCCTAAATGGAGCACAGAATCTGATCCAAGAGGTGAATATAGCTGAACCTCTTAGTAATAGTGACCATAGGCGCAGACTCTGTGGGTGTTCCAGGGCTGGAGCACCACAGAAAAAAACAGTGGGTGCTCAGCACCCCCCAGCCATAACTGTTCATTGGGGCTCCACCCATCAGCTGCTGGGCGGCTGGGAAAGAGGCTTGGGAGAGGCCAGAGAGCAGCAGGTGGATTGGGGCCTCCAGGAGGAGGCGGAGCAGGAGCGGTAAGAGGCGGAGCACTGCTGGGGCCTCAGGAGAAGGAACAGATGAGGGCAGGGCCTCGGGGAGAAGTGGAGATGGAGCACCTCCAGGGAAAATACAAGTGAGCACCTATGATAGTGATCATAATGTAATTAAATGTAACATCCTTTTGGGAGGGAAAATACCAAAAAACCCTACCACAGTAGCATTTAACTTCAAAAAAAGTTTCATGCTAAACAGCAGGAAGTCAACATTGATTCCAACTCAAAGAATCAAGTTCATTGGGGCCCTGATAGACTCTATGAGTTGTAGAGCATTTCTGATGACTGACCAATTCCACGCAATTTGCCACCTATGTCTGGAACTGCAGTCTCAACCCTCAACCACAGCCCGAGTTTGCCTGAGGTTGCTAGGTAACATAGCTGCATGCACGCAGGTAGTCTAATTTGGCCGATTGTGTCTTCATTCTCTTCAAACATAGAATGCCCTCTACCGGAGTGGTCTATTTGGCCAAATGAAAGCAGTTCCGGATGGGGTCTCTTCCAGTCCTATGATTTTATGATTTTTGAATGGTTAGAAAAATTCTTAAATTCAGTTTGTAAAACACAAGTTTTCAAAGTGTGGGCGCACCCCACCGGGGTTGGGGTGGGGCATGGAGGAATGTTCCAGAAGGGGCAGAACCAGCCACCCCAAGGTTGACAATGGAAGGCCACACCCCAGGGTTGACAATGGAAGGCCACACCCCCATCCAATCATTTCTATAGTAACATCTACCTTTCCCGCCTTCCAGTTTAGTATCATATGCTGTCCTTACAACAAGCAGTTGTGTAGTGCTTATTTCACTGGTGAGTTTGATATTTTTTTCATATCATTGTGTGATGAAAAATGGATCGGTACTTACTGACAGAAGATGTTACTGTTCCAAAACAAAAGCCAGAAGCTGAAATGGCTAAAGTTGATACAGAGAAAAAATCTGCAAAAACAAGAAAATATGATGAAGCATATTTGGATTTTGGTTTCACTTCCATTGCAGTTAATGGAGAAATCAATGTGTAGTCTGTGCAGTAACTTTAGCACATGATAGCCCAGTGTTTCTCAAACTGGAGTCACCGCTTGTGTACGGAAAGCCCCTGGCAGGCCAGGCCAGTTTGTTTACCTGTCCTGTCCTTAGGTCTGGCTGATTGCAGCTCCCACTGGCCGTGGTTCTCCGCTGCAGGCTAATGGGGGCTGCTGGAAGTGATGGCCAGTAAGTCCCTCGGCCCGTACCACTTCCAGCAGCTCCCATTGGCCTGGAGCAGTGAACTGTGGCCAGTGGGAGCCATGATCGGCCGGACCTGCGGACGGGGCAGGTAAACAAACCAGCCCAACTCGCCAGGGGCTTTCCCTACACAAGCGGCAACCCCAGTTTGAGAAACACTGACAGCCTGAAGCCAACAAAATTAAGACACCATTTAGAAACAAAACATGGTGATTTGGTAGGAAAAAACAGAGATTTTTTCGAACTAAAGCTACAAGAAATTAATAAACAAAATGAAAAATGTGGTATCTATTCCACAAGTGCTTTAAAAGCATCGTATCAAGTTACATACCACATTGCCAAGAATAACAAGACTTGCAAAAACTGGGGAAGAACTGATTCTCCCAGCTGCAATTGACATTTGCAGGACGATGCTTGGTGACGGTGTGGCAGAGAAGTTAAAACAACATAGCTGCCAAATTTCTGACATGCCAGAAAATATCAAGGCACAGCTGATCTCTCGATTGCAATCCAGTTTATTTGCAGTCCAGTTGGATGAAACAACAGATATATCAAAAGCTCATTTAATTGCTTACATTTGGTACTCTCATGAAACATCAATATTGGAAGATTTTTTTGTTCCGCAAGCCAATTAAGATGTGTGCAACTGGATCTGAGCTGTTTGACATTTTAAACAAGTTCCTAATTTCTCACAAGTTGAAGTGGGAAGCCTGTACTGGAATCTGCATGGATGGAGCCCCTTCTGTGTCTGGAGACAGGGCAGGCTTGAAAGTCAAAGTGTTTGAAATTGCTCCACATATATAATGGACTCCTTGTATGATACACCGTGAAGTCTTTGCAATTCGAAACATGCAATTCATGCCCCCCTAAGAACTCCCAACCCCGCTGCTCCTTGTGCCCTGAGTACCCCCTCCTGGGACCCCTGCCCCCAACTGCCCCCCAGGACCCCACCCCCTATCTAAGCCTCCCTGTTCCTTGTCCCCAGACTGGACCCTACCCCCTACCTATCCCCTGACTGCCCCGACCCTTATCCACACCCCCGTCCCCAGCCAGACCCCCGGGACTCCCATGCCTATCCAACCAGTCCCTGCCCCCTGACAGGACCCCCAGAACTCTTGACCCATCCAACCCCCCCCCCATTCCCTGCCTGCCCCAACTCCTCTCCACACCCCTACCTCCTGACAGGACCCCAGAACTCACATCTCATACAACCTCCCAGCTTCTTGTCCCCTGACCACCCCCTCCAGAGACCTCCCACCCTAACTGCCCTCCCCAGGACCCTCCTTGCTCCCTGTCCCCTGACTGCCCTGACCCCTATCCACTCCCTGCCCCCTCACAAACCCCGGGACTCCCATGCCCCATCCAACCCCCCCTGCTCCCTGACTGCTCCCTCCAGAGACCCCCACCCCTAGCCACCCTCCCCGGGATCCCACCCCCACATCCAACCCACCCTGCTCCCTGTCCCCTGACTGCCCTGACCCCTATCCATCCCCTGCCCCCTCACAAACCCCTGGACTCCCATGCCCCATCCAACCCCCCCTGCTCCCTGACTGCCCCTTCCAGAGACCCCCACCCCTAGCCACCCTCCCGGGATCCCACCCCACATCCAACCCACCCTGCTCCCTGTCCCTGACTGCCCTGACCCCATCCATCCCCTGCCCCTCACAAACCCCAGGACTCCCATGCCCCATCCAACCCCCTGCTCCTGGCTGCCCCTCCAGAGACCCCCACCCCTAGCCACCCTCCCCGGGATCCCACCCCCACATCCAACCCACCCTGCTCCCTGTCCCCGACTGCCTCCACCCCTATCCAACTCCTCCCAGCCCTGGGCCCCTTACCATGAGGCTCCACACAGAGCTAGATATGCTGCTCTGTGGGAGCACACAGCCCCGGCCCTCCAGTTGAGCGGGGAGCATGTCTGCCTCCCTGCAGAGCCAAACGCTGCCCCACGGGAGCGTGCAGCCGCAACTCCCAGAGTGCTGCGCACGCTGGCAGGGCTCCAGGGGAGGGACCAGCAGCTTGCTGCACTCAGCCCAGTGCTCCGGCCCGGGAGCACGGACCCCGCGGCTTGCTGTGCCGGGAGAGTGGGGCCATTTGCCCACCCTGTGCACACAGCTATGCTTCTGCTCCCTGCCCCTGTGGGGGGAGCAGAGGGCAGAGGAGAGCAGGCCTGGCTGGGCAGGATTTTTAATGGCATGCTGAAGTCCCATCAGGCTCCAGCCTGCCATTAAAAATTGGCCCACGGGCCATCTTTCGCACACGTGCCATAGGTTGCCGACCCCTGGATTAGACTCTTCCTGTTGGCATTGTTGGAAAATTATAGTGCTAATGAAGCCTTTCCGTATTAGGCCTGAGTAAACCAAAGTTATGTTATGCTTGTCCAAACTGTGTTGGAAAGCTTACAGAACTCATTAGACTGAAAGCCGTGTATCTACCTAAGTCAGCTATTTCGCTTATCAGTTTTGTTTGGCTCCCCAAGTATATGTTGGCTCCCCAAGTGTATGCAGCTGCGTTCACATGTATGCATCCAAAGTATCTAGTACAAAGGGTCAACGGATGTATCTTGTGTCCCCTTCAGAATGACAAATGTATCCTCAACAGATGTATCTTGTAGCCCCCACAAAATGATATATGTATCCTGCGTATCCAATTATCCCCTAATAGATGCATGTACAGGTTCTACAGGTCAACCAAATGACGTAGACAAACGTAGGCTAAGTTGTTTGTTTCGGGGTATAAAGGTAGGCCTATCTGGCCATGTAAGGTGTGTCTCTTTCTCTGGCACTAGCCGAGAGGAACACCCGCTCAGCTGACCGATCAATAAAGGGTGTGGTACTTGTCTTCCTGTCTCCGTGCCTCCTTGGTGTAATTAGGTAAGCTCCGGGGGGAAAACGAGCCCTTTTGGCTAAAAGCATGCATACTTCCACCTTTTCATGTTCTCTGTATGTATAAATATCTCCTGTGTGTTCCATTCTATGCATCTGAAGAAGTGAGCTGTAGCTCACGAAAGCTCATGCTGAAATAAATGTGTTAGTCTGTAAGGTACCACAAGTACTCCTGTTCTTTTTGCGGATACAGACTAACAGGGCTGCTACTCTGAAATCTTACAAGACAGTGGCTTGTGGGTGTAGTGCACTTTTTCTCAAGGGGGGGGGGAAGAGGTCAGGAAATGCAGTTGGGGGTGTGAGGCACTGAAAATGTTATTACCAGGTAAGGGAAACCCCCCCTTGGCCATGCGCACTGGCCTGACCCTTCACACTCGGGTATCCTCGGGCAGCCTTTGCCTTTGCTAACAGCGGCTTTATTCTTTTCCACTAAGGAGGCCAGAAAAAGGCAACGCATCCGGGGCCCCTGACGCTGCAGTGACTGCGGCAAGCGCGGGGCTGAACCCCGGCAAAGGTGGCTCGAAGGCGCCGAGGCTGTAACTGATCAGGCTGGGGCTACTGCCGCCGCCTTCCACCGTCACCGCAGCACGCGCACCCCCGCCCGCGGCCGGGCCAGAGACTGGCTCGCGGCAACGCGCTTCGGGATCCGCGTCAGGGACGCCGGGCGCGCTCGATGCGTGCCTGGGACCCGCTAGGGGCAGCGCGCGAGCTCTGCCGGGGCGGCCCAGCCTCGCGCAGGCGCTCTTCGAAAGCCACCGCCCCTCTCCCTGCCGGCCAATGTCGCAGGGTGCTGTCAAGAGACACCCACAGATAGACAGGCGGCTAATTCCTCTCAATAATCCCTTAGCGTGTGACGACCCTCGAGACGTCAAATAGCGCGTCCTATTGGCCAGTCTGTGTCATATGAGAGGGGCGCGTGACTGGCTACTGAAATCCCATTGGTTGGGATGTGACACACGGATGCTGAAGTCTCATTAGCTGAGTGGTGTTAGGTGAGGGAAATAGGGAAAGTAATGCTCGGTTTCGATTGGGCGGCGATGTCACATGAGAGGCAAGCTTGGCTCCGATGCCGAATGTTTATTGGCTGCAGGTGCGCTATGGTTGAAGCGAGCGCTGCGGGATTGGTCCATGTGTGTCACGTGTGAGGGGAGTGACGCCGGCCGGGCGGCACGTGTGGAGGAGGCCGGGCCGGGGGCGCCGCGGCTGCTGAATGTGGGGCTGTTCGCTGGGGCTGCGGCTAGGTTGCCGCTGGGCTCCGCTCCGCCGCGCCATGTCCAGCGGCCCCGCTCCGCCGCGCCGGCCCCGGCCGCCCAAGGACCCTTTGCGGCACCTGCGGGCCCGGGAGAAGCGGCAGAGCTCGGAGTCGGGCGCGCCCGGTCCCAGCATCGTCTACGTGCAGGTGGCGGCGGCTGGGAGCCGGGACTCGGGCTCCGCGCTCTACGTCTTCTCCGAGTACAACCGGTCAGTGCGGGGGGGCCCACCGGGGGCATTGAGGAGCCGCTCCCCACCCCACCCAACAGCGTGTGGCGCCCGGCCCCGGCGCTTCCTGCCGGCAGTGCCCTGGGCACCCTGCCGGTAGCGCTACCTGGCCCTACAGCCCGGCCGGGCTGGCTCAGACTTGGCCCCTCTAGGTCCCCCTGTGGGCAGCTGCAAACTAACCTGCCCTCAGATGAAGTCCCCCTGCCCCTGTGGAGGTTGCTGGCTCTCAAAACAGGACACG
Source organism: Mauremys reevesii (assembly GCF_016161935.1). Classification (NCBI taxonomy): domain Eukaryota; kingdom Metazoa; phylum Chordata; order Testudines; family Geoemydidae; genus Mauremys; species Mauremys reevesii. Next base: position 20,596,236 of record NC_052637.1, read on the forward strand.
ACACTGTGACCAGCCAGGTGTCTGCACTGCCCTTTCGGTGCTGCAGGATTTATACACCACCTTGTGCTGAGCTTCCCTCTTAAAGCGGGCAAATAAAAGTATGCTGCTTTGATATAAAATTGTGATGTTTCCTCTAATAAGAGTTCTAATCCCATTCCAGGTACCTCTTTAACTGCGGGGAAGGGGTCCAGCGCCTTATGCAGGAACACAAGTAAGTGTCCTTACTGTGTTCTTAAAGAAAACAAGTTGTAACAATGTACAGGCTGCGTTTTGGTTATTTCATAATCCAGCCCTTTCTCTCCTCAGGTTAAAAGTGGCTCGTTTAGATAACATCTTTCTGACCAGAATGAACTGGGCGAATGTTGGTGGTTTGTCTGGTAAGTGGGATTGGAGGTGCACACTTTGTGGCTTATTTAGACAGGGTTTATTGCATACACCAAGGGCTCCTTGCTTCCCTCCATATCCCTACAGCAAACTCCCCATGTGCCTCCCTCACAGCTCCCTCTATTTCAGGGGTTCCTTCCCCTATGCTCTGTGTGTGCCTTCATTTTCCTTTCCCGCCATAGCAAGGCCTCTATGTACTCTGTCCCCCATACTGGGTTCTTCCAGTCTCCCTCCCACCACAGATTGTGTTCCCTCCCATTCTCCCCCCTGACAGCAGATCTGTGTGCACCACCATTGCAGAGGTTCTATGTGCACCCCATTTTCCTCTTTTCCCTGTTGCAGGGTCCCCCAGTCACCCCACCCCCACCAGGGATTCTGTGTGCCTCCCATTTTTCCCTTCACCCATTCCAGGATCCCCTATTCTCGCCCTATGCCAGGAGTTCTGTATGTCCTTGACACATCATCGGTGCCCCTTCTCCCTGTAACATTAATTAAATTCCCTCCGCCCCACCCCACGTGAGGCGCCCCCCCCCCCCACACACACACACACAAAGTCTTGCCCACTCACTGATGCCTAGAACATTCCTGGAAGTTTCCTTACAGAGAGAAAAAGGCTTTTAAGTTAATAAGATGGACTCACAAGCTTGGCCAATTAATATCTTGGTGGAGTCTGTTATTAAACTGAGTTGCTACCAGCCTGTACATATTGGTTTGTTTTCTTATCCAGCACCCAACTGCAATATGGTTTAAATCTGTTCTTGTAATGTAGCTTTCATGCTCGTACGAGACCAACTAAGGTGGTAAATTGTTCTCAAAATGTCCTGCCTGTCTTAAGTTCCCCACTTTAGTTGCTAGAAATACCAAAGGTTCTCCTAACAGGAAAAGATAGGGGGAAATTATCTTTCTACTCTGTCGATTTACTTTGTGTGTTAGCGCTTTGCATATAGTCCGATTCTGTTTCCCTTTAGTAGCCAATTTCCCCTTTGTTGGTGGGTTTCTTTGCATCAGAGGAGAGTGGAAAGGTGTTTCAGAAGTAAATGACTGTAAAATTCCCAAAACTGGGACTCTGAATTACTTACACTACAGCACATTCCTCTAGTGTAATTCCTATCCCCATATACCTGTGTGCCTTCCCAACATTTATGATTTATCCTCCCAGCATCCCTGTGAGGTGGTCCTTGTTTTACAGATGGGGATCTGGGTGTAAAGAGAAGTGACTTGCTCAAGGTCACACAAAGCAGAGCCAAGGACTTGACACAGATCTCCTGGGTCTCAGACCAGGACCTTAATCACTGGGTACGACATCTCCTTGTGAGGAAGGGTGGAAATTGGACAGATAGTGGAAAGTGAATCACAGTCTTTGCTGTGGAGGCACTTCTGTGGGTTTGTGATGAAGGCTGTTTCCAAAGCCGCACTCTCCCTGCTCTCTTCCAGGAATGATTCTCACCTTAAAGGAAACGGGGCTCCCAAAGTGTGTTCTCTCGGGGCCACCACAGCTGGTGAGTAGCTGTTTTCTTTGGAAAGTGGGGCCCCTCTTAAGAGTCCCAGACCTTAATCTGTGAGCGAAGAGCAGTTGCTAGGTGCAGCATGACCTTGTAAAATGCTCCTTCTATGAGGTACTTCTCTAACTGAAGAAGTGACAGCCCCAAAAGCAGAACCAAACAATTACAGGGTGGCTTCACAGTATGTGCAGCTTGCTTGTGAGTTGTGCCAATTGAAAACAGCTCTAGGCAGCAGCAAACTTGGAATGCTCTTGTCTGCTAATGGCTCACTAGTAGATGGAACAGCCTTTCTCCACCTGTCTCCCTAAACAGTATGATGGGGCAGGTCTTCTGGATGTGCCTTTTTCTGCAAGTATCTGAACAAGTTCTAAATCTGTTGTGCTGGCAGGAGGTATTGGCTACATAGATCCAGTGCTGGTCTCAGTATCTTGTCTCCTCTTATCAGAATTGAATTTTTCTTACAGTATCTGGGTATTTAGTGATTGCCCACTCATCGGGATGCTCTTCTCTTTGACCTTCATATTCGTTTTCCTAAACCCTGTCCCAAAAAGAGAGCGCTTGCTAGGAGGGAGAACTCTAGAGATCTCTGGCCAGCTTGCTCATTCTGCTGCTGTTAGGACCATATGTCAGTTCCAGGGAGACACAGTCCTAAACTAATGTACACAACTGAATGTACTTCTGTGGCGGACTAATATAGTAAGAAGAAATAGTGTCCATTTTTCTCCCTGTAGTAGAAAGAGTCTGAAGCTTGGGGCATGGTGTCAGGCTCTGTTACAAAGCAGATGCCTGGTTTGCCGATTCACTGTTTGGTACGTAAACTTGGCAAGAACATAGGAGTGTTTTGTGTTTTTGCAAAATCAGCCAAGTGCAAAGCACTGGATACTTGCATAAACATATTCCAGAAGGATGGTGGCAGAACACCCCAAAACCAAGTTAGGTATAAACACACTCCCCGAATATGATACCAGGACTTAGTAACTTATCTTAAAGATAAGGTCCGGGTGATGAACAGAGATATTTTGGTGAAACTAACAGGTACAAGGTATAGAGTGGGGTCCATTTTTCTCCTAGCTCAGAGTTGAGCTTATGAGCTTCTCTGCACCTCAGAGAGAATCTTATTTCATTAGATGTGAACCTTTGCTTGAAAAAGTTACCTAATCTGAGTAGTAAGCAGTCAATGACCCTTCTTTAGGTAATGATTTTTACCTTGTTTTTTTTTTTTCCCTTCCTCTCAGCAAAATTACCTGGAAGCTATCAAAGTGTTTTCTGGGCCACTGAAAGGAATAGACCTGGGTATGTACAACACTCCTCCGATTGCACTTACTGTCTCCAGTGTCTACACGTTATTGTTGCATGTCTGTCTGAACAGCTGCCTCGCTATGTGCGAGGTGTTAAAGGAGCTCTGGAGGACGACAAGATCATTGCAGAGAATTCATTTAATCAATCTTCGCTGCAGAGAATGTGGGGGAAATACCCACATTACAGCTGTCCTTTTCGGGGGAGACATCCGAAGTACTGTCCCACATTGATCATAGTATTTGTAGGACTGGAAGGGACCCTGAGAGATCATCTAGTCCAGACCTCTGCACTCATGGCAGGACTAAGTATTATCTAGATCATCCCTGACAGGTGTTTGGAGATTTTTTTAAGAGGTTAGACAATGATGGAGATTCCACACCCTCCCTGGGCAGTTTATTCCAGTGCTTCACCAACCTGACAGGAAGTTTTTCCTAAGGTCCAACCAAAACCACCCTTGCTGTAATTTAAGACCATTGGTTCTTAAATGCCTCATAGAAGAGGTTTTAGGAAAAAAAAAATGACTGTTTGATTAGTCACCAGGAGCAGATGGTATCACCCAAGAGTTCTGAAGGAACTCAAATGTGAAATTGCAGAACTACTAATTAGTATATAACCTATTGCTGAAACAAACCTCTGTACCCGATGACTGGAAGGTAGCTAATGTAATACTGACTCCAGAGGTGATCCTGGCAATTACAAGCTGGTAAGCCTAACTTCAATATTGGGCAAATTGGCAGAAACTATAGTAAAAAAACAGAATGATCAGACACATAAATAAACATGATGTGTTGGGAAAGAGTTAACATGACTTTTGTAAAGGGAAATCACACCTCACTAATTTAATAGAATTCGCTGAGGGGAGTCAACAAGCATGTGGCCAAGGATGATGCCAACAGTACAGAAAGCCTTTGACATTATCCCCCTCTAATGGCTCTTAAGGAAAACAAGCAGTCATGGGATAAGAGGGAGGGTTCTCTCATGGATCACTAACTTCTTAAAAGATAAGAAACAAAGAGTAGGAATAAATGGTCACTTTTCACAATGAAGTGAGGTCCCCCGAGGTCTGTACTGGGACCTGTTCTGTTCACTGTCCGCTCCTTTCCAGATCACTTATGATTATGTTGAAGTGGCAAGGTTTGCAGATGATACAAAAATATTCAAGATAGTTAAGTCCAAAGCTGGCCGTAGAGAGTTACGGGGGATCTCACTAAACAAGGTGACTGGGCAACAAGATGAAATTCAGGGTTGATAAGTGCAAAGTAACGAACATTGGAAAAAATAATCCTAACTACACACATACAGCTATGGGTTCTCAATTATCTGTGACCACTTAAGAAAGATTTTGGAGTCACTGTGGATAGTTTTCTGAAAATTTTAGCTCAATGCCCAGTAGCAGTCAAAAGGGCTAAGTATGTTAGGAACTATTAGGAAGAGAATAGAAAATATAACAGTGTCTTAAAGCTACTGTATCAATCCATGGTGCACCCACCCCTTGACTGCTGTGTCCAGTTCTGTTGCTGCATCTCAAAAGTAATGCAACTGGAAAAAGTTTTGAAAAGGGCAACAAAGATGATTGAGGGAATGGAACGGTTTCCAGAGGAGGAGAGACTAAAAAGATTAGGGCTGTTGTGCTTACAAAAGAGATGATTAAGGAGGCATACAATAGAGGTCTACATAACCATGAATGGTATGGAAAAAGTGAATAGAGAAGTTACCTTCTCCCACAATACAAAATACAGGGGTCACCAAATTACATTAATAAGCAGCAGATTTAATACAAAGAAGTAGAAGTATTTTTTTTATATGGCACATTATTAACCTTTGGAACTCATTGCCAGGGGATGTAGTGATGGCCAAAAGTATAACTAGGTTAAAAAGGACCTAGATAAGTTCATGGAAGATGGTTCCAGCAATGGGTGTTAGCCAAAATGGTCAGGGATGCAACCCTATGTTTGGTGCAACCCTAAATTGATTGCCAGAAGCTAGGAGAAGACTAGGTGCATCACTCAACTGTAGCTCTGTGATTTGCCACTGTTAGAGACACAATACAGGGCTAGCTGGATTATTTGTCTGACCCAGTATGGCCATTCCTGTGTTCTTATGAGGCAAAGTGCCAAGCTGCAGCCTCTGAGAAATGAAAAGAGAATGACTTCTTCCAACTGTTTATTTTGGAGTCCCTCTGGGATCTGGTTTCCAGGCTGCTTCAGGTGACAAAGTGGAGATGCACTTAGTTCCCCCACATATCAGAAAACACAGGAGTCACTGTAATGCTTGGTTGTCTTAGCACCTCATTTTCCAGGATCAGGAACACATTGGTAATGTCTTAATGAGAGCTTAGTTTTAAAAGAAAGTGCCAAGCTGCCTGACTCGGATTGAGAATGGGCAACAGATCCTATCCCATCCAAGTCACTGGCTCAAAACCAGCATGCTGTCTGATGACCTGTGTGAAATGAATGGTTTCCAGTCCACTTTCTGGTAGACCGCTCTCTATGTATCTCAAACACTATCTCAGCTGTTATTGTTGGGCATCTTTGGAAACTGAAGGCCAAGGGTTGACTGGGCCCAAAGAGTAATCTCTTTCTTACTCTTGCTATGGGGTAGCTCCTCCAGGGGAGGGTAGAGAAGAATACAACACACGAATTGCCATCATGGATCAGCTCTTGGTCTGACTGTTGCGTTATCTTGTCTCTGACAGAGGCCAATGCGAGACTTTTAAGGTGCACAAAACCACCTGGACAGCTACAGAAAAACTAACTTGCATGTAGGGAAAGATCAATGGCTGGCTTATGCCCTGATGCTGGAGGATTTAAATCCCTTCAGTTGTATTAAATTCCAGGACCAACCGCATCACCTTTTAAAAATAGTAAGTGATGGCATTTGTCCCCCTCCCATCTTCTAATGCAGTAATTGATTTAATGAGCAAATGCATAGCAAGCTTAGCAGCAAAGGCATGTGTGTGCCTGAGGTCCTGTGCCACTGGGATTTCTCCATTGTGAGCAGGCAGCTGATTTAAAAGGAGCATCATTTCTGAGCTATAACATACTGAGCAGGTTTCTTGCACTACCCTGTCGGTGGGGAATGCAATGCAGATTTCTGCTATTGTTTTGGATACAGACTTGTGACAGATCCACTCCTGATCCCATTGCTGTTAATTCATTACATGTGTTACAAACTCAGGTACAACTTCCTAATTTACTATTCAAAGTAAATAAGATGTGGTCTGATTATAATAAATCCAACCTTTTGGGTGCTGCAGTGTAGCATTTGCCATTTACTGACTTCATACCAAAAACAACTTGCAATTATGTGAGTGCTTGTTTTATTCTTCAGAGTGTAAGTAGCTGTTCATAAATATATAATACCTCTGCTATCTACAGAGCCAGATGTAGGACTGCCCCTGCTTTAAGCACCACCTTGGGATTGTATAAAAGCAGACTGGAAACTTGTAAAAAGAACAGAGGCCACAGAAACCCTGGCCTGTTCAGAAATGTGCAGTGATGAATTGTTTTAATCTCTGCTGCTTAGAGCAGTTGTGAGTATAATTGCTTTCTCTTGAAGTCCTATATATTTGTCTCTGTAGTAGTGGAGAATTTCAGCATCTGGCTTGAGGAAACTGCCTGATGAGCATCTCCTGTGAGATGCATGCTCCTGAATGCTTGTTAAAACATGTCTCTAATTTCCAGGCTGCTTTGTCAACAATCCTGGAGTCTGAGGCATCTGTTTGTAGTAACTGGTTAATACTTGTATACTTGTTTTGGAGGGGTTAATAGCCATGCTGATGTCTAATGTTTTAACTATCTTGTCGCTAGCTGTGCGGCCCCATACAGAATCCGAGTATAAGGATGAGACGATGACCGTCTATCAGGTACCTCTTGTGGGTGAGTACGGACATCTGATTGGAATGGTAGGAAGCTATCGAGCTGCAGTTGGAGAGGGAGGAGCAGGGTTACTTGTTGCAGTAAGGGCTTCCTTGAACTGGTTATGGTATCTGGTTGCTGTTTGTAAACCTGAGACATAGTAACTATAGGGTTGTGTTAGGTTACCTCTCCTGTGGTGAGAAAATAGCTTTCAAAGAAACCTGAGCCTGTGCCAGACCTTAAGGTAAAAGGATGTTGCCTCCTCTAAGAACTCTGGTATCTTCTGTCAGGTGATAGTCCATGGAAGAGAAATGGGAAGTTACTGTGATTTGTACTTCCCTAACTGGCTTTCCATGTTACTAGGTACGCTCATACGAGCAGCTGTTCTCAGAGCACATGCTTGAGTTTGATAAGATTTTTGTTGCTTTTGGAGAATCTGCTGAGGAGAGCTCTTGAAATGAGTGAAGTGCAGTATGGAGAAACAAGGACGCAGGCTCTCTTGTCCCTTTTTAAGTCGCTCAGGGCATTTTTGAAGAAACTTTGAGTAAGGCTCCATTTGTGTTTTCTCATTCCTGCCTTCTGAGCAAGCCTGTTTTTTTCCCTTGGGTTTGGAACAGGAAGGCATTTAGCCAGTGAGTACAGGCTGCATCAGAGTCCTGAAAGGTCAGTCCATGGTGGAGTCAGCCCCAAATGTGTCTCAGAGCCTGGATCTCCCACCGCTGCGCAGCAGTGTCCAGAAGGTGACAAGAATAGAGAAGCCCCGAAGAAAACAGGTGCATGAACTTGTATTTTCTTAGTGTAATTGGAACAAAAACTCTAAAATGTTGGTATAATTTCTCCCCTACATAGATATTCTTGGTGCAGATAAGAAAGTGCAGGTCCTCTTTGCTGAAATATTGCTTAGGGGTAATTTGAGCAGACAGAGAACGTGAGGCAAAACAAGATCCCAGTGGTTGGATGCTGAAGCTAGATTAATTCAAACTAGAAATGAGACAGGTTTTTTAAAACATTGATGGTTATTAACCATTGGAACAACTTACCTTGGTACCAGGTGGATTCTCTGACCCCGCAAGTTGTGAAATCAATCTGGGTGTCTTTCAGATGTTTTGGGTTTGATGGAGGAATCCCTGGGTTGGAATTCTAGACAACAGGTTAGACTTAAATGATCATAATGGCCACTTATGGCTAAGGCTGCATATCTGTCATGGAGGTTGGAGAAGTCACGGATTCCATGGCTTTCCACAACTTCTATGGCTTCTGCAGCGGCCAGTGTGGGGCTCAAGCAGTCCCACAGTCAGCCGCTGCTCGGGTGGCCCTGGGCAGCTAAGATTTAGTCGGTATTTATAGTAAAGGTCATGGACAGGTCACAGGCTGTGACTTTTTTTGTTTATTGCCCATGATCTGTCCATGAGTTTTACTAAAAATACTCCTGATTAAATCCTAGCTTTCTAGGACACTGCAGGAAGTTGGCACCTTTTGCTGTAAGGAAAAAGATGCTGAAACTACATCATCCTGTTTAACTTTTTTTTCTTTAAAGATGGCAACAGGAGAGTTGGCAGCAGAGACCCAACCCTGGTGGTGGCTTTCATCTGTAAAGTAAGAAATGTCGTATGGAATAGGAGCCCCTGCCTCCTTTAATCTAGACCACTTTAATTACATATAGCACCAAATAGCAGGGTAGGGTTTTTTGGACATTTATTCTATGCCAACCTTTGTATCCAGTAACACTGTACTCAAATCTAGCGATGGAGCATCGGGAAGGTTAGAATGCTGTCTGGCGCTTCACACTTAGAATTGACCGACAAAAGGGAAAGTTTTTTTTAATGAAGGCTAGAAAGATTTTTATTTCTGCTTGTCTATTACTCTACAAATTCAGGTCTTGTCTACCCTGCTCTTCCTAGAAGACTCTATGGGCGACTGAAGAACTAGCAGGGTTATGAGACTGGACGTATAACAGCAGTGAAAGCTCATGGAGAGTAGAAAGACTTTTAGTAGCTGTTTAAAATACTTTAGGTAGTGCTTTATTTTTGTAACACTTCTGTAAGTCAGCTGCTGAACTCTCAAAAGAAAACCTTAGACTCTCCACCTCTACAGGTTGGAGCTCCAGATCCATACCTCTGGGCAGATCAGCCACTGAAGCAGGACAGAGAGGACTTGATGTGCCTGAGACTTAAAAAAAAAAAAAAAAAAAAAAAAAAAATTCCGGAGGAAAATCTCCTGCAGTCCCTCTTCATGGCTCATTTCAGAGCCAGTAAGGGCATGAACCCCATTTTTGCTCCCCCCGCCTTTCCATCCATGTTTAAACATTATAAAGAGTTGGTGACTTGTTACATGGGAACTTTTGAGGAAAAACTTTTCTTTTAAATTATTTTCAGCTTCACCCAAAGAAGGGAAACTTCTTGGTGGCCAAAGCGAAGGAGCTGGGCCTGCCAGTGTAAGTACGAGAGCCCTGCCTGTGTGCTTGGGAGGTGGGAGGATCCTGTTGTACGGATGCTGTCAGTCTAATGCTGTCTTTGTGTTCTCATCCTTAGTGGTACAGCAGCCATTGGCCCCATCATTGCGGCTCTCAAAGATGGGAAGAGTGTCACGTTCGAAGGCAGAGAGGTATGACTGCACTCTAGGCTATCCCAGCCATGCTGCACGCTGGGTTTGTAACCGGTGCTCCTCATGGGACCCATCTCACTCAGAACATTGTAGTAACTAAATGCTGCTGGGGGGGAGTGATAGCTCAGTGGTTTGAGCATTGGCCTGCTAAACCCAGGGTTGTGAGTTCAATCCTTGAGGGGGCCACCTAGGGATCTGGGGCAAAAATTGGTCCTGCTAGTGAAGGCAGGGGGCTGTACTCAATGACCTTTCAAGGTCCCTTCCAGTTCTAGGAGATTGGTATATCTCCAATTATTATTACCTCTATGCCAATCACAATCATCCCCTCTCTTGGGTCAGAAGGGACTTCAGCTGTAACCAGTCTAGTCCTCTCATTGCTCCTGTTGTGTGGTAGGATTGAGTGAACTGTCCCTGAACTATGCCTCTTAGTGGCAGGTACCAGCCTTGCATGTTTCCTTGGATTCCATAACATTCCTTGGCAGCTTGTTTCAATTTCAAGCTTTCCCAGCCTCATTCCTTCTGTAACGGGTTGTCCCAGGGTGCCTGTCACTGCAGATGGGATCCGTTCAGTATCTGCCATCACAGGAGAAGGGTTGGTGAGACACATGGAAATGACTGTGTATCCCATGCCAAAAATGGGGTGTTTTGTTTCTCAGCTTCAGTGGCTGGCTCAGTTATAGTGATTTGAGTCTGTGACAGCCTGTGAGCTAACACAGCTGGTCCGTTAGCTCAAGCAGTAGAGGCGCTTATGCTTTCAGATCCAGAGGAGTGCCCACACCTGACCCACTGTAAGCAGGAGACCCCACTCACTGATTAAGCTCGTTCATTATCCTGTCACACCCCCTGCAGGCGGTTAAAAGGCTCTGATGTTGGGGGCCAGATAAAGACTTTAATCTCCAAGGCTAGTGCCTTGTAAGAGGGAGAGACCCTAACCATGGGTGTTTCTAGTGGATCCATAAATAAAATCACTGCCCCCCAGGAGACACGAGTGAGGGACAACTGGACCTGCTCCCCAAAGGAGCTCATGGGAGCATGAGAGAGAAAGTAGCTGAACTTTCCTCAGCTGCAGCTGAGATGCTTCTTGCTTTGTTGAGGCCATTGCCAGGATCCATTAGGCTGTGTGACCCAGCAACATTGGGGCGGCGGGGGGGGGAAGAGAGAATATGAATGGCTCCAATGCCAGGCTGGTAACTGGAGCATGAATCCTTGGACTCGCTGACCATTGAGCAGAGCACCCTGGCACCCAGTTGATGAGCGAGCAAGTTCTGTGAGGTTGCCAGCCGGCTGTGGAAGAGCAATGAAGTGAGGCTGGTGATTGGGCAGCATGTGCTGTTGGTTATGTTGCCAAAAGGGAGCCGCGTACTCGAGCATGTTCGGAGAACATGTGCCATGGACCGACCAGGGTGTAACCCTTGTGTGCTTCATTGCAGATCCTGCCCGAAGAGGTCTGTACCCCTCGTGATCCAGGCTCTGTGTTCATTGTAGTGGAATGTCCTCATGAAGGCTTTGTGGATGCTGTCTGTGAAAATGACACATTCCGCAGGTATAGTGGGGGTGGATGGAGGGAAAGGTGCTCCCTAGAATACAGGGTTGGTGGGGGAGGGGTCCAAGGTTTGAGCACTTTATGAAAATCTCCTGTTAGCCTGGTTACAAATGGACTCTGATATGCTTCGTGGGCTAATGCCAGAGCCACAGACAGCAAAGTCATCCTGAATGGCCTGGTTAAGGAAACCTGCAGATAGTGCACTGAGAGAGAGAGAGCCACCAAAAAAGGATCCACAGAAGCTGGAGTATGAGAGGCAGGGCTGTGACGGGGTGTGCTCTGTGCAGGGCACTTGACTCCAGAACTTGCGTCCCCAGGGCTTGGAGTAGCCTGGATTTGTTACCGTCAGGGCACCTTGCAAGGCCCATCTTACTTGGGAGAATGGACTTTCTGGGGGGGAGGTGAAGGTATTTCTCTCTGATGCACTTAGTAAGTTACTATATTTCATGAGGTTGCCGCTATCTTAGTTTTAAGTAGTCACGTGACTGGACTGCATGATATGCATCTTTTAGTGGGTTCTTACATCTAAGTAGCTGAGACTTCAAAGGTCTTTGCATATGATGAGCTTACTCACTGTTCAGTCTGGATCTCACCCCAGAATGTGTGAAGAGTTATCTCTTACCCCGTAACTCTTAAGCGCCTTAATGCTTTGCTACTGTAGTTCTGTCTGGGATGCCCACAGTCAGCAACAAGCATGCACTTGGTCTATGTACTGAGCAGGCCTGGCCCAACACTTGGGATCCAGGAGCCTACCAGCAACATCAAACTTCTGCTAGTCTTCACCAGCCTTGGTTAATAACTGGTAAGATGACTCCACACTCTCCCCAGCCCTGCATTTCTGCAAAAAGTGTTCTGAAATGTTCAGCCCTGTCCTGGAACAATCAGAGGGAGGTTAAGGTTTGTTGCTCCTTTAAAGAGTCAATATCTAGCAGTTTGTTGCTGTAACTGGAGTTACCAAACAGTTCAGTTCAAACACAGCACTGGATTGGTTTAACTTAAGTTCATTGAATTCCAGAGAGATTTGAAATGAGCATAAGGATTAAAGTCCGAAATGGTTACGAGAGAGAGAGAAACATTTTCTGGACACTAAAATCTCCCAGACTAGACTGGGTTCAAGGTAAAACCCCTTCAGCACGTTTCCATCAGTATCACTGACCAAGCTCTTGGCTTAGGATCTGTCCTCCAAAGTCAAAAGGCACCCTGGTACCTTTGTTCTAGGCTGATAATTTGGGATTCTGTACCCTTCTCTTCTGTAGTCCATTGAATCTTTGAAGATATCTCCAGATAAGTCAGTTTCTAGCTGAGGGGTAGGCAACGTGGAGTCTGTCTTGCACGAAGTGTCCTGCTGCTGCTTTCCCCACTGGAGTTATCTGCCAAAATGCAAATTACTTAGTTTCTGCACCCTCCCCCCGTTGCAATTGAATGGACAATGGCTGTTCTTAATATCACACCTACCTCGCAGAGATGGAATCATAGAATTGTAGGACTGGAAGAGACCTCGAGAGGCCATCTTGTCTAGTCCCCTGCACTCATGGCAGGGCTAAGTATTATCTAGACCAGCAGTTCTCAACCAGGGGTGCCCCAAGCCCCAGGGCTGAAGCTGGCAGCAGCGCGCGGGGCTGAAGCTGGCATATGGCTGCTGTGCCCCCCACCCCAGCCAGGAGTGGCATGTGAGGCTAAAGCTGGCAAAACTCCCCCACCCAAGCCAGGAGCGGTGGTGGTGGTGGGGGCTAAAACTGCTCACTGAGTAATGGGCCTACCCTGTCCTTAGTCTCCCTCTTGCTTGTGAGGAATTGTCCCCCTTGTATAGATGGAGGCAGTGGGATCAGAGGCCCAAGGCCACTGTGGATCTTGGCGAGTGTGGAGTAGAACCCAGAACTCCTTGACTCTCAGATCTGAGCTTTAACCATTCTGCTAGACTTCCTTCCTGGAGGAAATCATCTATGCTCTATCATGTCCTTGGTAGTAAATAGATTCTGGAGAGCAGCCTTGTCATCTTAGGTGAGATCTCTATATAATAGGAGCCAAGCTTGTTGTAATCTTTGATCTTAAATGTCTATTCTAGGTACCAAGAAGGGAAGGCTGAGGGTCACGTAGCCTTGGTTATTCACATGGCCCCAGAGTCAGTGCTTCAAGACAGCCGGTACAAACAGTGGCTGGAAAGGTACATGGCTTTTATTTAATTACGTTGACTTAAAATAACCTTGAAGGAAGTATAACCCACAAACTCAGTGATCCCAGACTGGAACAGGTACAGCGAAGGGCTACTAGGATGATCCGAGGAATGGAAAACCTGTCTTATGAAAAGAGACTCAAAGAGCTTGGTTTGTTTATCATAGAATCATATAATCTCAGGGTTGGAAGGGACCTCAGGAGGTCATCTAGTCCAACCCCCTGGACTTTTAGCCTAACCAAAAGAAGACTGAGGGGGGAGATGATTGCTCTTTATAAATAGATCAGAGGGATAAATATCAGGGAGGGAGAGGCATTATTTAAGCTTAGTACCAATGTGGACACAAGAACAAATGGATATAAACTGGGCACTAGGAAGTTTAGACTTGAAATTAAACGAAGGTTTCTAACCATTAGAGGACCGAAGTTCTGGAACAGCCTTCCAAGGGGAGTAGTGGGGGCAAAAGACATATCTGGCTTCAAGACTAAGCTTGATAAGTTTATGGAGGGGATGGTATGATGGGATAGCCTAATTTTGGCAATTAATTGGTCTTTGATTATTAGCAGGTAAATATGCCCAGTGGTCTGTGATGGGATGTTAGATGGGGTGGGATCTGAGTTACTACAGAGAATTCTTTCCTGGGTGCTGGCTGGTGAGTCTTGTCCACTTGCTCAGGGTTTAGCTAATTGCCATATTTCGGATCGGGAAGGAATTTTCCTCCAGGGAAGATTGGCAGAGGCCCTGGAGGTTTTTCACCTTCCTCTGCAGTGTGGGGAACGGGTCACTTGCTAGAGGATTCTCGGCACCTTGAGGTCTTTAAACCACAACTTGAATATTTTAATAACTCAGACATAGGTTAGGGGTTTGTTACAGGAGTGGGTGGGTGAGATTCTGTGGCCTGCATTGTGCAGGAGGTCAGACTAGATGATCATAATGGTCCCTTCTGACCTTAAAGTCTGAGACTATAACAGCTGTGGGTCAGGGCATGTGTCAGTTCAGAGAGCAGTGGTTAGTTAACGGCATCAGGTGCCCGGCAGTGGGTTGGAGCTGAAGTAGTCTGGTTTCTGGACGCGTATCTTACTATTCCTTCTGTCTTTCTCCAGGTTTGGACCCACAACTGAACATCTGATACTTAATGAAAATGCAAACACTGTGCACTGTCTCCGCAGCCACAAGATCCAAACTCAGCTGAACCTTATTCACTCAGAAATCTTCCCACTGCTAACCAGCTACCAGAGTCAGGTAAGAGGCTACGCCTAGCTGCAGATGTCTGCAGAGGTGAGCTCGTGCACGTTTCCATGTTGCTCCTTCTGTCCTCCTCTCCAGGAAGAAGAGGCCACTTTCAGCGTTCCTGTTGTGCGGGGAGAATGCCTCCTGAAATATCAGCTGAGACCCAAACCGCAGTGGCAGAGGTTGGTACTCTGTTATATATAAACTGAAGAGAGATCTGGCCTCCTGCCTTGGGGGGCACCTGCATGGGAGCAGAAGTCATTTTAGAGGATCAGATGATGAGCTGAAATCAAGGAGCATTCAGCATCTAAATGATGGTAATGCAGCAAAGGTGGCTTGAAGTCACCTTTGCACTCTGATTCTGGGCCAGTTTGTGCAGGATCGGACCGCTGGAGAAACTTTTTTTAACAGCTAGGGGGGTGGGGTGTGTGTGTGTGTGTGTGTGTTGGGATGTGGAGGGGGGTTGCATTGTGTGGTCGCCAAAGAAATCCAAGGCCCGTTTTGTTGAATGTCGCACAAATCTCTACTAAGACTCTGTGCTCCAGAGCACTTAGACTCTACGTTTGACTGGACCTGTAGGTGTAATGTACAAGTGGATGCCTAAATGTATGTCTTCTGTCAGAGATTTCATCGTTTTAAGGCAAGAAGGAATCATTAGATCTAATCTCATGGTTCTCAATGTTTCCAGACTACTGTACCTCTTTCACAAGTCTGATTTGTCTTGCATAGCCCATGGCTCACCTCACTTTAAAAACGACTTACTTACAAAATCAGACATGACATAATACAGAAGTGTCAGAGCACACTAACTGAAAAGTTGCTGACTTTCTCATTTTTTACCATCTAATTATAAAATAAGCCAACTGGAATAGAAATATCTCACTTACATTTCAGTGTATAGAGCAGGATAAACAAGCCCATTGTCTGTATGAGATGTTAGTTTGTACTGCTTAGCTAGTGCTTTTTATGTAGCCTGTTGTAAAACTAGGCAAATGCCTAGATGAGTTGATTGTACCCCCGGAAGACCTCTGTGTGCCCTTGGGGATATGCATACCCCTGGTTGAGAACCACTGATCTAGTCCAACCTGTATATCACAGGCCATAACATTACACTCTGTTACCCCTGTATCAATTCCCATGGCTTGTGTTAGACTAAAACATTTGTCCTCCGGATACTAAATGGTGGTGTGCCCCAGGCCGAGAACAGGAGAGACCTAGGGGATACCAGTGCCCAAGACCCCTGCAATGGCAGGGAACTGATTCTGGGAGACATGCCCAGATGATTCCAGCAGGTGAGAGAGGCCCCATGCTGCAGAAGTGAAAACAGAACACACTGTTGTACCTGCTAGTCTGATGGGGAAGGGGGGACAGAATTCCTTCCAAACCCCACATTGTTGCGACCCTGAGTGAGCAAGACCTGCCCGCCAGCCATCTAAGAAAGGTCTCTGTACCACTGGTCCTCCCTGTCCAGTGTTCTGTCTCCAGCTGTGGCTGATGGCTTCAGAGGAAGAGGGAAGTCTCAAATTCAGTTGTGAGGAAGGGGAATGGATTGTGTTTAAACATTAAGGCTTCACTCTACTTGCGTGTGACAATGGTCCTGAAACCTTCTCAGGATATTCCTGTACATGCAAGAAGATTGGCTCTAAAACTAGTATGGTGAGTGAAGTTTTTGGTACATGGTGCCGTACGCTGCCCCTGAGCTGTGCAGGACTCGCTGGGACCCAGTGCACTATGTAGCCCTTAAATCAGGGGTCCCCATCTAAATGTGCCCGCATACTGGCCAGCAGATGAGCATCCGCCGAAATTCGGTGGCGATGCCTCTGGATGATGCCGCTTGCTGCTGACAAGCAGCGTCATCCAGAGGTGGCATTTCGGCAGATGCTCGACCGCTGCCACAGTCCTTCATCTGGTGTCCACCAGATGAAAAATGTTGGGGACCACTGCCTTAAATCCTGAGGTCATGCAATGATTCCCTCTTGCTGGAGTTAGTTACCCGTTTCCATGAGCCCATGCGCCTCCTGCAGTCTGCTGGCAATCGTGGGTATGTGGCGTTTTACTGCCCTCTGGTGGATGGTAGTTTTAAAGCAGGCACATCTGGGGACTGTTAAGGAAACTTTCATACTAGGCTAGTATCTATGCAGTAATTTGACACTTTGCCCCATAAATTAAACGCTCTTCAGCTGCCCCCTCCCTCCCCAGCCACATCCTGATCTGTGGCCTGTGGATCCTTTCAGGGATATGGTTGCTGTCTGCAATTCCAGTGAATTTGTGGCTGAAGCCCTGGAGCTCCCTGGCTTCCAGGACCGTGTGAAGGAGTGCAGAGAGCGCCTGCAGGCTGGGCCAGTCAGGTCAGGTGAGGAGAGTGTGCAGGGCCCTTTGATTGAAGTAGCAGATAAATCTGGCTTGACCAGGGAGGTGGGTTGAGTTGTTGGATAGAAACAAACTGGGGACTTGCGTTCTAAGGGGACACTGTCCAGGTGAAATATTCCCATCGCTCTGCAAGCTAATGAACTCAGCGTATTGTTAGGGTCGCTGTGAGTGCCCAGCAGAGCATGGGATGGGCTCATTCCCACTTGGTCTTTGTCATTCAACATGGCACAAGCCAGTTCGCATTCTTAGCTCTTGAGGGTGCTGGGTTTGAGGCTCCAGCACTGTAAGGGGAGAGTTTAATCGCCAGCAAACCCCCAGCATTGCATTCTACTGCAGTGCTCTGCTTATCGCTGGTTGCTTTGGGTTTTTAAAATTGTGATCCCAAACAGTCAGTGTTCCTCTAACATGCTGTCCATATGGTGGAGTATGCGAAGAACAGCATCTAATCCACAGCCGGCTCCCTCTGGAACCCAGCTCTGGTCATCTGGCTATGCACTGATGCCACTGTGTGACACAGGGGCAGTGAATCAACATCTAAATCATGACTGCAGGAAAAGCCAGCACAGCCTGTCCGCAATCTTGCCATGAGGCCCATGTCCCTTCTCATTGAATGGCAGTGTATGTCGGTCACTACGAAGCCCAGTCCTGACTCGCCTGCCTCCATTCTGGGCGGACATGCAGCAAGGTGTCCTGCTATCATTTTAGAAGATTTTTGTCCCTTTTTCCCCATCCCCACTCCATTAGCTTGGAGGCTAGGGGTCAAGACCCAGTTGGACAAGCTGACTAGCCTGAGGTGGGATCTGGAGATCTTATGCTTCGATATTGAACTTCTAACCTGGCTGGGAGCTGATCATACCACAATGCAGTGGGCTCTTGCCAGTATTAATGCAAAGCATGTTGTATATTTTCTCTAGGTAAAACTGAGCATTACCCAGAAATCGTTTTCCTAGGAACAGGCTCTGCAATTCCAATGAAAATCCGGAATGTCAGCTCCACCCTGATAAATAGCAGGTAAATGCTGGCACTCTGTACTTTTCCCTTCCAGTACGTGTGGAATTGCCAGGGGAGGGAAGTGGTTTGTCATGTGGATGGCTATACAGATGTGCCAGCATACTGATGTGCTTCACTTGGAGATCATGGACCAGATGCTGAAGGGATTGGGAATGGGCCTGGGAATGTTGAACCTTGGTCACTAGTTCAAACATACTCAAGATTCTCATTGTAGGTGGGGAAGGTGGTCTTGTGACTGCCTTCAGAGCACCACTCTGCTGGACATCAGGTGTCCCCATTCCTGTCTGCATCAGGTCAGAGAACAAGAGCTGAAGCCACTATGGAGACTGAACTTTCAGAGTTAGCCCCTCCAGGTCCTTTCTATGGAGAGACAGCACTAGTGGCAGACGTGCTGTTTGCTGCCTTTCCAGATCACACCCTGAGCTGGCGTGCTGGGCAGCATTCATTTGTTATCCATTCTGCCAGCAATACACTCGCTCTTTCCTCTCGCCAGCTCTACCCAGTCGCTGCTCCTGGACTGTGGGGAGGGAACATTTGGCCAGCTCTGTCGCCACTACGGGGACCAGGTGGACAAAATCCTGTGCAACACAGCAGCTGTGTTTGTGTCTCACATCCATGCCGATCATCACACGGTGAGTGTCGTGGGGCAGGAGGGTGGGTTAGAGAAGGCAAGTTCCCAGCTGGGTGTGGGCTGTATCCACTTCAGTGGTGGCTCTTGTCACAAAGTTCTGTTGTGTGCTACTCATTCTCTCCTGTGAATGTTTCACTCCTGCTTGGCTCTTTAACCATTCCAGTGTCTCCATCAAATGTCCCGCCCTGCTCTGCTGCATGCAATTCTGTTGCCCTTGTTTTTAGATGTTCCTGAAATGTAATATTGGTTGTAGCCTCCCAGCTGTATCTCAAAGCTGTTCTTCCCACTGTGGAATCCCCAAGCCTTGCTGAATTCTGTTCTGCTACTAATCCTGTCTCTTCCTAGCACTGGTCCCTGCAAGCCTGGGTTCAGGCCTGTTGCTGGGGCTGGGTGAATAAACTTGGATTTTTACAGTACCTGTTTCTGGGGGTTCTTGAGCTCCCAGGGGTATAAATTCAGCACTCCTCACCACTTGGAATGTGCTTTCACAAGAAGCTTCAGCAAACAAGCAGGCTCCCTGTTTCATGGTGGCTTGATCCAGGCAGGCTGCGTTTCGTGCCCCGATGGCTTGCACTTCACAGAAGGGCTTCCTTCTCCAAGGGTTGTGGGGAAAGGGGCAGCTGCATCCTTGGCAGAATCCAGGTAAGGTCTTTAGTGGTTAGTCACTAGCTCTTCTGAACCAGCGGGTGTTGGATCTGAGCGTTCTCTGCTACTCGCTAATGCAGCCATGGCACAGAACTCAGAAAGGAGGTTAGGGTTTTCTCCTTCCTGGCTGACATTGCCTCAGCTGCAGTGTTTCTCCTCCCCATGCCCTCTTCTCTCCCTCCCCCCACCCCCCCCGCCCCAAGTCTTTATAAGGGTTGCAGCTTTCAGACGTGAGGTTTTAGGACACAGATTTACAAGGGTTTGGGCTACAGGATTGTCTTCTCTCACTCCTCTGGAGGGCAAAAGACATCTGGGCAGAGGCAGCATCGGTGAGGAGGCCTAGGAGCAGTGGTCCAGTTTATGTGCGACCTTCTCTAGTTTGTCCCTCGGTTTGTCCCTCAAGAGGTGCCCCACACTTCACTGAGCTGATGGAATGGCTGTGAAATCAGCTCTGTTAGTGCTGCCCTGCTTCACTGATGTGGGTTTATTACACAGTAACTGACACCATATTCTCCCTTCTAGGGCTTGTTGAACATTCTGCTGGAGAGACAGCGCGCATTCGTAAGTACCTCAGCTATTTCACTGCCATTTAAACCTTGGGGCCAAGTTCACCACTGGTGCCAGTGGATGTGGTTCCACTGACATCAATGGAGCAACACCTGCCTCTCCCTTGACTATTTCTGAAGCAATTTCCCTGGTACTGACTCTTCCTTGCCTGTTCTGCTCTTTCAGGCGTCCCTTGGTCAGCCATCAAGCCCGCTGCTGCTGATAGCGCCCACGCAGATCATGTCATGGCTACACCAGTACCACGACAACTGCCAAAAGATTCTTGGTCACGTCAAGTGAGTGTCTCCCTGGCTAGTCGCAGGTAGTTGAATTAGTGGGAAATACTCTCACTGTGTCCTTGTCATTCATGGGCCAGGGCAAACCACTGCCTTGCCTATGCTGCAGTGCAGTATGCTGTACAGGCCCTGTCTGCTGTATTTCAGTTGATCTCTGCAATTGATGAGCACTTAAATGCAGCTGATCAGAGAATCTTAGCAGCGAAATGTCACCTCACTGCAAAAACTAACCAGCCAAAAGGGCTGATCTCAAATATCCCACTTCAGACACTGCCTTCTTGCTCCTTTCTCCCCTGGAGCCTGAGCGCACAGGTGGGGTTTGCAGCATGCACTGGTGGAGCTGGAGTACAGCTTCAAATCACAAGCCTTGTGGCAGGCTGGTAGAGTACTTGGAGATGCTGGTTTCTCCTTAGTCTTCCCTTGGGACTCAGTGTGTAGGATCAGGTGATTGTATTCCAAGGCACGTGCTTGGGAGCCAGGCATTAGCAGTGGCTGCTAATGACTGCAGCAGTTGGGGGCAGGAGAGCGCTGACCTTGCCCCATAGGGTGATGTTTGTTCCCCAGCCCTGAGGCCAGGGATCCCAGGGCTGAAGGGAGAGCTGTTCTTGTTCCTGGGCTAGGCACCCCATCCCTGACACTTCGGGTACATTTAAGCTGCAGTTGGGGAGCATGCTGCCCAGCCCACGTGAAAACACAAACTAGCACTGATCCAGCTAACACGCTAAAAATAGCATTGTGGTCACAGTGGCTCGGGCTAGCCACCCATGTCCACACCTAGGATCGTGGACCGGCTTGTGCTCGGGTGGCTCATCCTTACAGCCACGCTGCTATTTTTTAGCACGCTGGCTCATTCAAAGCTAGAGCTTGTATGTCTACCCGAGATGGGGTGTTCAATTCCCAGCTGCAGTGTAGCCATATCCTGTGTCAGAGCCTGAGTGGGCAGGCTGGCTTCTGACTCGCGGCTCCAGACAGGTGGTGATTGCTGTTCCTGTAGGGATTCTGCTCTGCCCTACTTGGGGATGTCACAGGGCCAGCATGATGACGAACAAGCCAACCAGGACTCACCCAGGGGTTGTCAGCTTTAACAGTTGACTAGCCAAGTCCCAGTCAGTATCTGCTGACTAGCCCCCACCTCCTTCCTTGCCATGATCCCACTTGCCCAATCTCCTGTTGCCTTAATGGGCTAACCTGCTAGTTGTTACTGGTTCTGGATGATAGTCCCTTCCTCCCAGGTGTGTACTCTTGAGCTATAATCACCCAACTCTGCCCACTAAATCCTGAGGGAAGAGGTAGAAAGCAGCCCCCCAGGGTCTAGGCAGGCTTACTGGGTACTTGAAGGACTGGTGACAGGTTATCTTGTAAAAATGAGCCTTCCGTTTTGAGTGCCTCTTAGGAGAGGCAGGTTCTGGAGAAGTGGCATAGTGTGCTCCCAGCAGTGAGCTGCCGTGTCCTGTGTCAGTTCCTCGGGGGGGGGGGGGGGAGAGTTAGATCTCCCAAGATAGAGGCCATTGCTGTGTCTGATCCCAAGCTGACAAAGACATAGCTGATGGTGGCACATGTGATGGTTGTCATGACAGTCATGTCACCTCGTCTTTGTCAGGACCAAGCCTCAGCCACTGACTCTCATCTGCAAGCCGAAGCCACCAGTCTCTTCTCTTCCGCACCCCTCCTCCACAGCGTGATATGCATTGAGGGGGACTGATAGAACTCTGGGGCATTCCTCCTTAGATGGAGAGCCATTGTCCAAAACTGCTCTGAGAACTCCGACAGGAAGGAAATAGATTCGCTTAAGAGCAGCCCTTGCTGCTGCTAGTCAAGTCAACACCTCATGATGGGTGGTAACAAGCCAGTATCGGGGGCCAAAGCATTGAGAATGGAACAGAATTCCTCCAGCAACTCCAGTACTCTGAGCACCACTGGCCAAAACACAAGCTGAGAAGGCTGGGCATTGAGAGCTTTCCCTGTGAGCATGCACAGCAGAATCTAGTCTAAATCCTTGCAATTCAAACTCTCATAGTAACGACAAAACTTCTCTAGGACGTGAGGCTCTGTAATCAGCCACCAGGCAGACCCAGCTCAGACTGGCCAGGCTGCATACCCCTTGGAACAGATCAGGACTCTGCAGGCAACAACCCAGTTTCTTTCTTTTGGCTACTGCATAAGCACAAAGGAACTTCGATGCACTCCAGCAGCTTTTGGCATGAAACTTGCACTCCTCTTTGAGTTGTTATAGGTCACATGTGCTTAGCAGGGCGATCCTTGAGGGGGAAGGTGGCCCCAGTGGGCACTCTGTTAATTGTTGACTCTCAGATCATTATAAACTCCTACCAAGCATCAATGCAGAGGTTCTCTGGGGGAAATCCTATTGCCTTCCCTGGCACCCATTAGAAAGTTCTGTTCCCAGTAGCCTCTGATGGCAGACCATTAAAACCAGTGTCCTGTTCTACTGTGTGGGCTTTTCAGACTGTCAATGTTGGCCTACCCCTGCTCTTGTCAAAGTGTATGGCCGAACTCCCATTTGCTTCAGTAGGGGCAGAGTCAGCCCAATGCTGAGCACTTGGAAAAGCTCCTGCTTGTTTGTTTGTAGGAGGCATGAATGCTGAGGCCTTATGTCAAAGGATCACTTTAGGTTTTGCAGTTGCATACCACTAGCTAGACTTGACCTTTCGGTAGCCAGGCTCCTTCTGTGTTACACTGTGTCTGGAGTTACAGGGCCATGTGACCCAACTGGGGGGAAGCAGTCCAGCACTGTATGGCTTTGGAAGTTGCTGAGATCTGCTCAGAATAGGCTCCTTCTAGGCCTGTGATCTCTTTGGTATTGTTCAGACGTGGCACTCCAGCTGTTAGTGCTGCTGCGCTTGGACTAGAGCACTAATAGCTCAGAATGTCAGGCAGTAACATCTCAATCCAGGGTGCTTTGCAGGCAGTTCCACTAATGCAGCGGAGGATGCTCTGACTTCTCCCCAGTGCGTGTTTCCATACTTTATAGTTTGAAAAGGGTGGATGTGGCTTGACATTGCTGAATTGTACTAGCCATTTATGCGATGATGCAAAACTTGCATGGCACTCCAGCAACCTAGCAAGACCTTGAGCAGAGATAAAACAGGCATGAAGCAACAGCCCAGGCAAGAGAGTGGGGGAACAAGGGAGCAAAGATTCCAGGAGGGGAAATTAATTTGATGATGGGAAGAGGGTACTTGGTGGATGAGTCTTCCCTGCTTATGGAGGAAGGGTGGGGGAAGAGAGAATGAGAGGAGAGCTGTGCAAAAGGGCGTGGAGGGGGAGGGTGTTCTCATGGGAAAGGCACCTGCCCTGGGACTTGGAAGGGTTTGAGGATGAACAATCTGAAGTTGGAAAAATAAAACGTGAATGCCCCAGCACAGACCTAGGTGAGATTTCCCCAGGACAGGTCTACGTTTCTCAAATGGAACGTGTTGCTCTGCTCACATGAACAGTTTTTTCAGTGAAGCCTTGACTTCCTAAATGTCTCCCCGTTTTCTTCTGCAGTATGATTCCTGCCAGGTTTCTGGTGGAAGGGGCAAATGTCGTTGGACCTAAAGCCAAAGCTCTCATTAGCTCACTGCTGGAGAAGTTTGACTTTGCTGAGGTAAGCTGGCTGGCAGCCAGGAGAAGGCAGCAAGAAGAGTGTAGGGGTAACCTATGGTGGATAACACTTGTGGTCCTGTTCAGTTCCAGACATGCGAGGTCCGGCACTGTAAAAATGCCTTTGCTTGTTCGATGGAACACACATCTGGCTGGAAAATCGTCTATTCTGGTGACACGATGCCCTGCGAGGCCTTGGTCCGAATGGGTGAGTTGAAAACACGCTGTAATCACTTTGCCAACAGTTGTTGGCCTGTTAGTGAGTGAAACGGATGTCGATAAATCCTCCATAATCAGCTCTTGCAAGTGTTGGGGTGTCTCATCTCAAATGCTGCAGGGAGGCAGTCTTGGGCTCTGAGTAGAAACTGAGTGCAGAACAGCTCTGTATGTTAACTTGTGTGCTACAAGTATTATAACTAACCCTAGCTACACTGATCAGGTGGGACAAGGATTGGGATGCATTATCTTTGCCTCTCTTTCTGGTTCACTGCTGGAAGTACTGGGGGGTAGAGAAGCACACTTGTCCCCTAATAAACATAGTGTCAAGTATTGGGGGTGTCCAGTTAGTCTGTATCCACAAAAACAACAAGGAGTCTGGTGGCACCTTAAAGACTAATGGATTTATTTGGGCATAAGCTTTTGTGGGTAAGAAGAAGAAGTGATGTGTTTTTACCCACAAAAGCTTTTGCCCAAATAAATCCATTAGTCTTTAAGGTGCCACCAGACTCCTTGTTTTTTCTAATAAATGTAGAACGTGTCCTAGTTGATGACCCCCCCGACGCGCCCCCCCCCCCCCCGCCCAACGTGGTATGTTCCACCAGAAGTACGGAATGAATATACGGTCTTACGCAGGAAAAGATGCTACACTGCTGATCCATGAAGCAACGTTAGAGGATGGCTTGGAAGAAGAGGCAATAGAGAAGACACACAGGTAGGGTATTTCTGGGAAACTGGTTGTCTTCCTAGGAGTGAGATACAGAACTGGGCTTGGCCCTCAGAGCTGGTGATGAAAGCAGTTTCTGTTGCCCAGGATGTCCTGGGTGCACGCAGATCTCCAGGCTCTGGAGGATCCCAGTTTGAGAGTTCGACCTCTTATTGATGGTGAACTAACTGGTTCTGTAACCTGGACACAGGGGGCATCCCCTCAGGGTAGGGAGCTGTTACTATACAGCTGGGTAGCTGGAGAAATGTGCTCTGCTAGAGGGGCCCTTAGCTGGTTACCCATTGGTATTGGGGTGAGGACTTGGATCATTTTGGCACCCCTCTCACTCTTGAATTCACTTTGGGACCGATCTGAGCTGCGTGTTTCAGGACTGGTATGTGCCTTGTGAATGCCCAATTCAAAGGGGGTAAGAAGGGGAGCACTGTGCCCTACATGGGTGCAGAGAAGACCCAAGCACAGCTCATGGGTAAGGGGGAGGGATGTGGGTGTGGTTCTGGTACATGGGATGGGGGGGTGGAGGGGGGTGGGAATAACAAGCTGGCACCACCAGGGACAAGCATGCAAGTAAACTCCATGCTCCCAGAATTCTTCTAAAAAATGGTGAACACCCAGCTCACTGCAGCCTTGCTTGCCCCCTCCTCATTGCTGGAGGGGCAAGTGTGACTCGCTCACTGTATGCCACATCTGCTGATGAGCAAGCTGTCTTCCTGCACTGGCTGATTAAAATAAGAGCAATTCAAGTTCTCGTGCACTTGAGCTCCAGCTGGCACGTTTTGCCTGTGTTGGGTAAAGCCTGGGGCATTAGCACTTGGTAACGCTGCCTCCAGATCCCCTCATGGAGAGGGCTGTGCTGTCTGGCCTCTCCGTGTGGTCACCAGAGTTCCACTAACCATTCAGTCTTGCTCCCCTTGCAGCACGACGTCCCAGGCGATTGGGGTTGGGATGAAGATGAATGCAGAATTCATCATACTCAATCACTTCAGCCAGCGGTACGCCAAGATCCCGCTCTTCAGTGCAGACTTCTCTGACAAGGTTGGAATCGCATTTGATCACATGAGGGTAAGTTGGGAACTTGAAGCCAGGCTCTCAAGAGAGCTGGACTGGGCTGAAACTCGGGTTGTTTGCAGATCTGTTGCTGAACCCAGAATAGGAGACTTTCATTGAGCTTCCCGGGCACAATGCGTTCCACTGGCAGCGCTTCCTTGGGTACAGGGAATCTCTGCTAGAGGTGGACTGTTAGCTCACCAGCTGGAGGTGAAGTCTTCAGTTGCCACAATGAATATGCTTGGGTGAACTTGCCAGCTGGGGAGGTGTCCAGAGGTAGCTCTTCTGAAGAAGGCTAGTTTTGCAGCTATTGTCCTTTCATGGCCTTGCTGCAAACATAGGGGAGTTCATGCCTACAATATTCACTGGCTGCTGGCTTTGTGCCCAGGAGCCTGCCTTGCCTGGTTCCACTGGTGTAGAGGCCAAGAGGATGAGTGTGAAAGGAGAGGGCTTTCTGTGCCACTTGCACAGTAAGAACTGAAAAGCCACTTGTCCAGAGGGAACCTTGTGGGGCAATGTTAGAGCAGCCGCTCCCAGGCAATGCTGGAACCCTCCCTCTGTGTGAGTCAGGTGCATGCGTTTTCAGGACTAACAGACTGATGGGCGTACACTTCTAGTATCTGAATTCCCCTTGGCACTAACCTAATCCTCTGCAGGCTGAGGATTAGAGCTCTCTGGTCTCCAATAGCATAGCAAGGCGCCCCTAACACTGACTTCTGAGAGAGCAGCGCCTCTCCCTCCTGCCCACCCTTCCAGTGCTTTCTGCTGCCACCACAGCACTTACATAGCAATTACCACATCTAAATGGGTCAAGTTGTCTCCCAGAAAGATGCCTTTGTATGCATTGGCCCTCTCTAAATCGGTGTTCTAGATATGCTCCCCGGTGTGCGATCCAGGGGGGTTGCCTGTCTGTGGGCCACTGTGTCCTCTCCAAAGTGCCCCTGGGTGTCAAAGCATTATTGCTACCTTAGGTATAATCCGTGCACTGAGTGCCATCCTCCCCTTCCCCTCACCTCACTGCATTCTTTCTGGGTGTGTCTTTACATGGCAAAAGGCTACTAAACACAAACTTGTTGCACTTATTGAACTGAACAAGTACTAGGTGAAGGATTGGTGCCCGTTAACTCTTATATTGTGTATTCCCTGCCTTGTGCTCAGAAGAGATCTTTTTACACAGTGCCTTCTCTGGGGATTCGGAGATAAATAGAAAAGGAAACACCCACTGCCCCTGTATTGCGATCTGGACCCCACTGGGCTGGGTGCTAGACAGACATAATGAGTGTCCCTGGTCTAAAGAGCTTGAGGTGTAAATGGATGAGACAAAGGGTGTAAGGGGAAACAGAGGCACAGAGCAAAATGCTATTCCTCTGCCATCTCCCCTCCCAGTGAATGTCAATCTGAAACTAATTGCCTTTCAGGTGTGTTTTGGGGACTTTGTGACAATCCCTAAGCTGATCCAGCCCCTGAAGGCTCTGTTTGCTGATGAGATTGTGGAAATGGAGGAGCGGAAGGAGAAGCGGGAGCTGCGCCTGTTGAAAGAGGCTATTATAGCTTCAGAGAAGCTGGCGAACAGCGAGAACAAGGCTAGCAAGTCGACCCCGGTCTCAAAGAAACGGGAACATGCAGAGAACCATCAGGAAGGGCCGAGCAAGAAGCTTAAAACAGCAAACTGAGCCAAGCAGCATACGGCCTTTGAAAGAAAGTAGCTCTGAGCAGCTTTGGGGAGTGTGGAGTGCTGCATACCCCCCACCCCCAAGTGAGGGTATGGGGTGCCTGTGGTGATGGGCTGGCAATGCCTGCAACTGCTACATGAGCGGGATTCCCCCTTGTGCTGACATATTACCAAGTATACAATAAGCAGTGACAAGGTCTCTGGCCCATGTCAGCACATGCAATTCAAATTCATGTTTCTTGCTGGTGCTACCAGCCATCTGTCAACTTCCAGCTGCCTTTCTTCCCCCAAGTGTTTTTATTTATTTTTTGGTTTTAGACTGGAAGCTGTTGTGTGTAACAGCAGTTGTGATGACAGGAAGTCGCTGAAGGTGAGGTCCACAAAACCCCCATGGGGCTATGGAATCTCCCAGAGTACATTAGGAAAGCCCCTGCTTACAATTGTGGGAATGTAACAGTGTAAATAAGGGTCTGATCCCAGATGATATGAGGTAATTCCACAATAAAATGAGACCCGATTAAGTTTATTTTGGAGCTTGAGCTTCACTGGGCTTGAACACCGGAATCTTGAGTAATTTTGCAGGGTTCATCTTTATTATTATGGCTTTCTCAGTTTGATTCTACAAGTTCTGCTAGTGAGCAGATCTGATCTCTTCATAGTGCTGATATGAACAAAACAAACTGGGAATAGCTGAGTATGACCCTGATCCTAAATTGGTATCGTAGCCCTGCTGGAAAGACTAGAATCTCTCAAGTTCTTGAGCTATGGGTAGGGATTTATGCCCCCTCTAGCATTACTCTGTATCACTTGAGTTCAGGGAAAATAATCTTCCTTTGCCACACAATCAGCTCATTTTGTTAGTGTAACTAAGGAGCTGATACCAATGTTGGATGCTTCTCCTCCTCTACTGCTCTGGGGTAGAGACTGAAGTGCTAAATAGGACAGCATTGCTGTAAAGCTTTTTCAGTCAGAGGGCCACGTGGGTGGTTAGACACCAAAGGACTGAGTCCCATCCAGCTGATCAAGTACTGGATAAGGGGAAAGGGAAGGTTCACAAGTGAACTAACATAACAGAGGGTGTGCTGCTGAGAGAACAGCACTCCTCTGCTAACCAGTGGAACAGTTTACCAAGGGCCATGAAGGATTTTCCATCACTGACAACTTTTAAATCAAGATTGGCTTTTTTTAAAAATGATTCTTTAGTTCAAAAGGAATTATTCGGGGGAGGGGGTTGGTTCTGTGACCTGTGCTCTACGGGAGGTCAGACTAGATGATCACTGGCTTCTTCTGACCTTGGATTTCTGAATCTGATGCGTCAAACTAGTGGTGTTCCTTACTCAGCTCAGCTGTGTGGTTATTGCAACAGTTGCAAGTGCATTTATGGAGACCCTGTTTAACTGTCTGGCTTAATCAGAAGGTTTTTTCTTGTACCAAAAACTAATTTTAAGCAACTAATCCTACATGAAAGGTTTGCTCAAGAAATGGTGGTAGCAGAGCTTTAAGAATGTTAAATCTTCAGTCAGAGTGAAAATTGAGACAAATTGGCTAAATAACAAATCATTTGTGGTTTAGCAGGGCTGTAACATAGTCTACAGAGCGAAGCTATAATGACAAGTGCAATTCAATACCGCAAAAAGTCACGAGGTTTTGAGACCCTGTGACGCTTAGTGTCTTTGTTCATTGGTCTGAATTGTCTGATATAACCTAATCCCTGTTATCATTTATTTATCTCCTAGGAATGCAGCCCTATGTAGTGTAAAATAGCTGCTGTTTAACAAGGCACGGTGACAACACACTAGTAAGAAGTCTCACAGAACTGTTCTAGATAAAGCTATTACTAAAATGCAGGCAAAGTAGTAGTTGGAAAATCTGAACCCGTCTCCAGATGAGGGTAGGAATTTTCACAACTCTGAGCCATTGCCAACAAGTCATGGATAAATGGAGAGTGAATAAGAATAGGAAAAAAAACCTATGTGCTGTACTAGTCTTCCACACTGAGGCAACAGCAATCCTGGCTCTTTACCGATCCTAATTAATTAGTGAATTAATGGAAAAGTTATTCAGTATCCTTTGGGAAGCTGTGCAGGGGTGGGTAGGGCCAAAGATATGTACAGTATTGTCATTCTAATTGCAAAGTCAGGGGCATGTTGTGTGGTGCACAGGTGAATTGCTCTGGCTGGAGCTTGGCCAGGGCTAACTGCTTCCCCAGTGTGAGATTGTCCTCTTGTTCCTCACTTTGAAAGGGGGGCTGTTACCTCCACCCAGATACAAAAGTAACTGATATGCCTGTGGAACATTTTCTCCCTGCTGCTACACGTGTCACTTCTGCCCAACATGCAGCAGCCCTTATCTAGAAGCACAGCTGGCTTTTGTCCATGCTGCTCACATAAAGAAACCCGCTGCCTTCATTTCCCCATGCTCTGCACTGCTGTGCAGCAATGGCTGGCAAAATCTAGGCTCCTCTCACTAGGCTGGGAAGCCCTGTGTTCCTCCCAGCCAGGGGCTGCATGTCCCAGAGCTGCCCTCTGGCTCTGGGAGTTTTTACAGGAACTGGGGCTTTGTGCTGGTTTTGGAAGACCTAGCAATATGCCCCACAACGAGGTGGTACCACTGCCCCAGGTAGAGTGAGCACGTGCACAGTAGGGACCAGCCCCAGTGGACAGCATTACATAAGAGCCACAACCAAAGGTCCATCTAGCCCACTATCCTGTCTTCTGACAGCGACACATGCCAGGTTACCCTAGAGGGAATGAACAGACCAGATAATCACCTGATCCATCCTCTGTCATCCACTCCCAGCTTCTGGCAACCAAAGGCTAGGGACACCATTCCTGCCCATCCTGGCTCATAGCCATTGATGGACCTTATCCACCAAGAACTTCTCGTTCTTTTTTTAAACCCAGGTATGCTTTTGGCCTTCACAACATCCCCTAGCAAGGTGTTTCACAAGTTAACTGTGTTGTATGAAAAAACTTCCCTTTGTTTTAAATATGCAGACTATTTCATGTGGTAAGCCCTAAGTCCTTGTGTTATGAGAAGGAGTAAATAACACTTCCTTAAAGTCAATTTTATTAATCTCCCCTCATAGAGAAGCTGTTTCATGCCACTAAACATTTGTTGCCCTTTTCTGTACCTTTTCCGGTTCCAATATAGTGTTGCTTCCCTCAACAAGAGGAAGTATCTGCGTGGGCCAGTCCCACCCACACCTACAGAGTCAGATCCAGGGCAGTTGGAGGGTGACAATCTTGGCCTCTTAAGTCAATGGCCCAGGGTTTCACCCTGAGCCTCTTGGCCCTGTGGTGAGTAGCATGTCTACAGCCAGTTTAGCCGTATTGACCCCAGCATGATTTGTAGTACCCATAGTGCTAGGTGCTGTCCGAACACAACAAAACAGTTCCTGCTGCCAAAATGTTTACAGTCTCTAAGACAAGACAAGGAGACAATGGTGAGCAGTGTGAAGGGCAGTGGTCTCAGCACACCAGCAGCCTGACTTGTCAAACTTTTGTAGGCCAGGACAATTTGAAGGAGTGTAGTAGTTAGGCCTGGTCTACACTTCCAACTTTGAGCTAGTTACATCACTGAGGGCTGTTTTGAAAAATGTCATGCCCAAGAATTCTTCCGTCAACCTAGCTACGGCATCTGAGGCATTAATTACATGGACAGAAAACCCCTTCTGTTGATGTAGGAACCATCTACCCTATGGGGCTATAGCTGTACACCATCGTGTATCCCTACTCTTAGTTTTGCAGGTATTTATGGGGAGCTTTTCCAAGCTTGTGGGGCAGTGTGAGAAAGCACCAAGGGGCTTATTTTAAAAATAACAAGGGGGTGATCAGAAGTGGAATTAGACATCTTGATACTGAATGAGACGATGGGGTGGGGATATGCCATGAAGGCCATAAGCAGGTGGCTACTGGTCTAGATGTGGGGCTTGCTTTTGCCTTTCCACTCACCCAAACCTGCAAAGCACTATGCCTCTTGTGGCACTCACACAGTCTGCAGGTCTGTCACATATTCCCCCACAACCAGCAAACTATCCATGCTGATTGCCTTGAGAGAGCATTGCCCCACAGAGTGCTTGGTAGAAGGGATGTTTGGCTACTGGCAGAGACAAGAGCCCCTTGGTTATAATCCCTACTCTTCAAGTTTCTGTGCCCTTCATGCTCACAGCCCTTTTGAGGAGAGAATAGCTATAATTCTCTGCTTCACAGCTGGGGGCGGAGGGGTGCATGAGTTCAAAGCAGAGACTAGAATGCAGCTCTGTAATGTGACCACCTCAAGGCTCGCTTTCTTTGTCACACTCTCTTTTGGAAAGGTTGGACTCAATCTTGTGAAACCCACCACAAATCTCCGTTCTGGCTTTAGCTTTTAAGAGCCTGTTGCTGCTTGCATGCTATTGGGTGTAGTTCAGCTCAAGTAACCGAGGGACATGCATTTAGACCCAGAGAATCCAAGTTCAGCCCCTGAAGATGACCCTCCCCCCGGGGTCCTGTTACACTGGGCTGTTCTGCTGCTAGACCATACAGAGCTCCCGGAGCCAGGGGGAGAACTCAGTGATCCTCACGCCCAGATTTCTAGCACTAGTTCACAAATAGTTGCAAGTTGTCACCCAGTGGTAAAAAGTGTATTGTAGCTCCCTCTATGGGCTGCTCCTCACAGAGGATAATAGCAAGGCTTCACCTGCAGTTTTTCTGATATTACTTGTATTGTGGTAGTGCCTGAGAGCTCACTGTGCTACTAGGGTGACTAGATGTCCCGATAAAATCAGGACTGTTCCAATATTTAACCCTTTGTCCTGTGTCCCCATCAATGTATGATCGGGATGACGTTTGTCACAATATTCAGGTACGGAGGCAAGTGGGAGGGAGGCACTGACTCCATGGGTGCTCCGGGGCTGGGGCATCCATGGGGAAAAATTGCAGTCAAGCTCCCTCATCCTCGCTGCCTTCTCCCCCAGGGCTGCATCCCCGCTCCTCCCCTCCTCCAGCACTTCCCGCTGCCTAACAGCGCTTTCTGGGAGGGAGGGAGAGGAGCGGGGACGTGGTGTGCTATGGGGAGGAGGTGGAGAAGAGGCAGGGCAGGGGTGGGACTTGGGGGAAGGGGGTGGAATAGGGGTGGGGCGAGGGCAGGAAGAGGCAAGCAGCCACCCAGCAGAGGGGAACTCGGTGCCCAGGGGTGAGTGGCGGGTGGGGAGAGTGAAGAGGCAAGTGGGTGGCAGGCCGGAGGGTGAAGAGGTGAGTGGGGGGCTGAGCGGGGAGGGAGCGGGACCTGGGGCAGAGCCTGCGAGGAGTGGGGGTGGAATGCGGGCAGGGCTGATGGCACCCCAGTGTGTCCTGATATTTTCGTGTGGTGATCTGGTCACCCTCTGCTACCCACTCTGCAAACCCAGAGTCCCTGCCTCTAATCCTAACTGTGCAAGCTGTTAGTGCGGTAGGTGGCTGTGCTGTGGATCTGAAGGTTCAAGATGGGGAGGGGGGGGGTAAAAATAGCATAAAGCCTGAGCCTGCTCCTGTTCATTTTCACCTCCCTGGCTGTGGCCCTAAGGAGCCCAGAACCACCCTCCTTGCACTAGCCACGTCGGCCTCTGGGAGGAGGAAGCTCAGCCTGGGGTAGATAGATGTCATTCCCAGCTTGGGTAGACAGACACATGCTAGCTCATACTGACGGTGGCCAGTGCCAGGAGCCCCTGAGGGAATGAACAGGTAATCATCAAGTGATCGATCCTGTCTCCCATTCCCAGCTTCTGGCAAACAGACTAGGGGCACCATCCCTGCCCATTCTGGCTAATAGCCATTGATGGACCTATCCTCCATGAATTTATCTAGTTCTTTTTTGAACCGTGTTATAGTCTTGGCCTTCACAACATCTTCTGGCAAATAGTTCCACAGGTTGACTGTGCGTTGTGTGAAAAAATACTTCCTTTCATTTGTTTTAAATCTGCTGCCTGTTAATTTCATTTGTTAACCCCTAGTTCTTGTCTTATGAGGAGTAAATAATACTTCCTTATTTACTTTCTCTGCACCAGTCAGGATTTTATAGACCTCTCTCATATCCCCTCTTAGTCATTTCTTTTCCAAGCTGAAAAGTCCCAGTTTTATTAATCTCTTCTCATATGGCAGCCATTCTATACCCCTAATCGTTTTTGTTGCCCTTTTCTGAACCTTTTCCAATTCTAATACATCTTTTTCGAGATGGGGTGACCACATCTGCACATAGCATTCAAGATGTAGGCGTACCATGCATTTATATAGAGGCAGCATGATATTTTCTGTCTTATTATCTATCCCTTAATGATTACCAACATTCTGCTCGCTTTTTTGACTGCTGCTGCACATTGAGTGGATGTTTTCAGAGAACTATCCATAATCACTCCAAGATCTGTCTCTTGAGTGGTAACAGCTAATTTATACCCCATCATTATATATGTATAGTTGGGATTATGTTTTCCAATGTACATTACTTTGCATTTATCAACATTGATTTTCATCTGCTATGATGTTGCCCAGTCACCCAGTTTTGAGAGATCCTTTTGTAGCTCTTTGCAGCCTGCCCGGGACGTAACTATCTTGAGTAGTTTTGTAACATCTGCAAATTTTGCCACCTCACTGTTTACCCCCTTTTCCAGATCATTTATGAATATGTTGACTGGTCCCAGTACAGATCCCTGGGGGACACCACTGTTTACCTCTCTCTATTCAGAAAAGTGACCATTGATTCCTACCTTTTAACCAAACAAACATGTAACAACATGTATTAAAAAAAAAACATGGGAGATGCTTGCCTGCTTCCGAGGGCCAAGAAAAGCCTTTAGCTCAGTCAGGCACCCAGGATGGAATCTTCAATTTCTATAAAATAGAACTGGTGGGAAAACATAGGACATTAAATCATGTGCCATGCATCCAATGCAGGCTAAAAATAACAGCAGGCTAATGGAGGCCTTTCAAGCAAGAAAGAGGAATAAAGGAGGAATCTCAGCTCCATTCTCTTCAATCTACACATGGGTGACCTGCCAGCCCTACTGGAACAGTCCCCCAAAGCTAGGAGTCCCACTGCACAACTCTGAGATAAAGGATAAAGTGCTGCTATATGTGGCTGATGTGGCCACACTATCTAGCCAGCCAGTCCAGAGAAACTCTGCCATAGCTGGACCCTACAGGTCACTCTGGGAAAACTTAGAACACAGACATTTCTGAATGAGCCCCACATCAACCAAACAAGAGTAGAACTGTGCTACAGAGCCATGGAGACTGAACACACTGTGCCATTGCACTCCACATTCTTTATGAAAATATGCTTATGAATCTGAATATGATATAACTGGAATATGCTTTATGCAAAGGGTCTCTTGTAAGGTATCATTACAAAGCCTATATTCTACTGTGTGTGTTCATCCTATTTGTTTGCATGTGTTATTTCTATGTCTGGAGTTAGGAGAATAAGATATAAACTTGTATTACTGATGTAAATATATTAAGTGGAGGCCATTAAGGGTGCTTCAGAATCAATGAACTGTAAATGGCTCTGTTTACCTGAGAACCTTCCCATCTACCTGTGGGCCAGCTCAGGAATAATGGAGGCTGGGGTCTCACAGGACATGTGATCATGTCACCTGATACTGGAATCCATCTTAAATATGGTACTTTTCCATTTAGATGGAGGGGTGGGGACCCAGAGAGACAAAAGATTCCCGCCTTGTGCCAAAGCTATAAAAGGGGGTGGAGCAGGACAAAGGGTCCCAGTCATGAGAATACTCCTGTTTACCACCTAAGATGTCTGCTGGAACTAACAAGGACTGCACCAGGGGAAAGGATTGGGCCCAGACTAGGAAGGAGTCTAGTCTGTGAAAGAAGTTTATTGGACTATCAGGGTGAGATCTTACCTGTAATTAGTTTCTTAATGTATTAGGCATAGACTTGTGTGTTTTGTTTTATTTTGCTTGGTGACTTACTTTGTTCTGTCTGTTATTACTTGAAACCACTTAAATCCTACTTCTTATACTTAATAAAATCACTTTTATTAATATGCCCAGAGTAAGTGATTAATACCTGGGGGAGCAAACAGCTGTGCACATCTCTCTATCAGTGTCATAGAGGGTGGACAATTTATGAGTTTACCCAGTATAAGCTTTATACAGAATAAAACGGATTTATCTGAGGTTTGGATCCCATTGGGAACTGGGTGCTGGAGGTAGGTAACCTGCTGAGCAGTTTTCACTTAAAGCCTGCTGCTTTGGGGGCGTGGTTCAGACCCTGGGACTGTGTTGCAGCAGGCTAAGGTGTCTGGCTCAACAAGGCAGGGTTCTGGAGCCCCAAGCTGGCAGGGAAAATGGGCTCAGAGGTCATTTCAGCACATCAGGTAACAGTCCCATGGGGGGTCTTTGTGACTGAACCTATCACACACACCTTCCCAGTAGGTCACAATAAATGCAGCAGGGGGCATCACACTGGCTCTCAAAGCACAAGAAAAAGCTCTGCAGGCTTCTATGCCACAAAGAAAACTGCATCCTGCACAAGAAGTTGCTAAAACTATTGCCCAGCTGCATACAGCCCACTCTGCTAGAAGGCAGGAATGTGATCTTGGGGTTTGCACTGCCTGGGACAAACCCTGACAGAAACCCTATCCCTGCAGTTCTGCAAACAAAGCTGTGCAGAGGCACTCTAGCACCAATGGTGCCCAGCAGAACCAGGCCAATTCCCCCTTCCAGTCAACCCCCTTGGAAGGACATTCAGCTTCTGGTGACATCCCAATGCTGCAAATGCTCCCTCAGGCACAAAGCACTAGAGCAGGGGGTTTCAACCTTGTTTTATTTGCAGACCCCTTTGGGAATCTTAGTCTGCAGACTGCCAGGGTTCATGGACCACAGGTTGAAATCCAAGTGCAAGCACAGTCCACTCCTTTGTGTCACCTCCAAAGCTGTAGCTGGCAGGGGCAGGCCATGGAACCCCACAGAACAAGCCAGCCCCCCACACTGGCAGGAGTGCTGGTGTGTGTGTGCGTGCGTGTGCACCATTGAACCAAATGGTAAACCCTGGATATGATGGAAACTACTTCAAGCCAGGGGGTGTGGTGGTCCCCCCCTCTACTTCCAGCACCCCAGTTCTAGCGCCCATGCACACTTAGGGTGACCAGATAGCAAGTGTGAACAATCAGAACAGGGGTGGGAGGGCAACAGGTGCCTATAAATGAAAAAGCCCCAAATATTGGGACTGACCCTATAGAATCGGGACATCTGGTCATGCTGGGAGAGACAAGTGAAACCCCAGGTGAGCCAGGTGCAGGTGGCTGGCAGAGTGATGGCACTAGGACACGCACAGCGGGGTCCAAAAGGGTGCGGGGGGGTGCCTCTGTGGCCCTGGGCCAGCGGGGGGTAGGTGGGGGTGGCATGTGCCACAGTCCCTCGCACTCATCGCGAAACACCCACCCCGGGTGGAGCCACAAACCTTCGCCTCCTGCCGCTCAAGGCTCGGCCAGCCGGAGGGAACCGGAGCAGCCCCGGCGGCTGCCTCTGGCGGGGGAGGAGCCGCGTCCAGTCCCCAGAGCAACCGCAGCTCCGCCCTGTACACACGGTCGCCAAGGAGCCTCCGCGGGCAGCCGGCGCGGAGCATCAAGCGCAGCCCCGGGCCCCCAGCGCAGCCCCCTCCCCGGACCCTGCCCCAGCGCAGCCCCAGCTCCAGCTCCGGGACCCCAGCGCAGCCCCCTCCCCGGACCCTGCCCCAGCCCCGGGACCCCAGCGCAGCCCCGGCCCCTGCCCCCCGCGCAGCCCCCAGCCCGGGACCCCCAGCGCAGCCCCCTCCCGGACCCTGCCCCAGCGCAGCCCCCAAGGACGCAGCCCCCAGTCCCGGACCCTGCCCCCAGCGCAGCCCCCAGCCCCGGGACCCCAGCGCAGCCCCCTCCCCGGACCCTGCCCCCAGCGCAGCCCCAGCTCCGGGACCTGGACGCAGCCCCCGCTCCGGGGCGTCCTGCCTGCAGCGCCATGGCCGGCCCGGAGGAGGAGGAGGGGTCCCCCGCGGAGGACGCCCCCACCTCGGATCCCCGCGTCCGACTGCTCGGGGAGCGCGTGGTGCGGAGCCTGCGGCTGAAGCCGGAGCGCTGGGAGCGCTGTGCGGGCAGCCCCGAGGCGCAGCCCCTGCTGCGGGGCTTCCTGGAGGGCGCCGCGGGGCAGCCGCCGCTGCTGCTGGTGACGCTGAGCCCGGCGGGGCAGCTGGCGCTCAGCACCGAGCTCCCCGCCAGCCCCGGCCGCGGCAAGGCGCTGTTCTTCCTGCGCAGGGGGCCCGGGCCGCTGAGCGCCCCGCCCGGCCCCGGGCAGCTGCTCTACGGGGACCTGCCCGCCTCCTCCCTGGAGCACTTCGCCGCCCTGGTGGAGGAGGTAAGGGGGCCGCGCCGCGGGGAGCCCCAGCGCGGGGGCGGCTGGATGGGAGCCCAGGAGCAGCCCCTTCCCCTCCGCGGTTCTGGGTCCTGGCGGCTGCCCCCCTTCTGGCCTGGCTCCCAGTCTCTAGCAGCCCAGGGAGCCAGCGAGGTGCCCAGCCTGGCTGTGCTAGGGCCCCAGGTCCCTGGGCGGGCCTGGCACCAGGAGGGAACCTCTCTGGTTCCCACCTTAGTTCAGAGTCTGTGACCCATCCCCACCCTCCAGGCTCTCTCCCCTCCGCCTGGCTGAGCCAGAGGTGGAGGCTGAGGAGCTGTAGCCTGGCCAAGCAGTGGGGTCTTTTAGCTCAGGGAGCAGCAGCTCATGCTTGGGGAAGCAGAGATTTCAGGGTCAGTCCCTGCTGTGGTGACTCACCCAGGGGTGTCCCCAGGGACACAAGTCACAGTGGTAAAAAACAAGTTGCTAAGGGGTTGTGTGCAATGTTAAGGTAACATCAAGGAGAACAAGTTGCTAAGGGACAACAATGCAAAACTGGAACACACACAACACAGTGTAACGTCTCGGTACATCAGCCTCACACATCCCTGTTCCCAGATACCATCCATTCCCAGAGAAAAGCTGCTCTACTCATCCACACTCACAGGCCACCCAGATTCCCTTAACTCTGCCATCTGTAAGCCCCAGGCTAGCCCAGAAGGGAAGTGTTTACAAAATCAAAACACACCTGTAGACAGGGCCTGTTTAATGCCAGTGTTCCTATGGGATTAATCTGTGTTTCTCATGATTAGCTTGAATCTGGGTTATTTCCCGTTTAGGACTTGTCAAGAATCACAACTAATTTGAAATCTTAATATTGTGAACTAGAATATGTTACCAGTATTTTTCCCAATAGAGGTGTCACCTAATGAATTTTTTAAAAAATAAACATTTATTTTTAATGTGTTCAGTATGAATTTAAGATGGGAAATCTACACAATGATAAGAGTGTATGTGGAAGTAGGTGTGAATGTGGCAGTATTTTGGAGTTGGCATTGTTATATTAAGACATTGAACCTTCAGCTCACAGTTGTAGGCTACTAACCAAATTGTTTTGATTTTGTGGGGTAGCATATTTGTTTATGTGGAGCAATATTACATCTCAGTCTATTTTATGGGTTCTGCAATTTGGTAAGTCGTAATTACACAGATTGCAGTGTTTGTGTGCTGTGACTTTGTTTGTAAATGGTGACAGGTAGCATATGAGAGGACTTGTAAACTCCAGCTGTTACGTAGAATTTTTTGGGTGTAATGAATAGTTTTAGATTGATGTCGCTGGGGCTCCTTTGGTCATGTGTCCTGAGCAGAGTGCATGTGCTGATCTCTGCGACGCATATTTCTTTATGTAGCTTTTTGTCCGGGAGATGTAAGCATTGTTTTGTGGCATTCCACGGAGGGTAGAGTTAAGGGTCTGACTGTGGTGACTAACTGAGTAGGACTGGTTGGCTGGGGGAATGGGCAGTGTGTGAATGAGAGAGAGAAGAGGAGGGATGTAGGTGAATGGCTTTGTGCTGTGTTTCCTGGCATTGTGCATTTGGGTTTTGCATCACTGTCTCTCAGCCATCTGAACTGTTTTTCACAAAGTGTCTTTTGTGTTTGAATTTCCTGGTTTTCTTGAAAATAGAGAGAGGCAGGCTCAAGAGGACTCAACCAAGGAGGCTCCTTCTCCTCCCCTGTGCAGTCACTTTGCACCTGCTGTGTGTGCAGAGTAGGGTGAAGCTGGGCTGGCACCAAGGGGCTGCATGGCTCCCCTGGGTGAATTGCACCAGGGGCTCAGTGCCAACCCCATAGATTCTTCTGGCACAGGGGATGTTTCAGGGCAGATGGAGGGCAGGAAGAGACAGGCCTGCACCCCAGGGATCCCCTGGTACAGTGATGCCCATAGGGACTACGGCAGTGGGAGCTAGGGAGGGCAAGCTAGGGCTGTCTGCAGGGCTGCTTGCTCTAACCTGCTACTGTGGCCTCTCTGTCCCCTGCCTGCCCCAGCATCACATCAGGGAGATGCAAAGCCTCCCCTCTCAGTCCCTGCACTGACTCAGGAACCCAAGGTGCTATAGAAAATCCACACGAATGACTCTTCTCTGATGTGAACAAACTGCACTATTGGGGTGAATCAGTCACTCACACTGGGGACAGGAGCAGGCCCTTCCACTAGATGAGCCCCCAGCTCTGTGGTGATGCCTCCTATGGGAACGCCTCTGCTTGTGTCACATGTGCTGCTCTTTGGCAGAGGGATGGAGCTGGGCCTGAAGGCAGTGCAGGAGCAGTGCAGAGCTGCAAGCAGAGCTGCTGAGCAGGCTGCACGCACCCTCTGCTGAAGATCTTCATGTGATTCTCTCAATCTTCCCATTCTCCTACTCTGCCCTGTCACCCAAGCCCTTGCTTCTCTGAAGGAGAGCGGTACCCAAGTGGAATGAACACTGGTCTTGCTGGCTAGACTGTCTTCAATGACCTGCAAGGAGGACTTGAAGGAGTCTGAAGAGCCTCTCCTTTTGCTGACCAGGGCACCTGACCAGAGCCCAGTGTAGCGACATATTTTCTGCTGCAGTAACATGTATGGCCCTGGCAGTTGGGATGTCACGCAATTAAGTTCACTGTTTTATTGGGGATTTTTCTTTCTTTTTTTCTTTAGTTTATGAATTAAAATTAATTTTAAAATGGGTCCTTTAAGAACTTTAGCAGCTTGTTAGACTCTGCTCAGTCATTGTCTATTAACAGAGAAATTGGCAGAAAGGTGAATCTTGAGAAAATCTGGTGCAATAATTAGTTGTTTTTGAAGATATAGATAGATGAATATATAGATATTTAGGAT
This sequence comes from Mauremys reevesii, assembly GCF_016161935.1. Lineage (NCBI taxonomy): Eukaryota > Metazoa > Chordata > Testudines > Geoemydidae > Mauremys > Mauremys reevesii. The sequence continues at coordinate 20,636,800 of NC_052637.1, forward strand.
TAATGGTAACTTTATCAATTATTTCTCATAATTGAAAGTTTCCCCTTCAGCAGAGGCTGAGGAATAAAGTTCTGCTCTAGAAAAACTTATCAAATGGCTGCCATCTCTTCTCATCGGGACTGAAGCCACAGGCTGCCCATAGCAAAGATAGCCAACCCCTGCATTCTGCTGCGCCTCTCTGCCTCCAGCATAGCTTCCCTCCAGTTGGGAACAGTGGGAAGAAGTGTCCATCTTTGGTAAGGGCAACTGATGACTTCAATCCTATTGAGAACAATTTGAGATGGTGACTATTTTGAGAAGGCCATCTTAACCAAGGGTGAAACCAACTCTTTGGACTTCACCTAGAAACCAATAGGCAGCCAGCAGAGGTCCCAGAGCAGTGATGTCATGTGCTGCTGCCAAGATACACTGCATTGTTGACCTACACAACGTCCTCATCTGAAAGAAACGCACAACCTCAGTACAGATGAAGATGGACAAGAGCCTTCCTAGAAGCTGCTGCTATATGATTATGATCATCTAGCAAGAGCTAGGATCCAATATCACCTCAGTCACAGTGGCTAATACAATCCCTGCCATATCTTCTGGTTGTTTTCTCCAACCAATAAACATTACCTCTGTCTTATTTGGACTGAGCTTCAGCCAGTTAGCTCTCATTGAAGTCCCAATCTCACCCAGACATCACAGAACAGAGGGCTGGTTTGAATCAGACAGATACACTGCTGGCTGTCAGCATACTGAAAGCACTGGTCTCCCATATCCTCATTAACCTTTCTAATGGCCTTGCACACAAGTGGAACAAGAGTAAAGACGCAGGGATCTTGCTGGGCTCCAGATGAGTGCCCTCAGTGATGAAGAAAAGTCCCCTAAAGCCACCTTCTGGAGGGAAAGGAGTCACCGGAGAACAACCCCATCTGCTCCTGTTACATTCTGCAGTTTAGGACCAATGATATTGAAAGCAGCTGGTAGATTTAGTCATATTAGCCTGGAAACCCAGTCTCCTTCCATCCCTAGGGTGAGATAATTTCTGCTAGAGCAGTTTCTGCTCTGTGCCCTTATTGACAAGGGTCAAAGAGACCTGAGACATCTAGGTGTTCTGCAAGTTGTTCTGTGTCTATAATCTTAACCAGAACCAGAAGATTAGACGCTGGGCAATTGTTAGCCAGAGTGTCAAAGTTAAGCGTTGGTTTTTTGAACAAAGGAGACACAACAGCTTCCGTAAGAGAAACTGGCATGCTGTGCTCCCTAGGCGTTGGCTATCTCTACTAGCAACAGAAGATCCAGTCCAATCTTGACACAGCATCAAGACAATAATGCTTTAGCTGAGCTCCAAGTAGCATATTTGCAGCTCTCAATCAGCACAGGATGAATACATGCTGTGGAAGTGACCACCACCCACCCTTCAGTAGAAAGTTGTTCTGGTGGAGGAACTTCACTGAGCACACAGCATGGGTGGATACAGAATATGATCCCATTGGATCACTTCTGGACTGAATGGAACTGGCCTTTAGCTTTTCAGCAAAAGCCACAGGCAGTATTGGGGAGGTCATGAAAGGCACTGTCCCCACAGCCGTCTGAACACCTGAGGTGTGCAACTGAGTTTAGCATGGAAGATCATGAGGCTTAAGAACAATAGTGACACAGGAACTATCTTATTTCAATCAAAAGATGGGACCACAGTCCAGGCTTTGGGATGGGATGTTAGGATGGCTTCCCCCTTAAGAAAACTGTCATCAAGGCCTGCAGCTGCCACTCTCCTGGCATATGAGAGAGCCTGCAGGAAGGAATCTCCAATGACAGGTGAAAGGAGCAGACACCAAGAGGCACTGAAGGATCCCCCATAGCCTAGATGAAGTTGGATTTCAGTTCCATAGAGTCACAGTTTGTGGTTTTTAACATACCCGGTGCTCAGACCTTTAACATGCTCTTTTTTAACGGCTGCCCACAGACTGAGCCCTCTTGCACGGAGGAGTTGGAAACCAATCCCAAATCCAGTAGAGACAAGGAACATTTTAAAATGACTAGTAAAAGGACAAGAGGCTAGAGTCATCCGTTCACCCACTCCTAGTTAGAGCCATGTGGGTGTAAAGCAGGCGGGCAGATCGTGAGTGATGAAGGGCTGTGTGGAATTGGCTGGGTCCCTTTTCTGTTCCTTTCCAGACTCTCAAATGTTTGGGGGTTTGAAAGGTGTAGAATATAAGTAAGAAATACTGTTTTGGGGTGTGGTGGGATTCCAACATCACAGACTTTCCAGCATAACTCCTGCTGAACGAGTAGCTTTTTATTTGGGAATAATCTTTTGATTTCTGAGCTCTTTGTTCTAGACACTGATAAATGCAGAAGCAAGGAGCAAATACTGCCTACAAGTGAGTTCTGGGGTTTTATAGCTAAATTGTGTCCTTTTGAAAGGTACTGAGCCTACAAACCCTCTAATTATCCACAAAACAGGTGGAGTGTTGAGGGCAGAGGTGCAGGCTTCTTCATAGGTGTCCCAAATATAAACGGCAAGGACTGCTACTGTGGGGTAGAGAAGAAGTAACTTGCTGTGGCTCATTCAGTCCTTGGAGACTGCTCCGACTGCCAACAGGGCTGACAATTATAATGGGTCCATTAGGAACCAGCCTGAACCCCCTCCATGCTCATTTCATGTGAACACATGGGATCCAGTTTGGTGGCTGGCTGATGAAAGGCTCCAGGGCCCGGGAGCTATTCAGTCCCATTTGGCTTTTTCTTCTTTATTAGTTATCTGCTGTAAACTGGTTTAATGGTTTATATTACAGGTAGTAGCACCAGTCCTGGCAAACCAGAAGAATCACCACAGCTGGCCACATGTGGTGTCACAGGACATTATGCGTCATGTCCACAGCCTGAAAAGTAACATTTTTGTGGTTATTGGTCAAGTAAAAGGGAAGACCCTGCTCCCTCTTCCAGCAGGCTCTGAGAGAATGGAGTATATCGATTGTGAAAATGAAAAAACGTAAGTGAAGTTTTGAGTTTTCATCTACTTTGCTTGCTGCGTGTTTGTTTTTATTTCTGTTAGGAATCCCATGCAAAAATAAGCAGGACTTTCCTCATTCACTGTCCATTCTCCTTGCTAGTCAGCCAAGGAAGTGAGGCCTAATACTCAAGCTGATGGCATTTCATGATAACTTTTGAAGATCACATCCAATCAGTTCCACAATTTCTGGGAACATTTGAAGTATCAGTGGGAAGAACCCCATTGATTTTGGGGGTAGTCAGGAAACCAAAATACTGGAAAAGCCTCATTTCCTTACTGTGTCCATTTGATGCTCTAGGCAGATGGGGATTGTGACATCACAGGTAACGCAGCCAGTCATCATTCACACCCTCTAGTTCAGGGGTGGGCAAACTTTTTGGCCCAAGGGATAGCTCAGTGGTTTGAGCATTGGCCTGCTAAACCCAGGGTTGTGAGTTCAGCCCTTGAAGGGGCCATTTAGGCATCTGGGGCAAAAATCTGTCAGGGATGGTACTTGGTTCTGCCAGTGAAGGCAGGGGACTGGGCTCAATGACCTTTCAAGGTCCCTTTCAGTTCTATGAGATAGGTATATCTCCATATTATAATTATCTGAGTGTAGAAATTGTAAGGTGGGTGTAGAACGGGATGGAGATTGGGATATAGGAGGGGGTGCGGGGCTGGGAATGAGGTGTTTGTGGTGCAGGAGCATGCTCTGGCTGGGATCAAGAGGGTGGGAGGGGGATCAGGGCTGAGGTGTGGGGGGTGGCTCAGGGGTGCAGGCTCCGGGGGGCACTTACCTCAAGAGGTTCCTGGAAGCAGCGGTATGTCCACTCTCCAGCTCCTGCGTGGTCACACGTCTCTGCTGTGCACTGCCTCATCTGCAGATGCCTCCCCTGCAGTTCCCATTGGCCATGGTTCCTGGCCAATGGGAGCTGCGGGGGCAGCGCTTGGGGCATGGACAGCATGTGGAGTGGAGCCTCCTGGCTGCTCCTATGTGTAGGAGCCAGAGATGGGACATGCCGCTGCTTCCGGGAGCTGTGCAGAGTGGCCCCCAACCCTACTCCCTGGCTGGAGCACTGGAGCGGGGCAAGCCCCAGACCCTGTTCCCCAGAGGGAGCTTGAGGCCTCAATTAAAATGGCTGGTGGGCTGGACTCGGCCTGCGGGCCATAGTTTGCCCACCCCTGCTCTAGTTCATTTACATACTTCAATCCTATTGGTTGAAATGCACCAGCAAAAAAAACCCTCAGAACTGAGGTGCTCTGACAGAATGGGGATGCGTGTGGGTTCAGGGCTGGAATAGTGGGAGCTGCTTCAGATCAGGAGCTTTATTGGAGTGAGGCTGGAGCTTTGCACTGTCCCTCCCGCCCCGCTAAGCCTGGCTCAGGCAAGATCATTTTACCTTTGTCCAGTCAAAACTTGTAATTTAGCTAGACAGTGCCCATTTGGTGCCACAGGTAGAGAGATTCCTTTGCCTGCGGCAGCCAGGGGGGACTGTGAAGGGGAGAGATGACCAAGGCAAGCAGCAGGGTTAGGGGTTAAGGTTTAAGTCTAGGGTTTGGGTTTCTCAAAGAAGGGAGTGCTGATTGGGTGAGTTATCTATGATGTCACAGTGCTACTGTTGAGGCTCCTCTGCCTGCAGCACCATATGGGCTGCCACTGGAAGTTGCTGATGTGAAACTGCTGAAGCAACAAGGAGAGGAAGAGGAGTGGCTTAGATTAGGTAACATTAAATGTAGGTGAAATGGCTACAGGGTCAGGGATAGAGACTGTGGTCCCTGCCATTCCCCCCACCTGCCAGCTCAGCTGGTAGCAGCAATGGAGTGTGTAACCCTCTAGACTAGTGGAAACAAATCCTGTTCCTCTTTATCATTTTCTTTGCCTCACCATGGTGCTGCTGCCTGTCTTGAGATGATGCATCTCCCTGCCTAGGGGCCTGTTCCCACTCATGTTGACTTCAGAGGGGCAGGATCAAGCCAAAGATTGTAACTGAGAAGTTCATTGATTGAATACTGCAGTGACAAGGCGCTACAGAGAAACCCAGGATAGACAGGCCCTGAGAGAAGCTGATCCCCAGAGCTGGCCAAGCAAAGGGAAGCCCAACTCTGCTCTATGGCATTTCTTTGGCTGTCTTTCTGTCTGTCTGCTACACAAAGACCTTTGAAGAATAAGCCCGTTTGGTGCTGCAGGCAGAGGAGCATTGTGACATCCAACAATTATCAGGAGCTGTGCTCCCCATTTCCACCCTTTTGGGCAGCAAGCTGGCACCTCCTCTGCTCCTTCAGCTTAGCAGCCACCTTGCATGGTTTCTCTCCTAACTGAGTCTAGTAAATCACTGGAGGCAAGATGGAGCAGGTTGTGCAAAGAGCAGCATTGGGAGAGATGATTCTGCTTGAGGCATAGTCTCCCCAATGCTCCTCCTGGGATGGGGGGCTCCACAGCACCCCCAACTGGGGAAGTGGCATACATGCCACAATCTTGTCCATGCTGTGCAAGTTCAGATACTAAACATGAGCAAGTCTCGTGCCAAGGGCATTCACATGTGCCTCAGGGGGTCAGAAAGTAAGATGTTTGGGTGCATTATTGTTTCTGACTGCCTTCCCTTGAATGATCAGGTACTGGTCACTGCTGGTGGCAGGATGTTGGCTTAGATGATGTTATCCACTATAAAGGCATTTTAGAAACTTTCTCCAGAATGAATTTACTGTACTATAAAAAAAGTGTGGGGATTTAAGATACACAGCACCTTGTGAAATAAATGTTGGCATCTGATTATTTTGCACAGGCATATCTTGTGCATTGTCAAACAAAAACCAAACTTCACAGGGAGACGTTGTATTTACTTTCTGCAGTGTGGAACTGGTGGATAAATCTCTCGTGCACGCCATTGAGTCAACAGTGATAGAATGGAGTTACCAGATCCAGGGAGCGTTGAAAAGAGAGTCATCAGAGCCACTTCTGCAAGGCAGCAACCCCAATCCAAAGGTGGAGTTAGAATTCTGGAAAAACAGGTGAGTTGCAGGCAGCCTGGCAGTGTATGTTTGTCAGTCGAAGCTCATGTTGCATGGAAGGGAAATGCTGCAAGCAGCCAGCACTACTCAGAGAAGATATAAAGACTAAGCAGTTTAAAGTTTATATAAAGACTCAAGATAGAGAAGTTTATTCAAGCTCATAAAATAACCATGAGCTGTGAAATACATAGGAAGTCACTGCTGGTGCAACTGGCAGTATTTCAACTGACCACCAGCATAGGGACTCCAAACCTAAGTGATCTTTTCTAAAATCCCCCTTCCATCACAGCTAAGAACAGGCGACACTGTGATGGGGACCCCAGGGTACAGCCTGGAACCGTGAGACTGCTCTGCCCCCTAAACTCTCCAGCCTGGACTATCTCTCTCAATACTTTGCTAGTGACAAGCAGCTGGTGCTGTTATCACTCAGCCACCAGCATAGAGACACACCCAAGTAAGTTGCATGAGTGCTCTCTAAGCTACTCGTGAACTGTAAAGTGGGAGACACCAGCAAATCCCTCCAGCACCCAGTCTTGCACCCAGACAATGTACCATCTTACACTGCTCAAGACCTTTTCTTGAACAGTGCAAACGTATTAATTAGTTCGCCACTTCGTCAAAGGATAGTGGACCATGCACCAGCCTTTGTAATCTGAGCAGATTCCCCAAGCACTTTAGATAAACTCACTGGTAAAGATAAACCATTAAAATAGGCTTATTAACTACAGAAAGATAGATTTGAAGTGTTTATAAGTGGTAGGCATAAAGGTCAGAGTTAGTTACCTAAGAAATAAAAGTAAAATCGCAGTCTAAATCCTAAACTCCATTAGTCTAAGCAAGATTTGAATCAAACAGCTTTTTTCACCCCACCGGATGTTGCAGGCAGGTTACAGTTCTTAATACACAGGCTGAATTTCCTTTTCAGCCTAGGACCAATCTCATCAGTTTGAAGTCTTTGTCTTCTCAGTGTTCCTGGTGCCTTCAGTGTAGGTGGGGGAGGAGAGAGGTAATTGTATGATGCTGCTGTTCCCTATTTTATCCCTAGAATATTAATTGGGAAATATAATATTATAATTTTTAGAATTAAAATAATTAAAAATTTAAAATAAATAATGGGATTGTAGCTATTAGGGAAAAATGGAAAAGTAGTATATTAAGCCTAAGAAAGAAAAAAAAGTGTGCACTACTGTCCTAGTTTGCTTTAACAAAAAAAAAAAAGAAAAAAAAAAAAAATAAAAAGAGAGAGAGTGGATGGTGGTGACGGGGGATGCAAGGATGATAAATTACAGCATGGATTTACGAGAGGTAGATCCAGTAGAATCCAACCTGGATTTTAGATTTTTAGTGAGTTTTTTTTTTAGATTTTTAAAGGGGTGTGGAGAATATATCTATGATTTTAGTAAGCGTTGAATGATACTAGAGATATGAAGAATTGGGGATAAAAATGAAAAGGAGGGGGTGGAAAAGAAAATGGCAGAGGGGAGGGAGCAAGGAAAAGGGGGAGAGGAGGGGTAGTATTGGGGGGGGGGGGGTGTCAGAGGGGGAGGGGTTACAGTTCAAGGTTCCTTTTGGGGTTTTTTTTTTTTATTATTTATTATATTTATTTTGCTGCTGGAGAGGGAAGTTTGAGGATGGGGCTGGATAAAATTTGGATGACAGGAAGGTATTGGATCAGGGGATATCAGGATCAGGAGAGGGGAGGGGGAGATTTGGATGACCTGGTAAACTGAAATATTGTGAAAGTATGAGATGAGTGTAGTAATGGATATAATAAATTATGAATATATTGACTAATAATTATAGCTTTTTTTTAGAGTAGGAAGGAGGAGAGGGAGGAGGGAGGAGGGAGGAGAGGGACCTAGAGGATGATGAGATGAGAGGATGTATATGATGTGGCAAAAAAAATGTGGGTCTAAAAATGCATTGCGGTTAGGGGATGCATTAGGTGGTAGGGACAAGGAAAGGGGTGCTATATATAAGCGTTGGTGAGACCTCATTTGGAGTATTGTTTGCAGTGTTTTGGTCTCATGTTTAGAAGGAAGAAGAAGAATGAAAAATTCAAGAAGACAAAAAAGAGAAATGATCGGAGAATGAGGAGTGGAAGATGAAAGGAGAGTGAAGGAGAGAGAGTTTGTTTTTTTGTTTAGAAGGATAAAAAGAAGGGAGAGAGGAGATATGATTGCACTATATAAATATATAAATAAATATCAGGAAGAGGGAAGGAGAGGGCTCAGTGCTAATGTGTGCACAAGGGACACACAAGGACATACGGAGTCAAGGTCAGTCAGGAAAAGAGAGCTTGAAGGCAAAAGGTCAGGGTTCTCAGGAGTGCAATACTGACAACACACCAAGAAGGAAGAAAGTGGGGAGGAAAGACTCTTAAGATTAATAGATAAGAGAAGTTTATGGATGGAGAGATGATGATAGGATAACGGGCTTCATCAAGTCAATTATCAATTGCCACACTGGTAAATACAACAATGGGTCAATATGACATGATAACCTTTTTCAGAGGGAGCTGGAGAGAGAGTCCTTGCGCATGCTCGGGGTTCAGCTGAGCCGCCATTTGGGGGGAAGGAATTTTTTCAGGAAGAAGATTGGGTGCCCTGCCTGTTTTTTTTTCCCTCCTCGAAAGGGGGGGGGGGGGGCGCTAAAAAGGAGTGGGTGGATCGGCTTATGTGGCCTGCATCTTGCAGGAGGTCAGACTAGATGATCATAATGGTCCCTTCTGATCTTGGATTCTATGATTCTATGATACTTTCAGTTCATGTCCCAGGAATGATACTGGCCAGGCATGTCCTGGTGGGCCTTGATGAGTCTCAGAGTTGAGCAGTCCCCATTGTGCGGTGCTTGTACAACTGTCTCTTGCAAAATTATAAATCTCTTGTTTACATTTCCCTGGCTAGTCAATGACTCACGATGGTCACTTAACGCCCGCCTGGGTGAGGGTCACCTCCTTTGTTGACACTGGAGAGTTAGCTGTGGGCATCTCCCGGACACACAATGTATTTCAGTAACAACCATATAGCAGTGTATTCATACATATAGTGTATTCATACACACTAACAATATACATGTTTTGACAGGACAATGGGTTTCAGCAGATCATGACCTTTCATATGGCACCTTACAAGGCATGCCTTGTATGAAATATCACAACCATATACAAATGATGAGTATGGGGGTTACAGGGTGCTACTTTGAGGTAAAGTGTGTCACAGACACCAGTAAAAGCTAATGGAAGCCTCTCACTGGACTTCTTCCCCTCTCTCCAAGAAACTCAAAGCCGGTTTTTGAAGCCCAGAACATGTTACATTTTCTGACAAAAAGGAATCCGTTTCTCTGCTTGCAGTGAGGGGTTAGAGGCTCCAGTAGCAGTGACAGACCCTGACTCAGGAATCAGACTTGCTACAAGCTGTTTTTATTTACAATAAACTCCAGTCATGCTCAGCCAACTCAGTTAAAAAAATGCAGAGCTAATTTCCTGTCCTCCGCCCCTCCTGTCTGGTACTTCAGGAGGGGCACCTGGCAGTTGGACTGCGGGCAGTCACTGACTTTGGCCCCTGAACTGGGCTTCCCCTTGGAATAAGGATTAGCCCTCACAGTGCTGAAGCCCATGAGAGCCGAGGAACTCCTATGAGCCAGCAGCCACGCAGGCTAGGTGTGAATTGCTCAGTGCAGATGGAGTGGAGATGGACATTTATTTGCCTGGGTTCAGCTGCTGTGATCTCTACCTAGAGCTCTCATCTCTCTTGCTTTGCTGTAGGTACGAGGACCTGGAATGCATTTACAATCAGCTGAAAACTCAGAAGGTGAGGAAAATGGCCGAACTGCTAGACAGAGTGCAGAGCAGCTACTTCCCAGCCTTCAAAGCGATGTTCAGAGATGTCGTAGAAGGTGAGATTTGGGCACCCTCTTTGCTTTACCTATGCTGATTTCATGGTTGGTCTTTTCCCCATCCCCTGATTTTTATACCTACAGTCCCAACACAACTGGTCTGCAGTGACATTGGTCCTTGATGTCCTAGTGAAGCCTTGGAGCCTGTGGGAGAGGGGTGCAGGGAGGGGATTGTTAGGAGGGGCATCTGGGAGGAGGAAGGGGCAGAAGGGTTAGAGGTTTGGGATTGTAGATGACCCTGCAGTTTTGGTACCATACTGGGACCAGTTTGGTTACTGGTCTGTGGATCCAGAAACGTCCCCAAAGTCATGGAGAGGAATTTTGGGATTTGTGCCACCTTTAATAATAATCTCCTATTAATCCAGAGTGCCTCATCCTGATGGATTAATGTCACCTTCTACTACAGTATAATCGTGGTGGCTGCTTTACAGCAAGCCACAACCCTTCACAACAGTTTAGGGCAGGAAATGTTGAATACTGCATCCAACTGGAACTACAAGGGGAGTTTTCATTAGACTACTTATTGCCCAAACTGGAATTTAGTCTGGACACCAGGGTTCACACCCCAGTCTTGTGAAAATAATAGTTTGCAACTGCTGTGGGCAGAGCACCCTTTGGTCTGAGGATATTAAGGCACTTGATAAAGGTGGGAAAATATTGTTCTTCCTGGTTTCCTGAGGCATCATCGCAGATGTGGAAAGCTGATGTGACATGCCCAGGGTCACACAGCAGGTCAGTGGCTTGGCTGAGTAGAGTCCTCTGCTCCTGCACAATCTCCAGGAAAATGCAATGGGTCTGAGTGCAATAAATGGTCGGGTCCTTGGTTTTATGTTTCATCTGAAAAGAGTGTCTTCTAGCATTATGTTGGACTGGATCAGAGGGAACATCCGTAGAATCCCTCCATACAGCTCCTGGGATCTCCTTCAAGATCTTCCACCCAGTACTGACCTACTTAGGTCATAAGATCTGACAAGACCATTGTCCTGATTGGTATCACTTCTAAAGAAGACATGAAAGATTAAAGCCTGGGTTAGTGTCCTCTAGGTGATGCAGGGGATTAACGTTCCAGCCTTTCTCCTCCTTATTTTGCCCTCCCGGTGCATTAACACTGGAACAAGAGGAATTACTCCTTTGGGCAGACAAAGGACCTTTGCCCAGACAAAGGACCTTTGCCTCCCTATTTAAATCAGAATTATAAGCATGTTGACACATTTATTCGGAAATGTTGTCATTTTACAGAAAAAAAAGAGAGTAGTTTCTAAGAAGTTTTCTACTGTGTGTCTTTGAGAAGCAAAATTACAGCCAAGCAATGCAGAAGTTCAGTCTTCTCAACTCTGCAGAAGTTCAGTCTTCTCAAGTAAGCTATGCCCAGTGGAATTCAATCCAGCCCAAACAAAATCCTGAGAATTTACTGTGGTTTCCTTCATTCAGGGGCGGCTCTAGGCCCCAGCACGCCTGCGGAGGGTCCGCTGGTCCTGCGGCTTCGGCAGACCCTCCGCAGGCAAGCTGCCAAAGGCAGCCTGCCTGCCTTGCTTGGGGCGGCAAAATGCCTAGAGCCGCCCCGCTTTCATTATCGGGGAAGGAGGAATCTCTGAGAAGGCCGTGAGGGCTAGCTTGATAAGGGGGATTTAGACTGTGTGTTACAGCGCTTAAGCCCCGCCCCCTCAAAGGAGCTTCAGTGCCTAAGTCTGGACCAGAGGTAGGGGCTTCCCTCTGCTTGGGATTCACTGCTATTCAATCTGCTCCTGGAGTTAGGATGACCTTTCTTAAGCACCTTTGTCAAGAAAAAATGAGGAGGTGTGGTTGGTACCTCTCCCACCATACCCAATAGTTTGAGCACTCTCTCAGATTGTGGGATACCTGGTTTCAGTAGGGAAATCAGTGCTCAAATTGATCAACTCCCTGCAGAGTAGGGATTTGAACCCAAGTCTCCCACATCCCAGCTGAGTGCCCAAACCTCTGGGATGAGAACTTCTGTTAAAGTTGTGCCACTTTGTACAAAATATTTAAATATTCATTTGGGCCAAAGAGAGAGAGAGAGAACAGGAGATTGACCCAATGCTTAGAACACTCACCTGGGATGTGGGAGTCTCAAGTCCCAGTCCCTGCTTTAATGTCTAGTTAAGCATTTTATACAAGGTGGAACAGTTCCAACAGTGAAAGTATTAGAGAGCCATAGGCCAGATCTACATTACAGATCTGTATATTGGTATAACTATGTCACTCAGGGGTGTGAAAAATCCACCCCCTGAGCAAAGTAGTTATACCAACCTAACCCCCCCATGCAAACAGTGCTAGGTCACTGGGAGAGCTGCTTCCATTGACATGGCTACCGCCTTTCAGGAGGTGGATTAACGTCCCGTCGGCATAGTAGTGTCTTCAGTAAAGCACGTTGGCTGCACAGCTGCAGTGCTGTATGTGAAGACAAGCCCATAGAGTGGAATTTGATCCCCATCCTGTGTGTGTGCCCAGTGGTGAGCTGGAGCTGGTTCCCACAGGTTCCCAAGAACTGGTTGCTAAAATTAGACCTCCGTGGAGAACCGGTTGTTAAAGGGCCAAGGGGTGGGCAAAGAACTCCGGTCCGCGGGCCGGACCATCCTGTTGCTCCCAGGATTCCTAGCTGGGGAGGCTGAGGCTCCCCCGGCCCTTCCCTGCTTCCCCCCAGCTGCAGCGTGGCCAGCCGCCGGCATCAGCTGGGCAGCTCAGCTGAGCTCCCGAGTTGTCCTACTGCTGCTTTTTGAGAGGCCCGGCAAGGTATGGGTGGGGTCCTGCTGCAAGCTCCAGGGCTGGCCAGAGGGGAGGGGAGGGGGCAAGTGGGGCAATTGGCTCAGTCCCTGCAGGGGCCCCTGGCCCCATAAGGATGTCTCCTCCAGGCCCTCCCCCTCTTTCCCCACCCCGCAGAGCTGCAGGGTGGCCAGCAGCTGGGCAGCTCAGCTGAGCTCCTGAGTTGTCCTGCTGCTTTGAGCTGCAGGCAAAGTAAGGGGGAGGGGGCTGCAAGCTCTAGGGTTGCCGCGGGGGCCAGTGGAGCAATTTGCCCCAGGCTCTGCAGGGGCTTCCGGCCCCACGGGTATGTCTCCCCTTGCCCAGGCCCCTCCCCCACTTAAATCAGAACTTTTTATAGGGAACTGGTTGTTAAGATTTTGGCAGCTCATCACTGTGTGTGCCCTCACCATGGGGCTGTTGGATAAAAGGGGGCTGGTGCTCCAGCTGTGCTTTGTGTGGGGCCTGACCTGGTCGATGTGTTTGAAGGCAGCCTCTGAGCACATTGGCCAGGTTGGGCCCCATGAGTGAGATAGGTGGGAAGACTAGGGGATTAAGTGAGAGTGCGGCACAGAGATGCTGGGCAATTCCCGGACTGAGGCAGCTATGTACATGCCCAGCTGCCAAAATGTAGGTACCTTGGAGACTTTACCAGTGTAAACATAGGTGCCTAGTCAATTAGGCACCTTTGGAGTTAGGTGGTGGCTGAGCAGGATATTGTGAATGTCAGTAGTGCTTAAAGGTTGGACTTTGCCAGCTAAAGAGGCAGTTAGGTACCTAAGTTCCCCCTGTGAATCTGGCCCTGATACACCACCTGTTTCGAGACCAACAGTAATCTATAGCCCTTTTCAACCAAAACAACCAGTACCTTCTGAGAACTTCGGTGTCACTAACCCTATCAGCTCACCAAAGCCAAGGCACTTTTCTCCTCAGCAGCTGCTGCTGCTGCAGAAAGTGGGCTCCCATCTGTAGAGGTTTCTTTTTAAGTTCGTAGCAAAATGCAACTCTGCAAAAGAGAAGTCCTGTTCTTTGAAAGCATCTTTAGTGTGGATGAGACAGCACTACATTCCACTCCACCTCCCACCACAGCCTTCTTCATAAGGACAGAGACTTGCTATTTGCCTTGGGTAACTCCCCTGAAGTTGAATAGAGGAGGGATTTTTTTTTTTTGATTTTGAATTCTCTTTTCTTTCTAGTCAGTGCCAGTGTTACACTGTCTGGAGTGGCTCACGTCTGTATGTGCCAGCCTCAGGGCAGACTGTTAAAAAGCAGTGCAGAAACCCCAAACTGGCTGCACGTTCTATAGTTAGATTTCACCAACCCAGTAACCAATGTGAACTTTTAAAGCACTGTAACAGCCTTACCATGGAGTCACAGACAGTCCCCTTGAGCTTTCCAGTCTCACTTGCGATCCAGGCAAGCTGGACTATGTGATAGATGGTCACTTTACACCAAAAAACACAGCAATATTCAGGATACTCCCAGTCCCAAAGGACCAGTCACTTACCCCAGGTCAATTGTACTCAAATCTCAAACCGAAGACAATGCCCATAGCTAATCCTGTAATAAACTAAAGATTTATTAACAAAGAAAAGAAATGAGAGTTATTTATAGGGTTAAAACAGGAAATGTACACACACAAATGAGTTATGAGTTATGAGTAGATGCTTCTCTAATAAGCTGCTGGGTATGTCGTTTAGGGCTGACCCAGGCCAAGCAGCATGGGGATCTCTTGCTTATGGTTAGGAATCTTTGCCCCTTAGAGTCCAGACAGCATAGAGAGAGACTCAGTTTCTCCTTGTCAGAGATTTTTATCCCCTTCCCCCCAGAATCCATCTGAAGGGATGAGTTCATGTGCAGGGCTCCCCTTCCCAGAGGGAGTCAGGAATGCAGTAAACAAGGTCTCTGTCCCTTGATGCTGCACAATGCCTCACTTGCCTTCAGTGGGCCACCTTGTGTGCAGGACGAGCACTTTACCTTAATTAATGCTGCTTTTCCTGTTTGGTGAGGTTTACAATGCAAACGCTCAATATAACTTCATACCATGGCATACAGATATTATAAGTAGGATTAATACATGCAGCATCCTAAAAGCATTCCATAAAGTCTAAACACTTTCTTATCGTGCTAATATCTATTTTAACTATATTAACTCACAGGTGAACCAGACTGGTTTCTGGCTATGCATTTGTCAGTGTTCAGTGAGGTCTGCCAGAATCACAGCCAGTATCTCTCACTCCTTCATAATGATTCTAACTGTTAATAATGTTAGAGCAGTGATCCCCAATCTTTTCGTCTGGCAGGGCCAGACGAAGGACAGTGGCGGCCATCGAGCATCTGCCGATATGCCGCAGAAATTCGGCAGCGACGCCTCTTGATGATGTCACTTGTTGGCGGCAAGCGGCGTCATCGAGAGGCGTCGCCGCCGAAATGCTGCAGAAATTCAACGGCATTTTGGCGGATGCTCGACCGCTGGCCAGGACGTGGGCGCATTTAGATGTCCCCGCGGGCACCATGGCACCCGCGGGCACTGCGTTGGGGACCCCTGTGTTAGAGAGACAAGCTGGCTGTTCTAAATTAGTTGTTTAGGAGAGTAATACTTGAAGAACTAACACTCTTGTATCCATTGGCAATCAGATTTATAGCCTGCAGAACTGTTTTTTGTAGAGGCTTCTTCGCTAAGTCTTATTTTGTAAGCAAGTAGTTTTTAAGTGAGGTGAAACTTGGAATACACAGTCAAGTTAGACACCTGAAAGGGGTACGGTAATCTGGAAAGGTTGAGAGCCACTGCTCTAGACTAACCTAGGTTAGTAACATTCAAAGGCACAACAGTTATGGCTTCCAGGCTTTGGGGTATGTTAGGTGCATAGCGATCCTAACTACTTCATAAGCAGCTTTTGTGTATTTTACACTGGTAAAACTGATGCAGAAACAGACAGAAGTTGGCTCTATTCAGAGTCCTAAGGAGTAACAGCGTGTTGGGTTTTTTTGGCTGTGTTTTCTGTTTCCCTTTGCTGTTCATTTTTCCAAATAAATTGGCTTAATTTATTTTGGGAGCTGAGTTTTTGCCTGTGGGTGTGAAATGACATCAGAGATAATCAGAGCCCAGGCAATAGCTGCATGCTAGGGAGGGACAGACCTCACCTTTCATGTGTGCTGTTTATTTTCACAGCTTTGACTGAGGCCCAGGATATTAACCTGCACCTGACACCTCTCCAGCGCGGCTTGGAGGAGATAGAGAATGTTGAGTTTAATGAGGTGAAGCCATTGATCAGTCCCTTGCTCCACATGGTTTGTTTAATTTGGGCCACATCCAATTACTACAACACGCCTGCACGGATCATAGTGCTGCTTCAGGAAATCTGCAATCTTCTCATCCAACAAGTAGGTGGCCTGGACCCTTTAAACCACTCCCCGAACCCCAGAACTCAGTTAGAAATTTCTATCTCAAGGCTTCCACAGATGGGGTAGGTGTCAGGGTCAGGATACGCCCCATTTGCAACACTGCACCTTGGCCCTAGGTATCAGCGCTTTCACATCTTCCACTAGACGTGTCTGGGATTTCTTTCACGCAGGCACTTGATTCTGCCAGCCATGTAGTGTCTGGGCTGCACATCCATCCATGTTAGACATGAAAGCCATCACAAACCACTGTGCCCCCCCGTGCCAGAGCTCACGTTTGCTTAGAACAGTTTAGAGAAATGTCAATACTGCAGTGCTAATGCTTTGCACCAAAGAGAGTTGCTCAGTCATTTGGCTTTTATCTTGCATCCCATCTGTCCTTCAGCTGCGTTTTTATCCACTTAGACATATGCTCCCTGCACTTCCATGAACACCCACAATCCCAAGCCTCTTATTAATGGGTGGTGGCACTTCCATAGCATGGTCACCCAGGTCACATGGAAGCCTCTCTCTGGGGTTCCATGTGGTCCGAGCTTTGGCAGGAGGCCATGAGCAGGGCTAGCGGGTTTCTGCTGGATTCTCAGCCACAGGAAACCACACAATCACTGCAGATAGTCCCCAGTAATGCTTGCCTTTCCCCTCTGCACCTGCCCCCCAGGGGATTCCAGAGGCAGCAGCAGCTGGGGGAGTTCTGTGACGATACCCCTTGCCTCCTGTGGATCTCTTCAAGATCTGATGGTTTAAGAGCAGAATCTCCGGCCTCTATGGGGCACAAACTCTCCCATGTGTTCAACAGAGGAATGCTGAGGGAATCTGGGAGTTTCTGATTATGGCATTTGCACACACCCCAGTTTGTAGAGTCTGCAGCTCAGAGCACAGTGAAGTGCTCAGAGCTCTGCTTGGTGTTGTATAAATAATAATGATCAAGCCCCCAGCAGATTGCAATGAAAAAGCCAGGTGAAAACAAAGCTTATGGCATCACAGAGTTCATTACACAGTTTTGTAAAACAAAATGGTAGCTGGCCCGTTGGCTCTCCACAGGCTTCCTGGACTCTACAGCCTGAGGGGAAGGCTGCTGCTTCTCCAGAGGGGGAAGGAGCTCCCCTCCCCCTTTAGCAGTCAGAGGCTAAGTAAGGTTTGCCTTTCCACCCCGTTGTGGAGCCATCAGTCCTGAAACCAAGTGAGAGGCTAGGTGTCAGAGCATCACCTAGAAAGGCCTTCTAGCTCTCTCATGCTAGGACTGGGTTCTGGGCTCTGGGAATAGTCCGTGGAGTTGGAGTTCTGGCATCTGTGTTCATGGCAGGCAGGAGTTGTGAAAAGGTGTCCCTGGATTTCATCCCCAGATCTTTAGATTTGCTCAGGAAAGCTTTTTAAAAAAGGCATGTCATCTCCTCATCCCCTGAGGCTCCCCCATATAATGATTTTTTTAAAAACATTGTTTGGCTTGAGAAAAAATGTAGCCAGCCCAAAAACCCAACCTGACCCTCGGGGCAGCAGAACTTCAACTCTGGCTCTGTCATCATAGGCCTGGAATTACCTGACCCCAGAAGACATTCTGAAGGGGGAAGCAGAAGAAAGTCTGGGCAAAGTGCGGGAGGTGCTCGCCATCCTGAGTTATTTCAAGCAGACGTTTGAAGATAGACGGGAAAATCTCCACACATACTTTAAACCAGGCCAAGGAGTGAAAGAATGGGACTTCCAATCCCTCATGGTGTTTGCACGGCTGGACAGATTCCTAAGAAGACTTAAGATGGTGGAGGTGAGTATTTGGTCTTGAAATACAGTGAAACCCGAGACAGCACTTTGCAGAGATAAATCCACTTACGACAACAAACCCCTTCATCCACCTTGTAGGTAAGGAGCCTTCTCATTTTTCCAGTCAATTTTCTGCTAAGTGCGGCAGGGGCATTGGTTGCACCATATCCTGGCTAAAGAACATGCGGAATACACACCTGGGTCCCTATCTCTGGGCTGGTGTTGGTGTTTTATTCACTCCAAAGAAGCAGAGCCCTCTAAAGGGAAATGTGTGGCACGTACTGGGCTTCCCGGCACACAGGAGCTAGAAATCCATCAGCCCAATCTCAGTCCTGGGGCTGTAGGTGCCCCTCAACAGCAGGGCTGCCATCTGTCTGAGTGTTCCCAGGATCGTCCCTTTATTTAAGGTAGCTGTCCCGGGAAATCTTACGGTGCTCAGTACACACTGCCAACTGGCCAGGTCTGTGGGCTTGGGATCGTCCCAGATGTCCTGGTTTTGGTACTTCAAAGGTGCAACCCAATTCAAGAGCCAAACCCCCTGCTACAGCCCCAGCCCCTTAGCCAAGCCCCCTGCTACAGCCCCAGCCGGCTCTCCCCCCTGACCAAGAAACTGCCTGTTCCAGCCCCGCATAGCCCCACATTAGCTGTGTATAATCTAAATTTAGGTGAGATGTTTTTGTCTAAATCCATCCAGTCTGTGGAGGACCCCACAAGCCTTGTGCCCCATGTCCCCACACAGTGCTAATCCCCTGCTGGTGTCCTTGGCCTGCGCTTCACAGCATTGAGTCAGAGGGTGCTAGGCAGGAGTTAGTACCCCCTGAAATTCTGTATGGGCTCAGTTGGGGATGGTAGGCAGCCCCCCATCACACTGCTGCTAAGAGAGCCCAGAGCTGCAGCTGCCAGGCAATGGCCTCTGGAGAGGCTGGAGCTGGGTCCGGGAGCCAGTCAGTTCTCTTCATCAGCAGCTGAGCAGCTCTTCCAGGCTCCAGCAGCAGCTGCTGCTCTTCCCATGCTCCCGGCAAGAAGACTGATGTGGACGCTGCCAGGTCCCCTTTTCGACTGGATGCCTGGCAACCCGACCAACTGATGATACTGTGGCTCAATAGCGTCACTGTGATGGTGCGTGACTCACCCCTGAGGCACCTCCTGCTGGTTGTCCAGGGAATTAGCTCTTCCAGCCTCTGGAGCGCCCTCTGCAGGCCAGTGTCCCGCTGCCACTGGCCCCCATGTCCCTCCCAGGACCCGGTGCTCCTTGTGTTTGGGGTGCTGCCCCCTGGCAATACCCGGCAGTCTCAGGGTCTCCCCACCCAGGGGAACCCCCAACCCTCTATCCCCACCTTGTCTCAGTCTGGGCTACTGCCAGTCACCATCTAGCCTCCGCTCCCTGGGGCAGACTGCAGTGTAAAAGCCACTCATCATAGGCTTTCTTCTGCCTCCCAGTACCTCTATGGGCCTTGGACCAGGCCCTTCAGCCTGGGGAGTTGCCAGCCTGGAGCTCCCCTGCTCGTCTGGCTCTCTCCAGCCTTGCTTCACTTCCAGTACCCTTACTGCAGGCAGCCAGGCCCTGCTCTCCCCCAGCCTGGAGAGACTTATCCTGGGCCTCTGGCTCACAGCCTTTTTATACAGGCCAGCTGTGGCCAGATTGGGGCATGGCCCAGCTGCGGCTGCTCTGCCAATCAGCCCAGATTTTCCCCTGCCCCAGCCCCCTGCCAGGGCTGTTTTAAGCCCTTCAGGGCAGGAGCGGAGTAACCACCCAGCTACAGTCATGCGTTTTCAAAGTGTGGTAGGCAGAGGTGAAAGTAAGCCGGTCCGGTCCGGCGTACCGGCAAGAGCCAGTACGCCGTGCTGGACTGCATCGACTTCCACAGCGGGGATTGAAAGGGCTCTGGGCTGTCCTTGGCTGCAGGCAGCCCAGAGCTCTTTGAATCCCGGCCATGGCTCTGGCGGCCGGGCTGGGGCCAGGATTTAAAGGGCTCTGGGCTTCCCTCAGCAGCAGGAGCTCTGGGCCCTTTAAATCCCTGCCCCAGCCCCGCAAAGCTCGGGGTTCCCCCTGGCAGCCAGAGCCCCGGGCCCTTTAATTTGCCCCTGAGCCCCGGGGGGCTCCCAGCCCCCTCTGCAGCTGGGAGCCCCTGGTTGATTTAAAGGCTCTGGGTCTCCCAGCCACAGCTGGTTCCCCAGGGCCTTTAAAACTTGAGAGGCAACACCTCTTCCGGATGAGGCCATTCTCCCCTCAGGACTCCAGCAGTACCGGTAAGTCCTGTAAATTACTTTCACCCCTGGTGGTAGGGACAAAGGTATGCTAACTGCACGTTACAGTGCTCGATACAAGTCGGGAGAAACAAAATGAGAGGGCCTTCAGGGGAGGGAGATTTCCACCACTGCAATGCACTATCACCTGCCAGCTTCAAACTTGATGGTGGGCTCCTGGAACAGTGCATGACATGTATCTAGCTCTTGGCTCTGCCAGGCCTACACTGTATATATTCATTCTGCCTTTACCTGTGTTGTGGTAGTGCCTGGAAGCTCTAGCCTGGGATCAGGGCCCAGTGTGCTAGGAGCTGAACGGAGATGCCATTCTGTTAAGGATTTTCATTCTTTGACACACATATGTATATTAAGAAACTTTTCACTTCACTTTTAAGGGGACTCTCTTCTTTCATTGCTGCCCCAGCCCGAGGTTAGCATTTGCCTCATTTTAGCTAAAGGACAGTTTAAATTAGAACATTTTGTTCTCACTACCTCTCAGAGGATATACTGCAACTGAATACAAAGTACTATTGATTGCAGCTGAGCTCACTGCATTTTTTTTATGCACCCCATTTAATTAACACTGCAGAAAACTCCGCAATCACTAATGTCTATTTTAAAGCTTTTCAGAATGATGTTTTCCACTAAGTGCTGGTATGCAGTAAACCAAATTACCCTGGTCATTCTAACAAGACAAACATAAATAAAGACGTTAGTAATTACAATTCATAATGAGAACAATAGGAACAATGAAGTAATTATGCAACGTAACTGTGCTAAGGATCTGGTGCACCATTTGCTCGTTGCTTAGATGCTAGGAAGGTGGGAGCTAGAAAGAAAACAGATTTTTCAGCTGCAATTTTCATTTTGTGGCTGCAGATAACTTAGGTTTTTTTGGTTTAAAGTTGGGCAATAGTTACCAACGTGTGCCTCATAATATACCCTTCAAGGTGCAGCGAAAGTGGCATGGGATCTGTGATCTGGGTGAGCACCCTTCCCAATTATACTCAGCTTTGCATGCATTGTGAGGTGCAATTAAATTTGTCCTAGGCCTCATCATAATTAAAAACATAATGATCTCCAGCCTCTTCATGAGGAAATCCACAGGAAACTCCAGCGTTTCTTTTTTCTTCCTTCCTTCCGTTTTTTTTCCTTTCATTCCCAAGCAACCCTACTAGAACAGTGTGAGATAGGACTTTTGTCTGTGTATTATTATTTTTACCTTGAAGATATTTGACAAAATTAAAATAGATTGCACAACAGCTGTAATAGCTATTAAATGTGGGTTGGCAGATAGATGTCCTGGGAGAGAGGCTCATTTCTTTCCCTTCCCTTCCACTTTGTCTTTGTCCTGTTTTAAATTGTACCAATCTAACGAATCTGCTCTCTCACTGAAATAGCACTCCGATAGCATGCATTCTGCAGGCAGTGCAGGAGGGATCTTTGAAAGATCCAGTTTAGTTAAGTCATTGTGGAGAAACTAAATGAATTATTTGCGTCAGTCTTCTAGGCTGAGGACGTTAGGGAGATTCCCAAACCTGATTCGTCTTTTGTAGGTGACAGATCTGAGGAATTGTCACAGATTGAAGTGTCATTAGAGGAGGTTTTGGAATTAATTGATAAACTTAACAGTAACAAGTCACTGGGACCAGATGGCATTCACCCAAGAGTTCTGAAAGAACTCAAATGTGAAATTGCGGAACTATTAACTATGGTTTGTAACCTGTCCTGT
This sequence comes from Mauremys reevesii, assembly GCF_016161935.1. NCBI lineage: Eukaryota > Metazoa > Chordata > Testudines > Geoemydidae > Mauremys > Mauremys reevesii. The sequence continues at coordinate 20,658,579 of NC_052637.1, forward strand.
AAATCAGCTTCTGAACCCAGTGACTGGAAGATAGCTAATGTAATGCCAATATTTAAAAAAAGGCTCTAGAGGTGATCCTGGCAATTACAGACCAGTAAGTCTAACATCAGTACTGGGCAAATTAGTTGAAACAATAGTAAAGAATAAAATTGTCAGATGCATAGAAGGATATAAATTGTTGGGCAAAAGTCAACATGGTTTCTGTAACGGGAAATCATGTCTTACTAATCTATTAGAGTTCTTTGAAGGGGTCAACAAACATGTGGACAAGGAGGATCCAGTGGACATAGTGTACTTAGATTTCCAGAAAGCCTTTGACAAGGTCCCTCACCAAAGGCTCTTATGTAAATTAAGTTGTCATGGGATAAGAGGAAAGATCCTTTCATGGATTGAGAACTGGTTAAAAGACAGGGAACAAAGGGTAGGAATTAATGGTAAATTCTCAGAATGGAGAGGGGTAACTAGTGGTGTTCCCCAAAGATCAGTCCTAGGACCAATCCTATTCAACTTATTCATAAATGATCTGGAGAAAGGGGTAAACAGTGAGGTGGCAAAGTTTACAGATGATACTAAACCGCTCAAGATAGTTAAGACTAAAGCAGACTGTGAAGAACTTTGAAAAGATCTCACAAAACTAAGTGATTGGGCAACAAAATGGCAAATTAAATTTAATGTGGATAAATGTAAAGTAATGCACATTGGAAAAAATAACCCCAACTATACATTCAATATGATGGGGGCTAATTTAGCTACAACTAATCAGGAAAGAGATCTTGGAGTCATCGTGGATAGTTTTCTGAAGACATCCACGCAGTGTGCAGTGGCAGTCAAAAACGCAAACGGGATGTTAGGAATCATTTAAAAAGGGATGGAGAATATCTTATTTACCTTATATAAATCCATGAAATGCCCACATCTTGAATACTGCGTACAGATGTGGTCTCCTCGTCTCAAAAAAGATATACTGGCATTAGAAAAGGTTCAGAGAAGGGAGACTATAATGATTAGGGGTTTGGAACTTGTCCGACATGAGGAGAGATTAAAGAGGCTGTCTCGGACTCACAGATCGTGCCCACGCATGGCCCCGTGCGGTCTGTGGGGGGTGCCCCTTTCAGTGAGACAGCCCTTCTCGGGGGTCCACTCTCTCTCGGGGTCAGGCCCTTCCACCTCCTGGAGCCGCACCTCTCTGAGCCTTAGCACACCTGTTTCTCGCCGTGGGCCCCCTCAGGTTGTCCACGTGCTCTGGACCCCCCGGGCCTCCTCACCCCCGAAGGGGTTGATGCAACCCTGCTTTCTAGACCGGAGTGACTCTCAGCCAGCATAAAACAGGAGGGTTTATTGAGAATTGAACACAGCACAGGAAACTCTCAGGGCCTCAGGCCTGGCCTCCCTCAGCACAGCATATCCCAGTTCCCCTGCAGCCAGGTGGGCTCTGCCTGCTCCCCCTCTCCAGCCCAGAGCCCCAATGCTTCCCAGCTGGGCTTCCAATATCCCGGGCCCCAAGCCCCGCCTCTGCCCATTATCTTCTCTCCAGGTAACCAGGGTTGTAAACAGGATGGCCTGGGTCTCCTCTCCTCTCAGCCCTCCTCTGGCCCCCTCTGGCTAGAACTGTCTGGTCAGGTCACCGGGGTCCTCTCTTCACAGTCCATTGTCCTCCCACTGGCCAGAACCGGCTGTGACTCCTGAGCTGCGTCCCCAGGGCACCAGGTCACCAGTCGCTGGGGTCTCCATCCTCCAGGCCATCGGCCGGGGTCCCAAGTTCCCTCTCTGGTCCTCTGTAACAACAAACTCCCTCTCCCCTCACCTCGTTAAACAAGTAACACCTGGAGACAGTGAGTCCTACTGTCTCTGCATGCAACCCACTGGAAAACACAGAAAACCCAAGAAAAACCCCCAGTTTGTCACAGAGGCTAGGACTTTTCAGCTTGGAAAAGAGGAGACTAAGGGATATGATAGAAGTATATAAAATCATGAGTGGTGTGGAGAAAGTGAATAAGGAAACGTTATGTACTTGTTCCCATAACATAAGAACTAGGGGCCACCAAATGAAATTAATGGGCAGCATTCAACCCCAGGTGCAGAACTCCCCTTGATCTCAGGAGTCTGCACCTAGCTGCTTTTGAAAATCCCACAAAGCACCTATCTGCATTTTTAGGTGCCTAAATACCTTTGAAAATCTGGTCCTAGGTGGCTACGTTGGTTCTTATCTCCATCTCTTCCCATGGTTTGTGAATCACTCTGCGGCTTAGGTAGGAATTAGGTGGCAAGATGCCCACAGGGAGGCAGCAGGGCATATGGTCAGAGGTAGGGACATAGGTGTTAGGGAACATTTACTGCAAGATCTTAGGCTCTGAGTGAGTTTAGGCACCTGAAGGGTTTGGTGGCAGTTTTGTACATGACATTGGTCTCCAAAACAGGTTTGTAGGTGCCTAAATCCCTTTGTGCACCCAGGCCTTAGATGTTTTTGAAATTTTGCAGAAGATCTAATAGATGCCCCCACCCCCTACATTACATAGAGTACCAGGGTTGGAGGGGACCTCAGGAGGTCATCTAGTCTAACTGCCTGCACAAAGTGGGACCATTCCCAAAGAGATTTTTACCCCAGATCCCTAAATGGCCCCCTCAAGGATTGAACTCACAACCCTGGGTTTAGCAAGCCAATGCTCAAACCACTGAGCTATCCCTCTCTCTCCCCCCTGTATCTCATTTCCTTCCCTCTGGCTAATCTTCAGCCCAAGACTGACTTCACAATTTGCAAAGTCTCTGAGAAGAAATAGGAAAGGACTAAACCATTCCTCAAGTTGCCTCCCTTTGCATCACCACTGGTGGAAAGGGTGTAGATGCTTCCAGCTCTAGCAGCAGGGTTGGAGAAGGAGAAGATATGACCAGCCCATGAGTTACAGAGCCCCTGTGAGATGCACGGGCTTGTGCTGTAGCCAGCCCTATGTCAGTCCATATCAGGCACTAAGCACTTGCTGATCACTTACATCTTCATTTGTCAACATCTTAACTTGTTCCTCTATTAATTGACTCTGAAGGATCTCCTAGCAACAGCCTTGGACATAATGAAGCTGGAAAAGCTAGAGTTTAGTGGGATAAGAGGAAAGGCGCTGAGCCAGCAGGTCCTGAGCATGTATGAAGAGTTCCAGGAGGTGTACAAAGTACTTTCAGACCAAAGTTATGACTGTCTCGACACAAACAACATGGTAGGTGGTACTGGACTCCAGGAGAACTAACTGTGTGTAAATGCTTTCAAAGAAGCATGTTCATTCTAGAAAAATCCCAAATCCACTTGAAATTCTCTAGCTTTGTTTCCAGCCTCTTCCTCCCTCAGTGCATCATTTCCTGATTTTTTTGCCCATGGATTGAAGGGTGCTTTTGGCCCTGGCAGGTTGCATGAAAAGGCTGTATTCTAACCTGGGTTTCCACAGTGGGTACGTTTTTACACACTTATAGCAGAATTGTGGTTAGATGTTTGGCCATGTGTGTGTTCTGTCTGCGTGCTGTACTGACTTTGGCCAGATAGCCTGTATAGCAGGCTCCCATCAAACTGTCCTATAATCACAGACTCGGTTCGTAGCAAAGGCACTTGGTCAGGTTTATTGTCAATGAAGCACGGTTCTAATGTCCTGGCTCAACGGTTTCAGGTACACTAACACATGTATGCCTGTTGCAATGGACTAGCTTAGTTAATGGCGGGACTTTCCATTATCCCCTAGGCCAGCCAAAGACACTCCCTCTGAGATATCTTTTTATACATTAATACAAACAAGTTATGTACTGCCCCTCTGACTTAACTAGTTGATGCCCTGTGACGTAGCCAGTTACCACCCATTACCTTGTACATCTTTATCCATCAAACTGTCATCCTGGCCTTATCTTTAGGATGGGTCAGTGTGTTCCTGTTCTCTTTGGGGAATGTGTTTATACCATTTTTAGTATGGGGTGTTCTGGTACTACCCTTCTGGAATGTGTTTGCGTGAATGCTCTGTGCCTAGCACCTCTTAGGCATGTGCGTTTTTGCAATATCAGTCCTGTTCTTGCCAGATTCTCTGAGCAGGGCCTGCCTCTTGTTCACAGCCTGATTTTGCTTTATAGTAGCAAAGTTTTGACCACTACTTTGGTTCATCCCTCGGCCCTCGCCGATTCCTGCCACCCCCATTGGCCAGGAGCGGCAAACCGCGGCCAGTGGGAGCTGCGATTGGCCGAACCTGCGGATGCCGCAGGTAAACAAACCGGCCCGGCCCGCCAGGGTGCTTACGCTGGCGAGCCGCGTGCCAAAGGTTGCCGACCCCCGTTCAATATCATGCAAAGGGAACTCCTGATTTTGATTACTTCCATCATTCACCTCATCCTGCGATTGCAGTCATGATGGTTGGTGTCTTCACTGACTGGTTTGCTTGTTCACTGTAGCTAGTTAGCAGCACACTTCCAGGTCTGTCCCAGTGTGCAAAGGAAGGAATTATAAAAGCTCTAAACTGCCACAGTGATGATCCGTGGTATTGCATGGGAGAGAGGTACGGTTCCAGATAAAAGTACTACTAGTAATATTAATTAATAATGAATTTGTAGCTGTTCAGTGGCATTCAGGAGGTGCTGGGGGGAGGAGGAGAAATGAGGGCTGGGGCGTATTCGGGGGAAGAGGCGGAACTGGATGGGAAGAGGCAGGATGGGGGTGGGAAGAGGTGGGGTGGGGCATAGGGGAAGGAGTGGAGTGGGGGCGGGGCCTGGGGAAGAGCAGGGGTTGAGCACCCCCAGGGCAAGGAGGAAGCCGGTACCTGTGGTGCTTTTCATCAGTAGATCTCAAAGCAGGTCGCAGATGGTTTGGCACGTTCTAGATTAAAACCTTAAACTCCACCTGGAAACCAAAAGGCAGCCAGTGCCGATCCTGAAGCATGAGTGCCGTGTGCTGCCAGGGAGATGCACTGCTTAATGAGCAAGCAGCTGCATTCTATGCCAGCTTCAGTCACCAAGCTGATTTAAGGTCTAGGTGCACATGGAGCATACTGCATAACCTAACCTCGAGGTGATACAGGCTTAGATCACAGTAGCAAAAGTCCTCCAAGATTCCATAGGTCCCCCCGTCTCATGCACTGCAGAAGCTGGATAGCATGTAGTGAAGAAGGAAGGGAGGGATGGCTGACATGAACGAGGCAACATGTGTGTGCATGTGTGCGTGTGTGCGTGGGGCAATCTACACATTGAACAATGAGGATAAAAATATCTTGGGTGTCTGCTTCTTTCCCTGCTCACTCAAGGAGGCATGGGTCCTGTGGAATTACACTGTATGCTCATGTAATTAAAGACTGTGTTATGCATATGTACAAAGGGCAGAGTTAAGGTTGCACAGGCCACCTTGCAGATGACATTTTTTTTATTGTTCAGTCCCTCAGTGAGCTTGATATTCTTTTGACATGGTTATTGTATGGAATTATATTTATTTCTTGTACTGTGATATAGGTATGTAATGGTGCATTACAGACAAGCTAAAATAACCGTTCCCTCCCTGAGTATTAGTAAATGGAACTGTCCAGTTTGGGGCTGTGGCCAATGAGGTAATAGAAGGACTCCCCTCTGGTCACTGGCTGTGTCTTGCCATCTGCAATCCACAGCAGTAGAGTCTCTATGGTATGTCTAACATCTGTGATAGCTGTCGGGGTTTTACAGTTGAGCTCAGCTGTCTGACTGATATTGTTCCAGACAGTTCTTACTTGGGGAGGGAAGTCACAAAAGTGGCTGCTAGGATCAGAAATCTGCCTCTGGAAGAGGCTGGATTTGGATCCTGTTCTCTCCTGCCTCTCACGGGATTTTCCGAACCACATTTGTTAATGAATCAGCTATGGCCCCTATACAGCTGTGCCAGCCATGAGCTAGTGCTGGAAGGGAATCTAGAGAAAATCTGAGACCCAAAATGCCAGGACCCTTGCTGATGCAGGCTAAGAAGTTTTGTCCAGGTTAAGAAGCCTGAAATCTGACTGACCGATTGCCAAGTCCCTGTGATTTTGTGCGTGGTTCAAAATTATTTACCTTTAAAAAAAAAAACCCACCACCACCTAGTTTTCTCTCTCAAACTTCAAAGCATTTATTAAAATTGATGCATGAAGAATAGGTTGAAAGATAATGGAATTGCCTCAACACGGTCCCATTTACAGTAAGCTTGTGATCAGAGCAAAAGTGCATTTGCAAGATTTCTGACCTAGAGATGTGACTTACAGTGCACTCCCCAAAAGAAACATTTTTACAGTCTGCATGACTGGAAAATAACAGCACTCAAGTCATGAACGTGCACAGGACAAATGGGCTTGTAGATACTTAGGGACAGATCCTCAGCTGGGGTAAAATGGTGATGCTTTATTGAAGTCAGTGGAGCTTCATTGATTTACGCCAGCTGAGGATCTGCCCTTTCCCGCTCCTGACATGCAGGAAAAGGGTGGAGGACAGTGTCCAAAGCAGAGTGATTCTTGTCAAGGACAACGTTCCTCACTCTAACATTGTATAACAGCTTGATGTGCTCCATTTCCCTAGGAGTTCGAACATGATGCCTCTGACTTTAAGCAGAAAGTGGAAGATATGGACAGAAGGCTGGGGACTATTTTCAGCCAGGCTTTTGATGATGCAGCTGGCTTGGAGCATGCCTTCAAGGTCTGTGATTCTTGCCAAAGAAATGAAGCTCTTTTTTGTACAGGTCCCCCCATCCTCTCCCAAACTAACTGCCTGTCCCATAGCTGTGCTCTGACAGTGCCATGTTCCGGACACGCAGACGGCTTTTCTAAACGCAAAGCATTTCTCTAGCTAAAATACACCATTTGGTTTCTTGTTTGTTGCTTTGTTTGTGAAGGGTTAATAAGGTGACAGCTTGGATGCCCAGGGAGATGCATTGCGTATTTGTGCTGCTATACAAGCCAACAGAGTAGTGATTCCCACACTGCAGCCTGTGGGCTAGTGTTAGTCCGCAGAGCACTTGTTTGTGGTGCATGAATAACTTGCTGGCTCTCCTCCCTGTTTGCAGCTGCTTATTTTGGTTTCCAGGCGTCTCATTTCTGAGGGGAGGAAACAGGAGTTGCCTTCAGGGACTAGAACGGCCAGCGGCCTCCAGGGACCGGAACAGTTGGGATAGAAAGGAAATAAGGAGCCAGGCAGCTATTCCAGGGCAGTGTGGCAGGCGAGGACCAGCTGGAGAAGTAGAGGCAGAGAGAGGAACAAAAGAGTTGGGAGGTGAACTGGGAAGGGAGCTAGTCCACAAGACACTCCCACTCTCAGTCCTCCTGGGGCTGGCAGAACAATGGCAAAACATTTGGTGAGGAAGTTCAAAAGGTCAATGTTGGTCCCATTTAGCAGGGTTCCACATGGACCCGTTTTTCATTTTCAAGACTATTTCATGAAATGATTTTATTGATATTTTTATGGCTCCTGAAATGTGGTGTTTACAAAAAAAACCCCAAGGTTTTGTTAAATAAAAATCTTTTGTTTATGAAAAAACATGGTTTTCGGTGAGTGAAAATGTCACTAATGATTTCACTAACATTTGGATAAAAAAGTTGATGATAAATGTTGTGAAAAATGGAAAAAAGTCAACTTTTGGGGGGGGGTAAAAAAAATTATTTTTGGGAAAAAAAAGCTATTTTTTTAATTAAAATAATTTTCATTTGACAAATTTTGACCAGCTCTGATGATTGAGATGCACTGCATATTATGGAGAAAGCTTGAGAAATGCTTGTGAACGAGAGATGGGATTTTCTGGAAAAATGAGTGTGATCAGTGCAGTTTTTTCTTTCTCAAAACCGTCCCTTATTGAATACAGTATTGAGAGTTCATGGCCTTTAAAGAGGATCATAGCAACCAGGGGCTGCTGGAGAAGCTGGGGCTGTGATTTTTTTCTTTTCTTTTCTGTTTGTTCCTCTCCCTAGTTGCTGGACATATTTGGGAGCCTTCTGGAACGGCCAGTGATAGCTGCCAGTGCCTCTGACAAATATCCTCGGCTTATCACCATGTTAGACAGAGACCTGGATGACGCTAAATTGATCTACTCAAGGCATATTCAGGAGGAGATGGAGCTAGGTTCGTGTTAGTAATTGTGCAAAATTGTTTGACCAGAAACAAGAGCAGAGCAATCAAGATGATTTGAATTGATTTTAATCAAGATATAAATCTGATATTTTTTTAAAATCATATTCTTAAATCAGTTTTACAAATCCTCAGACTAATTTGAAAATATGTACTAGTGCAGTTTTAGATTAAAATATATAATTATTATAATAAAAATTATGAATGCATGTTTTTCAACTAATTTATTTCAATTTCACCATATTAGAGCATTTTACGGATTGCTAAAGAACAAAATATTGAAAATCTTAACATTATTTTGCTACAAACTCTTATCAAATGTGATTTTTCCCCACTTACCGTTCCTCTTTACTCTTAAACATGATCACTCTTAAAATTATAAATTATTCTTAGTGTGCTAAATGTACTTAATCTCATATTTACTCAAATATTAATATTAAATAATTTAAATATTTTAAATAACTATTCAATTCCCTTATAATAATACAAAATACATGTGTAGACCTGTAGTTAATAATCTTATGAACCACAGAGTATTTGCTAGAAGAGTCTAATCTGTGAGCTGTGATTGGTATGAGTTCTGGGGGAGTGAAAGGACACCCCAGGCATGTAATTTAACCAATCAGATGTAGAAGTGAGATCAACACTTCAGCTAGGTATAAAACTCTCCTGTATGTTCTCAGACATTAAAAACAATAGTTCTTTCCCTCACTTGATACTTTTCCAGAATATTCTGCATTCAACCAAAAATATAAACTACAAAAAGATTAAACTTCTTAGTAGAAAAAGTCTGTGTGTAAAATCTGAAATTCTGCTAACAATTAGGAAACTCTAAATAAAGCAACAAGAACATTAAAGCTGATCAGGGAATGATGGCTGCAAAATATTTGATCAGAAAAATGAAAACCGCAAAACCATAAAAATCATAGAAATATGGGGCTGGAAGGGATCTTGAGAAGTCCTCACATCCACCTGAGGCAGGACAGAGTAAACCTAGACTGTCCCTGACAGGTGTTTGGCCAACCTGTTCTTAAAAACCTCCAATGATGGGGACTCCACAACCTCTCCTGGAAGCCTGTTCCAGAGCTTAACTACCCTTAGAGTTAGAAAGTTTTTCCTAATATCTAACCTAAATCTCCCTTGCTGCAGACTAAGTCCATTGCTTCTTGTCCTGCCTTCAGTGGACATGGAGAACAACTGATGACTGTCCTCTTTAGAACAGCCCATAGCATATTTGAAGACTTGTCAGGTCCCCCCTCAGTAGTCTTTTCTCAAGACTAAACATGCCCAGTTTTTTAAACCTTTCCTCAGAGGTCAGGTTTTCTAAACCTTTGATCAGTTTTGTTGCTCTCCTCTGGACTCTTTTCCATTTGTCCACATCTTTCCTTAAGTGTGGTGGCCAGAGCTGCACGCAGTATCCCAGCTGATGCCTCACCAATACCAAGTAGAATGGGACAGTTACTTCCCGTGTCTTACATACAACACTCGTGTTAATATACCCCGAATGATTTTAGCCTTTTTGGCAACTGCATCATATTGTTGGCATATATTCAGTTGTGATCCACTCTAATCCCCAGATTTTTTTCTGCAGTATTAGTCAGTTATTCTCCATTTTGTAGTTGTGGATTTGATTTATCCCTCCTAAGTGCAAAGTATTTCACTTATCTTTATTGAATTGCATCTTGTTGATTTCAGACTAATTCTCCAATTTGTTGAGGTTGTTTTGAATTCTAATCCTGTCCTCCAAAGAATTTACAGTCCCTTCCCAGCTTAGTGACATCCTGCAAATTTTGTAACATATTCCCCACTCAATTATCCATGGCATTAATGAAATTTTTGAATAGTGCTGAACCCAGGACTGACTCTTGTGGGACCCCACTAGATGCACACTCCCAGTTCCACAGCAAACCACTGATAACTACTCTTTGAGTACAGTCTCTCAACCAGTTGTGCACTCACCTTATAGTTATTTCCTCTAGACCACACTTCCCTAGTTTGCTTATGAGAATGTCATGTGGGACTGTGTCAAAAGCCTTGCTAAAATCATGATATATCATATCTGCTGCTTCCCCTATATCAACTAGGCTGTTAAAGAAGGGAATTCAGTTGGTTTGTCATGATTTGTTCTTGACATCTGTATTAGCTATTCCTTATAACCTCTAGATGTTTATGCATTGATTGTTTAATATTTTTTCCAGTATCTTTCCAGGTATCATAGTTAGGTTGACTGGTCTATCATTAACTGGGTCCTCTTTGTTCCCCTTGTCAAACATAGGTACTGGGTTCCCCTTCTCCAGTCCCCTGAGACCCCAACCATCCTCCTTAAGTTCTTGAAGATACTTGCTAACGGTTCTGAGATTGCTTCAGCTAGTTCCTTATCCTAGTATCCTAGGGTGAATTTCATCAGGCCCTGCCAACTTGAATACCTTCATCTTATCTAAATAGTCAGGCTGTGGCTACACTTAGCGCTTAGTGTAGTCAAAGCGCCAGCGCTGGGAGAGAGCTCTCCCAGCGCTGTCCGTACTCCACCTCCCTGTGGGGAATAACGGACAGCGCTGGGAGCCGCGCTCCCAGCGCTGTGTCTTTGACCACACTGGTGCTTTGCAGCGCCGCAATTTGCAGCGCTGGAGAGGGTGTGTTTTCACACCCTGCTGCAGCACTGCAAATTTGTAAGTGTAGCCAAGCCCTTTGTCTTTAACCTATTCTTACCCTGGTTTGGCTTGTGTTCCTTCCCCCTTGTTGTTTGTGGTGGGTGAGGGCCCCCTTGAGTCCCAGCCAGATAACGGTGTGGGCTGCTTACACAAGAGATTCTTCAAACATGACAAATAAAAAGGTTCCTTTCCCTCTCTCTCCTCTGGGAGAAGGAGAATCAGAGTAAAAGAAAATGACAAAGGTCATCAGACTCTTCGGCAATTTTGTGGTCATCCCTTTGGGGCCTGGCTTATCTGCAGGCTCTAGAGTTGATCAGGGTTAGGGTCTGCTTCCAGGTCCTCCTTTGGTAACCCCTGCTTTGTACCTGGTCAGTGCAGTCTTGGGGGTGGCAGGGTTTGTGACTGGCTTCCTCTTTGCTGATCTGTCCCTGTAGTCAGCTGTCTCTGAAGCACAGCAATGTTCCTCTAGTGTGTGGCAGGCTTTCCTGTTTCAGCCTCCCTCCCCCCAGGCAGAGTAAACATTACAGGTGTGTCTGGTTAGTGCTGGCTGAGCCCATAAGAACTCACTTGCCTCTTGTCAACAAGAGTGAGGGTGTGGCCCCTCCCATTGTTAATATTAATTGTGTTGGGTATTGGTCACCATTAAACTTTTTAGTGAAGACAAGGAAGCAAAATAGGCTTTAAACACCTCAGCCTTCTTGATGTCATCTGTTATTAGCGCTCCTTCCTGCTAAGTAGTGGACCTACACTTTCCTTTAACTTTCTTTTGCTCCTAATGTATTTAAAGAACGTCTTCTTATTGCCTTTTATGTCCCTTGCTTGGTGTAACTCATTTTGCGCCTTAGCCTTTCTGATTTTTTCCTACATGCTTGTGCTGTTCTTGTGTTCTCCTCCTTAGCAATTACCCCATGTTTCCATTTTTTGTAGGATTTGTTTTTGATTTTCAGGTCATTAAAGAGCACCTGCGGGAGCCATAATGACCTCTTACTATTCTTCTTAATTTTCCTTTGCATCAGGATAGTCATCACTTGTGCTTTTAATATTGTCATCTTGAGAACCTACTAGCTTTCCTGAACTCCTTTTCAAACCCTTAGATTTTTTTTCCCCCATGGGCCCTTACACAGTAGTCCACTGAGTTTGTTAAAGTCTGCTTTTTTTGAGCATTGTCTTTGTCTGCTGCTCTCACCCTTTCCTTAGATTCATGAAATCTATCATTTCATGTTCACTTTCACCCAGATGACTTCCACCTTCAGATTTACAACCAATTCTTCCCTGTTGGTCGGAATCAAGTCTAAAATGTCTGTCTCCCTGGTTACTTCCTCCACTTTCTGAAACAAAAATTTGTCCCTAATACATTCCAAGGACTTATGGGACATTTTGCATTTTGCAGTATCACTTTTCCAACAGATGGCTGGGTAGTTAAGGTCCCCCATTACTACCAGGTCTTATGTTTTGGATATTTCTGTTGTTTGTTCCTCATCCATTTCCTCTTTCTGATTTGTAGGCCCCTACCATCATGTCACTCCTATTCTTTTTAACCCTTTTATCTTTACTCAGAGACTTTCAGCTGGTCTGAGTCTCATCTCTTTCTGGACCTCAGAACAAGTGTATATATTTTGACTTATAATGTCACACCTCCTCTCTTTTTATTCTGCCTGTCCTGCCTGAACATGCTGTATCCCCCTATAGCAATTTTCCAGTCATGAGACCTTTCCCACCAAGTCTCTGTGACACCAATTAAATAATAATTTAGCTTGTATATTAATTCCAGTTCTTTCTGATTATTCTCCTTGCTTCTTGTACGTGTGTTCAGTTGCTGAAAATTTTTGATGAAAGCAAAAATGTTTTGGAAAAAAATAATTGTTTTGTCAAAAAGTCATTTTCCATTGCAAAAAGGTTTCAGTGGAAATTTTTTGACCAACTCTGAAAAGCATCACTTTATCAGCCAAGGTCTACAAAATGAGAAGAAATTAAAGAACTAGCAACATATAAATAAAAATCTAATTGAAATAAAAAAAAACTGATTCAAATTTGTTTTAAAAGTCATCAGATTCTTTTTAAAATCATGATTTTTTTATCCACTTTACCTGAAATTTAGATTGGGATTGGTAACACATGCTTAGTTTTACATCCAACGAGCCTGTGAGAGGAAGGAGTTTTTCCCATAACCACATGCTCATGTAACTGCCCCTCCTAGTTAATGGGACTTGCATGTCTGCACAGAGAGACTTGATCAGTGGCTGGATGTGAGTTTATAGCATTTCCCCTGAAACCTGTAAATGCAAAGTGCATTAGCAGAAAATCTTAACTATGGATTTACTCAATCCATGAACAATGACACAGGACAGAAAAGACAGGCTCCTATCAGAATCAAACACTAGCTATTTGAATGATGCCCAGATCACACCACCTGCAGGGAATGAACCTGGACCTCAGGACTTTAAAGTATGAGCTTCTAGTGCCTGAGTTAAAGAAGCAGGCTCTGTAACTCAGCTGCTGAAACTGACTCAGGAACCTGTCTATATATGGGCTGCCACTAGACGGGGACCGTGATCCACATTGTGTCACTGTGGGCTCTGCTATATTGGTGCTGCAGTTATTGTTTTATTCTGCTTTTAATGCACTGTGGTTGAAAATATTTATGGCTTAAAATATTTTAATCCTAAGTAAACACATTTAAAGATGCGTGAGTTAGAAACACTTGCCACCCCTAGTTTGATGATTGCAAAGATGTAATAAATCATCCTAAACTTCTTGAAGGAATCAGGTGAAAAAGGTTATTTGGCACTAGGTTAAATATGTGAGGTGAAATCCTGGCTTGTTTGAAGCAAACAGCAAAACTCTCATTGATGTTAATGGGGCCAGGACATCACTGGCCATGTTTGCTTTGCAAGTTGTTCTAAGTCAGTAGAAATAATCTGTTGAATTGTGTAAAAGATGTGAACATTCTCAGCTCTGTGCTGCTCTTGCTCTGCACACACAGCTCCCAGCAACACCACTGCTGCTATTGCAGTCTGACTGATGGCACAGCAAGGTCCTCAGGCACTGGCAAGCTCTGCAGATTTCTTAGTCTGGAGTGCACTGGTTCTGCAAGGCAGGGGATCAGGCACCCCATTTAATCAAAGACCGTATGTTCCATGAGGCACTAGTGTTACATAGAATCACAACATGCCATTAAGTTGCCTTGCCAGATGCTGCTGCAATTCTTTCAGGACCTGTTGACTTTGCTGTGAAGCGTTGTTCCCAATTCATTAATGACTCACGAAGCAGAGCAAAGAGATTGAGACAGACCTTGGCTGGGATCCCCCATCAAGTAGGCAGTTAGAACCTGCCTTTGCTCCAGGATTATATCATGATTCCAGAATGCTCGGTTCCAAGAGAAATCCTAGGAAATCAGGGGAATGTTAAATGGACATGTTATCGTCAGTGGGATCTCTGCTGTTGGGGATGATATACAGTGCAGAGCTGAGTAGTAAATACCTTCAAATCCTCACTTTAAGTTATATTTGTCTTCATCCAGGCTACCCTCCCGTGCACAGGAACATGTCCTTGGTAGCTGGGGCTTTGCGCTGGGCTCAGGAGCTGAGAGAGCGGATCCAGATCCCATTCAGTCATTTTAGGCACATCACACATCCGTGCGTACCTTTATCACAGATAAGTTATTGTTTTAACTATCTTGATCCCTTTTCTCGATGAATCTGAGTTTCATCCGGTGTTATCTACTATATTCTAGTTAGAGCTAAAAATCCTTTTTAGCCAGAAAGGTAAAGTGTGTTTGTCATGGAGAAGTAATTACAATTGTGTTTTCAGCTTTCCTGAAATCATTTTTTAATAAGTTCCTTAATTGGATTTGTTGTGAAATGATTAAGAGGCACAGTGAGCAGATGCACAGGGCTTATCAGCTTTCAAACATAACTCCTTCACTTCAAACTTAAATCTATTGGACCTTTTCCCCACCACTCAACAATCCTGCATAGATAGCAGCCTCTGCTCAAGAGGAGCCCAGGACTAGAACACTAGGGATGCTGCAGGCCATGATTAAGGTACCTTTGCAGAGCTGTGAAGGGCAGGGGGTTTAGAACTGCTGCAGCAGGGGAAGCTATCGTACTAGAGTAAATAGACTGAGCAGCATTGGCAGAACTGTGTGGAGTTTCCAGAGTTGAAATAGCAGGAGGGCTGTAGGTCAGGATTGAAGTGCACTGGCAGAGGTCGGTAGGGGTGCTGCTTGTTCCACAAATGAGAAGGATTGAAAACAATTGCGCCCTAGGTTAAGGGGCAAATCTGGAAGATATTGAGATTTTTTTCCATCAGAACATTTCTTTTTTGTTATTATGGGTCATCTTGTAAAAACAGTCCCACGCATTGGCTGCTTTTCTCTCTTACTGGCCCTAGGCACACCTAATAAATCCAAAGGAAGCAGAAAGCAAATAAGAGCAATGGAGTTAGATCAGGGGTGGGCAAACTTTTTGGCCCAAGGGCCACATTGGGGTTGCAAAACAGTATGGAGGGACAGGTAGGGAAGACTGTGCCCCCTCCCAAACAGCCTGCCCCCCACCCCTTATCCACCCCCTCCCACTTCCTGCCTCCTGACTGCCCCCCTAAGAACCTCCAAACCCATCCAACCCCTCTGCTCCTTGTCCCCAACCAACCCCCCTCCATCCACCCCCCCCCCACCCCCTGACCACCCCCTTCCAGGACCCCCTGCCCCTGACCGCCCCCTTCCAGGACTCGACCCCTTATCCATCTTCCCCCCCCAACCCCTTTCGGAATGTGGCCCCGCAAACATGGGCGGAGGACTCAACAGGAGCAGGGGCAGCCGCACAGCCAGAGAGAAGCGGCGGTTTCCCCTTCAAAGGGCCGCTTCTCTCTGGCCGGCTGCGTGGCCTCCCAGTGCTCCCCCTGAGTCCTCCGCCTGCGTTCCCTGCGCTCCCGCCATCTGCACCGCCCGCCTGCATATGATTTCAGTGCAGCCAGTGTTGAGTTGCCTGAGTGCCCGGCCCTGGGTCCCCCTGTTGTTGGGGGGCCTTTACCAGGGCACCCTGTGTTCACTTGTAAATCTGCCCCTGCACCGTGCCGCCCAGCCCTGGAGCCAGCCAGGATGCCGCGCTGCCAGCACAGCAAGCTGAGGCTGTGGGGGAGGAAGGACAGCCGGGGAGGGGCCGGGGCCAGCTGGGAGCTCAGGGGCTGGGCAGGATGGCCCCGCAGGCCAGATGTGGCTCGCGGTCCGTAATTTGCCCACCTCTGCCCTATCCACACCCCCGCCCTCTGACCACCACCCCGAACTCCTCTGCCCTCTATCCAATGCCCCCTGTCCCCTGCCCCCTTACCACACTGCCTGGAGCACCGCTGGCTGGCGGCGCTACAGCCACGCAGCCACCGCCACCGTGCAGCACAGAGACTGGGTCAGGCCGGGCTCCGCAGCTCGCTGCCCCAGGAGCTCGCAGCCCCGCCGCCCAGAGCATTGTGCCAGCGGCGGAGCAAGCGAGCTGAGGCTGCGGGGGATGGGGGATGGCAAGGGAAGGGCCAAGGGTGAGCCTCCTGGGTCAGGAGCTCGGGGGCCGGGCAGGACAGTCCCGCGGGCCGGATGTGGCCCGCGGGCCGTAGTTTGCCCACCCCTGAGTTAGATGGTTTTGGTTCATGACGGTTGTAAGAACTCCATCGGCATTACCTTGGAGCGTGGAGTGACTCTGGCTGCTGGTTCTTGCTAGAAGGGATTGTAAACTGTGATGATTCTGCATTTTGGAAACAGTCCTCTAATAAAAGTCATTCCCATTGCTCCAGCCAGTGTTTTGGTATCAGTTGCCTGTGTGCTGCCATCCTAACTATACTACTAGTTTGTAGTAATAAAGACAGTAACATGGTGAGAATGGGAGCCCATACCCACTGCCCCAAACACATAACCCAAATCCATTGCATTCCCTGGGAGCTTTCACAGCAAATGCTAGACACCGTGAAGAAAAGCCAGATCTGCATTTTATACAGATTCCATTCACTCCATTTAGCTCAGCTATAACCTGCCCTCCAGCTGTAGGTGAGAGGCTGTGGTATCAAACTTGCAGCTCATAAGGGTAAAATAAAAAGGGAAGATGAGGACTGACTAGCTCAGGGCATTGATGTTGGGGTGAGGAAGCCTTGTTCATGTCTGGCCCTGACATGATAGGTGAATATTTTTCCTGTATGGTGACTGCGCAGTGATCTGTGTGAAGGAGTTCTGGGCCTTACTTACAGCTGGTCCAAACCTTTTGTTTGACAGACACTGGCCTTTCAACTCAATGCAAACTTCTGTGAAAAAAAATATTTTTTGTTTAAAAAATTTCAGATTTTCATCAAAAAAACAAATCTCAAATTTTTTGATGATAAACCTGAATATTTGTAAAGAAAAAAATCTCCCTCTGAATTCAGTCACTTTGCAGCACAGCACTGAACTGGTACCCTCAGGCTATCTACATTAGAGAGCATTCACATGGACACTGCATGAAACACATCACGTCTGTGCGTCCAGCGTGTCCCAGGTGTGTCCCATACAATAGCTGTATGACATGCCTGAGCCCTCAGTGGTTCACTTTAAGACATTTCAGTGCTAGCTGTTGTGCATGGAAAGCACAGGCACTGTAGTTGCACAAAATCTGCCCAGTGCAATCCCACAGTGCTCTGGGCCACGGTCCTGACAGCTTGGAACAAGGGCTGTATCACAGGTCATCCCACCCTCCTCAGTTACATGCACTCCTGAGAGCCCCCTACGCAGCCCTCTCAGTCTCAGCTTTGCCCAGCCCCCCACCTGTCCCCCACCCAATCCCGAAGGGCGAGTCAGGACCCAGGCAGCTGCTCCTGAGCTCGGTTTTCTCCCCGATCCTGACTGCTGAGGAGTTGAGGTTGGGGTTTACATCCAGGGTACAATCAAAGGTTTTTTAAAGTCTGAAGGCCATTTGCAAGCCATCAGCGCTTCAGTCTGAGACTTGGGACATTTTGCTCAGTATTTTACTACTTTGGTTCTCTCTAGTTTAACAAAATATCTTGATTTTCAAACTTCACATGGATTTAAATAAAACTAAAACATGGACAAAGGTGAATTAAAAAGTCCCAACTGTGAAGACTTATGTACTAAACCTGCCATTGGTTAGTACAGTGATCCAGGCATCACAAAGAGAGAACAGCTGTGGGAGTGCTCTGCAAAACCCATAGCCACCAAAAGTGCAGCTGAAGAAATGGGAATGCTGCAGCCAGGGCCGGTGCAAGGATGTTTCGTGCCCTAGGCGAAACTTCCACCTTGCACCCGCCCTGGCAGCAGCTACCCTCCTCCGCCCTGAGGCACCCCCTCTGCCCCAGCTCACCCCTGCTCCACGCACGAGCACCCCGAGCACGCCATCGCTGCTTCACTTCTCCCGCCTCCCAGGCTTGCGGTGCCAATCAGCTTAGGCGCCGCAAGCCTGGGAGGCGGGAGAAGTGAAGCAGTCACGGCGTGCTTGGGGAGGAGGCGGGGCAGGGGTGAGCGAGGGTGGGGAGTTCCCCTGCGTGCCCCATCACCCGCTTGCTGCAGGCGGCCCTCCCCACGCTCCCCTGCCCCAGCTCCCTCCACCTAAATGCCGGTGGTAACCGGGGCGGCTGAAGATCCGGCCGCCACGGTCGCTGCCAAAGAAAATGACGCCCCCCCCCCCAAATCCCAGCACCCTAGGCGACCGCCTAGGTCGCCTAAATGGTTGCACTGGCCCTGGCTACAGCTCTGTCCTACATTGTACAGAGCAATCCAAGCTGGGGACATGAGCCTGCAATCCGTCCAGCTCTGCTGGGCAAAGGGAGGCAGGAGAGCCAAGGAGCTGTGGCACTCATGAGCTCCATGAGGCACTGGCATCTGGGGTGAGGTAGGGTCATTGCCGTGCTCAATAGTGCTGCATAAGGCTAGGTAGAGGTCAAGGGGAGAATCAGGAAACGGGGGAATTGCAGAATTGCAATGCTGGCAGCCACAGGGAGCTCCTAAGTGTCATATTGGCCACGTGGAGTATTTTAAAAAAAACAAAGAAAGTAGCAAACAAACAAAAAAAGGGTGCTGAACCTTCCATTAAGATTGGCACGGGTATTGCACTTAACCTGAGCTGTTAGCAGTATAAAAACATTGAAGAGAAGGCAGATAAATCTTCTGTGATTATTATTTGTATTACTGTAGCACCTAGAGACCTCTGTCAAAGACCAGGGCCCCGTTATGCAGAACAAAGACTGTCCCTGCCATGAAGAGTTCAAATACACTCAGATTTAGTCTTAAATGAAGGCACATGTATAGAATCTAAAACTCCAGGATTGTTAAAAAGGCACCTGCCCATGGCATGAAATGCTCTTAAAAAATGTGTTTTGAAACAAGGAAGTAATCTACAGTTTCCATCCATTGTGTAACGCTGCCTCTGTTCCACTGATAGCTGCCTGGAGTCCCCTGAAGGAAAACGAATGATACAGAAGTACAAAGACATGGTACAGTTGCTGGAAAGGTAAGTCTGTTCACTTAGCCTGATCTTATAAGAGGTTGATGCAGCTGGACATCACATTTTTCTGCAATGCCTGTTGACTCCAGTGGGCATTGGAGCAGAGCCCTAGCTTCAAGCCAAAATGTTACTTTATAGCTTGCATTGAGCACATGTAATCTCTAAATCTGATGCCTTTGGTTTTGTTTTTCTGTGATTGTATTATTTTGCTCTGCATTGCCTTGTTTTCCGGAGGTTTTCACTTGGCAGGTGTGTATCACAGAATCGCTTTCTGACGTTAATCAGCTAAGGGGAAATACAGGGCTAGCCTCCTTGGAGGATCTCTCCTGATACAGACTTATTAGAAGAGCTGGCTCCTAAATGGATGATGAAAAGGGTGGATGTTTTAATTACAACATGAAATCAATGTAGTGAAGAATCCCAATAAGACCCTTCAGGACGGATGCAGTGAGTGTGGATCTCTTGACAATGTTTCCCAGCACAGCTCTGCCATGGTAGCACTGTTGAGTCCACTCCAGTGTACAGGTAGCAGACATTACATTCTCCTCTTAGACATTGAACACACACAATGTCTCATTATCCTGGCCCAGTCCTTCACGCATTACTGTCTAGCTAGTGACAGATTCCCAAGTCCTGGGATTGTGCAAATAAAACCAGGTGTGTACACCTGCCATGTTTACCTTCCAGACAGATGGGACAGGCATAGCAACTTCCCAGATAACTAAGGACTAGAAATTCAGCCATGTGGAAAAAACATTCCCTTAGCGGCTTCCCGAAACTCAGAATACCTTGTGGTTTTGCCCCAGTTGTGGAGTGATTCCCACACAAATTAATTTTAACTATGGATAAAAACCGGCTATTTTTCTGCAAAAATTGTGACTTTTCATGTGGGACAAGAATATGAAGATTTGCTGTTTGTTACTGGGGTGAAATTTCACCATTTAAAAATGTGTTAATTGGCAATGCAATTAACTGAGAATCCAGCCTTGGCCAAATTAAGAAATTCTCACTGGTGGAACGCTCATTCCATCAAGGTGCCACCCACCATGCTCCAAGCTTCTAGGCCAAACCTTGGTTTGGTGGTGAAAGGAGGAGGAAGAAACTTTTTGACTGTGCCTTGTATGGAATTACAGCCTCCCTTTGATGTCTTGGGAATGCTGCAGGAGTCTCCTTGGGGCCAAAGAGCATGTGCAGTACGGCCTAGCAGAAGCTGAAGTGTTTCTATAGACTTTCAGTAGGTGTGCAAACTGCACATACATAGATGATGAGACTGTATGGCATATAATTTGGCATAATCTAGATAGAGTTTCATGGGACAGTGAAAAGCAGCTGTCTGACTTCAGGACTACTCCAGATTTCAGTGTCCTACTCCTAAGGTAGAAATGTTCAAATAATGGTTCAACCATGCCAGCTGTCATGATGTGGGATAGAACTCTCAGAACAGTCCAGGATCCCAAGTCCCTATTTCAAAAGCAACTTAAACATTTAGGAGCCTAGGTCCCATTGGTTTCAAAGAAATGTAGTGTGCAGCTACACTTTGAGCTGGGGATGTGGTTCCCAGCTCAAGGAGACATACCGGCACATGCTAAAATAGGAGCGTAGCCATGGCTGCACGAGTGGTGGGAGTAGGGTGACCAGATAGCAAATGTGAAAAATCGGGAGAGGGGGTTGGGGGTAATAGGAGCCTATATAAGAAAAAGACCCCAAAATCAGGACTGTCCCTATAAAATTGGGACATCTGGTCACCCTAGGTGGGAAGGGCTAGCTATGTGCATGCCTACCTAGCGCTTCTGATGGGATTGTACTCAGGGAGGCTAGCTCATCCCACCGTTCACGCTGTCGTGGCTACTCTGCTGTTTTTGCTCATTCAGAACTAGTACATGTAGTACTTGGGCTGGGAATTATCCCCCCATCTCAAAGTGTAGACATACCCATAGGCTCCTAAGTGCCCAAGAGCCAGATTTTCATAGGTATTAGGTGCCTAAAGATGCAGATAGGCACCTAGTGGGATTGTCAATAGTGACATCGATGGTAGTTAAACACCCAACATCCTTAGGCATTTTTGAAAATCCCACCAGGCACCGATCTGCAGCTTTGAAAATCTGGTGCTGAGGCACTTTTGAAAATGAGACTTAGTCTCCTAAATCACTCAGGTGCTTTTGAAAAATCTTACCTGAAATTTTTGACTTTCTGATTTGCATTTTCCTCAGTTTCCTCATGCATGTATTTGTGGGTTGGTCTTTGTGGAATGCTGTGGGATATTTTCTCTTAAAATGCATTCATATTTCTGAGTTGTGAAGTAGGTTTATCGTTCATTCAGACCTGCCTCTGTGGCTGGCTGGCAGATGCCTGATGAATGTTGTCTCTGTTAGGTATCAGGAGAAGCTCTATAAGGATTGGTCCCAGACAGTGTCCGAAAAATCACAGTACAACCTCACCCAGCCAGTTATCAGACGAGATCCAGAGACCAAGCTGATCGCAGTCAATTTTGATCCACAGGTAAAACATGAAGATAATTAATCTCACTGCAAGACTCTTCCTTGATCTGCATATTGCACCCTGTCACATGACTGTATTTCACTGGGGCTACCCTGGGCTCAAGACAGTTTAAGAAAATGTGTTGGACCCACTCTGCTAAAAGTGCATTCCCAGCACCATGCAGCATATTCCCTGACAGACAACTTGGATTTACTCTCCTCCTCCTGGGCCATGTCTCCTGTTAAATAGCACATTCAGAGTGAAACCTTCCAGTGGAAATTCCTGTGTACCTCACACACAAATCCTAATTCAGCTGTTTTGGAACCCGCATGCTTCATACTGTAAGAACTCACTGTCCCTGTGTTAGGGTGACCTGTTTCTTCAGTGGTACAAAACAGGATATATCCCTGGGAATGGATTCAACAGAAAATCCAGGTAGGGTCCATGAAGTACAAAAAGGGGCTCTGGCTCTGATGTATTTTTAGTTGGGGGTAGGGGAAAGAGGATTTTGTTTACAGGGAGGACTGAGTTTGTGTTGAATCTGGCCATGTGGCTAAGCAGAGGTTTTGGGTTCTGCTCTCTCTGGACATTCACAGTTGTATCTGCTGGTAAAAAAAACTCAGTTTTTATCATTGGTTTTCTGATATTCCCATTAGCATCAGAGAGCCCACATAGCTCAAAGACGGGAGCGCAAGTCCATTCCTTTTTGTGCATCATTAAGAAAATTGTTTGCTAAGTTCCAGTGAGTTACACCTGTGCAAATTCTCTGAAGGTGAGAAGGTTGCACAGGTGTCACCGGGTTGATGTTTGACAAGGAAAAAGCCCAGCATGGCTTTCAGGGGCTGCAAAGAATTTGCTGGGATGACAGCTAGAAAAAACATCTTTCTAATTGGTCTCGAAGCACATTTTTTAGAGATTGGTAGGAGACATTCAGCATGGTGCTTTGTGGGTCACTTGTCAGAGAAGAGCTCCCATATAAGTAAAAAGCCACCCCAAAATTATTGCTTTTGAAAACTATAAAATGTTCAGAATTAGAAAAGTGGCAGCTAAATGAGAGAAGGTGAGTGTGTCAGCCCCTGGACTGCAGTTCTGTAGGTGTCATCAGAAGAAACAATTAATCCATGGAGTCTGCTCACCACTAGGGTGCCTCCTTCTGGCCACTCTGGGGATTAATGTTTTCCAGGTGCTGCACAGTCTGGCAGCCTATTCGCCTGTTCTCTCTCACCTGTAGCCCCTCTCACTCCAGGAGCTGCAACTTCTTCTTCGTTACTCAGCCCTCTGGCCAGGTCACTATGGTCTTCCCCTCCTGGGGTATCAAAGTTGTCCTGGGCAAACTGTCCCAGGCCGTCTGCTCTCCACTGTCTGGTCTGCACCACTTCCCCAGTGGCTGTCCGGGGAACCAGGGCCCGCCCTGTACTCCAGGTTCCAGCTCAGGGGCCCTCTAGTCAGCAGCAAAAGCCTGTTCTATCCTGGCCCTTACTGGCTTTTCCCTGAGCCTTGCCATAACTTCTGGCTCTTTCCCCTTCTCTGAGTTTTCCAGTCACACAACTGCCTCCTCCCAGGGAGAACTGTAGGCTACTTGCCTCTATTGCTCCAAATACATCTCCCTTCTCCCAGCGAGTGACTCCAGACTACTCTGCAGCCTCCTGCTGCCCTCAGCTCCTGGGCTTTATATAGGCCCCTCCTCCTTCTGTCTAGCTGAGCCTCCTTTAATCAATCCCTGCTCCCTGGCTCCTCCTCCAAGTGCAGCCTGGGCAGTTAATTGGCCCACCTGGCCACCTTAACCCCTTCAGGCCCTGTGTAGGGGTGGACACCCCATCACAATGAGTCTCTCTGCACTGGTTGTTTTCTAGCTGATTTCAGTGCTCAGGGAAGTGAGTTATCTGGAGGCAAACCAGGTGGAGAGCATCCCTGAGACAGCAGCAGAAATCTACTCCTCCAAGGAGTTGTA
This sequence comes from Mauremys reevesii, assembly GCF_016161935.1. Classification (NCBI taxonomy): domain Eukaryota; kingdom Metazoa; phylum Chordata; order Testudines; family Geoemydidae; genus Mauremys; species Mauremys reevesii. The sequence continues at coordinate 20,682,194 of NC_052637.1, forward strand.
CCGGCAGCTGGTGGCTAACTTGGAGCTGATGGTAAATGCGTACAATAAGATCCTGAGGACAGTCCTCGAGGTAGAATACCCTCTGGTACAGAGGCAACTGCAGGATATTGACTCCAGGCTGAAAGAGGCAGAAGAGACACTGAACTGGAAGACAGAAGGTAAGTCCACAAACCCACTGATTGGGGAGGTGCAGGTGAATCATGCAGATTGCCTTCCTGCTCCTCAGCTGGGATTCTGAGGTCAGATGTGTTCAAATGGACATGTGCTCACATTCTTCCACTATGGCCATCCATTCCCTTCTTGGGCACCGTGGCTTCTGGAGGAGGAGAAGGAGCTGGGACTGATCTGGAGACTGATAGATTTGTGTTTAAGGACATTTAAAAGCTCATGAGAAAAGCAATGTTACTATTGGAGGAGGTCCGTTTTACGGGCTGTTGTGACTGACCTCTTTAATTTGCTAAATATAAAGCAGTTTGGTGGCTGAAACACAAGAAAAGCAAGACCCTGCTGTATGCTCTCCCCAGTGCTGATAACCATGGCTATGGGGAGGTGCTGCTTTCGGGGATACCAGAGTGGTGGTTTCTGGGGCAGTTGGTCACTCTCCCAATGGTGCTCTGACACCAGAATGGAAAGTGATTGAACCCCTCTAGAGCCAGGAAAGCCTGTGCAGCGCTGATGCCTGATTATTCCCAGGAAAGGTCACTGCAGCAAATAGATTTTTTTCTAGAAGAGTGAAATAAAGAGTGCGATTAATAATGCACAGGCTGTTCATATGCACCATTACCTCAGGATTCTTTTACCTGGGTTCTTACCTCATTAATTTTAAGTGCAAATAGAACAGTTTCCTGGTGGTGAATATTCCCACTGAAGATGAACTGGTGGAAGATGCCCTTTGGTTTTCTTCCAAAAATCCATGGGGTGACCAGAAGCACTTTTGCTTTTATGACTCTGCAAAGCAGAACCACCTTTGGGGGATGATCAGGTGCTGAGAAATTGCCTCACTTCAGACAGAACATAAAGCCTGGGATGGCTTCTTCCCCATGTCAGCCCCTGTGTCACCTGCCTCTAAACGCAAGTACTTGCTGATGACTGGGATGGAGAAGCCCGCATGCTGGGCTGAGCATGTGCTGGGCGTTCCATGTGCTGGCGGCAATGGTGGTGACCAGAGGGCCTCATGGGGCAAATCCAGCCCTACTTCTGGGGCTGTGCAGGATCCCCTGGCAGTGGAACTGGCTCTAGGGTTTCCAGGTGTCTGGTTTTCAACCGGAATACCTGGTCAAAAAGGGACCCTGGCGGCTCTGGTCAGCACCGCTGACTGGACATTAAAAGTGTGGCTGGCATCACTGCCAGTGCAGCAGGGCTGGCAGGCTCCCTGTGCGGCTCCCAGAGGGACATACCGGTCACTTCTGGGAGCCACCTGAGGTAAGCGCCATCCGGAGCCTGTGACCCAACACCCTCCCTCACCCAAACCCTCAGCCTGGAGCCCACTCCCTCACTCTGAACCCCTCATTTCTGGCCCCACCCCAGAGCCAGCATCCCCAGCTCTGAGCCCGTAACCCTTCCCACAACCCAACCCTTTGCCCCAGCCCAGAGCCCCCTCCCAAACTCCAAACCCCTCAGCCCCAGCCCAGAGCCCGCTCCTATACCCTGAACCCCTCATTTCTGGCCCCACCCTGGAGCCCGCACCCCCAGCCTGGAGCCCACACCCCTTTCCACACTCAACCCCCATGTCTCAGCTTGGGTCCCCCTCCCAAACTCCAAATCCCTCACCCCCACCCCAAGCCCAGAGCCCCCTCCTGCATCGCAAACCGATCATCCCCGGCCCCTCCCCAGAGCCTGCACCCCCAGCCGGAGCCCTCACCCCCTACCGCACCTCAACCCACTGCCTCACGCCAGAGCCTTCTCCTGGAGCCTTCAGCCTGGAGCCCCTTCCTGCACCCCAAGCCCCTCATCCCCAGCCCCACCCCAGAGCCCACACTCCCAGCTGGAGCCCTCAACCCCTCTCACACCCCAGCTCCAGCCCGGTGAAAATGAGTGAGTGAGGGTGGGAGAGCGAGTGATGGAGGGAGGGGGGATGGAGTGAGTGGGGGCGGGGCCTCAGAGAAGGAATGGGGCAGGGACGGGGCCTTGGGGCAGGGGGTGGGCAAGGATGTTCAGTTTTCTGTGATTAGAAAGTTGGCAATCCTAACTGGCTCCTCTGTGCGAGGGATGGGAGAGGGGGGAATTTTGAGGGGCTGTGATGTGGGCAGGAGGGAGCACAGCAAGAGTGAGCCTGGGGAGGGGCAGTGTTGGGGTAGGAGAACCATTGTTAAGCCTCTTCTCCCCTGTACATCTGGCCTGGCCTCATGGCTCTGGGGTTTGCCCTGTCTTTGATACTTCAGTGACACCCTGCACACAGAAGATACTCTGTCCCCCATGCCTCACTGCTTCTCCAGCAGAGCTCTGGTCAGAGGGGCATTCCCACTCCTGGGAAGCAGGGCCTGGCTGGCTGGAACGTGGACAGTGCTGTTGGCAGAAACCAGGGGTAACAGGGTGCCTTTATTGTGAGTTCTTGAGGGGAGACCAACGACCCTCTTGCTTGTGACAAGAGGCTTGGTGGTGCCTGGCATTCAGGACTAGCTCTGCCCCACATTGGGACCTATGCAGTGGTCCTGGGGGACTTGTGTGACCATAAGGGAAATTCAGAAGCATTTCCTAACAGAATCCAAACTGAGAATATCAGCAAGTCCAGGTGAATTGCTATGAAAATGCTGAGGCAGTGTCTTGACTAGGAGCACTTCGCTGCTAGAGTGACACCTGTCTATGGTACCAGCTAAGCACTCCTGGAGTGGATGCAGCTTGTATCAGCAAAGCTGCACTTCGATTGGTACTGCTTATTCCAATGCCCCACATGAAACAAGCTATGCCAGTAAAAGTGCAGCTTCTGCCGGCACAGCTGTGTCTACACTAGGGGCTTCCACCAGAACACCTGTGTCAGGCAGGGATCACACCTCTTTTCACCCACCTAGCTATGTCGGCAGACATCTGTAGCATTGACAACCTGAGCAAACCCTCTTTATTTGTTGAAAAGGCCTGTGGGATCACATCTCCACGGTGATCGAGAGCGTTCATGACCTTGAGCGAAGGATCCAGAAAGCCAAGGACAATGTCGAGGAGATTCAAAGCATCATGAGGTCGTGGGTCTCACCAATTTTTGAGAGGAAAGATGGAAAAAGGGAAAACGTACTCAGTCTGGAGGACCGGCCTGAACGGCTAGAAAAGCGCTACAACCTCATCAAAGAGTCGGGGCTGAGAATCCATACACTGGTGAAGGTGAAGAGAGTATTGGCATAGCTTTACCATGCTACAGAGCAGATAGAGAATGCTGCTGGGGGCTATTGGTTGTCCATAGAGCCTGCTTCTCTTCCCACTAAGTTTCTAGTATTCATGATTCTGGAGAAAAGTTTGAGTAAAGACCAAAATCCAGAAAGCCGATATAAAGAATCTCATGAGTTTTCAGCCATTCTCATGATTGTGGGGGGCCTGACTCCTGGTTTTGGATGCTTACTGTTGGCAATACTGCAGTCGGTTTTATGCCCCGTCCGCTCAGTGAGCATGTGGCTCCACAACCCCAAATCCATCATTTCCATTGCCTTCCCGAATTCTGCCCTCACTTGCTCTCCAAGCATTAAAAGCAGTAACAATAAACATACAATAAGCAGAGTTTGTTCTGAGGTCAGAAATTCTGTTGGCACCTGGTGATTAGATTTCAGAGCAGGCACTTTAAATGATTTTATGGCTCAGGGAGGAGGCTCGCATTTCAAGTGTCAAATCGACTCAGATTTAACTACTAAATTAATGCAAGTGGAACAGCCCCCACTCCTTCTGGCAAGTCTGCTGAAAGACAGTCCAAAGTCTTTGTTCTGCTTTTCTAAATGTTATATTTTCTGTTACTCTGAATCTCTATGTAGTGCTGTTGAGCTGTTTAATCAACTGTTTGACTTGCACATTTTGAATTACTTCCCTAGAATTTGTAATTGCAGTTCCCAGAACCAGAATAGTCTCTGCTCCTTTGACCAGAGGAGGTTGCCTACATTGTGGTTTTAGTCCATTGGTTAAAATGCTAGCAGGAGACTTGAGGGGTGCAGGCTCTGGGCAGTGCTTTACCTTAGGCAGCTCCTGGAAGTGGCAGCATGTCCCCCCCTCTGCCTCCTAGGTGGAGGCATGGCCAGGTGGCTTGGCACGTTGCCCCATCCACAGGCACTGCCTCCGTAGCTCCCATTGGCCACAGTTCCCGGTCAATGGGAGTTACAGAGCCGGTGCTGGGGACAGTGCGCAGAGCTTCCTGGCTGCCCTTGTGCCTAGGAGCTGGAGTGGGGGATATGCTGCTGCTTCTGGGAATCGCTTGGAGTTCCACTCTGGTGCTGACCGGAGCTGCCAGGGTCCCTTTTTGACTGGGTGTTCCGGTCAAAAACCAGACACTTAGCAACTCTAATAAGGACAAATGCAAAGTACTCCACTTAGGAAGCAACAATCAGATGCACACATACAAAATGGGAAATGACTGCCTAGGAAGGAGTACTGTGGAAAGGGATCTGGCTGTCATAGTGGATCACAAGCTAAATATGAATCAACAGTGTAACACTTGCAAAAAAAGCAAACATAATTCTGAGATATATTAGCAGGCGTGTTGGAAGCAAGACACAAGAAGTAATTCTTCCACTCTACTCCTCACAGATTAGACCTCAACTGGAGTATTGTGTCCAGTTCTGGGCATCACCTTTCAGGAAAGATGTAGAGAAATTGGAGAATATCCAGAGAAGAGCAACAAAAATAATTAAAGGTCTAGAAAATATGTTCTGTGAGGGAAGATTGAAAAAAGTTGGATTTGTTTAGTCTGGAGAAGAGAAGACTGAGAGCGGACAGTTTTCAAGTACAAAAAAGTTTGTTATAAGGAGGGAGGAGAAAAATTGTTCTCCTTAACCTCTGAGGATAGGACAAGAAGCAGTGGACTTAACTGGCAGCAATGGCTGTTTAGGTTGGACATTAGGAAAAACTTCCTGACCTTCAGGGTGGTTAAGCACTGGAATAAATTGCCTAGGGAGGTTGTGGAATCTGCATCAGTGGAGGTTTTTAAGAGCAGGTTAGAGACACACCTGTCAGGAATGGTCTAGATACTACTTAATCCTACCTTGAGTGCAGGGGACTGGACTAGATGACCTCTCGAGGTTCCTTCCAGTCCTACGATTCTATGATGTGGGCCCAGTTCAGGTATATAAATGCGTAAGGGAAGTTTTCAGTGCTAAGCCCCTCTCTTTTCATCACCTCCCCATCCGAACACTGAGCCTGTGGCAAGGAATTCCTCTAATGTGCCTGCATCCCTATGATCCTCCTTTGGATATTTGCTAGGAGTCTTTATATTGGCTGAAATATTCTTCACTGCTCATAAATCTGTTGCAGATTCAAAAGCGGCAGCATTAAAATCAAGGCACTAATAACATGGAGAAAAAGGCACAGAGCGTGATATGGCAGTAAAATAGAAAACATGAAACAAAGGTCCCTTCCCCTGAGTAATTCTACTGGAAGTCACCTGTGTCGATTTTAGCTTCCCTTATTTCCCTCTGTAGCAAATGCAACACTGTGCTTTTGGTCAGGGGTTCTCGGACTTGCACCGCAACCCCTTCTGACAACAAGAACTACTATATGAGGGGAGACCGAAGCCTGAGCATGCCTGAGCCTGACTGCCCTGGGCGGTGAGGCTCAGGCTTCAGCTTCAGCCCCAGGCTCCAGCAAGTCTAAGACCAGCTCTTGTGACCCCATTAAAATAGGGTCCTGACCCATAGTTTGAGAACCGTAGGGTTAGAGAGACAGTGGGTGAGGTAAAATCTTTTATAGGACCAACTTCTGTTGATGAGAGAGAGAACCTTGCAAGTTACACAGAGCTCTTCTTTAGCTCTGGGAAAGGTACTAGTGTCCTAGCTAAATAAATGGTGGAACAGATTGCTTCCCATAAGTAGTTAGCACATTTTCTAAGAGACCATTCAAGGTGAATTGGCCCATTAACACCTCTGCAGTCATAGGACAAAAAGGGGAGTTAGGGGGTTACACATTGTTTTAATAAACCATAAATTCAGTGTCTTTATGAAGAGCATGATTCTTACTGTCTAGCAAAGTTATGAATTTAAACTCCTAGGCTCAGCTTTTGAAGGTGCTGTTCAAGTTTCCTGTAAGGATGAGGACTGAGAGGTCAGGTATAGAGTGATCATTTTGTGAATTGTGTTCGCCCATGGGTGACATGGTGTTTTTGTCTTTTATCATTTTTCTGTGTGAGTTCATTTGACAGTAGAGTGATTGTCTGACTTCACCCATATAGTTGTTATTGGGGCATGTAATGCGCTGGAACATGTTGTGATAGGTGTGTGTAGGACCCAGGGATCCTGCAAGGTGTGTTGGGGTGGGGTGGGGTGTGACAGTGCAGTCAGACAGAGCAATCTGAATCACCCCTGTGAGGCAGGGCAGTGCTATTAGCCCCATCATGCAGATGGGAACTCCGGTCCAGAGAGACTAAATGATTTATTCAAGGTCACACACAAGTCTTATATTAGAGGAGGGAACAGAACCCAGGGGACCTGTATGCTAGGTTATCACCTTCACTGCTAGACCATCCTTCCTCTCTGCTCTCTAACTTTCTAAACACTATCAACCTGCTTAATCTCGCTGTATTAATTTGTATCATTTTTAATAATGGTCCAGTGGGTCATTCTACCATGAGACGAATTCAGTCTGGCTGTGTTTGATGGTGAGTTCCATTTTTTTTCAGGAAAACCTGAGTCTGTTCGCCGCAGACCCCACCTCCGAAGTTTGGAAAGCGTACGTTGATTATGTGGATGAAATTATCTTGGATGGATTCTTTAATGCTATTGAGTGCTCCCTCAAATACCTCCTGGAAAACACAGGTAACAGAGCTGTCCTTTCTCAGGCCAGGCTGGTTTCCCCTCTCTGCTCTCAGCGAGGTTTCCATTGCTTGTGTGTAGCCGGAATGTCCTGACCTGCGGTCCATGGCTAGGAGATGTTTGTGTCTGGGCAGAAGGGAGGCAGCTGGACAAGGAGTGCAGTTTTGCTGTGCAGCAAGAGCAGACGTCATTGTGTGCTGAGCTGCCCTGTCAGAGCTCCTGGGAATGACTCCAGGCTGCACTGAGAGTCTTCACATGTACGTGGTTTCTGTTAGCTACAGGTATGCCGACGCTGCCACATAACACCTGCGGCTGGCCCATGTCAGTGACTCAGGCTCGCGGGGCTCAGGCTGTGGGACTATAAGATTGCTGTATAGCTATTCAGGCTTGGCATTCAGCCCGAGCAGCTGGCATGGGCCAGCTGCAGATGTTTAATTGCAGTGTAGCATATCCTTTGTGACCCTAAGAGACCCAGGCATGACCGGGCTGTGGCTCACATCTGGAGGAACACAGCACAGAGGGAGGAAGAGTAATAGCACTGTGTTGCTTGATTTCTGTTCCACACTCTCCCTGGAAGCCAGTAGATGCTCTTTTTCTGTCTGCCTCTGTGCTTACAGTGTACCATTGGCATCACCATGGGCTGGCTAGTCACAGCACGTGTTTGAGAAGCCCAATAACGTGTGGAGCCCTCACATAAGCTGAATGGAGGCAGGTAAATCTGTGGAGCAGATCAGTGCTAACGGGCTGGGGGTGGAGAGCACCACACCAAATATTAACGAGATGATGGACAATGTAATTTAGAGTCCTGATCCCAGCTCTGCTGAGTGGTGCTGGCACCAGTTAGAGCCTCTCTCCCATCTGCAAAGGACCCAGGCACTGCGTGACACCCTCTTTCACATCCAGGAGTGGCTCAAGGGCCCAATTTGTGACTGGTCAAATGGAATAAGGGACCTGGCCCACAAGGGGGACTGGTCCCAGTCACCCAACCCAGAACCTGTGCTGCACAGAGATGACACAAGTAAAGTGTATTTCTTCTGCCTGCTATGAACATATGGTGAATTCTGTTCATCTCTTCACAGCGTTTGCCATGCCAGGTACTTTCCTCTCTGTGATTAATAAGGGATCATTAGATCATCTTTTCTAACCTCCTGCATAATACAGGCCATTATATTCCACCCAATCACCCTGTATTGAGCCCAGTAACTTGTGTTTGGCTAAAGCATCTCTTACAGATGGGATTTGAAGCGATGGAGAATCCACCACTTCCCTGGGCGGTTTGTTCCAATGGTTAATCACCTTTACGGTTAAAATAAGGTGCCTTATTTCTAATTGGACTTTGTCTGGCTTCTGCTTCCAGCCATTGGCTCGTGTTCTGCCTTTCTCCGCCTGATTAAAGAGCCCTTAAGTACCTGGTATTTCCTTCCCGGGAGGGCACTTCTATACTGTAATCTAGTCACTTCTCAGTTTTCTTTTTGGTAAACTAAACAGCCTGAGCTCTCTGTCTCTCACTGCACGGCATTTTCTTCAGGCCTCAAATCCTTTATGTGGCTCTTTTCTGCACCCTCTCCAATTTTTCAACATCCTTTTAAAAATGTGGACACCAGAACTAGATACTGTATTCCAGTATTGGTCTTAACAGTGCCGTATGAAGAAGTAAAAATCATCTTTCTACTCCTACGTGCTACTGCCCTGTTTATACATCCAAAGATTGCATGAACTCTTTTTGCAACAGCGTCACACTAGGAACTCATGTTCAGTTGCTTGTGCATCATGACCCTGAATCCTTTCAGTGTTACTGTGTTCCAGGATGCAGTTCCCTCATTGAGCAGGGATGGCTGCATTCCTTGTTCCTAGACGTGCAAGCTTGCATTTGGCTGTATTAAAACACAGTTTGTTTGAATGGGCCCATTTTTTAAGTGACTCAGATCACTCTGTATTTCTGCACTGTCCTCATTATTCTTTACCACATTGCCAGGCTTTGTGTCATCCACACATTTTATTAGCAATGATTTTATATTTATTTCCATATTGTTGATGAAAATCTGGAACAGTATCAGGCCTAGTATCGATCCCCGCAGAGCCCCACTAGAAACACCCCTATTCAGTGTGCTCTCCTGATGATGTATAGTGCAATTTTTTTAATCGGAATGGCATGCGGTACTAAGTCATATGTCTTATAAAAGTCTAAGAATGTCAAAGTCTACTCAGTTACCTTGATCAGCCAAACTTGTAATCTCATCAAAAAGTGAAATTAGATTTGTTTGACTTGAAGAATTTTCCATAAAACCATGTTGACTGGCATTAAGTATATTTCTATCCTTTAATTCTTTATCAATTGAATCCTGTATCATCTTTTCCATTACTTTGCCCAGGATTGATATCAGACTAACCAGCGTATGGTTGCCCCAGTCATCCCAATTGCCCTTTTTGGATATTGACACAACATTAGCACTCTGCCAGTCTTCTAGAATTTCCCCAGTGTTCCAATATTTATTCAAGATTAATGTCAGTGGGCCAGAAATCTCCTCATCTTACTCTTTTCAGACTCCTGGGTGCAAGTTATCTGAGCCTACTGATTTAAAAATGTTTATCCCTAGTAGGTGTTTCTTAACATCCTCCTTAGTTACTAATTGGCTGGTAAATTCTTCATCATCCTCATTTGATATGAGTACATCATCCTGCTTTTTTCCAAGTACAGAACAAACACTTCTGCCTTTTCTGCATCATTAATAATTTTGCCATCACCTTCTAGTAATGAGTCTATGCCATTGTTAGGATTTCTTTTGTTCCTGATATACTTATTTAAAAACCTCCTTTTTGTCCTTGGTCTTTCCAGCCATGGATTTTTTCCCTGATGTTTTTAGTTTCCCTTATCAATATTCTACACTTCATAACTTGTAATTTATACTAATTGCTGTATATTTGCTTTTTTATATTTATTTGTTGCTTTTTTATTAATAATTGCTGCCATCGTCAATTCATCACTGGAGAGGATGGGCTGTTAGCCACAGTTTTGTGAAACTTTTCTTGATTGTGGAACCTAATAAACTCTTTTTTTAAGAATGCCCAATTTTCATTCACATTTTTCTGTCTAAATGTTTTCTTCCAGTCAGTTTCACTTCTAAATTTTCTCAGCATGGGGAAATTAGGTGTTTTGAAGCATCAGCTATTCATTTTACTGGTTGGAACTGTCCTCTGTTTGCCCATAATGCATGTAATCAGGTCATGATCACTGGTCCTTGGGAAACCACCAACTTCCCGTTCAGTGATTCATTTATCTTTATCCTTTATAATGATATTCAAAATAGAGTTACATCATGTTGGGATCAACACTTTTTGTGGAGAAACTCCAGTGATGTTTTACTACTGGCTGCAAGAGACCATCATCATATATCTCCCCAACTGAAGTTCCCTGGCACAGAAGTGCTGTTCCAGTGCACCCCTTTGTGGTTGGATGTGGTGATGTGGCAGATCTGCCTCAGTTTCCTCACAACAATCATCAGCCTACTCAGCCCCAGAGAGCCCAGCCCCTTGAATGTATCTAATCCCTTCTGAGGTTACAGAGTCCCTTAGTCCAAATCCAATAAATGCACTGAGCAAAAGAATCCTCAGTCCAGCTGGGCTCTGCCTCATGCCCCTTCCATGCAGGCAGGCCCCCAGCTATGACGGCCTGTCCTCATGCTTAGCAACTGGTGCCCAGGCTCTTGTGTAAGAACCACCCAGTCCAGGGCTACCCTCTTCTCAAGGGCTCCAGCAGGCCACAGTCCCCATACAATCACTGGTCTGAGGCAGATTTCTTGCCCCTCATAGGAGCAGCCTGTGTGCTGTCCTTCCACAGCAACCCTCAACTGCTCATAACACAAGAACTAGAGGTCACCAAATGAAATTAATAGGCAACAGGTTTAAAACAAACCAAAATAAGTATTTCTTCACACAACACACAGTCAACCTGTGGAACTCTTTGCCAGAGGATGTTGTGAAGGCCAAGACACTAATAGGGTTAAAAAAAGAACTAGATAAGTTCCTGGAGGATAGGTCCATCAACGGCTATGAGCCAGGATGGGCAGGGATGGTGTCCCTAGCCTCTGTTTGCCAGAAGCTGGGAGTGGGCAACAGGAGATGGATCACCTGATGATTACCTGTTCTGTTCATTCCCTCTGGGGCACCTGGCACTGGCTACTGTTGGACCTGGGGTTGCTCTTGAACCCTGTCTGGTGTGGGGTTTGTCACATACCTGACAACATAATGTTTCTTTCCACCCATTCCAGACAGATGTTTCAGAAGTGACTCATTCTGTTCTCTGGCATGATTGGTTGGTCTGTAAAGACTCCTACCAGTGTCTCCTCCTGGGGTTTGGTATATAGATCAATACGCACTCAAAAGCCTGTGGTTCTGAGTTGTCAATGACTCTAAACCAGGTAATGGTCTGTAATGTAGCATGCCGCCTCCCGCATCTCTTGTGCTCACTCTTCCCTTTCTGAACAGGTTATAAGCAGAGATTCTAACATTCCAATCCTGCAAATCATCCCATGTGGATGGAATGGCTGCTCCTCACTGTGTGCGTCCCGCAGGACTGGGCAAAATTGTTCAGACTAATAGTTTATCCGCTGAACAACACAGGTTCAGGTCAACCAAAATGATTTGTGAAACACAGGCTGGATTTGGCAAATTGTTTCATGTGAGAAAAATGATTTTTTTGTTAAAAGTATCAGCCTAGATTAATTTAAAAAAAAGAAAAATAGCTCGTTTGTCAGTTTAAATGTTTTGTTTGACCCAAAATGGGATATGTTATGTGGTTTTTCATTTTAGCAAGAAAATGGAAAAATTTCTGTTTTGACTCAATCCAAATTGAAAATTCTTTCAGATTTTTCTGTTTGGTCACAGAACTGACAAATCAATTGTTCATTCAGCTCTAGTGTCCCTTGGGTGAGGGGCGTGGTGATGGAGTAGAGTCACTTCTTGTCTTACCCAAGCCCGGACCCCATCATCTCTTTTGCTCTCTGTCAGATTCCAAGGCAGCCCTGGCTCCCCTGTTTGAGGTGCGGCTGGATCTGGTGATCCCTGATTTGGTATTCCATCCCTCGCTGGATCCTGGTGCTAACGACGGCTTCTATGACATGGTCGAAGGACTCCTCAATGACATCTACCGGATCTCGTCCCTGGTGCCCAGGCTGGCTGAGCACAGTGTTTTCCCTCACTATCAGGTCTCTTGCCCCAGTGCATGTTCTCCTATTGTGCAGTAATGTGGAAAGTGTGCGCTGGATCAGCATCCACTCACAAAGCCTCTCTGTCATTTCCCAGGCTGATATGGAGGACATGGGTGACTTAGCTGACATGCGCCACAGCCTCCTGGAGCGTGTGCAGAACACGATGTCAACCTGCAGTGATTACCGCAACTCCTTTGACCACTACTCTTACCTCTATGGGGATGACAGGAAGGAATTCATACGCCAGTTCCTGTTGTATGGGCACGTCCTGACTGCAGCAGAAATTGAAGCCCATGCGGACAGTGGAGTCCCAGAGAGCCCACCTACGTTACAGCAGTTCAGGGAGCAAATTGACTCCTACGAGAGAATCTATGATGAAGTCAACCGCCTGGAACCAGTGAACATCTTTGACAGTTGGATGAAAATCGATGCTCGGCCCTTCAAAGCATCCCTGCTGAATGTCATCAAACGGTGGAGCCTGATGTTTAAACAGCATCTCATTGACCGTGTGACACACAGGTAACAAAGGCTTGTCTGCCCCATCTCCATTGGGCTCCATCCAGGTGGTTACACTGAGCAATGTGGGATTTGTTTTCTCCATCCACCTCATCCGAGAGTGCTATAACCTGGCAGGAGTGCCTGCCCCTCCAATCACTGCACACTCCACTAGGGCACAGGCCTGTTTAGCAGCTTTCCTGGCTCAGGTTCCTATCCAGGATATATGCAGGGCAGCGACATGGTCCTCCATACACACTCTCACCGCACATTATGCGATTACATAGCAGGCCAGAGACGACATGGCCTTTGGTAGAGCAGTACTCCAATCAGAGGACAACTCCGACCCTGCCTCCTGAACTTGGGCTTGTGATTCACCTGACTGGAATTGACATGAATAAGCACTTGAAGAAGAAAAAACGGTTACTCACCTTCTTGTAACTGTTGTTCTTTGAGTCGTGTTGTTCGTGTCCATTCCAATACCCTCTCTCCTACCCCTCTGTCGGAGTATCCATCAAGAAGGAACTGTGTGTGTGGAGAGGGGAGGCGGGTTGGGTCGGCAGGGCCCTATATTGGGCGCTATGAAGGCACGATTCTAGGGGGCACCCAGGCTGATCCTATGGATACTGCTAGGGGGAAAATCTTCTGGCTGTCGTGCATGCAGCATGTGCACACCTGGTTAGAATGGACGGGAACAACACATCTTGAATAACAGTTATGAGAAGGTGAGTAATCGTTTTATATAAACTGCTCTCACTGTGTGTTTTCCTGTTTTGTATTATTTAGCTTGGCTGATCTTGAAGAATTTATAAAAATTGCTGATAGAGGTTTGAACAAAGAGGTTGAAAAAGGAGATTATGATGGTTTGGTGGAGATTATGGGTCAGCTTATGGCTGTTAAAGAAAGACAGAGCAGCACGGATGAGATGTTTGAACCCTTGAAGCAAACAATTGAGCTACTGAAGATATATGAGCAAGAACTTACAGATGAAGTGTATAAGCAACTAGAGGTTGGTGAAAACTTATGATCAATACACAAAACCGCAAAATATTAGACACCTAAAAAGAAAGTGATCAGTGTCTATTAACGAATGTTAAGTACCAGGGCTCAGTAATCAATAGGCCTCAGTGGGCAGATTATTTTGATAGCTGAGTGGCTGAACATCTATTGTGGATGTTCCATCACAATTCCTTGAATAAAGCTACATCAAGATTGTCAATTACAGCAGAGATTTAGCCCATTGTTATGTGTGAACGATGCAGTGCCCCTCCCCAGATGGACAGCACACGCTCTGTAAGAACAGAACACGTGTTCAGCTAGATCTGTTAATTACTTTATGGAGTGTTTAGGGTGTTAGTGCTTGGATGCAACCTCATGTGCTGGGTGTCCCTAAGCCTCTGACTGTCAGATACTGGGACTGGACAACATGGGATGGGTCACTCAGTAATTGCCCCGGTCAGTTCATTTCCTCTGAAGCATCTGGCATTCACCACCATTGGAAGATGAGGTATTGGGCTGGATGGACCATTGGTCTGACCCAGTGTGGCGATTCTTATGTTCTTGTTACAAAGGGTAGTCCCTTGTTTAGGGAACTAGCCTAAGAGTCAGGAAACTGGCATTCAATTCCTACCTCTGCCACACGATTCCTGTGTGACCTTGGGCAAAAGACCTTGGCATTAGGCAGCGAGTGCTTTTGAAAATCTCACTAGGCACTGAGCTGCATCTTTTGATGCCTAAATACCTTTAAAAGTCTGGCCCTTAGTCTCTGGGCCTCAGTTCCCTCTGTGTCATCCTTCCATACCTCACAGGGATGTTGTGAGGCGAAGTACATTGAGGTGTGAGGTGCTCAGTTACCAGGGTAATGGGGGCATGAGAAATATTTTAGATCCTGTTAAAATGGAAAAAATACAAAATCAGAGGCATATTACAAAGTCCAGTTGTTAATATTCCTGGGGCCCCGGTGCAGGTTTTTAGGTTAAAGCCGACCTTCCTCATAATGTGCCTTTGTGGAAGGAGGATTTCAGTTAAGCATTATAGGTGGAGTTTTGTTGGGTGTGACAGTTGCCTTACCTTGGGAATTCCTTGGATTTTAGCGCTTCTGATTTTGTAAGTAAATTTGAGCAACGAAATTTGTTGCAGGGGAGTTAAAACACCAAGGCTATCCTTAGGAGTAGAACTGGGGAAGCATTTTTTCTGTCCAGCAACTTATCAGCTCCATGCAGTTACATAGAGATCCACTCAGTATCTTTATTTCCACATACAGCAAGAGAAATAGAGGCAAATAAGATCCTTTATATAATGCTCTCTTCTGCTGTCTTGAGGAACCTAGATCTTATGCTTTTTGATGCATGAACAGTCCATATAAATGGATAGAGTCTAACTGAAGGAGAGGGCAGACAGCTGTTTCTGATAAAGTAAGAAGTGGGCTGAAGCTCTGCTTGAATTTTGCCTTTTTCTTGCTACTTCCCCCCTTGTGGTTTCAGTTGGGAAAGGAAGTGGAAAGAGCGAAGTATCCTCATAAGAGATGGAACTCTTCAAGGATTCTTTCAGAGCTGAAAGTAGGAAGCTTTGGGACTGCTGTGGTGGGCAAGCCAGTTGCCAGGAGATTTTCCCATTTGGAAGGTCTGGGTAACTATCCAAACTGAATGCAACCTCTGAACGTGTTGAGTTTCATCCCAGACATTTTTTTCTCTCCTGGCAAGCACTGGCGACTTTCAGTTACTCTTCTGACCCAAGTGAACAGCCACAAAAACAAGCTGAAAAGTTTCTTTTGTTACAGACTGTGAATGGTCTAGGGGAAGAAACCACTCTTCTGAGAGCACTGGTAGGGAAGAGAGGAATTGAAATATGTGGACGACTCAGGTCACAACACTGATCCGTATGCTGGCAGAGGCTCTGACCTGTAGTTTTTAATGAAAGACAAAGGAAGTCCCTTCCCAGGACAAATACACAGCTTATGAAGAGCCTGCCCTGTGAAGCTTCTTTCCTTGGCACCTAAATGAAAGTGTCTTGGACTTCAGAGGTTCTGAGCATCCACAACTTCCCGTGATGTTCGTGGGAGCTCTGAAAATTGGGCCATTTTTATTTAGACGGTAACATTAAGTACCCAAGTTTGAAAATGTTACCCTAGGAACCTCTCCAGACAGGTCCTTTGACTATAACCACCTTTCCCTCTTGTGTTCTAAGAGGGGACGGGACAGCATCTATTATAGAACCATCCAGTCTTCATTTTTAACTAAGTTGAAAAGGTCAGCTTACCTGTTGAGCGCATCTTCCTGCTTCCATCCACTCTCAGGGGATGCACAAGAGCCAGCTGGACTTTGAATCAGGATTAGTATTTTTTGTACCCTAGGAGCAAGAGGTTTTGTACATCAGCCTTCATGTACCCTAGGAGCGAGATTTAGAGTCACCTCTGTCTGGGCTGTCCACATTCCACAGGATTCGGGTGTGTATAGAAAATGTGGCAGGACATTTCAGGAGGGAAGAGGGTTTACACCTTCAAAAGGGGTAAAAATCTTCATTTATCTTCCAAGCTGAAAATTCATTTCCTATTTTACCCCCAGTCATGTGTTTGCGCTTTATATCATGGCAAAACCCTCTTGATTGTGTAAGAGAGAAAATCTGGTATTTTTCCAGCATGGGACTATCCATAAACAAGTCAGATACATGTTATGTCAAGTGGCACATACCGTCGGCCAACATTTAATGCTTGCTTGCAGGAGCTGCCAGAAAAATGGAACAATATAAAGAAGCTGGCGATAACTGTGAAACAGCAAGTGGCTTCTTTGCAGGCCAATGAAGTGACAGTGATTCGCAAGAACTGTGCAGCCTTTGATGTGGAACAGCAGAAATTCAGAGAGAGATTTCGCAAAGAAGCACCATTCAGGTACAGACTAATTATAGCACCACAGCAATAAGGGAGAAAAGGGCTTACTAGATCATTTGTGCTCTGCTAGGCATATTGTCTAACATCCACTTATCTTTCCCAATTGGTCAAAAGACCAGGTATAATATCTGATATGGCATTTTTCTGGGGCCTCTACGATGTAGTGGGTAGGGAGTGGATTCAGCGAGAGTAGAGTTAACATTTTCAAAAGTGACTTAGGTGCATGAGAGCCTAAGCATGACCAAAAGTGTCTAAGGCCCAGATTTTTAAAGCTCTTGGGGTGCCTCATTCCCATTGATTTCCCTGGGAGATAGGTCCAGGTTGTAAGAAATGTTTGAGTGCCTAAGTCTCTTTTGAAAGTGGGACTTAGGATTTCAACTGACTTAGGCACTTTTGACATTTTTACATTGGGTCTTTTATGTGTCTAACTATAAGCACCCTAAAATGGCCAAACCCTTCTCTTAGTCCCATGATTCCAGGATTGTGCATAGACAATAACCCAGGACAAAGAACCATTCCATGCATCCCCAGGACTCAGTGTCCAGGGCTGCCATCAGAGAGTTGCAGGATGGAAGAGCATTCCAGGTACAGACTTGCAAATGATCAGTGTTAAATACCTGGGGTTGCCAGTGTCACCAGTGTAACCTGTTTATCACAATGGTTTTGATGTTGTGCTGACATGTCACAACACAGTACTGTCATGCTGTGTCAGAGTATCATAGAATCATAGAAATGTATGGTTGAAAGGGACCTTGAGAGGTCACCTAGTCCATTCCCTTCACTGATGCAGGACCACCAAAGGCTCTGAAGCAAAGTAAACTGTCATGGGATAAGAGGAAAGGTCCTCTCATGGATCAGTAACTGGTTAAAAGATGGGAGACAAAGGGTAGGAATAAATGGTCAGTTTTCAGAAAGGAGTGAGTTAAACAGTGGGGTCCCTCCAAGGATCTGTATTGAAACCTATGCTGTTCAACGTATTCATAAATGATATGGAAAAGGGAGTGAACAGTGAAGTGCAAAGTTTGCAGATGATACAAAATTTTTCAAGATAGTTAAGTCCAACACTGACTGCAGAGAGTTTTCCAAGCTGAACAATCCTAGTCTTTTTAATCTCCCATATATGGAAGCTGTTCCATACCCATAATCATTTTTGTTGCCCTTCTCCAATTCTAATATATCTTTTTGAGATGGGGCAGCCAGAACTGCATGCAGTATTCAAAGTGCCTTATATAGTGGCATTATATTTTCTGTCTTATTATATATCCCTTTCCTAATGGTTCCTAACATTTTGTTAGCTTTTCTGACTGCTGCTGCACATTGAACAGATGTTTTCAGAGACCTATCCATGATGACTCCAAGATCTTTTTCTTGAGTGATAACAGCCAATTTAGACCCCATCATTTTGTTTGATGGGATGATTTATCACACCCCTAGCCACTTTCATAACTTTGTAGCGTAGACCAGCTCCCTGTCTCCAGCAGAGCAGCTTTGAACCTGGAGTGAGGCTTTCCCAGGCTCCATGTCCAAGCATTGTTTTAACCTTTTCCTGATGATTCCTGCACTGAACATTGAATAAAGAACATTCTTCCAATAGTTGTACGGTTTTTATATCCAGAGGCCTGCTTGGCCAGAAACACAAAGGCTTATGAAAGGAAATGCTCTTAGAAACCTTGTGTAAATGAATGAGAGTTCCCTTCGAGCTGTGTTCTCCCTCCTCAGTGAAAGTGACTCTCCTTTAAAGTGCACTACTTTGCACTCATGTAGCAGTGTGATAAAATACGTTCATAAAATCCCCCCTGTGTACATGAGAGAGGAATAACTCTAGCCCACTGAACTGGGCTCCCTTGCAAGCTTCTGTAAATGTCACTCTCTGGAGGTTGGGGAAGAATCAGCTACATTGACTAGATCGGCTGTACTGGCCCTTCAGTAGGTGAGCCACTTAGCTTTTTGAGTTGTCTTGCCATTCGCTCGTACCTTGGGCTGACAGCGAGCGTGTGAATCTGCGGCACAAAGAGGAAAAATGGCTTTTTGTTTCCTTTTTAAAAGTAGCAGTGTTTCTGACAATTTTACCTCCCATTTAGCCATTATTTAACATGTAACTCCATTTTAGTAGAGACTACAGGCAGAAAGATGACTATGCTCTGAAGAAGAGAATGAGGGTACAAATGGGACTTTAAAATGGCATCAGTTCTGCAATGTGGAAAAACCATTAGAGCATATGTCTCTTGTACAAGACTCTTTGCATTATATTTTATTTGAAGTGCTTATAATCTTACTTATGAAGTATGAAAATTGCTTTATAGGTTTGACACTGAAAATCCTTACCTAATGCTGGATGCAAACCACATTGAGATAAAACAAATGGAGTCAACCATGGCCTCACTTTATGAATCAGCTGGTTTGTTTGAAGTCAATGTTCCAGATTATAAACAGCTAAAGCAATGCAGGAAGGAAGTTTGTCTTCTCAAGGAACTTTGGGATATGATCTCTGTGGTGACATCTAGCATGAATGACTGGCAGACCACGAAATGGAAGGATATTAATGTGGAAAACATGGACCTTGAATGCAAAAAGTTTGCAAAGGATATTCGGAACCTGGATAAAGAAATGAGGGTGTGGGACGCATTCGCTGGGCTGGACAACAGGGTGAAGAACATCCTGACATCTCTGAGGGCTGTGGCGGAGCTTCAGAATCCCGCCATCAGGGAAAGGCACTGGAACCAGTTGATGCAGGCAACAGGTGTGATATTCACCATGGATGCAGAGACCACACTGGCTGACCTCCTGACACTCAACCTGCATAACTTTGAGGACGAGGTTCGGGGCATAGTGGATAAAGCAGTTAAGGAAATGAGCATGGAGAAAGTCTTGAAAGAGCTAAAAAGCACTTGGAGCAGCATGGAATTCCAGTATGAACTGCATCCCCGGACAAATATCCCTCTGCTGAAATCTGACGAGGAGCTCATTGAAACTTTAGAAGACAACCAGGTGCAGCTGCAGAATCTGATGACATCCAAGTATATTGCCTTCTTCTTAGAGGAAGTATCTGGATGGCAAAAGAAGCTGTCCACAGCAGACTCAATCATTTCTATCTGGTTTGAAGTGCAGCGGACATGGACTCACCTGGAGAGCATATTCATTGGCTCAGAAGATATCCGGGCACAGCTTCCTGAGGTACACAGCAGAACGACAGAGGTCATGTTCTCAGTGAGAAAGGAATGTGGGACAACCTCCATTATCCCAACCAAAGCTGTATGAAATGCAACAAATCCTTTGATGGCTACTTGTCACACTGGAAATTCCCTCAGTTGCCTGGGCTTATTCAGCATCCCCAGGACATTTGGATAAAGGAGGTTGTGCTTTGTCTCTTTCTTGGGTTATCCCAGGAGGCTGAAAGCCCTCACTGATCTCCCCTCTACGCAGCATATACAGAGTTTGTTATTGTAGGGCTGCTGGCATTGTTTATCATAGGATTGGCTGGTTGTGCTGGCAGAGGAAATACAGATCATTGTGCAGAATTTGCAGATATAAAGTGTGGGCCAACCATCCCTGGCAGTATCCCTGTAAAAGTGTTTAACAGAGAGCTGGGCCAGCCATTCCACTGCTCATTCTCTGAAAAGCAGAACAAATTAATTATACCAGGATTTCACTCTCCTTTGGTGGCCTGTAGAGGAAAATCCAAATTACTATTGGTTTCCTGTCCTATTATTTGATTCATGTAAATGCAGGTATATGGGGAAATATCCAGGATCCACCCCAGGTTCCAGCCGAACTGCACGCCCCCAGTGTAGACAGTTTAGAGCTCTGTGTGTGCCAATGTGTCAGGGTGTAAAGTTCACCTTTGCACTCTGCTAGACTGGTTTCTGTGTGCAGGGCCAGTCCCCTGTTATAAGCGTGAGCAGCCCTGAGCATTGCTCTGACTTACACCAGCTACCAGCAGACACGGGGGTTTGAAACCACAATCGAAGGTGAGAGCACATTGTCCGGGGTGGGATGTCTGTGTGGAGCTTGCTGTACTTGCTCTGTGCAGACAACCCCTGTTCAGGCCCTTTTCACCAGCATTAAAGGCAAATAAATGCTTTTGGTTTTGTTTACAAAGAAAGCTCTGAGCATTTCATCGAGTGGTTGGGGAGGAATCCTGACCCCTTTGAAGTCCAGGGCTGGTTGTGGTTCACCGTTGACTTCAGTGAGGCCAGGATTTTGAATGTGGCTTTATCTGTTCTTCGCTGAAGTGCACTAGAAGCACATGAGCCTTGCTAAGGGGAGAACTTCTCTGTAAGCGAAGTGGGAGTGCTCATGGGGGACTAGATCTCTTCACTCTTCAGCAGAGGCTGGGAAATGACCATCCTGGGCTGGAAGCAAAGTCTCCTGAGGTCTGTTGTCTATCATTGTGCATGGCACTAACTATGCAGAGTAGGCAAATCCTGCCTCTGTGGCCAGGGAAACATGGATGGATTCCAGGGCCTATTTGAGGGGAGGTCGGGTCCTCAGGAACCCCCTGCACAGGAAATGGGCCATACTAGGGATCAGCCACTAACTGATCCATCTGCACCCTTCCTAGGTGGGGTGGGGGGAATGTAATGGGTCATGGTGTCTGCTCCAGCCATTGGGACGGAGGAGCCTCTATGAAATGGTGCCAAGGCTGCTCTGTGGGATTCCTCCTACCTAGCACCTGCCCCGGCTGCTGGGGTGGGGCTGTGGCCAGACGATGGAGTCTTTTCAGTAAAAAAATGAGTGTTTGACTGGGTGGCTGTAGCTTCTCTCTTGCCATTTGTAGGACTCCAAGCGCTTTGAAGGAATTGATGTTGATTTCAAAGAACTGGCCTATGATGCAGAGAAAACACCGAATGTCGTTGAGGCTACTAACAAGCCAGGTCTTTATGAACAACTGGAGGATATTCAGTGCAGGTGAGTGACACTTCGGGGACTTTGAGGGACACTGCAATTAGCTGTGATAAGTTTACTTACTGTGTTCTCAGATCTCTCTATGGGGTGGTGGTGGCCGTCTCCGTTCAGCCAGTCACAACAACACTACACTTTATTTAGACTTTGTGTTTGTGATCCACCAATCTGTAACCCCACACTTGTTATCACAATGTTCAGGCGGAGAAGTTCTGTATACAGAAGTCCAGACACTCAAAACATAAGGTGCTGAGTGCATTAGGTGTAATGTGAGCTCACCCACCTCACATGTACATTGTGTCTATATAGAGCAGTGTAAAAAGTCATAAAAAATACAAACCATTTGCAGCATAGCTGCGTCAATGTTCTTTTGAGACCTTTAACTATGGTGTGTTTAAATTCAGCCCCTCAGTGCTGCAGAGGTAGCCTTGCCACATGACAGTGCTAGGTACTTTGAGGAATGCCCTGTTGCACTGAGGCAGATAAATAAACACTTTTCAGTTACTATGTTTGCTAATTTGACTGGGAAGTGCACATTAAAAACTCAGAGTGAAGGCTGTTTTGGTCAGTAATATTCCACTACTAACAACATTTTAATTTAAAACAAACCTTTCAGTTGTACCAGGCCCATATTCCTCACTGAGGAGTAGTTAAGTGCTGTCTGTGAAATTTATAATTTTAGCCATTTGTAGTTTTGAGTGCAAAAAAGTCACAAGATTTAAATTGGAAGTTTGGGATCTCATAAACTCAAACAGCTGAACAGATTTAGGCCAGACCAAGCCTGAGAAATTTCATCCCAACATGAACATGGTTGTGGGAGTTGTGAGTAGTTACAAAAAGCTGGGTCAGATTGCAGGAGTCTTCTCAACGTATCTCTCTGAGGGCTTTATACTTCTGCCCATCCCATAGTTTCTGGGCACCTTCCACATAAAATCAATAACACTGGATATGTCCCTAGTGAAGTACCTGGAGTCTGTAGTCATGTCTATGCTACAGACACCCCAGTGCTACAGCACTCTTGCTGAACTGCAATAGTGAGACGCTTTGTGCATCGACAGAAGGGGTTTTTCCATCAACATAGGTAATCCACCTGTTCTAGAGGTGGTAGCTAGGTCAACGGAAGAATCTTTCCTTGACCAAGGTCTATCCCAGGGGTTAAGCTGTCCTAACTATGGCATTAAGTATGCACAATTTTTCTCAGGCCTGAGTGATGTAGCTAGGGCAAAGTAAATGTTAGGTGTAGACAAGGCCTCTGTCACTTCTTACTTTTTGGGGTCAAAACTCTGCATCTGAACGTGAACTGCAATATTAGTTGCTAAGGAGAATATGTGTCTGTTAATTCCGGACCTCGTATCTCTGCTTTGTTGCCCCAGATTGGCTCTGTGTGAGAAGGCCTTGGCTGAATACTTGGATACCAAGAGGTTGGCCTTTCCCAGATTTTACTTCATTTCTTCTGCGGATTTACTGGACATTCTTTCCAATGGCACCAACCCGCAGCTAGTAAGTCTCACACATTATTGCCTTTGCCTTTGAACAGTGGAGTGGCTTATAGACTGACAAACCCAGAACATTCCTGTAGCTTGTTCTAGAAAGTAATGTTTTTCTGTTCCTCACCAGTAGTACCATTAACAATAATTTCTGTAGATTTCAGAGTCTGTATCAGTAAAAACAACAACGAGTCCTTGTGGCACCCTAGAGACTAACAAATTTATTTTGGCATAAGCTTTCGTGGGATATAACCCACTTCATCAGATGCATGGATTGGAAAATACAGTAAGCATGTATAAATATACTGCACAGGAAAAGATGGGAGTTGCCTTACCAAGTGGAGGGGTCAGTGCTAATGAGGCCAATTTAATTAGTGTGGATGTGGCCCATTCTCAACAGTTAACAAGAAGGGGTGAATATCAACAGAGGAAAAAAATATTTTTGTAGTGACCCAGCCACTCCCAGTCTTTACTCAGTCCTAGTTTGATGGTGTCAAGTTTGCAAATTAATTCCAGTTCTGTAGTTTCTCGTTGAAGTCTGTTTTTAAGTTTTGTTGAAGAATGGAGACTTTTAAGTCTGTTATTGAGTGTCCAGGGAGATTCACAAGTTTCAGAGTGGTCCAGGGAGACTGAAATGCTCTCCTACTGGTTTTTGAATATTACAATGCTTGATTTCTGATTTGTGTCCATTTATTCTTTTGCATAGAGACTGTCCAGTTTGGCCAATGTACGTGG
This sequence comes from Mauremys reevesii, assembly GCF_016161935.1. NCBI lineage: Eukaryota > Metazoa > Chordata > Testudines > Geoemydidae > Mauremys > Mauremys reevesii. Next base: position 20,705,838 of record NC_052637.1, read on the forward strand.
CAGAGGGGCATTGCTGGCACATGATGGCATATGTCACATTGGTAGATATGCAGGTGAATGAGCCCTTGATGGTGTGGCTGATGTGTTTGGGTCCTCTGATGGTGTCGCTAGAATGATATGCGGACAGAGTTGGCAATGGGGTTTGTTGCAGGGGTTGGTTCCTGGGTTAGTGTTTCTGTTGTGTGGTGTGTAGTTGCTGGTGAGTATTTGCTTCAGGTTAGGAGGCTGTCTGTAAGCGAGGACTGGCCTGTCTCCCAAGGTCTGTGAGAGTGTGGGATCGTCCTTCAGGATAGGTTGTAGATCCTTGATGATGCGCTGGAGAGGTTTTAGTTGAGGGCTGTAGGTGATGACTAGTGGCATTCTGTTACCTTCTTTGTTGGGCCTGTCCTGTAGTAGGTGACTTCTGGGTACCCTTCTTGCTGACAGAACACCACTAATCATCAAATTAGGCCTGAATAAAGACTGGGCATGGCTGGGTCACTGCAAAAAATAATTTTCCCTTTGTTGATATTCACCCCTTCTTGTTAACTGTTGAGAATGGGCTACATCTTTTCATGTGCTGTATATTTATAAACGCTTACTGTATTTTCCAATCCATGCATCTGATGAAGTGGGTTATAGCCCACGAAAGCTTATGCCCAAATAAATTTGTTAGTCTCTAAGGTGCCACAAGGACTCCTCGTTGTTTTTAATTTCTATAGAGTTATTAGTATATAACTTTCCACTAGATGGCAGTATGTACTTCATATTCTCCTCTCTAAATGTTGGAAAACATTACTGATTGTTCTAATAAAGCTCCTTTAAGTCTGATTAGTGTATGTTTTTGATACTGTACGAGGAACGGACTTTGTGCTCGGAGGCTCTGAGGTTTGAAGGAACATATTTTCTCTAAAGATCTCAGCAAAAGCTTGCAACAATGACTGGTGAATTTGGATGGCTCAGTTTTGGGCCATTTTCAGAAAATGCCAAGCACCTGCCCTTGAAAGAGTCTCAAGCTGGGCACCCAAAAATTGAGGCACCTAAAATAACTAATTTCAGAAGGCTCCATCTTGCAGAATTCTCACCCTGGGTTTGGGCACCTTAGTGTGATACTGGTGACAATCCTGATGCTCTTGCATTGTTTGATCCTGTAGAGGAGAAGGGACACCACAGTACGTGCCACCCTTGCTGCCGTACTGAGAGTGCTTCAAAGGGGAAATCCTCAAATCTAAATCTGAGTCAGCCTTGATCTCTGAGCACAGAGCTCAGTGATAGCAGTGCCTGTGCCAGGCAGGGCTCCATCCAGTGGAAGCCAAGGCCCCTGCTAATTGATGGCTCCTCAGTGTCCTTGGCATCTGAGGTTGATGGCAATGATCTCTGGCTCCGGATGGGCTGGAATCTCCACACAGGAGACAGGACCAAGGCAGGAGGTGCCAAGCGGGAAGGGGCAGGTGGAGGGGCAGGCTGATGATGGCTCAAGTTATCTGGAGAGCTTCTCTGAGGCCAAATGCATCTCGACTCCAGAGAAGCATCAGCACAGTGACTGCAGGGCACGGGAGGACCTGACCTTTCCCCAATCCCCACCAAAGGTGCCCCAGACAGCTGATGCTGTCGTTATCATTCCTTGTTTTGTGCTGTACTAGTGCGCACGCGTGGAGTACAGGATGGTCCCAGCTCTGAAGAGCTTACTTTGTAAGTACAATCAACATTTCCAGTTGGACCTGCTCCAGGGATTCGCAAGCAGGGCTTAATTTGTGCCAGGGCACCTTTAGGCTTGGCAGTTCATACTCCCAGCACCTCTGGGCTGGCTGCATCCATTATGATTGTAAAAAAAAATTGCTTGAGCCCCGGCACCTCTTTCACTACACATTAAGCACTGTTTGTGGGATCAACAGTTAAGAGGTACCTGGGCCAGGAAACCCATCCAGCAAGGTTGCTCTGTTCTTTTACACTTTTCTGGACTAGCCTCTGGTGCAGGTATGGCAGGCCCCTCCTCACATTGTTGTCTCAGTCCTGACTTTTCTTTCTGGGACCTCTGCCTTTGCACAGTCCGAGGGCTGGCAAGAATGAATGGAGGCCAGCAGTAATACTCAAGACACATTGGCATGCCATGTTCAATAGGAGGCCTGGCCTGCACTCTACCCCCACTGCCTGCAAGGGTAACAAAAGTGAATACTTAGGGGATTCCCAACAGCTGGGCTCTGAGGAGCTGGGAGCCAAGACAGAATCTTGGCAGGATGCTCTCTTCAAAGAAGCAGGCTTGCAACACAACAACGTTCCCATTTGAACTCATTTGACCTTCCATGGAGAATGTATTTTCTCAGTGTGGGTTACCATTAAGCAGCAGCTCTTGAGAAGGGTTTTGCACTCTGACAAGGATGCACTGGGGTGGTTTGGCCAATTATGCTTCTGGATGGAGCTGATAGTGAGAAAAAGTGCAGTGGTTATGGTGGTTGTGGTTGAAAATGAAACAAAATCTGTATTTGAAAGGCCAAGCTTGTAAATGGATGTCTATTTATGAGGGGATATGGCTGACAGTGGTTGGCAGATTCTAGGGCAAGTTTTTTTCAAAGGCCTTCAGGAAAGCTCAGTGCTGTTTAAAGTGACTTCTCTGTGGCATATTTCAGTTTGAACAAGACTCCCAATAATCTCTGCTCCGTGAATGATGACGTTGACTAGAAAGCAGTGCACATGTAGCAGGTGTTTCTCCCTTACAGGCAGCCACAGAAGACCCATTACACACAATGGAGAACAGTATAAACTATAAAATATGGGCCATCCAGGGGTTCAGTCAAATGATGACCCTAGCTAAAGCAAATGCAAATCAAGCTCTAGTGAGTTCCAGTTCTTGTGTATGCAGACCTAGGCTAATAGAGAGTGGATGTGTCACCATCAGGGTATCAGTTCTGGAGGTTCTAATTCAGGAAATGCCTCTTCCAGAAGCAGTATTTCTAGGGACTTGCCAATGCAATCACGTCATTCTAAAGGTACTGCTACAAGGAATGACATCCACATGATTGATTGGATTATGGGATGGGGTGGGAAGGAACTGCACTGTATAGAAAGTTGCAACAATATTTCTGTTTAAAGAAATTCCCTTAACTGCATTTCCCAGGGTTCCTAGGTTTTGTTTCCTTTTCCTGTCCCCAGCGGGGAAGAGTTGTATGGGAGGCATTGTATGGGAGTTGTCAGGGTGCATTGTATGAGAGGCATTACCTTCGTTGTTACAGTTTGTGCTTTGGAATCCCTGTGTTCTGGAAGTGTGTGGTAAGAAGTTCTGTAGAAAAATCTCAGCTTCACCTTAGCTCACTTTTTCGTTACTGAATATACCACCAATGTAGGTGAGGTTGATTATTACTATTATAGGAGTTTGTCATCATTGTAATACCTGGATGTCTATACCATGACACAGCTAAGTCAAAGCACCTGGCAGGCACAGCAGGATATTGGTGGGATAGCTGTGTGCACCCAGGGTATGTCTACACTGAAGCTGGAGGTGTACACGTGCTAGCTGTGATTGCACTAGCACACTAAATCTAGCTGGGTAGCCGTGGTGGTGCAGGTGGCAGGATGGGGTAGTGCCTGAGTATGTACCTACCGTCTCGGATGGGAATCATACTCAAGTGGCTAGCCCCTCCTGTGCCTCTGCAACTGCGTTGCTATTGTTAGTGTGCTAGCTGTGTTGGAGCTAGCCTGTGTACATCTACGTGAGCAGAAACGTAACCATATAGTTCCAGTGTAGACATACCTCCCGTCAGTTGGGAAGCTCCAGCTAAACCTATTTTCTTTAGCAATTGAATAACAGGGCTGTGCTGCCATGTTCTGATTCATCTTGAAATTGGTTTGTAAAATTGACAGACGTTTTCATAGTGAATGCTGAGCTTTACTCAATCCAGAATGTATTAGCATTTCTATTTTTTTTTGTTAGCTAGTGGAGAATCTCTTCCAATTAAGAAACCTTTCAGATAAGGAGATATATGATTATATGAAATTCAGGTTAGTCAGGGCTCAGTGCATATGTAGAAATGCCATTATTTTCTGCTAACATATAATATTTCTTATAGTTCCTCTGTGCTCCTTGGCTTTTCAACCCTTGAAACCTTACAGTTGTGCATTTGATCAATACCACAAACACAGAGGGAAAAAACAGGAGAGAAACAGAAAAAATACCACCTTGAAATGCTCAGTGGTATATGAAGGAATTCTGTGAGCATTGTCTGTTATACCTGTTTAAAACTGTTTACAATAAAATCAAGTAAATGTCAAGCAGGTTCAAATATGGATAAACTCCTGACCTTTCCATTGTAGTCTCTGAGCCTGTCTGTTCATTCCTAACAGAGGATTAAATGCACAACAATATTATCATAACAGATCTGGCATTGAACTTGTAAAGATTCAGGTGTATCCAAGGTTTTTCTGGGGGTGTTGAACTGAGTGTCAGAATGTTCTATAGAGAGTCTGTCTAGACTGGCTAGGCGTAGGAATCTGATTGGATGATTCGCTAAGAGGAAAGTTCTGCACATTAAATAAATCACAGAAACCTTTTTGTAAGATCGTGAAAGCCAAGGGGCCAATCCTGCCATGAGCTAAGTGCCAATTGCCACTTGCAGCCCATCACCTTCCAGGATTGGGCCCAGTATGAATGTAAGTGGAACCAAACAGCAAAACATATTAATAATAAAGGTCTATCTCTGCAATGCTGCTTGAAAAGTTTTTAATCCTTTCTCTTTCTGAGTCAGTGACCTGTGATAGATTGGAGAAATCCATGTGTTTTATATGGTTTTCTAGAAAGTCAGTGCTTGTAGCAGAGGACTGGGTGCCTTAGGATGGGGGTTCTCAACCTTTCCATCTTACTGTGATTTAGCAGAGAGCTCCTCTCCTGTAGCAGTAGGGGGAGGGCAGGTCTGAGTGACCAGCTGAACATCAGTTCATGACTTCCAGGGTGGTGTGACCCTGGTTGAGAACACATGTGTTGGGTGGGAGGTTACTGAGCCTTTACTTCTGGTATTAGTTTGCTTGTAACCCATGTTGGTCAGTGACTAAAATTTGTATTGTCTGAAGGCTGGAAAAAGCTCTGGTGGTCTGTTCATCTTCCAGCAGACAGCTGTTCACGTTGAAAAAACCCTCCCGAGCAATTCTAACTGATTGCTCCTTTTGAGCCCCTGAGCTGAACAAGCTTTGAACAGGCCATGGAGTCTGATTTGGTCTTTCACTGGTAGAGATGATCCTTCTAGGGCAAGATGGAGGCATCGTGGTGGGTTATAGCGTGGTAAGCTTGCACTGCTGCTCTTCATAGTGTTCCTTTCCCGGGGAAGAGCAGAGGCCTTCAGTCTCCAAGGCTGTTCCTTTCACTAGAACAAAACTGACTTCCAGTAACAACTCTTTTGGTCCACAGGCTGAGATAGCTGGGTTCTAAATACTTCCCCAGCAATGCTCAGCAAAAACCTAGAGCACTCCTGAGAGTAGGACTACATAGGTTCCTCACCATCGCTCATTGTACTTGGGGAGGCTGACCTGCGACTGATCACTTAATGTTCTGAATGTTTCCTTTGTGTGTGCACGTGCATGTGTGTGCACACGTGTGTACATAGGGGTGTGGTTGTGTTTGTGCTGTACAAAAGGTACCTGGCCAGGTAACTGCAATATAAAGAATAAAATGTATCATTTATTACTAGAGCATTGCCATTGAAAGGTATTTCTGTTTTCTAAGTGAAGAAGAAGTAGACGGTGCTTGTGTCTGTTCCAGAGCTACAGAGTTAGTCCTGCTGTATCAGAAGTATGTGACCAGCCCATCATATGATAGGTCTGGTCAAAGTGGGATGAGAGGAGAGCAAACTTTTGGGACCCTGACTGATGAGGGAGCTTCCCTGCTGATGAGCACACACAGATCCTCTCACCTGAATGACCTCTCTACTACCATTCCCTGTGCAGGTGCAGCGCCATCTCTCCAAACTGTTTGACAACATGGCCAAGATGAAATTCCAGCTGGACTCTGAACAAAAGCCGACCAAAACTGGCCTGGGGATGTACAGTAAAGAGGAGGAATATGTCAGCTTCAGTGAGCCCTGTGACTGTAGCGGGCAGGTGAGGTGAAGCTGCTTCATTTCCTATCGTCAGAATTAGATTGCGGCTGGTGCTTTTATCTCTGTTAGTTGTTGTTGTAGTGCCTAGGAACCCCCAGTCATGGCCCAGGGCCACATTGCACTGGTGCTATACAGGTGCAGACCACAACATTGGTCCCTGCCCCAGAGACCTTACAATTTATGGAATTTATACATCAGACAAGAGACAATGATGGAGACAGAAGGGAGCACAAGGAAACAATGAGATGGTCTGTCTGACCCAGGCCGCCAGCGGAGCTATCATTAAAGAGTGGTAATGGTCGGAAAAGGTGCTGTATAAAAATGGCACCTCCCTACTGCACAGGTCACCCCCCTTTGTGTTGTTTGAGGCCTGTCTGCCCACGGTAGTGACAACGGTGGTTTTTCTCCTCTTGTTCTCTGTCAAGCAGTGAAGGGTCAAGTAAAACTAAACCTGACAAAATGTAAACTGAAAACCAAGGATCCGTGTGTGTGTGTGTGTGTGTGTGTGTGTGTGTGTGTGTGTGTGTGTGTGTGTGTGTGTGTGTGTGTTGGGGAAAAAAGGCACAATTTTGGAAAAAAATATCCACAGGCATTTCCATTAAAGCTGTTTGTTAACTGTGATTTTTTTTTTCATTGAAACCTGTTGACAAGCTCTAATTTTGGCCTTAGAATTCAGCAGTTGATGGGCACAGAATGATACTTTGTATTTCAATATACACTGAATTCCCAGAGAACTGGCCTGGGGAGAGAGCTTCTACTGTGATATGTTCATCACAGCAAGAATTCCGCCCCATGTCCAGCACTGACCTTATGCCAGTGCTGGCAGATTGTGCCCAAGTCACATGCGTGATTCTCCTCATGGCCTTGTGGATGGAAGATGTCCCATATATTTACCTATTGCACAAAGTTCTTCAGTGGACCAGACGTGTCACTGTGTTTTAATACCTTTGCTAGGTTGAAATTTGGCTGAATCATGTGCTGGACAGCATGAGGGCTACTGTGAGACATGAGATGACAGAAGGAGTGACTGCTTATGAAGAGAAACCAAGAGAACAGTGGCTCTTTGACTACCCTGCTCAGGTATTTGATTACACCACACTTATCTCCTCTTCGACTGGCCCTCTAGAGAAAGCCTCTTGGGTCGCTATTCTAGTACAGGGCCTCTAGCCAGTCCCTGAGGGGGAGGAGGGGGGAAGCTCTGTCTGGCCACTGCTCCTGGACCCCAGAGGTGCCACCTGCCCGAAGGACATGCTTTCCATTGGTCATAGGAGATTCCTGAGTTGGGGTTTCAGGCAGAGTCCAATGGTTTGGTTCTGTGAGCTCAGTGCAGGTACATTATCTCTGTGTTTAATGACAGGGTGCTGTAGAATGAGATCAGCACGCAGAAGTGTCAGTGCTGCATATATAGAATCATAAAAATGTAGGTCTGGAAGGGACCTTACGGGTCCTCTAGTCCATCCTCCTGTGCTTAGGCAGGATTACATGGACTTAGACTCTGATAGGTGTTAGAGTTCATTATCTTGGAAGGGGTTAGTCCCATGCCAGAGGGAGTTAGTACTTTACCTGCTTAGCGGCTGAGTGAGGAATGCAGCAGGAAAAAGAAACCTACAGGAGGGAATGAAATAAAGCAACCCTTCCCCTCCTTTATCTTGGAGGTTCTCATCCCCTCCTGTGAATTGCTTTTCCTGCTACCCCCTCTCCCCTGCTACCCTGTGGCATGTAAAAGACACTGATGTACTATACTGATGAATAGCTGCTGAATTTGGCCTTGTCTCTGATGTTGGTGTCCCAGGGTGTGAGTTCAATGCAGCTCTCTGTTGCAGTGGCTGTTGTTATTACCACTTTGAGAAATACTTTCATTTTATGCTGCAGCTGCTTGATTTTTCACAACCCCACAGCTTTGCCGAGAGCATGCTGTTAAATCTAACACATGGTGTCAGAGCTATTATGCAATGGATGATGAACTAATTCCCTTCTCTAAGGTGGCACTGACCTGTACCCAGATCTGGTGGACCACGGAAGTTGGAATTGCCTTTGCCAGATTGGAAGAAGGATATGAGAATGCAATGAAGGATTATTACAAGAAGCAAGTGACCCAGCTGAATACCCTCATCACCATGCTCATCGGTCAGCTCTCCAAGGGCGACAGACAGAAAATCATGACCATATGTACTATTGATGTACATGCTCGGGATGTCGTAGCTAAGATGATAGCTCAAAAGGTTTGCCAATATACCACAAGACATTATGCCTTTTCAGCACTGTCATTTACTGTGTCCTAGCAGTGTCTGATATTAGAGTGCAAACCTCCCAACGAGTTAATGGAGTAAGGAAACAGCGCCATCTTTGATCTTCCTGAAATATGAAAATGTGTTGTTGTCCCAGTAGCTTCCCATGTCCCAGTCCTCCTCCCTGTACTACACGTCCCCTCTATATCACACGTGTCCCGGTCCTCCTCCCTGTAACATATGTCCCCTCTATATCACGTGTGTCCCGGTCCTCCTCCCTGTACTACACATCCCCTCTATATCATGTGTGTCCCGGTCCTCCTCCCTGTAACATACGTCCCCTCTATATCACGTGTGTCCCGGTCCTCCTCCCTGTACTACACGTCCCCTCTATATCACACGTGTCCCAGTCCTCCTCCCTGTAACATACGTCCCCTCTATATCACGTGTGTCCCGGTCCTCCTCCCTGTACTACACGTCCCCTCTATATCACGTGTGTCCCGGTCCTCCTCCCTGTAACATACGTCCCCTCTATATCACGTGTGTCCTGGTCCTCCTCCCTGTACTACACGTCCCCTCTATATCACGCGTGTCCCGGTCCTCCTCCCTGTAACATATGTTCCCTCTATAATCACACGTGTCCTGGTCCTCCTCCCTGTAACATAAATCCCTGCTATAGCACGCGTGTCCCGGTCCTCCTCCTTGTACTACACGTCCCCTCTATATCATGCGTGTCCCGGTCCTCCTCCCTGTACTACACGTTGAATGTCAGTGAACATGTGGGTGCATTTGCAGGTTGACAGTGCCCAGGCGTTCATTTGGCTGTCGCAGCTTCGGCACAGATGGGCTGATGAGGAGAAGCACTGCTTTGCAAACATTTGTGATGCCCAGTTTCTGTACTCCTACGAATACCTGGGCAATACGCCGCGGCTTGTGATCACTCCCCTTACGGACAGGTGGGTCACTGGCATGTCTAGAACCCTTCTCCTGGCATACTGCAGCATCAGAGCTTCCCACGTGGGAGTAAGAAACCACTGTCCGTGGCATAGAAGGGTTGGTTAAGACATCAGAATAGTTCACAAGTGTTTTCCTTCTCTCCATGTTCCAGCTGCCCTGCACAGCGCAGCTCACACACTATCTCCCTGTACCTCCTCTGTCGGTGTCCAGCGCTGCTTGCAGAGCTCAAGGGGGTCTTCAGAATCCACTAGTGTCATCCCCAGGCCTGTCAAAGGGGGTCGCTGCACAGTAATGTGAAGCAGAGTGCTCTGAACCCGGGACTGACAGGTGCTGGTGTGAAACACTAAGCAGGTTGCTGGGTTTCCTCTGCAGCTAAGCTAGCCTGGCCCCACAGCCACCTCTCAGTGATCAGTCACAGGGGGCATAGAGTCATCAGACTGCTGTGAAAATCCAGCCTTGGCTTGAAGAGTTTGGGCAGCCCTGCTGTAAAGGATGCTGGGTATACCCTAGAGCAAGCACAGCAAGGCAGAGGCAGTAACTTGCTCAGGAGGATTTTCAGCTTGCAAACTCACTCTACATGTGCAGACTCAATTCTGCAGAGTAAGGGCTCCCTCAGCACGCATGAGTTTAGTCCCATTACCCTACGTTGTCAGTGGCCTGTTGAGTGAGCTCTACCCGAGTACACGCTGGCCCAATAAACCATAGCAGCCTTCCTGTAGGTCACGTTGATGTTGTGACTGTGTGCTTGGGCGCTCTGACTCATCCAAATCTCTTTTCTCTTTGCTGCTGGAAGATGTTACATCACCCTCACCCAATCTCTGCACCTGACCATGAGCGGGGCCCCAGCTGGGCCAGCAGGGACTGGCAAGACCGAGACAACCAAAGACTTGGGGCGTGCCCTTGGCATCATGGTGTATGTGTTTAACTGCTCTGAACAAATGGACTACAAGGTACTGGGTCTGACGTGTTCCAGGGTCAGGTTGTGTCAGGGGAGCATCCAGGGGGAGGGACAGGGCTGAAACGTCTCAAAAGCCTAAGGCACTAAGTAACATCTTGTTAGAGGGCTTATTCCTTCACCCGCTCACTTCCCTGGTCCTTCTCGCATGAACAGAGAGCAACAATACCCGAAGTCCAAAGGTGCAAACAATTTGACATTTATTGGGGTGAACTTTCAGCAAGCATGATTCCAGTTTCCTTCCTCAGTGTCCCCCTTCCCAGCTCTGACACCTCAGAGCCTTGCCTGTGTCCCTGTTCCCATTCCCCCCCTTAGCGAAACATGATTCCAGTTCCCCCACCCCCAGTCCCTGTTCCCATTCCCCCCCTTTACTTCCTGATTGACTGCAGACGATATAGTAAAACTTGAGTTCTGCTTAGCTATACCATACCCAATTATTTTACTGAAATTTAACTAACCAATCCTAACATATTGTAACGTGATTATTTAACCAATTATATCCCACCAACTTAATTGGTTTACACCCAGCAAAATTAATTATACAGCAGACAGAAACAATCATTGAACCAGACAGAGATTATACAGACAAACAATAGGGAAGTGGAGACGACTGTGATAGAACAATACAGAAATGAGGATTTTACACCTCAGCTATTGATAAGTGAGTTCTTGCCAGACAGGATGCTATTCAACTAAGTTTTCTTTACATCTTTTATGCTCTTCCCTTTCTCTGGAGGTGATAGATCAGATCACCTTGCTAACAGCCCCAGATTGCCTTATTTTAATGTGACTAGTTTAAAATGTAAGAATGTGACCATTCACTTTCCTGCTTATGGCTGTCTCTGCTGCTTAGCCAAAGGCCTTACTTAGCCTAAGAACAGGGCCTTAGACCAGGGGTCCCCAACGCGGTGCCCGCGGGCGCCATGGTGCCCACGGGGGCATCTAAATGCGCCCGCATCCTGGCCGGTGGTGGAGCATCTGCCGAAATGCTGCTGAATTTCGGTGGCATTTCGGCGGCGACACCTCTCGATGACGCCGCTTGCCGCTGACAAGTGACGTCATCGAGAGGCGTCGCCCCCGAATTTCTGCGGCATTTTGGCGGCAACGCCTCTAGATGATGCTGCTTGCCACCGACAAGTGACATCATCGAGAGGCGTCGCCACCGAAATGCCACAGAAATTCGGCAGCATTTCGGCAGGTGCTCCACCGCCGCCATGGTCCTTCGTCTGGCACCCGCCAGACGAAAAGGTTGGGGACCACTGCCTTAGACTGTCACAGTGAGAAAAGGCCATATACAGGCAGACAGTGATTTTTTATTCTTTCTTTTATACCTCTATAACTAGCTAAGTGATAAGAGTACACCTACATTCTTAAAGTATAGGCCTTTGCAGACAGGCCTGAATATCTAAATCCTAACACTCCACCCCTTTTTTTTCTTTTTCTTTTGGGATCCTTCTGCCCAGGTATCCCTGGAAAAGCATAGGACATATGGCAACACATTTCCTGATAGGGCCGGGCATTAAGGTGGAAAGTGTTGCTATTTTATTTGTCCCACTGCCCCTTTGTGTAGTACCGTGCCCTGCACCTCCTCTCATATGGGCATACCACACCTGTTCCAATTAGCGTTCCAGACTTCCCATTACAGTGGGCCCGAGAAGGTTGGGTTCAGGTTGTTTAGTACACTGTGGCAGGGGGAGAGCTTACTACTTACTACTCGGGGTTCAGCTGACCGCCATATTTGGGGTCGGGAAGGAATTTTCCTCCTGGGTAGATTGGCAGTGGCCCTGGAGGTTTTTCGCCTTCCTCCGAAGCATGGGGCAGGGGTCGCTTGCTTAAGGAGTGGGTGGATCGGCTTATGTGGCCTGCATCTTGCAGGAGGTCAGACTAGATGATCATAATGGTCCCTTCTGATCTTGAATTCTATGATTCTATGATTCTATGATACATTACTTATAGGTTATCTGCATATGCAACGTAACACAAGTACAGTTAACAATACACCAGCTGCTATGATAATTTACAGCAACACTGAGTTCTGACCACTGCAGTATGGTTCAACATTCGAACCACCACCAACACACTGCCTCTTTTCCTTCGACAGTGTCAAGATTTTAATGTGTTCAGTTGCTGGCAGTTGCAACAAGCTGCCCCTGCAGGTTTTGCGTGCTTTTGTTTATATTATAAGTTCATTGAACGTTCACAGAGAAACGTTGGGTTATTGTGCAAACCAACTTAACCACTTGGTATGGAACCAGACCTGGGTTCGATTATTTACAGCAATAAGATTTACAGATTTATTTGTGCACTAAGTTTAGATAGTAACATGTACATTCCCAGCAAAACACCTTATACATAATACACCCAATTGTTCACCCTTTGCCACAGGCCACTGATTCTGCTTCTTCATAGTTATAGGAGAGGGGCACATTTACACATTTTTTTTATTTACACCATTTTACACACCCCTCCATTGATTCCCTGTGAGCTCCTCCCCTTTTTATTATTTTCATAGGGCTTGTGGAGAGCACCTTAGTTGCTGTTCCATTTTTAGGTACCACGGTGCTATTACACAGGTGCTGGGCTTTTAATTGAGCATTTTGCATTTTTATACACATTTTCCCCCCAGGTCAGCCTTTTGAAGCCATCCCCACCCACGTCATAAGGGTTTTTGTTTATTGCAACACAACAATGCTAGCAACAAGACAAACACCACAGACAAACAACACAAAACATAGATTTCTGGTATTTTGGGTTATTTTTTCGCTGGCGCCAGCTTGCTTGTAGAGTGCCTGAAAAACACCCCTGGTGGGGACAGATTATTGCTTAATAATAATACCACTTTATTAAAAATTTGTTTTGCTAATTGCAGGAAAAACACAAGAATTACCTTTAGGCTGTTCTTATTTTGTTTTATAGTTAGGGTAGTGAATTATCCCACTCATTGGTCATTTATGAAATTCCTGAGGTGGTGTACCTCAGTTTCCTCTCTTGTACAACAGACCAGGTTTGCAATAGTTTTTTTGCTGTACCAAGCTTTAAATTTATTTTTAGGTAATAGCTGAGAGACAGCTTTAGATTTTTGCACTGCGCACACACACACACACACACACACACACACACACACACACACACACACACACACACACACACACTCTACCTACCTTAGGGTTAACTTGTCCCCCTCATTTTCAGGCTTGACTTGTTTTTTCACCTTCCTTTTCTGGAGGGCCATAATCTGAGTCTTCTAGTAGCTTGTTTGTTGACCAGATGTATTTATTATTTGCAGCTTTTTTGTGCTGCTACTTATGGGCAGTTTTTTTCTTCCCCCATCAGCTAGGTAATTTGCATTTACACAGAGGCTTTTTGGCTTGCTTTTGGATTCAAAGCTATTAGCAGCTTAGAGCCTGTTTTAAAAGAGAAACATTTTACTTTCACCAGAGTTTTGATTACTTTTTACATTTATTTTTTGCTTCAAAACACACAAAGATTTGAAAAAGAAAGCACGACCTATTGTGGCTTTTTTTTGGAGGCCTAACAGGATTTTAAGTACCATGTTTTGTTTGCATTTTTTTTTACACCTTTTTTAATATACACTGCACACATCCTGGGAAAATGCACATTTCTTTCATAGTTTAACCTTTATAACATTATGTTAGACATATTAATTTTACAGAAGGTGTAACTGCCTCCCCTGTGCCCACAGAGTTTTCCTGCACACCCACCAAAGCGACAGTCCGATCCCCCAGAGCCACCCCAAGGCTTAGTGTTTCCATCATTGCTCCCCTTTTCCTTTTCCTATGCGCACACACAAAATTCTCTTTTGCCTAACATCCCTTGCACTGCGATTACTCTTTTTTACACAACTGTAACCCGATTACATTTTGTACAACTAGAGACAGCCAGGGGCAGCCACGTTAAGTTTCAATAGAAACCCCTGACATTCCTTTAGTGATTTTGATTACATTACCCAATAGTTAAATAATTTTGATGAGATTATCTCTCCACCTGCTACAGTGATAGAACAACACAGAAATAAGAATTTTATACCCCAGCTATTGATAAGTGAGTTCTTGCCAGACAGGATGCTATCAAACTAAGTTTTCTTTAAATCTTTTAGGCTCTTTCCTTTCTCTGGAGGTAATAAATCGGATCACTTTTCTAACAGCCCCAGATTGCCTTATTTTAATGTAACTAGTTTAAAATGTAAGAATGTGACTGTTCACTTTCCAGCCTATGGCTTCCTCTGCTGCTTAGCCAAAAGCCTTACCTAGCCTAAGAACAGGGCCTTAGACTGTCGCAGTAAAAAAAAAAGGCCCTATACAGGCAAACAGTAATTTATTTTTTTCTTTTGTACCTCTAAAACTAGCTAAGTAATAAAAATACACCTACGTTCTTAAAGTATAGGCCTTTGCAGACAGGCCTGAATATCTATATCCTAACACAGCTGATGGGTCAGCGTGATGTCCCTTTGGTTATCTGCCACTCTGCCAGCTGTCAGGCTCCTCCTCCTCCAGCATGAGCTGCATACATGTGCATTAGATCCTGAGGAGCCAAGGAAGTGCTCTTAGTGAGGCAGAAGTCAGCCCTCTGCTGTCCCTGAGGATCATCCTCCCTGTGGGACTCCTGGCCTCTGGTGGGGCTGGCTGCAAGAGGCTTGAGGCTGACCCAGCATGAGGGTTACAGCAGTCACCCCAGACTTGCCAATTTTGGTTAAGACAAATACATAACCATCCAGGAGCCCTGTTATTTGTGTAGTGCCCAGTACAACAGGGTTCTGGTCCATCACCGGGCTCCTGGGCAGTACTGTAATTCACGCCATAAATAATGCTCAGCACCTAGCTCAGTGGGGACCTGGGCCATGACTACAGCTCCTATGTGCTACAATTATTCAAATCAACAACAACAACATAGCACACTTTACTGGTAAGCAATGCAACTAAGGATTTTCATATTGGGTTGGGTCTGAAGGAGAGAGTGATTACAAAACCCAGATTACTCTGCTGTTCACTTTCTGTATTTGCTCTGACGTGGTTAGTGTTCTCCTTTGAGTATACGTCCCTGTGGGTGCTCCACCGTAGCGTAGGATGTGCATGCGCCCTCAATTGGAGACTGCAGAGTAGTGTCCGCAGTCCCACGCCTGCGGAGAGCAGTGCTTCGTGGTCTGAACAAGGGCAGATAGGGAAGCAAAGCCTGACACCACTCAGTTCCCTCTCAGCTGCCTGCAGCTTGAGATGAAGAGTTCTGCTGTCTGCTCCCCTCAGCTTCCCACCTTAACTAGTGAATTCTTTACTTCATTTGTTTCTTTTAAGAGTTTCTTTTAGTTACCCGTTTCTGATGCTTTTATTTTATTTTATCTTCTCTGTGTGTGGTCGGGGTGGGAGCTCCTTCCCCTCCTCTTCTTCTTTGATCTTTTGGTTTGTGTTAGAGTATAATTTGTTATGCCCCAGTCCCCAAGGTTTAAGACCTGTCAGACTTGCCACTGGTCCTTTCCCCGCAGTGATGGACACTCCAGTTGCCTGTGATGTTTAGGGAATTCTCACAAGTCTTCTAAATGCACGGTCTGTGTGAGTTTCAAAGGCAGAGCTAAGGAGGACAGGGAGGCTAGACTTAAGCACCTATTAATGGAGCATGGCCAGCTCTGGAGGGGTCTGCTTCCTCCTCCATACATCAGCATTCACATTGCAGAGCACCTTGGCCACATTGGCTGCTTCAGTTGCAGCCCTGGGCAAAGCAACCTACCTCTCTGAGCAAGGAGCATCAGCTCCTAAGACTCAAGAGACTTTTCATCCCTCTAAGGTTGCGGCAGAGACTCCAACTGAGTCTGGTACTGAGGCATCAGTACTGTGGAAGAAACCCGCTCAGTTATACCTACCACTAGGTCAGTTACTGGGACTAACTTTGTGTGAAGGTTATCATAGCCCTCCACCCTCTTCCAGGTTCCTTTCTTCTGTGGATCCCATCATCTCTGATGAACCTGACTCACCAGTGCAGGGAAGATATATCAGAGCCACTTCCTGACACTGCTGCAAGAGCAACAAGTTGAGACTTGCTTAAGTCTCCAACCTTTGGTACCAAGTAGGACATCAGAGACACCCCCCCCACACACACCTTAGGTCAGGGGAAGATTCCTTAGATCAGGAGTACAGGACATCTCAGTACTGTGCTAGCCTACCCCCATGTGTCTTTTTTCATGAAGAGGATCCTGTGGAACCTACCAGATATTGTAGCTTTGTAGGCCCAGAGATTATGACTATCCCTGGGGTCCCTTCCTTTATCCCCCTCCCTGGTGGGATTAGTGGGACCTGTGGGACCACTATGGTGACTAATTCCATCAGGGACCTAAGACAAAGCACTGGCACCCCCAGCACCCACAGACTGTCCTAAGGTACTGCACACCTTGGAACCGCATACTTCTCTGGTACCGGCCAATGTACAGGAGGAACGAGAGTTTCAAGTTGAGGAGATTTCTGTAAAGGTACGTTCATCTTCAGACGATGTGGTAATGCCACCACCTCCCTCCTATGCTGATGACTTTAAGACCTTCCAGAACCTTATGAAAAGATTAATGGACTCACTTCAAATCCCGCTGGAGGAAGTGCAAGAATGTAAACATTTCTTGGTGGACACCCTGAACATCAGTCCCCAGGGAAAGATTGCCCTGCCACACATCCACTAAGGCAAACACCTGCCAAAATCCCACTGACCTGTAAGGGGGCAGAGCAGAAATACTACATCCCACCAAAGGAAATGGAGTACTACTTCTCCCATCCCTAGCCCCAGTTCCCTTGCACTGGATGCCACCAGTGAGAGGAACTGTCAAGCTCGCTCTAGGCCCTCTCCATCAGATAAGGAATCCAAATGGTAGGACTTGCTAGGAAGAAAGAGTTACGCATCACCCGCTCTCCAGTTTCACATTGCCAACTACCAGGTCTTGATAGCACAATGATTTCGCACATACTCTAAATTTACACACATTATTGATCACTTTCCATAATATCAGAAAGGTCATTTCCAGTCTATTATCATTGAAGAACACATGGTTGCAAAAGCCTCTCTGCAGACTCCCTTAGACCTTGCTCAAGCTGTGCTGAGAAGGAGTGAGGGCCATTCCCATAGCACCTGCTTGGCCGAGACAGGTGTGCTACTCACACCTCATCCACCTTTTGGAGACAACACCCCTCAAACTTCCTAACACTAAGGACCTATTGCCACATAACTCAGGGTCCCTTACTCATCCCAGCCCCTCCTCCCTAAGTCTGAGAGCATGGCTCCTCAATGGCTCTCAGGCATGGAACTGATCTGCTTGGATAGAGTTCAGTCAGTCCTCCTATCCAGTAGAAAGCCCAGTACTTGTGCAAGATGAACCTGCGAAAGTGGAAGTGCTTCCAACCCTGGTGCTCCCTCCCATCTTCTCAAGCTTCAGAAGTTCCAATCTCCATGATTTTGGACTATCTGTTAGCACTAAAGACACAGGGTCTCTCAGTGAGCTGTATTGAGTACATCTGGCCACCACCACAGCCTCCATTTTCCCATCCAGGCCTTCTCAATCTTTGCCCGCCCGGCAGCAACCAGATTTCTTCAAGGCCTATACAACTTGCTTCCTCCAGTTTGTCAACCCCCCTCCAATGAGACCTCAACTTGGGTTTGAACATCCCAGGGAACCCCTCCCCCACATTTGAACCAACGGTGACCTACTCCGCCTTGCAACTCTTCCTCAAAATTTCTCATAAGAATGGCCATATTGGGTCAGACCAAAGGTCCATGCAGCCTAGTATCCTGTCTGCCGACAGTGGCCAATGCCAGGTGCCCCAGAGGGAGTGAACCTAACAGGTAATGATCAAGTGATCTCTCTCCTGCCATCCATCTCCACCCTCTGACAAACAGAGGCTAGGGACGCCATTCCTAACCCATCCTGGCTAATAGCCAGTAATGGACTTAACCTCCATGAATTTATCCAGTTCTCTTTTAAACCCTGTTGTAGTTCTAGCCTTCACAACCTCCTCAAACAAGGAGTTCCACAGGTTGACTGTGCACTGTGTGAAGAAGAACTTCCTTTTATTTGTTTTAAACCTGGTGCCCATTAATTTCATTTGGTGGCCCCTAGTTCTTGTATTATGGGAACAAGTAAATAACTTTTCCTTATTCACTTTCTCCACACCACTCATGATTTTATATATCTCTATCATATCCCCCCTTAGTCACCTCTTTTCCAAGATGAAAAGTCCTAGTTTCTCTAATCTCTCCTCATATGTGACCCGTTCCAAACCCCTAATCCTTTTAGTTGCCCTTCTCTGAACCTTTTCTAATGCCAGTATATCTTTTTTGAGATGAGGAGACCACATCCGTACACAGTATTTAAGATGTGGGCATACCATGGATTTATATAAGGACAATAAGATTTTCTCCGTTTTATTCTCCATCCCTTTTTTAATGATTCCTAACATCCTGTTTGCTTTTTTGACTGATGCTGCACACTGCGTGGACGTCTTCAGAGAACTATCCATGATGACGCCAAGATCTCTTTCCTGATTAGTTGTAGCTAAATTAGTCCCCATCATATTGTATGTATAGTTGGGATTATTTTTTCCAGTGTGCATTACTTTACATTTATCCACATTAAATGTCATTTGCCATTTTGTTGCCCAATCACTTAGTTTTGTGAGATCTTTTTGAAGTTCTTCACAGTCTGCTTTGGTCTTAACTATCTTGAATAGTTTAGTATCATCTGCAAAGTTTGCCACCTCACTGTTTACCCCTTTCTCCAGATCATTTATGAATAAGTTGAATAGGAGACAGGCAGTCACGTGGTTTGCAGGGCAGCGGGGATTGCTGAGACAGTGGCGCAGAGGGATCAGGCTGCCTGCGGGCAGCTCCAGTTCCTGACTTTGCCAGACCCTTCTCCTAAGTGTCCCCATGGGAGTTGTGATGCCTCGACACTGCAGAAAGCCAAGTTATCCAAAGCCAGGAGAGGCTACACTCTGAAAAATGCTAGATGACTGATGAATAGTCTGCAAAACTGAAAATAAAAGTAATTAACCCAAAAGTACAACAGAGACGGAAAGACTGTCATTTGGAAAAAGAAATGGAACAAGAACAGGATCCTGCTATTCTAGAAGATGCAAACATTAAAGCTATTAAAGAAGAGTTCAGGAAAGCCTTTATGTTTGTCAGTAAAGGACTGAATACAGATGAATTGGGTCAAAAGGAAGAAGCAAGGAACTACTACAAGCAAGGACTTGACCACTTGCTTAGAGGAGTTAGCATTCCATCGCGAGGTCCTGAATGTACAGGATCACAATGGGATTCTGCCAGACAAATGCCGCAAAAGATGCAAGAGACTTGACAAAATGTTAGAACTCGACTGAATATTCTAGAACAAAATACCCCTGCTATGCAAACTAATGCCATCACAATGAATGTGCCACAAGTTATACCTAGTGATTCCCACTAATGAAAAGCCAGCAAGGCCCCCTGCACCCAATTCTCTGATTCCACCATCTGGGCCACCTGCAGCAAATGAAAACGTTGCAACTACAAGCAAAGGGCAACTTCCAGCTGTGAGTTCTTCATCTCCAAAAGCTCTCTCTCTACCACATGAAGCTCCTCCTGTGTATACTCCTCAAGCTATTAATGGACACTATACTGTATGTTATGGTACAGACTCTGGGGAGTTTTCATCAGTTTGAGAGGACTACTACACAAAAGTTATTCAGCCTCCTCCCCTTGAAAGTCTAGGAGTAGATGCAGATGAATTGAGCCTGATTCCCCAAGGAGTACAGATATTCTCTAATTGTCATAATCTCAGCAAGGTGAATGGGGGAGCTGGGAGCATCCATGACAGACCCACCATACACTACCTTTTACAAAGAGAAAGTTTTTCTGGTTCCTTACCTGTGCTTCCTCCCAAAGGTCTCCTCAGAACATAACATTAACCAGGAGATTCACCTACCAGTTTTCTACCTAAAGCCTCATGCCTTCAGAGAAGAATCAAGCCTTCGTGCACTGGATGTTAGGAGGGCCCATGCTTTCTATCTGAGCAGGATTAAACCATTTGGGGCTTCTCCTAGAGTATTTGTATCATTTCCAGGCAGGACAAAAGACCAACTGATTTCCACACACAGACGGTCTAAATGGGTTTCGGGTTGCCTCATGACCAGCTGTTATAATGCTGTGGCACAACTCCTTCACAGAGTAACAGTGTGTTATGCTGGAGCTCAGTCCACATCTATGGCTCCACTGAAGGATGCTCCCCTAGCAGAATTCTGCAGGACTGCTGCTTCATCTTCTGTCCATGCCTTTGCCAAACATGACACCATCTTACCTGCTTCCAGAGATGATGCCACCGTCGGTGATGCTGTCCTTCAAACTGTCTTGGACTTCTCTCTCAGCACCCAATGAGTGGCTGCTTGGGAGTCTCCAGGGTGGAGCATCCATAGAGACAGATACTCAAAGAAGAAGGAGGTTACTTACCTTATAGTAACTCAAGTTTTTCAAAGTATTTTGTCCCGATAGGTACTCTACCTCCTGCCCACCCTCCTTCCCTTCTGCTGTGGAGTTAGGCATCACTGTTGAGAAGGAACTGAGTGGTAGCAGGCTCGTGCCTCCCTGTCTGCCCTCACTCAGAGCATGAGGCTCAGTTCTGCGCAGGTGCAAGCCTGCGGATGTTACTTTCCAGATATCAGTTGAGAGTGCACAGGCGTGCACACATCCTATGGTGGAGCACCCATAGAGACAAAATACCTTGAAGAACTCCAGTAACTGGAAGGTCTGTAACCTCTCTTTCTGTCTGTAGATCTTCCTCCATTGCAGTCCAGCTTTCCCTCCTGCTCACAAAGTGTTGTTGTTATTCATCCCACAGAAAAGTAAAAATCATGGATTTATGATATCTATTCCCTTGGAAATGCCTGTGATGTCATAAATTCAGCATTATGACTTCACAGCAGGGACAAAGAGAAGGATAAACTGGACTGTAAGGGAGAGATCTTGTCTGACACCCAACTAGATTTCACTCTGAACAGTTTGGGCGTGGTGCATGGCCCTGACCCTAGGTTGAGATTTGCTCCACCCAAAGGAACAGTTATTTTCAGAGCAATGCAGCTAGCTTTGGTGAGTGTTGCTATACCTCAACTACTAGCTACAATATCCTCTTAGGGCCAAACTCTGCACTGGCTTCCACCCTTTGTAGCCCCATTGTCACTGCAGGGTCTGACTCTTAGGACTTGTCTTCATTGTGGCATTAATTTGGGCTTGTCCCATGTTTCTTCTAGTGCTGTTCCCTTCCACACACAAGACCCCCTCACCCAAGCGTGCTGCTGCTGCTGCTTTATAGCCAAGCTCTCTGGCCTGGCTGGAGTGTAAGCTAAAGCTCAAGACATGCTTACTTTGGTCTGATAACGTGCCCACTTTGCACTGAGGACACAAGCTAACCCAGTGTGCTTTTTGGAGCATGCTATATGATGCCCTTGTCAGCTGCTGCATAATGGTCCATCACTCCAGAGAACACGTCTGAAAATGACATCGACCAGCTGGTGTCACTGCCAATCTAAGCCTTCCTCCTACTCAGTAAATAGTATATGTCACCGAGCTGATATGTTCAGTCATCTCTGAGACCTTATATCAGCATAGCCATCCATCTTAAGATGGCCAGTATTAAGTGGCCACCTGAACAGCATGACTTTCCTTAAGAAACCTACATAAAACCGATCCCCCCGATGCATTCTCCTTACCAGGTTTATTTCATTCTCTGAGTTCATAGCCAGGTAGCAGTTGGTCCTTAACACTAGCTCTATGGGTGCTGAGATGGCACCATTTTCATTTTTCTTCATGCCCCTGTGAGGCAGGGTGGTTATCCCCATTGAACTGATGGGAACTGAGTCAGACAGGGTCTGTCTACACTGCATTGCAAACTTGGGTCTGTGGGACCCCAGCTTCTGGACTCAGTGTTTCCAAGACTGCACTTGAGCATCCATATTACACTGTAAACCTGGCCTTACAATTGCTGGGCCCAGGTCTCACGCCTTAGTGTGCAGGGTAGACAATACCCAAAAAGGTTAAGGGCCAAATTTCAAAAGGTGTTTAGGTTCCTAGTGGGATGGACACAGCCACCTAAGTGAGTTAGACACCTGATCAGGCATTTTTGAAAATCCAGCTTGGCACCTATCTGCACCAAACTACTTGTGGAAATCTGGCACTAAGTTAGTAGCCCAAGGTCAAAGTCTGTGGTGAGGCAGAGAATTGAACCCGCATCCCCTAGGTCCCAGCTTAGCACCCCAGTCACTGAGTGATCCTTCCGCCTCGCCAGGAACAACATTGCTCCCTTCTTTGCTGAGATTGCCTCTCTCATTCTGTTCTGGTTTCCTTCAGCTAAGGCCTGAGAGCTCATGTCCCATCTCAGTGCTGTTTGTGAACACTGACTGCTCTCTCTAGTGTGGGGATCTGGTCATTGGCCTTGATGGGGTCCTGTGAAACCTCCCCGCACCTTCAATCGCTGCATCAAGCTAAGCTGTTCAAACGTATTTTTATCTCTGTTCATCTGGTGCAGTAGAGTGACTCTGACATCCTTAAATCATCTTTTATTCAGTTTGTGGGCCTCCCAGGAAGCAGGGCATCAGTAATTCAATACCAGTGACCTTTAAAGGGGATTCTTGTGCATGTATATTGAAAATGTGCAATTAACAAATCATGTAGCAAACTATGGAGAGCTATAAAGATTATAATTTATTGTGCCTGCTGTTTTGGTGCACTTTTCTGAACGCCCACAGTATACCGGAGATTGTTATAAATAAATAGTGTGGAAAATGGATTATCCATTTTTCTCTGAAACTAATGGCATTGGTAATTTTGCTCTTGTACTTCTTTTGTTGCAGTCTTGTGGAAATATTTACAAAGGCCTTTCCCAGACGGGTGCCTGGGGCTGTTTTGATGAATTTAATAGAATCTCAGTGGAAGTCCTTTCAGTGGTGGCTGTACAGGTAAGTGAAGAGTACTCACAGTCATGTGCTTGGTGAGCACTGCAGCCATCAAGCACCAAAGTCTTTGTGGTGAAGTTAAACCCAGATGTAATTTTCAGCTGAAGTTTGATTGCTGAAGTTAAGTGCATTTGTGTCCACCACTTCCCACAGCTGCCTGATTGTTGGACTGTCCAATAGCATATGCGTCAGGGTTCCTTTTTCTTTATACAGCACCAACAAACATCAGATGACCAGGCCACTTCTTGCACAATCCCTGTGTGTCCAGTACATTTTGGATAGGCTTGTTTGCTATATCAGGTGTGGCCCGAGAGCCACAGAAGCATTGTTAACATGCTGTAACATGCTCTGCCATTGGGGTTCTTTCACGGGCTGTGATTACTCCTCTTCCCACAAAGTACTTGCACTCTGCTGAGGGTGGCAGGTCATATCCTTGTTTTAGGGTTAGAAAAGAGATACAGCCCTCATTCTTGACCAGTTGGGAGAGCCATATGATGCCTTTGCTCAGCCAGTTCTTCCAAATTACAGATTTTTTCTCCAGTTTGCACGTCTGGGTTACCCCAAATACGTGCTTTTGTATGATGGTGCGGATGAAATTGGTACCTCATAGCTAGAATAGCCCAGACCCTTCATACACCCACCATTGTAGGCACCTTATTTTTCTCCATCAGACAAAAAAGTGGAACCGAGCAGACCAATGCTTGATCATTTTGAGGGAATTTCTTATGACAACTTTTCACAGATCTATATGCAAAATTACTCTACTAGGATGATGAGCGTTTGTATTATTAACCCCTTGTGCAACAATTACAAAGCTTAATTTTAGTGCTAAGAACTGACTTTACTGTAACCTACATGCTTATCATGGCCAGTAAATCTGTTTCTCTTTCCATATGGAGACCAGATGGAAATAGGTTTTTATGTGGGGAAGAGGTATTCTGAGGCTGATTCAAAGCCCACTGAAGTCAGTGGGAGTCATTCCATTGGATCTCTCAGGGAGAGCTACAGCCTTTATGCATGTATATCTTGAGGATACATTGATAGCACAGAACCATGGAAAACAGAGATGGGAAAGAGGTATTAAATCTTCTCTGCTTTGCCTCTTGCTTTTCTTCCTTCCAGCATGTTTCTGGTCCTTTTCTCATGCTCCCTAGTCTGAAAGTTTGAATTTTCATTCCAGAAGTTGCATACTAAGGCTTGCATTACATGCTTCAATGTCATAATAAGATAAAAGTGAATCAGGAAATAGTAACCAATAAGGAGGTTAGAGCTGTGCTAGTTTTGGGTGAAACAAGCATTTTTGCCCCCTTGGCAAAACTAGCCCAGGTCCACACAAATCTTTGCTGAACATTCTTTTCACATTCACCCTGGGCAGGAAAAGGGGTGTTACTGAAAGGTGTGCCCCAAAGTAGTGAATTTCCTTGCTGGTTCCCCAAGGAAATTCATCTGAGTTGTGCTTTGAGTGTCGAGAGCATATGACTCCAAACTCAGAACAAAACACGGAGGCTGTGAAACCTGCAAGCAGCACCTGAGAAGTTTGGTGAGGCCAAACTGGCTGAGCTATAAGTGCCCATTTCATTATGTCACTGGTACCCAGTCTCTTCATACTGGGGTCTGCTTTTCCACACCAAGAACAAGAACCCCCTGAGACCCTCCTCCAGTGTAGCTGGGGGTGTAGCCATGATTTGGCTTTATGGGAAGGACAATGATGTCACAACCCCCTGACCCCAAGCTGAGAACCCATAGCCTAAATGGACAAGGTCACTCTAACTGGCTGGGTTTCTCTTACATCACCTTTGACCTCTTACATCACATTACATTTTGTAAGCAAGTGTGAAAAATCGGGACACACATTTTCAGGAGATGAGGGTACAGTTGTGTCTATAAAACAAAGGCCATAATATTGGGACAGTTTTGATAATATTAGCATGTCATAAGCATTACATCACCTGACATCCCCAAAGAAGCACCTGACTGCTTAGATGAGTACAGACAAAAAAGGAAGCTTGAGCAAAGGAACCCAGAGATGACTCAGCTTTGAATGGTTTTTTCTCCAGGAGTTAGAATGCTGTAGCTGAATAAGCGACACTAGTGCTGTTCTGTCACCCTGTTTGCTAGCTGCCATTAGGAGCATCCATAGCAATATGTCATGGGTTGTCTTATTCATATTGCTAATGTCAGTGTGGTTTCTTGCAGAAGAAAGGCAATTGGTTACAATTTAAGACAGCTCAGTGATGTTCTGATTCCACTAGTGGAAAAAATGTGGAGATACTTTCCCTCACTGAAAATAATGTTAAGTAAAACATTAGTTAGCATTGGAAGATTCAAATCTGCTGTGAACTTGATAAATGAGACGTATAGAGATGTGATCAATAAAATGAGAAAAAAAGAGAAACAAAAAATTAATAGAAGGAACAGAGTAGGTGGCACATAGCTATATTTGTTATATAGTATTTGATACAGTGTCTCACCAGATATTATGTAAGTGATCTCACTCAAGTGCTCAGCAAGATAGATGCCACTTTGCTTGGGAATAATAAAACTTCCCTACAGCATCTTGCAGGAATGTAATGAGGGGGCCCCAGGTTCTCCCACTTGGCCATAGACACTGCCCGGTAGGAGGGGAGGTCCCAGTTGGTCCTGGTCTCTCTGGTGGGAGAGGAGTAGAGGGGAGAAGTCCCAGCTGGTCTCTCTCACCTGGCTTCCTGCTTCCCAGAACCAGTGAGCTGCCATCTCCTCATGCTTCCTCCTCCATCTGTTCCGTGCCCATGCCACCTGGCAGGTAACCAGGGCTCCCTTCTTAGGAAAATTCTGGTTGCACCCCAGGCACCTATGAGCAGTACTGGATAGGGGGCATCAGATAGCAGGTTGCGGGGGAGGGGTTGTAGTACTTCTGTCAGGCTGGTGACACTGCCTTGTGAATTGTGAATTACAGATGGTGCTATGGACAACCCTCCGGCCTTTCCTGCCTCTGCCACTGTGTCTGGCCCAGTGTTAGACAATGAGGGTGGGTGGGTACTTCATCCTAGTGTGAAGTGTGATGATAATTCAATTATCATCTCTTCAGACCATCCATGGGTTCAGGGCTGAGGTCAGGTACCAGCACTCTGGATGGGCTAAGCTGAGCTAGTGAGCTGCTGTAATCTCTGCAGCGGTTCTGACAAGGGATTCTGTGGTTGCGGTTGTTGGAGAGTCCGCCTTCCTGTATAGTGATGGCTCAAGTTTTTATGAACCACTTATCAGAGGGGTAGCCGTGTTAGTCTGGTTCTGCAGAAGCAGCAAAGAATCCTGTGGCACCTTATAGACTAACAGACGTTTTGCAGCATGAGCTTTCGTGGGTGAATACCCACTTCTTCGGATGCAAGTAGTGGAAATTTCCAGGGGCCAGGTAAATTTCCTGGAAATTTCCACTACTTGCATCCGAAGAAGTGGGTATTCACCCATGAAAGCTCATGCTGCAAAACGTCTGTTAGTCTATAAGGTGCCACAGGATTCTTTGCTGCTTCTATGAACCACTTGTAAGTTATTCTGTGTATCAGTTCTCTGCTGTAATGGTTGGAGGTTGATAAACAGTGTCACAGGCAAAGTTTAAGTCAAGAGTGTGTCCAGCTGTGTGACTGGGACAAATGGCTACTTTGGGAGAGTTCCCTAGCTGTCCTGAAAGATGATGGTTCCTAGATTAGTGGGTCAGAAGTGCCATCAGATTATCTCCATTAGCTCTGAGAAGAAACTCGTGGAGCTTTTGGGTTGCCTGCAGATTACTTAGATTCCTGCTGTGTGTCAATTGAATTCATCCATCAGATGATTTGTGTCTCTCCTGTAGTTTTAGTAGCCTTCAAATGGTCCTGCCTACCAGGAGAGTAAGGCTGGATGTGAAAATACAGACGCTATCCTAAAATAGTGGGATCTTAGACAGAGCTGTATCATCCTAAATGTATAACTGGTTTCAAAAAAGAATTACCGGTAGATACTTTCCTGGAGGATAGGTCTATCAATGGCTCTTAGCCAAGATGGTCAGGGACGCAATCTCACGCTCTGAGTATCCCTGAACCTCCACCTGCCAGAAGCTCGGACTGGGTGACAGGGGATGGATCACTCGATAAATTGTCCTGTTCTGTTCATTCCTTTGAAAGCATCTGGCACTGGCCACTGTTGGAAGGCAGGGTACTGGGCTAGATGGACCATTGGTCTAATCCAGTAGGGCTGTTCTTATCCTTATCTTTACCTGGTAGCAGTTTTCCTGCTATGGAGCATAAAGGTGGCGAGAGAAGGAGGTCTCTGTAGGCAAGGCCCTGGATACTGTACAGCACATTGGACCCAAATTCTGTAATGTGCATTTGTTACGAGAGATCACCTCTCTGTGACATACCACCACAGTGGAGATCAGCAGCAGTGCCCAAGCTGGGAGCCCCCTGAGTATGAATGAGAAGGAGTGGCTGTCGGTATTCTCTGGAAGGGGCCATGGGTTTGGAACTCTCTCCCATGCCTTGGTGTGCCAGAGCCTGGAGTGGTGAGCCTTCTGGGCATGCTGCAAAGCCCAGATCCCCCCCCTCCCGGGGTCAGGCTGTGGAGGTTTAGTGTGGGCTGAGAGAGACTTAAGGGCAATGCTTTTGTTTGTGTGGTGATTTCTCATTTATGGGATAGGCGCCCAGAGCACTAGATGGGCTCCTGAAATTGTATTGTAAAAATTGGAAGCAGTAAAGAAATAAATAACATTATAGTATCATACAATAGCACCAGCTTTTACATGAAATGGTTGTGCCTTTATGAAACTCCCAGGGAGAATATGGAACACTGCTTCTGTGTTTCATTTATTTGCATTGGAGCACAAGAAAATGAAGGGAAGGTGTATGTTTAATGTCATGCAACTTGTCCTATTGGAAAGTATTTTTGGACTACATCTGCCTAGGGCAGGGGATCTCAAACTTTACCATAGCACAGAGCATGTTTTTAATACATTGATTGTCTCACAGCCACGTCCTCTGATATTTGGGATTGCACCAGGCCTCTGTGAACCACAGTTTGGGAGCCTTTGGTCTAGTCCATAGAACAGGTACATTTGTACATTATACATTGATGTATTAATCACTGCTGGAATCCTGTGTCCAGTTCTGGTGCCCACAGTTCAAGAAGGATGTTAATAAATTGCAGAGGATTCAGAGAAGAGCCACAAGAGGGATTAAAGGATTGGAAAACCTGCCTTATAGTGACAGACTCAAAGAGCTCAGTCTATCTAGCTTAACAAAGAGAAAGTTAAGAGGTGACTTGATCACAGTCTGTAAGTACCTACATGGGGAACAAATATTTAGTAATGAGTTCTTCAGTATAGAACAAGCCAATGTCTGAAAGTTGAAGCTAGACTAATTCAGATGGGAAAGAAGACATACTGTACGTTTTTAACGGTGAGAGTAATTAACCATTGGATCAATTTACCAAGGGCCCTGGTGGATGCGCCGTCACCGACAATTTTAAAATCAAGCTTGGATGTTTTTCTGAAAGATCTGCTCTAGAAATTACTTTGGGGCAGTCCTCCGGCCTGTGGTTATGCAGGAGGTCAAACTAGATGATCAGAGCCAGTCCCTTCAGGCTTTGAAGTCTATGAAGCTATGATACCTGGGACTTTTTGTCCATATTTTAGTTTGTATTCCAATGTCACATAGGTTTTCCCCCACCAAACTGTGTACAAAGTTGTTAGTAAAAGAACAGTTCTAGACCACAGACTTCTCAGGGGGACCCAGCAGAAATAAGTCAGCACAGATACTATACTGTGGTCTGTTCTTTATAGCTGAATGCTCAAACTAAAACAGTGACTCCTGTTCTCAGGTGAAAAGTATACAGGATGCCATAAGAGACAAAAAACAACGTTTCAATTTCCTTGGAGAAGACATTAATTTGATTCCTTCTGTTGGCATTTTCATTACAATGAACCCTGGCTATGCTGGACGAACTGAACTACCTGAGAACTTGAAAGCTCTTTTCAGGTAAGGTGCAGATCAGCTTTTGTGCCCTGTTTAATAAACTAATTCCTTTACTTTTGTCAGTGTTGTCAGGGGACTCAGAACACAGCTGCCTTTCCATTCACTTTTATTAATAGATAGCTCAGATCTTGGACAAAAAGTCTTGGTTTATGAACATTCAGGGAAGAGAGACAGGCACAAGTCTCTGAGATGTTAAAAGCAGCTTTTGGCAGCTGGCTGGCTCAGGGGCATGGTGATGGAATCCTTTCATCACAAGTTCAAATCTGCCCCAGGCTGGTGATGGCCAAAGGTTGTTGCCACCTCATGGTTATTCAGTGGCCTCTGTGAAATGGATTGGCATTCCCAGTCCAGTTCCTAGTGTGACACATTACAAACCCCACCGTCAGTTTGTATTCATTGGTCACAGAGCTGAGCAAATAATTGGTCATTTGGTGGATGACCTGAACAGATGGGGAAAAAATCAGTTTTTCTAAGCAAGTAAATTTTTTTTTCTGAAACAAAAAACTGAAAACATTTTGTTAGATCAAACAAAATGTTTCTATTGTTTATTCAAAGTGACACTTTCTAAACAAAATACCGATTGAAACAAAATGTCGAAATGGTTCATGGTGTAAATGTCAAATTGAACTGTTTGACATTTCCAATTTTATTTTTTATTTGTTTTTCAGCCAAAACTGTTTCCCAAATTCAGCCCTCCATTCATGCCCCCAAAATGCTTTTTTTGGTGAACTTACTGTTTGTCCAGAACGTCTTGTCCGACTCTAATTAGCCCAATGTCTGTCTCAGCAGAGAGGCCTAGTATGGAACAGACCCTGCTGTGACCCCTTCCACCCTGGAGGGCAGTAAGTCCTGGGAGGCTTGCCTCAGCATGGCCCACGCCATACCTCTTCTAGACACAGAGAAGACTCAGGGCCAGTTCTTTAAGGATATTTAGGCACTTAAAGATGCAGGTAGGTACCTATCTGCATCTTCAGGTTCCTGAATACCTTTGAAATCTGTCCCTTAGGGTATGTCTGCACTGCATTTAAACACCCATGTTTGGCCCATATCAGCTGACTTGGGCTCGCGGGGATCAGGCTAAGGGGCTGTTTGACCTCAGTGTAGCCGTTTGGCATTGGGTTAGAGCCCAAACATCTACACCACAATTTTATGAGCCCAAGTTACCTGACTTGGGCCAACTACAGGTGTAGAAGACATACCTGTGTGTCCAGAGCTCGGTAAGCACCTTTCATTGCAGGTATTGGCCAAACACCCTCACTATCTGACAGTCACATCTGCTGTCAGCATCACCCTGCTCCTAGGCCATCCCCTCTGTAGAACCCTATTGCCTGCTTTGTAGGCCCTTTTGTTTCTTTGCAAACATGCCAAAGTGTTTGACAAACAGCTGCCACCAGAGTATTGTCGGATGGGAGGGGGGAACACCTGGAGCTACAGCCCTGGGCTTAAAGAGGGCTGGGGTTCTGAACGAGGGTGACTGTATCAATTAGTGATTTCCAGCCATGTCCTGCAATGAGCAGTGGGTGCCAGAGAGACCCACATGCCAGCAGCATGAGCCTCTCTGTCTTTGACTTTCCCTGTGCCTCAGGCTCTCTCTCCCCCACCCTCCCATCCTGTTAGCATGTGAAGAGACCCGAGCCAGCTTGTCCTCCTTTGTCCCCGAGCGTGGGCACTGGCATTGTGTTGGGAGCCATCCATCCCAGCCTTCTGAAAGGAAAAGCCTTAGTCTGGGGGGCGCTTAGACTTCCGAGGTGGAGTCAGTGTTTCTCTCCCTTCCCCCCACATCACACATGTTGCCTGTGTTGACATCGGTCTGTATCAGTTAGTGCTTGAGATAGGATGAGTGCACAGAGCTGCTGCTTGTTTCGAAGATTCATTCTGTAGCCGGGATAGGAAATTGTGTTTTGTAACTGGTGTAGGAGACATTATTGAGGAATCCTCATCACAGGAGGTTTTTAAGAGCAGGTTGGAGAAACCTCTGTTGGGGATAGTCTAGGTGTACTTAATCCTGGGGCATGGGCTAGATCACCTTTCAGTCCCTTCCAGCCCTACATCTCTCTGATTCTACAATTGTAGCTTTGTGGACTTTTTGTTTTACGTGCCTCCTCAGAATCGAAACCAGCCTCAACCTCAGCTGTCCCTCTCAGTCACAGCGCTGAAACGTTTGCCAACAAAGTTGTGTCTGTTCCTTGGATGAAGCGGAAATGTAGCTCTGTAATAATTTTTCCCATCCTCGCTTTTAGGCCATGTGCAATGGTTGTGCCAGACTTTGAGCTGATCTGTGAAATCATGTTGGTGGCTGAGGGGTTCATTGAGGCCCGGTTGTTAGCCAGGAAATTCATTACCCTTTACCAATTATGCAAAGAGCTCCTGTCCAAACAGGTGAGTCTATTTCATGAGCTATAAAGCACAGTTAAATATGTCAGTCTCCTAATGACCAGTAACACTACCCTAAGCTCTGTGACCAACTTGACTGGCATGTGTAAGTGCAGATCCACAAGATTCCCTGCACGCAGGCACTGCTGATTAAGGGAAAATGTGCACAGGGAAACTGTAATTGGCACGTTGGGTAAACTGGGGGGAAATATGGGTCTGTCTGCTACTCTGTGTTTGTACAGTGCTAGCACAATGGGCCTTGTTCTTGGTTGCCCCACAGCCAGCAGCTTCTCCTACCATAATAAATATGCTGAATCATAATCATAATGGGTGTCTCAGGTTTAGTAATGGAAGAAGGAGCCTCTCATATTTTGGCAGGTGGTTCAAATCCAGCGCAGGTTTGTAGCGACAGGACTTCATGGCCATATGATGGCCTCCTTGGAATGTATATGAAATGAATTGGTCGGTCTCAGGAGAGGGGGGTGGAGGGCTGGAAGACTGGAGGTCAGCTGGAGTGAGGATGGAGAGACTTTGAGAGGGGGATAAAGAGGGTGGGCCAGAAGCCAGTCAGCAGAGAGGGATGCTCTAGCCAGCAGCCTGATGACATCATCAGTGTGGCAAGATGCCTGCTGCTGTTACTGCTTCTGTGTTGGCTCCTGCTGGCTGAGTCTCTGCCCATGGGTTGGCTCCACCCTAGTGTTTCTTCCTTCTCTGGACCCATACGACTGGGGGAAGGATAAAATTGCATGGGGCCTAGTGCTCCTGTAGCTGGGGTCCAGGGGAACACTGGAGGGTTAGGATTGATCTCCTCCACTCCTTCCAGTGCTGCTGTACCTACTGAATCCTATATTAGCTGAATCCCACCTAAGGAAGATGGAGTGGAAGTCCTAGCAGCCAGACTGGTACTGCATTCTATAGCAAGGACTGTGCAGATGGAAGAAGATTCAGATGAATTTCTGTGGTTGGGTTGCGTGGCCATTTGGAACTGCCTGCTTCCTTGTTTTGTATTCTGGCAAGCCAGCTAAGCGTAAATGACTCCTTTCACTCTGCTCTGTTTAGGATCACTATGACTGGGGCCTGCGTGCAATTAAGTCAGTGCTGGTTGTTGCTGGCTCCCTTAAGAGAGGGGACCCCGATCGTCCCGAAGACCAGGTTCTTATGCGCTCTCTTCGTGACTTCAACATCCCTAAGATTGTGACAGACGACATGCCAGTGTTTATGGGACTGATCGGGGATCTTTTTCCTGCTTTGGATGTCCCCAGAAAGCGAGACCTGAGTTTTGAATCGTTTGTGAAACAGGCTGTGTTAGACCACAAACTGCAGGCTGAAGACAACTTTGTGCTCAAAGTAAGAGTGAGGGATTCTTTCGTCCCACCTTCAAACCTTTACTTAACCTTCAGTATTCTCTTAACTTACAAGTAAGGCTGAGAGTCTGTCACGGAAGTCAGGGAAGTCACAGATTCTGTGACTTTCCGGGACTTCTGCAGCGGCCTGTGTGGCCGACCCAAGGGCCATTATTTTTAGTGAAAGTCACAGACAGGTCATGGGCAATAAACAAAAATTCACGGGAGCCTGCATCCTGCCTGTGACTTAC
The DNA here is from genome assembly GCF_016161935.1 of Mauremys reevesii. Classification (NCBI taxonomy): domain Eukaryota; kingdom Metazoa; phylum Chordata; order Testudines; family Geoemydidae; genus Mauremys; species Mauremys reevesii. Next base: position 20,738,953 of record NC_052637.1, read on the forward strand.
TAATAATGACTGGGTGTGGGGGAAGGAATGACTGCTGGGGCCCCAGGGGTGCGGGGGACTGACAGCCCAAGCCCTGCTGCGGGAGGTGGGGGGACTGACAATCCAAGCCCCACCACCACTGGGTGGGGGCACAGCTCGGGCTTCAGCCCCGGCTAGAGCTGCAGGGTGGGGGCATACAGCCCCACCTCTAGCCCCAGCTGCAGCTCCTGACAGCTGAAGCCAAAGAAGTCACGGAGGTCCAGTAAAGACGTGGAATCTGTGATTTCTGTGACCTCCATGACTAAATTGTATCCTTAACAATAATGCAGTGATTCTGTTCCGCTTTGCAAGAAGACACTGTTATGAGAGCAACGGGTTTAATAGTCCCTTGTGGCTGCTCAATAAAGCAGGACTTTTGGTTGTTAATTTGGTCTGAGATTTGGTGGGCTTTCTAGTTGACTTCTCTTGCAGGTGGTGCAGCTGGAGGAGTTGCTGGCTGTGCGGCACTCTGTCTTTGTGGTGGGTAATGCTGGCACCGGCAAATCTCAGGTACTGAAATCTCTGAATAAGACTTACCAGATAATGAAACGACGTCCTGTCTGGACAGACCTCAACCCCAAAGCAGTCACCAATGACGAACTTTTTGGCATCATCAACCCAGCCACAAGAGAATGGAAAGACGGTAGGTGTGTTTTCACATAAACCACTGACCAGGAAGGGTATTTCTGTAAACTTTCTAAACAACAACAATAATAATATTAATAGTTCATTACTCTTATGTGGTGGTTTTCCATAGATCTCAAAGCACAAACACACGTCTAACATCTACAGTGTATTAATGCTTTATTGCTGATGGGGCACGTGGGATTCTTTAGCCAGTCTGACTTTCAGATGAGAATTGCTCTGGAATAAATCTTGTTTTAACCTAGCTACCCTAAGAATCAGCTGTCCTGCCCATATAGAAGAGACTCAAAGTTCCTAACCTGGACAGGCTGCCGCTAATGATTGGCTGAACTAGAAAGCGCTGAGTACACCTCTACCCCAATATAACACGGTTGTGGGGAGCCAAAAATCCCTACTGCATTATACCTGAAACGCCGTTATATCGGGGTAGTGGTGGCAGGGCTGCAGCGGTGATTTAAAGAGCCCGGGGCTCCAGCCAAGGGGAGCCCCAGGCCCTTTAAATCACCGGCAGAGCCCCTGGCCCTTTAAAGTGCTGCCCGAGCCCTGCTGCCGCAGCCTTGGGGTAGCAGCAACAGGGCTCTGGCAGTGATTTAAAGAGCCCTGGGTTCCCTGCAGCAGCCGGAGCCCTGGACCCTTTAAAGTGCTGCTGGAGCCCCGCTGCCACCGCGCTATATGCGAACCCGTGTTATATCGGGTCGTGTTTTAGCGTGGTAGAAGTGTACTTTCAAACCAGGAATGATGTAACTATGGTGAGAATGAGCTGGGCACCATGTTCCACTCCATCTCACCTTCTCCGTGCACACATTTCACCATGTTCTCACCATTAATAGCACAGCCACAACAGCACTGATGGAAAGGTTTCCCCTGCTTCAGAAATTACTTTTGCTTGCCACATGCTCTCTTTACTGGCTAACGGTAAGAGAGACGCATCTTCCCAGGGTCTGGGGAAAACAGGCACAAGTTAAAAGTTTGCTAAAAGGCTGCGTGAAGCTTAAATTAAGACAATTCTTTTTTGTTATGCACATTGGTGCTAGTTTTTAATGGTGATTGCAGTTTGGGAGGTGCAGAGTGTAAGGCCCTGGGGATTAGAACCTATGTCTGTAGAGCCTGTGATGGCTAAGAGTCCTTTAGTGCCACTGGGAGGCCATGTAAAGGCACAGCCAGGGAGCACTGTGGAAGTAAGTGCTGCAGGAAGTACTGCCCAAGCGACCTAGAGTGATGGTACCCTGCAGTCCACTGATTGTCCAAGTACCCTATTTAACCCCAGGGGTTGGCCTAAGAAGTTGTCTGGGCAACCACACAGACTTTGGCCTTCTGCAGCGCCAGACTTTGCTTGATCTCCGGCCTCCGACTCCAGCCGAACTCTGACCCTGACTCCTACCTCTCAGTATTAATGTAGTACTCCCTCTGATCTCTGGTTTCCAACCCTGGCCTGACTCTGACTTCTGCTTACGGAACCGGGCCCTTGCAATCCCTCCAACCCCTGCCCATGACTACCAGCCCTGGTGGGCAGACCTCAGCCCAGTTGTGACCACTAGGCCAGACTGCCTATGCCGTGGTCCCTTAAACAGAGGAAGACGAAATAAGAGGCCGCCAATAAATCATACCCAGCTGTCCTCCTTCCAAGAGATAAACTGCCCATTCATCCTTAGAACATATACTGCCTTTGACCTCCTACAGTGCTAATTTCATCTGATTGTAACTACAGACCTTACATTACAAGTGTCAGAAACGAAGTGCAGGTCACAGATGAGGCTGTGGAGTCTGACCTGAGTGAAGGCCAGGGCTAACTTTGATCAAACAGTGCCTGGAGTGAACCCAAGCCAGACAGAGCAGCAAATCACATTCCAGTTCAAGAGGCCTCTGCTTTTAGGGACATTGTAAAGAGACTGGCTGATGTTTCCTGAACCAGTGCTTTTGTGGGAGCTCGTCCTCATTCTACCCAGGCTTAGGGACTCCCCACTGCAATGTTTTTTTCATCAGCTGCCCCTGACAACTGTGTTTCTTGTAGCTGTAACATCAGTGAGGAGAGTCAGAGAGCTCCCATGGCTCACTCTCCTTACACAGCCTAACAAAAGCCTGCATTCTCATGCTAAATTGACCCCCACCCAGTCACTGATTTTCTTCTGAATCAGACTGTTTGCCTGTTTTCTTTCCTAAATTACATTCGTTGCTAGGGGAGGGCAGGTTTCACACATTGCCTACTAAAAGGTCCCTTAATAGGACTCTAAAAGGACTCTTAGGCCTGGGCTACACTAGCAGGGCGGGGTTCGAACTAAGATACGCAACTTCAGCTATGTTATTTGCATAGCTGAAGTCGAAGTATCTTAGTTTGACTTACCTGGACAACCTCATGGCGGCGAGTCGACTGCCGTGGCTCCCCCATTGACTCCGCTTACTCCTTCTGCTGAGGTGGAGTACGGGCGTTGATTAGCGGATCGATTTATCGCATCCAGACGAGATGCGATAAGTCGATCCCTGATACATCGAACACTACCCGCCGATCTGGCGGGTAGTACAGACATACCCTTAGTACAAACAAAATTGTCTGTTGATTTCACTCTCTCTCCAGTTTATGGAATATAGAGACAAGGTTAGTGGAGGGGTGGTTTCTTCTCAATCGCTGTCATAATGGATTGAGATCTGCACTGTGAGATGCTATGCGTCTCCATCCCCAATGGTATCAGAACAAACAACTCAATCTGAGGTAGTTTCTGGAGCATGCATCCATAACGTCCCAGTGGTGGAATTTGTGCATAGTGGGAGTTCAGCTCGTACCTTTATGAAGCGTTATTCTCTTAACCTGACCTCAAAATCTGATGCCTTCTTCGCATTGTGTAAGTTGCCTTACCTCAAACCCATCTCTGTGTTGGAGCAGAGTGCCCAAGCCGATGGACATTCTCAACTCCCATCTCCATGTTTTTGGAGTCCATGTTGGATTGGGAGGAAGTGGAATAAACTGAGTGTGCATGGTAGCCACACCTCCTTCAGGCATTACAGCTTTTCTCTGCAACTCTCCATGGCTCGGGACGTAATCAAGGGTCAAAGCTTTCCAGTGGTTTCTGGCTTTGGCGCAATGTGTAGGTGTAGTCCAAGAGCAGAGGGACCTGCTCCAAGAACTCCAGTTCCAGCTGAGACCCTTTTCTTCCTCCTCTTTGTTTTTTGCCTGCCTCCACTTCCTCTACTCTGGATTGTGCAAGAAAATACTCACCCTGGGCAAAAGCCACCGCTTTGAGCATTTGCCAAAAGAGAGACATTTTTTCTGCTTGCCTGATACTTTTCATGCAGCCCAAAGTCTCTCTTGGTGTTTTAATGTGAAAGGATTTGTGCACTGACAAATGATAGTTTTGAGGCATTTTGTTCTGTTCTACAGCATTGCTGCTATGTTCCCAGCATTCTTGTTCTTATCATTAATTATTTGCTTCCCTTGAGACATTTTATTTCCTCAGTCTCCTTGATTTCACTAGCATGTGGTTCTGTCATTCATTCATTCTGTTCTTGTTCTCACCCCCCGTCTCTCTAATTCAAAGCCATGACCCAATGCTTAATGCACCTTGAGTTCCCTGGCAGTACTTCCAGCTGAGGAAGCAGTCATAAGAAATTCCAAGTTATATTCAAACAGTTTTCCAAACCTTTATATTGTTAAATATACTTCCTCCTTTCCCTGTTAGTGTAGAGTGTCCACTCATCACTGTTTTCTTGCCCTCAACGCTCCCCGGTAGTAATGAGTTACATGCCGGCCTGCCATCTTTTTCATTGATATTAATTGATAACATTCATTTTTCCCCCAAAGCAGGTTAGCCTGATATCCTGTTACATGGTTTTTATGACTTGAATCATAAAATGCACTGAGATTTTATTTTGGCATTTAAGAAAGATGTTGCAGAAAACTAGTTGGGGAAGTTGCAGATTCCGTGATCATGAAGGAGTATGTGTCATCTTTCTAGGACTGTTTTCATCAATCATGCGAGAGCTGGCCAATGTCACACATGATGGTCCCAAGTGGATGGTGCTGGATGGTGATATTGATCCAATGTGGATTGAGTCTCTTAATACAGTTATGGATGATAATAAGGTAATAGATATTCTTTGATCAACCCATAGGAGAAATACATAGGTTGAGACAATAGCTCATAGTATGAAAGAGTTGTTACTGTGTTTCTTCAAATAAAAACAAAAATCATCACGCAAAGAAAATGTTACATCTGGAAAACAGCACAGGCATTAATTTTCAGGAACATGTTATTGAATTGGAGTGGTGCGGGTAACGTTGTTCTGCTGCAGTCAGTACATTGAAATCTCATAGACTCATAGACTTTAAGGCCAGAAGGGCTTTAGAGCCTTTTACTGTTGGTTTTAATTTCCTTTTCAAAGTCCAACTCTACTAGGCTTTTAGCAGTTCTCACTTTGTACCTACACTTTCTAACCTCCAAGAGGTAACTTTCCTTGCTGATCCATCCTACCTTCCATTCTTTGTAGGCTTTCTGCTTTCTCTTAATCACTTGCTGCTTGAGATGCTTAATCCAGCATGGTCTGCAACCCTTCCCTAGGCTTTTCCCCCTTGCTTAGGATGCAGGCTTCAGATAGTTTTTGCAACTTTTACTTAAAGTAATTCCAAGCCTGCTCCACATTCAGATCCTTGAGTTCTTCAGTCCACTTCCCTTAATTTTATAAAATTTGCAGTTTTGACATCAAGGACTTTAGTTGCAGATCTATTTTTGTTTATTCTCCCATTTCATTTAAACTGAATTAGCTCATGATCACTCGAACCAAGGTTGTCCTCTACAACCAGCTCTTCTATGAGGTCCTCACTACTTACCAGTACTAAATTTAAAATGGCATTGCCTCTTGTTGGTTTGGTGACTGTTTGGTGAATAAATCTTTCAGCTATCACATCCAGGAATATCTGGTCCTGACCATTATGAGTAGCACTTGTCCTCCAATCTGTATCTGGGAAATTGAAGTCTCCCATAATCACACAATTTCCAGTAGTACTTATTTAATTAAAATATTAAAGAGGTCTCTATCCATATTCAAATTAGATTCAAGGGATTTGTAGCGTACCTCAAGCACTATTCCAGTGGAGCCTCTGTTACCTTTCTTCCCCAAAGTGATTTTGACCTAAACAGATTCCATTTCACCCACTACATCACTTCTAATTTCTTTACAGTCTATCTCACCATTAATATACAATGCTACTCCACCACCTTTACCTTTATTTCAGTCTTTCCTGAACAGCACATACTCTTCAATCCCTGTATTCCAGGCATGGCTACTATTCCACCATGCTTCTGTTGTTGTGACACCCTGGCACCCCAATATTCACCACTGTCATGTAATTAGGATATGTTTTGTACAAAGAATGCCTTGTGAAGTATCTTTCTAAAAGTCTCAATCTGCTAGACATTAATATCTTGTTGGATTGTATGTGCTATCGTCGTATGTGAAGGTATGAAGTTTGGCTATGTATGTGTTACTGAAACATGTTGTGAGGTTGAAAACACCCATAAGCAGCCTTTCCGATACAACAGTAAAAAGGCCAAACAATGTTAATGGCTTTTATTGAGGAAATGCACACAAGAATTATCCCAGGAACTGTGTACAATAGAAACCTCTCAGAGAGAGCACTACACAATGGGAACTGTTTGACCCAGGTCAGAGCATAAGAGCTTTACAGCAAATGGGAAGAAGATATAAAAGGGGGAAAATGACATCATAGGGGGGCCCCGCTGTGATGGGTTCCCCACGGACTGCCCCCTGGAACATGGGTACCACTGAGCCCTCTGACCCACCAGCCTGGGATCCCACTCACTGTGCTGCTGTGACAAGTTGCAAAACCCTCCAAGCTTGCATTTTCACCAGCATTCACACAGGTAGGGACACACCCAGCTGCAGTCACATGCAGGCTGTCTAGCCACCAGCCTCCCAGCCTACGACCCCCGAGCAGTACTGTCCTGCCCTGGTCAAATCTGGCCAGTATATGGGTTTAACACCCGGTCTGCTTCTCCCTCAGTGTGAAGAGGACCATGGACACTTGTGGTAACCAAGCTGAGATTTTCCTCAGACACCAGTGTTCCCTCTAATTTTTTACATCCATATGAGGAATTCATTTTGTTATGTGCACCAATATGGAGGTGACGTGTGGCGAGGGTGGGGTCAAGAGGTTTGGAGTGTGGGAGGGGGCTCAGGGCTGGGGCTGAGGATTGAAGTTCCAGGGGACGAGGGCTCTGGCTAGGGGTGAAGGCTCTGGGGTGGAGCTGGGGATGAGGGGTTCAGGGAGCTTGGCTGGGGCAGACGGTTGGGATGCAGGCTCTGGGGTGGGACTGGTGATGAGGGGCTTAGGGTGCAGGCTGCCCCAGGGCTGCGGCAGGGAGAGAGGACGCCCTCCAGCCCTCTCTTGGCACAGCAGCTCTGCGCTGGGTGAGAGGTGCCTCTCCCCGGCTGTGGCAGCTCTGGCAGGGCTGGACTGGGCTGGGCCGGGCTGGGGGAGGGGTGTCTGTCCTGGGATGCAGCTGTTCCGGTGGGGCTGGGCTGGGCCAGGTCAGGGGAGGGGCTGTTCTCCTTGGCAACTCTGGCAGGGCTGGGACGGGTCTGGACCAGGTCGAGCCAGGCTGTGGGAGGGGCTCCTCTCCCCAGCAGCTCCGGTGGGCCTGGGCTGGGCTGGTGGTGGGGCTCCTGTTCAGTCTTCCCCCCTGTTCAGTCTTTATTCCTCAGGTGTTTCCAGGTGTGTTGTTGTAGGGAATTTATCCAGACACCTTAGTCAAATGCACACTGGTTTGGATTAAAGCATAAAATAAGTTTATTAACTACAAAAGGATAGATCTTAAGTGATAGAAAACAGATCAAAGCAGGTTACCTAGTAAATAAACAAAACTGCAAACTGAGTTTAACATACTCCTCACCCTGAGTGATAAACAGGCTGGCAGATTCTTAAGGCCTTGTTTTCACTTCAGTCTTTATTCCTCAGGTGTTTCCAGGTGTGTTGTTGTAGGGAAAGTGTGAGGTCCCCCCAGGATGTGATTTTCCTGCTCTTGGAGAGTAGAAGGCTTGAAGGATATAACCACAAAACAACATATCCTAGAATGTATGTGAGGAGGTTTGTGTATCTTGGGGAGTCTTGGAGACTTCCTGAAAGCCTCTTCGCTAAACTGGAGGTGGGATATTTGGAGGAAAAAATTAAATAGGTGCTGAGCAGCAAGATGGCAAATCACATAATCCATGATATCTGAGGATAGACTAGAAGGGTTTGCACAGTATGTGAGCAAAATGGAAGGACATGGCTTCCTTTGCATACGCATCGCATTGAGGAGCTGGATACCATCCTAATCAAGCAGTGCAGAGGTCCTGTCAGCAAGACCATGCCTGAGTCATACGGCGATAACACGGGAATGAACAATTCTCACCAGCAGGATTGAGGAATGCCGCTGCCATGAGGCTTATATTCTGAATGTGTCTGTCCTTTTCAGGTGCTGACACTAGCAAGCAATGAAAGAATTCCCCTTAACCCAACCATGAGGCTGCTCTTTGAGATCAGTCACCTACGCACAGCAACTCCAGCCACTGTATCCAGAGCAGGTAGGTCAAGGGGGAATAAGAGGTCATTCCCTTTCCACTTGCACAAAGTGAAGTTTAGGATTGAGATTTTCAGAGGGCTCAGGAGATTTTGGCACCTGACTCCCACTGGCATTCAGTGCCCAACTTCCTTAGGCCTTTTGAAAGTGACAGCCTTAATTCACAGTGCCACTGGCTGACAGGGCATGTGACCGAGAAGCAGGCAGCAGAACCTAGAAACCCAGCACTCACTGGTGAATGGCTGACGACAAAGGTGGTGATGAGGGTAGTGCATAGAGGGCTCTGTTGAGATCGGGGCACTGTGCAAACAGAGTGAGAGACGGTCCCTGTTTAGGAGAGCTTACAGCTGAAATAGCCAGGGCAGAGACAGCGTGGGAGAATGGAAGGATTGTTCTCCCCTGTCTATGGATGGGAGCTGAGGCCCAAGAGAAAAGGGCCTGATTTCAATAGGTGTTAGGCACCTAAACACCTTTACAAATCTGGACTAAATTACAATTGTGTAAGAGCAACAGGCTGTGCAGCATGGTACACTGCTGCACTTATTAAACTATGATCTTAGTGAGGGAAGGTGAACAGTTCTTATGGAGAAAGGTACCAGTCTCCGCTGTGTCCTTTCTGTATCTCTCTCTCTTGCACTGTGTCTCTAGGCATTCTGTACATCAACCCAGCAGACTTGGGCTGGAATCCCCCCGTGAGCAGCTGGATTGACCGACGAGAAATCCAGTCAGAACGAGCTAATCTGACCATCTTGTTTGATAAGTACCTGCCGCTTTGCCTGGACACTCTTAGAACTAGGTACAGTATAACGGGACGTAACATGTATGTGAGTGACACCCACCATGTTGTGGCTCTGTTGGGTGATGCAGCTACCTGGGCCACTGCCAAGCAAATTGCTGCCCTGCCTCTGAAAGGCCCCATTGACAGAGCAGTGTTGGCTTTCCTTCAGTGTAGTGTTTGTGGGGAAGGAGGAGCGGATGCTGGCTCCCAAATTCACACTCTTGCTTGGCTGCAGCCCAGGTTTCACTTAATTGTAATTTGACATTTTACTGTTAATTTGTGTCTGTAGTAAGTGTGGGCTCATTAGTGCAAGGCATGCTGGGATGTTGTATGATGCAGGAGCCAATTATCTGTCAGTTGGAGAGGGAACAGGAAAGAACATAGAAAAGGTTAAGTCAGTTGGGTCAGAGCGCTTCACTCAACAAGGTGGATTTCAAATAGTTGCTCGGGGGAAAGGCTTTTAGCCTTTAAGAAGTAAAGTTGAGGGACACGTCACCCTCTCCCTCCTCAGGCCCTGTGCCCATGCCCTCTTGGACTATATAGTTCAGCTGTAACAGGCTTCCAGCTGTCACCGGGGAACCTCCCTGATGAGAAGGGTTGAGATCTCTCCCTCGCCAGTTCTTCTCTACGTGGTTTGAGCATTGGCCTGCTAAACCCAGGGTTGCGAGTTCAATCCTTGAAGGGGCCATTTAGGGATCTGGGGCAAAAATCTGTCTGGGGATTGGCCCTAATTTGAGCAGGGGGTTGGACTAGATGACCTCCTGAGGTCCCTTCCAACCCTGAGATTCTATGATTCTTTTCATGACAGCTGCAGAAGAAATTGTGTCTGCGTCCCTTTCAAGTCCAGCACAGTTCACTGCTGGGCACCAGTTAAATCAATAGTGGTAGTTTTTCCTTTGCTATAAATAAGGGTTTCAGTGACTCATTAAGCTGCCTCATTGGCCAGGTTAGATTGTTATCCTTTTGATGTCCAACTGGCTTATAGGCTCTGGCAGCAGTAATCAATGATGAGGCCTGTGGGACCCCATTTTATTAACTGTTATGCCTGCACAGAGCCTCCATGAGGCTGAGCTCACACAACTGCCATGGAGAAGGATGATCTGGACAGCCAAGAGGCTCAGAATGTCAGCTGTGCAGCTCTGAAGAATGGCTCTGAGGGCACTTCCTCTGTCCACTTAGTGAGCAGCATCGGGACACAGCTTCTTGCATCCTCCACCCCAGTCCTTATACATGAACAAGAGTCCTGGCAGAAAGACATGCACGCTGGGGCAGAGACCAGGCCTGAGAAATGTCAGCCCAAAAGGCAGATATGCAGAAAGGCCTGAGGTAGTGAAAATGGGGGTTTGTAATGAAAGGAGTTTTGCAATAAGATTGCTGCCTGTGTGACCAGTCTGATTATAGCCATCAGCAGCACAACACGTAGGATGGTCCTCACTCTGTTTCCTGAGATTTGTGACAGAGCATGAAATCGCAGGGATTAGCTGCCGACAGTTGTAAACCAGGTATTTTTGTAGATTGCTTAATTCAGAAATTGTAGGACCAACCTTTCAAATAACTATAATTATTTTATGGAAGACTTCAGTGTTATCCCGCCAGCCACAATATTAGTTCAGCTACATTTACAGAATTCCTAAGTTGGTTTAAAACAGCGAGATGAAAGGATTTATTCTATTTGACCGCTCCTAACTCATCGTGTTCACAGGAAATCATTGCCCTTAGCGAGTCTCCATTTTACTACTTTCAAGAGGATCAAAGTTTTTAAATGTCTGAAACTTCTTATGACTGTTATTACTTGTGCATGTGCCTGCGCTTCTAGGCCTAGGGATGAAAGCTGGTGTTTTATTTCTCGCTGTATCCCTGCATAAGGAAGATACACACTGCAGAAAAGTAAAATGTTAATGTTCTGAAAGAGGATTTATATGCACATTTCTCTGTATTGCTAACGACCATCATGCTGAATCTAATTATACTTCATATGTTTTCAATTTCCCTCCCATAGATTTAAGAAGATTATTCCAGTTCCCGAACAGAGTATGGTTCAGATGTTGTGTTACCTCCTTGAGTGTCTCCTAACTACGGAGAACACTCCTCCAGACTGCCCCAAGGAACTCTATGAGCTTTACTTTGTGTTTGCTGCTGTCTGGGCCTTTGGTGGAGCAATGTTCCAGGATCAGGTAAGATGAGAGCTATAAGTGTAGGGCTCATTAATGTAGTATCCCATTTAGACAGTAGCCTCTTTATTATTCTGATTATTATTATACTTATTCAGTGTGATTCTCTAGTATAGTGTTGCATTCCTGGGGCTAAAATACAATTGTCAATGGGATAGAAACCTCTGCAGCAATGAGCGGTGCTGTTTCTCTACCTTGTTTACAGAGAAAACATGGTAGTTTGTGAAAGGCATCATTACACAAGAGACAATATAAGAACGGAAGGGTCAAGGATTAAAGCAACAAAGATGAGAGACACATTAACTTATGTACAAACATTTCATTCTGCAACAGTAAGGTGACTGATTGAAGCAGTAACACCTTACAGAATGTGGTAGTAATGAATACATCATTGGAGCTCGGTAAGAGATACCAACGTTTGCCATCTCACTGTGTGTTTATAGGTAGGAGTGCCATTGCAATGACATAGATCAGGCAATGTTTTGTTACCACTGGACTTAGGGTATCAGCTTTCTAAGGTTTCTAAGAAGAATAACAAAGAAATAGTAGCAATGAGCTGAACCGAGGATTGACGCACTTGGTTTAATTTGATCCATTTGAAATAGCAGAGGTGAACAGTTGCTCTTTGTTCACAAGCATGCAGGACGCTGAGTGCATGTCTGAAAATCTGGTCATAAATGTCAAAATTGGATTTTCTGGGTGCCAAGCACTTTTGAAAATACAATTGTTCTTAAAGTGCTTAAATCAGGGGTGGGCAAACTTTTTGGCCTGAGGGCCACATCTGGGAATAGAAATTGTATGGAGAACCGCGAATGCTCACAAAATTGGGGTTCAGGCTTCAGGGTGGGGCCAGAAATGAGTTCAGGGTGCAGGAGGGGGTTCCAGGCTGAGTGGGAGTGAGGTGCGGGAGTGGGGTGAGGGCTCCGACTGGGGGTATGGGCTCTGGGCTGGGGCTGGGGATGAAGGGTTTGGGGTGCAGGAGGGTGCTCTGGGATGGGATCGAGGTGTTTGGAGAGTGGGAGGGGGATCAGGGCTCGGGCAGGGGGTTGGGGCATGGGGAGAGGCTCAGGGGTGCAGGCTCCGGGCAGCACTTATCTCAAGCAGCTCCCGGAAACAGCGACATGTCCCTTCTCTGGCTGCTATGCGGAGGTGCAACCAGGCAGCTCTGCACGCTGCCCCGTCCGCAGGCATCGCCCCTGCAACTCCCAATGGAGCACCAGAAGGAGCCTTTGGAGAGGGGCCATTGGAGTGCATAGGAGCCAGAGCAGGGCCATGCCGCTGCTTCTGAGAGCCACATGGAGCGGCCCCCAATCCTGCTGTCCAGCTGGAGTGCAAGAGCAGGGCCATGCCATGGCTTCCAGGATCTGTGTGGAGCAGCCCCTGACTCTGCTCCCTGGCTGGAGCAGGGCAAGACCCCGCTCCCCAGTGGGAGCTCGAGGGCCAGCCTAAAACGGCTGGTGAGCTGGATGTGGCCCATGGGCTGTAGTTTGCCCACCCCGGCTTAAATGATGGCTGAGCTCTTGAAAAGTTAGTGCTGGATGCCACTGCTGCTGTGCAGAAATGTAGCTGCACAGGCTCTGCTCCACTGGGAAATAAAGAAAGCTGGGAATGGAGCTTGGGGTCTGACCATCCTATCAGCTGTTGGGTGCTCTCTGGAGTGAGCTGGTGGGTCTCAATCAGGCTTTGATGGACAGGTGTCCATATCAGACTGCTGTTCCTGTGGGCACAACAGAAACCCCGAATGGACCATGTGGATAAATCAGGTCTCATCCCTAGAGGCAGTGCCTTCAGTTCACAGCTCAGTCGCAACCACAGAGGCCATGTGCTGCTGCCCGTGCTGTGCCTGTTCTGTGGATTAACAGAGGATGTCAGCCTCCCAGGCCACTGAGCTTTTCCCCACTGAGCTGAAACACTGTACCCAACTGTTGGGAAACCCATATTGTTACCTGAACACAGGTACTGGTGCCAGGACTCCGAAAGACCTTCTCCCCTTATCTTCCCTGTCCTCCGAGTCGCTGGAACTGCAGGGGCTTGAATGCTACATCACGCTTCCTTCCTCATTTAGCTGCCTCTCATGCAGCTCACCCAGTCCCTGCCTCCCTCCATCTGACACTGTTTGTGGAGGAGAGGGGGGTGGGTATTTCACTCCAGCACAGGCCCAGAGCATGTTGGCCTTGCTTGTCCATGCTCCTCCCACATGTCTTGGGGCAAGGTGGTTGTTTCCTGATTTCCCAGTAGCTGTAGAAACTGCTATTATTTTACGACATCCAGTTAGTAATAGCCCTGCAGAGGTACTGCCAGCCCTGGGGACACCCTCTGCTCTGATGGGTGCTTTGTTTTTCAGGCTAGCTGCCTGGACTTAGTTACTGTAATCATACTGCTTGTGAACATATATTCCAGGTCATTTTTAGTAAAACCAGATGCCAAGCAGGAGAAATCTGAAGTCCCAGCAGAGAGATGACACCCTGTGGAGGAAACCTCCCTGGCCAGCACCAGCAGGGAAATTATCAACACAATGGCCAGCAACTCCAACTTGGGGGCCTAAGATCAAGCCCCTAAATCTATACCTGGTCATCTAATTAAGTGGCCTGATTTCTGGAGGTGTTAGCAGCTGCAGTTCCCACTGAAGTAACTGAAATCAATTCCCTCCATAAGTAGATCTCATCCACTGCTGCTCAGTTCTGGCCAGCTCCATCACCCTCTGCAGGCTGCCTCTGGTGCACAGAGGGCAGGGGTTTCCGGGTGTAGGAAGGGCAGAGTAGGGAAGCGTCTCTCCTCTCCCTCCTGGGCATCTTAGGAGGTCTGAAGGTGAGGAGCTCTTCTACTGCCAAGCTTAGGAAGTTCATAGCAGAGGAGCTCCTGTGCATGACAGCTGGAGCTCTTAGCTCAGCTCCTGAGCTCCACATTGCCATTTTTAGTGTGTGGCTAATCAGCCACGTTCAAATGGGCAGCGAGGCCTCCGCCAAGCACCTGAAAGAATATATAACAAGCACCCCCTGCAAAATGTACCACCCATCACCAGAGTATCCTGGCGCCTTCCACTTACAAGTGATAGCAATAGCAAAGTCCTTAGTGGTCTTCATGGAGCCCCTGGCACTTCTCACTTCTTGGGGGTAAAAACTCTGCTTGGGGTAGGGTGATTTTTTTGAGGAGGGCGTTGTTTGGGTAGAAGGGCAGTCAGTGTTGGGGTTGATTGGGTTGGGAGGTCAGTGGTTGGGCTTGGAGGTAGAAGTGGGGCCAGTGTTGGGGTTTACTGGGTGGAAGGTGGGGTCAGTGTTGTCATTTGGGGAGAGGAAGGAGAGGTTCAGTACTGGGCTTTGGAGGTCAAAGGGGGTGACTGTGTGTGTATTGTTTTATGGTAGAAAAGACTTTTCAAAGAGCAAGGTTTTGCAGCATTTCCTAAAGCTGGTCAGACCCTGGATTGGCCTGATCTCCTCCGGGAGTTACCCAGTCCCTTCAAGCCTCAGTGGTTTGTCTCCCACTCTCCTGGGATTCGTCCTGTGATCTGTGTTGCCACAGAGCAGGGCAGCTGTCACAGGGATTCTTAGATCAAAATGTGGTCTCTGGCGTAGCTGGGGCTTGATCCAGTCATCCATTAAATCAAGCTCCATTTTTCTTGGAACACTCCAGGCTTTTCTCCCTGTGCCAAGTTTCCGCTTTCCACCCCAGCTATGTTAGCTGTAGGGCTGTTCCAGGAAGGTCCCAGGAGGACTCTGATGAAGGGGGAAGTCTATGGTTCTGTCATACTCCTCATGCACAGGAAGAGACAAAACATTTTTCTTACCAGAAATATTCACCCTTGGGAAGAGACTGGTTGTGGGTCATTTCAGAGAAAAAGGCAAACCATTGGCAACGTTATGAGTGACTGACAGCTGGGGTTTAGGGTAGAAGAGCTCCTCACCTTCAGACCTCCTAAGATGCCCAGGAGGGAGAGGAGAGACGCTTCCCTACTCTGCCCTTCCTACGCCCTGATAACAATAGCAATGTCTGCCACAGCCAGGGTAATTAGTGCACCTCTCAATCCCAGGCTTGGATCTAGTTCATGTTAGCCTCAGTAGTGACCCATGGCTGTTCCCTCCGGTGGCTAACCAGTGGCCTTGGTGAGATCATCTGGTGCTCTCCGTCTCCTTTCTATTGAACAGTGTCCACTTCCAACTGGACACTGATTGGCTCTTTTGCTGACAATCTCAGCAGAGAAGTCGTGCATCTCACCAGAGAAGTGGTCCCCTGGGGCAGGGAGAGGACAGCTGTGCTGTGTCTCCATGTGGTGCCTGGTTTAGGGATCAGTGGAAAGTGTTAGAGCTGCTCCTGTGCCTTGGTTCATCTGCACGAAATTTGCTTCTGACTAGATGAACCTACAGACAATGAAATACTATGCTGACATTTGTTCCATAGCCGGATCCCTTCAACTCAGAATGCTTCATCCCCAGCCAAGGTGCTCAGGTGCAGGTTCCTTTCCTGTGTTCCTTGTTGCCTAAAGGCCCAGTCCTAGCACATCAGGGTCTAAAGAAACATCCCCCCAAACTTCCTAAGTGGTTAGTAGTGCTTGTGCTCCTTGGAATTGTATGGTCTCCAAGACTCCTCACATTTAGTTCCCACCACTGCAGCTTGTTCAATGAGTACCTCCACTAGTGAAGCAAGAATGCATCCCAGCTCCCCTAAGCACTACTCAGGGTATGCGTAGGCTGCCACTGGGAGGTGTGACTGCAGCACATGTAGACATATCCAAGCTAGCTTTGAGCTAGTAAAGCTGTGAAGCGTGGGCAGATGCATGGGCTAGCCCTGCCCAGGGCCTAGCCAGGACCCGGGTGCCCAAGCAACGGCTGCCCACATTGCCACAGTTTCACCACTATTATAACTCAAGCTAGCCTTGACCTAGCTAGTTCACAGCCAGCTGGAATGTCAGCACGTGCTGCAGTCACACCTCCCAGTGGTGGTGTGGACACACCTGCAGTGTGTGCTGAACATGTGGTGGGGAGGGTGTGCTTTAGCAGATTGCACCAGGTGCAGTAGAAGCCCTTTGCAGCCACAGAATTTCTCCCCAAGATTTTGCTTTTGATGCTGGCTGTGGTTCTTCCTTTGCTGCTCTGTAAATGTCAGAGCAGGGGAGCCGAGGGTACAGCAGGCTGAACAAGAGTCTGGTGAAAAATGATCCAATATAAAATCTGTCTATTGCTCTCCATTGATGGTGCCCTTCACTCTGACCTTTTGCTGCAGAAATGTCAGGATAAACAATCTTTAGAGCCTTTCCACTCTGATGTGCGCACTGGAAGGGAGTGGGCTCCCTGTAGGAAAACAGTTGATAGATTTTCCATTTCAAGATAAAGGCTCTGAAATTAGTAAAATTCCATGTGGGGTTTTATTAAGGAAGAAGCTCAAATTTAACATCGCTCTGGCAGTGTGGGTTGGGACCAAATTGCGCTGGTTAAATGGCATATTAGGGAGGGTGGATGACACATTACAGTGCAGCTGGAAGCAGCTCTTCTGTGCAGTGGTGAGGGCGCCCTAGTGAGAAAGCTTTTAGCAGTGATGCACTTTCACCCCCATTGAAGGCTACTACAGCCACTGCTGAGGAATTATAGCAACAGGGAAATGGGGAATTAGTGATTTTTGCCTCAGTGAGCAGCACCAGACTGCAGAATCCTGGATAATAATAGTGTGTTTTAAGAATACTCTGGTCTACTGTTAAGGGGGTGGCTGCTTCAGGATAGCAAAGCCCTACGGAGCCTTTCACAGAGGGCACCAGTTGAAATGCAGCAGTTGGTGAAAATCCTGGCTTTCTTGTGGAGCTTTAGTGGCGTACATGAAATGAGCTGGCAGTCCCAGCTGACTTGCTGTATTGGACAAGAGTGCACAGCGAATGGATGTGGGGAAAAATAAGCCTTATGAGAAATGTACTGAGAATCTGGGCAAGCTGTAATGTTGCATTCACTGCTTACATGGTCTTTCATCACCATGGTCTCTGAATGCATCTCCAGCATCAATGAACTTCTCACTACACCCCTGTGAGGAAGAGAAGGGATAATGTCTCCATTGTACAGATGGGGAACAGACTCAGAGAGATTAAGTGTCTTGCCCAAGGTCACCCGTGAATCTGTGGAAGAGCAGGCAACTAAACGTAGACCTCCTGAGTGCCCAGTCCAATCGCCCTCCTTCCTTCCCCCAAATTTCACAGTCACTGTGAGGACTAGTGGATGGTGTAGGATACTGTGGGGGAAGAGACATAGGGAAGCTAGCAGAGACCAAATTCAATATGTGCTTCTGATGTAGTATAGCAGCAAATAAAGGTTAATGCAAAGGTGTCAGAGCTGAAAGGTGATTGTCCCTTTCTAGAAGTCTGGTGCAATTGCACTTGGAATACTTCATTCAGTCTGGGCTCCTCAATACCAGAGTGCTGTGACGGGGAAAGAATCCGGAAATCAAAAGTTAATGGGCTGTTGTGATTTTTGAGGAAGAACTTTAATCTGCATGCCTTGGCTAATCGTGGCTGGAGGTGGGGACGTGAAAGCCATCCACAACTACTATTGGAGGCATGTATGCACTCCGGATCAATTACTTGGCCTGGTTAATCTGAGACACGTACTTAATTCTGCCAGATGGATCTCTCTATCTAATCTAAGGCATATCTAAAATGGCCATCATGAGAAAGGATTTATTTAGGATTATAAACAGGAGTAATGAGATTAAATTAAGATTAGTTTTAACATGAGGAAATAACTCCTGACAGTAAGTACTCTTAGGCTGTGGAATAGTGTCCTGAGTGAATGGTCAGGGCAGAGCCCAGGGGAATATACTGCAGGGGATGGTTCCAAACTGGCTAGGGACATGGTGTACATAACCTTTTTGATCACTGGAGATTTTCTGCAGGTTAGCATCTTTGCTGTCCATTTTGTCTTGCAGCTTGTAGACTACCGAGTAGAATTCAGTAAGTGGTGGGTGACTGAGTTCAAGACCATCAAGTTTCCTTCTCAAGGAACTGTCTTCGACTTTTACATTGATCCAGAAACAAAAAAGTTTGAACCTTGGTCCAAACTCATCCCCAAGTTTGAATTTGATCCCGAAATGCCATTACAGGTACGTGAATCTTTGTTTCATTGCCACAAAAGAATACATAGGTGTGTGTGGTGTGTGCTTTGTCTCTGTCTAATAAGATTTGTTAGCACTGGCGTGAGAAAATGAAGGTTTGTTAGTAATGGTGACGTTCCATCTAAGAGACAAACATTCACTCTAAAGTGATTAAGTGACCTGAGTTTGATTATGAAGATAAGGTTCATTAAGAAAGTGGTACTCTTGTTACAGTGCGCTGGAATATGATTGGTGAGTGGGGCAATGACAGACACCCAATGGACTGAATCAAAGCCGTGCACAAAACACAGTGCCATCTCAATTACCAGTCAGATATCCACTCTCAAGCTGCATGCATCTCCGCAGTGCCAGTCCATTGTTGTCCTGATAACTTCTGTCTGAAATGTAAAACAGGGCACCAGTTAAACCAGAAGGGGTAGTGTGGAGAAGAGAGAGATCACACTTGCTCTGTGCAAGCAAACCAATGCCTTATTTTAATGACTGATTCGGTTCTTTAATATGAAAGTCTCATACATAGGTGGGATGTAGTGGTCTGATTCCATCTAGTGAATGCCAGCAGAGCAGAATGCACACATGTCTGATTTCAACCTGCAAAGGGGTCACAAATTCACCACCAGCTTATCATCACTGTAGGTGATAATTAGAGCTGGTCATAAAATGGAGATTTTTCCATGGAAAAAATCATTTTTTTTGTCAAAAATCGGGTCATAAACCAGAAATATTTAAGTTGTGAAAAACAAAATATTTTGATTCTGAAATGCTGCCCTGGTGCCTCATGGGAGTTGTAGTTTGCGTGCTTCATGTTCATACTCTCCGTCATAGGCTGGGCTCTTTCTGGTTGACCTATATCTACCATGATACACCTGTCTTTTCTTGGTGAAGGGAGATAGTGCATCATGGGAGTTGTGCTCATAGTGCATCATGGGACATGGAGTTTGGCTGGGGAGGCTGGTCCATAGAGGAGAATGGGGACAACTTAACTGCAACACCTAAGAGGCACCGTGCTGGCACTGAAATATTTTGGTTGTTGGCTGACAACTGGAAAAAAATCAGTTTTGCGGTGTTTGTATTTTTTGACAAAAAGATCAGTGTTTTTTGTGAGTAGCTGACACTTACAGTGAAAAATTTTGTTTGGTAAAAACCCCAATTTTCCATCAAAAAACAATTGTTGTGGAAAAATTGTGACCAGCCCTAGGGAAATACCTTGTATTGAGGACACACAGATGCTACCAGACAACTAGTTAGTTACTGAAGACTTTAGCTGGTGTAGATATACCTATCTCATAGAACTGGAAGGGACCTTGAAAGGTCATTGAGTCCAGCCCCCTGCCTTCACTAGCAGGACCAAGTACTGATTTTGCCTCAGATCCCTAAGTGGCTCTCTCTCAAGGATTGAACTTACAATCCTGGGTTTAGCAGACCAATGCTCAAACCACTGAGCTCTCTCTCCCCCTACTCTAATTTACTGTCAGGCAGAGGTCTGTCCGACTCTTCTCTGGTGCTTGCTGTGGACACTGCCTCCTCACATATCTCCAGCTGGATCAGTATTCCCCCACCCCATGTGAGCGTGGCTGAAAGGGGGTGCACTGAGGCTCATTGCATGTCCCCATCATTCCCCCCTTAGGCTTGTCTGGTGCCCACCAGTGAAACCATCCGAGTGCGATACTTCATGGATAGGCTCCTGGAGCGAAGGAGGCCAGTCATGCTAGTGGGAAATGCCGGCACTGGGAAATCTGTGCTCGTCGGAGACAAACTCTCTTCCCTAGATGCCGACGAGTACATGGTGAAGAATGTACCTTTCAACTACTACACCAGCTCCGCCATGCTGCAAGGTAAAGCGGCAGAGGGTTAGGAGTCCTTGGGGGTAGGGGATGAGTGATGATTTTTCCCTCTGGTGTGTATAATGGAATTTTCAGGGGGTATGGGTGGCTGGAAACCCCAGCGTATGTGCTATTGGCAAGCTGTATCTGGTTTTATTATATAACTGCCTCAGAGGGAACCGTGGACTCTAAATCCTCCAGAAAGATACCTGGTGAAATCCTGTCAGGGGCCAGACCAACTCCTGGCCTGCTTCTTAACTAATTGCACTGCTGGGCAATCAGGAAGCCCAGCTGCACTGCCTTGGAACTGACAGAGTAGCCCCAGCCCTGCTCATAAAACTGGCACCCACAGATCAGTAGCTGCTCAACGCTTACCACGCCTGCTGCTGTGGTTGCCTTGCTCCTGCTTGCAGCTCTTGCTTCCAGTCCTGCTCCAGCCTGATTCCAGTGCCGTCCCCACCTGCTTCCAGTTCCTGCCCTTGCTCTGTTCCAGTCCCTGTCCCAGCCTTGTTTCTGAACCTACTTCTGCTCCACCTACTGCCCACTTCAGCTCTATCCTCTGTTCCCCTCCAGCTTCTGACTTCTGGCTTCAGTTATTGGCTCAGGCTCCAGCCTATGACTCTGGTGAACCCTCCTGCTCTGGCATTTGGCTTCTGTCCCTCCGATACTGGCCCCCAGCTTGTTCCTGGATTCTGTCCCCCTGGACCCAGCTCTAACCAATAGGCTGAACTCTCATTTCAGTCACTAGGCCTGGTTGGTTACAGTTTGAGCAGCCCAATACAAAGGGTAGGAGCCCACCTCACTGGCATAGACTCCACTCAGAAGCAGATGGGACCCATACAGATCATGCAGGTCTCCATCCTGCAGATGCATAACACAGATCATCACCAGCAATCCTGGCTCTGCCTTTCCGGGAACCAAAAGTGCCACTCCCAGACATAAGAACATAAGAATGGCCATACTGAGTCAGACCAAAGGTCCATCTAGCCCAGTGTCCTGTCTACTGACAGTGGCCAATGCCAGGTGCTCCAGAGGGAATGAACAGAACAGGTAATCATCGAGTGATCCATTCCCCTGTCGCCCATTCCCAGCTTCTGGCAAACAGGCTAGGGACACCATCCCTGCCCATCCTGGCTAATAGCCATTGATGGACCTATCCTCCATGAACTTATCTAGTTCTTTTTTGAATCCTGTAATAGTCTTGGCCTTCACAACATCCTCTGGCAAAGAGTCCCACAGGTTGACTGTGCATTGTGTGAAAAAATACTTCCTTTTATTTGTTTTAAACCTCCTGCCTATTAGCTTCATTTGGTGATCCCTAGTTCTTGTGTTATGAGGAGTAAATAAGACTTCCTTATTTACTTTTCTCCACACCAGTCAAGATTTTATAGGCCTCTATCATATCCCCTCTTAGTCATCTCTTTTCCAAGCTGAAAAGTCCCAGTCTTATGTACTAGTGCTCATAGTCAGTTCTGAGGTTTCCTAAACCAGTGCTGACTCCCTTTCCTGCTATACCCCTGTCGTTCCACACATGCCAGGCCCAAGTAGGGCTCATCATTAGTCTGTTCACTGAGGAGGCCTGGGCTTGGGCCTCCCACTGCTTGGAACAGTCCAGCCCCTCCTGGGCCAGCTGGAACAGTTCATTCAGGCCATGTCGGTTATCTTCAGTGATCCACACCAAACCCGAACTACTGAAGCCATGCTGCAAATGCTACAGCAAGGACATCGATCAGTGGCTGAATTCCATCACCTCTCTGCAGACACTGAGTGGAATGAGGCTATGCAGCAGTATCTGTTTCGACTTGGACTGCGTTACAAAATACACGAAGAACTGGTGCAGCTCCATAAATGTGGTCCAGCCTCTCAACTGCGCACATCAATCCAGGACCCAGAACCCATGCACATTGGCCAGGCCCGCCCATGCCTGTGTGAGGCTGAGAAACACTAATGCCAAACCTCAGGACTGTGTCTGACTGAGGTTGGAAAATGCCAATCCTCAGCCCTGATAAGAGGGTCCAGGCTGGTCCCTTTCCTCCTACAGAGACTCTTGACCTCCATGCACCTCTGTTGAGACAACAGCAACTGCAAACCCACCCTTGTTGCAGCTCTGACTGCCATTGCAGCTCCTACTCCTGATAAGCCCAGCGGTGCACCTGGAGGCTCTGGTTTACTTGGGAATCTCAGGCAATTTTATGGACCAGGATGTGGCTAAGTCCTATGGGATCCCTACTGTGTGTAAGAATTCCCTGGATCTGGGGGAAACCATTGATTGGTTGCTTCTGGCCTCAGGGCTGGTCACCCACCAGATGGACCTCCTTAAGGGTTGTTACCCTCCAGCAGCACTGGGATACCCTTCAGTTTGGGTTGATTTGGGCCCCCCACTCTCTAGTCATCATGGGAATGTCCTGGCTCGCTGCCCATGACCCCTGTATGAGTCGGTGGAAAGGGACATTACACTTTTTTGCTCCCAATACTGCCAACAATTCTTCCTTCCCAAGGCCAAGAGAGAAAGGGTGTCCTCTGGAGCTCATGTCATCATCTGGGGAACCCCTTCCTGCAAGGCAATGGGCTAACGGGAGCTTGGCACACTCCCAACCATTCCACTGGCTGCCGCCAAAATACATTGCAAGTACCATCACCATGCAGACATAATCAACAAGGGAACTGTGGACACCCTGACCCTGCACCACAAATACGACTGCCTAATTCACCTTCCGGCTGGCACTCAAATCCCCTTTAGCCACATCTGTGCTCCATGGGGGAAAATCTGCATAAGGGGTTTATCTGGCCATCCACCTCTCCAACAGCGGCCACAATCTTCTTTGTTAAAAAGTAGGATGGTTCCCTGAGGCCCTGCATTGTGTACTGGTCCCACAACAAGATGATGGTTCAGAAAAGTTACCTATTTCCCCTCATTCTTGAACTCCTAAACCAATTACACTCTGCCCAGTTTTTTTACCAACTTAGATATCTATGTGTGGTCTTTAACCTGATGTGGGTGAGAAAAAGAGATGAGAGGAAAAACGTCTTCCACAACCTGTATGGATGCTTTGAATACCTGGGCATGCTGTTCGGTCTGTGTAATGCTCCCATGACCTTCCAGCATTTTATCAATAACATTTTTCAGGACACGCTGGATCAGTTGATTATTATCTGTCTCAATGACACCCTTATTTTTATAAATGACCGAGCACAGCACAACCAACACGTACAGAGAGTCTTAGGGCTAGTCTACACTTACGAGCCGGGTCGACCCGGTGAGTTCGACTTCTCGGAGTTCGAACTATCGCGTCTAATCTGGACGCGATAGTTCGAACTCCGGAAGCGCCGCGGTCGACTCCGGTACTCCACCACTGCAAAAGGCGGTGGTGGAGTCGACCTTGGAGCCGCGGACTTCGATTCCGCGGCGTCTGGACGGGTGAGTAGTTCGAACTAGGGTACTTCGAATTCAGCTACGCTATTCACGTAGCTGAATTTGCGTACCCTAGTTCGACCCTGCTTCTTAGTGTGGACCAGCCCTTAGAGAGGCTTTACCAACACCGCCTGTATGACAGTTTGACTGTGGCACAGTAGAGGGTTTTGGTTATATCATCTCCCCAGAATAGGGTTGCCAACTTTGTAATATTTAAAACCTGGACACTCCAGCAGGAGTGCTGGAACCTCTCCTTCCCCGCCTCTTCCCCTGAGGACCTGCTCCCTGAGGTCCCACCCCTGTTTGCTCCTCTTTCCCCCTCCTTGCATCACCTGCTGCTCTTCCCCTCTCTCCCCCACCTCTGCCCAGGTCGGGAGGGACTTGCGGCTGGGAGCTGCAGCTGCCCGGTGCAGGCAGGAAGTGGCCTAGCTAAGTAGGGGCTGGCATGAGTGATGACTCAGCACCTCCCCGCCCGCAGTAACCGGACTTTGGGTGTCCGGTCAGTAGATCTGACCAGACGCAATCAGGTCCCTTTTAAAACTGGACTTTCCAGTCAAAAAAACAGGCATCTGGCCACCCTACCCCAGAAGGACTGGCCATGTGTACTGTGGTGCACGTAGGGGCCAGCAGGCCTGGTGGGCGGACCATGACTCAACATCCCCCAAAGTCCTGGGGCCAGGCTTGTCAAGCGACGTGGGGACCTGGAAGTGAAGTTACAGTCTCCTCCTCCTCCGTGTTTCCCGGATCAGACAAGGGGAGGAGGGAAGGGGAGCGGGGCACAGGGCCCAAGGGGGAAGGTTGAGCAGTGTTTCAGTGGTCCCAGACCAGCCTCCACTTCCTACCTCCCCGGTGCTCTCCTCAGTTTGGGGTGTGGTCACAACACTCTGTTTTCCTCCCTGTGGAGGGTTGCTCAAGCAGTCTCAGCAATTCAGTTAGTCAGTGGAGGGTTCCCCGTTCCCTTCTCAGTGTTCAGTGATTCCTCTTTGTCAGGGAGAAGGGGAAAGAAAAAGGGATCAGATCCCTGGCTGCTTGGTCAGGCCTTACCCACAGTCCAGGCCCTTCCCCTGTGGATTTCTATGTTCCAAAAGGTACTAACTGGCTTCCTTCCTGCAGACAGCCTCTCCTTCAGTCTTCACCTGCTTGATTGCCAGAGTCCCATTTTAAGTATGTCCTCCATTTGGAGCATGCTCTGCAGCTGCTGAGGGGCGGGGCCTTCTTGACCCAGTGCTGCTCTATCTTTCCTTTAGTCCTTTAGCCTTGTGAGGAGTCCGTAAAGCCCATCACATCATCGACCCACATAAATTAACAGCCATCATCGACTGGTGGTGCTCAGGGATGTCTGTGGGTGCAACGCTTTTTAAGCTTTACCAGTTTCTGTAGACAGTTCACCAAATGTTTCTGAGAGGTGGTCACCCCAATCACAGCCCTCCTGCAGAAGGGAGCCCATCTTTCTTTGTCCCCAGAGATGAAACTGGCTTTTGAATATCTAAAGTAGAAATTCATCACAGCCCCTACCCAGGTTGATTCACCCCAACTCGGGCTGCAATTTACAGTATAGGTGGATGCCTCAAACTTTGTGCTTGGAGCTCAAATGACAGCCTTGAATGGTCAGTTTCACCCATGTGCCTTCTTCAGGCAGGCTTACACCAGTGGAGCAAAACTATGACAGTAAAGAGCTTCTGGCCATCAAAGCAGCCTCTGAGGAGTGGCAACATCTCCTGGAGGTCTCCAGGTTTCCGATCCAAGTCCTTACCAACCACAAGAACTTGGAATTCCTGAAGATGGCTCAGCACCTAAATCAGTGACAGGCCCACTGATCCCTGTTCTTTACATGATTTTACTTTGTGGTGACCTACCACCCTGGGACCAGGAATGGGAAGGTGGATGCGTTTCTCTAGATGGGGGAGTGCTGTGAACATGACCAAGAGGGTCCATCCACAATCCTCAAACCATCAAATTTCACTTCCAGTACCACAGTCTGTGACCCGCTACCCTCCATACGTTTTCTGTTGTCCAGTGATCCCTTCACAAGTCATATCGACCAAGCCCTACACAGTGCCAATGCCCAGACTGCCTCAGCCTTTGGCTTTCACGGTGGAATTTTGTATCAAAAGGGGCACATCTACGTATCTGTTGGCCCAACTAGGCTACAAGTCCTATGTATTTCTTTCTCCCCTCAAGGTCACAGATGAATCACAGTCTCCTTGCAGCCACCCAGGGAGTCTGGAAAACCTGGGCCATAGGGTTGGATTTGGGAGAGGACCAGATTTTCAACCTCCAGAGCCTAAAATTAAACATCAAGGCTCCATTTCAGCATATGCTTAAATTTATCCCTGTTCAGCAAAACACATAAGCATGTGTTTAACTTGAAGCATGTGTTTAATATCTCTAAAGTTAAGACCAGGCTGAAAAGTTTTGCTGAATAGGGACAGGCCTGAATCCAACCATGTGGATTATGTTGTTGTTTGTAGTATGGCACCTAGAAGGCCCAGTCACAATGAGGACCCGATTGCGCTGGGAGTTGTACATACACGAAGGGAGAGATAGTCCCTAACCTCAGTGCCCTGCCCCAGCCCAATGTGCTTTTATGGTGCAGGTCTGGGTGAGCAGAAGCATAGGTGTGTAGACTTGCTGCTCACATCAGGGCCTGTGGTCTCAGGGTGAAATCCTCGCTCTGTTGGAGTCAAAAGGAGTTTTGCCATTGACTTCAGTGAGGCCAGGTGACTTCAGTGCGGCCCGGATTTTCACCCTCCGACTCCCCCAGATCTGACAGCATGTGCGGGTGTAAGTGGTTCGAGGGAACACTCATTGGGAGGCTCCCTAGAGGGTCAGGAGCAGCATTAATGTCTGACAGACTTGGGGTAGGTATATGCTCTCCCGGCCTGTGTTACCAGCTCAACCATCCAGCAGCTCCTTCAGGGGCCCAGTCTCCTGGGGCTACCAAAGCCCAGGAAAAAAGACCTGCTTCCCGTAATACGCAGAGGGGCAGGTGCTGGGACAGGGACACAGGGCTGCCCTGTGTGGTGAGAGAGGCCTGGTTTATGCCATCTATTCCCATTGGTTCAGAGCAGGGCTGAGTCCAGGCTGGGTGGGAGAGGGGTCAGTCATTTATTTATTGGGTGGGGTGGGAGCTTGGCGGTGTTGGTGACAACATGTAGGAGAAAAGAAAAGGGGAGCAGCCCTTTTCCTGTATCCCCCACATTTGGGCACTGCCTTCTCAACTTCCCTTCTCCATGACAGGCATGCCCATGCTCATTGTTGCTCCTGCATCAGCCCATGCAAATTATTATATATCTCAGTTCTATTTGGCTTCCCCTGCACATGGCCCTATATCATTTATGAAAGGGGAAAAGAGCTTATGGTAATGTTAGCATACAAATAATTCATAACTCTGCTGCAGCAGAATAAAATGCCATGGCTTGCAGAGCTGCATGAGGCCAGCTAGAAATTTGATCACAGTTTAAATTAAATGACTCAGATAAGCATTTAGCTTATATTTAAACGGTTTGGATGGTTATTATATACCCACAAAGCACAGTCAAATTATTAACATCCAGCTGTTTTAACTGCTGTGTAAGATCTGTACAGGTGAGCTTGAAATTGCATGTTGTGAGCAGGTCAGATGGAATGAGCTGGACAACAAGGGCCACTTTTAACAGAATGCCTTTTACACATGCAAGTGCATGTGAATGCAAGGTGGGATACTTTCACAAATCCATGCAAGAGCCTCATGTATGACATTAGGGAGCTGCTTGCCCAATGCTATATTTGATCCTAGGCTCTAATGTTCAGCTCTGCTCCAACACAGCAATGGGATTCTTCTGTGTTCATAAAATTGCTTTCACAGCCCCCTCACTGGCCCCCACACCGCCACCCGTTAGTGCCCTCATTTACACTATGGATCAAATGCAGAAGGCTAGGCATGCAGCCAAAATGCCCCTGAAATCCCACTGGCCCTGTGCGTGGGGGTGAATTTTACACTACGTGAACAACTTAAACAGTACGTCTTTCCTGCAAAACTCGGGTGAAACAAACCTTCCTTGGTATCTGGTCCAAATTGTGAATGATCTTCAAATATTAATACATTTTCCTCTCCAAATGCCCTTTTAATTTTTCCTAGAGCATAGTTTGTCAATACAGGTCTTCTGGAAGATTGAAAAACAAACTCAAACACTCTGTCTTCAAGCCTTCCTAGCAGGGTAAAAGAACCTTCTCTCGCTCATTTATCTCAATAGTGATGTGCAGTTGTTGAGATTTATATGGACAGATCTGGGCAGCCTTTTCATATTTCCTTGGATTGTGAGCTATGGTTTGAGTTTGGGGCTCTCTTCTCTAAGCATATGAATAAGTCATCTGCTATGTGAACAAATGTGTGTGAAAGATTTCAGCTATGACTGCAATGATTGTGTTTGTTAGGCATGATTTATATTGCTCTATATTGTTCTCCACTGCTCATATTTTAGAGTTAATTTGCTCTTTTTTGTGTAGTTTGTTAGTTGGCTGCTGTTTCCAGCAGGTACCTATTTAACTTTGTAAAACTTAAATACAACACAGATTTTATATATAATATAAAATCTTACCACGTTATAGGTGAAACCGCGTTATATTGAACTTGCTTTGATTCTCCGGAGTGCGCAGGCCCCCTCCCCAGAGCACTGCTTTTCTGCGTTATATCCGAATTTGTGTTATATCGGGTCGCATTATATCGGGGTAGAGGGGTGTGTGTGTATGTGTATATAATATAATATAAATAAATTCCTCTTGGAGTGTCCTCTGTACATTCCCACTCCTGGGATATGAGCTGACTGGTGCCGGTGAATGATGCAACCTTCTACTAGTAGTGCCTATAAGAGTGCTCATGCATCCCCTCCCACCTCTCCCCTCAGCATTCGGGCATGTTCTGAGGGTAGCACAATAAAAATATAATGTGCCACTTACATATAAAAGCAGTGGTTGCCACTTCAGTTCCTTCCAGCCACTGACTACAGATGGATGTGAGCCTTTGTCGGATTCAAGATTCTGGGCAAGTGTGATAGGTGCTGTAGTAAGAAGAGAGCCAGGAGGAGGCGGCAGCCCAATGGTGAGTGGAGCACCCCATGACACTGCAGTTAAACCTCAGGTTTGATACGAAGTTCAAGAGCAGCAAGCCAGCCTTGAAATCTGTTCCCCTCACATTTGGAGACTGTTATGCCATTTTTTTACACTGAGTGGCAAAAGATCACCATGGACAGATGGGTTTTGGACACAATAAAAGATGGTTATACCATCCAGTTCAAGACCTTCTTCCCTATTCAGGGACTCCTCTCACAAATTAATGCTAAGCACAGAAATCAACTCCCTGCTAAGGGAAGGAGTAGTAGAAGAGGTCCCAATAAATCTAAGAAATTGGGGTTTCTACTCACACTATTTCCTAATTCCAAAGAAAGATGGGGGACTTCTTCTACTGCTGGATCTGAGGAAGTTAAATAGGTACATCCAAAGATTTCCCTTCAGAATATCAACTCTAAGATCCATTATCCCCTCCCTCTCCTGTCTAAACAGGTTTTACTGCTCCCAATCTCAAAGAAGCTGCTTTCATATTTCAATAAGATGATCACACAGGAAGTACCCTTATTTTGCCATAGGGCACCACTTCCAATACAGGCTCCTCCACTTTGGACTTTCTATTGCATTAAAATCTTTACAAAATGCCTAGCTGTATTGGCAGCTTTTCTGAGACCATATTTGTCCATATTTAGATGATTCCAAAGAGTCCTGTGGCACCTTATAGACTAACAGACGTTTTGGAGCGTGAGCTTTCATGGGTGAATACCCACTTCGTCGCGTGCATCCGACGAAGTGGGTATTCACCCACGAAAGCTCATGCTCCAAAACGCCTGTTAGTCTATAAGGTGCCACAGGACTCTTTGCTGCTTTTACAGATCCAGACTAACACGGCTACCCCTCTGATATTTAGATGATTGGCTCCTAAAAGGAACTTCTGAAGGTGAACCAAAGGGTGTCACTCAGTTCAGATGCTCTATGTTCCAAAGGTTGGGATTTTTGATCACTGAAAAGAAATCTCTGTTGAAGCCTTCACAAAATATCCTTTTCATAGGAGTACATCTTGACTCCAGAATGGCAAGAGCTGAACTTCTGGAGGAGAAATTCCTGAAGAGGAAATCTACCATTCAGAACGTAAAGTTCTTCCTCTCTCTGCTGAGTCTTATGGCATCACCCAAGTATATCACAACTTATATAGGACAAAGGCGGAGACCCTCTTCAACACTGTTTGCAAGAAACCTGGGCCTGCAGTACATGACACAAACTTAATACCATTCCCAAGAAAATCCAGAAAACAATCTTATGGTGAATGGACCAGGAGCATATATGGAGGGGAGCAAAGTTCAACTATCCCTTTCCTTTCATGATCATTAGAATAGATGCCTTAAAAATGGGCTGAGGTGCACACCTCAACAACTTTTAACAAGAAGTCTCTCGAATCTACAAGACCGTCACCTTTATATCAGTCTTCTAGAGCTAACAGCGATTCATTTGGCACTGAGATCATTCCTCCCTCAGGTGCAAGGATCTGTGGTTCAAGCTGCCAGAGACAATATAAGAGCAATGTACTATGTAAACAAACATGGAGGAGCCCATTCCTCAGAGTTTTGCAAGGAGGCAGTGAACCTTTGGGGATTTGTGTATAATTCACGAGATTTATCCAGTAGCTCTGCACGTGGCAGAACCTCTCAATCAGTTAGTGGCCCAATTAATCAGAGACTCTTCCGAGATGTATGAAGGGTCCTTGAAAGGTTTTGTGATCCAAGACAATTGGGACAAATTTGCTCTTTGGGATACTCCACATATGTAGTATATATGAAATTTTATATCGTATAGAAATTTGCCACAAGATAAAACCCAAGTGTCATTGTTTTTGTTCAGGAGCAGGAGCTCTTTAGTGTTGATGCTTGTGAAGAAGGTTACACAGGACTCAGCCAGGATGATACTTATCACTCCAGGCTGGCCGAGACAGCGATGGTACACAGACTTGCTGCTTCTTTCCAATGTGTCACCGGACCTTCTGTCACAGCAGCAAGGGAAAGCATACCATCCAGATCCACTTTCACTGCACCTGATAGCATAGGCAGTAGGACTCTGACAGAATTAGAGAAATCTTTCTTTGTAGCTGTATGTTGTTTTACTTAATGCTAGAAGACAATCAACTAGGAAATGTGATTTTGAATGGAAAAGATTTTCACTATGGGTAGCTGATAAGGGTATTGATCCTGTGTCAGCTCCTATTCAATCCAGAGTGTTTGGCTGTTTCTGAATAAAATGAGTTTATCTGTTACATCGCTTAGGGTACATTTAGCTGCAGTTGCGGCTTTTCATATAGCATTGTATGAAGTACAAGTATGGAGTAGCATTGTATGTCAATAATGAGGTGAAATGTAATGAAATAACTAGCAATGCAATGGATAATACGGAGTCTGTTTGGGCAATGGTGACATTGGGGAAGAAAACTACTAGAGCGTCCCCTGGGATAGTGATTGGGGTGTGCTATAGACCGCCGGGATCTAGCCTGGATATGGATAGAGAGCTCTTTAATGTTTTTAAGGAGGTAAATAATAATAGGAACTGTATGATCATGGGAGACTTTAACTTCCCGGATATAGATTGGGAAACAAATGCTAGTAATAATAATAGGGCTCAGCTTTTCCTAGACGTGATAGCTGATGAATTCCTTCATCAAGTAGTTGCTGAACCGATGAGGGGGGATGCCATTTTAGATCTGATTTTGGTGAGTAACGAGGACCTTGTTGAGGAAATAGTTGTAGGGGACAACCTTGGCTCGAGTGATCATGAGCTAATTCGTTTCAAAATAAATGGAAGGATAAACAAAATTGCATGTGTGACTAAGGTTTACGATTTCAAAAGGGCTAACTTTACTAAATTAAGGTGACTAGTTAGGGAAGTAGATTGGACTAACATATTTAGGGATCTAAAGGCGGAAGACGCCTGGGGTTACTTCAGGTTGAAGTTGCAGGAGCTGTCAGAGGCCTGTATCCCGAGAAAGGGAAAACAGTTCGTAGGTAGCAGTTTTAGACTGAGCTGGATGAGCAAGCGTCTCAGAGGGGTGATTAAGAAAAAACAGAAAGCGTACAAGGACTGGAAAATGGGAGGGATCAGCAAAGAAACCTACCTTATTGAGGTCAGAGGGTGTAGGGAAGCAGTGAGAAAGGCAAAGAGCCGGGTGGAGATGGACCTAGCGAAGGGGATTAAAACCAATAGCAAAAGGTTTTTTAGCCATATAAATAGGAAGAAAACCAAGAAGGAAGAAGTGGGACCGCTTAAAACTTTAAACGGAGTGGAGATTAGGGATAATCTTGGCATGGCACAATATCTAAACGAATATTTTGCCTCGGTCTTTAATGAGGCTAATGAAGGGCTAAGGAATAGTGGTAGAGGGACTGACGGGAATGAAGATATGGGGGTAGACATTATGGTATCTGAGGTAGAAGCCAAACTTGAACAGCTTAACGGAAGTAAATCAGGGGGCCCGGATAATCTTCATCCTAGAATATTAAGGGAATTGGCGAGTGAAATTGCAAGCCTGTTAGCGATGATTTTTAATAAATCTCTAAACTCGGGGGTTGTACCGTTTGACTGGAGATTAGCTAATATAGTTCCTATATTCAAGAAGGGGAAAAAAAGTGACCCAGGTAACTACAGGCCTGTTAGTTTAACATCTGTAGTATGCAAAGTCATGGAAAAATTTTTAAAGGAGAGAGTGGTTACGGACCTTGAGGCCGATGGCAACTGGGACAAATTACAGCATGGTTTTACGAAAGGTAGATCGTGCCAAACCAACCTGATCTCCTTCTTTGAGAAAGTAACAGATTTTTTAGACAAGGGAAATGCGGTGGATCTAATATATCTTGATTTCAGTAAGGCGTTTGATACGGTACCGCATGAGGAATTACTGGTTAAATTGGAAAAGATGGGGATCGAAATGAAAATCCAGAGGTGGATAAGGAGCTGGTTAAAAGGGAGACTGCAGAGGGTCGTATTGAAGGGTGATCTGTCGGGTTGGAGGGGGGTTACCAGTGGAGTTCCTCAAGGTTCGGTTTTGGGTCCGATTTTATTTAATCTATTTATCGCTGACCTCGGAACCAAAAGTAGGAGTGGGCTGATAAAGTTTGCGGATGACACCAAGTTGGGAGGTATTGCCAATTCGGAAAAGGATCGGGATATCCTCCAGGGAGATTTGGATGACCTTGTAAACTGGAGTATTAGTAACAGGATGAAATTCAATAATGAGAAGTGTAAGGTTATGCATTTAGGGATGACTAACAAGAATTTTAGTTATAAGCTGGGGACGCACCAGTTGGAAGTAACGGAGGAGGAGAAGGACCTAGGAGTCCTGGTTGATCGTAGGATGACTATGAGTAGGCAATGTGATGTGGCCGTAAAAAAAGCTAATGTGGTCTTGGGATGCATTAGGCGAGGTATTTCTAGTAGAGATAAGGAGGTGCTAGTCCCGTTATATAAGGCATTGGTGAGACGTCATTTGGAGTATTGTGTGCAGTTTTGGTCTCCCATGTTTAAGAAGGATGAATTCAAACTGGAACGGGTACAAAGAAGGGCCACTAGAATGATCCGAGGAATGGAAAGCCTGTCGTATGAAAGGAGACTTGAGGAGCTCGGTTTGTTTTCCTTAACCAAAAGAAGGATAAGAGGAGATATGATTGCACTCTTTAAATATATCAGAGGGATAAATACCAGGGAAGGAGAGGAATTATTTCAGCTCAGTGCTAATGTGGACACGAGGACAAACGGATATAAATTGTCAGTCAGGAAATTTAGGCTTGAAATTAGACGAAGGTTTCTAACCATCAGAGGAGTGCAATTCTGGAACAGCCTACCGAGGGAAACAGTGGGGGCGAAGGACCTCCATGACTTTAAGATTAAGCTGGATAAGTTTATGGAGGGGATGGTATGATAGGAGAACGGGTTTAGTCAATAGGTCAATAACGTGCCACACTGGTAATTAGTACAAAGGGTCAATGTTGGGATATTGTTAGCCTTTTCCAGACTCTCTGGGCTGGAGAGTCTTGCCCACATGCTCGGGGTTCAGCTGATCGCCATATTTGGGGTCGGGAAGGAATTTTCCTCCAGGGTAGATTGGCAGTGGCCCTGGAGGTTTTTTGCCTTCCTCCGAAGCATGGGGCAGGGGTCGCTTGCTGGTGGATTATCTGCTACTTGAAGTCTTTAAATCATGATTTGGAGCATTCAACAGCAGAGTCAAGGGAGAGAATTAGTTCAGGAGTGGGTGGATCGGCTTATGTGGCCTGCATCTTGCAGGAGATCAGACTAGATGATCATAATGGTCCCTTCTGATCTTGAATTCTATGATTCTATGATATACCAATATGTGGTAAATCTATGTTCTTGCATGATATTAACAGGTTTCTGAGAGATTTACTGAATATTTATCCCCCTGTGAGAGAGTCTGTTCCCCTATGGAATTTTAATTTAGTGCTAACACAGCTTATGTCTGCACTCTTTGGACCTTTATCATCTTATTCTCTAGTTCATCTTTCAGTTCAAACTGCATTTATTATAGCAATAATATCAGCCAGGCGGGTTAGTGAACTTCAAGCCTTAATGACTGACCCTTTATTTTCATAAAGTAGTTCTTCTTCGAGTGATTGCTCATATTGATTCCAATTAGGTGTGTGTGCACCACGTGCACAGTAGTTGGAAAGTTTTTCCCCAGCAGCATCCATCGGGTTGGCTGTGGAGCCCCCTGGAGTGGCACCTCCATAGTGCTTGTCATAGGTTTCACCCCGACTCTGAACTTTAGGGTACAGATATGGGGACCTGCATGAGAACTCCTAAGCTTAATTACCAGCTTAGATCTGGTTGCTGCCACCACCCAAATTGTTAATGAGTCATTTGGGAAACTCTCTCTATCTTCTCCCCAGAATATCTCTCCCTCCCAAGTACTATAACCCTTCCCCGGGTAGCCTTGAGAGACTCCTCCACCAATTCTCTGGTGAACACCGATCCAAACCCTTGGATCTTAAAACAAGGAGGAATTAATCATTCCCCCCAACTTTCCCCACACCAATCCCTGGTGAGTCCAGATCCAATCCCCTTGGATCTTAAAACAAGAATAAATCAAT
The DNA here is from genome assembly GCF_016161935.1 of Mauremys reevesii. Taxonomy (NCBI): domain Eukaryota; kingdom Metazoa; phylum Chordata; order Testudines; family Geoemydidae; genus Mauremys; species Mauremys reevesii. The sequence continues at coordinate 20,773,625 of NC_052637.1, forward strand.
CGGGTTCTTAAAAAGAAGGCTTTTAATTAAAGAAAAGAAAGGTAAAAGAAAAACCTCTGGAAGATAGCATACAAGCTGATCTCACAGATAACAGATTAAAAAACACAGAGGATGTTCCCCTGGGCAAAATGTTAGTTACACAAAAGAATACCCAATTTGATTATCCTTTTTAATGCACAAGACAAGTTACAAAAACAAATAAACATAAACATAAACCTACTCTGATAGGAGGCTGATTCCTGGATCTTTCCTTTCCAGAACAAAACTTAAGAAACTTTGAGACAAAGGAAAACTTCCCTCCTTCCTCTTGAAAAATCTTGTCCCCCTCATTGGTTCCTCTGGTCAGGTGTCATCTAGGCTAGGTGAACTTCTTAACCCTTTACAGGTAAAAGAGGCATTAACCCTTAACTGTCTGTTTATGACAGTGCTCTATATATGACCCTGCCAACCTGGTGCCTCCTCAGTTCCTTCTTACCGCCCGTGACCATTGGTGGAACTGTGGCTTCTTGCTCAGCAGGCTCTCCACATTTCCCTAGTTCTATATATTTAGTGTTTGTTTTCCTTAGTTAAAGTTAGTTATTAGTTAGTACAGTGTTATTAATTCGCTGTCGGGAGTGGGGAGTTCCCCTTCAACCCGACCGCTCTCTCCCTGGGAACTCAGGGCATGCCTAAGTCCCAGGGGTTCAAACTCTGTAAGTCAACAAGTCTATGCCAATGAGAGACCCCCGCGGCTCTTGCTTGAAGTGTCTGGGTGAAACACATCAGGCAGATAAGTTCAGGATTTGCAAAGGGTTTTGCCCGAGAATGAAGAAGGAGCGGGAATTTAGACGGAAGTAGCTACTCATGGAGGCAGCACTTAGACCACAGCCAGCATCGGAGTAGCAGGACCCAACACCAAGTGTATCAGTGTGTAGTACCCCGGCAGCAGCTCCGGTGCTGAAACTGTCAGAGATGACTTAGCACCAGTTCCATTCCTCAGGTCAGAAGCAGCACCAGACACAAAGGAGGAGTGGTTCCCCAAATTTGGGACCCAACCCCTCGGAACCAGCCAATGAGAGGAGCTGTAAAACCCAGGGAGGAGCCCCAGTGCTGAAAACTGCAGAGCCAGCACCGTCGACTTCGGTCCTCAAAGGAGGGCTTTTGAGTCCGGTGCAATTGGATCACTGCGACAGGTGGTGGAGGAGGCACAACTGCCTTCCAACCCAGACACATTTGAGGCCGCGAGAGACCTCATAGACATGACGGCATCATGGTCCCCAGCCCTTTGTGCAAAGCCCCTGATGCCACAGCATGCGGCACTGTCCCGCGGAAAGCCTGCAATGCTCTGCCCCTTGGTGCCGTCAGGGACAAGACACCACTTGGAGTCCCAGCGCCACTTGGAGTCTCAGGGCCGATCACACTTGTGGTGATCAGACTTGTGGCACTGGTTCCACTCACAGTGCCAGTCTGATTCACAGCACCACTCCAGGTGTCGTCAGCACTCCCTTTCGCGGCGTCGATCACCGTCACGCAGCAGGTCCTGGTCCTGGCACAGTCCATCTTAGCACCATTCCAGGTCATTGCGCGGACTCCGCTTGTGGTACCACTGAGAGGAGGGGCGGGGGGGGGGGCGTAAGCACTTCAGGAGGCACTACTAGTAAAAGGCCGCACTGTTCATCGGCACCAGTTGGCACATATCCCAAGAGTGGGACTATGCAGAGTCCATCTCCAAGAGCCTAGGTTACAAGTACCCTTCATTTTTACAGTCGAGTATCCTTCAGAACATGGATTTATAAGAAATAGAGCAAGTGTTTTTGGGAACTCCATGGAGTAGACCCTCAGCTGATGGAAACTGCCCACAATGGAGCTATGACATTTTCCACCAGCAGAGGATCTACTCTTACATGCCTAACTATCTGAAGAGAGACATGCTGATTCTCCTGCCCACTCAGCTTCATGCCCCCAATTTGCAGTCAATGATTTTTAGAGCTCTTATATGAATGTAAATGTATAGGAAATTGTATACCGAGCCAGCAGCCAGTTGTGGGTGTGCATCTGAGGCCTAGCCTGACAACCTCAACCGGCAAGCCTTGGAACTACAGATTCTGCACTTTGGGCTCATCTTCATCTCTCCTCCAATCCGCCTGGTTTTTTTTTTAGTCTATTTCCCTTTCTTCTTTTTTCTCCTCACTTCAACCTTTGCTTGTTCCCTCGCCCCTCTCTCCCCATTCTATCCCACACTTTTCACTCCCATTCTCCCTCCCACTCACTCATTCTCTTCCTGTAATTTGGTGGCCCATTGGTGGGCTGCAGTGTTGTGCCCAGACTAATGGAAGGAGAGGTCCTTTCCTTTAGTGGCTTTGTGCAGTTCTGCTCTACGACAGTGAGCTACCATCATAATGTTCTTCCCTAAAGGACTGACTGGGCAAAGAAGAGCTTTGTGCTAGACATCTGCCAATGAGAGACTAAAGTAATAAGGATTAGTAATGCAAATCATGCTGGGTGGAGGCAGTGACTCCACACTGGAGAGGGTATGTTAGAGGGATTTCCCTTCACCCTCTCCCCTGGTTCTTGTCACACAGGCAAAAAGCAGAAGACCAGAAGTCTGAAGTGCAGGCAACACAATGCTTGCTTGTCCACAGAGTTGTGGACAAGCAAGCATGTCCACAACTCTGATGCCGCAGAGCCTTGTTTCCCAGTGTCCCATTCTCCCCCCTTCTTAGCAGGCATAATTATATGTGAAATGCATGCCCTCAGTCCCACCCCTTACAACTTATGGTCATGTTCTGTTCTGGGGGGGTTGTGACTCTGGGGTCTTCATCCCATCTCTTTTGTATCCCATGGGAGGGGTAAGGAGTGAGGTTGTGCTACGGTCAGGGACACACATTTCTTTGGCTTTTTAGTGTTTTATACCTTCCCCACAGTCCCCCATTGCCCCTCCTGATAGGTTGCTTGACCTTGCCTTGAGATAGGAGTTGAGGCAGTCTTAAAGTGTGCACGTGTATATTATACTCCCACCATGCCCAGTAACACTTTAACTGTTCTTAGCTGTTCCCATTATACTAACAAACCCGTCTGGCTAGGCAGAAGCAACATACACAGTGTCTTTGTCCTCAGTTCACAAATATTAGTAAGAATATAAGTGTATCAAGAATCAAACGGGCAAACGACATAGAATTCTGTCTCAGGCAAAAATAGAGGCCTGAATCCTATATTATCACTAGCACTCCTAACAGGTACACTATGGGGAAGGCTGACATTGCATCCCAAAGTTTTTAGCTCAGTCTCTTGTACTAGCTTGACTGGCCATAGAGCCCCGTGAGCTTTCTGATGCCATTATGTACGGAGTTTAATGCTTGTAAACTGTGAGAAATCCTACACAAGGCCACTTAGTTCCCCTTCTGAACCATAAGCATTTTAAGTAGCGTATAGGCCTTGTGCAGGCTCTCTGCACAGTATAAATTTGCCCTTAGAGGGTTGCATGCAACCTGGCTTTCTTTGACGGACAGCCACTGGAAAACACAAAGAACTCTCTATAAATCTCATTTACTGTGAATGTTTATTTCAGACACTAATTTGAATAGGTCAGGATTTCAAAGATATCGAAACATCCCCTTTTACTAGTATTATGAGATATTGTTTCAAATTAAAAGGCTATTTTCCCAGACTTGTCATTTGATTCCCAGTAATTGCATTTCAATTTGATATATCTCTTAAATATTTGTTAAACCTCAAGAATGGCTGATTTTATATGTTAATTAAACACTAATTAAATGTAAAGTAAATGCTTAGTTGAAACACTTAATTTAACTTGCTACCAGAAACCTCAGATATTGTGGTTTTGTGGAGGGGGGTTGGTGGGAAGCTACTTCACTGAAAGGAGGTTCATCATTTTTTTCCTAGAGTTTTAAATGTTTTTTTGCAGCAAGCTGTCCAAAAGATGAGAAATCCTTTGGATTCTGAGCAATGGTGAAGAAAAGGCATTTGAAGTGCAGTGAAGAAAAGGCATTTTTAAACATATAAACCAATAATTGGTATTCTGAAAAAAAGTCAGTTAATAACTTTTTCCACGTGATAATGCATGTATTAAATGTATATTCTAACAAATGGCTATTTTAAAATACCCAGTGTCCTTTATTTTGTCCAATCCTCTGTAATTATAAATAATTGCTATTTATTGTGATGTTTTTATAGCACTGCTGTAAGTCCACTGAAGACTAAAAACTGTATAAATGTAGTTAAAGCAGCAAAGAATCCTGTGGCACCTTATAGACTAACAACTAACAAATTTAGTTGGCATGTACTGAAAAATAGTACACCTTGAGACAGAAAGCATTCCCAAAATAACGTACAAGGGGGGGGGGGGAAGGGGTATAGAATATGGCTTTGTCTGGTTGGTTTTGCACCAGTTGAGTGCAATAAAGTTTGGCTCACATTGGCGTTCAACAAAATGATAACTTAGGACAACGCAGGATCCTTTGTTGGACAATATGGCTGTGATTTTTTAATTAAATATTTGTATAGAACTATACATTTGCATGGTGCTTTACAGGAAAAACAAACAAGCACAGAAAAAACCCAAACCCTTCACCACCTCCTAGGCTCATGGCAAAAAGCTCTGTCCTCCTTCACAGGACCCAAAACAACTGATAAGAAATGGTCTTCCCCAGCCAGAAGACAGAAACATTTCCCCATTTGCCAGCTCTTGCTGGAATTTGGCCTGGTCACACAACGTGAAGCCTTGGAGGTTTTGAAAGACATCTGGCCACCACCTCTGCCTCTCCTAGCTGGTGGAAGCCAGTGGAGAGTGCCTCAGCCTTCCTCTAATGAAGATCAGCAATTCCTCTTCAGACAAGGCAAATTACTAGCTCCCCTAATGCAGGCAATAGTGAGGGACACTTTTTTCTACCTGTTCTGAGACAAGACAAATCCACATATCCTGTGTGGGGTCAAAAATCACCCCCATCCTGGGGTTTGACTTAATTAACAAACAATGTGTTTATGAGATGAGGTGACAGACACTCAGGTAACATGATGGCCAGTCCACACATTTCCTAAGCTTGGCTACACTTTGAGGTCCTAGTTCTGGGCTGCTCCGTCTAACTCCTACTTCTTTTGCCTCAGACCCAAGATACGTCTGTCAGGAAAACCCACCTCTAAAACCTGCTTCCTTCCTCTTTATCCCCTGCAGGCTTGATGTTGCAAGTAGAACTCACTACAGCCCTCCCCTCTAACACAGACCATTAACCCCTTCCTGCTCTGGGGTTTGTCCGTGTACATGTCTGATGACTGGCGTGCACCAATCGTACTGTTCATACCACTATTTACATCCTCTGTGAATGCAGCCTAATGTTTGTAATGATCCGCCTTTGTTCCCATACAGCTGTACTTGAGAAGCCTCTGGATAAAAAGGCTGGTAGAAATTATGGCCCACCTGGCACCAAGAAACTCATTTACTTCATTGACGATATGAACATGCCTGAAGTGGACACATATGGAACAGTGCAGCCCCACACACTGATCAGACAACACATGGACTATGGCCACTGGTAGGTGCCTTCCCCTGCACCGTGCTATTCATGCTGTTAATCTGGCACTAAGCATGCAGTATTGCTGTAGCCATCTTGGTCTCATGATATTAGAGACATAAGAAGTGTGAGGTAATATCTATTATTGGACCCACTTCTTCTTCTGAGGGCTTGGCTACACTTACAAATTTGCAGCGCTGCAGCAGGGTGTGAAAACACACCCTCTCCAGCGCTGCAAAGCGCCAGTGTGGTCAAAGCCCCAGCGCTGGGAGCGCGGCTCCCAGCGCTGTCCGTTATTCCCCACAGGGAGGTGGAGTACGGACAGCGCTGGGAGAGCTCTCTCCCAGTGCTGGCGCTTTGACTACACTTAGCGCTTCAAAGCGCTACCACGGCAGCGCTTTGAAGTGCTAAGTGTAGCCACAGCCTGAGGTAACACAAAGCTCTTCTTCAGGTCTGGGAAATTAACTCACAGCATCACAGCTAAATAGGAAGTGGAACAGATTGTTTAGCATAAGTAGTTAACACATTTCAAGGAACCATTCAAGGTAAAGTGGCCCGTTAACACCTCTCCAGTTAGGGGGAGGAAAGGAGTGGAGGGCGGGCGGCTGGGGGAAGCATCCAGGGTTGTTAGTGGGTTACAGATAGTTGTAATAAGCCATAAATCCAGTGTCTCTGTTCAGTCCATGATTGTTAGTGTCTAGCAAAGTTATGAATTTAAGCTCCCAGGCTCATCTTTTGAAAGTGTTGTGCAGGTTTCCTTTGAGGGTGAGGACTGATAGGTCAGATATAGAGTGATCGCTGTGTGGAAAGTGTTCACCCACAGGTGACAGGGTGTTTTTGTCTTTTATCAAGGTTTCATAGAAACTGTGGATGAAAAGTAGAGAATGGTTCCGAACCCCCCTGTGCCTTGGGGCAATGTGTATCCAGATCTGGACTGTGTGGGTTCTACCTCTCTCTATAATTATTATTATTATAATAATTACCTATGAGGCCCAGCCTGGGACCATGGCCCGATTGTGCTAGGTGCTGTGCAGACACAGAACAAGTCTCTGCCTCAAAGAGCTTACAAGAGACAACAGATGGCTATAGACCGGCAGGAGAGTACAAGGAAACAATGAGACAATATTGGTTGATGTGAGAGGCAGTGGCTTCAACACACCCATGGCCTAACCACAGTCAGTTTATGTCTGAACCGTTATGTGCCTTACTTGGAACTGGAGATGGGCCTCAGCTCTGTCTCTATTGTGAGCTACCGCAGCACTGGACACTTATTCCCACATGCTCTTGTTGAGTTTAATATTATCAGAAGCGGAGTCACTAACAACATTTAGTGTGTCCATATTAACTGTGAATTGTTTTGGTGTCCAAAAATCTGTAGAGTTCCCTGTTGTCTCCTGTTCATAGGTGCTCATAGTTCATTTGTTTGTGTAGTTTTAATGATTCCTTGCTAGTTCATATTGAAATAGTTGCAGATAAGCCCTAGATTCATGTGCCTAGACTCAGTGTTGGAAAATGGTTTCTTAAAGAGGAAAAATTACTTGCCAAGGGAGGACCTGGTGTCAAATCCGTGCAATTGTGTTTGGAAGCTGAACTGCATTGCCCTTATTCATAGAAGATACTCTAGGGCTGGTGAGTGTATAGCACACTTACTCTGTTGTGTGCATGCTCCTCAGACACATACATCCAATACTCCAGCCCTGGCACTGTGGTGTGCTACCCAGGGGCTAGATGGACGTGCACAACTGCAAGACTATCACTGATGCACTCAGATACAGCACCGTCACCTATACATGCATATGTGTCAGATTCCCTCCACGTTCCCAGTCAGGAAGCTGAAACAATTACATAAGGCACAATTCCCTTCCCATCTCTATATGTGGAGAGGGGTAGCTTGCAGTCTTTAGTTAGTGCTTAGTAGTAACAATTTGGCTTCACAGTGACATGAAAGGGAATAAAGACTGCCTCAGGGTGAACAGGAGGATCATAGAAGATGCAAAACAGAAAAAGAAAAATTGAGAGATGATGTGGATATATGATCAAAAAGCACATGACAGGGTCCCATATTCGTGGATCATTGAGACACTGAAAATGCAATAGGTTCATCCAAAGTTCATTTCCTTTGTGCCCCAATCTACAGCTAACTTGAACACTTAGCTCAGCCAGGAAGGGACTCTCATTGATGGCATCCAGATTAAAAGAGGAATCTTGCAAGCACTTATCACCAGTGCTGTCCATGGTATTGATGCCCCCACTGACATGAATTCTCCGTGAGCTAAATTGCGGTTATTAAATCAGCAAAGAGCAACAACCAGTTAACCATTTGTTTTACATGAATGATCTGGAATTATATGGACTGTCACAAAAGGAGATGCAGAGAACGATGACGTGTGTAGGAAAGTTTGGTGAAGCTATAGTCAGTTGACTAACCAGTTAACTGCCGGCGTGATCAAGTGGAGTCAAGAGGAGAAGCAAAAAATTGATGTCCAAACAAGAAACCTCCTGGTGATACACAGAATAATGAATCTATATCAAGACATGGACAGGATGTACATCCAACGATGCAATGGAGCAAAAGGTGTGCTATAGGTAGAGGTAGCAATTGACAATGAAGAATATAATCTCAAACTATGTAAGAAGTCAGCCAGAGTAAAAGATTATCTAGTTGCGATAACAAGCTAAGGCAGAGTGCATCCCAGCCCAAGAAAGCATAAAGGAAAGGAGAAAGCAAACTGCCAAAGAAAGACTTGGAAAGATTTACACAGAAATCAATGCACAGACAGCGGTGAAGAGCTCGAACCCATTAGTGATCAAAGATTAACAGATTCATGTCTTGTAGGAGGATACCTGAAAAGAGAGACCAAGAGCCTCAGTGTGAGTGCACAAGAACAGTTGTTAAGACTTAACTATGTTTGAAACAAAATTGACTGACAGAACTGCTCCCCGAACTGCAGTGTGTGTGTTTTGAAAAGGAAGAGGTGGTGGAGCATATATTGAGCACTTCCAGGAGCCTGGCTGGGAGAGAATACAGGATAGACACGATGAAATCACCAAGTGTCTTCATTAGAGCCACTGTGGCAAGTATTGATGTAAAAGAGCCATGTGGTATTATGACCACCAATTTGAAAGTGCTCCAGAGAATGCAGAGGCTCAGATTTTATGGGATCTGGTAGTTGTCACAGACCGAATGGTGCAGGCAAACAGGCTGGACAGAGTTGTAGTAGAAAAGAAGACAAACAAGACCCTGTTAATTCCTATTGCCATCCCAGCAGACAGAAAGATAAAAAAGAAACAAGAAGAGAAGATGGTGAAGTATGAAGAACTCTGCCATGAAGAGGAAAACAATGAAAAGCTACAACAAATACAATCTCAGTGACCACTTGGAACAATCGGTAAGGGTAATAATGGGCAGCTCCAGAACACGTTAGATTGCAAGACATCATGATCAGTGCCTCCAGAGGACAGCGCTGTTGGGCACTGCAAGAATTTTAAGGAAACTCAAAGGAAAATGAGTGCATTTGAGCATCTAAAGTACAGGAATTCTGCAGAGTTTAACAAAAATCCTGACTATTCAATCTTAGAGTTGGTTCATGGTTAGGATTTATTGGTAACTCATGGGCATAAATTTTAGACAATAACTTTCCACTTTTTATGCTTAAAGATCTTGTATGTTGTGAAGACTGTTTGTTTAAAAAAAAATCCCCATGATGTGATACTGAGGGATAATAACAATAGTACTTGTTGTGCCTAAAAGCCGTCAACTGAAATCAGGACCCCGTTGAGCTAGTCCCTGTACAGACACACAGGAAGGCATGGTCTTGTCCCAAAGAGCAAAGATTCTGGGTCTTGGTGCATGAACTGAAGTCATCTGGGTTACACAAGTGTGTTACCACTGCTCCAGACCTGGCCCTGACGGGAGGATGTGCTGCTACAAGTCTGTTGCTAATAGGCTGCAATTATTGCGTTGTTTTGTTTGCCACAGGTACGACAGAAACAAACTGTCCCTGAAGGAGATCATGAATGTGCAGTATGTGTCATGTATGAACCCCACTGCAGGGAGTTTCACCATCAACCCACGGCTTCAGGTAGGGTCAATTAATCGACACGCTGCTAATCTATTAAATCACTGGAGGAGTTAGAATATTATCAGAATGGTCTTTAAAAGAATAACATAGAGGGGCAGATTATGGCCATGACGCTGTAGTTAATACTCCAGCCTCAAGAAATGTGACCAAATTCTGCTATCACTTACATCAATGTAAATTCATTTAAATCAATGGAGTTACTCTAATTTACACTGGTGGAACAGAAAGCAGAACTGTCCCTTAGTCCTCATTTTTGGCCCCTTTCCCACCATATTTCCTAACACATTACTGCTCACAGTTTGAGATGGACTCTCACTTTTGCCAGCCAGCCAACAGCCTTCACGGTAATGCAGATTGAGTTTGCTTTTATTTATCTAGTGTTATCCCGGGAATGTAGTTACTCACTTTCTCTGGTTTGGGTTGTAAAAATCCTCATGCGACTAACTGCATTTTCCTTTGCCAAAGAGATGAAATACAATGAAAATAGGAAAGAAGATGATCCAGAATTATAATAGCTAATGCTAACATGAATTTGGAAAAGATATTAAACCTCATGCTTCAGGGCTTAAGACAGCCACTGACTGTCAGGGATTAGGAGGAGACCTAACATAGGAGGCAGATGATACCACATCTGCTTTGTGCCAGGTTGCTTGTTCCATCGTCCAAAGCATCTGGTTCTGGCCAATGTCAGAGAGAGGGTAGTGCACTAGCTGGATCTCAGCTCTGAACCAGTCTGGCAATTGCTTCGTTTAATAGGCAGCAGGTTTAAAACAAATTTAAGGAAGTACTTCTTCACACAATGCATAGTCAACCTGTGGAACTCATTGCCAGGAAGTGTTGTGAAGCCCAGAAATGTAATGGGGTTCACATCAGAATTAGATAAGTTTATGGAGGATAAATCTATCAATGGCTATTATTCAAAATGGCCAGGGATATAACCCCATGATCTGGGTGTCCCTAAGCCTCTGACTCCCAGAAGCTGGGACTGGACAGCATGGGGTGAATCACACAATAATCTCCCTGTTCTTGTCATTCCCTCTGAAATATCTGGCACTGATCACTGTAGGAAGAGAGGATACTGGGCTAGATGGACCATTGCTCTGACCCAGTATGGCCGTTCTTATGTTCTCCTATTTAACTTGTGAAAAGTGTTCTCTTATCTGAGCTTGTTTATTTGCCATTTTGACTTAAAAACTGTAACATAATGACCATGAAATGCAATTGACAATTCCACACTTTGGGAGCGGATGCCTCAGAAGTGGCTCATCAGCTTGAGCTATTGGGATGAGAAATCACAGTAGGAAAACTGATTGCTTTCTGATCAGCTCAATGAGCCCAAACTCCCATTCAGCAAGAAAGGAGGCCAACCCAGTCTGAAACCTTTCTTTGTTTTCCTTCCCTCCCTCAGCGCCACTTCAGTGTGTTTGCTCTCTCCTTCCCTGGATCGGAAGCTTTGTCCACCATCTACAGTGTCATTCTAACTCAGCATCTGAAACGGGGGAATTTTTCTGGGCCTGTGCAGAAATCCTCTCAGCAGCTGATACACCTGGCACTGGGCCTGCACCAGAAAGTAGCTACTACTTTCCTGCCAACAGCTATCAAATTCCATTATATTTTCAACCTCAGAGACTTCTCCAATATCTTTCAAGTAAGTGCAGTAGCTTTCCTCCTGGGGCACTCAAAGGTTGACTAGAGGTAGGATGTGGAACTTATGGGTGTGTGGTCCCCTCTCTGTGCCAGTCCAGAACAAATTAACATTAATGGGAGGTATGCAGGCTCACTGGGGCTCCGTATGCTCCATGTGGCGTTCAGCCCAGTCTGCCAAGAAAATGACAACACACATTTTTTTTGGAGTAAAATATTTTTTCACATAGTAACTAAGACCCAGATCCTCCAGGATACTTAGGCACCTAGGTACTTTGGAGGATCTCTGGGCCTGAAGTTCCTTCCCCTGTTGCCCATGTGGTTTCCTCTTTGTTAGACATTCAAGCCTGTGAGATCAGCTGAGGAGTGAGGAAAACGGTTAGGGTTGCCAGGTGTCTGGTTTTTGTCCAGAACGCCCAGTCAAAAAGGGACACTGGCGGCTCAAGTCAGCAACGCTGACCAGTCTGTTAAAAGTCCGGTCAGCGGCGCAGTGGGGTAAGGCAGGCTCCCTGTCTACTGTGGCTCTGCGCAGCTCCTGGAAACAGCAACATGTTCCCCCTCCAGCTCTTACGTGTAGGGGCAGCCTGGTGGTTCTGCACGCTGCCCCCACCCCAAATGCCGGCTCTGCAGCTCCCATTAGCTGGGAACCATGGCCAATGGGAGCTGTGGGGGCAGCACCTGCGAACAGGACAGCGCGTAGAGCCACCTGGCCATGCCTACGCATAGGAGCTGGAAGGGGGACATGTCACTACTTCCAGGAGCTGCCTGAGCTAAGCACTGTCCAGAGCCTGCACCCCTGACCCTCTCCCATGCCCCACCTCCCCTTCCCTGGCCCTGATCCCCCTCCCACCCTCCAAACCCCTCTGTCCCAGCCCAGAGCACCCTTCTGCACCCCAGATTCCTCATTCACGGCCCCACACCAGAGCTTGCACCCCCAGCCAGAGCCCTCATCCCTCCCCCGCACCCCAGGCCCCTGCTCCTGCCCCAGCCTGGAGCCCCCTCCTGCACCCTGAACTCCTCATTTCTGGTCCCACCTCAGAACCCACACCCCCAAGCAGAGACTTCACCCTCTCCTGGACCCCAAGTCCCATCCCCAGCCTGGTGAAAATGAGCAAGTGCGTGAGGGTGGGGAGAGTGAGCAACTGAGGGAGGGGGGATAGAGTGAGCAGAGGTGGGGCCTCAGGGAAAGGGCGGGGCAGGGGGCGGGGCAAGGGTGTTTGGTTTTGTGCTCGTAGAAAGTTGGCAACCCCAAAAGAGGTCCAGTGTTTAGGGGTTCTAGCCTAGATCTTAAGAGAGAGAGGTTTGATTTCCTTGCTCATGCACAGATTTCCTGTATGACCGTGGCCAGGTCACCTAGGCCTAGATTTTTAATGATATTTAGGTGTTGTTACACTCAGTGTTGCAATGCCTAACAGAATTAGGATCCTAAAGCTCATTTTCAGAAGGGATTTAGGGACTCAGGAACCAAAATCTCATTCATAGGTAATGGGGTTTAGGCTCCTAAGTGCCTAAATCCCCTAAAATGATATTAAGGATCCTAAATCAGTTAGGTGTTGCAACGTTGAGTGCCGGTGCCTAAATACCTTTAACAATCTAGTCTCTCTAGGCCTCAGCTGCCCACATGTAAATGGAGAGGATAACCTGCCCTCCCGCACAGGAGGGCTGGGGGATAAATACACTGAAGGTTGTGAGGCACTCATGTTATGGAAGGGTTGCTAGGGAAGGTGCAGACTGTTGGGAAGTATGAGTGAGGGTGATTTCTATGAGAGAGGAGAACGGATGAGCAGTTGTTTCTCAAATGTAGGATCAGTCACAGCCCCGTAGTGGGAGTAGATGACAGAAACAAATTAAAACAAGCCCATGATGAAGGCCAGGCTTTGTGAATGGGCTGAGTGAAACACAGTGGCACTGTGCTTTCCATGGCACTCACTGGCTGCCGAGACAGACTCTGCTCACCAGAAATAACAGGGAAGGAGAAGAACTCTCCAGTCCTGCAGGGGTGATGAAAGAAGGAGCAGAAATAGCAGCAGAGAAAACCATGTTGTAACTTGCCCCCAGATCAGAATTCATTACAAATACATGGAAACAAATCATTGTTCTGCCTCTGCCGAGCCCCAGTCTGTGGTGAGGCTGATACTAGTCGGGGAACTGGTTGATCATGTTGATTGTTATTTCTGGTTAAGTCTCTACCTCTACAGACATTTGTTTAAATATTTGCTTTCTGCACATCTCAGAAATAGCGACTGCAAAGCAACACCCACGCCCTCGAGGACAGACCTCTACTTCTTATGCCATTGTTCTGCTCCCCTAGTCCTCCTCCCTTACCTCTTGGTGAAAGCATTGCCCTTCCCTTGCTCAGCTCAAGCCTCTTACCTCTCCAGTCTGAAGCCTTCTCCCATTTCACCTCTGCTGTCTTCTCACATGCTCAGTCCTGGACCTTCCTCCAGCCCTTGATGCTCAAGATGATCATTTCCATCTCTCCTGAAACTCCTCCTGCAGCACAGTGCAACTCCAGCGAACCCATGAAATAATCCCTTCCTCTGGCCACCAGGGCACTGTGTGTTTGTACCAGCCTGTCTAGCTATTGGTCAGCTTCTTGAAAGCACCTATCTCCAGCCCCCCCTTGCATCATTCACTACACACCATACATCAGTGTACTGAGTGAGGCAAGGGCTCCTCCAGAGTTACATTAACCCCCCCACACACACACAGACAGACACACACACACATATGCTCAGCTGCCACATGCTTCTAAATGTCATAGTAACATCATACCAGGTGTATGGTGGATGTCCAAGTGGCAATTTGTAAAGGGCTGTAACTAACTCAAATCCAAACCAATTCCCACTGGATCACTGAAAGGTGATTCTCCTTAAGGAGACCAAGTCCCCTGCTAAACATGAGCTTTTGACTCCGTTGTCTCAGCACCAAAAAGAGGTTGCAAGATTTTTCTTTTATAATGGGAAAAGTTATTTTTTTCACTCTTCTCATATTCCAAAATAGCCACACAGTTTTGCTCAAAGAGTCCTGAGGCAGAGATCACAACTAGAAGCCTAGAGGAGAAAAGTTTTGGATAGTCATTAACAGCTTACCGTGGAAGCTGAGAATGGGAACTGTTACACACCCTGACTATAGCCCTTGCTGTCACTTTTGCTGTCACTGTTTTAAAAGTGCATGTCTTTAAGGTCAGGATCTTGTAACCCATCAGAACTAAGTAAAAACCTTTTAGAAACTAATAGAAAGCCAAGAATCTCAGCTCTGCTGCAGGCTGGAGCAGGAGCTTATAACTCCCCTGGGTCAGGGAGTATCAGACCTTAAAAACTGTCAGTGGTGGAAGGCTGAGTGTCATCAGGCCTTGGCTTCAGATTAGGGTCACTTCAAATCCCTGCATTTAGCCAAACTGTATTTTGAAGGGGTGACTAGGGAAGAAGAAACATTTTTATGGCAAGTTGTTTTATTTTTTAAAATGAGGTCTGTTTGAAAGGCGCTCAAAGGCGTGGAGTGGTAGGAGTTGTCCTCACAGAGCTGCATTACAGGGCAGAGAGCAGGTGAAGTGATAAGAGCTGCAGGTTGCTTCTGGTTATCGGTTGCAAAAGGAAAGAAATCATGTTTCCTGTTGTAGCTGTTTGTTTAGGTTGTGGTTCGGTTTTCCTTGACACCCTTCCTCAGCAGACCATCATCTCCTCCTTTACTGAGATGTCTCAATTTCCCATCTAGTTTGCCCTGTTTGTGGAAGCTGATGTGGAGAGCACTGAAATCAGCACTGAGCTCTCTTTGCCTTTCCAGTCACACTGAGTTACGGTAAACGCATCACATTTTCAAACTGAAAAACAGAAAATGCAAAAAGCATTGTTGTGCCATAGCGTGGAATCCTCAGTCATCAGAAAAAGCAGATAGAGAAATCTCACTTGCCTTATCCTTTGGATGGATAAAGAAATGTGCAGATGCCAGTACTGTAGATAATAGTATTAAGGCCTTTTAAAATTCAGTTTAATCCTGAATAAACAATCAAGTGCTTGAGCATATAATAGCTTCATATATAAAGGGCCTTCAGTGAATGTTCTCCCACCAGCTATTTTCTAACTGCAGGAGCAGCTCATGGTAACAGGTATGTGGCACAAAACCTATGCAAATTGAAACTCCGGAGGGGTCCACCTTTTAACTTTCTGCCTTTGTGATGTTTTACTGCTGACTCTGCACAGATGGTTAACTGCTGTTCCACTTTTGATCTGCTCAAAGAATCTGTCATTATGACATTATCTTAGCTGTAGCTAAATATTGAATCAGTGACTTACAATCCCTGCCTGATTCCCTTTGTCAAAACAGGCTGACAGTCCTTATTACAAGGACTGTGCTAATTGTCTCACTCCAGGCTTAGTTGCTGCTGCTAATGGAGAATGAGTGAATGAAAATCTACCTGTGTGTGTGAATATTACCCAGAAGAGTATGCTCCAAAGTAGCCATCTGCAGAAATTGTTTCTGACAGCGATCTGCTGACTTGTTGCTTTTATGTTGTTCAGACTTTCCGAGTGCCTGTATATATAATACTCAATGCCAGCTTGATTGGCAGGCTAATGGCCTGCGTTGCACAGTGAGAGTGACTCACTATGGATTGCACTGAAGGTGAATCCTAGTGGAATTCACTCCATTTTCCTCCAAAACGCTAGAGGGTTTAGGCTAGACAAATAAATGACGTAGCTGAATGTGAAGGAACCTGACACAAACCTAGTGGCTGGAGGGTCTTCTGGCAGTACTGCGTAAACTGTGTCAAATGGTGCTCAAATTCGCCTTGATTAGACAAGAATGTTCCATGCCCTCCTTTTGGGACTTGGAGCACCTACGAGCTATTCTAGAACAGTGGTGGCAGGTCCCGAACATTGCTATTGAATGTGATTTCCTCCACTGTTCAACTGCTCTTCTCCCTTTGGCCAGGCCAGGATGAACCACAATGGTCCAGTTGCTAGGTGATGAGTCAGCATTATATTATTAGGTCAAAATATGTTTTCGGGGTGGTTTGCTATACTTGTTACACTTGGCATGCCAAAGTGACACTGGAAACAGCCTGTCAGATCAGAAGGTGACCCTGCAGACTATTGCCCGGTACCAGGTTTGCTTTAGAATTGCTCTAGTCTCCACAGGAGCACATTGGACAAATTGCCAAGTGGTAGGGAGATGAGTTGGGGATTGGCTTTGATAAAGCAGAAGAGAAACTGACAATTGCTTTGGATAGAAACAGGAAGACTGGGAGAAAGTTGCACCTGGAAGTACTGAACCAGTGGAGAGACAGGACTTTCTTTGGCCAATAGGCAAGTACATTTAGAGCTGCTACGGAATGGAAAAGCTGCAAGTCAGGTCTGTACTTATGGGCATTCCTTTATGGTTTTGAATAGGAATAATGAGAATGTTTCCCAAACTGCTGGCAGGAGGGTGCAGCTGCTGTCTGTGAGCCAAGAGACAACAATGCAAAACTCAAATCCACAAAACCTAGGAGATACAGTGTAAAGCTGTGTACCTACATACATCACCTATCAACACAGATGCTCATCGGCTGGGAGGAAGAATGGCCCATGGTTAAATGCTAGGCTAGAGTTAGGAGAGCTGGGTTCAAGTCCCTGCTCTACCACAGAGTTCCTCTGTGACCTTCAGCAAGTCTCTTAGCCTTTTGCCCAAATCCTCAGAAGTCGTTAGGCACCAAACTCCCATGGATTTCAACAGAAATTAGGAGTCTAAATACCTTAGAGGCTCTGTAGCTCTGTTTGCCATGTAGAACAGTACTTCCCCACCTCCCAGGGGTGTTGTAAGGATAACAACACTAAAGGTTGGGAGGTGCTCTGATCCTGTGGGAATTGGGGCCATATAACGAGTACCTTTGACAAACACACACTAGCAAATCAGCCCTGCTCAACTACATAGTCTCTTACAGACCGGCAGGCCTCATATCCGTCTTGCCTCCTCCATTGTCCCTCGATCCCAGCTATCTCAGCTCAGGGAATCCCTATTCCACTTCATGTCCCTCTCTGTTGTGGGACTGCGACTGCGTGACTTGCCTGCCATTCCCAGAATTCCTTTCCAGCTCTTCCGAAGCAGCGCCAGGGCAATGCACTGGAAATGGCTTGTGCTCTGTTTTTGTCAATAGGAGGAAGGCTATTCTGCCTTACGGTGCTGTGCCAAAGGACTCCTAAAGGAACGCTGTCCACACGCTTTCCCAGACATGGTGACACACTGCATTTGCTTGAGCTGGGAACAATCCCCACCAAAACCCCAACAGCCTATTCTTGGTGGCTGGCCATATGGAGGCTGGGTGTATGTGTTCTGACTCTCCATACACACAGTTTGGCTGGCTGCTTTGCCCCTCTCTTTCCCTGGCCCTCCATGTCATTGTTCTCCCATTGCACACCCCAGAATTGTAGCTGTTGTGTATAGGAACTGGGAGTGTCTCTTTAAAGAGAGCACCACTAGAGGGCTCACTCACTATTGACTTGGAACCTGACGGTGCCTATGTGATTTCTTCCTGTTGTGTGCACTAAGGACACAACAGTAGCCTTGGAGGAGTAGCTTGTAAACACCCACCCCGCTGCTGCGTTAATAACAGTACTTAGAATCATTCCTTCCATGTTGATCTCATGGACAAGGGCAGGGGCGGCTGTAGTTTTTTTGCCGCCCCAAGCACAGCAGGCAGGCTGCCTTCGGCGACTTGCCTGCGGGAGGTCCCCGGTCCCACGGATTCGGCGGCAATTCGGTGGCGGGTATGAAGGCGGTCTCATTGTCGCCCTCACAGCGATCAGCAGGATGCCCCCCGTGGCTTGCTGTCCCAGGCATGCGCTTGGAGCGCTGGTGCCTGGAGCCGCCGCTGCAAAAGGGTCGCTTAACAGAGCCAGCTATTTTTAAAAATTATTTTAATTTGTAATTGAACTAAGAGGATTAAAAGTCATTTATTTCTGGGACATTTTTATATAGGATAAGCTGTGATTTTTACCCCCTTGTTATAACCCTTGTACTAGGGCAGCTTCAGCGTTTACTCCTCGCAGCCCCCTTTGCGCCTCTCATCAGCCCAGAGTATGGTAATCCTGGACTCCATCCATACCCCTAGCAAGCAGGGAAGGCTGTGCTGTGACCCTTGGCATGGCATTACTGACCATCATCTCAGCAGGGCATAGTTATGATAATGGAGGCTAGGAGCCATCTGTCCTGTTTTCTCCATTTCCTCCACAAACTTTTGATTGCCTGTCCAGAAAGCCCCAGTGAGCCAATTACTTTGTTTTACAGGTTGCAGTGCTCGGGAGATAGGAACCATGAGCAAAACAAAATAAACCCAGCATTCGTGGTTCATTTTATACCTTTTTGCACTTCAAGTCCGGAATGAGTGTGATAATATTTCAGGTTTTGGATGAATGCTTGGAATGTTGAATTATTAAACATCAAATAGTTGAAAAACAAGATTGCAAATCATCCATTTATTCCCAGTATATTTATTCCTAGCATATGGCAGTATGCAAAGGAAAGGCCGATGGAGGTCCAGACTGCTCCAAGGCTGTACTGCATGCACATTCCCAACAGAGGCCTTTACTGTTCCTAGTTCTGCTGTCTAGGGCAGCAATATTTCCATGTAAAGATGATGCAATGTATTTCAGGTGTGCCGTGGTGGCAGCAGAAGGAACTTCACGGTGTCTTCCACCACACAAACCCCTTGTAGCCATGTAGCACTGAATGTATGTCTGCTCAGGGGAGCCCATGGGTATAGAAAGATTGCTCCTTTAGCGGTGTAACACAGAGCCACGAGGTATCTCGGGCCATACTAGACAGTAATTCCGGGGCTGCACTCTTGGTCCCAGATGATACGAATGGCTGAACTTGTAAACATAAACCAGTAGTTCTCAACCTATTTACCATTGTGGGCCTCATATGCAGTTCTCTGTGTGTTACGTGGGCCACATCTACACAGTATATATACTATCTGAATGGCTCTGAGGATGGCATATGGGCCGCAGCTGTGTGTTGATTAGGCCACAAGTGGCCCATGAGTTGAGAACCACTGTTATAAACCAAGAAAAGTGCAATGATTGGTTTTCCATGCAGGGCTCCTTTCCATTGGGAGCTGAGTCTTGTCCAGCACCCTCATCAATTCACATTGTTGATGGGCGGGGCTAAGTGCATGCTGCAGCCTATCTGAACTGCTTTCTTTGGGCCTTGCCTGGTTAGTTAATATATCTCAGACCAAGGTCTGGACCCAGTAATGAAGTCAAGGTTTCTGTGCTGTAAATCCATCCATGGGGATTCTCCCATCCTGCCTGCCTGCATCCTGGCACTGGGAGCCAGAGAGATGTGCTGACATGTAAATACGATTTGACTGATGTTTGTTATCATGCTATGTGCCGCCACAGGCTATGAAGGCATCTGCTTCCAGACCAACGGAGGTATTAATGAGTGTAGTGGTGGCAAAACAGCTTGCGAGTGTGGGGATCTGCTGCTGAGGACTATTAGAGGCAGGTGTAACCTGCTGTGGAAGCGCAGAGGGATAAGATGGACTGAACTGCACTGTTGCAGTGATTTGTCTCATTGTGTAGAGATAATCATGTTATATGGTTTGTAAGGCTAACGTCAATGCTCAGAAGTAAGCAGCTCATTCAGAGAAGGGCTTGGATGCTACACACACAGTCTTTGCCAAGTCCTATTAAACCAGCTGCATGTGCTAGACAGAGCAGTGAAACATATTGGCAGCTCCGTCCATCCAGACAATCACTATGCTCTCAAGTGAATTCACCCAGGAAAATGATAAAAGACAAAGCCACCCCATCACCTGCGGGTGAACACTTCTTTCACAAAGCGATCACCCTATGTCTGTCCTCTCAGTCCTTATCCTCAAAGAAAACTTACACAAACACTTGCAAAAGACAGGCATGGGAGCTTAAATTAATAACTTTGCTAAACAGTAAAAATTATGGACTGAACAGAGACACTGGATTTATGGCTTGTCACAACCATCTATAACCCGCTAAACCCCCTTTTTGTCCTATTACAGCAGAGGTGTTAACGGGCCTCTCTATCTTGAAGGGTCCCTTACATTACAATACCTGCTAACTACTTATGCTAAACAATCTGTCCCACCTTGCATTTTGCTGTGATGCTGGGAGGACCTTCCCCAGATGTGAAGAAGAGCTTTGCATAAGCTCGGAAGCTTGTCTCTCTCACCAACAGAAGTTGGTTCAATAAAAAAATATTACCTCACCCACCTTGTCTAAGACCAGGAGGTATCACCAGAGCTGATGGTTTCAGAGAGGCCCAGTGATCCCTGTCATCCCAAGGCTGACGTGCTGGACAGACTTTCAAACTTTCCAAACTTCCAAACTTTCAGGTGTCAGCTGTTTTCAAAACACAGTTTGGTTCAGGAAAAAATATGCCAATTTGCCAGTTCTCAAATGTAAAAAACCCCAATCAAGCCATGGGCACTTGATGAGCAAGAGCATTTTAGATTGCATTTTAGTGTGTTTTATATTTTATGTATAAATAATTAGACATAAGGAATAAAGCTTTATATTTAATTCATGTCATTAAAAACCTTATGTATTGTTAATAGGCTTAGTTATAGGCGACATCTCTTTGAAATATCATTCTTTTGTGCATTTTAATAGGGTGCATTGTAAACACACCACTGTAAGCTGACAGCAGCTAATACTTACTCTAGACAGCACATGCCTAATTAAAATCACTTATTTTATGTTTTTTTTTTTAAGTCTGCTCACTCGAGATTTCCAAACTGCTTTTCTCTCTTTGCTGGGAGCACAAGGGAGATACTGGGAAGCTGTGGGGAGGTGAAGGGCCCTGATTCTGGGCTGAGGAGCACTCAGTTCAGCTTGGAGAGGTCTCCTGAGCCGCAGTCACAGTGCACTGGGCCAAGACCTTTGCAGGGCCTGGTTTAGACACTCCAGAGCCCCCATGGCTCTGCTGCTCACTTGGTGTGGTGATGCCAGGGGGCCACCTTTTCCTCCCAGAGAGGCAGCAACAGCAGCAGGGGACCCCTTTGCCCCCAGGAGTAGTGGCTGCTGCCGTGCCTCTCCCCTCAAGAGCATCAGGGTCCAGAGAGCACTAACACCCCAGCTGCTGGGCACAGTATATCTGCTTGGGTGGGTGGGCCAGGCTCACTGCACCTGCTAATCTTCTCTTGGTAGGAAACTCCAACCACACCCTCTTCCTCCCAGCTGCACACGTTGTCCTGGCAGCCAAACCAGAGGGGAACTGGGGTGATCTTCCTGGGGCTGGGTACAGGGAGGCAGTGCTGCCTAGTGGATAGAGTGCTGTACTGGGACTCGGGTGGCCTGGGTTCTATTCCTGGCTACAGCATTGGCCTATTGAAGTGACTCCCCCAAGGTCACACACCTTCCTCTGCTTTAGTTTCCCCAGCTGTGGAATGGGGATGATGATACACAGCTCCTTTGTAAAGCGCTTTGAGATCTACTGGTGAGCTGCTCTTTGTAAGAAGGGGTTATTAGTATGCTGGCCTGAGCAGTGCAGAGCCCAGTGGTTACCTGCGGTGCAGGATGGTGCCGAAGCAATTAGGTCAGTTCTTTCATGGCCTGTGACCTTCTGTGCTTCTTTGCCATTATATTTTGTACCAATTTTGGAGTCCTTCATGCACAGAACAAAGCAAAAGCAGCACAAGCTGCTTTGCTGCAGGCACACTGGGAAGCCATGGGGAACACAGTCTGCATTCTCCAGGGGCTATCTGGGTAGGGAGTTACTCAGTAATCCTGCTGCATGCTTACTTCAGTAGCTCTGCATTTGTCACGCTTCACCCCCAAACCTGGCATGTTAGTGCAGATACAGGAGAAGCCGTGTGTGCTGTGTGTAGTTGATGTGTGTGTGTGTGTATATGTTCTCTACAGGGCATTCTGTTTTCTACCCCGGAGTGTCTGAAGGCTCCCCAAGACTTGGTGAAGCTCTACCTGCATGAGTCAAACCGTGTGTACCGGGATAAGATGGTTGATGAGACAGATTTCAGCACATTTGATAAAATGCAGACCGAGACGGTAAAGAAGTTCTATGATGTAAGTATTGCAGTTGGTGTTTGTCAGATTAACGTGCCCTGGGATATCCTCTCGGGCTGGCTGCACAGGAGGCAGAGGTGGATTTAGGAAAAAAAAAATAACTGGACCCAAAGTCTGCTCAAGACTTCTTATGTGTTTGACGATGGACACTGCTGGGGAGAACACAGGGCAGGGTGTCCGGGCTTTTGTGGTCTCTCCTCAGTTCTGCCACTGGCTGGCTGTAGGATTCCTGACCAGTCACTGCACCTTTCTCTGTGTCTCAGTTTCCCAAGGACTGTCTACACTTAAAACACAGCAGTTGAGCCACTGCCGCGCTTCAATGAAGACACTACTTATGCTGATGGGAGGGGTTCTCCACTTCCCCAAGAGGCGGTAGCTAAGTTGACAGGAGAATTCTCCCATCGACCTAGCGCTGTCTACGCCAGTGGTTAGGTCAGTTGAACTATGTCACTCAGGAGTGTGGATTATTCCTAGTGTAGACCAGGCCCCAGTCAGTCAAATGGGTAAAGTAGTGGATCCCTGACTCACAGGGGGCTGAGGGGCTCAATTAACTAATGTAAGTAAAGAGCTTCAGGAGTCTCCAATGATAGGTGCTAGACAAGAGTCAAGCTTGGGCTGAGTTCCCTGGTCTCAGCAGGAGGAGACTGGGGTCAAGACGCAGTATTGAGTCCTTGGCTCTCCTTCTTGGTCCAACAATATCTTTCCAAGGAAAGCTCTGTACCCTACGCCCTTTGGGCTGGTCTGCACACAGTGACACCCCTTTAACTGTACCAGTAGCATTACTATGGTATGCTCCTCCTAGTGTGGATGCAGTTAAAGGTGCTTCTACTTGGATAAGTCCTTTTACACAGGCATAACTGTGTCCACACTAGGGCTTGTACTCATTTAATTACCCCAGTATAAAGTAACACACTCAACTGCCATAGTTAAACCAGTACCAACGCTGCGTGTAGGCCAGGCCTTAGAGCTCGGAGGGATCCAGCCTAAGAGATCCCAGCGGTACTGAAGGTGAGGGGGCTTCTCTAGTGCTGTGCCCTCCCTGTGCACATGAGTGGGCCCCACCCTCTTTTACTGCTCCCTCCCTCCCCTGAACTGAACAAGAACCCTCATACCCCCCCTGCCCTTCATCCTGGACACTGGTAGCTGACCCAATACACACACCCCGCAGCCATGCACTGTTCGGCCTCCAGCCCTCACCACACACTGGGCACTCCTTGTCCTGACAGCTTCATCCAACCTGCTTTCCCTGCAGTGCTTCCTGTCCCCAATGAGGCACCCAGTATTAGGAATAGTGGATCACATCAGAGCTTCTCTCTCATAACTGTGCTATCTGCACATGTTCTCCCCTTCCATATAACTGCCTGATCCTGGGGTGAATCTGATGGAGCACTCGTTCTCAGCAATACTGTGTGGCAATCAGCTTCGTGGCTGAATTATGCATTGCATAAAAAATTTCTTTTTACCAGATTGAAATTTGTTGCCTTTCATTTTCAGCGACTGCCCCTTTGCTCTGTAATATGAAGGAGGGTTAATAGGAGCACCCGATGTACTTGCTCTGTAACAGTTTGTGTTCTGTTATCATGTCCCCTTTTACTTAGAAGAACAGCCATACTGGGTCAGACCCATGGTCCATCCAGCTCAGTATCCTGTCTTCTGACAGAGGCAAATGTCAGGTGCTTTAGAGGGAATGAACAGAACAGGCAATCATGGAGTGATCCATCCCCTATTGTTTACTTCCTGCTTCTGGCAATCAGAGGCTAGGGAGACCCGAGCATGGGGTTGCATCCCTGTCCATCATGGCTAATAGCTATTGATGGACCTGCCCTCCAGGAACTTATCTAATTCTTTTTTGAGCCCTGTTATAGTTTTGGCCTTCACAACATCCCCTGGCAACAAGTTACACAGATTGGCTGTGTTTTGTGTGAAGAAGTACTCCCTTTTTGTTTGTTTTAAACCTGCTACCTATTAATTTCATTGGGTGACCTCTGGTTCTTGTGTCATGTGCAGAGGTAAATAACACTTCTGTTTGCATTTTCTCCACACCATTCATGATGTTATAGATCTCTATATCATAGCTACCTTTAGCCTTTCTTCCCAAGCTTCAAAGTCTCAGTCTTTTTAACTCACCTCATATGGAAGCTGTTCCATACCTCTAATCATTTTTGGTGCACTTCTCTGTACCTTTTCCAATTCTAATATATCTTCTTTGAGATGCGGTAACCAGAACTGCACACAGTATTCAAGGTGTGAGCCTACCGTGGATTTATGTAGTGCCATTATGATATTTATGTCTTATTATCTATCCTTTTCCTAATGGTTCCTAACATTGTTAGCTTTTTTGACTTCGTATTTATCAACATTGAATTTCATCTGCCATTTTGTTGCCCAGTCACCCAGTTTTGTGAGATCCCTATGTAATTATTCACAGTCTGCTTTGGACTTAACTATCTTAATAATTTTGTATCATCTGCCAATTTTGCCATTTACCTTTTTTCCAGATCATGTCTGAATATGTTGAATAGCACAGGTCTCAGTACAGATCCCTGTGGGATCCCACTATTTACCTCACTTCATTCCGAAAAATGATCATTTATTCCTATGCTTGTTTCCTGTCTTTTAACCAGTTAGTGATCTGTGAGAGGACCTTCCTTCATATCCCGTGACTGCTGACTTGGCTTAAGAGCCTTTGGTTAGGGACTTTGTCAAGACTTTCTGAATGTCCAAATGCACTATTATCAACTGGATCAACGTTGTCCACATGTTTGTTGACCCTCTCTAAGAATTCTGATAGATTGGTGAGGCATGATTTCCTTTCCAAAAGCCGTGTTGACCCTTGACCACCCAATCACGTTCATCTGTGTGTCTGATAATTCTGTTGTACTGGAGTTAGACTTACCAGCCTGTAATTGCCAGGGTCTCCTCTGGAACCTTTTTTAAGAATTGATGTCAATTAGGTATCCTGCAGTCATCTGACACAGAAGCTGATTTAAGTGATAGGTTGCATACCACAGTTAGTAGTTCTGCAATTTCATATTTGAGTTCCTTCAGAACTCTTGGGTGAATACCATCTAGTCCTGGGGACTTATTACTGTTTAATTTATCAATTTGTTCCAAAACCTACTCTATCTACACCTCAATCTGGGACAGTTCCTCAGATTTGTCACCCAGAAATATATGGAAATATACTTATCTCATAGAACTGTAAGGGACCCCCAAAGGTCATAAAGTCCAGCCCCCTGCCTTCACTAGCAGGACCAAGTACTGATTTTGCCCCAGATCCCTAAGTGGCCCCCTCAAGGATTGAACTCAACCCTGGGTTTAGCAGGCTTAAAGAATGTCTCAGATGTGGGAATCTCCCTCACATCCTCTGCAATGAAGACTGATGCAAAGAATTCATTTAGCTTCTTCGGAATGGCCTTATCTTTCTTGAGTGCTCCATTTGCACCTCAGTTGTCCAGGGGCCCCACTGATTGTTTGGCAGGCTTCCCTACTCATCTTCTCACTAAGCCAGTGGTTTCCAAACTTTATTGGTCCATATACCATGTTCTTAAAAACATGATGTTGTAAGTACCACATGCAAATTTCTCCTTTTTGTGCACATTTTAGTCTTTAATAGGCTTAACTGTATTTTGACATGTACTTTTGTTTGCTAAACAGTCCCAATCTTTTCATTCCCTCTCCCTAGGGAAGTTTAGCCAGGCCTCTAATCATTCTCTGAACCTCCTCTATTTTCGCTATATCCTTTTCAATAGAGTGACCAGAATTAAATACAGTTCTACAGGAGAGGGTGAACCATGGATTTATATAATGGCATTATAATATATCAGTTTTATATTTTATTCCTTTCCTGTAGTGCCCTCACACTTTGTTTGCTTTACAGCCATCACTGCCTATAGAAGAGAGGTTTCCATGGAGCTGTCCACAGCAATGTCCAGCTCTGGTTCCTGCCTGGGGAGAGTTAATTTAGAGCCCAGTGAGGGGTGTGGATACTTAACATTATTCCTTCCAATGTGCATAACATTGCATTTATCATGACTGAATTTCATCTCCACTAGTGCTACCCAACTGTCAGGGCTGTTAGAAGTTCCTCAGTGCTTTCTCTAGTCTGGCCTAGTCTAAATAATCTGGTGTCTTCTGTAAGCTTTGCCACCTCACTGCTTGCCCTTTTTCTTGATCATTGCTAACTTGTTTCAGCATCAGCTCTTTTTATAGCTCCACCTGTGTCAGGGCCTCATTTCTAATCCCTGAAAAGGATAGGGGCCTCCTTGAGCCCCCTCTCGTGACAACTGATGCCAGAGAAATAGTATAGATTCCAAGGCCAGAAGGGACCAGTGTGATCATTTAGTCTGACCTCCTGCATAACACGGGCTATAGAACTTCCCCACAATAATTCCTAGAGCAGTGCTTTCAGCAAACTGGGAGAGGGATAGCTCAGTGGTTTGAGCATTGGCCTGCTAAACCCAGGGTTATGAGTTCAATCCTTGAGGGGGCTATCTGGGGCAAAAATCTGTCTGGGGATTAGTCCTGCTTTGAGCAAGGGAGTTAGACTAGATGACCTTCCAACCCTGATATTCTATGAAAGACATCCACTCTTGATTAAATATTTCTTAGTGATATATAGACTCTACCACAACCTTCAGTATAGCTTCCTTGCAGTGTCCTTATTCTCCTTAAGTGCTTCCTCTGCCCTCTTGAGGTACAGCAGAGGCACCAGTTATCTCACAATACTGTGGCTCTCCTGGTCATCCCATCTCAAAAAAGGATATAATAGAACTGAAGGGGTTCAGTGAAGAGCAATGAGAAAGGCCTGGAAAAACCCTCATATGAAGATAAATTGAAAAGTTTGGGATTGTCACTTTGCTAAGGAGAGAAATAAGAGGGGACATGTTACAGTCTATCAAATAATGGATGCTCTAGAGAGGAGATGAGAAGCTTTTGTTCTCTATCTCACAGCCCAAGAACAGGGGGAAAGCCAATTGAAGTAATGAAGTTGGAAGTTCAAACTGGTAAAAGGAAATCCTTTTTCACACATTTAAGTAGACTGTAGAACTCACTTGCAGAAAGTCATTGAGTCAAATAATTTAGCAAGATTCAAAAAGAGATTGGACATTGAGATGGCTCACAAGAATATCCAGGGTGATCATAATTAATAAATAATAAAAAATAAGAAGGAAGATTAACCCTTCATCCTAAGCATTTCAGACCTATGTGCATGGCAGATTACCCCACACCTGCCTACTTACACCTTCCTCTGATAAATCTGGCACCAACCACCAGGTGTGCTGGAACAGTTTATATAGTGGGGTGCTGAGAGCTATTGACCCAAACTGTAAACCCTGTATATGATAGAAACCACTTTAAGCCAGGGGGAACAGCAGCACCCCTAGTTCCAGCACCTATGCTGGCCACTATCTGATCCAGTCTGGCAATTGCTGTGTTCCTCACTGTTTCTATGACATTGGTTATTTACTTTTCAAATTCCTTCTTAACCATCCTAATTTCAATTTTACATTTTCACTCACTGTAGATGAGGTTCCTTTTTATTCATTTCACTTGGGCTGACTTTTGAGTTTTTTGAAAGATACCTGTTTGGCTTCAGTAACCTCCTGTACCTTGTCACTCAACCTTCCTGCTTCTCTTTTGAGTTCAGGGGCATAGATCTACCTTCCACAACGCTGCCATGGTATGCTTGAGCAGCCACCATGTTGAATCCAAAGGATTTTAATTTCCTCATTTTTGATGTTAACGTTTTTGGGACTGTAGCAATGCAGGACTAACCCCTGCGGCACCTCCTGCTGGTCTCTGTCAGGAATGAGCTCATCCAGCTTCTAGAGCACCCTCTGTAGGCCGGTGATCAGCCTTACTGCTGGCCCCCATATCCCTCCCAGGACCCCAGTGCCCCTTTCTCTGGGGTGCTGCCCCTCTCGTAGTAACCCTTCAGTCTTGGGGTCTCCCCACCTAGGGGAACCCCCACCCCCATCCCCACCTTGCCTCAGTGTAAGGCTACTGCCAGTCACCAACTAGTCCCCATTCCCTGGGGCAGACTGCAGTGTAAGCCACTCATCACTGGCAAGGGGGGTTTAGACCTGCTGCCTTTCTCTGCAAACCAGTACCTCTATGGGGCCTTGGACGAGGCCCTGCAGCCTGGGTAGTTGCCAACCTAGAGCTCTCCAGCCCCTCTGGCCTTTCCTCAGCCCTGCCTTATTCTAGGTACCCTGCGCTTCCCAGCAGCCAAGCCCCTCTCTCTCTGCCTTCAGAGGGAGACTGTTTGGGCGCCTGGCTTGCAGCCTCTTATAGGGGCCAGCTGGGCTCTGTTTGGAGCGTGGCCACAGCTCTGCCTGTTTCCCCCAATCAGCCCAGTGGCTGCCTTCTCTTGCCACACCCCGTTCCTAGGCTGTTTTAAGCCCCTCAGGGCAGGAGCAGGTGTCTACCGTGCTACAGGGACCTTTTACAGAAAACCCTCCCGTTTTAAAGTGTAACGTCCCAGTGCTAGCTGTCATTATGATCCTTGCCATTAGGTGGCTGAACGTCGTAAAATTATATTGTGGCTCCTGTAAGTGCCTCTGAGCTTATAATGAAACACCCCAAAGTCAGGAAACACAAAAGCGAAGGTTTGCTGAGCCCCTTTTACTCTGCACCGCTACATAGATGCTTTGAAATGCTGGTTTGGAATCTGTGAGCCGTGATTATGCTTAGATACAAATTTAAAGCTCAGGTGTAGAAAACCATTGTATCATCTGAGAAATACTGTGTGTTCACTATGCCAGAGATTTGGGGCAACACTTACAAAAGTGCACAAGTTCCCTTGTTGCCAAGAAGGCTAATGGCATTTTGAGCTGTATAAATAGGGGCATTGCCAGCAGATCGAGGGACGTGATCATTCCCCTCTATTCGGCATTGGTGAGGTCTCATCTGGAGTACTGTGTCCAGTTTTGGGCCCCACACTAAAGGAAGGACGTGGAAAAATTGGAGAGTCCAGCAGAGGGCAACAAGAATGATTAGGGGGCTGGAGCACATGATTTATGAGGAGAGGCTGAGGGAACTGGGATTGTTTAGTCTGCAGAAGAGAAGAGTGTGGGGGATTAAATAGCTGCTTTCAACTACCTGAAAAGAGGGTTCCAAAGAGGATGGAGCTAGGCTGTTCTTCTCAATGGTAGCAGATGACAGAACAAGGAGTAATGGTCTCAAGTTGCAGTGCGGGAGGTTTAGGTTGGATATTAGGAAAAGCTTTTTCACTAGGAAGGTGGTGAAGCACTGGAAGTTACCAAGGGAGATGGTGAAATCTCCTTTCTTAGAGATTTCTAAGGCCAGGCTTGATAAAGCCCTGGCTGGGATGATTTAGTTGGGAATTGGTCCTGCTTTGAGCAGGGGGTTAGACTAGATGACCTTCTGAGGTCCCTTCCAACCCTGACACTCTATGATTCTATAAGTGAGTTAGGAGTCTAAGTCCCTTTGCTTTTTAAATCATTGTGAGGTAGGTGCCTAGGCACTTTGGATAATCCCAGTAGCAGCCTAACTGCATCATTAGGTGCCTCACTATGTTATAAATCTAGCCATAAGGTCCAGATGTAGACAAGGACTTAGGCACATTAGCCCAAGATTTAGACATCACTGAGATCCTCAGAATCTCCACTCAGCTGCTGCTTATCTCTATTGGTGTCTAAATTTCCTAGGCACCTACATTTTCACCATTGAAGTCCCCATGGTGTCTGAGTTTCTGCCAATGAGCATGTACACAGCTACCTCAGTCTAGGCACCAGGCACCTGTCTTACACCTAAACCAAGTGGGATCTTCAAACTAGGCTTGTCCCCCATCTCACCTGCTGAGGAATTGCATTGATCTGTTCCCCGGAAAAGAGCTTTCCCTTTGTTGCAATAGGAACAAGACACTCTGTATTTCCCTTTTGCATTTCATTGGCAGGAAATCGAGGAGGCTCTAGAGGAAACCAAGAAGATGAACATGTACTGCCATTTTGCTAGAGGCGTTGGGGAACCCAAATACATGCCTGTTCAGACCTGGGAGTCACTGAATCACATCCTTGTGGAAGCCTTGGATAACCACAATGAGGTCAATGCTGCCATGAATCTGGTGCTCTTTGAAGATGCCATGTGCCATGTGTAAGGGGATTTTTCATCTTTGTTCTCTCATAGAGTTGTTATACTCTCACAGAGTCATCAGCCTAAATGTCTTCGGAGCTGGTCTGTGTAATGCATTTCTGTTAACGTTTTCAGAGGGGATGAGCAGCCATAATCACAGATGATGTCAGGAGGAGCTGTAGGAGTGCAGCACTTCTGAAGAGTCAGACCCTGGGTATCTCAAATTGGACATGAAACTAGGGGCTCTTCCAATTAGCGGCCACTTTCGAAAAAGTGGACATTAATCTCTCCTCAGCTTCTCATCTCTTTCCTATCTCCCAGGGGGTTTTGGAAGCCTTTTCTCATTGATGTTTAGCAAGCATGTTGAAACCTTCAGGCAGAGGGCACAGTAGTAGTACAAAGACGAATTACACAGAGGTTTCAATTTTCAAATGGGGCTGTCTAAGTAGGGCACACAATTTTGCTTGCCAGCCCTCAGTACATAGGTGCCCTAATATGTGTTTTAAATACAAGTTTGATTGTGTCAGTGTGCAAGAAAAACTTGGAAAATTGGTATGTGTAACATTTTTGAAAGCCTGTAAGTCACATAGGAGCCTGTGTCACACTTTCAAGTGACTTTCAAAGGTGTTAGGTGCCTAAAGCTGCTGGGTGGTGCCTGGGCAGATGGTTAAAAGTTTCTAAGCAGATATGGTGCCTGCCTCCATTGATTTCAATGAAACTTAATCACCTAAAATGCTTAAGCCCTTTTGACAATCCCACTAGGCACATGTCTGCACCTGTAGGCACTGAATACCTTTGAAAATGTGGCCCTTAGCAATTAAGTCTCACTGCAAGTCAATGGAATTTAGGCTCCTGTGGTCAGATTTTTAAAGACTTTTAGGCACCTAAAAATGCAGATAGGTGCCTAGTGAGATTGCCAGAAGCACCTAAGTGAATTAGGTTTGTCTAAGTGAAATCAATGGGAGTTGGCAGCCTAGGTTCTTTTGAAAATGTTATCTGGTGACTATATATACTGTATATATGAATCTCTGAACTAACAGAGCCCTAGAGCCCCATTAGCTACACTGAAGCAGTACTTTTTCATTAGGAAAGGTTGATCTCACCGTTCCTTAAGTACCAGGAAACCAATCCAATTACTATCATAGAAAAGAACAACAGATACAATCCTTTGAGCTACCCAGTTACTCCTTTGAGTCCTAGGAGCTCACCATCCTTTCATTTCCTGCAGCGTAGTGCCTTGATATTTAATAAAACCATAATATTGCTTCATGCTATGCTGCTTTTATTCCATTCAGTTATTAAGTAGCAGTTTATCTTCAGCAAAGGCATGCTTGGATCATCAAACTGTACTTGATTTTATATTCCATGCATAAGGCAGACACACACACAAGCACTCTGAGTATTAGAATTTTTTCAGATTGTGATGTAAATGTTGTCTCTGTCATTTTCTCTTGTGTGCTCCCTGTGCTCCAGAGAGGACTTGCTGGACCAAATCTGATTGCAGCTTCCCCCTAAATATTGTAAAAGATCAAGAGAAAAAGCTCTGAATTTTAACGTTTGTTTTCACATTCCACCTTGCTCCCCTCCTCCTTTATACACGCAGACGGTCGGACAGGACCACAGATATGAGCTGGTAGTCCTGACCCAAGATTTAATTCCTCAACTTCAGGAGTTAAATACAGTTAGTGGCTAAATCACCAAGTTGTTCAAGAGTTCAAATCCATCTGTGCTAATCACTAAATATTTCTGTGGCCTTACCCACACACCTATACTTCCATAATTACTGATTTTTATCGGTGGTTTGCTTATTGGTCTGAAAAACCTGATGAGAAATGAAATTAAACAAGTAGACCAGCTGAGTCCAGTGAGGGCGTCTCATGACATCCCGACCTTATTTAAAATGCAAATGAATTATTCTCTTATTCAAGATGTGTCTGGGAGAGAGAACTGATGGAATATGAACTACAAGTAGTTAAAGTTTCTTTGGAGACAAACAAAAATGGCTGGTGCTTTCATTGTGTTCTTAGCTACTTGAATGAAAAGTGGGATAACAACAAGTCAAAAGAAAGGTCCCAACTGATTGCAAACAGTTAGAAATCAGTATTTTATCCTGTTGGCTTTGTTGTATGGAAATTAAGGCCCAGACATATATGTAGGCAGACAATGGAACTGTTTCCAGAGAATCTCTCTACTGTTTCTCACTGTGCATGCCAGGTGGGATAGGCATGCCTCTGGACCCTTGCTACCAGATCATGCTTTCATACTTTTTATTGCTGGCAAAATCTGCCATGCTGTGAAGTTAGCTAATGGAGAAGCATGTGGGTTATTCTGGAATACTGAGGTGCTGATCTCAGTTCAGATCTCAGGTCAGGTGTCTAAAAACCCCTTATCCCACTTGCCCTTCGTTGTTGGCAGTGTCAGCGGAGAGGCTATATACCGATGAGCCTGGGCACGATGATGCCTTCCATGATGGCCTCCCTAGGCGGTAGTTGAAGCAAGGAGTGCTAGTTTTGGGTGGAGCTTGCATTGCCACTGTCTTTGCTGAGCCACTGTTGTGGAGAGGAGACTTCAGTCTGCAGGGGGTCAATCTGCCACTACCCTAATGTTTTTTAAAGGTGACCTGCAGTAGTTTTTGAATTTCTCTAACTGCTACCACAAGTTTCATGTAAGTTTTAAAGTCCTCCTTATAGTTCCAAAAAGTAAACAAACCCTTTTCTGCCGTTTTCCCGTACCTCCTTGAAGTTAGCTTCTTGGACATGCCCCAAAGCAGCTTGTGTCGTTTTGCTTTCAGTGAAATCGTGAAATTGCAGGCCCCATGGCCATGTTAATCACTGCACTGGGATCTAAACTCTGGCTAGTGAGTGAGATTTTCCCCTCCCCTGCTGGGAGTGATTTACTTCTACAATATTTCCTGTTGAATGTTCTCAGAAATGTGTTATCTTCACACGATTAGCTCACTCTTCTTTGTTAGCACACTTTTTCTGAAGGATATAGTCTAGTGCAAACAGGAATTAACTCAAGGATGACCTCTGGCCTTTGTTACACTGGTGCTCAGATCACAGTGATCTGCCCTTATAATCAATGAATCTTTATTTAGTGCCCCCATCCTTGTGCATGTCATTGGTGAGACTACTCCATGTGTCAGTGTGAGCAAGGGTGACAGAATCTGGCTCTTAAAGAATTAGTAGTTTTGATGAGGAAGAAATATTGACAGAGCTTTCCTAGAAGGGATTTACACTGATCTAGATACATGAAGATATTAATAATACATAATCTGACTCTTCATGTGACTAATAGCTCACCAATGTCATCAAGCCCACAGTTAATGTGGATCCCTGGACATTTTCTGAGAGGAAATATCTACTAGCGGGACTAATTAGGGCACATTTACACAGCAATTTAGTCTGGTTTGACCCATGTTCCATGTAAATGGAGGACTGACCTTTACTGTAAGATGTTCCTGAACACCATAACACAGCATACGAATCCAGAAATAACTGAGATGGGAAGCTCTGAATTGCCATAGAAGCATTTACTGGTTGGTTGTGTTGTTTACTACAGATCTCACGTGAAGAGCACCGTTTGCAAACGTGCCCCTTAGATTGGCAGCGCTGCTGTGATTCTGCTACTATTCTCAATCTAATTTGTTACTCTGTAAAATATGTATTGAAATGCTCCATATGGAAAAAAGTCTTCTTGACCAGAGATTCTGTATGCTTCAATTTAGTTGCCGCATCAATCGTATCTTAGAATCACCCAGAGGAAATGCCCTATTGGTTGGTGTAGGTGGAAGCGGCAAGCAGAGCCTGACAAGACTTGCGGCTTTCATTAGCTCACTGGAGGTTTTCCAGATCACTCTGAGGAAAGGCTATGGAATCCCTGACCTGAAGGTAGGTGGCGTTGAATGGTGGGAAGGGAGAGGAAACAGAAACTTGTACTTCTTTCACACAGAGCTTTGTCTTTTCTGTGTGTTTGAGAAACCTCCAGTGTAAATGAAAAGAGATTCCAATCGGATCGCAAAGAACAGTCTCCAAAATTCATCAGTTAATGTTTGCTCACGGCTTTGTACCTGTAAAGGGCTATAGAGAGTCGATGATAATGATTAATATAATAAATTATTACTATTTTTAAGACAATAAAAAGAATACTTAATCCACCCAGGAATAACCTGCTATGGAATGATGTAGCTAGAGGTGGGAGAGATTTATTAAGTCATATCCAGTCCATCTCCCACTTCCTGGAGGCTATAAGAGTTGGAAACAGCAATGGATCCTGACAATACATTTTCTAGTAAACTGTGAATTGGAAGCCGTGAGACAGTTTTGTTTCATGCAAATGGAATGATTTATAAATGTTTTAGTTGCTGGTAAATGATGTAGGACTTGGGTTTGCAATGTCTCCTTGCTTTCCCACCAAGGCAAACTGGAGCTACATTGTCCAAGTCCTGTCCTGCATCTTCAGACTGGGTCTCCTGCTGGCATGAACAGCGTCCACTGAGAGGCCAGTTATAGCTCTGGCGATAGCAAATCATCAGCAAATCTCTACCAAGTTTTGAAAGCTCATATTTAAATGCATTTGCTTTCTTATTTAGAGTCATTGACTTTAGTGGGGACTGCAAGATTTGGCTTTTCGACAATGTTTATTTAATAATCAAATGTATTATGAGGAATCACTGGAGTTTTTATTTAATGTTACATCATCTTCTCCCTTCAGATAACTTTGCAGCTCTGATCAGTTTGTTTGTCTTGCTTTCTGACATGCCTGTGTAATCATCCTGAGCCTATCTATTCTCACCCATTCAGTTCTACCCATGAAAAGGTTCCTGGGATAATCTGATGCTGACCTCCTCCTATTTGTTAGATAGCCTACTCTTCCCACAAAGAGTGTACTCTGATTCTTACATTCAGAAGCTTGTTTCCAAAGCACGTTCTTGTTTTAGGTTCTGTGATGGTGGAAGGTTGTTTGACATTCCCTTCACTCTGTACCCATTCTACAGGAATTTATGAAATACTGGTTGATTATTTTTTCTTGGGTCTAGAAGAGCAAGATGGCTCAGTCTGCCATTGACCCTTAACATTGTTCTAAATCACTTATTCTAGGTGTTCTATAGCAAATGTAACAACTGACTGTGTTTGGTAGAACCATATTTGCCTACTGAAGTTCTAAACGCATTTCAGAAGCAAGGGTCAATGTATTATCCTGAGCGCCTTTCTATTCCCACTGTATTCTGTTCACATGAACTAATGGGAAAGGCCAGCTGAGGTGGTAGGAAGAAAAAACTAGAATCACAGTGACAGTTTTTGCTATTACTGTGTTTTAAATAATAGTGTTATTTTATGTTCATAATTGTGAGGCAGACACTCTGAAAAGGGGAGGAAGGATAGTCCAGTGTTTGGGGCACTAGCCTAGGGCTAGGACACCTGGGTTCAGGTCCCTGCCCTACCACAACCTCCCTGTGAGAGCTTGTGTAAGTCAGATAGTCTCTCTGTGCCTCAGTTCCCACTCTGTACAACAGGGATAATATCCATGCGCTGCATCGTGGGGTTTGGGAGGATACATACATTGAAGATTGTGCGGTGCTCAGGTACCATGGTAATGGGGGCCACCCTGTACCTTAGGCTGTGTCTACAGTACAAGCTAAGGGTGTGATACTCCAACTCGTGTACACACATGTGCGCTAGCTCTGATTGAGCTAGTGCAAGTATAAATAGCAACGTAGCTGCAGTAGCACGGGTAGCAGCAGCAGAGGCATGCTGAGTATATCCCCACGGCTTTAGTACCCGTCACGGCACTGCTGCTGCTTCCTGTCCTACTGTGGCTGCACTGCTATTTGTACTCACACAAGCTTGATGAGAGCTAGCATGAATACATGTACATGAATAGGAGATCACAGGATGACCATAAATCTGTCAGTGTGATGCTGCTGTGGAAAAGGCTAATGCAGTCCTAGACAAGGTATTTCCAGCAGAGACAGGGAAGTGTTAGTACCATTACACCAGGCACTGGTGAGACCTCATCTGGAATACTGCATGCAGTGCTGGTCTCCCATGTTTAAGAAAGATGAATTAAAACTGGAACAGGTGCAGAGAAGTGCTAATAGGTTTTCCATTCCTCTGATCACCCTGTCTTATAAGAGAAGACTCAAAGAGCTTGGCTTGTTTACATGAGAACAGCCATACTGGGTCAGACCAAAGGTCCATCAAGACCAGTATCCTGTCCTCTGACAGTGGCCAATGGCAGGTGCCCCAAAGGGAATGAACAGACAGATTATCATCAAGTGATCCATCCCCTGTCACCCAATCTCAGCTTCTGTCAAACAGAGACTAGGGACACCATTTCTGCTCATTCTGGCTAATAGCCATTGATGGACCTATCTTCCATGAATCTATCTAGCTTCCTTTTGAACCCCATTATAGTATTGGCCTTCACAACACCCTCTGGCAAGGAGTTCCAGAGGTTGACAGTGCATTGTGTGAAAACATACTTTTTTGTGTTTGTTTTAAACCTGCTACCTATTAATTTCATTTGGTGGCCCCTTGTTCTTATATTATGAGAAGGAGTAAATAACACTTCTTTATTTGCTTTCTTTATACCACTCATGATTTTATAGACCTCTATCAGATCCCCCACCTTAGTTGCCTTTTTTCCAAGCTGAAAAGTCCCAGTCTTATTAATCTCTCCTCATACTGAAGCCGTTCTATACCCCTAATCATTTTTGTTGCCCTTTCCTCAACCTTTTCCAATTCCAAGATAATTTTTTTGAGATGGGGCGACCACATCTGCATGCAATATTCAAGGTGTGGGCATACCATGGATAGAGGCAATATATAGAGGCAATATGATATTTTCTGTCTTCTTATATATCCCTTTCTTGATGATTCCCAACATTCTGTTTGCCTTTTTGACTGCCGCTGCACATTGAGTGGATGATTTCAGAGAACTATCCACAATGACTCCAAGATCTCTTTCTTGCGTGTTAACAGCTAATTTAGATCTCATCATTGTGTATGTATAGTTAGAATTATGTTTTACAATGTGCATTACTTTGCATTTATCAACATTAAATTTCATCTGCCATTTTGTTGCCCAGTCACCCAGTTTTGTGAGATCCATTTGTAGCTCTTCGCAGTCTGCCAGGGAATTAACTATCTTGAGTAGTTTTGTAACATCTGCAAATTTTGCCACCTCACTGTTTACCCCTTTTTCCAGATCATTTATGAATATGTTGTATAGGACTAGTCCCAGTACAGACCCCTGGCGGACATCACTATTTACCTTTCTCCATTCTGAAAGCTGACCATTTATTCCTACCATTTGTTTCCTATCTTTTAACCAGTTACCAATCCATAAGAGAACCATCTCTCTTATCCCATGACTGCTTATTTTGCTTAAGAGTCTTTGGTGAGGTACCTTGTCAAAGGCTTTCTGAAAATCTAAATACACTATATCCACTGGATCTCCTTTGTCCGCATGCTTGTTGACCCCCTCAAAGAATTCTGGTAGATTGGTGAGGCATGATTTCCCTTTACAGAAAACATGTTGACTATTTCCCAACAAATTATGTCCATCTATGTGTCTGACAATTTTGTTCTTTATGATAGTTTCAACCAATTTGGCCACCACTGAAGTGCAGCTTAGCCTAACCAAAAGAAGGTTGAGGGGAGATATGATTGCTCTCTATAAATACATCTAAGGGATAAATACCAGGGAGGGTGTTGACACAAGAACAAATGGATATAAACTGGCCATCAAGAAGTATAGGCTTGAAATTAGGTGATGGTTTCTAACCATCAGAGGAGTGAAGTTCTGGAACTGTTTTCCAAGGGGAGCAGCGAGGACAAAAAAAACCTAACTGGCTTCAAGACTGAGCTTGCTAAGTTTATGGAGGGGTATGATGAGACTGCCTGTAATAGCATGTGGCCCATTGGCGACTGCCAGTAGCAAAAATCCCCAATGGCTGGAGAAAGGACACTAGATAGGGAGGGCTCTGAGTTATTATAGAGAAATCCGTCCCAGCTGTCTGCCTGGTGGGTCTTGTCCATATGCTCAGGGTCTAACTGATCACCACATTTTGGATTGGGAAAGAATTTTCTCCTGGGTCAGAGTGGCAGAGACCCTGGGGCTTTTTCACCTTCCTCTGCAGCATGTGGCCTGAGTCACTTGCAGGTTTAAACTAGAGTAAATGATGTATTTTCTCTAACTTTAAGTCATTAAACCATGATTTGAGGATTTCAGTAACTCAGCCAAAAGTTAGGGATCTATTACAGGAGCGAGTGGATGAAGTTCTGTGGCCTGCAATCTGCAGGAGGTCAGACTAGATCAGGGGTTGGCAACCTTTCAGAAGTGGTGTGCTGAGTCTTCATTTATTCACTCTAATTTAAGGTTTCGCATGCCAGTAATACATTTTAACGTTTTTAGAAGGTCTCTTTCTCTAAGTCTATAATATATAACTAAACTATTGTTGTATGTAAAGTAAGTAAGTTTTTTAAAATGTTTGAGAAGATTCTTTTCAAATTAAATTAAAATGCAGAGCCTCCCTGACCGGTGGCCAGGACCCAGGCAGTGTGAATGCCGCTGAAATTCAGCTCGCGTGCCGCCTTCGGCACGCGTGCCATAGGTTGCCTACCCCTGGACTAGATGATCATGATGATCCCTTCTGGCCTTAAAGTCTATGAGTCTGATAGAGGGCTCATGTGACTTTGTGATAGTAATTGAGCCCTTCTCATGAATGCAATCAGAAATGCTTGGCAGAATCTATTTGCACTTGTTCGCTTTCTGAAAGAAAGGGATGAAGGAAGGAAAACAGCACAGTTAACTAGTCCTATCAAAAATATTCCCAGCATGCCCTCCACAGGGGAGAAGAAATGATGCAGTGGAAAAGAAATTTTTTCACAACATTCTTATGGTCTCGCTACTCTGTGGGAAGAAAATAAGTCCTTAACTAAAGCTTCTTCCCTCAGCTGCACAGTGTGTTGGGAACATACCATGCTGAAATACTGAAATAAGAAGGGAGAAGTAGAGAATAGAGACAGAAAGAACAGCATATCCAGCCACTAAGATCATCTCCAAAATACCTCTGTCCCATCACATATCTGATTCAATGTATTCCTTAATTGTGCAACATAAGACTTTAAATATTGTGGCAGCAGCCACCAGCAGCAGATCACTGTGTAGAAAGGTCTCTGCAATCTGGCATGATCTACACTTCAAACGAATCAGGGATTCTACCTTCCAAGTTTAACAGAAATAGCAAGTGCTCCATCTCCAGCAATAATCTGTGGTTTTTAAATGCCCTGTCTCCAATCCGAAAGTTTTAAAAAGATCATTTCCTGAATAAAATGATTCAGAAAATGATGTTGTATTTTGTGTCTCAGTTTTCTCAGGGTCTGTCTTTTTATTTGTCTTTTTGTACAGCACAGAGCAAGTTGTCAATGCTTAGCAAGTAATAATAATAATTAATACTAGCAGTATCCTTGGAAATGTTCTGCCATAAAGTGGAAAAGATATAAAGAGCAAGCTTCATGCTAATTAATTCTGATTGTTTTGTTTTCAGTTCATCAGAAGATTTTGAATAGGCAACATCCTGCCTGAAATGTCCCCAATGAAAACACACGGTGTGACTGAGACTTTGCAGTACATGAACACAAACTTCTTACTTATTTTCTTTTCAATCTACAGGCAGACTTGGCAAACCAGTATATTAAAACTGGAGTGAAGAATGTTGGCACTGTATTCCTTATGACCGATGCCCAGGTGGCTGATGAAAGGTTCTTAGTGCTGGTAAATGACTTGTTAGCTTCAGGTATGCATCTCATTGACTTTATTTCCATTCTCCGTTCCCATATAAATGTGCACATAGTAAAGTCTGCAGCT
This sequence comes from Mauremys reevesii, assembly GCF_016161935.1. Classification (NCBI taxonomy): domain Eukaryota; kingdom Metazoa; phylum Chordata; order Testudines; family Geoemydidae; genus Mauremys; species Mauremys reevesii. Next base: position 20,813,870 of record NC_052637.1, read on the forward strand.
GTTCCATGGAAGAGATTCTAACATTTGCTAAAAATGACAACTAAACAAAGTAAGCTCCACAATTTGTAAATTAACCCCCAAGGAAGAAAGCAGTGCTCAGGTCTTCTTAGCGGAGAAGGACTCCACCAGCTAGTAGATTTTCGCCTTCTCAGACATCTGTGACCCAGTCAGTTAGTTTGCGCCCTACTTTCATAGCCCTTTAATTCTACTTATAATTGTTAAGTCACTTCTGTGTGGGGCAATGTGCTAGTGGGGTGTGGAGTCAGAGGAAGTGTTTCATTGAAGGATGTGCAGTGTCCATCCCAATGAGAGGCAGTTTAGTCGTATGACATAACTCCCACTAGTCCTGGTTACAGCTTCACTGTTTGCCAGAGCTGGGTGACTAATGCAAAGCCATTGAAAGACCACGTGTTCGAATGTCAGATAGCTGTTCAGTCCAATCACGTTCCTTTCTTGTTAATTTTTCTAGACACATTAGTGTGGCTGGGTTTTGTGTGCTTGGAGAATAGCTGTTCTTCCCATGAATACCCTGATTTCTATGCAGACCACGGCATTTGCATGTGAATTCATCATTTGCATTTCATCTCACTCCCAGTTAGCTTAGCAGGGCACAGAAGCAATACAATGGACTCAGATGACCAATGATACAGCACAAATAGTGAATAACCAAGAGTTGACATAGAATATTAATATTGCATTCATAGCTGAAGCGAAGTTTGTGAACAGCCCACTGGCTGAAGTATGTTCATATCGTGTTCAAACAATCTGAACAGCAAATGAATTTGAAGATGCCAGAGACTGTGTGTGGATAATTCCCAACCAGGAAGAGGGGTTTAATTTGCTGGGTAAATTGTGTGTTGTGTGTAGTTCCCCCAGCAACCCCATGTGCTGCACTTCTGTGGGGCCAACATGAGCATTCCCCAGCCCTAATTACAGCACTATAGGTGCCTGTCAGCATGGAGGAGGCCCACACAGCCTCTCTTACAGTTTTCTGTTTCCCTTCCAGTCACCAGAGGGCTGCCCGTTTGCTTCAGTGGGTCTGCTCTTAAATGAAGACATGATCTTTTTGACAGCAAGTCAGAGCTATCTGATCAGTGAGGACTTTGATGGGGTGATATAATGGGCTTATGAGGTCCTCTGGCTCCTTACATGGAATTATTTTTATTTGCTTAGAAGGACCCATGAGACTCCCTCTCCATCAGCCCCAGGTAGGGCAGAGGGGGCTCCTTCTGCCATTCACCATCTGTCTAAGGTGGTGATCTTGATTCTATCCCCCTTCTCCTTTTCCCCCTTTGCTTGCCCATGTCTGTTTCACCCTTCCTTGCTTAAAACAGGGGAGGATAGGTGAGGAAGGACAGATGTTGTGGCCATCCACTGGAAGTACATAGAAGGAAGAGGAAGGCCTGGTGCTTTCCTGCTTATTCTCTGCCTTAGTCAAAGTGGAGCTTTCTTTGTCTTCCTTTTGAGTGTGTGTGTGTGTGTGTGTGTTTGTCTTTCTGTCTTTATACATGTATGAGAAAGCTGCCTGCGATCCTGGAGATGGTTACGACCAAGGAGGGCCAGGCTACCTAAGGGTGTGGGGGTGTCATTCCCAGCTCAGATAGACATACCCGCACTAACTTTGATCAAGCTAACGTGCTAAAAATAGCAGTGTAGCCACAGAGGCATGATCGGAGGGAGGGGCTAGCCCCCCTAAATACAGTCCCGGCTGGGACCCTAGGTACCTGCTCAGGTGGCTGGCCCATCCTGGTGCATGCGCTGCAGCAGCAGCTAAACTTCTATTTCTAGCACACTATTCAATGAGAGCTAGTGCAGATATGCGTCCAGCTCGAAGTGTATACAGGCAGTCCTCGACTTTACAACATTCAACTTAGGATGAACAGCACTTATGATGTTTCCGAATTGACACCCTGATTCGACTTACAACAGTTGGTTTCAACTTTACGATGCTTGGTCCCGTGATAGAGTGGATTGCGGTTCCGAGTTACGATGTTTCGACTTACGACACAATTTTCAGGAACTGATTGTGTCGTTCGTCAGAGGACTACCTGTACTTAACCTTTTCTCCCCTCTGGTCCATGGTTATGTGTCACTGGCTTAGAAGGCCTGCTGGCCCCAGTGACTGGAGAAGGGGTAGATCCTGTTTCTGTGGCATTAGGATGATATTATATTTGCTTTTGAAGGCCTGTATTTCCCCAGAGTTATCTCATGTGGTAATGGGGATGCAGGGGTATCCCCCATTCTAGGTACAAGGAAATACCTTGGTATCTCAGACCCCATGAGGTTAGAGCTGCCAACTTTATAATCGCACAAAACCAAACACCCCTGCCCTGTCCTTGCCATGCTCCTTCCCCGAGGCCCTGCTCCTGCCCCACCCCTTCTCTGAGGCCCCGCCTTCACTCAGTCCAGCCCCCCTCCATTGCTCGCTCTCCTCCACCCTCACTCACTTTCACTGGGCTGAGGTGAGACCTGAAATTAGATGTTCAGAGTGCAGGAGCAGGCTCCGGGCTGGGCCAGGGGTTTGGGATGCAGGAGGGGGTGACGGCTTCAGCTGGGGTTATGGGCTGTGGTCTGGGGCAGGGGCTGAGGGGTTTTGGATGCAGGAGGGGGCTCTGGGCTGGGACCAAGGGGTTTTGCGTGTGGAAATGGGCTCTGGCTGGGGGAGTGGGCTCTGGGGTGGGGCCAGATGAGGGGTTTGGGGTGCAGGAGGGGGCTCACGGGTGGGGCAGGGGGTTGAGGTGCAGGAGGGGGTACGGGCTCCAGGAGGGAGTTTGGGTGTAGGAGGGGGCTCGGGACTGGGGTAGGGGGTTGGGGTGCAGGGTGTGGGCTCCGGGGATCTCAGGACTGGGGTAGGGGGTTTGGGTGTGGGCTCTGGGAGGAAGTTAGGATGCGGGAGGGGGTTCCGACCTGGGGCAGGGGGTTGGGGTGGGTGTTCAGGCTCCGGCCGGGCAGTGCTTACCTCAGGTAGCTACCGGTTACAGGGGCAGCAGAGCTAAGGCAGGCTTCCTGCCTGCCCTGGCTCTGCGTTACTTCCAGAAGTGACTGGCATGTCCGTTTCCTAGGTGCAGGTGCAGCCAGGCAGCTCTGCACGGTGTGCGCTGCACGTGCTCACAGGCACTGCCACCACAGCTCCTATTGGCTGTGGTTCCTAACAAGTGGGAGCTGCGGAGCCAGTGCTCAGGGCTGGGGCAGCGCGCAGCGCTTCCCTGATCACACCTGTGCCTTGGGGCAGCAAGGACTTGCCGGCGGCTACCAGGAGCTGTGCGGAGCCAGCCTTAGCCCCGCTGCGCCGCTGACTGGACGTTTAATGGCCCGGTCAGCGGTGCTGACCAGAGCCACCAGGGTCTCTTTTCAACCTGGCGTTCTGGTCGAAAACCGGACACCTGGCAACCTTAAATGAGGCAATAACTGTAGGTAACTTGTGACTTTTCATGGCAATGTCTGTAGCAGCTCAGTGGGAAAGGATGTTTTCTGATTGGTTGACTTGGCTGCTTGCTTCTAATTGGTTGCATGTTTTATGTATGTTTGTTTGTTTTATTTGTTGTATTTATCATCATAACTTAATAAAGAGGAGTAACATTTTGCTGGTTTCTGATCACCTGCTGTTTTCCCTCTCAGTTGTTAATACCATATAAAGCTCAGATTTTATCTGATAAGATAATGATCATTTCAGTCCAGACAGGGGTCAGAAGGAGATAAATTAGGGAGTAGTAAAGTGAGGAATCACTACAATTCTGTTTGCATGCATACATTGTTGGCAATTAACTGAATGTACCATTAGCTTTTTAACCATAGTGATCTGTCATTTATTTGAATACAGCTGCAGATGGCATTTTTGAAGAGCTGCGGAACTTGCCTATGTAACAAATTACTTTGCAAAACTGAAATGATTCACTGTTGTGTAAGGCATATTGGGAATTAGATTTACTGAAATCTAAATAGTAGAGTAAATCAGAAATTTGCTATATCCTGATTCTGAGATTAGAAAGTACTTTCAACTTCTGCTTGTTTTAAGGTTGTGGGAATATTGGTTTAATTAATTGCCAGTAAATCAGCTGTTCCTGGGCAGATGTGGCCTGCTCCTATATCATCTCCAATCTGATGAGAGGCTTGCTTGGATCTGTGCTATGGAATCCTGTGACCTAGTCTGTATGAGAGCTCTGCTCCACACACGACTTATACCATCAAGATAAAAATTTCAGTTTGCCTGTTAGTTTGTAAAAGTGTGATCCTGTTTTTCCCAGGTGAAATTCCCGATCTTTTCCCTGATGATGAAGTTGAAAACATCATCAGCAGTGTGAGAAACGAAGTCAAAAGCCAAGGACTGGTGGACACCAGGGAAACCTGCTGGAAATTCTTCATAGACCGCGTTCGACGACAGCTAAAGGTAAGACTATTCCCAGGAGAATTCGCATCCCTACCCTTGGGCTCAATGCAGGGGTAACCCTACAGAGTGAAATTTCATGGCCTGTGTATACAGGCGTCAGACTAGGTGATCTAATAGTCCCTTCTGGCCTTAAAGTCTATGAATACCTGAATTGTCCAACATCACCACACAGCACTTCAATTGAAGGAACATACCACCTCTGATCATTGCACCCCATACCTTTGTATAGTAATATGATGATTAGGAATTTCTGTCCAATATTTTTAACATATTGAACTAGTAAGAAGACAAACAGTGACTTATAACATTTCCTTAAACATATTTTTTTTACATTTCTCCATATTTACTTAAACACAATCTCTCACTCCCCCAAAATGGTGATTTTTCCCCACAGACCTCTGCTAAAATACCATAGACCTTTCCATTTTTTAGGTGGTACATTGGGATTTTAGCCCTGGAGTCACATGGCTAAATCCTTGACTGCTTCTTGGAAAATCTAGGCCAAGGGGTCCATCTTAACCACATATAAGCCTGGTAACTTGATGCTTTGCAGCTATGAGAACTCAAATCATTTGTCTTCAGTCATGAGAGTCGTGGCATCTAGACTAGAGATGAGTTTTGACATTTCAGTGCTAAAGTGTTGCTTCTACCTACAGCACAACTTCTCAAATCTGGAAGGTCTTATAAATAAAGAGACCCCAGTCTGACATGGGGGGTGGGGTGGGAATCTTATATTCATTTTGAGACTCTTTGGGTTTTAATGTCCCTAGGTTTCTTATTTGATTGGGATGTAGAATTGCATAGGAAAATTACTCCTGCTAGAGTATCAGGCAGCTTCCTTAACCTTTGTGCCTGCCAGTTGGACATTAGGTCATCATACAATAAATCCAATTATTACCCAATAGGAAGGCTTCTTTCTTTTTTTATTAATTTGTTTCACTCCAACTCATTATCACTTTACATCTGCAGCGGTTGCATCAGTGCTAAATAGTGTTATTGTCTGGAGAAGCGAGTCTTTTCCTTGTCAGGACGAGGCTACCCTTACGTTACAAGTGTGGTATTGACTTTGCTACAACTAAACAAACACACTCAGCATTTCACACACTGCATCCTGCGGTAGGAGACATGGTTCCTGAGAAGTTTGTGGAAGATCTTTTGGAAATATGCCTAATTTTGGCTATGGCTTTGTTTAAGCTATCAGCCTTGGAGAGGACAGGTGGTAAAGACATTGGGAGCTCAGGGGATCCTAGAACATGCACAGCACAGAGACATGCCGCTGGAAGCTCACTCACATGTTATTTGAACTTGCTAAAATACATAAAAAACAGTTTAAAGACTTTCCAAAGGGTGGGCCCTCCTAGTTGCCAGAGAAAGCACTGTGGGATAAGGAGCTAAGCGGCAGCAGGAAGTTGAAAGCAAGCACACCTCCTGCAGGAACCACTCAATGCCCCACTTCCTGTTGAGACTCACTCTGTGTCACTCCTACACACAAACTCTCTCTCTGGGGTGGGGACTGTGTCTCTTGCTAGGTGTTTGCACCACGCCTGATGCAATAAAACCTCCATCTCAGCTTGGGGCATCTGGTGCTTCTGCAGAAACAGTCATAGTAATGTATCAGAGGGGTAGCCGTGTTAGTCTGAATCTGTAAAAAATGACAAGGAGTCCTGTGGCACCTTATAGACTAACAAATGTATTGGAGCATAAGCTTTTGTGGGTGAATATCCACTTCATCAGATGTAATATTAATAAATAATAATAATGATATCACCAGGGGGATGAGGTGGACGAGGCTTTCTTCCAGCAACTAACAGAAGTTGCTAGATCACAGGCCCTGGTTCTCATGGGTGACTTTAATCACCCCGATATCTGCTGGGAGAGCAATACAGCAGTGCACAGACAATCTAGGAAGTTTCTGGAAAGTGTAGGGGACAATTTCCTGGTGCAAGTGCTGGAGGAACCAACTAGGGGAAAAGCTCTTCTTGACCTGCTGCTCACAAACAGGGAAGAAATAATAGAGGAAGCAATAGTGGATGGGAACCTGGGAGGCAGTGACCATGAGATGGTCGAGTTCAGGATCCTGACACAAGGAAAAAGGGAAAGCAGTAGAACAGAGACCCTGGACTTCAGAAAAGCAGACTTCAACTCCCTCAGGGAACTGATGGGCAAGGTCCCTTGGGAGAATAACATGACGGGGAAAGGAGTCGAGGAAAGCTGGCTGTATTTCAAAGAAACCTTATTGAGGTTGCAGGAACAAACCATCCCGATGTGTAGGAAGAAAAGTAAATATGGCAGGCGACCAGCTTGGCTTAACAGTGAAATCCTTGCTCGTCTTAAACACAAAAGAACAGCTTACAAGAAGTGGAAGATTGGACAAATAACCAGGGAGGAGTATAAAAGTATTGCTCAGGCATGCAGGTGTGAAATCAGGAAGGCCAAATCACACTTGGAGTTGCAGCTAGCCGGAGATGTTAGGAGTAACAAGAAGGGTTTCTTTAGGTATGTTAGCAACAGGAAGAAAGTCAAGGAAAGTGTGGGCCCCTTGCTGAATGAGGGAGGGAACCTACTGACAGAGGATGTGGAGAAAGCTAGTGTACTCAATGCTTTTTTTGCATCTGTCTTCACAGACAAGGTCAGCTCCCAGACAGCTGCACTCTGCAGCACGGTATGGGGAGGAGGTGACCAGCTCTCTGTGGAGAAAGAAGTAGTTCGGGGCTATTTAGGAAAGCTGGACGAGCACAAGTCCATGGGGCCGGATGCGCTGCATCCGAAGGTGCTAAAGGAGTTGGCCGATGAGATTGCAGAGCCATTGGCCATTATCTTTGAAAAATCATGGTGATCGGGGGAGGTCCCGGATGATTGGAAAAAAGCTAATGTAGTGCCCATCTTTAAAAAAGGGAAGAAGGAAAATCCAGGGAACTACAGGCAGTCAGTCTCACCTCAGTCCCTGGAAAAATCATGGAACAGGTCCTCAAGGAATCAATCCTGAACCACTTAAAGGAAGGGAAAGTGATCAGGAACAGTCAGCATGGATTCACCAAGGGCAAGTCATGCCTGACTAACCTAATTGCCTTCTATGACGAGATAACCGGCTCTGTGGATGAGGGGAAAGCAGTGGATGTGCTATTTCTGGACTTTAGCAAAGCTTTTGATACAGTCTCCCACAGTATTCTTGCCAGCAAGTTAAAGAAGTATGGGCTGGATGAATGGACAGTAAGGTGGATAGAAAACTGGCTAGATGGTCGGGCTCAGCGGGTAGTGATCAATGGTTCCATGTCTAGTTGGCAGCCGGTATCAAGTGGAGTGCCCCAAGGGTCGGTGCTGGGGCCGGTTTTATTCAATATCTTCATTAACGATCTGGAGGATGGTGTGGACTGCACCCTTAGCAAGTTTGCAGATGACACTAAACTGGGAGGGGTGGTTGATACGCTGGAGGGTAGGGCTAGGATACAGAGGGACCTAGACAAATTAGAGGATTGGGCCAAAAGAAATATGATGAGGTTCAACAAGGACAAATGCAGAGTCCTGCACTTAGGACGGAAGAATCCCATGCACTGCTACAGACTAGGGACCGAATGGCTGGGCAGCAGTTCTGCAGAAAAGGACCTAGGGGTTACGGTGGACGAAAAGCTGAATATGAGTCAACAGTGTGCCCTTGTTGCCAAGAAGGCTAATGGCATTTTGGGTTGTATAAGTAGGGGCATTTCCAGCAGATCGAGGGATGTGATCATTCCCCTCTACTCAGCACTGGTGAGGCCTCATTTGGAGTACTGTGTCCAGTTTTGAGCCCCACACTACAAGAAGGATGTGGATAAATTGGAGAGAGTCCAGCGGAGGGCAACAAAAATGATTAGGGGGCTGGAGCACATGACTTATGAGGAGAGGCTGAGGGAACTGGGATTGTTTAGTCTGCAGAAGAGAAGAATGAGGGGGGATTTGATAGCTGCTTTCAACTACCTGAAAGGGGGTTCCAAAGAGGATGGATCTAGACTGTTCTCAGTTGTAGAAGATGACAGAACAAGGAGTAATGGTCTCAAGTTGCAGAGGGGGAGGTTTAGGCTGGATATTAGGAAAATCTTTTTCACTAGTAGGGTGGTGAAGAACTGGAATGGGTTACCTAGGGAGGCAGTGGAATCTCCTTCCTTAGAGGTTTTTAAGGTCAGGCTTGACAAAGCCCTGGCTGGGATGATTTAGTTGGGTTTGGTCCTGCTTTGAGCAGGGGGTTGGACTAGATGACCTCCTGAGGTCCCTTCCAACCCTGAGATTCTATGATTCTATGACACCCCGGTAGCAACGGTAGAGAGTGAGACAGAGAACACAGCCAGGCTAGAGTACAGCAGCATTCCTAGGGCAGTGAAACAGGGCTGGGAGAGAGGAGCTTCCTGACGTGTGTTGGTGTAAACCAGCTCCTTGGCTGTATTGTACCATTGTGCTTGTGTCTGAGTGACGTGCTCAGCGAGGTGCTTGAGAACTGGGCACCCACCTTGTCAATGGCAGCTGTGCATGTAGGCTCAATCCAGTTGGTTGGGGAGCAGAAAGGGGAGTATCAGAGAGCTCATAGATGCCTGAGGGCCAGCCCCAGCCTGTCTGCAATGTGAAGCTCCTGACAGGCATCATCAAATAGTGCCACTGCTTGAGGTCCTTAACTGCCCCTAGTGCAGGGTTGCTATGGTAGAGCATAGCTCCATGGCCCCCTCTCCCAGACACGTCCCCTAGGCCAGGAAAGTGGGAGGTAGGGGAACAGCTGCATCAGCAGAATGTTCCCCTCTGGTACAGGAATCTATGCTGGGCATCTGTGGCAAGGTTATGGCTCCTTCGGGCCACCTGAATCCCCTCATGACCAGTGCCCCGCACTGGAAATGTACCCTATGGTCAAAGGATAGGTGGATTTTCCACAAAGGGAGGATTGTTTTGATTCATTGAGACTTGGTTTCGTGCCCCTTTCCACCACTCCACACCTTAGGTCTATAGCTATTTGCAGCCATTTCAAGGCCCCTTTATACTGCCAGAGTGGTGCATAAATGAGAGCCAGGCCCTAAATATGCAGCATTGAGTAACAGTGAAAGTTTGCTAGGTTCCTCCAGCAGAGTGATTCTGGCCCATTTGTGGCCATAGTGTAATCCACAACTCCTGGGTGTGGTGCTCTGTCCCCTCTAGTGACACTGAGACCACTTAGAGATTAGTGAGTCTGCTCTACCGCCTTAGGTAACAGCCATATGGCTTTTAGCTCATGCAATAGAGGCTCATGTATTTAACTCCAAAGGTCCCAGGTTCAATCCCGCCCACCGACAACTGGGATCTGTTGGCATTAAAATAGCAGCACGTCAGGGGAGCGGTTTGCTTTTATTTCAGAGAGAAAGGAGTGCTCGCTGTTCGGTTATGTTGTTTTATGTGGAATTTCCAACTGCAGACGCACTGGCCCAAGATGCAAAGGCTCAAAGCTCAAGAGATCATTCTGGGTGCAGCTCCTGATCTTACTCTGAAATCCTCCTGGGGAGTCATTCTCCCAACAGGGAAAACCAAAAACTGCAGCTATGTCAGGTGCCTCCCCGCCTGCTGCCCTGCCTCTTTTTACTCCTCAGGTTGCTCTTTGTTTCTCACCCGTTGGTAACAAGCTGAGAGTTCGCAGCAGGAAATTCCCAGCTGTGGTGAACTGCACAGCGATAGACTGGTTCCACGAGTGGCCTCAAGAGGCATTGGAGTCTGTCAGCCTGCGCTTCCTGCAAGAAACTGAGAACATTGAGGTGAGGTTCCCGCAGAGGTAACCCCGCTGACTCTGCAGCTCCTGGTCTGTCAGCTGTGAGTCCTTCCAGCCCAAGATGGACCCTGAGTGCCCCAGTGCACTCACCGTGATCTCATCAGCTAGTCATGAGCTGCTGTAGCCTTGGCTTCATTAGCAGAAGTGAGAAGCTGCTGCATCCAAGCCCAGCCTGAAGTCCTCTGCAAGAAAGGGCTGTAACTCAGTCACAGTGGTGCAGTCAGCACCCAGCTTCCGCAGCAACCTGCTATTACTGTAAGCAGTACATTCAGACTGAATTCCCAGTAATGTTATAGTAGAGCCTCTGTTCTACCAAAAGAGACAGCTTTACACACACACACACACACACACACACACACACACATTCAGGGTTCAGGATTGTGTTGGTGGCTCAGGTAGTGTAAACTGAGGTTTACAAATCAATCTGGACAGTAGCCAGACTGGGTTCCTTTCTGCTGACACTTGCATAATTATTCCCTGCAATATACTTCTTTTGCTGCATATGTGTCTGAGAATTTTTAGGTATTCTCAAGAGCAAATACATTTGAAGCTCAGTTTGACTTCTGCTCAACTAACAGCTAAATGGATTTATTCATTTAGCTTTTCTGCATAGTATTTAGTTGAGTTATATTGTCTAGAATGTCTCTTTTAATGAGCATGTATTTTCCTGTCTGTACAGAACTGTTCTTATTTAATTAGTAAAAGAGAGTTATTATACACAAATGAATGGTATAAAAATTACTCAGTACAGTATGTTCAAATGTAGAGCACAAGTAACAGCAAATGGAGAAATTCTAGGGAGAGTAAATTAATGAAGAGCCCAAATGAGATGCTACACAGTCAATTGTGCTGTAGTAGAAGGCAATGATTAATAGATTTCCTTACTTTTTGTTTTGTTTAAAATATCATCTTTCATTTCAGCTTTCAGTGAAAGTCTCAATAAGCAAGTTTATGGCCTATGTCCATACAAGTGTCAATGAGATGTCCCGGTCTTATCTGAGCAATGAACGTCGCTATAACTACACCACACCCAAGTCATTCCTCGAGCAAATCAAACTCTACCAAAATTTGTTATTTAAAAAGGGCAAGGAGCTGACAGCAAAAATGGAGCGACTGGAGAATGGCCTGCAGAAACTCAGCAGCACATCTGCACAGGTGAGAAGACCCTTCTCTTGTCTCTGGTATGAATGCTGATTTGTTTAGTTGTTTCTCACCTCAGTGCATACTATGCTCCAGTTTGGAAGAAAAACTGCAAATTAAAAGTGGGATGCAAGTAGTGAATGTCTGTGCTGGATCCTGGTCTTAGAATCCTCACCTCTCCCATCCAGGGCTTGGGCTCAATTCTCAGATGAGACAACCTTCTATTCCGGGGTAGGCAACCTATGGCACGTGTGCTGAAGGCAGCACGTGAGCTGATTTTCAGTGGCACTCACACTACCCGGGTCCTGGCCACTGATCCGGGGGGCTCTGCATTTTAATTTAATTTTAAATGAAGTTTCTTAAACATTTTAAAAACCTTATTTACTTTACATACAACAATAGTTTAGTTATATATTATAGATCTATAGAAAGAGACCTTCTAAAAATGTTAAAATGTATTACTGGTGCACAAAACCTTAAATTAGAGTGAATAAATGAAGACTCAGCACACCACTTCTGAAAGGTTGCTGACCCCTGTTCTATTCCATGTGGAGGGATGCTGGGGGGGGGGAGAGGGAGAGTGAGGGTGTGTGTGTGTGTGTGTGTAAAGCCAGCTGCTGTGGTTCTAAACTAATCACTGCACAATCAGAGAATCAAGTAGAGATCAATTTGATAAGTAGGTTTATGTAATTATGGTAATTGTTTCTCAGCTACACATAATATAGTATCTTTGCATAGTCTGGGCCAGAGTGAGACCTGGAGTAAGGTCAAGGGAGCTAGGTCAATGATTTTGCAACTGCTTACACCAGATCTGCATCTGTACAGCTTCAGCTACACATTGTGTCTTGTCATACTGCCATGGATGTGTGATAAAAATGGATAATGATGGGATCATTTTCCCTTACAAATCAGGATACATGTTTTTAAGAAGCCCTAGTTAATGAGCATTCCTGAATAACCCAGTAGGCTGAAATCCACTTGTAAAGAACCTAGCTGGGTAAACTGCTAACATGATGACTGGCTGTATATTGTTCTGGGTATTTGGCAACTCTCTCGACTCTGCAGAAATTGGCACTGCATTTCAATCAAATGCCCAGTGTTCCTTTGGAACCACTTCATCATCAGTTCTACCTTTCTTGCTAAATCCCTCCCACCCACTCTGTTTTACACTTCATTATAATCATAGATCCATAGGGTTAGAAGGGACCACAAGGGTCATCTAGTTTAACCCCCTGCCAAGATGCAGGATTTGTTGTGACTAAACCATCCAAGACAGATGGCTCCTCCTTTTGAAAACCTCCAGTGAAGGAGCTTCCATGACTTCCCTACGTAGTCTGTTCCATTGTCCTACTGTTCTTACAGTTAGGAAGTTTTTCCTGAGATTCAATCTAAATCTGCCATGCTGTAGTTTGAACCCATTGCCTCTTGTCCTGCCCTCTGTGGCAAGAGAGAACAACTTTTCTCCTTTTTTTATGGCAGCTTTTCTAGTATTTGAAAACCACTATCATGTGCCCCCTTAATCTCCTCTTTTCTAAACTAAACATGTCCAGTTCCTTCAGCCTTTGCTCATATGGCTGCATTCCATCCCTTTGATCATCTTTGGCACTCACCTCTGTAACCTTCCCAGTTTCTCTATATCCTTTCTATACATTGGTGACCAAAACTGGACATAGTACTCCAGCTGAGGCCTAACCATTGTCAAGTAGAGCTGTACTGTCACCTTCCGTGACTTGCATGCTATGCCTCTGCTAATGCAACCTAAAATTGCATTTGCGTTTTTGTGAAGCAGTATCACATTGCTGACTCATGTTGAGGTTGTGATCCTCCACAACTCCCAGATCCTTCTGAGCAGTGCTGCTGCCAAGCCAGTTATCCCCCATTCTGTATTTCTGCATTTGATTTTTCTTCCCTAAGTGTAGCACCTTACATTTGTCTTTCTTGAATTTAATTTTATCTATAGCCCAGTTCTCCAATATATCAAAATCCCTCTGAATTTTAGTTCTATCCTCTAAAGTGTTGGCAGCCTCCCCATAGCATTATGTAATCTTCCAATATGATCAGTATGCTCTCTATTCCTAAATCCTGATAATTAATAAAGATGTTAAATGACACTGGAACTGGAACAGATCCCTGTGGAACCCCACTCGAGACCTCCTTCCAATCTGACATGGTTCCATTAATAGTTACTCATTTTGTGGTTGTTTAACTAATTATGGATCCACTTAACGGTAGTTTTGCCAAGCCCACATTTCTCCAGCTTACTTATGAGATTGTCATGTGGGACTGTGTCAAAAGCCTTGTTAAACTCCAGGAATATTATGTCCATCAAATTTTCCAGGTATTAACCTAGGTAAGGAATCTCTTATTTACCTTTTTGTGCTGAGGAAAATGGGCCCAACTTGATGCCACCCGAACCAGAATGTAGAACAAGGGGAAGAGGGAGATACTGAGAGAACCCCAGTAGGGACCAGCAGGCTTAATCTTTTCCATTTGAACTAACTGGACAATATTGGTGATGGAAGCATTCCCTCTGGTGCCCAATGGAGAATGGAGATTGCTGCAGACAGGCTATGGGCTATATCTTCAGTACTGCTGAGTAGCCATAACTGCAAAGGAAGTCAAAGGGAGCTGCGAGCACTCAGCACCTTTTACACATTGGGCCCTATGTGTAGCTTGCTCAATCTGGGGACAAAGCATCTTCTGTAATCCACAGCTTGCAGTTTTTATGACATTTAATGATGGAGAAGATGGCTCGCATCTGTGTTTCTTACTGGCAGCAGACTCTAATACTAAAACAAACACCAAAGCCCCTACTACTTTAGGAATGGTTTCCTAGACGTCTCAGTAGGCATTTATTTACAAGGTCAAACACAATATCAGCAGTGTCCCAGGAGTCTGGGATGAAATGTAAAGCTTTTAATGATCAGCATGGCTTTCTCCTGCCTTCTCTTTTCCTTGTGATTTTTCTGGTGTTGTGGGATAGGCTATCATTAAGCTTGCAGTTGATGTCACATTGGACTAGAACTGAAGCAAGTAGTGATTGTTCATAGAGTTGACTGACATTAAAACCACAGCTTTCAAACTTGGATGTGCAAAATTAAGCACCAAGCTAAAAATGACCTGATTTTCAGAGGTGCTGAGCAGTCACAGCTGCCACTGACTTCAGAACAAGTTCTGGATACTTAACACTGATGACAACCAGTCCACTTATTTAGATGCCTGGAGATGGACGTAGATGCCAACTGCAAACAGCCTGGTTGGGAAATGTCAGCCTGACCTCAATGGAAATTACATGAGTTCTATTGTGCAGAGTGGACTGCAAGTGCAAAGGGACAGATGATCTGTCCCTCTCAAGTGTGTAGCCTGGTGTTTTTTTATTAAATGGGATTTTGAAGCCTTTTTTTTTTTTTAGCAGGGAAAAATAATTTTAACCTCTACGTAGGGAACAAGCTGTGCCTCAAGGCTAAGGGTGATGGTCCTGATCCACAAAGGGACTTAAGCTTTGTGACACTGAGTGTCCCTCTCCTGGAGTCAGGCAGCTTAGGTGCCTAAGCCATTTCTTGTGAGAATGATTTAGGCAGCTGCTTAGTGGCACCCAAAATGGCCAGAAGAGGAGGTGGTGGTGCCGCCTACATTATTGCTTTATCCCAGTGGTAAGATCACTCAGCTGGGAGGTGAGAGACCCCTATTCAGATCCTTTCTCCTCCACAGGCAGAGTGGGGAATTGAACCTGGATCTCCCCCGTCCCAGGTGAGTGCGCTAACCACTTGGCTAAAAGCTATAAATTGGCCACTCCCTCTTTCTCTGGACAGATTTTGAATGGGACTTAATCTGTATGGGCTCTGAGCATGCCTACCGGATTGAGCCTCACAGGAGAGCTAGTGCTCCTCTACTGATCCTTCCCCACTTTATGGATCGCTCTGGGGCTCATGTGGGAGAGACGCATCTGGAGACCTAGTGTCAGTCAGCAGTGCACCTGCCCAAAGATGGACACATCAGTGCCAAGAACTTTTACCTTGAAAACTTAGGTGCCGAGTGACTGTAGATGCCTGCAGAGTTAGGCAGCAGCTGAGCAGGAGTTTTGTGGACCACAGTGGTGCCTAAAATTGGATCTTCAGTGCCTAAGTACCTTTGTGGATCCAGGCCTGTGCTCCCATTCCCAACATAGTTCTCACTGCTCTTGGTGCCTGGCAGTTAATTATAGGTATTGAAGACATTGTGGCACCTTAGGACACTGATTTTAACCTGGGCACTTGCAATCTTTTCTTGAATTAGCCATTCTAATTTCAAAATCTCCCCCCCTCCCCTTTTGGGATTTGGAAATCTTGGCATTCATGATTAGCTTCTGTTTCAGGTAGCTGTCTTTCATTAGCTTATGTACTAAACAAAACTTCAGACAATGGCTGTCCTCCATTTCCAGACAAGTCACAGGCTAGCTCCCAGGGTAGGAAGACCTTAATTAAATTGGAGAAGTCTGCTGGTTGAGTAATTTATTTTTCAGAGCTATGTTCAATAAAAAGAAGTCTGTTTAAAGCCCTGTTGCTGAGTTAACTTTTAATATGACTTTTGTTAAAATTGCATTGTTGAATTCTAGATCCAGGTCTCGCCTGCTGTACCAATTAATTGCTGACCTTTGTGATGCAGTGTTTGTGTTCTTGAAACGCAGCATGGGCATTCAGATTAAATGTGCCTGCTGGGAGCCTGCCCTCCAGGTTTTCTGTTATTTAATAATTCTTCTTGCTGTATTCCTGGTCATAGTCAAGTCTTTCCTATCTCCCAGTTGGAGTCACAGTGCATTTCCCTTGAATGGCTGGCTTGCTTTGTTCTTTTCCTTTCTCCTCCACCTTAGACATTGCTTATCTGCCTAACCAGAACACATAGAAGCGTCTCACAGAATCTTCCTATTTCTTAGCCCAGTTGGTGATTGCACACTCTGTATTGCTGTTGGTTGATAATCTCATTATCTATGCTGAGGCACTCTTGGATCTTTTTGCTAACACCCTGATCTAATCAGTCTTGAAATGATAATCGGGAAGATGCATGCTAAAATTTTCAGATTTCCTTGGGGTGTTCACTTACAGTCATTTCTCAACACCTCGTTCTTTCTCATACCAGACATGACCTTAGAGGGCTGTTCTCCCGTTTCCTCCACCCATTGCCATTCTGCCATCTTCTGGTAAAAATGTATCTTATGCTTGCATTAGTGCTGGCAGGCACATGAAGGGTTAATGTTGTAGGTCTCACTGTACCCAGAAGCAGCGCTAACTCTTCTGTGTCACTTCTGGGGTGTTATGAGTAAAACACCTCTGTGCCCTTGACTGCCTCACAAGAGTCCAGTGAGTTGCCTCTAGCCAAGCAAGACAGGTAGAGAAGTTCTTCTTTGAGTAGATGCAGCCAGGCGTTCATGTAGGGTGCACACGCCCAGCACACCTACGTTGGATAACTTTGCCTAACAGTACCCTTAGGGGCGGTGCTTGTGCCCTGTGGCCCTAGCCATGCACCAGCTGTATGAGGATGGTGCTGCCTCGAAACCTCTCAGTTCCTTCTCACCGCAGGCAGCTAGAGTCTGAGCTCGGCATCAGGTTTTCACCTCATATTTTCAGTCTCAGTTTTCTAAGAGTTTTTTTGTTTTCCTCTAGATAATAGTAGTACCTTAGGTCTAGTTGAGTGTCAGTTAAGGTAGTTGGCTGCCCTTTGTGATGCCCTCAGCAGAGTTCAAGCATTGTCTGTCGTGTGGGGGTGGGACATCCCCAACAGTGATCACAGAATATCAGGGTTGGAAGGGACCTCAGGAAGTCATCTAGGTGCTTGTTGTGAGGGACACATTGAGGAACGATACTCCCTCTCTAAGTCCATCAAGAGGAGGACTCAGGTGGCAAGAAACTTAGGATTGAAGCAGCACCTTCTGGAGCAGGTCTCGAGGCCCGCTTTGGCACTGAGGCCCTGGTCTGATCAGCGGTCACCTTTGGAACCAGCAAGTGATGCTGCTCCACATTTGGAGCCCTCTGTCTCCCCCAATAGGGACAAGAGTCATTTTCCCTCCTCTGGTGCAGTGAGGCAGTGGTCCCATAAGATTAATCGGGACAGATCCAGAACTCAGAGAGACTCTTCCTCATCTTTTAAGAAGAGTTCAGACCAGCACCATGCTCCCTCCAGCACATGGGATGGAGCAGGTCCATCTAACTGCAGCCCACTACTGCACAAAGATCAGCATCAGCCTGTACTGTCAACTCCGGTTCTGGCCATGGGTCGTCGGTTGAGTCAGTACTGATGACGTTAGTACCAGCACTGCCTGTCTCAATGCTAGTGGTGTATCAGATGGTGTCAGACCTGTCTGGCTTCTCAGTCCCTGATTCTCCACTAATTCAGGAGTTTTCCAGTGCCAAGGTTTCTGCTGCTTCATCCTCTATTGTGCCCTTGGCACCTTCTGACCATGTTGCAGAGCTGCTGGATTCATGGTCACTGCAGCTCGCACTCCCCATGTCTCAGGCTGTGGAACTGAGACCGATGCCGTGCCTGGCACCGAGGGACCCTCAACATTGATCCATCCCTCATCACCGTCATTGCCCTGCTAGCAGATCCCATCGTTGAGCTCAATACAGTCCTTGGCCTTGGTGCCAGCACCTCCTCCTGTACTAGGTTGAAGTGTGTCTTGCTTGGGACCACCTGTGCCAATTCCCTGTTCCTCTTCAGCACTGATGCCACTCCCATGTTGGGCTTCGGCTGAGTCTGATTGTTTGTTCGCCCCGTCGTCACCAGAGACTCTCTGGGACTCCTAGAGATCCAGGTCAGGGTCGTCTTCTCCTTTGTTGTCTCCTGATAGGCAGCAGAGACCATCCTCAAATCAATATTGCTTCCAAGGTCGGCATTGTTCCCGCAGAAAGGAGAAGGGCTCTTGGCCTGGTACCGACTGGCCACCAGTGTCATATCCATTTTTCTAGTGGCCTCCTTGGAATTCTTGAGCAAGATCACTCCAGAGCAAGATCATCGGTCCCATTGGTGGCTCCCATTCCTGAACCACCGCAGCTATAAGCAACCGCTGAGTCTGTTCCCTGTGGGCTTCCAGGGTTATCCTGACCAGATCTTGTGGTTCAAGAACAGGATCCATCACTGGCACAGCAAACTGCTTCTTTGTCCTCTCCAACCACTCTGGGCTGGGCTCCTCCTCTGCCTCAATGCCTGATCACTTTAAGGCATATCAGGACCACCTTAGGCATATGACCACTACCTTTAGGCATCCAGGCTGAATTTCTGCAAGAGAGTATGAATAAGATGCAGGGTATTCTCCAATCATTAGCTCCTGGGAGAGTAGCCCTCTCAATAAACCAGGCTGTCTTGGAGCCTTCAGAGCCCCTCTGGAATATTCCTGCTTCATTGCCTCCCAAGGCAATGCTTGCAGTGAAGCGGTATTTCATCCACACGCAGGGCTTTGAGGGCCTTTGCTCCCACTCGGGCCCTAACTCTCTGAGGTAACTGCAGTGAATGACAAGGCACAACGGGGAAGGTATAAATCTGTGTCTTAGGACAAAGAGTCCAAAAGGATGGACTTGATGGGGAGCAAGATTTATACCTCTTCTTCCAAGCATATGGGCATTGTGAACCAGCAGGCATTGCTCTGTAACTACAATTTTGTTAACTGGGCGGCATAAGTTTGTGGACCAATTGCCAGAAGCCCCCAGGGAAGAGTTTAAGGCGTTAGTTGCAGAAGGCTGTATGGTAGCCAAGACATTTTAGTCAGTGTTTTCATGTCCGTGTTTTCAAACTCCAGGGTAGAAAGGTTCTTAAAAGGAGTCACTGATAACTCGGATAACTTCAGATCTTCCACTCAGAATCCTGCACATCCATGCACCCCATTCTGTCCCCCTTTCTCCTAGAAATGCCCCCACTGACACCATGTGAGTCCCTGCACTGTTCCTGTCCTGTCTCCCCAGTTCCTCAACCTGCCGGTCCTATCCCAAGACCTGCCTCTCCGTGGGGAGGAGGTCTGAGTAGAGAGAACCAGGCTGTGCTGGACAGCCAGAGGGATGGGAGATGAGAAGACGTTGCAGGGGCAGTAAAGGGACTACCATGCTGCAGTGCATTCTTTGGCTGGGGTAATTATTGTTGACGAGCCAGAGGCACTGGAAGGTGAGAGCGGGGATGCTGAGAAAAGCCAAAGAAATTAAATGCCCCAAAATATCATTAAAGCAGAGTTAAGGTTGCCCAGTGCTGCCGTATGCCCTTCCAGAATGTGGTGAGTGGCTAAACATAGACCACTGAAAACCAGAAAATGAAGAGTCAAGGTACATGCTTCCCCCAGACAACCTTAACTCTGCCCCCTGGAGCTGGCAGTAGCCACTGGAATGGTTCAGTAGTGTTGATGCCATCATAAATAGTCCTGGAGAAGGACTGTGGGAAGGTGTCATTGTGTTTTGTCCCAGATTTGAATTGCATCACTTATCTGCATGCACTCCAGCTGTGTTCACTGTGGTAGCTGTGACTATGTTAAATGGCGGAGAGATTATTTGAAACAGTTTGGCAGAGCCATCACTGTGATATGAGGAGAGGTGCACATGTACCTTGAGGGATCCAGGCTGCCTGATTTCAGTGCAGTGTTCTGTAGGTTGTGTCAGTTGCAGTGCACAGGGGTCTTACTGGCATGGAGCTTGTCAGCAATCTGATGGCAGACGTGACAGTGGCCTGTAGGGTTTAAGTGAAGGCAATAACTCAGAAGGAATCTTCAGGGCAAGGGTGAAGGAGAGGTAACATTTAGGAACTCCGGGGTGGTTTGGGTGATGGCTGAATGTAGGCCAGGAGTAGGTAGCACCTAATCATTATGCCTGACCTAACCACAAGCTTTGCATGAGCAAAAAGAAGGTGTTAGACTGTGTCCCACAGGGAGCTGTCCCCAGAGTGTTCCATGCATCAGCAAGGGTAAAATATGGGTGTTACTAGCATGCTGGGGCATTGCTCAAAGAGGGCAAAACTAAGATTGCGCTATCGGGGTGATGTGTCCCTTACCTTCCTATTTCTTGGTTCTCAGAGGTTTATGTTTAGCCTCTCTCCACATTCTGGAATGGCACAAGGCACCACTGGCAACCTGAACTCAGCATTGACAAAGTTTTGGGCCATTTAGCAGATGCATTATCACTGTAGATGCATCACACAACTTGTGTATGTGGTGACATATGGTACCCTAAACCCTGATTCAGCAAGGTACTTAAACACATGAGTGTAACACTGACAGACCCCGGTCATCAGTGGGCAGGATCAAACCTGGGACCTCTGCAGCAAAATGTATGAGCTAAAAGTAACATGGTTCTTAGCTAAGGTTGTAGCAGACTCATTAATCTCTAAGTGGTCACGGTGCCACTAGAGGGGACAGAACACCACACCAAAGAGGTGTGTGGGTTACATAAGCAGTCCTATTGATATCACTCGTGCTATTCACTTGTGGTTACTCATGTGCTTAAAGTTCTTTGTTAATCAGGCCTTAATGAAGAATGTGAACGACACCCTTCAGTCTGCTGTGGTCTAATCCAGTGGTCTCCAAAGTGGGGTGCGCGCACGACAATCCATTGGGGGGCGCGGCAGGAGGAGCGCCACCGGAGCAAAAGGGCAGTGCAGCAGGAGGAGTGCTGCAAGGGGGTGGGGGGGGAAGGGGCGGCTGGAGGAGGGAGCACGCAGGGAAGCTGCTTTGCCTTCCCCCCTCCACCCCCGCCAGATAGGGCCACCCGGAACGCAGGGGCTTTAAGAGCTGCAGGGTCCTGTGCTAAGGGGTCCCCGGGGCCCTGGCCTGCAGCTCTAAAGCCCCTTTCGGAATGCGGCCCTGAGTCCTCTGGCCCATGGAGGAGCAGGGGCAGCCGCGCAGCCGGCAGCCGGAAAGAAGTGGTGCTTTCCCCGTCAAAGCCAGCTGGAAAGAAGTGACGCTTTGAAGGGGAAAGTGCCACGTCTCTCCAGCCGCTGGCCGTGCGGCTGCCCCTGCTCCTCCTGAGTCCTCCGGCCCGTGCTCGCAGGGCCGCATTCTGAAAGGGGCTTTAGAGCTGCAGGCCAGAGCCACCTACACCCACCCTCCACCAAACAGGAGCTGCCCCAGGTAAGTGCTCTGCACCTCCTGCCTGCCCCAGCCCCAAGCCTCCTTCCGCACCCCCACCCTGAGTGCCTTCCCAGACCTAACTCCCTCCCAGACCCCACACCACACCGTGAGCCCCCTCCCATACCCTAACTCCCTCCCAGACCCCGGACCCCATCCTGAGCCCCTTCCCACACCCTAACCCTAATCCAGACCTTCGAATCGCTGTATCACAAAGTGTTAAACCAAGATGTTCAGAAGTAATGAAGCATATTCAATCACATTGCTCTCACTAAAAATATTACTATTAATAATCATCTTTTTGTGAGAGCAAAAAGGTTTTTTGTACCGTTAATAAAATATTTTTTAAATATTTATTTCATCTTTATCTCATCCTTTTTTAATTTCTATTTTTTCTATGTTTTATAATGTACATAATATATTAGTATAGAAGTACATGTATATAATTTATACATAAATAAATATACATATATTGGGGGTGCATGCTCAAAAAATTTTTACTGATAGGGGTGCGCGATCAAAAAAGTTTGGAGACTACTGGTCTAATCAGGATTTTGTAAAGCTTGGCTATTGCAGTAATGGAGGCAAGAGAAGTGGATAGCCTGAGAAGATCAATAATATTTCTATGGGCATTGTAACGCCAAAGGCTGGAGTTTGCCCAACCAGTATAGGATTAAGAGTGCTGCATTCCAGCATTTCCAGTCCTGAGGAGATAAAACTGTTTGTTATGTATGGATAAGGCTGTCTCCATTTGTTTTGTTTTTTTTTTTCACCCAGGGCTTCACTGCAGGGGAAGAGTGAAGTTATTTTGGTGCATTTTCCTATTATGGTTTCCACTGAACAAACTGAACATTTCACAGTTAAACATTCATTGTTAAACTGTACATTTCAGCCGTGTTGTCACTAGGAAAAAAGGTATATTTTTAACATGTGCCAAAATCCTAGTGTAGACAACGCAAGGTGTCATTTTAACACATTAGCACCCAGGGGTCGGCAACCTTTCAAAGAAGAGCCATTTTTTTTGTTTTTGTCTTTGATCAAAATATTTTGAGAGCTGCATCACACACAAAGCTACCTCTAGAGCTAGAATTTATCAGCTAATAATACTTGAACATATTAAAGTTATTACTACTCACCAATACTTGTAATGTGACTTCTGCCATTTGAATTTGAATGTAAACAGGAGGGAGCTCCAGGTTGGGACAGGGGATTGGGGTGCAGGAGGGTATTATGACCTGGGGCAGGGGGTTGGGGTGCAGGAGGGGGTGTGAGGTGCAAGGTGCAGGCTCTGGCTGGGAGGCGCTTACCACAGGCAGCTCCTGGCCAGCTGTACAGTAGGACTCTGCCCCCACACCCACTCCCAAAAGTGGCTGGCTGCTGGCACATCTCTGCACGCCCCTGGCGGGGGGCGGGGGCACGGGTCTGCGTGCTGCTCCCACCCCCAGCACTGTCCTCACAGCTCCCATTGGCTGGTTCCCAGACAATGGGAGCTGTGGGGGCAGTTCTTGCGGGTGCGGGCAGCGCCCAGAGACCCGCTGCCCCCCTCCCCACAAGGGGCGCGCCGAGCCGTGCCAGCAGGCAGCCGCTTCCAGCAGTGGTGTGGGGTCAGAGCCCTGCTGCACCGTCGGCCGGGAGCCGCACCTCACACGTCCTCAAAAAATGACTGCCAGCAAGGGGGCTGCCAAAGAGCTGCATGCAGCTCCGGAGCCGCAGGTTGCCGACCCCCTGTGTTAGCCAGGCAAGGTAAACTCTATGAGAAGACTGAGGGTTCACTACAACCAGTTAAGACATTAAAACAACAACTTGCCTTGTCTATGCTAGGAATTTAACAACATTAGCTAACATGTTAAAACACACCCTTCACCTTAAGTAGAATGGCCTTTCATAGAATATTAGGGTTGGAAGGGACCTCAGGAGGTCATCTAGTCCAACCCCCTGCTCAAAGCAGGGCCAATCACCAAATTTTTACCCCCGTTCCCTAAATGGCCCCCTCAAGGATTGAACTCACAATCCTGGGTTTAAGAGGCCAATACTCAAACCACTGAGCTATCTCTCCCTCCCAAATCTAGGTTCCACTGAGATTTGAACTCAGATCACTGGATTCAGAGTCCAGCGTGCTAACCATTACACCATGGAACCACCTTCATGCTTTCAACTATTTGTGTTTCTTTTGAGTATAATCATAACTCTGAATTTCCTGGGTTTCTACTGCTTGCCTTCATTATTGCAAAACTTTTGCCCTTCAATTAGTTCTATGTGCTTTCAGCCTTAACTCCAGTTTAAGGCAGATTTTGTCTGGAAATGTTCTCCCAAGAGATGCTGTAACTGAGTATACAGCCGCTCCTTTTATATAACTGTTGTAAGACTTGTGTAGAGCTGGCAGGTTAATCCCTTGTTTGTCTTGTCATAGCCATTTAAACCGCATAAAGCTTCTATTCACACATGTATCCAGTATAGTGTTACTTATCTTGGGCAGGAGGTCATAGGCCATATCTGCAATCAGTGAAACCTCACACTTCAATTTTTCCAAATCTCAGAAGATTTAAACAACGAACAAAAAGATGCTGCTCAGTTTGCTGCTTGAAGCGATTCCATACCCCAGCAAGCTCAGAGTCATTTTGATTTACAATCTCCTCTTTGTGCTGGTGGAAATAGACTTCTACAACAGAACAACAGGAGGTGAAAATGGATCAACTGCTCAGCATGGGAATACAAAGACTGTTCTAGGAACAGCCTCTGCTTGAAGCTAATCCAAAATGCCAATAGCTGCAGCTTATGTGATTACATTGCGTTAAAATTGTGCTCCCTTTTCTGTTATAAAAATGGAATTCTTACAGTGGTTCTCAAACTTTTTTACTGGTGACCCTGTTCACATAGCAAGCCTCTGAGTTTGACCCCCACCATATAAATTAAAAACACTTTTTAATATTTTTAACACCGTTATAAATGCTGGAGGCAAAGTAGGATTTAGGGGTGGAGGCTGACAACTTGCAACCCGACATGTAATAACCTTGTGACCCCCTGAAGGGTCCGAACCCCCAGTTTGAGAACCCCAGAATTATTAGCAAAAGCTAAGGTCTAACTTTTGTTGTATTAAGTACTGTTACATAGGTCAAGAGGTACCCCAAGTGTTATGAACAGTCTTTCATTGGGTAAATTGCATGACAAACTGGTCTCTGAGGTCTTGGGAGTAAGTGACTATGTATATTCATTGAAGTTGGTAATTCAGAGAGAAAATGAGTGAATATTAATCACTAAGGCTGAAAAGTGTTTTGTGTTCTGGTCTGTAAATGTCCAGACTGAAATGGTCGCACCTAGCATGCGCTGTGGGAGTTGCAGTGCACACTGCCTCCGTCATGAAGCACACGTGCACCGCAGAGACATGCTGTATTTCCCAGGAATGCAGTGGGATAAGCTGCTGAAAGAGAGAGCTGATCATAAGTTGTGTTCACGGGTAGATTAGGGCATCGAATTGGGTATATATTTGGTTCTGCAATGGGGGGAGCATATCTGCAAAATCACCTCATTTTCCTCCTCAAAACTTGCCCCTCCTGTGACGGTGCTTACAAAAACCGTGACAGTGGTTAGGCCGCTGGAGTGCTGAGACCATTGCCTGTCACGGTGCATTGTCCTGTCGTTTTCTTGTGCTCCCTCTTCTGTCTGTCTCCACCTATCAGCTCTTATCTCAGACTTAGATTGTAAACTCTTTGGATGGGAGCTGTCTGTTTGTTAGGTGTTTGCACAGCTCCTAGCACAACAGGGTACTGATTCAGAACCAGGGATCCTAGATGCTATAATAATAATAAATTAATAATACAATGTAAGTTTTCAGTCACCTCCCAGTAGGATCCTGCTCAGAACAGCAACTAGACCTTATGATGTGGGCATTGGTTTTCAGTTGTGTATTCCATGTCCACAGGATGGTGAAAGGAGCCAGGGTTAGCAAGAGCACCCTGCTGGCTGTATCTTTCCTGAGTTTGACACCACTCACATGCCAGCAGCCCAGGGTGGCCAGGACTGCCCCAAGTCTGTGCCCCAGGCAGCTTGTAGTAAAGGATAAAGGATTGCCCAACAGCACTGTCCTGCTAGCACCAGGGGCTCTTGTTCTGAGCTTCTTGGGCTTCGCTCCCTTTGCAGATGGTGCCTCCTTGTGTTTCTCTGCTCTTGATCTCCCTTCTCAGGGAGTCAGGGCAGAGGAGGGAGGAGTGGGGAGAGCTGAGGAGGAGCCTTACCTGCCTGCTCTCTCTACGGCCATGGTGGTGGTAGCCCTTGGAGAATGGGAGTCCCAGGCGGGAAGGCAGCAATTTATTATTATTAGTGGGAGACACCCAGTGAGAGGGAGACCCAAAACCATGGGGAGTGATGCCTCAGGGAGAGCGTGTCAATGGGGTAACCTCTCCGAGAGGCCAAACGAGGTGCCCTTACAGAACACCATCAGGAGAACAGGCCCAATCCTCCTTTCCCCAAACACTCTGGGGAGGGCTGCTGGCCATTCTCCGACAGTCCCCAGGGAGAGGGCCACGAGCACACAGCAAGAGGCAGGGGAACCAGGGCCATTTGGCTGTGTGGCGAGAGTCCGGTGACCTGTTTAGTGAAGCATTTGAACTTTAGGGTGTTCACCTAAAGCTTGGGCTCCTCCAATCCTTGTGGGTAGGTGGGGCTGCTCATCTCTCGGCCTCAGTGGGGCAGTGACTTACCTGTTCCTCCTGCAAAGAGCTGCAAGGTTTCTCGCACCTTCCTCTGAAGCAGCTGGGGCTGGCCACTGCGGGAGACAGGCTATGCGACTGGATGAGCCACATGGCAATCCCTGCATTGCCCTTTCCCTGGCTGCGGCCCATCCACCATCAATTTACTGCACTCTCCTGCTTATATAACTCTTCTCCACATGCTTCACCTCTTCTCTTGCCTGCTGGGTTCATGCCCCTCCTGTGTGCTTCTCCCACTGTAGGTAGATGGCCTGAAGACCAAGCTGGCAGCCCAGGAAGTAGAGCTGAAGCAGAAGAATGAAGATGCTGACAAGCTGATTCAGGTGGTTGGTGTGGAGACGGAGAAGGTGAGCACGGAGAAAGCCATCGCTGATGAGGAGGAGCAGAAGGTGGCGCTGATAACTCAGGAGGTCAAGCAGAAGCAAAAGGACTGTGAGGAAGACCTGGCTAAAGCTGAACCAGCCCTTGCTGCTGCCCAGGCGGCTCTTAACACACTCAATAAGGTATGGGACAGTCATCAGGGCACTCACAGTATCTCCTGCTGCCTGGGCAAGCACAGTTACAGCTGGATTGTAGGAGACGTAGCCCCATAAGGGCCTTGCCTCTGAGGTCAGCCATCACAGCCCACCATGCAAGGGAATCACAAGCAGGTGTACACGTGCTGAAGCCCAAGTTCCTTTGCTTCTGTGCTATGTGCTCCTTGTTCTGGGGCTGTTTGGTTCCTGGTGTAACTAAGAGCCATCTGCAGGCTGCTCTCCGTTACACCTGCTTATGGGCCATGGGAAGCAGAGTATGGCTGGAGTTCTTGTGTTCTGACCACACACCCCTCTACATTTGGCCCACTCCCTTTTGCTCTCCCTGCCCCACCAGGGCTGGGAGCGGAGCCGGCGCACGGCCGCTCCACTAGGATCTGGTGGTACCAATTCAGATACTTCTTGGGCAGAGGGGAAATTCCAGTCTCCCCTCCCTGGTAGTGGTCCCCACTCATCCACCCCTCCTCCCATAGGGACCCCGGTCTCCATTGGCAGGGCAGTCTCTCCTTTCTCTTACCCATGCTGCAGGTGCTGCCAGGAATTGAGTTCTCAGAGGACTCCCTGTGCTCTGCCATACAGTAACAAATTCCCTGGGCACCAGGGCACAAAACCACTCACTGAAATTTGGCCTAGCTGCCCCATATCTGTACAGAGGGTTTGCTGAGTTAGATTTCAGTGGCAGTGCAGTCATGCAGCTGGACCGATGCACTGGACCACTCCCACAGCAGCCATACTCCTTTAAAGTACTCGGGCCATGGTGCTAAAGCCCCGGGGGGCAGCAAGGGGACAGGGACATTCACACACACGCCAGCGTCCCCAATTGGCACCAGTGCCAGGGTCCCCTGAGAAGGGAGGGGTACTCCTCAGGGGCTAATATTTCTCTCCTCTCCGTGGCCCATCAGCATAATGGAGCCGAATGCAACAAAGAACTGTCCCTGTGTTTGCAGATGTGGAGTGATGTACATAATGGAGGGAAATGGGGCTAGGTCTGCATCTGAATGGGCCAAGCATCAGGGCCTGGATTTGTCAGGGGTGAGGAGGGCCAGGCATGGTCTTCTTGCTGCAGAGCTTCCAAGGGCTAACTTGTACCTGAGTCTTCAGGAGTGCAGCCAGGAGGCAGTGGGCAGAAGCATGGTTGTCAGGAGCAGCGGGGTGCAGAAGAGTGCAGGTCCTGCTGGCCAGCTGATTGTACATCAGCAGTTCAGAGGGTTGCTAGCAAAGAAAGGTCTGGCCTGGCAATTGATCATGAGGGAGGGAGGGAGGCTATCCGTGTGGGAGGTACCACCTACTGTGTACCTGGAGACTAACAGCAGAAATCAGCCCCTAGTTACTGTCCTCTGCCACTGAGCATTTTATACCGTTATTGTTTATATTATCGTAGCACCTAGGAACACATAGCATTGTGTCTGCAGAACTCCTTCATGGGAGCTGCCATGCAAATCAGTAACCATAGCGGTCAGCAGGTGGGATGGCCTCCACTTTGGCTGACACACCAGAGATTGGGCCACCAACCTCCAGAGCTAAAAACATAAGTTGCTACAGCCTGCACCATGGCTCTCTAGCTAGGGCTGTAACAGATGCAGATCCTCCACGGATTGTGCACAGAGAGGGACCTGGAACACATCCTCACCTGTGGGACAGAGCACCCTTGGGCACACTGGTCTTGCTTTCTCCCAAGGCAAGCTTCTTTTGTCACCATTTCTGCCAATCCTTGTCTTGGTTTGCTCCATGACGACTCTCATGGATCAGGCTGCTGGCAAGAGATCAGGCCTGATCTTGTTGCAATAGCTGTAACATCTCATTTAATTGAAAAGATGTTATCAGCTCTAGCTGTTCGCTCCCAGGTTATTTCTATGCAAGTGCACAGTCAGCGCAGCAGGAGCTGTAAGACACCTGAAATACCGATTAGATGTGTTTTATAATCCATCTACTTTGTGTGATTTTTCTCCAGTTCACTTAAAACAGAACATTTTAGCTGGAGTTTCAAACTCTTCTTATCATGGTAAAATTTTGCACAAAATTCATAAAACAGTCTTGCCTGGGGGGTAACCGTGGCTGTCAGGAATGCTGCCCGTATTTCATTCAACACTGAGTTTTGAGAGCTTGATCTGTCTGCTGACATGAATAATCAACTCTCCTGATGTGTTCATAGCAGCCAGTAATATACATGTATTTATGTTCTACTGTTAAATGCAGCAGTAATGGATGAAGCCATAAGTAACACTGTCGAGTAGAAGGCAATAAGAAATATAGGTGGTCTGATAGTGAGAGGCTAATAGTAATTGTTTGGACACATTTCTTTTCCCTTTCTGGCCAGGTGCCCATGGCTCATTTTCAGTCAGCAAATATCTACAGGAGAACTATCCCCGTCTGCTCAATGCCTGTGTCTTGCTGTACACAGACAGTGCCGTGAAGCACAGGGGATGAGTTCAGAAAGGCCAAGCTACAGATGAAGCCTCCCCATTAACCCGCAGCAAAGGATGTGTGACATCACCCAGCCTGTAACTGGCATCTCTTTCTGGGAAGAGCTCCACAAAAGAGCCGATCCCCACAAACCAGCCCAATTATTCCAGAGGCACATTCCAGCCTCTTCTATTGCTCTGTGGGAGAAGTGGGCTCGAGTGGCCAACGAGTGGGATTCCCTGTTCACTGGATGATGGGCATCAGGTGCATTACAGCATCTTTCTGGAAAGAGGCACCCGCCCCATGCTGTATGGTGTCACATGTCCTTTACTGGGAACTGGTAGGGAGGCACCATCAGTACCTTTGCATAAGCCATGAGTCCCACTCTCCTGGCAGGACAGGGAGCTCAGTAAAGTATGTGGCAGCAAGAGAGGTGGGAAGTGGGAGAGTTAGAAACCTTAAGGGAAGGTCAGAATTGAGGATATTTGTGTTGCAACTGTCTCCATTGATTTTGGAGGCTTTCTTAGTGTGGACATGCTGTTAGAATGGAAGACCAACAAATTAAGAAATGTATTTAGCAAGGAACCCTCCTGCATGGCTGGCGATCATGTGGCTGCCAAAAGCATCAGCAATGTGATAAGATCACCAGTGATGGACAGAAATGGACTATCCAGTCTAACCCACCTTACAGCCCTAGCTAGAGACCAATGTGGGTGGTGATCAGTGGGCAAGGAGGCTGTCCCTTTGGGATTTGCCGTGATGACGATGATGACTTTCTAGGACCATGGGGAACTCACAGGCAAAAATGGGAAGACAATTAAGATGGTAACAGACTTGTTAACCTCTACAGTGCAACAACATTACAGCCCATATTATTCCCTAGTAACTCAGTGTTAATTAACTCAGCTGCAGGATGCACGTCCCAGGCGACGGGAATGTTCTGTGGCTGAACATGATTGCATGTGCTCTCACATCCTCGCATTTCTACTCCAGCTGTGGAATATTTTCACTTATTTAGAGTTAAAAAACCTGAATCCTGTGTGTTTGTGGTCTCGAAACTGATGTCTTTGTTCCTATCAAGCGAATAAACAAAAGCATTTGACTTCAGAAGGACTTTGCTAGAAAAGGGATCATTCAACTCTCATGAATGTGGAAGTGTTGTTAGGAGGATTTCATCCAGGGATCAAACTGACTGGGCAGGGGGTGGGGAATAAATTCCATTTTAAATATGATCTATGGGCTGGGGTATAAGTGTAGGTCTCTATAGACCCCTCAGTCCGCAGAGCATCTCTCATTGTTGCCAGAGGTTGTTTCTCACAAAATCACAGACAGCATATGGTCTTTATCTATTTATTTTAGGGTTTTTTTACTACTGCCTATGACCACTGTATCTGAATTGTGTCCAGGTAAACTAAATTGGCTATAGCAAAGTCCATAGCAGAATTATGCTATCATTAATTCATAAAGAGAGTTTTAACTAGATGATACCAACGTGAATATAATAATAATAATAATAATTAATAAATTAATTAATAATAAATAATGATTAATTGTATTTTATTGTATCATTCACTATTTGACAGGTACGTCCCAAACACATAATATTGTATATAACAATTATACATTTTACCCTTGAGTTTATAAATCATGCTCATCGACCTGAATATAGTCCATGAATGTCTTCCGTATACTATCAAATAAGATCTCTGTATGTCTGTGTATTCCCCTCTCACAGGGTGTCACTTAAGTCAAGCTAGATTTCCCTTCCTGTTCTGTTATTGAAGAATTATCATTCCAGAGCTTAAAATAATCCCCTTTGTTGCCATTGAACAAATTTCTAACCATGCTGTTTTCTTCAGGTGACCAACCAGCTCTGAGAGCATTTAGCGTACATGCTACCAAAAGGATTTAACTCTGTAATTTAAGTATTTGAAGCTTTTATTTTTGTCCCTGTTAAGTGGTGAGATGAATTTACAATAGACTCGTGCCCGGTCATATGTAGGCACTAAGCAAGGTGCTGTCCCTTGTCCCTGCTGCTTTTTTGCACTTTTGCCATTGGCAGTGTCTATTACAAACAGGATAGATTTGTAAGGTATCGAGTTGATGGGTGGTTCTGGGGGCAAAACCCACATTATTGTGGATGATTCAGGCAGTATCTTATTATTAGTGAATTATCAAGCTAAACTATTCCCACCTCTCCGAAGAATGTGGAGGTCTTTGCAGTAGTGTCTATTTATAACTAAATCACTCCAAGTCAGACATGTCATAAAGTCTGAAGCTCAGCAGTGGCCTGTCTCTATATGGGGGAGGTGCTCACTGAGCACCCCCAGAGGCACCATTGGGGCAGCCTCTGTCTGTGGAGCTCCTTGCTGGCAGAGAGTAGCTGGTACCAAGGCTTTCTGTGTTCAGAAGGAAATGGCACTCATGCCCTTCGCCAAGGGGCTACACCCAGGGCCGGCTTTATTAACTGCGGGGCCCGATTCGAATACCTGACGGTGGTCTGGGACTTTGGCAGTGGGGGGGTCCTTCCGGGTCTTCCGCAGCACCGAAGGACCCCCTGCTGCTGAAATGCTGCTGAAGACCCCGAGCAGACCCCTCCACTGCCGAAATGCTGCCGAAGACCCCGAGCAGACCCCTCCACTGCCGAAATGCTGCCGAAGACCCCGGAGCGGACCGCCGCTGGGTGAGTAAAAAAAAAATGTAAAAGGTGCCTAAGGCGTGGGGCCCTGGCACAGGGCTCTCTTAGGTGCAGGGCCCGATTCTGGGGAATTGGGCGAATTGGCCTAAAGCCGGCCCTGGCAACACCCCCACATACAGCAAACACCCAGCTGTCATCACATCCTACCATGGTCTTACGTGTTACCTCATAATGGCCGATTGCAGCAATGACAGGGGCTGCTGAAAGGACAGTGTTGGTCTTATTGCAGCCTATGCAGTAACTACCCCCAGCTTCTAGACTGCCGCAAGCGCCAATAAAATGGTGATTTCAGAACATGGGTGGCCAAAGTGCCATCCATGCACCAAATTTCACCTGGAGGCTTGTGTCGTGCAGTCCATAGCAGCAGCCACTGTGAGTCTATGAGCCACCTTTAGTTCTGGGAAAGGCCTGTAGGTCCCTCCATATAATCCCATCTTGATTTGAGCAGAGAACCACCTGGATCAAAATGGAGTGTACATGCTGGGAGCTGCAGTCTGTGCAGACAGTCTGCTCCAGTGTGTACAGATTTGTGGTGATCCTGGCTGGTAGCTAACACTTGGGCCCCTCCGGTGCATAGGAAAATGGTACATCTGGAAATTGGCATATTCAGGGGCTCAGTGTAAAGATAGGTACAGCTCTAGTTGGAGCAGCCTTGCTCCTTCACTGATTCATGGCTGTTGGGAGTGCAGAAAAACAACGGTATCTAGTTCACGTCAAACCCCCAGCATGGCTCTCTCCCGCTGCTGTGCCTGCCATGCTGCTGCAAATGACAGAATGCAGCTGTGGGTGCCAATTTAGGAGCTGGTTTGTTGAATCTGAGCGAAGAGCTTCTCAATGGGAAGCCCATCTCTCAGCCTCTTTGTATCTCCCACACGTGCCTCTGGCTCCAGTTCACATACAAAGTGAATTTTCTCCACGGATTTTAGATGTCTTTGCAGTTGGAGTGTATAAACCGAGCAAACGTACAAATAAGCTAGCAGAGCAGGCAACTCTGCTGTAGAGCACAGCTCATCCTGCCAGGGATTCCGTGTTTGGGGGGTGTCAGCACAAAGCCTGTGTTTTCTTTGCTAGCTATGACAGATCCTTGGCAGCATAGCTAATTACGCCTAACTCCAGGCCCTGCTGAGTACATGCCTCCCCCATGGTGTCTATACTATGACAAGCAGCAACTCTGTACAGAATGATCCCTTGGACACTAGCAGCACAGAGTGGTTGTGCAGTGATCGTTTCAGGCTCAAACTTTCAATGCCATCGAATGGACGTGGGCTCCCAGTTCCCATCAGAATTAGGCGACTTTGGAAATCTTATTGTCAGTTTTTCTCTGTATCTGAATGGGTTGGATCTTTCAGATACAAGGAGAACCAGCATCACACTCTCCCACAGTGCTCTCACAAAACCAGGACCTTTTCTGAGCTTCAAACGAGCTGAGTTGAGCATTTTTTTTAGTTATGGTGCACCTCCCCCCTTACAATTTACAGTATTCTAACTCAAAGCATTCAAAAATGGTGAGTCAGAAGCCTAACATTCATAATTATTCATAATAATTAGTTAATAATCAAGTAAAAATAATTTTGAAATAATATTTTTGGATTCTTACTCTTTGCCATCTGCTTTCTGAGCTTTTGGTCACACTTGCTTCACATTCCCAAGATTTCTTCTAT
This sequence comes from Mauremys reevesii, assembly GCF_016161935.1. Lineage (NCBI taxonomy): Eukaryota > Metazoa > Chordata > Testudines > Geoemydidae > Mauremys > Mauremys reevesii. The sequence goes on from NC_052637.1 coordinate 20,847,225, forward strand.
ACTCAAAATGGCTACAAGCTAACCTTTAAAAAAAAAAAAAAAAAAGGGGGAGCTTATGTCTGGCTGGGGGCCTCAGCCCATAGAGGAGAGTGGGGACAGGAGGTACCAGAAATACAACTTTGATGAGGTACCACAGTGCCACTTCCAAATCAAAAACATTTTGGTTTTCAACCTAGGGACTGCCATTTCCCTATTTTTTTTTTCTATTTCTGATGAGGAATTGATATTAGCAAGATAAACAGAATTCAACACAGTTGATATAACACTGAAATAAAATTAGTGAGTTTCACTTGGCTCGCAGCCCCATTGATCTGCATTCTGAATTAAAAGTTGTTTTTGAAGCCCATCTCTAGATGAAGATACTTGGCTAATTTCATGAAGCTTTTTGTTGTCATTTGCGTACTGGATGAATCTGCAATAATTGTGCATTTTTAATGGCCTGAGAATTGGTTGAAATGCTGAAGGGACACGACTGATGCACATACAACAAACCAGTGGAGGCTGTGGTGCCACTAGGGGGTTTCAGTGCTTTACACTGGATGAGTCATAATATTTAAAATTCAGAGTGCTGCTTCAGGCTTCAAAGCTACTCCCTCAGATTGATAACTCGGAAGCCTGACTCCATTAGTGGCTAAGTAAAAAGAAAACCCATTCATTTTCATCTAACAACCTTGTTTTCCCTTTTCAGAACAATCTGACAGAACTGAAGTCATTTGGATCTCCGCCTTCTGCTGTCAGCAATGTCACTGCTGCTGTGATGGTGCTCATGGCTCCAGGTGGAAAGGTTCCCAAGGACAGGAGCTGGAAAGCAGCTAAGGTTTCCATGGCCAGAGTAGATGGTTTCCTGGACTCCTTAATTCACTTTGATAAGGAGAATATCCACGAGAACTGTCTCAAAGCTATTCAGCCATACTTACAGGATCCAAAATTTAACCCCGAGTTTGTGACCTCCAAGTCCTATGCAGCTGCTGGTCTCTGTTCTTGGGTCATAAATATTGTGAGGTTCTACCAGGTGTACTGTGATGTGGAGCCCAAGCGGCAGGCTCTGAACAAAGCCAACGCAGAACTGGCTGCTGCTCAAGAGAAGCTGGCTAATATCAAAGCCAAAATTGCTGTAAGTTTAAGACACATGACTCATGCATGCACTTCACTGGGAGTTGCCACTGCTTAGTGGGAAACCCTCAGCATCTGGAAGGGCTTCTTTATGGTACCATGTATTTTTGAAAGAGTGGATTCTAGGGGTGGGCAGATTGTGGTTCTTTATCTGGTCTTGCTAGACTTTTGGAGACTTCCCTGCTTTCTAGAGAAGTGCACTTAGCTCTATTTCAGATTTGCTTCTTCCTTAATAGAAAGGCTCGGTATTTACCTCTCATTATTCCCACCTAAACTGTTAGAAATATCATCAAGCATGAATTTGGGATGCCCTTTTATCACACACCACACCACATATGTTCTGTATGTACCATATATGTTACAGAAAACAAAAACGAGATAAAGTTTTAGAGAGCTTTTTAAAAAAATGTACTAGGACTGTTTGTCTTCTCTTGTCTCCAACACACCTTCTGCACACTTGTTAAATTTTGCAGGAAGTCAACTCCATTTTAGTAAGACTCAAAAGAACTGTCAAAGCAGGGATTCTATCTGGCATATCTTATACTGCTCCTCCATTGAAACTTTTGTCACTCATTAAAAATCCAGGAAAATCCCTGAGCAAAAAACTCTGTTAAGAGAGATGGTTAAAAATATGTTTCAATAGAGAGCAGCTCCCACCCACTGCTTCCTCAGAATTATCCTTCCATTCCAAAAATTCCATACACTTTAAAATTCCTTATAATTGAAAAGTCTGGAAGTGGGCCTAGAAGGTAAAGTATATGGCCAGTTCCCTGGCTACTATAACCCTGCATCACTCATCACCCCATCCAGTCTACACCATACAACACAAGTCTGCAAATTTCAAAAGAACATGTTCCCGGGCAATTATGGAATCCTATTTCTTGTTCAAAAGATGCATCTTCAATATGCTATAATACTACACCATAATTCATTACAATAAAGCTGTGTGTGCTAGTTGCTACATCCAATAGTTAATTGAGATAAAAATACAAACTTGCAAGGTGTGCCAACCCACAGTCCCTTGTAATGGAGACACCTCATAACACCAAACAGAAAAATTATTCTAGTTTAATTAATACAAATATTTTTGTTTAATCAAAACATCACACTGTTAGAAAACATAATACTCTGACATTACTTAATGCATCTAGGGGATTCATACCTTTGAAATCCTTGCTACCCATTCAATTCAAAGTATATACAATCTAGAGCCATCTCCGATAATTCCACTGCCTGCAGATCAAAACAAGGAGCACCCTTAAGACTGAATAGGTGCTACTAAGTGATGAAGGATTATATGGCAGTGGAGAACTGTTTGAATCCCTTCACTGTTGTTTTAATTACACTTTTTCATGTTTGAGCTTTTTTAAAGACGTAAGATTTTTGCAGAGAAAGTGCAGCTGTGTTGGGGTATTAGTAATACTCCATTGAAACATGCTTTCAACCTTAACTTTTTGAATTACTTTTCATTTGCATATGTACAATGCTGTGCTATTAAATATGTAGTATAGTAAAATATACGTATACAGTCATGTTGTTATGTGAATGTTGATATTTTACTAGACTTTCAGCTGGCATAAATTGGTGTAGCTCCATAGATTTAAGTAGAATTATGCCTGCTGAGAATCTGGCCTCCAAACTGTAACACAGGACTAACATTTTCAAGTGTAGCTGCTAGTGGTATGGTGCTTAAATCCATATTTTGGTCATGAATTAAAGGGACTTGATTTTCAAAAATACAGAGTACATGTAGCTCCCATGTGCTGCAGTGCTCAGAATTTCTGAAAAAAATATATGATGCATATTCACACACACGTGTGTGTGTGTGTGTATATATAATCTGTCATTATAAAACATTTAATAGTGTAGCATATATGTGTGTGTATTTATACAGAGATATACACATATAAATATGAAAATCTATATGGGGTGTGGGTGTGTGTATATATATATATATATATATATATATATATGTGTGTGTGTATGTATATATATGTATATTTAAATATTCTAACAATATTTTAGTTATATGACTTAATGCCAAGCTGGTTTGAAAGAGTCTGTATTTTATATTGGGCACTGGCAACTGAGAGCATAGTTACAGAGGCCACTACAATAATCCCTATTCCATGTTCAAGTTTATTTCTAGTGCATTGTTCAAACAGTGTTAAAGTGATTTAAAGGGATTTAGCCTTAAGATGTTTGTGCGGGTGCAGATAAAATCAATTATTAACTCTGGTTCTCTTATCTCAGAAGTGAAATGTTCCAAGAACTTTGGGAACCGTTAGAGTTTCTCTTACAGCAAAGTGTGACCAAATCTGTTCATGCAATGAGTCCTCCTCAGCTAGCAGCATGGCTGCAATGTGGCCCTGCAGACTTTGGTTCCCTCTGTTCTTTTTCCAAAATGTTGGCTCTCCTTGGATGTGGCCCAAGTATAGAAACAGCCCAGCTGGACCTGTGTGTATTGGCCCCATTCTCCAGTACCGCGGGGAGGGTTGGCACCCCACTCTGGAATGGAAAGTCCTCAGGCACTCACAGGAAGGACCTCCCTCAGTAGGAGAAGGGCAATTGTAGCAGCTCCTTGGTCACTCTCACTCCTGGCTGCCGGATCACAGAATCATAGAAGATTAGGGTTGGAAGAGACCTCAGGAGGTCATCTAGTCCAGATGGTTTATACTCCCTTGTGTCCGACTGACATCCAGCATTTAGAATGGTCCCTTGGGGCTGTGAACAACAGGCCTTCAGGAGCAGGCCAGCACTAGGATGCACACCTAAGAAAAATTCAAAGGTTGCTAAAAGCCAATTTTGCACTTCTTCCTCCTGAGCTGCAATAATCATTGCTTGGCCAGAGCTCCGGCCACCATCTTTAGTCAGCCTATGATCCCCTCCCTTAGTCCAAAATCATGTCAGAGCAGTGTCCAAGATAAACAGCCTTTGCACTGTTTGTCCATAGTCCTTTGCATATTATGTGGCCTATCATGTAAACAGAGTTCCCTAGCATGCTGCTTCTCCCATGCCCTCTAACGCTGTTTTACAAAGGCCTGAGCCAATGCCCCTGGAAGTCAATGGAAGGACCCCAACTTGACTTCAGTGGACATTGGGTTGGATCTAGGTTTGCCAACTCTGACTGAAGCTATTCTGGGAGGGTTTTTTTTACAACATGACATAATGTCATTTTCTTAAAATATCCTATTAAAATCTCCCAGATTCTTTTCAGTAGTCACTGGGAGATTGATGCCGACTTATTAGAAAGATTAGAGAGGCAGAAAACAAACTCTTGTGCTGCTTGCAACAGCTCTCTGTAAAAGGAACTGTTGCACAAAATTAACAATGCAGCATTTCTTCAAAGACCGAACCTGCTAAGAACTGATAAAACTATGTGTAATGGCACCACCTGGTGACTCCTGCCAAACAATATTTGCTATAAGCAATTAAGGAAGCTAAAAAATTATCACCCCTTCCAATGTAGTGGTTGTATTTATTTTTATTTTCTGAAATGGTATGGAAATATTGGTTAAGTATACATGGCCACTACCATATGCATCCGATTTTTCAAGAAAAAAAATCTATCCTGAGTTTTGTCTGATTGGTAGGCGGAGGAGAGATAGCATAAAGAATTCAGGATTTGGCTCTGTATTTATATACATAAATACATATGCAATTATAAATAATACACACAAATATTTACATGTATATATATTTTGTGTGTATACATGCATAGGTAATTATTGTATTAGCTCCAAAGTGTTAATGTTTTATGCAAGTTTACTATAGCTCTGTGGTAGAGCCCTTAAAACTGATTCTTTTCTCTCGTTTCTTTTACGGGGGAGGGAGAGCTCAGTGGTTTGAGCATTGGCCTGTTAAACCCAGGGTTGTGAGCTCAATCCTTGAGGGGGCTATTTAGGCATCTGGGGCAAAAATCTGTCTGGGGATTGGTCCTGCTTGGAGCAGGGAGTTGGACTAGATGACCTCCTGAGGTCCCTTCCAACCCTGATATTCTATGATTCTATGATTTCGGGAGACTCCAGGCCAATTCTGGAGGGTTGGCAACCCTAATTAGAGCCTAAGAGAGGTCTCCTGCTGGTGCTGAGGGTCTCCTACAAGTGGTCAGCACGTTGCAGGCCGTGCTCACAGTCTTGCAGGCTGAGACCCAGACATGAGCAGGGCTGGCTCTACAGTTTTCGCCATCCCAAGCAGCGCACCGAATTGCCGCCACAGACGGCGGGGGCAGTCCGTGTGCCCTTAGGGCGGCAGGCGCGTTTCTGCGGCGGCGGCAATTCGGTGGCAGCTTCTATGTTTAGCTGAAGCCGCTGCGGACAGCTAAACATAGAAGCTGCTGCCGAACTGTCGCCACCACGGAAACGCGCCTGCCGCGCTAAGGGCACATGGACTGCCCCCGCCGTCTGCGGCGGCAATTCAGCGCGCTGCTCGGGGGCAAAACAACAGGGACTGCTGATTGCAGATTGCCGCCCCAAGCACCAGCTTGGAATGCTGGTGCCTGGAGCCGGCCCTGGACATAAGTGCTCTGTGCAGGAATCCTGCCTTCTCTCATCGCACTGGCCATTCAGAATAGCAGTGAGAGAGGCTAGCTAGGGGGTCGCCACTGCAGAGACACACGCAGTGACAGCAATTTTTGTAGGAGTCTTATATGATGAAAAGGGTTTTGCTGAAGATGTTCTGATTTTTTCATTAACAGCACCTTAATGAAAACCTAGCAAAACTCACAGCCAAATTTGAGAGGGCTACTTCAGACAAACTGAAATGTCAGCAGGAAGCTGAAGCTACGGCATGCACCATCTCGCTTGCAAATCGACTGGTGAGTATCAACAGCTTGAACTTTAATCATAGGAATTGAAGTTGTCAGGTGCTATGGAGATGTATACCATGAGAACACAGTGCATTGCACCTTCTGACATTTCAGAATGCATGATATTTCCTGCATTGCTGCAAACTTTAGTCATGAAAACAATTATACAATGCTTCCAGTGCTAATGATGTGGCCATTCCCATAACTCTCTGTATACATCTGAGTATGTTCGATGCACATTTACATTTCCAATATACTGAACATATACAATGATAGAGGCACAGCCTCTTATCTCTGTTACTTAATTTTCTGAGAAGTTAGTGATAGATCAGAACCGCAGGACTAAAGACAAGACGCTAATAAGACAAGAGCTGTATTTGTTTCTCCATGTAATGATGTACTGAAAAGCTCATGAACATTTTTATATTTTTTCCAGTTCTAAAATTAATAAAAATTATTAATAAAGAGTAATAAGAGGAAGAAAGTGGCAAAGCATAAAGGTGCTGTGTGGCCCCCTGCTACAGTCATGTCTGAGCACCTGCAGTCTGGGTTTCGTTTATCTTCACAGCACCCCTGGGAGGCAGGGCAGTGCTGTTATCCCCATTGCACAGATGGGGAACTGAGGGAAAGAAAGAGTAAGTGGCCTGCCCAGGATCACACAGGAAGTATATGGCAAAGCAGAAACTTGAACCCTGGCTTCCTAAATCACTGCCCTAAGCACAGGACCACCCGGAGCACTCACTCACAAGGACCATGTTTCGCAGAGGGGAGAGGGAACTAAACGGGTGGTAAAGGGATGGCACAAATCACTTCCCTTCTTCCCCCATTCTGGAGCAAGGGGGAACCAGCTACATGCTCTCTCTTATGCAGGTTGCAGTGCACAGTGACAATCTAGTCCTAACAGTGCAACAGCTGCTATTATTAAGCTCTATTTTTAGGCCCTATAACTTTGGGTTAGAAAGCTCGTTTGTGCTGAAAATTGCCAGATTGACTCTGAAGGCAAAGGGGAATGTGGGTTCAACGTGGAAGAAAAATCATTACATTGTTCTTGAGTTACAAATCGTTTAAAAATTATCCTGATTTGAAACGTTGGCTTTTGTCTCATGCCTCTTTGTTCACCCTTGCTGAAAAGCAGCTGGTCACTACTGCTTCATATAGTTAAATTTCCTTTTCAACTCAGGTATGTGTTATTTGAAGAAGATACATTGTAATTCAGCAAAGCTGTTAATGATTTTGGATGTGGTGATTTGGGGGCCTGTTCCTGTTCCCCTGGAGGTCAATATACATTTTGTTGCTATTGACTTCTGTGGAAGCAGGACTGGGCACTATGGACCTGATCCAAAGCCCTTGGAAGTCACTGGAAAGACGCCTGTGGACATCATTGGGACTGAGCTCTATAGGTGTGGCTGCTTGACATGCAGGTGTTTCTGTAGGGGAGATCTGAAACAGATTGTTCTGTAGTTCAAATGACTGGAGGCCGGAGCTGCTAAACTGTGAGGACCCCAGTCCTGGCTGTGCCTCAGAGGTGGTGTTCACTCCAGGCTTCATTTCGCAGCAGCAGAGAGGAGACGGTTTAGGGGGCTAGCCTGAGATGCAGAAGACTTGCACTCAGTTCTCTGCTCCACCATACACCTGCCTGTGCGAGCCATTTAAACCCAGGTTTGTAAAGGTCTTCAGGCACCTACAGATGTAGATAGGCACCAAGTAGGGTTTTCAAAAGCTGCTGGTTGCCTAAATCCCATGGAAATCAATTGGTTTCAGGTACCTAGGTGCTTTGGAAAATGCTTGCATCTTTAGGTGCCTGCATATCTCTGTGCCATATTTGTCCAATGGGAATAGCAGCATTTCCCCCTCTCCTGGGGGTGTTGTGAGGGTAACTGCATTGAAGACTGTGAGGTGCTTGGATACTGTGGCAAGGGCCAGGGGGCAGATGAGCACCTGAAACAGACAGTCCCATTCTCAGGCTGATGCTGATTCCTTTCTTTCTGAAGAAAGAGAACATCTCACACTTCCAGAGTTCTAGGGTTAAATCTCACTGGCAGCTAGAAGGTTTTCTGAACATTTTGTTTAAATCTAGTAAGTATGTTTTGAAATGAAAAGACTTTAACAGAGCTCCTCTGGGAGCTTTTGCAACGTGACTGTTTCTTTGTGTCCCTCTGTGAGGATTGGGAGGTCTAGTTGTACAAGCTGTGAATTCTGCATGCAGTTATGGGATCTCGATGTATCTTTACCAAGCGGCAAACTCCATTTGGAAGGTGCAGCCTTTTTCTTTTCTGTTGTTCTTTCACCTCCATGTTGGATTGAAATTCCAACAGGGGTAGTGGCAGAGGCCTCACAACAGAGCTGTTAAACCTTGCTGCTCCCCTATTCACAAAGGATGCACCTAGACAAAAGGAGAACTGGTTTGTCAAAGGAGGGATGGGATCAGCTTGGCAACAAAGTGAGCTGGCAGGGGACTGTGATCACCTGAGGAGGCTGAGTGGGATGTCCCCTGACAAAGGGGGCTGGAAGGTATAAAAGGGAGGAGCTGCTCTTCTGAATGCCCTTTTTCTGTAGCTCAAGAGGAAGGAGAAGCAGCCCAGCATGTAGGAGTCTGATGAGGGAACCCTGCCTAAAACACAGATGGTCCCCAAGGCCTCCCCAGGGAGCTGAGAGCTAGTGAGGGGCACTGCAGTTAGGATGTTTGCTGTTTTCTAAATGCTCTGTGCTCTTTGAGTGCGTCTTGTGCTTTGAAGAGCAAGAATCTGTTGGCTGTCTGTGCAAAGCCTGGATGTGTTAAGCATTTACACCTACGTGGGGCCCCTGGAAGAGGTAACCCTGAAGGCTCACATCTCAGGGTGGAGTTCTGTGAGGGGATATTGAAGCTGTGGGGGTGTCTCAAGAGCCAGCACTGAGTCCAGAGGTGAAGCGGCTGGACAGTGGGTTCCAGCTCTGAGGAGTGGTGCTTGCCAGAGAGTCTGTACCTCAAAGGTGCCTAGGGACCCCACGTAGGATAGTGGTTTGACTCTGTTCAGGCCCCAGGGGCGTAAAGCGGCTGGGTTCCCTCACAGCAGTCTAGTGAGCAGCCAAGAGCTCGACCAGAGCTGTGACACCCTCCATCTCCCCACTGAAGTCATGTTACACTGTAGCATTTGAAACGTGGGCAGATTGTGACGGGGGCTCATGCAAGATTCAGTTTTTGAAGGCAGGAGTGATACAATTATTCACCGCCCACATACAAAACTAACACGTTATTCCTTTCAAGTATAAAGAATTGCACAGCCCTTCAACCCAAGCTTCACTGGAATCCAAAACTACGTACAGTTCTTTCCTCAATAAACTCAAAATGTGAACACAAGAAAAAAACCTTCCAGAAAAGAAACCTAAAAATCCTGGCTCCATCTCTGCCTTTACTTACACGTGTTGTACATTGACTTCAGCTGAGTAATCCTGATTTCTACCAATGTGATTGAGAACAGAATCTGGCCTCCTACACGTGCAATCAATTGCATATACTGATCAGCTTGAAGTGCAAGTCTACAATCATACATAACTGTAATCGGGAATAATGTTATACACCTTTCCTGTTAAACTGCGCAGAATTAGTCTCAAGAACCAACAATTATAAATGCTTTAACAAAATTATCTCTCTTGTTGAATATGTTAACTGGTAATATTTTCAGTTTAGCAAAATGACTTGAAAGGAAACATTTTGCTTCTGAAATCAAGGAAACACAAATAATACATTTTTAAAAAGCAATTAAGAAATAATCCTATCCTTGGGTCAGAGGTAAGGTGGTTGTTATGAAGTGTGCATCTCCTCAATACTTGATAGTAATGTGTTTGTTGCATAGGGTTTTTTTAAGTGATATGAAAGATAATAACATTGCTCTCTCTCATCAACTGTAATTGTAAATGAAGGTTTTGGGTTGGGATTTTACTAAGCTTAAAATAGTTAATCATTAGATTCATACAGCTCTGTGAAAACTTCATGTCTGTGAATGAGTTACTTTGGCTGTTGTGTTGTAAAGAGGGCATAGAAATAGTGCCTTCCTTGTCAAACTGGGAGCAGAGAAGAGGTGCGTCAGCAGTACTGGGAAGGGGCAATTCTAGTCTCACTATTTTTATTAGGAAATATTGGAGACAAAGGAATATTTCCAAAAAGACATGAGATCTCCTGCCATAGGGACATCCTACATTCCAGCGCCGCATGGAGACTTTGGCATCTTTAATTTCTCCTTCAGCTGACAGGATTGGCTCTGGAATCTCAGCTCCAAGGATCTGTGGTCGGGCCCGGGACACTTGGCATTATCTCAGATTCTGTATGGGCAGCAATCCTTTATGGTCCAGGTGCTCCCGCTCCTGCTGATCGTCGCTCCGCGGGTGGGACTGAGTAGTAGCACTGGTAACAATTCATTTAAAACATCAGAGAACCATAACTATCCATACTAGGAAAATTCGCTTTCAGAGTTCATGCATGCCAAGTAAGTGAAATAATTAAAACAAACAGTGAACAGAAGGTACTAGACACTTTCCCCATCATCCTTCTTTGGCGTTATTTAAACTAGCATAAATGTTGTACAGTTCCATCTTTTCACCAGTGGGTGTCACTAGTAATTTCTAAATCCATTTCAGTATTTTATTTATAAAGAGAAAAAAAGTTTATAGATGGTTAGGTTTCAAGGCGCTTGTCGAAGTCAATCATAGTGAAGCCAATTAAAACGTGTAAGAAGAGAACAGGAACAGTGAATTAGCATGTAGAATAGTCTTGTAATTAAGAGAGAGCTGGTAGAGTGCAGGGCTTTGTTTAGTGGCCATATGCAGGACATTTTTTGACTTCAGGCATTATATTTCTAACCAGGATTTTTTATCCTGCCAGTCATCATTGAGATTTACATGGCATTAGGACTAATACAATTGAGATGAAAATGGTCCCTGCCCCAGTACAGCATGTTGTTGTGTTGAGGAACACAGGTTGTCCTAGCCTCCCATGTTTGCCAAGAGAAATACAGCCCCACTTGGAAACTAGCTTTGCCTTGTCTGTAAAATAACAACACACAATGAAAGTGAGAAGGGGATGTAAATCTGGACTCTCAGCCTAGAAACCCAGAGGACTTAACTTTCCTGGGCATAAGGCTCTTCTGTCCTTTCCAGAATCCCTAAGAATTCCTCTGGACCATGTCTGTCCATCCTTCTGGCTGAAAGAGCTGAGCTCCAGCCCCGCCAGAGCCTGTCAAAGCCATGTCCTCAGGAAGGGCTGGAAATAGGAAATTTAACCCCCCTGTGAAGCCACTAGATTGTGGCCTCCCATCCCTTTAAAAGAAAGTTAGCTCCCACTACTCTCTTCCCTGTGACCTGCATGCCCTTTTGGCTGCACCAAGACACTGCCTCCTTGGCTTGATAAAGATTGCCCTCCTATGACTTCCTTTATGCACTGATACAAGCAAGTTACGTGTTACTCTCCAGACATGGCTAGTTACCACCCTTCTCCTTGTACCTGCTAGTTTGAACAAAACATCCTTAGCCATTATCCTGCCATGCCATCCTTGACTTAGAAGGGGTCAGTGTGTCCCGGTACCATCTCTTAAGAATGTGTTTACATAGTTACTTGAGAACTCTGGGTGTTCTTGCACATCCTCTCTGGTCAGGAATGTGCTTAGTTGGTTAGCCAATACCTAATGTGTTGTTGTTATGCCAAGGCCAGGCCTGCTTTGGTTCACGCCATTAGTTATGCCTCGGGCTCCAGCAAGGCCTACATCCTAGGGAGTGAGAGGAGGAGAGAGAAACTGACTGAGGAGCTGTCTCAATTGTCAGACACCTGCCAGCCGGAGCTGTACATAAATGTGAGGCCCCAGGAATCCAGCACCCCCTCCCAAGCAGCCAGGAAGGTGGAGTGTGCTGGGTGACGTCCCTGGACTCTACTGAGAAGGACAGCATCTTCCATGTTGGTGTCTGGCCAGGGGACAGAGTCTTCCATCTCTTGGCGCTGGGCACATTTTCCAGCCCTGACAGTCACATATTTGGCTAAGAGATCAGAGTATTTAGAGAAGCATGTACTGCCCCTGTGCTTTGATAGGGAGAAAGAGGATTATCCATTAATATTGTTCTTTAGATTACCTCAGGGGATATATACAGACACATCACCTGCCCCACAGAATGTGCATCCTGGAATGGATGGGAGGATGTGGCAAGGAACAAAACTGTTCCTTTTGCTGTACACAGTGTGCTGCTGCAATGTCTCTTGGTGCAGTAAGGAAAGATTTGAAAACAGATACCTCGGTAATCCTCAGAAGTCACATAACATCAGATATGGGGCTAAGAACGCCCCCAACCACTCCTGAGAGCCCTTCCCACTCTTCACACCTCTCTGGAAAAGCCAGAACAGACAGAGAGGCCTTGTAGCTTGCCCAGAAGGGCAGCAAGGTCAGGCAGCTTCAGACCAATGTGAGACGCAGTTCCAGTGGAGATCCCCTTGCAACCAGATTGCAGAGGTATGGGTGGCACCAGGAGGAGGTGATCTGTCACACAGAGTCATATGTTTCATGACTTGTTACCATGCTCAGAACTCAGACCTTAAAGGGCTCTTGGTCACAAGGAAGACCCACAATGGGAAATCCATTGGAAAGCAGCACTCTGGGGCTCACCATTCAGCTCCATGCATGAAATCCCTCTGAGCAACTGCAGGCTGCAGCAGCTGTCTTCACATCAAGCCATTCAAACTACCCCTGCAGTTTTCAGTCTTTGAGGAGCTGCAGGAGGATGAGAACAAGGGAGCTGAGTGATCCAAGGGCACTGGGAGCCACCAGCGTAGATAAAGAAGCCCGTGATCTTGGTTGGCCTCTTGTAGTGGAGATGCCGTAGCCTTGGCCAGCTGTGATTCAGATATGAAACAATGACTGACTTGCTGCTGCCTCCTGGTGCCAGAAGGGTGTGACCCAAGGGCAAAGGACAACCACCAGGATTCTCCACTTGCCGTCGAGCATGTGGGAACCACTGGCAGGAGCAAAAGGAGATGGACAGAATCCAGGATAATTTGGGACCTGAGGAAGGGCTGACAGCAGGGTCAGTGCAAATGACAATAGGGAAAGGCCTTCCCATGATGATTTAAGTTGGAAGGGTGTCCAAACTATGGCCCGCGGGCCAACTGCGGCCCGCGGGTCAGTTTTTATTGGCCCGCAGCAAATTCGTTTGAGCTCCCGCCGGCATGCCTGCGGGAGCTCAACCGGAGCCCGGGACGAGTGGACCTGCCGCAGGCATGACTGCGAGGCGCTCGTCCGCGGCTGGGCTGGACCTCCCGCAGGCATGACTGCGGCAGGTCAAGCGGAGCCGCGGGACCACGGCACCCGCCGCAGTCACTCGTCCCGGGCTCCGGTCGACCTGCCGCAGGCATGCCTGCGGGAGCTCAACCGGAGCCGCGGGAAGACGGGACCCGCCGCAGTCATGCCTGCGGCAGGTCCGCTCGCCCCGGGCTCCGGTACACCTCTTGTGTGTGGCCCGGGCCTTTGCTTATTTTTCTGTATTTGGCCCTCACCAAATAAACTTTGGACACCCCTGGTTTAGATCCTTAAAGCTCAGTTAGAGTCCTATTAGCCTTGGCTATATTACAGAATGGAGCTGGTGCAGACCGTGGCTCTTAACAACAGTTGCAGCTGAAGTGGTGCTGAGCACAGTTTATCTGAGGGTGCCGACAAGGACAGACAGTGCTGGTGCCAGTTCTACCAGTGCTATCAGCAGCTGCTGGCTGGAAGAGTTCAGTTTTACAGTGCAGACAAGGTCCTAAACTCACACCCACTTCTCAGCAGGTAATTCAAACTTCCTTCCCCATCACCTCCGAGCAGGGGTGCTGGAAAAAATTGTATAGTGGGGGTGCTAAGAGCCGTTGAACCAAACTGTAAACTCTGTATATACTGGAAACCATTTCAAGTGCCCCCCACCCCCACCCCTCATTCCAACACCTAGGCCTCTGAATGTGGCACAGTGAATCTAACCCAGTAATGCAAACATCTAGGTCTTGGTCTTGCCCCCAGTTACTCACATGTGGCTTCAGTGGGACTTCCACCCATGTGATTGAGAGCAGAACTAAGCCCACAGCAGATAGCAGAACCCTGCTAGGGTGACCAGCCAGCAAGTGTGAAAAATCAGGACAGGGTGTGGGGGGTAAGAGGAGCCCATATTTAAAAAAAAAAAGCCCCAAATGTTGGGACTGTCCTTAATTGGGATATCTGGTCACCCTAAGTCCTGCACAAACGGTTTTGAGGACTTATAAAGAATACATCCTGCTGTTCTGGATTGAAAGACAAACCTGTGGATGAACAGAATGCTGTTACTTTTAGTATATCCGAATTTTAGTAAAGAAACTCACAGAATTAATTCAAATTGGCTTGGATGGAAGTACTGTTCCATGGATCTCCAATTGGCTGAAGGACCAAGAACTGTAGTGTGCTTAGTTGGAAAGATGTCTGCCAGGGGCATGATAAGGATCCATGTTAGGTCTGGCTTTATTTAAAACCTTATTAGTGACCTGAAGACTGAGAAAGCAGCATATGAATGACATTTTCATGAGCTCCTTAGTTGGAGAGACTTTGCAAATACCAAGTAAGGGAGAAAAATCACACAAAGGGCCTTGGAGGCTTTTGAAAAATGGACAGATAACAGATTCAGTCTAGAAAAGTGAAAGGGAATATATGTAGGGGAAAATCATCCCAAATAGAGGCAGGCCATTCAGTGAGCAAAAGCAACACAAAGCACCACTGCTGAGGATGACCTGGGATTTAGATATAGGGTTTCAGAGCACCATTGCAGCAGGGAAAGGGAATGTGATTTGGGGCTGCAACCTCCGGTATTGCCAACTCTAGGCATTCAGAAATCACAAGCTTGGCTTAAAATCATGGGATTTTTTACAAGTAATATATTTGGGCTCTTTTTCTGTACCTTTTGCTTCTTGAATCTGGGGGGCACATTCAGTTCAGGTTTTCAAGCTTTTCTCCATGACCGGGAGGTTGAAAACCTTTAACAAAAAAATAAAAAAATGTTAATTTCTCGGAAGCCGAGAGTCTCTTGTAATCATACAAGGAGCTGAAGCTTTAAGAAAAGCACCAAATTTCATGAGTCTTGTAATAAAGCCACAGGAGTTGGCAACACTGCTGACTGATGGAGACATCCTGCTCATGCTAGTCCCTTTCTGCGCGACTGGTAAGATCACAGCTCGAGTGCATTTACATTCCTCAGCAATCTAACACCAGCAACATGTGCAGAGATTTGCTTTAGTGGACTAGTGATGGGTTTAAAGTTAAGTGTTTGCAGGACTGAGGCCTTGGCAAAGAGCAAGATGAAGACCAAGTGGTTTATGAAGATTAGAAATTAGATGCAATTAAAATAATCCTGAGTATATCTTGGCCAAATGAGGCATGAATTGGGGTAATTATAACTGTCTGAAATAACTGAAGGATCTAAATCTCAAAGAGGGAGAGGAATTACTGAGTGTGGTCCAAAGGGGTGTAACTAGGAGTGAATGGATGAAACTGTGGAAATTAACATTTTTGACAGTGTACTCAGTAAAACTTCTTTAGAGAGAGAGGAATATTCTTGCCAACAAAGTGGCGGATCCTTTTCTTGGGTCATGTACAGCTAGACTGGCAAATGGTCTAGGGATGTACTGTAGGGGGTGGTCTTTCAGTGGATGGGGAGGAATGGGCAAAATGCCTAACAAATCTTTCCATCTTTGTTTTTAAAAACATATCAAATATTATTTGAAGTCAAAGAGTGACAAGACTTGTTAAAGTGCTTGTGCATAGAAAAAATGCTCAAGGAGTCCATCTAATGGTTAATTTTATGTTGGAATTTTAGGTTGGGGGACTTGCCTCTGAAAACGTGAGATGGGCAGAGGCTGTAAAAGACTTCAAAGAGCAGGAGAGCACGTTGTGTGGAGATGTCTTACTAATCACAGCCTTCGTCTCCTACCTGGGTTACTTTACGAAGAAATACAGACAAGACCTGATGGATGGAGTCTGGAGGCCATACTTGCGCCAACTAAAAGTAAGCACTGACTACTTAGGATAACCATTGTCCCTGTCTCTTACAGGAGCATAATGTCTGACACCCAAGGAATCGCTGACGAACAGTGGCTTCCATTGAGAGTTTGCCACAGGCCTGAGTAAGAGGAAACACATAGTTGTACTGCTCTACATGCACACAAGTAACCAGATGGTGATTCTGGAGCTCACCGTCCGGTCCCTGGTCCCACCTTGCTCTGGGCAGGGGCAGTAATCTGTCCTCTTTCTCAATGGGGTTGCTACCCCTCCTCCCTCCTAGCAATTTAGTTATAAAAGTGACTGGTTTTCAGAGGTGCAGCGCATCTGCAGCATGCACTGAGCCACTGGGAGCTGAGGCTGCTCTGGAGGTGGCCTCAGTATTAGCCCTATAGAATTTTGGCCATGAGTAAGAGAGATGCTCCCAAAGGGAAAAGAGACTGGAGGGAAGAACATAGCAAGAGACTGGGCCCCATGAGGGTGGGGCAGATCCAGAGGTCTAGCCCTATTCTAGGCTGGCAGGTAGGCATGAGAGCTCCATATTCTTGTGCAGGGAGTTGATGCTGGCTTCATGAATACTTTGCTGCATGTTTCTATGTGTATCTCACGGGAAATACGGACGAGCCCTTTGCTTTGTCTGGATTTGGGGCTGCCCTGATGTGTCAGAAGTCCTGCCTTCACTTCATGGTTCAGGTGGACTGGCTTGCCAGCGTGTGTTGCCCACGTCACCCCATCAGTGACCTGATGCAGGCAGGAGCAAGTCAGACATAATTGGTGGCTTTGTCACAAAGTGTTTTCAGTGAAGCCACTCGTGCAGTGCTGAATCGGAACCAGAGTGTTCAGCAACTTGCAGGGTTGAGCCTTTGTGCAGCAGTAACTTAGTGAACATTACAAGCAGAAGTGAAATGCTTAGAGGCTTTTTAATATAGGAAAAACTGAGTGGTGTGATCCCCATACTTGGAAGTTTGAGAAAGCAACAGGTGCCAAGTGATGATGGCAAAAAATCATGATATGTCCCTTCTTCTTCAAGAGATGATCCCTCTTCCACATGCACATCATGGCCTGGGGATGGAAAATCTGAAAGTAGTGTCTGTTGGTCTGTGCATGCTCGCCTGACTCTCCTCGTGCCTCTGACAGGGGGGATAGAGGGCAGGGTGGGGGACCAACCATCTCTCCAGTTCCTTCTCACCACCATGTGATCCGGGACGGAACTAGCTTCAGCTTCATCCTACGAGATAAGATTTACATTTAGCTTTGTAAATGTTTTAACAGCTTGTACATTTTTTTAATTTAGTGTTTTATAGATCTCTTAGTGTTTAGATTTAATCTCTTTGGGGGGGACACCTCCCTTCCCCACATACCCGTTTGGGTACTGGACTATGCCCAGGACTCTGGGTTTTAAACTCTGAGTTTCCTGCCAGTGATCCTTCTCGGTCAGCGATAACCACCAGTACTGCCTGGACTCCCTTGGGCAAGCCCACATCACAGCGAGGTGCAGTATCTACCGATCATTCTCCAGCCATACCCTGGAAGGGTGGGAACTTGGTCATAAGACCAGCCACACTGGGTCAGACCAAAGGTCCATCAAGCCCAGTATCCTGTCCTGTGATGGTGGCCAATGGCAGGTGCCCCAAAGGGAATGAACAGACAGGATACCATCAAGTGATCCATGCCCTGTCACTCAATCCCAGCTTCTGGCAAATAGAGGCTAGGGACACCATTTCTGCCCATCCTGGCTAATAGCCATTGATGGACCTATCCTCCATGAATCTATCTAGCTCCCTTTTGAACCCCATTATAGTATTGGTCTTCACAACACCCTCTGGCAAGGAGTTCCAGAGGTTGACAGTGTGTCGTGTGAAAAAATATTTTTGTGTTTGTTTTAAACCTGCTACCTATTCATTTCATTTGGTGGCCCCTTGTTCTTGTATTATGAGAAGGAGTAAATAACACTTCCTTATTTACTTTCTCTATATCACTCATGATTTTATAGACCTCTATCAGATCTCCCCTTAGTTGCCTCTTTTCCAAGCTGAAAAGTTCCAGTCTTATTAATCTCTCTTCATACAGAAGCCGTTCTATACCCCTAATCATTTTTGTTGCCCTTTTCTGAACCTTTTCCAATTCCAAGATATCTTTTTTAAGATGGGGCGACCACATCTGCATGCAGTATTCAAGGTGTGGGCGTACCATGGATTTATATAGAGGCAATATGATATTTTCTGTCTTCTTATATATCCCTTTCTTGATGATTCCCAACATTATGTTCGCCTTTTTGACTGCCGCTGCACATTGAGTGGATGATTTCAGAGAACTATCCACAATGACTCCAAGATCTCTTTCTTGAGTGGTAACAGCTAATTTAGACCCCATCATTGTATATGTATAGTTAGAATTATGTTTTCCAATTTGCATTACTTTGCATTTATCAACATTAAATTTAATTTGCCATTTTGTTGACCAGTCACCCAGTTTTGTGAGATCCTTTTGTAGCTCTTCACAGTCTGCCTCAGACTTAACTATCTTGAGTAGTTTTGTATCATCTGCAAATTTTGCCACCTCACTGTTTACCCCTTATTCCAGATCGTTTGTGAGTATGTTAAATAGAACTGGGCCCACTACAGATCTCTGGGGGACACCACTATTTACTTCTCTCCATTCTGAAAACTGACTATTTATTCCTAACCTTTGTTTCCTATCTTTTAACCAGTTACCAGTCCATGAGAGAACCTTCCCTCTTATCCCATGACTGCTTATTTTGCTTAAGAACATTTGATGAGGGACCTTGTCAAAGGCTTTCTGAAAATCTAAATACACTATATCCACTGGAGACACCTTGTGGAGAAGGCTATGAGGCCTCAAACAGATCCAGGCTATGGAGTACCCTCTGTATATTGAACTGATTCATCAAGGATGCTCCTTCTGGAGCGAAGTCTGACTCTGGTGTGGCAGGGTCTATCCCCACAGAACCCCTGGCGGGGTCTTGTCAGGAATCCAGGAAGCACTCTCATAAGTATGAGACTGTCTTCCTCTAAATCCACTTCCAAAAGTTGGATTTAGTGCTGAACAAGCCCATCAGCTTGGCCCAGGAGGAGTTAGTATGTCCCAAGTCTAGATAAATTCATGGAGGATAGGTCCATAAATGGCTATTAGCCAGGATGGGCAAGGATGGTGTCCCTAGCCTCTGTTTGCCAGAAGCTGGGAGTGGGCAGCAGGGGATGGATCACTTGATGATTACCTGTTCTGTTCATTCCCTCTTGGGCACCTGGGATTGGCCACTGTTGGAAGACAGGATATTGGGCTAGATGGACCTTTGGTCTGACCCAGTATGGTTCTTATGTTCTTGCATCCCAAAGGCATGAAATGAAAGCCCATAAGCACTGGGATACATTGGTATGCTATTACAATCCATTGAGACTGTCATCCTCATCATCTCCAAAACAGCACTGATGAAGACTGATCATCATCAGCTTTGTCTATCCACGTGATCATCTTCCTCAGCAGTTACACAATCTCCTCTGGCTCCAGGAGCTCAGACAAGTAGACTCCCTCTCAGATCATAGAGATCTGAATCCATTACTGTGCCACAAGACATTTTCACTCTCCCAGATCTGGAATCCCCTCCTCCATCGAGTCCTTCTGCCTCCAAAGAGGAAATAACATCACTGAAGGAGTTTGTCACCCGTCCCATATACAGAATACAACTCTGATCCAGAAGCAGCGATAATATTGCCACTGGAACTGGAATAGGCCTTCTCTTCATCGGGAGATTCCAAGCCACCCAATGAACCCTTTTCCCCCATTCTACGTATCCTCCGCTACCCAAAGGACCTGCACCAATTTGGGACCAATCTTTGCCTCATCTTACTAGGAGATGGAGTACCTCATGCCATGGGGGCCTCCGTACTCCCTATTGACCCCTACTACTGGCCATATTTGGGGCGTTGGGACCAGTACCATCCTGCAGAATTGGGCCAATTTGCCAGGGAGTCACTCCTTGCCGCCCCTCTGAGAGGACACTCAGATCTGCCCCTGGATCCTACAGAGGAAGAGGAGCATTATGCACCAGATCCAGCTATTAGCCAGGATGGGCAAGGATGGTGTCCCTAGCCTCTGTTTGCCAGAAGCTGGGAGTGGGCATCAGGGGATGTATCACTTGATGATTATCAGTTCTGTTCATTCCCTCTGGGGCACCTGGGATTGGCCACTGTCGGAAGACAGGATACTGGCATAGATGGATCTTTGGTCTGACTCAGTATGGCCGTTCTTATGTAATGGCTAAATACGACTTCCTAAACTATGCCAGGTTTTCAGAATTTACTGACAGCCTTCCTCACCTGGACAGAGCTCTTTTCCAAGCTCTGATAGATTAAGGCAAACTGGTAGCCAATTCTATTTGCCAATCCACAGTAAATGCAATTGATACCTCCTGTAGATCTATTGCTACTGCCATTGTTATGTTCAGGGAGTCATAGCTCCATGCATCAGAGTTCCCTAGGGAGGTCCATTATATCATCAAGGATCTCCCCTTTAGTGAACCACAGCTCTTCAACCAAAAAGCAGACAAGTCCCTCCATACCCTGAAGGACTCTAGGGCTACCATCTGCTCCCCAGGGAGATATATGCCTCCCCCAAAGAGGAAGATTTTCCACCAGAGGCCCTCTGAACCACCACACAAGAGGCAGAAGGTTCACAAGAGCTGCTTCCTCACACCCTCGACAATAGGCTCTGTCTCAATCTCTGCTCCTGACTTGACATTATTTTTTATGGGAGCTTGAGAGCTGAGAACCACTAAGCTCAACACCTCCCAACCCCCACACACAATTGGGGGTCATATAGCACACTTTTTCAACATCTGGAGTGCAATAGCAACAGACAGACAGATGCTGAACTTCATCCACTCTGGCTATATGATAGAATTTGCATGCCCACCTCCTCCAAAACCCCGCTCCGGGGATTGCT
Source organism: Mauremys reevesii (assembly GCF_016161935.1). Lineage (NCBI taxonomy): Eukaryota > Metazoa > Chordata > Testudines > Geoemydidae > Mauremys > Mauremys reevesii. The sequence goes on from NC_052637.1 coordinate 20,868,114, forward strand.
CTCACAAGAGTATTCTCAAACAAGACGTGGGCTCCCTATTAGAATGAGGAGCACTAGAACATGGGAGTGGGTTTTACTTGACTTTCTTCCTGGTACTCAAAAAGAAGCATGGATAGAGACCTCTGCCTGCACCATCTCAACTACTTCATTCAGAAACTCAAGTGTTGCATGGTCACGTTGCCATCTATAATTCCATCTTTAGAAAAGGGCATGTGGTTTACAGCCCTAGATCTGAAGGACACCTACTTTATGTAGACATTCATCCCGCTCACAGATGATTCCTCAGATTCATAGTGGGCTCCGGCCATTTTCAATACAGAGTTCTCCCTTTCAGCATAGCAACCACCCCTGGAATCTTTACCAAGCTATTCTTGGTAGTAGTAGCTCACGTCAGATGTTGCAGTCTCTTTGTCTTCCCCTACCTCGACGACTGGCTCCTTGTCACCAAGTCCTGCCAGGAAGCCTATGTTTCAACTTCTGTAATGCTGCACCTCTTCTCCTCACTAGGAGTCAGCATAAACAACAAAAAATCTACTCTTACAATCTCTGGACTTAATTGGGGACACCTTCAATTCTATCACCACAAGAGCAAACTTGCCCAAGGACAGGTTCCAGACTATGAGTAATAATATAACTCAGATCACAGACAACCGCTGAGTACCAGTCAAGACATGTCAGTCTCACATAGGTCATATGGCCTCATGCACTTACATCACCCTGTTTCTACAGCTCCACCTTTGACTGCAGCCATGTTTGAAGGCAATGGTATACTTTCCAAACTGCCATCCCATGATCACAATGGTAACAGTTCCAGCCAAGGCAGTGTCTTCCCTCCTATGGTGCACAAATCCTCATCAGGCATGCATGGGCGTATTCTTTCTCCTTTCCTCATCAGACAGGACCATATTACCATTCCCAGGGTGACCCTCTACTTCTTCCTTGGTTGAACTAGTTCAAACTATGCCTTCTGTTCTCTACTTCTCCTGCCATGAGTTATGCGCAAAATCCAGCAAGACAGGCACAGGTCATCCTGATGGCCCCCTACTGGCCCAGACATTTTTGATTTCCCAACCTCCTGTGCATGTCATCTTGACTACCAATCATCCTCCCAATGTTGCCTGAGCTCCTGACCCTGTGGAATGACAAGATCAAGCCCCTTGATCTGTATCAACTACACTGCAGGGCTTGGTATTTGGATGGGCATCATCCTTAGAACATTCATGCTCCACAGCCATGTGACATCCTTTCTAATAGTAGAAAGATGTTACTTAAATAGAGGCACTTTCTTCTTGGGCACATCAAAGGAACATTCTCCCAGAAACCGCAGATACTCCTCTCATCTAGGAAAAAAGCAGAATGTACCATCCATCGTCTCAGGGCTACTTGGTCTTCACACATCCAACTACGAGATACTGGAAAGGCCTAATCACAACCTTCCTGCCTATTCAGAAGTGTGCTCTCCAGGGGAACCTGAACTTTGTTCTCAACACTCACAAGACCGACCTTTGAACCTTTAGCTTCTTGTTCCATGTTTCTCCTTTTCATGAAGGTGGCTTTCCTCATAGCCATCACCTCAGCTGGAAGGGCTGGCAAGCTTGGAGCAATGATGATGAATCCTCCTTATAGTATATTCCGGAAGGATTTGGTTTCTTTGCATCTACACTCCAAATTCACCCCAAAGTAGTTTCAGAATTTGACCTTAACCAATCGATTCACTTACCTGTGTTCTTTCCAAAACTGCACACTTTCATGGAGGAACAAAGACTCCATTCCCTCAATGTTCAGCAGGCCTTGGCCTTTTCCCTGCAAAGAGCAAAGCCAATTAGGAAGTCCCGGAGACTATTCATCTCTATGGCAGAAAGAATCAGGGGGTGCACCATCTCCACCCAGAGAATCTACTAATGAATCTCTGGCTGCATTCTGTTCTGCTACCAGCTATTGAACCTTCCCCCCAGCCAGGGCCACACAGGGTGGGGGAGGCAAGTAGGGGACCTTTTTAATTTTTACTCACCCGGCGGCGGTCTGGGTCTTCAGCGGCACTTTGGCATCAGGTCCTTCAGTGCTGCCGAAGACGCGGAGCGAGTGAAGGACCCACCGCCGCCGAAGACTCGGAGCGCCACCCGGTGAGTACAAGCCCCGCAGCTGGTGGTGCCTTTTTATGCCCACTCCCCCGCTTTTCCCCAGGCCCTCTGAATCCTCTGGGCAGCCCTTGTCCCAGCCACCAGGGGGTTAAGAACTCATTCGACAAGATAACAAGCAATAACTTTGGCATCACTTCAGGAAGTAAGTATCCTTGGTATCTGTAAAGTGGCCACATGGGGCTTGGTTCATACATTAGCAAGACATTATGCCCTGGTGCAGGACTCCTCTGATGATGCCTCTTTTGGGACAGTGGTCCTCTGCTAAGCTCTACCATCTGCATCCTCGCACCCTCCTCCTGCTTAAGTACTGCTTGTCAGACACCCACAGTGGAATACAATAGGGACCGTCACTTGAAGAAAAAGAGGAAGTTACTAACCTGTAAGTGGAGGTTCTTTGAAATGTGTGGTCCATATCTGTATTCCACTATCCACCTTCCTTCCCCTCCGCTTCAGATCTTTTCTGGTTCACGGTAGAGAAGGAACTGGAGAGTCCATCCTGCCCTTTATCCTCTTAGGCCTGGTCTACACTAAGGGCGGGGGTCGAACTAGGGTACGCAAGTTCAGCTACGGGAATAGCATAGCTGAACTCGAAGTACCCTAGTTCGAACTACTTACCCGTCCAGACGCCGCGGGATCGAAGTCCGCGGCTCCAAGGTCGACTCCGCCACCGCCGTTTGCAGTGGTGGAGTTCCGGAGTCGACCGGAGCGCGCGGGGAGTTCAAACTATCGTGTCTAGATTAGACGCGATAGTTCGAACTCTGAGAAGTCGAACTCACCGCGTCGACCTGCGCGGTAAATGTAGACCTACCCTTAGTCAGAGGCACAACGTAAGCCAGGGTGCATGCGCGTACCAATGGATGCTACTTTCAAATTCTCCGGCTCTGGGTGCATGGTGCACATATGTAAACGCACAGTGGAATACAGAAAGGGACCACTCATCTTGAAAAATCTCCAGTTACAGGTAAGTAACTCCCTCTTTCTGTAACACTGAACAAGGAACTCTGTTAGAATAAGAAAGCCAGTATTATCCCTAAAGCCATCCTGTCTCTCTGCTTTACTGCAGAACTTCTCCTAGAATTTCCCTCCTGCTGCCTGACTTCCTGCTAGAGATGTAAAGAGACAAACCATAGAGCTTCACTAAAAGTGATGGCACCTCCATTTCCCATAGCTGGTAATGCTTGCTTATCAGTTGTCACGTCCAGGTTTCCTAGGTAAACAAAGGGGCTTCCCTGTCGCAGAAGCGTTTCTAGAACTGCTAATGTCATTTTGCAACACAACAGCAGGCCTATGAGGATGTTAATTATACTCTTCAAAACTGTTGTTTCAAGGAGTTTGTACATGGAAATTTGTGATCTGAACCTGCTCTGCTTAGCTGTGATGACTTGGTGTGCTTAGCGTGCTGCAGGCATTATTCTTTGTTTTTTTCTATATAACAGGGATGAGTGAGGCTTTTAATGCTAGAACAAAACCATCCTGTAAAACTGTAGGCCACCAACAAATAATGCTTAAGCTAAATTGCTAGATTTGGCTCTGCTTGCCCATTCTTGGAATATGTAGCAGCTTCTTCCACAAGTTTTTAACAATGTGCCGGGGGACATACCTCCTTTGCTTTCAGGTTCCAGTCCCTGTAACTCCATCGTTAGACCCCCTGACAATGCTGACGGATGATGCTGATATAGCAGCCTGGCAGAACGAAGGCCTTCCAGCTGATCGGATGTCCACGGAAAATGCCACAATCCTCACAAACTGTGAACGCTGGCCCCTTATGGTTGATCCCCAACTCCAGGGTATCAAATGGATCAAAACCAAGTATGGCGAAGATCTCAGAGTGATCAGAATCGGGCAGAAGGGGTAAATGCAAGCCACCGTACAGAATCATGTATTTTAATTGCTAGCTACAGTGTCAAACTTGAGGTACTGTGTGTGTTTATCTTCAGTGTAAGGACTACTGGAGCAAACTAGAGTGGCTGGGAAAGCTCCCAAACTTGTTTGTGTACTAACCTGTTTTTTTCATTACCAAGATGATTTCTGTTTAAACATAAGTGGGGTTGTTCAATGTTTGGCCTAGCTGCAATAGAAACTGCCTTAAAACGGAAAAGGAGAAGAAAAAAGATGTATGTGGGCCCACTTGGATACCAGTTTTCTGCACTTGGGATGGTAACTCTCCACCCTGTGGCCTTAGTGAATTACAGGCTCCCGTTGTGTTAGCATGTGCCTTATATTCTGCCCCAGCTGACTCCATTCCACAGTGGGGCAAAGGCAGAACAGATCTCACTTCTACAGGTCCTAGAAAGGAGGACAGCCAAAGCAAATAGAATAGAGTTGCCATATTCATCAGGGGGTTAAGGAAACTGCCAGTCCCACTCCCTCTGCCATTTAACGGGGCCTTGCAAAGAATTCAGGGTTAAAGACAAAGGAGGAGTAGGGACAAGGTGTATATGGAAAGAACTCCCATCTACTGTTTCTGCTGCTCATTGGCTGGGCAAGGGGCTTGTCAAATGGGCCAGACTGACCACTCAGTGCTGAAACATTGGTTTCAAAGGGGATCAAGGTGATTGGCTGGTTGGAATTCCAGTCCTGGAAACAGGTCAATCAGATGGGGGTTTGAAAGGGTTGTAAGAGCCCCTGGAGGGTGCTCCTGGCTGCTCATCATGAGTTTTAATTGTTTAAAGCAGTAAAATGTGAAGTGATGAAAGTGAAGGTGGCATCTCGACATCTAGGTGGGAACAGAAAAAATCCCATAAGGTCCACTCTGTCTGCCATCACTGCCTGCCCTGTGGTGCAGTCCCTCCTTTCCCCATCTCCAGCTGCATGCCAGGGTGTCAGTTATGCACAGAAGGACACTTTATTTGGAGGTGCAATGAGAAGAATCAAATACCTCCATTCACCCCCACCTTTGGCTGGCTGGCACAGGATGCTGGGGAAGCATAAGGTAACATCATGCCATTCCAAAACAGAATGATCCTGTGCAGGTGTCTAAGAGGGCATTAAGAAGGGCTGGTTGAGAGGGAGGCTATGTATACACCGTACTGTACAGAGGACTTGTATCACTATATTCCCATTGGCCTGGTGTTAATTCTTGGAGGTAGTGATTACCAGCAAATCCCAGACCTCCCGAGTTCAGCTTCATAATACATACTCTTCTCTGTGTGTAGCCAGTGAGGCCTTTGTTCTCATCTTAAGGGAGCTATTTCTGAGTAGGAATGGTTTGTTTCTCTTAGCTGTCAGTAAGGGCCCTATGTGCAGGCAGCGTCAGTGGGGAGTGGTAGTGAACCAGCTAGTTAGCACTACACATAGTCAGCTGAAATCCAAGTCATACTGAGGACATGCTGGGAAAATCTGCACTACCAGAGAAGGTGCTTGCTTTGGCAAACCATTTTTCCTTTATTATTGTGTGTTCCCATAGGGAATTCTTAGATCTGACCCACCCTCTGGGTCTGTCTACACTGCAGTCATGGGGTAGGATTGCAGCTCATGTAGATATACCTGAGCTACCTGTAATCTGGCTAGTTTGGGTACTGGGGGCTGTGAAACCCTGGGTAACTCAAGTGGCTAGCCCACAATGAAGCCTTTGCTGCTGTGGCTTCACTGCTCCGGTATCTGAGCTAGCTAGATTCGAGCTAGTGTGGGTATGTCCACACAACTGCAGCCATGACTGGTGTTTGCAGTGTAGACATACTCTCTGCCTAACCATCTAAGGCTGTGTGGATACACAGACACCTTGGTCAGCAAGCTCTCTATGAAATGTAGTAGAAACCCCATTGGTTTTTCTACAGGAGGCCAATTGACTCCCCCACTCCTGCCCCTCATCATTTTTGTGCTGTTTTCATTATTCAGTGGTGTTCCACAGCTTTCTCTGGCATCCTTCTGGGCTCATGGTCCTTGCTGCTGTGAGTAGAGTCTGTGCTGAATGCTGATATTGTACCAATACCATCTGTGCTAGGTATTTGGACACCATGGAACAAGCCCTTGCTGCAGGTGAAGTTGTTTTGATTGAAAACTTGGAGGAATCTGTGGATCCAGTTTTGGGAGCATTACTTGGCCGAGAAACAATCAAGAAAGGAAGGTGAGAGTCTGGGAGATTGAATGAAATATGTGTCTGTGGCCATCTCACTGTCTAGCCTTTTCCCAGTGTCAGCAGGAGAAGAGATGGGCTCTTTATGCTAATATCTTGCCTTTGCCCAACCTTGGTGTGTGTGTGTATGTTTCTCACTTCACTCGTGTTCTGCCTTTGGGACTAGGGGTGAGATTTTAAATCATGGCAAACATACATAGTCACTTGGAGTTGAAATAAACCTTTAGCTCTCTTAATTAGTCAGTACCCTTAATCTCTTGGCTCCCTGTATAGAAACAAATATCTCTCTCCCCTTATGTGGCAAAGACACCTCTGGACATTCCTAATGTCTATAGGTTGGGTAATTTTCCTTCAAGTTATTATCACACAGATTGTGAAGAAAAGATGCCCTCATGTTGTCCATCCTTGATATTGGCTATTTGGGAATAAAGTTGCAGCTTTAAGTATCAGGAATACAGGGAGCAGTACATACTGGGAGATGGCTCTTGGGGTAATGACCAGGTGCCTTTCAGCATGAAAATATTCATACAAAGAGGCAGGAGAGCCGTGTTTCCTTTTTTGCTTCTTTTTGAGTGGGATTAAAATGACTGTGTTCTTAGACCCGTGTTCAAATAATAGCAACAAATAGAAGTGTGTGTGCAGAGCTATGTGGTGAACTTAACTTTGGGATTCTTTGGATGCTATCTCACTAGCTTTCACACAATGGAGTCATATTTCTTTCAATACATCTGTGTCATTCAGACTTTTAACGCTCTTTACATCTAGCTTAACAGGATCACAGCATTTGTGTGACCTCAGCTGCTTCTGCAACAGCTGTAGATGCAATCTCACTTGTGGCTTTGAATGGTAAACAACAAAGAGCCTGTTAAGCTTTGGATTGCACATTCCTTAAGATCCTCAGAGATTATTCCTTTACTGTTGAACACACTTAAAATATAATTGAATGATGTAAACTTCTGGGAAAACTAGGCTCTCCTTATTGTGAAAGTAAAGCATCAAAACCAAGATGGCTGTTTCAGTACCAAAAGTGACAGCTAGAGCAGAATGTTTTGAAAAAGGAGACAAGATTGTAATGGATGTGACACGAAACTAGAATCTCTTCTGACAATGGCAAAACTAAAACACTCCCTTGTCAGTGGTGTATAGCTCAGTTCTAGAAAGTCACTGTGAGGTAATAACAGTTACTATGTGAAAAAGGGGATGTTGGCCATCCAAATGTCTAGCTTGCTCCTTGGTCTTTGGGAGGTTCTCTTGGGCATCCTGGGGAAAGGGACTTACTTTCATATTCAGAAACTCCACACCAAGGCAACAATCCTGCAAGCTGATCCACATGGACAGATGTCCTATTGATGTCAAGAGAAAGGATAGTTTTGTGGTCAAGGTTTTGGATGGGGACTTCTGCATATCCGGGGTCAGTTCTGGGCTATGTTACAGGCTCTTTCTGTGACTGTAAATAAGTCATGTGATTTCTCTCTCTCTCCAATACCTATTGGTATTGAAGATGATAATACTCCCTTTCTCCCACTCCATCTATTTAGACTGTAAGGTCTTTGATGCAAGAACTATCTCTCACTATCTATGCATATGTATGTATGTGTATATGTATCTATGTATATGAAAGTATGTAACCTATTGCTCAAATCAGCTTCTGTACCAGACGTAGTTAAAACACCACAACCCTCCTACTGAGGACACCGTCATACCAGTATAAAGGGGCTTATACCAGTATATCTGTCCCCATAAGGCAGGGAAATAAACTATATTGGTATAAGGCACTTTTATCCCAGTATAACTGCATCCAAACTAGAGCATGTACTAGTATATCAGTAAAAAAAATCATATCCCGAACTGAAATAGTGATACCAGTACAAAGTTCTGTGTAGAGCACGCCTAAGATAAATGTACATTCTTCTCAGGACATAACATCACTATACCCCACATTCATCTGGGAATTCGGCTCTGATTCCTGCTGGTGCATTCATGCCTAGGTTTGCTGTGCTCTGATATTCCTTCTGCACCGTCCCTCTCCGGTCGTTATAAACCATAATCTATTTGTCAAATTGTGCAATATATAAAACAAATTGGAATTTTGTCTGTTATCTTACTTCTCACAGGCGACAGTGCAGCACAGTCTGTCTCCAGCCTTGGCTTCGTTTTTAAATCTCAGTGAGATCTACGGACCCAGCCTAGTCTGAAGAAAATAGGCTCCATAGTCATCAAGTTGAATTTTTTTTAATTTTTATTTTTTTAAAGACAGACTATTGGGCTGCTTCAAAACTAGGAATGGCTTACATTTGAGATCGAGCACCTCAAATGGAGACGGCCTGAAAGTCTAGACTATCTCAAGCGTGGGGGTGTCTCAAATGCCATCTAGCCATAATTGTTCTTAACTTGAAATTGATATCTGTGTATAGTGAGCATATATAATGTCACGTTGTGAAATGCTATTAGACATGAATGACATTGGTAAGTGAGCTAAAAGAGCTTTGGAAGCCACATGAACATTTGCATCTATTTCAGGTATATTAAAATTGGAGATAAAGAATGTGAATATAACCCCAGTTTCCGTCTCATCCTCCACACAAAGCTAGCAAACCCCCATTACCAACCTGAGATGCAGGCACAGTGCACCCTGATCAACTTCACTGTAACTCGAGATGGCTTGGAAGACCAGCTGCTAGCAGCTGTAGTGAGCATGGAGCGGCCTGACCTGGAAGAACTAAAGGTAAGGTGCTGGTAGCAAGCACTGTAATTAAGGCACTATTGATAAACATTCAAAACTTCTGAGTCAGGACCCCAAATCATAAGATTGGCGTTAAAATAATGAGATATTAATAAAATAATAAATATTGGTTCTTTTTCTTTGCCTTCTGGGTTCGGAGCCACATCTCCAGTTGCTCGGGCTTTGATTAAAATATCAAAGATTGTGCAGTTTGCAATAAAATCACGAGAGCTGGAATGCTGCTAAGGATGGAATTCAGTTATAACTCTTGCTCCCACTTGCTCCTAACTTGCTCAGAAGTTCTCCTTTGGAGCTCAGACTTCACAGGCTTCAGCTTAAAGGTAATTTGTGAAAAAGGCTTCAGGAGATTCCACTTAGTCATTTTTCATTGATATGAGGTTGAATAAAACAACATACACATCACAGAATATTATTGCCACACCTTTTCTCTCATTTTTTTAAAAGCCAAGCTCTCTTTGGGACAGCTTTGTACTTTCTCCCTTTTCAGCCTAACAGGCCTCAGGAAATCCTGATGGCAAATTTTTGCAGGGGCGGCTTAACAGAAGTTAGTGTGGCTGCTGGGATAGCACCCAGGCCAAAGATTTGGTGGGTTCTAGGCCTGGTCTACACTAGGCGTTTAAATCGGTTTTAGGAGCGTAAAACCGATTTAACGCCGAAACCGTCCACACTAGCAGGCACCTTATATCGATTTTAATGGCTCTTTAAACCGGTTTCTGTACTCCTCCCTAACGAGAGGAGTAACGCTAGTATCGGTATTAACATATCGGATTAGGGTTAGTGTGGACGCTGATCGACGGTATTGGCCTCCGGGAGCTATCCCACAGTGCACCAGTGACCGCTCTGGACCGCAATCTGAACTCGGATGCAGTGGTCAGGTAAACAGGAAAAGCCCCGCGAACTTTTGAATATTTCCTGTTTGCCCAGCGTGGAGCTCCGATCAGCACGGGTGGCGATGCAGTCCGAAATCAAAATAAAAAAAAGAGCTCCCGCATGGACCATGCGGATGTGATCGCTGTAAGGGCAGGCAAATCCGTTCTATCCGTTCTATCAGCGCTCCGTTAGAATCCTTTTTTAAAAATCTCCAGACAGACGCCATAGCAGGGACTCAGCGCACTGCAGCGTGACAAGCGTAACGGAAAGCCAAAGAATCAAATGGATGTGCATGGACTGGAGGACTGAAGCTATCCCACAGTTCCTGCAGCCTCCTAAAATTATTTGCATTCTTGGCTGAGCTCCAAATGCTTCTAGGGTCAAACACAGTGCCCGCGGGTCAGGGCATAGCTTGGCAATCTACTCACCCACCCCCCACCCACCCCAGAAGCGAAAGGTAAAACAATCCTCTGACTCTTTTACATGTCACCCTATCTTTACTGAATGCTGCAGATAGACGCGATAGTGCAGCACTCAACACCAACATCCTTGCTCCCCCCCCCCGTCATGGGCGGCTGATGGTACAAAAAGATGGAAATCCATCCTCATCATCAGCATAAGCTGATCGTGCAAAATGATGGAAATCTATCCTCATCATCAGCCTCAGCTGATGGTACAAAAGGACTGGTAACCATCCTCGTCATCAGCCTATTGGCCCTAATTTTTTCTGGTGGATGGATGGTGCAATATGGCTGGTAACCATCCTCATCATAGCAACAGGGGGCTGAGCTCCATCAGCCCCCACCCTTCATGTGTAAAGAAAAGATTCAGTTGCCCCTGGACTAGCAGTGGGATGCTGGGCTTCTCTCCTACACACTGCTTAATGTCCTGTCTGGACTATCATAGCAGCTGGAGGCTGCCTTCCACTCATTTCTCACTAACAAGTCAGTGTGTCTTATTCCTGCATTCTTTATTAATTCATCACACAAGTGGGGGGACAATGCTACGGTAGCCAAGAAAGGCTGGGGGAAGAACGGAATCAACAGGTGGGGTTGTTACAGGAGCACCCCCTGTGAATAGCATACAGATAATTTCTGCGGGCTCTGACACAGAGCAGGTGGTTCTCTAGCACACTTGCCTATATTAGGGAAAAAAGGCGCGAAATGCTTGTCTGCCGTTGCTTTCCCAGACGAAGGAGTGACTGACGACATTTACCCAGAACCACCCGCGACAATGATTTTTGCCCCATCAGGCACTGGGATCTCAACCCGGAAGTTCCAAGGGGCGGGGGAGGCTGCGGGAACTATGGGATAGCTAGGGAATAGCTACCCACAGTGCAACGCTCCAGAAATCGACGCTAGCCTCGGACCATGGACGCACACCACCGATTTAATGTGTTTAGTGTGGCCGCGCGCACTCGATTTTATAAAATCTGTTTTACAAAACCGGTTTATGCAAATTCGGAATAGTCCCGTAGTGTAGACGTACCCCTAGTCCCACCTCTGCTACTAGTTTGCTCATATGAGTCACTTCATCTCCTGTGCCTTGCTTTCCCTATCTGTGAAATGGAGAAAATGATACTCACCTCATTTTTAAAGTGCTCTGAGATCTGTGGCTGACAAGTGCTATGGAAGAGATGTATATGATATAATTGTTACATGTGTCCCAGGAAAACATGCCTCCCATCAGGCAATGAGGAAAGTCATAGGCATGAGAAAAATTTACCAAACATGCTGTTTTAGAGTCCTTTTGCAATTTTTCTGCATTCTGTAATATTTGCCAAATATTAAGCATTATTTAAAAAACTATGTTTAAAGTTGCCATAAGTTGCCATTCCAATGTACACAAATATGCAGCTGTCCGTTGAACCCAGTCTTTCTAAAAAAATGTCTCAAGTAAAAAAAAGAGCAGCAGCACAAATTTGAGCAATGCCTCCTTCGTCTGATTCTCCTCAATCAAGGATGTTTCAAAACCTAAGCAGGGCCACTGAAATTCAAATATTTAAATGTATAGAAGTCAAATTAAATGTATACCTCAAATAAAAATATAGTAAGAGGACCAAAATAAAATGCCACCATGGCTAAACAACAAAGTCAAAGAAGCAGTTAGAGGCAAAAAGGAGTCCTTTAAAAATTGGAAGCCAAATCCTATTGAGGAAAATACAAAGGAGTATAGACTCTGGCAAGTCAAGTGCAAAAGTGTAATTAGACAGCCCAAAAAACAATTTGAAGAGCAACTAGCAAAAGACTCAAACTAACAGCAAAAAAAGAGTCAGAAGCAGGAAGTCCAGCAAACTATCGGTGGGGGCCACTGGACTGTCGAGATGCTAAAGAAGCACTCAAGGCAGACAAACTGTTGCAGAGAAGCTAAATTAATTCTTTGCATCTGTCTTCACTGCAGAGGATATGAGGGAGATTCCCACACCTGAGCCATTCTTTTTAGGAGGCAAATCTGAAGAACTGTCCCAGATTGAGGTGTCAAGAGGGGAGGTTTTGCACCAAATTGATAAACAGTATTAAGTAACCAGGATCAGATGTATTCACCCAAGAGTTTTGAAGGAACTCAAATATCAAATTGCAGAACTACTAACTATGGTATGTAACCTACCACTTAAATCAGCTTCTGTACCAGATGACTGGAAGATTGCTAATGTAACCCAGTTTTTAAAAAGAATGTTTGAGGCAATCCTGCCAATTACAGGCCAGTAAGCATAACTTCAGTACCAGACAGATTGGCTGAAACTATAGTAAAGAACAGAATGATCAGAGACACAGATGAACATGATTTGTCGGGAAAGAGCCAACTCAGCTTTTATAAAGGGAAGTCGTGCCTCACCAATCTATTAGAATTCTTTGTGGGGGTCAACAAGCATGTGGACAAGGGCGACCCAGTGGGTATAGTATACCTGGACTTTCAGAAAGTCTTTGTTAAGGTCCCTTACCAAAGGCTCTTAAAGCAAAGTAAGCAGTCATGGGCTAAGAGGCAAGGCCCTCTCGTGGATGGTTAAAAGACAGGAACCAAAGGGTAGGAATAAATGGTCAGTTTTCAGGAGAGAGGTAAATAATGGTCATTATACACATTTAGCAATTCAGAAATATGTACTACTAAATGTTCACCTAAAACAGAAATAAAAAAATTCATATTTTACATATTACATATTCATTTCACATCTGTAGGGGTTCTAACTTTTTTTATTTTAATAACTTTGTAAAATATTTTAGCTGTACAGCCTTAATGATACATTAGTTTTACAGTTAAATAAAACCCCTGCGTTGAGCCCAAAATATAACAGGATGAAATTCTCTGGCCTTTGTAATACAGGAGGAAACCCAGATAGCAGCAATGGTATGGAAATGTGTAACCCACTGGTGTACTGTAAAGTGCAAGCCAATGCTATCCAGATGGGGCTCTAACAAATCCATATCCTGTGTACATCGGGCACAGAGAGTGGTCTGGAACACACCCTGGCCAGTGGGTTACAAATGCAGTCAACACACTCCTCTTCACTGATTCATATGGGACTGGGTTGATGTAGGGTGCGCCTGATTAACATAGTTGTGCCACTAACTAGGCCTATTCCGCCCAGCTTCAAAGTCGTTTTAATGAAATAATGACACAATGGGAAAGGCAAATCCAGTACACCGTGCAACTCTCAAATGCAATATTATGCTTTGGGGATTATTAGCTCAGTCGGATTCTGTGGTATTTACATCTCTGCTTTAAAAGAGAAGCTGCCTGTATTAGTGAGAGAGAAGTGAAAATGATGTGAATTAGAGGTCAGGTCTTTTTAAGCTCCTGGTGATTGAGGGGAGTGGATGCTTAAGGAGGAGGATTGGAAGGCAGTTCCTCAGCGCAGCTTGTAGACTGACCAGAAGGGGTCACTGCTGTCAGAGCTGCCTCTGGTGTGGGGAGTGAGGGATCAAGTCACAGGATTGCTAGGCTAGCTTTTGAATCAGGTTAAGTGAAAATGCATGAGGAGCATTTTAATGCTTGGGATGCCACAAACTTCTCTCCACTCCTCTGTTGGGAATTCATCTTCCATTGCTAGAGTTTCAGATAAGCACACAGGCTAGCATTTTCAAACTCAGATCCCTAATGTTAAATCTGCAGCTAGGCGCCTATGGAAAAGTGGCCTGATTTCCAATGTGAGCTGTGGGTGCTCAGCACCTCAGAAAGCAGGGCACTTATTTGCTTTGAAACTTTTGGGCTCAAGTTCCAATGGAGGGGAAGAAAAATGTTAGTGAGTGCTCCACAAACTAAACTTCCAAGCACTTCTGCTGGCCACAGGGTGCACAAGACAAATCAAGCGGTTTATTTTGCAAAGTCAGGTCCTAATTTCTTAGGATATTTTCTCCATGCTCCTTGGCCCCATTGCACTTGCTACAGTCCCCAAGGGGGAAAGAGAGGTGGCTGTATGCCACCTCCATATCTGCACCCCATGCTTGGGCTTCTGGGGGCCAGTGTTAGGGCCAGATCACAGGCAACTGGTTGGCATGGAGCAAGCTGCTCAGTATCAGGGCTGAAGGTCAGGGATCAGTCCGGGGCCAGGCCAGGTCCAAACCGCAGAGTCCGAGTCTGTTACCAAAATGAGACTATGAGGCGAGAATTGGGGTGGGGCTGGGCCAGACTCTTTCACAGGGGTCAGCAGTGGTCTTAAGCCAGACATAGTAACCCATGATCAGGGTCAGGGGCCAAGCCTAGATTGAGCACCAGGAATCACGGTGAGTCACAGCGAGGGGTGGTGAGCAGGGTCTGAGGCACGCCAGAGGTCTGCATTATTCAAACAACTCCCAGAAATGGCTTCCTGATTTATGTGGGAAGTGCCAGCAAATCAGGAAACCCCAGAGGGCTGTCACTCATGCCCCTTAGGGTGGGATTTACTGCGGGGCATCTCAGTTCCTCCTGGTGGCAAACCCATCTGGGCCCCTGGTGGTTATGAGGAAGCAATGCCTGCCTGAAACCCCACAGACCCCAACTGTAGGCCCGTGGGCTCTTAGAGGCAGTTTGGTCTCCTTTACAATTTATAGTAAACTCAGAGCTGCTATAATTTCCACCAGCAGTAACAGCCCCAGGTCACTGGAGCACAATACCCTTAGGGCACATGCCAGAAGAATGTCCCCCTATCCGCCCTCCAGTGTCCTCAGGACTGGGGGAATCCCCAACTAACCAGTTAGGACTGTTTTGTGCTGTCCTAACCCTTTTTCTCACAAGTCTACAAAAACTTCTAAATCTGTGCACATCCCTTTAAAGTCTAAGGCCCTGCATGAGGCTCAGAATCAGTTGATTCAGCAAAAGAAAAATCTGACTTGATCACTGAACATATTATTCGTGAGGGTGTAGAGATATTTTCTCCAGGTGTGTTTGGGTTAGAAATAAACGCCAAGATGATTGCTGAACAAATTCCACTTCTTGATAAAAGCTGGAGTATGCAAATAACAGCTAAATAGTTTTTAATTACTGCACATGTCAGGTGGGCGGCTGTTGAGCCCTCCCATGTCACTCTGACAGAGCCAAGCAAAAAGACTGGGGGAACCTCCCAGCCTGTTTCACATTATCAGAAAGAGAATTGAACAAGTGTCAGGGTATGTCCATATTACGCGCCGGATCAGCAAGTAGTGTTTGATGTATCGGGGATCGATTTATCACATCTCATCTGGACACGATAAATCGATCCGCGAATGGACGCCTGTACTCCACCTCAGCAGGAGGAGTAAGCAGAGTCGATGGGGGAGCCGCGGCAGTCGACTCGCCGCCGTGAGGATGGCCAGGTAAGTCGAACTAAGATACTTCGACTTCAGCTACGCAAATAGCATAGCTGAAGTTGCGTCTCTTAGTTTGAACCCCCCCACTAGTGTAGCCCAGGCCTCTGTGTGGAACATGATATCAAGTTATAAAAGCGTCAACTTCATTGGCCTAAAGGGAAAAGAGTTTGACATTGAAACCAAAGAGTTAAGGCATTTCACTGAGCACAAACCTTACTGAGAGATGTTTGACTCTGAAAATCTGTGACCTCATTGGTTATTTAATATTTAAAGTTTATATACAATTTGCAGAGACAGCTTCATGGTATCTCTATAGCAAATCTATCACTGATGACATTTTATATAGTTTTGGAAAGGATAGCCATGTAAAATTTAAATAAAGCCATCATGTTGGCACAACCTGGAGAATCCAGGGAGTGCTTTATGAGTTTTTGTATATGGAATTTGTTCTCTTTAGCCACAGGCAGACAGGTAATTTATCCTTGTGTTACAAATATCCAGTGTTGGGAGGCCTCACTCACAATTAACCTTTTCAATGATGTCTGCCTACTCCAGGGTGTACGCTTTGTACCTGATACCTCTCTGAAATCTCTCATCAAAACTAGGGAGCTAGACAATCAGAGTGGAGGAAAAAGACCGTGAAACAAGAATGAAGCTGTTAATGATTGGCGCTGCTTTGCAAGGGTATAAACAGCACATCAGGACAGAGTGCCTGCAGCATCCTCAGATTGCATAATTATAAGTGGAGCCTGTAGGATTGCCTATAGTTAACGTTGCTCAACACTTCCCATTGTAAGGCCCTGTTTCCAGCTGCTTCTAACTTTGCCAAACTAACTGGTTGAGCTGACAATTCCCGTGAATATTTCTAGAAAGTTTCAGCAAAAATAGTTCAACTGAAAAAAACTAGGGGAAAATACTTTGGTTTGTTGATGTTAATAAATTTCTTACAACTGTTTCAGTGTGCAGCTCAGGTGCTTTCAGCAAGGATTTGAAATTTGGCAAAGGAGTTGCTTGCATATCAGGAATGTTCTTTTTACTGTTCCCATGTAGAACCACCCAGTTTGATTAAGATATAAGCCTTGGAAAATCACTTTGCGTATGCTCAGTAGAGACCTGTTACATTTGGCAGCTAAATTCCCTGAAGATTCCATCTGCACTGAGCATGCACCAGCCCAGGGATGCAGGGACATATCAGAAGTTGTTTGCTGAGAAATTCACGCCTGTAATTACACTCAGGTGTGTGTGCACCCAGTGTGTCTGGAGCGAGAGAGTTTTCCATACAGTACTTGTCGTGGGGGGGCATGCACACACTATGCCTCCTTGTGCCCCCTTCCAGGGCAATTTAAGGGAGATGCTATCCTGATCCCTCTTAGTTCCTTCTCACTGCCTGAGTCAGAGCTCACCGTGTGGTTTACTTCAGAATTGCTATGCAGGTAGAGGGTTCTTTCCTATGTCTGTTTTTTTGTAGTTATAGTACCCACTAGTTAGTTATAGTTTAGATCATTTCAGGATAGAGCCCAGTGGCATTTGACACCAGGCTTCAAACACCGGCGCTGCCCGTCATGTGGGGTCGCTATCCCAAACAGCAATCCCCACACGCTGCCTTGTGTGCCTCAGTGAGGGGCATATCAAAGAGAGGGGCAGTATCTATCATTCTTTTAAAAAGAGAACATAGATCTCCAGAGACTTATGCCTCAAACAGCACCTCATGGAGCAAGAATTGCGACCTGCTTCAGCACCAGGGCCTTTGGCCAATCATCCAGCCCCACAACTAGCCTCTGAGGGAACAGCAATCTCAGACACGCCCTTGGACTCAGATTCCTTTCTGCAAAGAAGGGATAGATCCTCCTCAAGATGCTGTCCACAAAAGAGAACCCATAAAGTGGACAGGAGCCATTCCAAGTCCCCAAGAGACTCCCTCTCTATGTCCAGGAGGAACTCCAAACATTGCCAGGATTCCTCCAGTGCCCAGGGTAGAGTCTGGCCTTTGTCCTGTGGCTCCCTGTACTGAGATGGGACCTTACTGGTATTATCCTGTCAACTCCATCACTGTAACAGGGACGGTCACTGAGGTCAATACCAACAGACTCAACTCCAGTACCGGCCTTTTAGGTCCTTTCAATCCTGCAGGCTTTTCAAGCGGCATCTGACCTGCTTAGCCTTTCTGTCCTGGGTTCCCTGATGGCACAAGACTTTTTAGTTGAGGATCTGCCTTCAGCCATTCTGGGTCTGTCCAGTTCTGTAACCTGGTACTGAATCCATGGATGGATATAGGTACTGGCTTCCAAGTGAGGAGACAATAAGAATGCTTCCCTGGAACTGACTTTGGTTCCACCATTTGCCAGATTGGTACCATGCCTGACTTTGATTTCTGTGCCAATGGATTGTCCAGGACCTCCAGCTACAACACTGATTCATTCATCTA
The DNA here is from genome assembly GCF_016161935.1 of Mauremys reevesii. Classification (NCBI taxonomy): domain Eukaryota; kingdom Metazoa; phylum Chordata; order Testudines; family Geoemydidae; genus Mauremys; species Mauremys reevesii. The sequence continues at coordinate 20,886,130 of NC_052637.1, forward strand.
TTATGAGGCCAGCACCAACTTTTGAGATTCCCCTTCAACATCTCAGGGTGCATCTTGGGTACCAATCTTGGCACTGACGTTTCCATCTACCTCTGGGCTACAGACTCATCAGGACAACTGATATCTCCTCCATGCATAGCCCTTCCACCACATGCAGCCTCTACAGAAAGTTCTTCACATTTTAACTCAGAATCCTCCTCATCATCATCATCTTCCCTTGCTACTCAAAACTCAATAAGAGCCGCTAAGTTATCTGTGGAAAGGAATCATGGATACTGAGAATGGGATCGCTCTGGTAACAGACACAGGACATCTTGGCTGAGTCCATATTGGCCTCCAATTTCATATTCATTGCCTGAGTGGACCTATTGGAAACTTTGGTTGGAAGTGTCCTTGACTGTTGAGGGGCCAGATCTTCAACCTGCTCCAGAGGATGCTGCTCCCAGTAAACCACCCTCCGGAGCTGTTGGTTTCAGGGCAGCACTCTCAGGCACTTTCGACTGACCCACCACAGCATCATCCTGAACCTGTGACCCATGTTCCAGTCATGTTACCGGAGGAGCTTTCTGTGCTACTGTCTTCCTCTTTGCCTGATGACTCTTCAGTACCAGATTCCTCCTCTCTCATACCAGGGGACTTCAAGTTTTTCCAGGACCTTTTAAGAGGTATGACAGCAGCATTAGGCATTCATACTGAGTATGTCCAAGACAGAACACATAAATTTCTGGTAGTGCTGTCGATTAATCGCAATTAACATATGTGATTAACTAAAAAAATTAATTGCAATTAATTGCAGTTTTAATTGTATGGTTAAACAATAGAAAATCAATTGAAATGTATTAAATATTTGTGGATGTTTTTCTACATTTTCAAATATATTGATTGCAGTTACAACACAGAATTCAAAGTGTACCCTGCTCACTTTATATTTTTTATTACAAATATTTGCACTGTGAAAATGATAAACAAAAGAAATAGTATTTTTCAAGTCCTCATACAAGTACTGTACTGCAATCTCTTTATCGTGAAAGTGCAACTTACAAATGTAGAAATTTTTTTGTTACATAACTGCATTAAAAAACAAAACAATATAAAACTTTAGTGCCTACACGTCCACTCAGTCCTACTTCTTATGAAGCCAATTGCTAAGACAAACGAGTTTGGTTATATTTACGGGACATAATACTGCCTGCTTCTTATTTACAATGTCACATGAAAGTAAGAACAGGCATACACATGGCACTTTTGTAGTCGGCATTGCAAGGTATTTACATCCCAGATATGCTAAACATTCATATGCCCTTCGTGCTTTGGCCACCATTCCAGAGGACATGCTTCCATGCTGATGACGCTTGTTAAAAAAATAATAATGTGTTAATTAAATTTGTGACTGAACTCCTTGGGGGAGAATTGTATGTCTCCTGCTCTGTTTTACCTGCATTCTGCCATATACTTGATGTTATAGCTGTTTCAGATGATGACTCAGCACATGTTCATTTCAAGAACACTTTCACTGCAGATTTGACAGAACGCAAAGGAGGTACCAATATGAGATTTCGAAAGAAAGCTACAGCACTCGACTCAAGGTTTAAGAATTTGAAGTGCCTTCCAAAATCTGAGAGGGATGAGATGTGGAACCATGCTCAGAAGTCTTAAAAGAGCTACACTCTGATGCAGAAACTACAGAACCCAAACCACCAAAAAAGAAAATCAAGCTTCTGTTGGTGGCATCTGACTCATGATGATGAAAATGAACATACATTGATCGGCACTGTCTTGGATCATTATTGAGTAGAACCTGTCAACAGCATGGATGAAAGTCCTCTGAAATATTGGTTGAAGCATGAAGGGACGTGAATCTTTAGCGCATCGGGTACGTAAATATCTTGTGATGCCAGCTACAGCAGTGCAATGCAAATGCCTGTTCTCAGTTTCAGGTGATGTAAACAAGAAGTGGGCAGCATTATCTGTTGCAAATATAAACAAATTTGTCTGAGCTATTGGGGAACAAGAAGTAGGACTGAGTGGAATTGTAGGCTCTAAAGTTTTAGATTGTTTTGTGTTTGAATGCAGTGTTTGTTTGTTTTTACATAATTCTACATTTGTAAGTTCAATGTTCATGATAAAGAGATTTTACTACAGTGCTTGTAATGGAAATTGAAAAATACTATTTCTTTTATTTTTTACAGTGCAAATATTTATAATAAAAATAAATAAAGTGAGCAGTATACTTTGTATTCTGTGTTATAATTGAAAATGTAGAAACATCCAAAAATATTTAAATAAATGGTATTCTATTATTTATCAGTGTGATTAAATCGCACAATTTTTTTTTAATCATTCAATTAATCGTGATTAATTTTTTAAATCGCTTGACAGCCCTAGTTTCTGGACATCTTGCAATTATCAGCCCCTGGGAGGCTTGCTCTCCCAAAAAATGAAGTGCTTTTGGAGCCCACGATAACTTAGTGGAATACATCAGCTTCCATAGCTCCCACTGCTAAGCATACTGAAAAACACTACCATGTTCCTATTCGTGACTGTGAGTGTTTTTATTCCTACTCACCTCCCAACACCCTGGTGGTCGCTGCTGCCAATTAAAGATCTTGTCAGGGCAGGTACAAGTCTACACACAAGGAAAAGAGTCCAAAAGACTTGATTTGTTGGGAGAAAGATTTGTTCGACTCTGTTATTACAGATGCACGTAGCTAATCAACCAGTGCTTCTGCTGAAGTATGATTTTCTAAATTGGCCTCATCAAAATTTGTTAATAAACTCCCTGAGGATGCATGAAATGAGTTAAAAACCTTTCTTGCAGAGGCTCATCAAAAAGTCACTCCAGCTGGTGCTTGACATCACAGATGTTTCCTCCAGAGTCATGCCTTCTGCAATAGCAATGAAAAGGGCCTCATGGCTGCTGAACTCTGGTATAGTCCCAGACATTCTGAAGGCTTTAAAGGACTTGTCTTGATGGTCACTCCCTCTTTTGTGATAAGATTGATGAGACCTTAAATAATTCAAAGATTCCAGAGCTACAATATAACCATTAGGAGTCTATCCTCCAGTCACTAAAAGGTGGTAGTACAGACCTCAAGAGCAACAACATCAATGGTATGGTCAGCTGTTCTACAGGCAGCCAACATACCCTGCTAGACAATGTAACTTCTCTAAGAAGAGACAAAAGTCTCAGAGGCTGGCGGAGTTCTGTGTGGTGGTTGTGTCACAACCTCACAGTTAGTCTTAGCCTAGTTTATTGTACATAGTTAGTTAGTAGTTAAAAGATAGTGTTAGTGTTCCCCAGTGATGCCCTCACCAGGGTTTAAACATTGCCCTTCATGCAGAGGGGTGATCCCCAACGTGACTCCCACATGCAGTGCTTGCTTGGCCTCAGTGAGGCTCACCTTAAAGAGTGTAATTCGATCTGTATATTGCTTAAGTAGCAAATTCAGATAGCATGGGATCTTTGCCTCAAGCAGCGTCTGCTTGAACAAGCCATGTGGCCTGATCTGGTACCAAGGCCCTCCTAGGGGCAGGTGTCTCTTCCAAGAGGAAGAGGAGCTGTTCTCCATCATCAGCACCAAGGAAGAGATCTCATATGACCAACTGCTCCAGATCACAGAAAAAGTGCAGACCAGCACAGGATCGGTTCCTGCATGCGGGATGGTGCGGGTACCTCTGACTCTTCCCCAGTACGGAGTGGCAAGGGCAGGTGCCCAATACCATTGATTCCAGTTCTGGCCTCCAGGTGTCCGATGACTTCAGCACTGACAAGAGTGAAGCCATACCGACTATATCCTCACTGCTGGTCCAGGACTTGCACTTCAGCACTGCACCAAGATGCTCCCCTCCCCATGGTGGGCACGGAGCCGGTACCGGTATTGGTGAGGAAAACCTTGGCAGCAAGAGCCTGTTTGGCCCTGCTGCATTCAATGCTGAGGCTCTCATCATCCTTAACATTGACACCTGCATGCTTGGAACTGATGATACCACCATAATTGGGGGCACCAATCCCTGCCTCGCTCTGGGTAACAGATGAATTGGACCATCTATTGGCTCCCTCTGCCCATATTTCTGAAATCCCAGGGCTCTGATTCCCAGTCAGAGTCTTCATCCTCCCACTCCACATCACCTGATGAACTCTGCAGGCCGCAATGGATCAGTATGGTTCCCAGGGTTGGTGTGTGCACTGTGGTTGGTACAGAAATCCCTGGGCCTGGCCTCTTCTGGTCACCAATGCCCTACCCATGTCAGTGGCCTCCTTGGACTCAGTCAGATGCTCCTTTCTTGTGGAGATCCCACTCTTCATCCCATTCAAAGCTGAAGTCACCCACCAGGTCAATGATGGTGGCTTTGGATTAGTCACAAATCCAGGCATTGGCTGTCTTCCTCCCCACAGAGCTGCCAGAGTCCTTGGTATATCTTCCGAGAACTGAGAGCCAGTTTTGGCTCAGACAAGACCTTTGTCCTCATCACCAAATGATGTCATGTTGCCTGGTTCATTCTCCCCTGCTATTCTGCAGGACTTCAAGGCATACCACGAGATTTAACACTATATAGCCACATCTTCTCAAGCCCACAAGAGTCCTGTGGAGTACACTGACCTTGCTACCACAGTGGCTAAGTGCATGGAAAAGCCCTACTTTTTTCCCATGGAGGGATTTGAGGTGTTCTATTCCCACCCAGCCCAAATTCCCTGATTGTAATGGCAGTAAACAACATGGCTTGGCAAGGTAGTTCAAGTCTATCTCCAAGGATAGGGACTCCAAGTGATTGGATCTTCTGGGCCAGAAGATCTATAGACCTCATTGTCCCTGCAGATGAGGCTCACAAATCAACAAGCTTTGCTGTCCAAGTGTGATTTTCTCAACTGGTCAGCTATATCTAAATTCGAGGACCAGTTGCCCAAGGCCTTGTGTGAGGAGTTCCAGGCATTCATTGAGAGAGGCTGCTTGGTGGCCAAAATATCCCTGCAGTCCGCCCTTGACATTGCGGACACCTTGGCCAGGGTTATGGCCTCGGCAGTTATTATGAGATGGGCTTGCTGGTTGCAAAACTCTGGGAGCACTTTGGACGTCCAACAAGCCATCGAGGAGTTACCTTTGATGACTGAGTCTTGTTCTCAGACAAGACTGATGACACTTGCACTCCTTTAAGGATTCCAGGACTACTTTGAGGTCCTTGGGCACATACATGCTGTCTGTGCAAAGATGCCACTCTTGGGCACAGCGGCAGCAACACTATCACCGGCAGCATTCCTTTGCTCAGCCTTTCCCCTGAAACAGCAGGACTACTCTAGAAAGAGGGGTAGATCTCACAAGAGGAAGTAGTTGGGCTCAGTCTTTGGACAGTCCACATTTCCTCCTTTGGCGCCAGCTAAGCATCCATTTTGACTCCTATGGCCCAGTCGTTACTCCATCCTCTCTATCTGCCTGTCCCTTTGGGGACAGTCTGACCTGCTTTTACAATGCATGGGACTTGATTACCATCAATAGCTGGTCCTAGACACTCTCAGATCAGGCTACACAATTCAAGTTTGTCTCCATGCCCTCTGCTTCCCCGCTTCCTCACCCCCCTCACAAAGCACTGCTCATCAAGCAGGCCAGCTTTCTGTTGACATGGGGCGTGGGCGGTAGAGGAAGTTCTGCTGGAATACCAGGGCCACAGCTTTCACTCCTGGTACTTCCTGATACCAAAATCCAAGGTTGGGATGAGACCCATTCTCAACCTTCACAGCCTCAACAAATTCATAAAGTACATGAGATATCAGCTATCCTCCCCATACTGTCTCAGAATGACTGGTTCACTGCTCTGGACCTTCAGGATGCTTACTTTCATGTGGCGATTCCACTGAGCCACAGGATGTTTCTTCATTTTGTGGTAGGGGAATGCCACTTTCAATATATGGTTCTCCCACTTGACCTCTCTTCTGCCCCTCTACTCTTCACCAAATGCATGATGGTGGGAGTCTGGGAATCATTTTAAACACCACTTGGCTCCCTCTCAGAAAATCGAGTTCACTGGGGCCCTGTTAGATTCCACGAGGTTGAGGGCATTCCTGACAACTGATCACTTCCAGGTGATTTAACAGCTATGTCTCAGTCTGCAATCTCAGCCCTCTATGACATTCTGGGTGTGTCTAAGCCTGTTGCGTCACACGTCCGCTTGCACAAAAGTGGTCCAGTTCACTGTGCCTTCTCCCTCTTCAGATGTGGCTAAGGACACTTTACTACCCTGCCCTGCATTCTCTGGACAGGTTGGTTCACTGATGTTTTGAAGGCCAAGACTATAACAGGGTTAAAAAAAGAACTAGATAAGTTCATGGAGGATAGGTCCATCAATGGCTATTAACCAGGATGGGCATGGATGGTTTCCCTAGCCTCTGTTTGCCAGAAGCTGGGAGATGGCAACAGGGGATGGATCACCTGTTGGTTACCTGTTCTGTTCATTCCCTCTGGAGCAGCTGGCATTGGCCACTGTCAGAAGACAGGATAGTGGGCTAGATGTACCTTTGGTCTGGCCCAGTATGGCCGTTCTTATGTTCTTCCTCCACCAGTCCTAGATTCCTTGTGCTGGTGGAAGTCCCCACTGGATGTGTGCCAAGGAGTCCCCTTCATTCAGTCCTCTCCAACCATCAGTGGTTACCAGTGCTTCCCTTCTGTGTTGGGATGTGCATCTGGTTTTATTGAGGGTGGAGAGCCTATGGTCGGAACAGGAAGCCTCATTTCATATCAACGCTCTGGAACTTTGGGCCATCCACAATGCATGCCATGCCTTTTGGGATCACATCAGGCACTCAGTGCTCCACGTACTCACTGGCTATACCACCACAATGTATGTGTGAACAAACACGGGGGATGTGCATTCTGGAGGCAATTTCTCATCATATATGACATCATTCTGGTAACAGTCCACTTGCTGGAGTTACAAAATCATCTCACAGACCATCTCAGCAAAGTTTTCTCTTCGAGTCACTCATGGTCCCTCCAGGTTGTCTTTGCAACATGGGGTATCCCCATGATCGATCTGTTTGCAATGAGGTGTGACGGATTCAGGCCAGAAGGATATAAGAGAGTAGTGGAAGGCAGGTATATCAGCCTCTGAATGAGCAGGTCCCTGTTCCCTGGATAGACAAACAAAGGCTACTCCTGGCCAATCAAGAGACTTAATGCCAATTTAACCAGTTAAGGTCATTAGGCTAATACCGGCACCTGACCTCAATCAACTGACAAAGGGTCTGTTAAGGTCGTTAGGCTAATGGAATTAAGGTCCCACTCCTACTGCTTAAAAGCTCTCTTTGCCAGTTCTCTCGGGAGAAGCCCAGGTGAAAAGAGCTGGAGGAGAGGAAGCATTGTTGAATCCTGAGGTAAGAGTGAAGCTTGGAAAAAGGGGACCACGGGGAAGTGGCCAAGAGAATCAAAGCAGCATCAGTCGTGAAGGGAAAACCACCAACAGCTGCTACCATTAGGGTCCCTGGGCTGGAACTCGGAGTAAAAGGTGGGCCCAGGTTCCCCCCTTTCCCCCATGCGCTACAGAGATCCCCTTGAGAGGGGAAGCAGACTTTGGTCCAGGTAGGAGGCCAAACTGCACCAACTGAGTTCTAAGGAGCAACAGAGATTGTGGGTATTCCACCTTCGCACCTCCCATATTGGCCTGTGATGAAAGTAGCTCAATAAACTGTGACCTTTACCACTGTACTGGGAAAGGGAGGTCATATTGAGGGTCTTAGCGAGCTTCTGAGGCCACTGAATCTGCCAGAAGCACGAGACCCAACAATTACAGGCTCAGAGCTTTGTCACAGAGGGAAAACAGAAAGTTTCAACTTCTGCTTTCGAGGAGACCTCAGTCTAGGCTCCCTCTCCACCACCTTCTACTGCAGCTGGCAGTCGACTTTTCTGTATGCCTTTCCACCTGTTCCAGTCATTCCTCAGGTCATCCTCACACTCAAGGCAGATCAGGCCAAGCTATTCTTGTTGCTCCAGCATAGCTGAGACAGTGTCAGTTCAGCCTTCCATACCACTTTGTCTTCATCCTGACCTGCTCACTCAGAGCTACGGTCATGTTACCCAGAGTTCCCCCAAACCCAAAGTTCTTGGTAAATTTACTCTCCACAAGGAGATATCAGGACAGACCAAGGGAGATGCAGCACTTCTGTCTGCTATAGGGCTGACACAAACAAATCAAAACCACGTGTTTTCACTTAAAGCCAGTATTTATTAGTCTCCAGTATTCCCATTAGAATACCTTTACTGAAAATCACTGCTTTGTTTAGTATCAAGCACACACAAACATAATAGGTTATAGAGCACCCCAAACTGATAATTACCCCTTCAGGATTATGCCTCAGGAGTTTAGAGTGGTATTTGGGTGATTCAGCCACAGATTTCCAGTGGCTGGCCTACCGTCGGTGGCTTGAGATCTTCTTGATGTGCCCACAAAGTGATCCGCTTGACCCAAACCCACAATTCCCCTCTTACACTCAAAAAAGTTACAAAGATCTGTCAATCAAAAAAACAAATCGATCACTAGGCAAAAAGCTGGTGTTACAAAAATATGTCACAAAAAAATTGTTAAGCAAGCAATTTCTGAGCAGATAGTCTAGCAGTCATATTTTCCGGTAACAACAGTCCTGAATATATACAGACTTCCTGTTTTTCATAGACACTTACACCCCATCCTCTCTGACGTGCTAGGGTAGAGTCAAGCTCACTTCATGTGATAGCTATCCCCCACCCCCAGCTTGCCTTAGCAGGCCTTTGCTGGAACTTAGTATAACTAAATGCAACAAGCAAATAAAAAATAAAAAACTAGTCCATCCCAATAATTGAAGTGGCTAGGACACTGGGCTGGTTGCTGAAATGGCCCTCTACAGGCCACATCCTCCATTCTGCAGTCATCTCCTTCCACCTTATGATGTGGCTGAATGAGGAGGAAGAACAGTGCTCTGAAGCTGTCCAACGAGTCTTACTCAACAATAGGAAGTCCTCTACTAGGATGGCCTACTTAGCAAAATGGAAAAGGTTCATGGAATCATAGAATATCAGGGTTGGAAGGGGCCCGAGGAGGTCATCTAGTCCAACCCCCTGCTCAATGCAGGACCAATCCCCAACTAAATCATCCCAGCCAGGGCTTTGTCAAGCCTGACCTTAAAAACCTCTAAGGAAGGAGATTCCACCACCTCCCTAGGTAACCCATTCCAGTGCTTCACCACCCTCCCAGTGAAAAAGTTTTTTCTTAATATCCAACCTAAACCTCCCCCACTGCAACTTGAGACCGTTACTCCTTGTTCTGTCATCTGGTACCACTGCGAACAGTCTAGATCCATCCTCTTTGGAACCCCCTTTCAGGTAGTTGAAAGCAGCTATCAAATCCCCCCTCATTCTTCTCTTCTGCAGACTAAACAATCCCAGTTGCCTCAGCCTCTCCTCATAAGTCATGTGCTCCAGCCTCCTAATCATTTTTGTTGCCCTCCGCTGGACTCTTTCCAGTTTTTCCACATCCTTCTTGGAGTGTGGAGCCCAAAACTGGACATGGTACTCCAGATGAGGCCTCACCAATGTCGAATAGAGGGGAATGATCACATCCCTCGATCTGCTGGCAATACCCCTACTTATACAGCCCAAAATGCCGTTAGCCTTCTTGGCAACAAGGGCACATTGTCGACTCATATCCGGCTTCTCGTCCACTGTAACCCCTAGGTCCTTTTCTGCAGAATCTGCTGTCTAGCCATTTGATCCCTAGTCTGTAGCAATGCATGGGATTCTTCCATCCTAAGTGCAGGACTCTGCACTTGTCCTTGTTGAACCTCTTCAGATTTCTTTTGACCCAATCTTCTAATTTGTCTAGGTCCCTCTGTATGCTATCCCTACCTTCCAGCATATCTACCGCTCCTCCCAGTTTACTGTCATCTGCAAACTGGCTGAAAGTGCAGTCCATGCCAGCCTTTAGATCATTAATCATAGAATCATAGAATCTCAGGGTTGGAAGGGACCTCAGGAGGTCATCTAGTCCAACCCCCTGCTCAAAGCAGGACCAAACCCAACTAACTCATCCCAGCCACGGCTTTCTCAATCCTGACCTTAAAAACCTCTAAGGAAGGTTCCACTACCTCCCTAGGTAACCCATTCCAGTTCTTCACCACCCTACTAGTGAAAAAGTTTTTCCTAATGTCCAACCTAAACCTCCCCCTCTGCAACTTGAGACCATTACTCCTTGTTCTGTCATCTTCTACCACTGAGAACAGTCTAGATCCATCCTCTTTGGAACCCCCTTTCAGGTAGTTGAAAGCAGCTATCAAATCCCCCCTCATTCTTCTCTTTTGCAGACTAAACAATCCCAGTTCCCTCAGCCTCTCCTCATAAGTCATGTGCTCCAGCCCCCTAATCATTTTTGTTGCCCTCCGCTGGACTCTCTCCAATTTATCCACATCCTTCTTGTAGTGTGGGGCCCAAAACTGGACACAATACTCCAAATGAGGCCTCACCAGTGCTGAGTAGAGGGGAATGAGCACATCCCTTGATCTGCTGGAAATGCCCCTACTTATACAACCCAAAATGCCATTAGCCTTCTTGGCAACAAGGGCACACTGTTGACTCATATCCAGCTTCTCGTCCACTGTAACCCCTAGGTCCTTTTCTGCAGAACTGCTGCCCAGCCATTCGGTCCCTAGTCTGTAACAGTGCATGGGATTCTTCCGTCCTAAGTGCAGGACTCTGCACTTGTCCTTGTTGAACCTCATCATATTTCTTTTGGCCCAATCCTCTAATTTGTCTAGGTCCCTCTGTATCCTATCCCTACCCTCCAGCGTATCAACCACTCCTCCCAGTTTAGTGTCATCTGCAAACTTGCTAAGGGTGCAGTCCACACCATCCTCCAGATCGTTAATGAAGATATTGAATAAAACCGGCCCCAGCACCGACCCTTGGGGCACTCCACTTGATACTGGCTGCCAACTAGACATGGAACCATTGATCACTACCCGTTGAGCCCGACCATCTAGCCAGTTTTCTATCCACCTTACCGTCCATTCGTCCAGCCCATACTTCTTTAACTTGCTGGCAAGAATACTGTGGGAGATTGTATCAAAAGCTTTGCTAAAGTCCAGAAATAGCACATCCACTGCTTTCCCCTCATCCACAGAGCCAGTTATCTCATCATAGAAGACAATTAGGTTAGTCAGGCATGACTTGCCCTTGGTGAATCCATGCTGACTGTTCCTGATCACTTTCCCCTCCTTTAAGTGGTTCAGGATTGATTCCTTGAGGACCTGTTCCATGATTTTTCCAGGGACTGAGGTGAGACTGACTGGCCTGTAGTTCCCTGGATCTTCCTTCTTCCCTTTTTTAAAGATGGGCACTACATTAGCTTTTTTCCAGTCGTCCGGGACCTCCCCCGATCGCCATGATTTTTCAAAGATAATGGCCAATGGCTCTGCAATCTCATCAGCCAACTCCTTTAGCACCCTCGGATGCAGCGCATCCAGCCCCATGGACTTGTGCTCGTCCAGCTTTCCTAAATAGCCCCGAACTACTTCTTTCTCCACAGAGAGCTGGTCACCTCCTCCCCATACCGTGCTGCAGAGTGCAGCTGTCTGGGAGCTGACCTTGTCTGTGAAGACAGAGGCAAAAAAAGCATTGAGTACACTAGCTTTCTCCACATCCTCCGTCACTAGGTTCTCTCCCTCATTCAGCAAGGGGCCCACACTTTCCTTGACTTTCTTCCTGTTGCTAACATACCTAAAGAAACCCTTCTTGTTACTCCTAACATCTCCGGCTAGCTGCCACTCCAAGTGTGATTTGGCCTTCCTAATTTCACACCTGCATGCCTGAGCAATACTTTTATACTCCTCCCTGGTTATTTGTCCAATCTTCCACTTCTTGTAAGCTGTTTTTTTGTGTTTAAGATGAGCAAGGATTTCACTGTTAAGCCAAGCTGGTCGCCTGCCATATTTACTTTTCTTCCTACACATCGGGATGGTTTGTTCCTGCAACCTCAATAAGGTTTCTTTAAAATACAGCCAGTTTTCCTCGACTCCTTTCCCCGTCATGTTATTCTCCCAGGGGACCTTGCCCATCAGTTCCCTGAGGGAGTCGAAGTCTGCTTTTCTGAAGTCCAGGGTCTCTGTTCTACTGCTTTCCTTTTTTCCTTGTGTCAGGATCCTGAACTCGACCATCTCATGGTCACTGCCTCCCAGGTTCCCATCCACTATTGCTTCCTCTACTATTTCTTCCCTGTTTGTGAGCAGCAGGTCAAGAAGAGCTTTTCCCCTAGTTGGTTCCTCCAGCACTTGCACCAGGAAATTGTCCCCTACACTTTCCAGAAACTTCCTGGATTGTCTGTGCACCACTGTATTGCTCTCCCAGCAGATATCAGGATGATTAAAGTCACCCATGAGAACCAGGGCCTGTGATCTAGCAACTTCTGTTAGTTGCTGGAAGAAAGCCTCGTCCACCTCATCCCCCTGGTCTGGTGGTCTGTAGCAGACTCCCACCACAACATTACCCTTGTTGTTCATACTTCTAAATTTAATCCAGAGACTCTCAGGTTTTTCTGCAGTTTCATACCGGAGCTCTGAGCAGTCATACTGCTCTCTTACATACAATGAATGAAGATATTGAACAAAACCAGCCCCAGGACCAACCTTTGGGGCACTCTGCTTGATACCGGCTGCCAACTAGACATGGAGCCATTGATCACTACCCATTGAGACCGACGATCAGGCCAGCTTTCTATCCACCTTATAGTCCATTCATCCAGCCCATACTTCTTTACCTTGCTGGCAAGAATACTGTGGGAGACCATATCAAAAGCTTTGCTAAAGTCAAGGAATAACACATCCACTGCTTTCCCCTCATCCACAGAGCCAGTTATCTCATCACAGAAGGCAATTAGGTTACTCAGGCATGACTTGCCCTTGGTGAATCCGTGTTGACTGTTCCTGATCACTTTCCTCTTCTCTAAGTGCTTCAGAATTGATTCTTTGAGGACTTGCTCCATGATTTTTCCAGGGACCGAGGTGAGGCTGACTGGCCTGTAATTTCCCGGATCCTCCTCCTTCCCTTTTTTTAAGGATGGGCACTACATTAGCCTTTTTCCAATCATCCGGGACCTCCTTGGATCGCCATGAGATTTCAAAGATAATAGCCAATGGCTCTGCAATCACATCTGCTTGGTTCTTGGTGTGGTTTTTGGCCAGCAGGACCCAACTGACCGGGGCTTCCATCCAGGACATCTTGGAGTGCCTGCTACATCTTCAGAAATTGGGCCTTGCACTCAGTTCACTAAGAGAGCATTTGGCAGCAATATCAGCGTTTCATCCCCATATTCAAGGAAAGTCAGGTTTTTCCAGTGCCATGATGACAAGATTTCTGAATGGGCTTCTCCGCTTACATGCTCCAGTCTGAGAACCGGTTCCTTTTTGGGACCTAAACACAGTCCTAGCTACTGTAATTGGCCCTGTTTTCGAGCCCCTTGTATCCTGTCCACTGCCCCTCCTGTCTCAGAAAACTGTGTTCCTGATATCTATCATACCTGCAGGAAGTGTGTGTGAGTTGCAGGCCTTCATGGCTGAGATACTATACCCTCAGTTTTCCAAGGACAATGTGACGCTGCGATAACACCCAAAGCTTTTGTCCAAGGTGGTCTTTCAGTTTCATCTGAATCAGTTGGTGTATTTACCTGTGTTATTTCCTTATGATGCATTCTTCCCCGGAGATCCAGCATCTCCATACCCTGGACATCAGACAATATGTACTCTTTTATCTACACAGGTCTTAACTGTTTCATCTTTCACCTCATCTGTTGTGTCATACGCAGACCACATGAAGGGGCAAGTTGTCTCTACATCGACCATCTCTAGATAGATAACATCCTATATCAAGACTGCATATGAGATAGCTCAACAGATACTGGGCTTACTCCATGAAGGAGCAAGCAACATTCATAGCGTTTCTCAGTGACATTTCTATACTGGACATTTGCATGGCAGCCATGTGGTCGTCCACAGATACGTTTATGGACCATTATGCTATTATCACATCTTCCAGAGCAGACCCAGGACTTGGAAGGGTGGTCCTGGAATCTCCATTCCAGTAGACTTGGAGCCCTGCCTCCAGACTGGGGTACTGCTTACGAGTCACCTAAATAGAATTCATGTCTTCATCTACTCGAAGAAGAACCACAGTTATAGTAAGTAATCATTTCTTTCAGCCATGCTGATGACCCATTTGGGTGTCAGTGATATTCCACATGATGGAATTTCTGCACTTTCAGTTTCCTTTTATAAAAAGATTTTTTGGGTGTAATTTTTAGGTTATATTTAAAAAAAAGTCACAGAATCATAGATTCCATAGATTCACAGACTCCAAGGCCAGAAGGGACCATTGTGATCATCAGCTCTGACTTCTGATACAGGCCACGGAATTTTCCTGAAATAATTTCTAGAGCAGATTTTTTAGAAAACATCTAATCTTGATTTAAAAATCAAGAGTGATGGACAATCCACCATGCCACTTGGTAAATTGTTCTAATGGTTAATTATTCACACTGTTTAAAATGTATGCCTTATTTGCAATCTGAATCTGTCTATCATCAACTTTCAGCCATTGGATCATGTTAGAGCAGGGGTAGGCAATCTGTGGCATGCGTGCCAAAGGCGGCACATGAGCTGATTTTCAGTGGCACTCACACTGCCCGGGTCCTGGACACCAGTCTGGGGGAGGGGGGTTCTTCATTTTAATTTAATTTTAAATTAAGCTTCTTAAACATTTTAAAAACTTTATTTACTTCACATGCAACAATAGTTTAGTTATATATTATAGACATATAGAAAGAGACCTTCTAAAAACGTTAAAATGTATTACTGGCACGCAAAATCTGAAATTAGAGTGAATAAATGAAGACTTTGCACGCCACTTCTGAAAGGTTGCTGACCCCTGTGTTAGATCTTTCTCTGCTAGATTGAAGAGCCCATTATCAAATATTTGTTTCCCATAAAGGTACTTACAAGTCAAGGCAATCAAGTCACCCCTTTACTTTCTCTTTGTTAAGATAAATAGATTGAGCTCCTTTGAAATTATCACGTTAGGGCAAACCCTCTTCTAATCCTTTAATTGTTCTAATGAATTATCAGCTCATTCAAGCACTCAAAAACTGCTCTGAGTGAGCAGTTATGGAATATTTTGTTGTATCCTCCTTGTTCCCTGTGTGGCCCCAGACCTTATTTATTGCACATTATTCAAACCCTGCTCTCAATACAGAACTATTTCCTCTTGGACGTTCCATTTAACTTAGCTTTTTGTGTGTAATCCTATTAAGAAAAGATCAAAATTATTCAAAAACTGGTGGAAAATAATTGAAAAATGTAGATAAACTGTTACATTCAGATAAAAAGTCCAAGTCATTGATTCAGAATGACCTAGAATGCTCTACTTGCAGTGTATTGGACTAGCCTAGCACCATTAGCTGATTCATTACTATTCATTACTGTTAAGAGGCACAAAGTTGAGAGATAATAGTTCTGCCATTGTCTCTAAAGAGTGTGTTAGAAGAAAACGAGTAAGGCAGTACAATTCCAGAGCTACTGGATTAGATTGGGTACTTATGAACTGCATGGGTGGGATCAGGAGAAAGTTTAATTCTAAAATTAGTAACCCTAAAAGGCTTGTTTATTTTTTATTTATAGTAGGTGTAGTTGAGGAGGGCACTCAGAGTCATGTTACTGCTCCATTCTTTTCTTCACAAGAGCAGGCTATGTGAAGGTCAGATATGTCTGCTACTGCCATCTTCCTGAGTTAGGGCCTGATCCAGCTCCCACTGAAGTCAATTGAAAGGCTACCATTGATTTCAATGGGGTCGGAACAGATCCTAACTCATGAGAACTCCTGAAATCGGCAGCTATCGACAGTTTATGAGAAGTCTCACATCCAAATTCCAGCGGAAGGCAAGGTGGCTCATCTCCTGAATTGATGGTCTGTTTAAGCCATCCCAAGACCTTTTGCTCACCCCATCTCTGTCCTGGCAGTGTCTTAATATGCTGATGGACTTTACCAAGTCCTGCCATAGGATTTGAGTTGTGGTGGCTAATGAGAAATTGAAGCAAAGAAAGTTTCAGTATTCCTCCCCCAAACACAAGAAGAAATATCAGTCTGCTTGGGAGAAAATTATATTCCTCTGCCATGAGAGGGATTCATTTGGCATTGGGGATATAGGCATGGAACTGGCATGGTACAAACCCTTGGCTTGGGACAGAGTTATTGCATAAGGAAACCAGTTTCCAGAGGAAATGAATAGAAGAAGCCAAGTGGTTGTGTCTGGATGTCAGGAGGTGTCAGGACTTTGTGGAATATAATGCTATTACAACGGAGACAGCCACAGATTCTAGATCAACCTTAAGATTTCGGATCTGTATCAACCCCCTACAAGGTCAAAGATGGGTTTCCATTATGAAAGAAAGGATCGAGCATAGCTATCATCTGAATGCTTCCAGAGACCCAGGAGTATGCTCTAGGAGGCAACAATTCACTGCGACTATGATCCCCTACTGCCCATAGGCCTGAGTATTGATATGTGAAAGGCTACGGGGAGGCTCCCATTGTTAACGGGGTCCCAGCTAGATGCCAGGTAGGGATGTACTTCCCAAGGGTGTTGAGCTATACAGACACTTTACTCCAAAAATTGACCTTTATCTTTACAGATATATTGGAAAACCGTTCCCCTGAACAGGACGAGGAGGTGGGCTGCTCCTGGCAGGGTTGGAGAGAGAGGCCTTGACAAAAGAACTAGAGCAGCAGGATCACTGAATAGAATGAGCTTTTTAGACTCTTGGGAAAGGCTGCTGTTTGCCGGCCCAGCTAGGCAGGCACAGCAGCTTTGATCTCTGACAATAGTTGCACATATAGAGAAATCCAATTCCTTCATCTATCAGTGAGGCTTGAGGGGGTGGCAGTTGGTGAGCCCTAAGGAGAGCTAGCCCAGAGAAGGGATTAACTTTTGGTAGTGGGACAAAACATGAAATGCCCCATGATAACCTTTCCCCCCCCAGAAATTCTGTTTCCATTGTAGTATATGAAATATCAAACAACCGACAATTCCATTGTACAAATAACTAGCCATAGTCTGAGTGACATTAAAAACAATAGCATAACGGACCAGTAATCAGGTATAGACATCTGTGGGGAATACAGCATCATGTGCAGTTCATTGTTTGCACTTAAGGGCATTACATAGGAATTATGAGCTATTAGAGAGAGAGAGAGAAAAAAAAAAACATCCATCCTTTTTCATAACTACAGGGCCTCCAGCTCACATTCTAGACTACTAATAGCCTGCAAAATGTCATTTTAAATGCAGGCCATGTTGGAATGACAGGAACATGTAAAATTATAGCCAAATCAATTTTCTGTGTCAAAAAAACTTATAAAATATTTACTTCCTTGTGCAAAGTCCTGCATGTAATGCCCAAGAAATAAGTCCCTGAAAACAAGGATTTCGAGTTGGAATGCCAACAACCTGCACTCTTCAGTGCATTAGCTGTCCTACATACTGTAGGTGCTGCATTGATATGGAACGTGTGTGTGTGTGTGTGTGTGTGTGGCATATGCAATATTTCAGTCCAGTATTTTGGAAGATTTAAAGTTGATTTATTATCAATGAAAGGTTCAGAAGCGACAGCCTGAACTCCTCGATATACAAAACAAATACCACTTGGGGAGAAGTTGGGGGCTCCTGGTACATAACTCCTCAGCCCTGGACTGAGAGGGGTTTAAGAATAAGAGGAAGGTTTTGTTTCCATGGACCATTCTGTCTCTTGTCTCATAAATGAGATTATCAACCAGAGAGAGGGTAGAAATGCTGCTTTCTGGTGGCATGGATGCCTGTGTGCCTGAAACGAGCTCAGAGAACCAGATCATTTCATACTGACACTGAATTGCCATCTGATGGCAGCTTTGACCTCAGGCTTGCTCCAAGTGCATTTGAAATCTCTCTGTCTTTAGTGAGAATTGGGTTGGATCCTTAGTGCTGAAAAGCTCCTTGTCTGTTGCCAGTTCTCTGAGCCACAAAGCGATGTTACTTCAATACAGGCTGGGGATTTAAATGCCTTCATCTTTCAAAGGGCTTCTCTATGTGCTAAAATATTTGTGATTATTTCCTTTTGACGGCACAGTAGCAGAAAGGCCAAGCTTATATTATACCCAGCAGTGCACAAGACAGGTGCATGGTTTGCCATGGGATGTTTTCTCTGATAATGTTTGTAGTGGTTCAGCAGCGGGGTTCCTCGCACTCCGGGTCTGTAGGAGGCCAGTCCGCCTCACTACGTCTCTGGGCGTCACCTGTCATGGGGAGCTAGTGGCGTGGCAAGAGTCTGTAGCTCAGGCCCATAGTCAGGGGCCGAGCAACAAACACAGTTAAGTAGACTGGACCCTTAGTCAGGGCAGGGCAAGGGAAGTCCATAGCTCAGGCCTGCAGTCAGGGGCTGAGCAAAAAAGGCAGACAGGTAGCCCAGGCCCTCAGTCAGGGCAGGGCAATAAGTCTATAGCTTTGGTCTGCGGTCAGGGCCGAGCAGCAAGGGCTTCGCGCATCCTGGCTCTGACAGATGGCCGACAAGTGGTGGCTTCTTGGCCTCAAGAGGGGGAGACAGCCACCCCAGGGTTGGGGCGGCAGGGCGGGGCGCAGGCCCATCCACTCCACTGCACCCTGGCCCAGGGCCTAACAGTGGCAGCGGGATTTGCCACTGGGTCAGCGGGGATCCTGACCGGAACACACTGACTTGTGCTCAGGTGGTGCTGCAGTCAGACTAGGGTTGGCTGCTCCTGGGCCACTTCCTGACTCCCTCTCAGGATGTACCTGGTCCTGTAGAGGGTCGTCCAGATCGTCCGGGTAGAAGACCTGTGGTAGTGTTGGCAGCTCCTCCGCTGTCGGGTCAGTGAACGGCTCTGGTGGCTCTGGCCAGTCCTCAGCTCCCCAGGGGTCAGCAGCAGTCTCCAAGCTCGGGATCAAGCAGGAGGTGTCTGGCTCCTCCTGCAGCTGCAGCCCCAACTGAGCTTTCAGACCCACCTTTCTGACCCGCCCACTGACTGCCGGCAGGAGGGTGAGTGTGGCCTGGCTCCGCCCACCAGGGCTCAGTGAGGGTTCCTCCCCTGAGTCCATGGGAGGCCAGTCTGCCTCACTACAATGTTAAAAAATGAGAATTTGTAAAACAACCACCCTCTTGGATACTGTAGCTTTATCCCAGTACAGGCACTGTGCCCACGGCAAAGGCTGAGCAATAGATGCAATCACTTGTGCAAGGGCAGAATCTACTTGTGGAGGGTCACCAAACTGAGGAAGAGATGCCTTCATTTCACCATAAACTGTGTCTTCTATTAACCATTATTTACAGAGGAAAGATAACTGAGTGGCAGCTGGACACAGAACAGGTTGTTATGGAGGGATTTGTTGTATGAAGGAAAACTGTAATTGCCCTGTAATTTACAAGGTCTGTACTTAAGCAAGTGGCTATTTAGTTGTTTATATCTGTTTGATTGTCTTGTCTTTTAGATTGTGAACTCTGTGTCAGGGACTGTCTTAGATTCTCTGGCACAATGGGGCTCTATCTCTGGGGACTACTCGAATACAAACCATAGTAACAGCTAAGTGGAGACATTATTGTGCCTTGAGTTATGAAACTGAACTATCTGGCAATGTGTCTTGCACTAATCTCTTTGAATAGAAGTGAACTTTCTGCTTTTTGGCCATTTTTGCTTCTAGTTGTCAGCCTTTTACCTGTTTTGCTCTCAGTTCTGAGATGATGTGTGTTGATGTGTCATGGGCAGGGGTACTGGGACCTTTGGGGATGGGAGAGAGTGGTGGCCATGCTAGCAGTGGTGGACTGCACCAAGGGCCATCCTTATCCAGACTGACTCAAGCATGAAACGGGAGGTGTCAGTGGGGAGGGTGCAGGGTGTGTGTGCTTGTGAGATCAATTCTTTTTCTCCAAACCAGTTTGTGCTCTCTTATTTTGAATACATTCCTAGCTGCGGGGCATACATCTCCTGTCCCTTCTCAGTCTGTACATGTTCAGTGTTTCTTGGAGAGAGCAGCATAGTAGGGATTGGATTGATTTCTGCTGCAAAAGGCCATGATAAACATTGGCCTGTGCAAGTGGGTTGTGAAAATTTCAATCTAACGCCGATGCATTGCCCTTGACACTGGTCTGTGGCTAAAACTTCCCTCATTGTTTATTTGCAGTCAGACCTCACAAAGCAGCAGAATGGATTCAAAATCACCTTAAAAACTTTGGAGGACAATTTGCTGTCCCGGCTCTCCTCAGCATCTGGGAACTTCCTCGGGGACACGGCCTTGGTGGAAAACCTGGAGACCACCAAACAGACAGCTGCGGAAATTGAAGAAAAGGTAAAAGCAAAGTCCGGGCCAGAAGAAGGGAACATGGGTGATGTTATTCATCTTAAAGATGAATATGTTCCTCTTGCCCCTTCTGCTGCATAAAGAATCGAAATCAGTATAAATTCCTGTGCTCTCTAATCTGGCTGGCTCTGAGCAGTTCAATTCTTAAGAGCGTGTATATGTTAAATGGCCTATTTAGGAAGAGGAGAAAATGGTAGTGCCTGATGTAAAACAATAAAACTTAAACACTGCATCGAGATGGGTTACACTGCTGCAGCTTAATACTGTGGCTTTATTTATTTATTTACTTACTTACTTATTTGATTAATTCTGAATACATTGCACTTCCTCAGTTAAGCCAGAATTTTAGCCCAGGTGCAAGCTGGAATCCATTGGTGTTTATGTGATCCAGATTCAATCTGCGGAAACTCAGATGTTCAATCTGCGGAAACCCATGCAGTTCCCCTGGGTGTAAATTTGGTTTTTAAACCAGTCTGCACTGTCACCATTATTATTTACACAGCTTGTCTGACTGTTTGCACATTTCCCCTGTATCTGTCAGACACAAGTCATCCCTTCCCTATCATTTTGCTGGGGGTTCAAGCATGAACAACAGCTCTCATTTCTCAGCGTGGGACCCCCACCTCGCTGAGAGGCTAACAGTTTCCCCTCCACTCTTAGGCTGTTTCTAACAGCTCTGAATGTGAAATCATATTTATTCTGCTTGACAAAGATATTTTGTTTGAACTACTCCAGGTCTGACTCAGTCACAAAGAAGAACACAGAGGACATTTTAGCAAGGCTGTGTGAATTCCAGAAATAATTGTCCTCATAGCCTTAAGACTGAGCCATTGATTGATGGTGTCCGGGGAAGCCAAAGCCAGCAGTGTATTTCCCGCTGACTCTGTTTTGTGGGTGGTTTGCCTTCTCAGTTGCTTACGCCCATTGAAATATTTACGTACCTCCATCCTCAGCTTTGCAACGTTTCATGTGGCTGAAACTTCCTCACAAACCACTGGGCATGGGAACCAGCCTTTGCTGTGGGGCTGAATCAAGCTCCAGTGGAGAGGATGCAATGTTCTTTCAGCATTTTTCTTTTCCATTTGGAATGCAAGTTTCCAGCAGTTTTAGCTTCTAAAACAAGAACAATCAAATTCAAATTGTGAAATGGGTCACCACCCACCCTGTTGTACTGGGGCTGAATGTTGGAATTAGACCTCACTTGGGATCCAGTCTTTGTGGCCTTTTGAGTTGCTTTACTGGCAGGACTCTTGAGTAACATGCTGCAGGTCAACTCCATGCTCATTCTGGAAAGACAATGCTAACAGAATGTGAGGCTTAAGAGCCCTTTGATATCTGGCAATGGAGCTGGCAATGCAAGAGCTGCGAGGATAATTTCCATGCCACCTTTCAGAGTTTTGGACCCCTTCATGTTCTGCTCCAGAGATGCCCCCTTAGGTCTCACGCCACTAGCTATCCCCCTCTCTATGGCTATGTCTACTCTTATGGTGGTGTGTAGACCACACAGGCCATGCCCACATTTTTCACCACCGTGTGAAGCTACTAGCTGTATTGAAAGGCTCCAGCAGGAGGACACTATGCTGCTAAAAACAGCAGGGTAGATGTGGAAGACACTCCCTGGACATGTAGAAAGCCAGTGTAGGGTATATACTCTGGGGTTCAGGTGCATAGGGTTCTCTGTTCTACTTCCCTGAGCCAGGCCCCATCAACTACTTGGCTGGTTATGCCAGTGTCTGTATTCTACACACCGCAGTAAGTGTAGAACTACCCAATAGGCAGAGCCCACAACTGTCTCCCTCCAGACTGGGGATTTAGGTTTGCAGTTCCCCTGCCATTCCCTGTGGTTATCCCAGCACATCTGATGTAGCTCAGCTCCTGCAGGTTCCATACTAGTGGAGTACCAGTGACCAGCCAGCCTTCACAGAGCGCAGTACATTTATTTACAGAGTAAATAGATAAAACAATAAAAGGTCTAACCACATGCTGTACTTACCAGAGATCCCCCATCTTCCACATGGCGGTCAGGTAGATGACAAGGTCCTTCAGACCCTTCCAGCAGAGCTTGCCCTCTTGGACAAAGGCTCGTGCCAGTATGCAGATCATGAACAAGAACCAGACTAGCCTTATGCCAAAAGCCTTTCTTTGTTCCTTGGACCTGACCCAGTATATGTAAAAATCCCCAGGGGGTGCCGGGGTGTTCTTTGGAGTTGTTTACCTGTCCTAGGCTGTGCTGTAATCACCTCCCACTGGTTGTAGCTCCTGGAGGGAAGCTCAGTGACCCTCCCCCATGGAGACAGAATACACCTGTCCGGGTTTGTCTGGGATCATCCTTTTTTCTAGGTAACTCTCTCAGGAAATTGTACATCCTCCTGGGACATTAAAAATCCCTGTTTCTGTCAGTCATGCCCCCGCTGGATCCCCCAGCTCCTACTGGCTGTACTTGGGGAGCTGTAGGGTGGCAGCACCTGCGCAGAGGGAGCTCTGGCTGCAGAGTGTCTGGGAGCTGTGGGGACAGAGCAGCTTGGGAGCAGAGAGTGGCACAGTTTGCGCTTGAGGCTGGCAGCATCCAGTCACTTCCATACAGAAACCAGCTATGGGGTTCACCTCTGGGTGTGAGCAGGGTGGCTCCAGCTAGTGCCACATCATGCTTGCCAAGATCAATGCCCAGGACAGCCCCTGGAGCAGGGAAGGGCAAACAGTGCCCCGGGTGGGGGCAGGCAGATATCCCGTTGTTGTTTTTTTACCTCTGAAGTGGCAACCCTAGGAGCAGAGACACATCACCTTCATTATTTAAAAGCATTTTAACTCTTCCCAGGACACTGACACCAGTTTAACTGAAAGTGTGAGTTTAAACCAGTATAGTTAAACTGACGCAAGTCCCCGTGCAGACACTCCTACTTCAGTTTCAGAATGGCTTATGTTGGGTTAGCTGAAGTTGATTAGGAATCGCTAAACCAAAATCAGCTGCTGTTCAACCAAAATCAGGATGTCCATATGGGGGCTTGCACTGGTTTAAAAACTGCTTTCAATTAAACTGGTGCAACTTACTTGTGCTGACAAGGCCTAAAGTTTCTACAAATCTGTAAATCAAACTTTGTCTCTCACTTTAATTCTTAACAATGGAAAGATTTATTTTTGTATCTGACCCCATACACTTGTGGCACTTATTAAATTCTATGCATCTTCAAATGCAAACACCGTCATGGGAGTTCTCATAGCAGTTCATGGATTCCCTCTTTTGTGTGCTGCAAATTCCCTCTGAGTCATGCATCTGCTGTCAGGTAAAGGTGGAACTGCAATAAAAGTCCTGCAGCCTGGGGGTAAAAGTGACATTTAGCAACTTCGTTGTAATCTTTTCTGCAGCAAGCTGCTTGCACAGAGCCTCATGCTGCAGCTCTCGATTGTCAATCTGTAACCTAGCTGCACCTTAAAACTGGCAGGGTAAAGGTAAAGAAAAATAAATGCGACATTAAGCCAGCTGTGCAAGACAGTACGGGAGTATTTTGCCTCCCAGCACCTTGCTTGTTGGAACCCTACACAGGCAGCCTGTATTGATCAGGCCTCAAAGTTTTGTCTGTAGCATTAATCCGTTCTCCTTGCCAGTCAGCGCCCTGCCTCCTCTCAGGACAACCCCTCACTGGCTCACATCTTCATTTATTAAAATAGACCACATTATGAGTGACCTCTGCTTTGTACCAAGTGACCATATCAGATTGTACTCACCTTTAAATGTGGTGCTAAGGGTGATCCTGGACAGTACAGACCAATGAGCCTTATTTGAATATGAGGAAATGGAATGAATTAGTCAAGCAAATCCTTAGATACATGTATGGTGAGGGGGATAAACTAAAATAGCTTCTGTAGGGCTCAGTCATGCCTCTTCAACCTATCAGAGTGCTGTGAAAGAGTTAATTAGAACAAGGGATGTAGAGAACAGGTGGGTTTAATAGACTTCCAAAGAGTTTTCCTAAAGTTCCTTACAACAGGCTGTGAAGATGGCTTGGTAGCCACACGGGCAAGAGATATGGTCCTGTCCTGGATTGCTGGCTCCAGGCACCAACTCAGCAAGCAGGTGCTTTGGGCGGCCAAGGGGAAGGGGCAGCACGTCAGGCTCTTCGGCGGCAATTTGGCGGCAGGTCCTTCCCTCCGAGAGGGACCAAGGGACCAGCCGCTGAATTGCCGCCGAAGAAGAAAGCAGCACAGTGGAGCTGCTGCCGATCATGATCGCGGCCTTTCCCCCGCCACTTGAGGCAGCAAAAACCCTGGAGCCAGCCCTGAAATGACCAATTCTGAGCTTGGAGTGGAGTTAATAGCAGAGTCATCCTGGAAGCAGTGCTAGCTAGGCCTAGAATTGCTTGGTACCTTTCATTCATTAATGACCCACATGTGGGGGGCGATTAGCGTGGAAAAATTAGCTGATGACAAAAATGATTAAGGCTCATCAGGAGTAGGGTGTATTGTGGGGAACTTCAGAGGGGCCAGCAGATAATTTGGCATCGTGAAATGAAATACAGCAGCGTGCTTTCCTGCAGCTGGCAGATCTTGGGTTTTCTCAACCGTGTTGTGACAGCACTTTTCAGTTCCAGAAAGAGACAGGCAGGGAAGGAGCCGACACAAACATGTACCATAACCTGCCTCACAGAACTCAACCCAAAGCAATTAGCCAAGGCCAGCTGTTCCCAGTATAAGCACTGTCCAGGTCTAACTGTAATTGCATACCACCCAGAAAACAAACCTACCTGGCTCAGAGGGGAATATTTGAATAGCTAACAGCTCAAGTTCTCACTCTGCAGTCTGTGTGAAATCACAGCAGCCAATTCTTACTGCTTGGCAGTGCAGAGAAATTGCTCTGTAGTCGTCATCAGAGGGGCTTATACCCTCTCTTTAGTCACCCAGTTTTGTGATAGGTGTTAACCTCACACAGGGGCTGCAGAAGAGCTCTGCTCTCCCACATTTTCTGAGGTGAGAGAGAGTCACACAATTAAAACAGTTTCATGATTGTTTTGGTCTTTAATTTCCTCACAGGTCCAGGAGTCCAAGGTGACAGAAACAAAGATTAATGAGGCAAGGGAGCACTACCGGCCTGCAGCAGCACGGGCCTCTCTGCTGTACTTCATCATGAACGACCTCAATGCCATTCACCCCATGTACCAGTTCTCTTTGAAGGTACTGCCCCCGTGACTGACAGGAGCTCTCCCAGCTCCCCAGAGTTCTGCTTGACAGTTTAGTTACCTCATTAATATACTAAGGTGGAATGAAATCTGTTTTCTTGGGCCAGGTGGAGGGGAGGGTAGTTTAACTTCCACTATAAACGTAGGTATAACCTAATCCCTTCTATTGCTTGGTTTTCATGGAGGTTGCTGTTTTCTAACCCTTTAATCATTCTCGTGGCTCTTCTCTGAACCCTCTTCTATTTATCAACATCCTTCTTGAATGCAGACCCGGCTCCTGATCCATGCCTGGCCCCATCCCCAACCTCGGTGTGGCTCCTCACCGAGCCAGGGGCCTGGCTCCTGACCCCGCCCCCAGCCTCGGCCCCTGGATACAGCTCCATCCCTGGTCCCAAAACCACCCCCAGTTTTCCGCGTTCCCAGGGGCGGCTCTAGCCATTTCGCTGCCCCAAGCACAGTGGCATGCTGCGGGGGGCGCTCTGCCGGTCGCCAGTCCCACGGCTCTGGTGGCCCTCCCTCAGACGTGCCTGTGGACGGTCTGCTGATCCCGCGGCTCTGGTGGACCTCCCACAAGCGTGCCTGCGGGAGGTCCACCGGAGCCGCCTGCCGCCCTCCCAGCGACCGGCACAGTGCCCCCTGCGGCATGCCGCCCCAAGCATGCGCTTGGCGTGCTGTGGCCTGGAGCCGCCCCTGCGCATTCCCCCCTGGAGCCACAGACCCATGCCCGGCCCTGGCACTGGGGAGGGGGAGTAGGGGACAGGGGGCGCAGACAGGGGTAAGGGCGGGGTGCAACCCTCACATTGCAGGTCATAGGACCTCACCCACCCACTCCTGTAATAGATGCCTAATCTCTGGCTGAGTTACTGAAGTCTTCAAATCTTCATTTAAAGACTTCAGGGTATAGCAAATCCACCATTTACACTAGTGGCCCATTCCCCATGCTTCAGAGGAAAGCAACAACCCCCAAGGTAGCTCTACTAATCTGACTGGGGGAAATTCTTTCCTGACCCCAAATATGGCGATCTGTTAGACCCTGGGCATGTGGGCAAGACCCGTGAGCCAGACACATGGGAAAGAATTCTCTGTAGTAACTCAGAGGCCTTCTCCTCTAGTGTCCCATCTCTGGCCCTTGGAGATATTTGCTGTTAGCAGTCGCAGATTGGCTACATGCCATTGTAGGCAATCTCATCATACCATTTCTTCCATAAAATTACCAAGCTCAGTCCTGTCCCTCCCCTCCCTGCCCTCCGCTTGGATGGCTGTTCCAGAATTCACTCGTCTGATGGCAATAACCAGAAATCAAAGTCACAAAAGAGACAGCATACAGACAAAAAAAGAGAACCTCTCAAGTCTCCACAGCCTAAACCCCCTCATCTGAGAACCAAAAGGTCAGCTCCAGATCACAGCCCTCCAGGCCAGCTGCTAATTTGTTGAACTCATCTGTTTTTTTCTATCCTTAAGTTCCCTTTTTTTGCCAGCCTGAATGGACACAGAATCGAATCTTTGCTCTACACTGGGATTTAGAGTAGGAGACTTAGTTTCTTGGTATAGGTTAAAATGTGTGGCTAGCCGTAAATTCATAGTTAATTGTTTCTTGGTTTCAAGTCTGGACATTGTTTCACCAGCAGGTTTCCCTACTTTGACTGGTGGGGAAGGAGGTTAACTTTCAGGATGTCTGCTTGGTCAGTAAGCTCCTTGGGGCAGTAATTATCGTTGTGTTCTGTGTTTGTGCAGCACCTAGCATAATGGGGCCCTAGGTCATAACCAGGGCTCCTACCTGCTACTGCAAAACAAATAATAATAATCATTTTGCCTTGATGATATAACCCTCCAGAGTCTTCTTCATGGTCAGTCACATGGTGCCGAGAGGCTCTTCTGGGTCTTTTCCCGCAAAGGAGTCCATCAGAGAAGGACACACGTTTGGGCCATGGCAGCTTCGAAGCAATTACTGCATAGGTCTCTCAGATGATAAGCGGTTCCAGTGTAAATATAACAATGCTACATGCTCACAAAGGACAGGAGATGTTGTTTGGAGTCCAGCTGTATGAGGGTGAAGGGGAGTCTGCCTCCTAGTCTAGGACTTCTTCCAGACAGTTTGTAAACCCTGCTAAGTGAGCTTGAAACACCCCTTAGAACCTTGAAGAGGTTTTCTCCTGCAATATATGGGGCTGATTCACATGCTGAGATTATTTTGTCAGGGAAATGTGCAGAGTATCTTCCTTACAAGTATACACTTTAGTACATCCATTCCACACATAACAGGTACAGGAACATCTGAGGTTTCACCCTTCATCCACTTCTTCTGTACCTTGGGAGTTTTTTCAGTAACATGAACAGTGTGTATAAATACCTAGAAAATGATTCCTAAAATGTTTTTAACGAATACTTTATAATCTCTCATTATAATTTATCTTGTAGAGATGTGCAGCGATGATTGCAAAGTACTTCACAAATGATGTTGTAACTTTAGCTACAAAGCCCATTATAAATTGGTGTACGTAAGATTTACATGGGTCTCTGCACATGTTCTAACAAGAAATTTATGCAGGAAAATATACATTCTACAAATAATTGAGCAATAAAATATGCACCAATATTACTCTAATTTACAACTGTATTGTTTTCTCTTTGCTTGGGCCTATAAAACCCTAAATATAACTCTATCTGCACAACCATATCTGGCTTGTTTAGTATTATTAATTTGCACTGGCCTGGTTATTTCAGATTAGCTAGTTTCCACTTTATGGAGTCTTCCTGTTTTTAACCAAGCTGTGGTTGGGGTTTTCTTCAGTAGAATTTGGTAATTTGCTAATGTGTTTTCTCCAGCATGCTCTGAAGGCTTTTGAGTCTTTTCTCATTTACATCAGAAGTGTTTCATATTTTACATAATAGCTTCCTCTTCAATGGATGTCCTGAGGGGACCTTATTGGGTTAATCTAATTCCCAGATCATTGGGTATCATCTACCCTTCCTCTCTTGTCATTTCTGCTGAATCCAGGAAGTAAAAAGTCATTTTTGTTTGTTTGTTTTTTGGGGAGGAGGGTTTGCACTTAAGGGAATTTGTTACCTTTAAATTGCAATGAGACATGTGCTGTGGGAGGTATGTTCTCCTCGGGGACTCCAGTGCCTTTCAGCTCAATGTTTGCAAGACAGAGCTGTGTAATCCCTATGACAGATCATGTGAAATATTTCCATTAGACATTCTAATTCAGTGAGCCTGCCTGTGTACTACCTTCCTGGACCCAAATAAGCATAATTTCATGGAGAATGTCATTGTTTTATGGCTGAATACTTCTCAAAAGAGCAGCAAGTAAATGTTTTTTGCCTTGGGGGGGGTGGGGGGGAGAGAGAGCGAGAGGGAGAGAGAAGCTGGTCCAAGTCCTAGTGTCCAGTCCCATTACACAGCTGTCTAGAGCTGGCAGTTCATACCACATGGCTGTTTGCTTTGTTTATGAGATAGAAAAAACTGAGTCCGTTTCAACTGTGGCAATGTTACATACAATATTCAGGGCATTAAAAGAGTAATTGTAAAGCATCAAAGATCTTCCTCCTGTCCCCCCATCCAGGCGTTCAGTGTCGTGTTTCAGAAGGCGGTGGAGAGGGCCTCTCCAGACGAGAGCCTCAAAGAGCGAGTTCTAAACCTGATCGACAGCATCACCTTCTCCGTGTTCCAGTACACCACCCGGGGGCTGTTTGAGTGTGACAAACTGACCTACACCGCCCAAGTGACCTTCCAGGTAAAGAACAGGAGCAGCATCATTTAGCTGGAATAATATGTGTGATAAGTCAAGGTCTTGGCATTGCACACTGTCCTCCAGGAGAAAACCCAATCCCCATTCCTGCCCTTCAGCATATGTGCAGCTCAGGTATGTGGTCTGGGAAAGTTCTTTCCCCTTCTGCTTCTCTCACTGCTAACAATCACAGATGCTTTGGTTCGCATTAAGTTTGCAAATTACGGTTTGAGCAGTGATGCCTGTTGTGGAACCCAAGGAAGTGATGGGGAAGGTGGCCTTTGGGGACAGGCTGCTTGTATGTGGAGAAAGAGTAGTTGGTTTGCTGCTGCTGCTGTTTTCATCTTAACTGTATTTGTAATGATCTGTTGGTATGTCAGCAGCCCAGAGTGCAAGTCCTTTTTATGCCTACATATTGAAATGAAAATAAGTAAATAAATAGTGACTGCCATTATGCTGTAAAATTGCTATAAAGCAGGGGTCGGCAACCTTTCAGAAGTGGTGTGCTGAGTCTTCATTTATTCACTTTACTTTAAGGTTTCGCGTGCCGGTAATACATTTTAATGTTTTTTTAGAAGGTCTCTCTCTATAAGTCTATATATTATATAACTAAACTAGTGTTATATTGTAAAATAAACAAGGTTTTCAAAATGTTTAAGAAGCTTCATTTAAAATTAAATTAAAATGTTGACCTTATGCTGCCGGCCCGCTCAGCCTACTGCTGGTCTGGGGTTCTGTTCACCTAGGCCGGCAGCGGGCTGAGCAGGGCCTGCGGCCAGGACCCTGGCTGGCAAGGGTCCGGCAGCCAGAACCCCAGTCTGGCAGAGTGCCGCTCAGGGGTTCCATCCGCCGGCTCCTGCCAGCCCGCTGCCGGTCTGGGGTCCCAGCCCTGCCCACATACAGTCGGTACCTACCTTCTCCCTGGTTCTGGCCCATTCTCTTCCTCTCTCTGCACTGAGCTGAGGGTGGGAGTGCGCTGAGCACAGGCCTGGGGGTGAAGGGTCTGGCCAGGAGCTAGAATGAGGGAGGGGGCTCAGGGTTGAGGCAGGAGGTTTGAGTGTGGGGCACTTACCTGGGCAGCTCCCATTTGGTGCGAGGGGTGCAGGTGGGAATGTGGGTGTGCAGGAGCTCCCGTTTGGTGCTGCGGGGGGATGTGGGGGGTGCAAGAATCAGGATGTGGGAGGTGCATGGGGTGTGGGGGGGCTGGGTATGTGGAGGGGGTGCAAGAGTCAGGGCAGAGCGTTGGGAGCATGTGAGGGTGGTGCAGGTGTCAGGGCAGGGGGGGCTGGGTATGTGTGGGGGTGCCAGAGTCAGGGCTGGGATTGTGGGGGGGAGGGGTGGAGGAGTCAAGTAGAGGGCTGGGTGTGTATGGGGGGGTACAGGACTCAGGGCAGAGGCATGGGGTGTGTGTGGGGCTCAGGGCAGGAGCCTGAGGGGGTACTGGGCTGCAGGGCATGGGCCTAGGCCGTGTGCTGGGCTGCAGGGCTCAGGGCAGAGGGCTGTGTATGTGTGTGCGGGGGGTCAGGGCAGAGGGCTGGGATGTGTGTGTGGGGGTCAGGGCAGGGGGCTGGAGGGGATATGCCCCTATTCCACCCACCCATCCTTTCCCAAAACCCTGCCCCCGCTTCTTCTCTGTCTCCGCCAGGAGCAGTAAGCATGCTGAGTCTGCTCCTTCCCTACCCGCTCCCTCGCAAGGGCCATCAGCTGATCGGCCGGCAGGGAGGGAGGGACGGAGAGGCGGAGGAGGGGCATGAACCCACCACACTACAGGAAGAGGCAGGGGAGCCGGCAGGATCAAGCTTCTGCCCATAGGCGTGCGCAGCACATTTCATTAGGGTGTGCACCCAGGGAGCTCTGCCCTAGCCAGGGCCGGCTCCAGACCCCAGCGCGACAAGCACGCGCGTGGGGCAGCATTTGCCGGCAGGGGCGGCAGATTGGGCCGGCGGACCTGCCGCAGTCACGCCTGCGGGAGGTCCACCGGAGCTCCGGGACGACCGGACCTGCCGCAGGCATGACTGCGGAAGGGGCGCTCCTCCCGCGGCTACAGTGGACCTCCCGCAGGCGTCACTGCGGACGGTTCGCTGGTCGCACGGGTCGGCTGGACCTCCCGCAGGCATGACTGCGGCAGCTCAACCACAGCCCCCGGACCAGGAAACCGCCCGCAGCTGCGGGAGCTCCAGCCGAGCCGCGCGACTAGCGGACCCTCACCAGTCAAGCCCGCGGGAGGTCCGCTGCTCCCGGGGCTCCGGGGCGCCTCCCGCGCATGACTGCTTGGGGCGGTGGAATATGTAGAGCCGCCCCTGGCCCTAGCCCCGCCCCTGCCCTGCCCCCATCCACTCCCTCATACTTCCTGCCCCCTGACTGCCCCCCTCAGAACCCCCAACCCCCCACTCCTTGTCCCTTGACTACCCCCTCCTGGGACCCCTGCCCCTAAAGCCCCCCAGGACCCCACCCCCTATCTAAGCCTCCCTGCTCCTTTTCCCCTGACTGCCCCCTTAGGACCCTACCCCCTACCTGTCCCCTGACTGCCCTCACTCCTTATCCAACCCCTCCCCCCGGCCCCGGACCCCTTACCATGAGGCTCCTAGCAGCATGTTCTGCTCCGCGCAGAGCCAGATATGCTGCCCCATGGGAGTGGGCAGCCCCATCCCTCAGAATGCTGCACATGCGGTGGCATGGCTCCAGGGGAGGGGGGAGCGTGTCTGCCTCCCTGCAGAGCCAAGCACTGCCCCGTGGGAGCGCACAGCCCCGGCCCCCAGAGCGCTGCGCATAGCAGCATGGCTCCAGGGGAGGGGGGAGTGTGTCTGCCTCCCTGCAAAGCCAAACACTGCCCCGTGGGAGTGCACAGCCCCGGCCCCCAGAGCGCTTCATGTGGCGGCATGGCTCCCGGCAAGGGGGGAGCATGTTTGTGACCCCATAGAGCCAAACCCTGCTCCAGGGGAGGGGAGAAGGCGGGGGGAGGGGCCGGCAGCTTGCTGCGCTCGGCCCGGCGCTCCGGCCTGGGAGAGTGGGGCCATTTGCCCACCCCTGCATTAGGGTGTGCCTGGGCACATCCCTTGCACACACGTATGTGTCTGCCCCCTGCCCCCGCAAGGGCGGGGGGAATGGAGAAGAGCGGGCCGGGACTCCGGCAGGTAGCAGCGTGCCATTAAAAATCGGCTCACGTTCCATAGTTTGCTGACCCCTGCTATAAAGTATGTGCAGTGAGTGGCAGTTTGATAGATGTTTCTGTATAACATGCAATGAACAGTATGGAACACAGATCTGACTTGACTGTGGGTGATCCCTCCACACAAATAGTTAATTTATAGTTAACTCACTCCAGTGAGTAATATAATCTTTGTCCATATTATATAACAAAAACATTACACTTTAAAAAGCCTAGGCACTAAAAAGTATAGACATTACCAGGAAAGGTGATTTATATAAATATTCCATTATCTTTAAGTTGGTACACTTTGTTAGTAAAATTATTGGCATGTAAAATGTCACCTTATACATTACACAAAGAGCCTTAACTCTGATCCACAACGCACACATACTCTTTCAGGAAATATACGCCTAGCTTTGTTAGGTAAAGTGTACAAGTAGCACATATTGAGTTTGTAAGTAGGTATTATCTGTTGAAAATATTGAATGGGTTTACTTCAGGCAATGAAATCTCTGCACTCAACAAGAGGTGGAGTGAGGTTGGTGGTAAGACGCATGTTATTTTTATCCATGTCAAAATAAGATAATTCCTACGTCAGTTGGAAAACTCACCCATCCCTTTAATTGTAGAGATGCTAAACATGACTCCATGATACTGCCAAAGCTATTGCTCCATAGGTTGATAGAGAGGTAGAGTCAGCGATGCTGCAATAAAGAAATGAGGAAAAGTCACCAATCATCCCCTGACAACATGTGAACAATAATAATGGGTACATGTTGCAGACCATCTCCAGCCCAAGCTGCTGCAGACCCCTCTCAGAAAATGTGAGCTATTTGCTCAGACTCCACAGGCTCTCATCACACTCTGAATGCCTCTCTCCTATCACTGAGTGATCCCACATGGACAAAATGGTTAGAGCTGGCCAAAACTGGCAAATTGCAGTGACATCATCTGTGTGAAAAATGATGCAAAATTTTTGGCCAATTCCTTTCATGTGATTTTGTGTTCACCACCTCCCCACCATACACTCACACCAACTCAGGTTTAAATTTTTGTGGTATTTTGGGGAACTGAAAATTCTTTGCAGTGGAACATGTGAAAACCCAACACCTCACTTTGAGATGTTCTGGGTTGGATGCCAGTTTACTGACTGTACATTGTTAAAGTTCTGACATTAGTTTATGATTCCTGTGTACCAAATGTATTAGCCCTTGGAAAAAAGAAGGGCAAATACTTTAATTTCTGTAGTGGAATAAGGATGCTTGCAAGTAGTTGCTTTGTTTATGCAACAGATGTTTACTGTACCTCATTGTCCCTAAGGTCATGCATTTTAAGGCTAGAAGGAACCATTGTGTTTATGAATATAACTCTTTAACCTCCTGCATAGCACAGGCCATAGAAGCTTACCTTGCAATTTTTACAGCAAGCCCCATACATTCTGTTTGATCTATAGAATATCTTTGAGAAAGATCTCAGTCTTGACTTGGACTGCAAGTGATGGAGAACCAACCGCATCCCTAAGGCTTCCTCCGTGCCACAAGATATTCCCAGCTGCTCTCTGTGCCCCCTTTGGACCTGGTCCACAGCCCCTCCCAAGTCCTGTTTTAGGACCTTAGCAATGTTGGGTCAGTGGACTAGATGAGTCAGTGGACTCCATGTGTTTGTTCCAGCTCCTTAGTTTTCTACTCCACACCTCTGTGATGTATATTTTGCCAGCCCCATTTGGCTGGTGGCAGTTTATACATTTTAGTCACACATTCTGGCATGTGATGTCTCTTACAATGAATGTTCTAATCTGTTCTGCTACACTCCGGGAATCCGAACAGCACTGCTAAGGTATATCATTTGTTGGACATTGCAGATACTTCTGATGAACAATGAAATTAACATGGTGGAGCTGGACTTCCTGCTTCGATATCCAGCACAGCCAGGAGTCACAAGTCCAGTGGAGTTCCTGTCTAATCACTCATGGGGTGGCATCAAGGTAACTGTTTAACTTAAAATAAATGTCATCAATATCTCTTATCGATATCTCTGAATCAAAGTCCAGTGAAGTCAATGGGAATCTTTGTGTTAATTCAATAGGCTTTGGATCAGTTCCTCTATCAGTCAATAGATGGAACATCAACCACAGTCTAGAGCTAGCACAAAGTGTTGTTTTAGGAAAGCAGTTTTCTCTGGTGGTGAAAGCAATCGGTTCTGTTCCTCACTCTGCCACTGGCTCCCTCTGCGACCTTGGGGAAGTCACTTTCCCTCTCCGTGCATCAGTTTCCCCCTCTGTAACACTCAGCAGATGCTGAGCAGTTACAATCTGTAAAGCACTTCAGGATCTTTGCTGGCCAGGTGCTATGCATGGTCAGGATGATATGGGCAATATAAGGCTGAGACAAGTATCTCCGGCTGTGGTGCAGAGACTTGTGGTGCAGAGACTACTGCAGGAGGCTGTAGCCCCGACAATACCAGCTGATATGACCTTAGCAAGGCTTGTGCACAGGGACATAATGGAACGGTCTAAGAGCTGCTGCACTGGGGGGAGGGAGGGTGAAGGAATGACCCTTCTGGACTACCTGACTGCTTGCCAGTCTACCAGCATGGAACGTACTTC
The DNA here is from genome assembly GCF_016161935.1 of Mauremys reevesii. NCBI lineage: Eukaryota > Metazoa > Chordata > Testudines > Geoemydidae > Mauremys > Mauremys reevesii. Next base: position 20,921,188 of record NC_052637.1, read on the forward strand.
CTGCTTCAGCAGAGTGCTTAAACATATGCCTAACTTCAAGCATATGACTAGTCCACTGACATCAGTAGGTGACTCCTCTGCTTACAGTTACACATGTATTTTAAGTATCTTGCTGAATTGGGAGCCATATCTGTAGTTGCACTGCTGCTGATGAACAATCTCTGGTAACTGTTGTAATCCAGGAATGTGATGAAGGTGTTTGTTTATGGTACTTTATGACACATCTCTACTGAAGCCCATACAGGTGTTAGTTTAAAGCGTTCTGGGGCATGGCCATTGGGCTTTGCTGCACTACAGTGGGTTCTGGACCTGCTATCTCACATATTAATGAATTTCTGTGCTGGGGTGAGGTTGTACAATGTAGTGTGGGAACCACTGCTTCTGAGATCAAACACTCTTATGAACCAAGACAGACTCAAACTAGACTGTTGTTAAAAAACAGTATCAGAGGGGTAGCCGTGTTAGTCTGGATCTGTAAAAGCAGCAAAGAATCCTGTGGCACCTTATAGACTAACTGACGTTTTGCAGCATGAGCTTTCGTGGGTGAATACCCACTTCTTCGGATGCAAGTAGTGGAAATTTCCAGGGGCAGGTTTATATATGCAAGCAAGAAGCAAGCTAGAGATAACGAGGTTAGTTCAATCAGGGAGGATGAGGCCCTGTTCTAGCAGTTGAGTGAAAACCAAGGGAGGAGAAACTGGTTCTGAGTTGGCAAGCCATTCACAGTCTTTGTTTAATCCTGAGCTGATGGTGTCAAATTTGCAGATGAACTGGAGTTCAGCAGTTTCTCTTTGAAGTCTGGTCCTGAAGTTTTTTTGCTGCAGGATGGCCACCTTAGGATCTGCTATTGTGTGGCCAGGGAGGTTGAAGTGTTCTCCTACAGGTTTTTGTATATTGCCATTCCTAATATCTGATTTGCGTCCATTTATCCTTTTCCTTAGAGACTGTCCAGTTTGGCCGATGTACATAGCAGAGGGGCATTGTTGGCATATGATGGCGTATATTACATTGGTGGACGTGCAGGTGAATGAACCGGTGATGATATGGCTGATCTGGTTAGGTCCTGTGATGGTGTCGCTGGTGTAAATATGTGGGCAGAGTTGGCATCGAGGTTTGTTGCATGGATTGGTTCCTGAGCTAGAGTTACTATGGTGCGGTGTGCAGTTACTGGTGAGAATATGCTTCAGGTTGGCAGGGTGTCTGCGGGCGAGGACTGGCCTGCCACCCAAGGCCTGTGAAAGTGTGGGATCATTGTCCAGGATGGGTTGTAGATCCCTGATGATGCGCTGGAGGGGTTTTAGCTGGGGACTGTATGTGATGGCCAGTGGAGTCCTGTTGGTTTCTTTCTTGGGTTTGTCTTGCAGTAGGAGGCTTCTGGGTACACGTCTGGCTCTGTTGATCTGTCTCCTTATTTCCTCGTGCGGGTACTGTAGTTTTGAGAATGCTTGGTGGAGATTTTGTAGGTGTTGGTCTCTGTCTGTGGGGTTAGAGCAGATCTGTGTACATAGAGCAGAGCAGATCTCATGCTGCAAAACGTCAGTTAGTCTATAAGGTGCCACAGGATTCTTTGCTGCTGTTAAAAAACAGAGAACCCTGCTTCCATCTTGATTACCCCCACCCCCATTTTCCATTTTTGGGAGACCATTGGATCAAAGCTTCAAGATTCAAAGGGACCATGGACTCATGGACCAGGCAGCTAATGTGCCCCACTCCCCTCATTGTTAATACAGAAGGTGGGGCCCCCAGGGACTTCAGGTCCTAGTATGAAGATGGTCACAGACTGAGACCTGTCATCTCCATGGGCTGTACCTCTATATTAAAGATGTGGGTGGCTGAAATCTGCTCCATTTTACATATGTATTGAACTCTTTACAAGTTGTCAGTGTTGTCCTCACTGCTCTGAGTTTTAATTGGCAGTGCCGTGCAAAATGTTGTTGGAACTTTGAGGCCAAACTAGCCATGCTCATTCTTGCAGAGATGTCGCATAATAATGAATGAATTTCTTAAAAATAAACACACTTCGTCTGTTCTTCCATGGTTCAGTGGGGTGTTTTACATGTTCAGGCAGCAGCATTTTATTTTTGACCTTTTTAAAAACAAATTCAATGAATATTTAAGGTTAGTGCACAAATAAAAACAGGTCAGTTTCTGAGCATAGCAAATTCACCCTTTTGTACCAAAATGTTATGTTGTGTAAATATCTCAATAAAAGAGTCTTAGTCGAGCTCATGAACTCTTTGTTACCAAATACTAAATAGCCATTTGATTGTCCTTTGTGATCATTGTTTGCAGTATTGATTCTACTACAAATTATAGGCACGATGTAAACTTTATTAGTGTTTATGTTTCATTATTGTGTGTTGATTTATTAGCTTTTGAGGTTTTGGCAGTTGTGGTTACTTAAGGAACAGTTCTCGTACAACCATTTTGTCATAGTCTGCTATAATTAGGTTAATTAGTCATGGCTAAACTTTCCTTTCCTTTTATCAGGACGATTAATGCTGTAATAAATTGTTTCTTCAATAAAGCTTGAATAAAGTATATTTCAGATTCATATTTCAAATTCTAAATAGAATTTAGGTTTCTATTTAATTTTTTATGGGAACATTGAAAAGTCACTGTGCTAAGTGCTGCAGTTGCCAGAAGTGCTCCCAGCCCATCAGACACAGTTCAAAATGTAGTCTGATTGCTCATCTGTTCCCCAGGTACTTCACCCATCCAAAACCTACTGTTCACAATTCTACTTGGAAAAGAGATGTAAAAATGACACCAGGAGGGTCATTGGTCATTGTGTCTCATTGATTCTAGAGCAAGTTAGCTTAGTTTATAATAAAAATGTTTTTTTTCTAATTGCACATGTTTCACACTTAGCCTGGGATCCAAGAGTCAAGCTGAGCACTTTCCTTCTCAAGCATCCTTCTGAGCACTTTCCTTCTCAAAGATGCTTGAGAAAGAAAGTGCCGCTAATACATTGAGCCATTAATACAATAGACCTGTGCCACTAATACATTGAGCTATCCAGTTCCTCCATTACTTATGGTTGCTCACTAGTTGTGGTAGTTCTTCCTAGGCAATGCCAGTTCATTCAGTACCTTCTGTTACTGTCTTCTGCCAGTTCCTGTTTAGCCTTCCTTGCTTTCTCTTTCCTTGCTTTGGTACCCAATTCAATGCTCTCTTATCATGTCTCCCATCTTCCATATGGTGTACACGTCCCAACCACCTGAGCAGTCTTTCTTTGATACTTTGTAGCATGTCCTGTTCTGACAGCTCCCTTACTCTTGTACTTGTTATTTTGTATTTCTGTGATATTTGTAATATCTTCCTCAGCCATCTGTGATGGGCAACATCCAGTCTTTTTTTGTTAGCCATTGTCATCAGCCATGTCTCTGCTCTGTACAGCAGCACGCTTAGTACAATCGCATGGTATAATTGGAACTTTAGTTTGGTGTGGAGAACTCTGACCAGATGTTGTTGTTCATCCTTCCAAAAATGGTGTTTGCGTCTCCTTATCTCATATGAATATCTTTATCAGAGTCACCTTTGAATGTCATCACATTCCCCAGGTAGCAGAACTCGTCTACCTGTTTGATTTCTTTTCTATCCATGTACAACTTTGCATCTGTTGTCCACTTTCCTACATACATAATCTTGGTTTTCTCTGCATTTACTTTCAATCCAATTTTTGTTGGTTCCTTTTCTACCTCTGATGTAAGGGCAATAATTCCATTCCATGTCATATTTAGTAAAGCAATGTGGTTGGCAACTCAAGGTCATGTAACTCATTTTGGCTAATGCATTTTACCCTGTCCACTATGTCTTTTGTTTTCAGCTAATGCACAGCGAATTGGTCATAGCACACACCCTTGTCCAGTCACACTATCAAACCACTCAGTCAAGCCTGTATCTGATCTTACTGCTCATGTACTTCCATCATATAAACTCCTTATTACGTTGGTCAATGTATCTGGTATTCCATAGTTTCTAGCCATATTACACAGGTTCTCTGTGTAGACACCATTGAACACTTTCTTAAAGTTGATTAAGATGGATTTTTGAAGATCTGTCAGAGTGAATATCTGTTCACAACATAATCTACCTGGATAGAACCCAGCCCGTTCTTCTCGTAATATTTCATTCACTAACTCCTTCATGCTGTTCAGCGTAACAGTAGCGAATACTTTGCTTTACAATACTTGTCCAGTTCCTGCACTGAGTAAGATCACCCTTTTTTGGGTAATGCCTTAATAATACCATCTTTCCATTTCTGAGGAACATGTTCTGCTTGCATTCTGTCAACCCCAGGGGCTTTCTCCTGTTTGAGGCCTTTGATGGTGTCTAGTGAGGCAGTGTAGTCTCCCTCCAGTATGGAGATGGTTAACTCCCCTTGGTGGGCACAGCTAACCCCATCCCGACCTCCTCATAGGAAGCACAGAGGCAGGGCAGAAAATATAAAAGCAGAGCCCTGCAGCTCAGTTGGGGCTGGACTAGGGAAGGAGGCAGATGTCATTCCCAGGGAGCTGAGCCCTCAGCAGAACCTACGATCAACAGTGGAGAGAACAGGCAAACCACTGCCACAGGAGACAGAAGACTATGGAGAGAGACTGGAGGAAGGGCCGCCTGACACTGAGACTGAGAGCCAAGTCTCAGGGGCGACAGAGCAGTGCAAGCAGCAGCTGGTAGGAAATAACCCAGGGAAGCAAGATGTTGGTCCAGTTGTGCTGCCGAGACATGAAGCAGCAGCAACACGTTTCCATGCTGACCCTATGGCAGGATTGCCAATCACTTCTAGGGCCCTGGGCTGGCACCCAGTGGAGTAGGGTGGACCCGGGTCCCCCTACCCTTGATGCCAGTTCCACACGTGGTGCTGGCTGTGCACTCACCTTAGGCCAGAAGGCCTGAAGCATAGACTGTTGCTGTTTGCCCTGGTCTGGAAGCTGAGGGCTATAGACTGTTTAAGTGTTCCGCTCATGCTCACCTGTCAGAGCCACAGACTGTGGTTGCTTGCCCCAGCCGGGAGGCAGAGGGCTATAGACTGGTTAAGTGCTTAGCCCACGCCCAGGGGTCAGACCGGGAGGCTGACGCTACCAGCTGACTGGAAGTGTGCTGAATTCTCCTGTGAGAGACCTGAACTGCTCCTAGCCCAACTTGTACAATTGCAGGTCAGGACCCCACCCAATGAATTTCTGTGCCAACTTCTTGATGCGGCTGGAAGGAGGTGCCATCACCCTGAGAGGGAAGAGTGTTGGCTGTTTTAATTTCATCAGGTGTTATTGGTTCCTCTTCTATTTCTAATTTAGCATTGGCATTTCTCTCAAATCTGTCCATGATCATTGGCTCTGGACTGTTCAATATAGAATGGAAATGTTCTTTCCATGATCTGACTTGTTCTTCATGCATTTTCAATGTTTGTCCATGAGAGTCCCTGGTGGGCGTCATCTGCATTGGTTTGGTTCTTTCTTAGTGGTCCTTCATTATTCTATAGAACTTTTTGAAGTCTCTTCTCTGTGTTGCTGCTTCTGCCTCTGCAGCCTTCTCCTGAGTCCAGGCATTTCTATCTTGCCTATATCTCTTCTTTATCTTGCTCATTTTCTCTGTATCTTGCATCCACCCATAAGAGTTCTGCCTGTGTCTTGCACTGTTCCTTTTTTACCTTCAGAGCTAACAGCTCATCAGTCACTACCTCTTTTCCAGATGTAATCCATGCATCTTTCTTCCACCCTCTTTATTGGCCCACTTCCTTCTCTGCTGTCTCAACTACCATCTTCTTCCACGTTTTCCTCCCACTTTTCTTTCCACTTCCACTTCTTTCATGTAGGTGAAACCTTACTGCAACAGAAACTGTTCAGTTAAGTTAAACCAAGCCTTGAGGACCGTAGGTGCAGAGGGAGCTCAAAACCTAAGTATGACAGATCTCAGCAAAAGCCAAATGAATGCAAAGATCTTGAGACATTGAATCCTGATGAGTAAATTGTAAAAGAGCAGGCATGTGGAGCATACATACTTTAATATGTAATCTGGCACAGGTTACATGAGAAATGAAAAAATACCATCTGAATATACTTGGTGTTGCTGAGACGAGATGGGTAGGGATTGGCAAGATGGTGTCTGATGATGCTACGTTCTTATACTCAGGAGGAGGAATGCATGAAATAAGTGTAGGAATTATGCAGGATAACATCACATTGAAGACCCTGCTGTTTTGGAAGCCAGTTAACAACAGAATAACAATAGCCAGGCTGCAAACAAATGCAGCAGGTGACATTGAAAAGGACACATTTTGCAAGCAGATGCAGCAAATATTGACTCATGTGCCTAAACTTGACACCAAGTTGATGATAGGTGTGCAACAACTGCACTGTCTGGGAAGGAGTCATGGGTACAGCAGTGGAAGGCATCTGAACTGATCATGGCAAATGGCTCTTGAATCTCTGTGGCACAAACATAGGAGGCAGTCTATTCCAGAACAAGAGGAATCAGAAGCCCACATGGAGATCACCAGACAATGTGAGTGTGACGGGTTTGGTCACAGAAACTCCCTCAAGACTGTCACTAGATGTGCTGGGATACCATTGAGAACAAACCCTCCTGCCAGAAGAGGCTTCTCTTCACTCCTGTCTTGCTGAGTTAGACACTTCAGTCAGCTTTAGCACAGACCCAGGGATTGGGCCACACCTATCTTCAGTTCACTGAAACTGAGATCCACTCAGCTCAGGGGCTTCTTACTTAACAGGGACTTTCCCAGCATCCATATTCAGTCCTTCTGGGAGCCAAACCCTGAATAAATCTGTTTTACTCTGTATAAAGGTTATACAGGGTAAACTCATAAATTGTCCACCCTCTATAACACTGATAGAGAGACATGCACAGCTGTTTGCTCCCCCGGGTATTAATTACTTACTCTGGGTTAATTAATAAGCAACAAGTGATTTTATTAAGTATAAAAAGTAGGATTTAAGTGGTTAAGTAATAACAGAACAAAGTAAGGTTTCAGAGTAGCAGCCATGTTAGTCTGTATCTGCAAAAATAACAGGAGTACTTGTGGCACCTTAGAGACTAACACATTTATTTCAGCATAAGCTTTCATGGGCTACTGCTCACTTCTTCAGATGCTGGTTCCATTCTATGCATCCGAAGAAGTGAGCAGTAGCCCACAAAAACTTATGCTGAAATAAATTTGTTAGTCTCCAAGGAGCCACAAGTACTCCTGTTCTTCTTAGAACAAAGTAAGTTACCAAACAAGACAAAACAGAACATGCAAATCTAAGCCTAATACATTAAGAAACTGATTACAGATGAAATCTCACCCCCAGAGATATTCCAATAAGCTTCTTTCACAGACTGGACTCCTTCCTAGTCTGGGTCCAGCAATCACTCACACCCTCGTAGTACTGCCCTTTGTTCCCGTTTCTTTTAGGCATTTCTTGGGGGTGGAGAGGCGATCTCCTGAGCCAGTTGAAGACAAAATGGAGGAGTTTCCAGGACCTTTTATATTCTCTTTCTTGTGGGCGGAAACCCCTTTGTTCTCCTGTGCAAAATCACAGCAACAAGATGGAGTTTCTAGCCACCTGGGCAAGTCACATGACCATGAATGAGTCAGCTTTTTGCAGGCCGATGCCATTGTTTACATGTTAGCTTGAACGTTCACAGGAAAGCTCAGATGTGGATTGGTATCTCCCAATGTCCTTTGTCAGTTAACGGTTTCTTGATTAGGACTATTCTCAGTAAGTGCCCTTCTCAAGAAGCTGACCAAATGCTTCACTGAGGCTACTTAGAATCAAACACATTGAGATACAAATACACAGCCAATATTCATAACTTCAGATACAAAAATGATACACACAGACAGCATAATCCTAACCAGCAAACTACAACCTTTCCATACCACTTGGCCTCCTCTGTACAAGTTCTGGTGCAACCATAGGACCCTGGTTGCAACAATCATCTATATGGTCACAGTGACTGTCAACCAAATAGACCATATGTATATCTCAGAGATAGCACCTTCTTTGAGGGATGTCAGAGCCAGCAGAGGAGCAGGTGTTGGCTCAGATAATTATCTTCAGTGGCCACATTACAACTTAAACTCAAAAAAGATCACAAAGATGAACAAAAAGAGTGTTATAGCAGTAAAGGATTTCAATGACAAAGAAATGCAGATCAGACTCCAGATTGCCTTTAGCAACTGTTACAGTGTTTTGCAGGGACCCAGCTGATGCTGAAGTTCTCAAGCATCAGAACTGGTAATAAAACTGCTTCAGTTATAGTCCCAATGGTCACACGCCCTGAAGCCCAGTCTGGGTCTGGATCAAGAAGAAAAGGGATTGGAATCTGTAGTGCAGAGTTTATTAGAAAATTTCTTGATTTTTGCATGTCTCTGTAGTTAGCTTTAAATATGAATAATTAGGCAAGAAACTTTATTAAGAAGGAGTTAAGAGGAAATGCTAATCTTTCTGCATAAAACATCCTTTTGAAATAATAGATGAATCAGTCTGACTTGGGTGAAATAAGGGGGAATGGGGCAAAATCAGTCTTATGATGGAAAGAAGCTAGCTATAACAGGGTGCAAAAAAGAACTAGATAAGGGCTAGTCTACACTTACCAGCCGGGTCGACGCGGTGAGTTCGACTTCTCGGAGTTCGAACTATCGCGTCTAATCTGGACGAGATAGTTCGAACTCCGGAAGTGCCGGGGTCGACTTCGGTACTCTACCACTGCAAAAGGCAGTGGCGGAGTCGACCTTGGAGCCGTGGACTTCGATTCCACGGCGTCTGGACGGGTGAGTAGTTCGAGCTAGGGTACTTCGAATTCAGCTATGCTATTCACGTAGCTGAACTTGCGTACCCTAGTTCGACCCCCGCTCTTAGTGTAGACCTGCCCTAAGTTCATGGAGAGTAGGTCCATCAATGGCTATTAGCCAGGATGGGCAGGGATGGTGTCCCTAGCCTCTGTTTGCCAGAAGCTGGGGATGAGTGACAGGGGATGGATCCCTTGATACCTGTTCTGTTCATTCCCTCTGGGTCACCTGGCATTGGCTGCTGTCAGAAGACAGTATACTGGGCTAGATGGACCTTTGGTCTGACCCATTGTGGCCGTTCTTATTCGAGTGATTGCTAATGTGTATTCCACAATAGGTGTGTGTGCTCGCCACGTGCACTGGTGCTGGAAGTTTTCCCCCTAGCAGGCAAGGTCCTGGAAAAGATGAAGATGGACAAGGCCCAGATCCTTCTGATTGCCGAGGCATGGTCCTGACAGCATTGGTATGGGACCCTCATGGGTCGCCATGCTGTTGCTGTCCAGCCCAGACCCGATCTCCCCCTAGCAGTACCCATAGGCCCTGGACCAGGGCCACTCAGCCATCGTGGCTGCTCAATAGTTAGGTAGGAAGGAAAGGACATGCTCTGAAGGGGTTCAGCGCATCCTCCTAGAAAGCAGGCGGTCCTCCACGTGCGAGCCTTCTTGGCAAAGTGGTCTCGTTTTCCAGATGGGCAGACAAGCGGGGTGTTTCCTGGGTGGCCACCCCGATCCAGCTTATCCTGGACTATCTCCTTCACCTTAGAGCCCAGGGCCTGGTGCCCTCATCAGTCAAGGTGCACCTGGCGGCCATATTGACCTTGCATCTGCCAGTGCAGGACCACACCGTATTCTCCCATGCTATGACTGGCCGATTCCTTAAGGGTTTGGATCATCTCTTCCCATATGTTAGGCCCCCAGTCCCGCAATGGAACCTAAACTTGGTGTTGGCCCATCTCATGGGGCCCCCGTTTGAGCTGCTAGCCACGTGCTCCTGGTCACACCTCTCATGGAAGGTGGCCTTCCTGGTTGCAATTGGCTAGGCGGGTCTCAGAGCTCAGGGCCCTGACCTCCGAGCCCCCGTACACAGTGTTTCATAAGGATAAGGTCCAGCTCCTCCCACACCCCTCGTTACTCCCAAAGGTGGTCTCCGCCTATCACGTGGGTCAGGACGTTTTTTGCCGGTCCTCTGCCCCAAGCCCCATGCATCCAGTGAGGAGCGCCGCCTCCACACGCTGGATGTAAGATGGGCTCTGGCCTTTTACCTGGAACAGACTAAGTCATTCAGGAAGTCCTCGCAACTGTTCGTTGCCTTGGCCGAGCGCATGAAACGTCAGACAATCTCCACTCAGCGGGTCTCCAACTGGATCACCTCCTGCATCCGTTGGTGTTATGACGTGGCGGGAATCCATCCACCACCAATTGTGAAGGCGCACTCGACTTGGGCGCAGGCCGCGTCAACTGCCTTTTTGGCCTATGTCCCCATTCAGGACATTTCTAGGGCTGCCACGTGGTCTTTAGTTCACACGTTCACCTTCCACTATGAGATCGTCTCCCAGACCAGAGCTGTGCTCCATCTCGAGAATTTGTGAACTTCTACCTACCTCCAACAGATATAGCTTGGAATCACCTATTGTGGAATACACATGAGCAATCACTCGAAGACGAGAAGACAGTTACCTTTTCCGTAACTGGTGTTCTTCGAGATGTGTTGCTCCATGTCCATTCCACATCCTGCCCTCCTTCCCCTCTGTCGGAGTTGTCTGGCAAGAAGGATCTGAAGGTGGGGGGAGGGCGCAGCGCCCCTTATACTGCACCATGGAGGCGCCACTCCAGGGGTCACTGGGGCGCTCCCCTATGGGTACTGCTAGGGGAAAAACTTCCGGCACTGGTGCACGTGGCGAGCACACACGCCTATTGTGGAACAGACATGAGCAACACATCTCGAAGAACACCAGTTATGGAAGAGATAACTGTCTTTTCTTCAACTGAACTAGAGAGAGATTAGTATTTCTCCACAACAGCCAAATCATAGGAAACCTGTGATCCCCTGTTAATGTGGCTTCTTACAATTCAGATTATTCTATGGCTTAGGATAAAAATGTATATATGTCCTCCATTTTCATGGTGCAGTGGATCGAAATCAGCTCCTTTTAGAATAACTTGATTGTAGGTCGCAGACCAGAGCCACTCAGGGTACGTATATATTGTAGTAAGAGATGTGATTGCAGTATGTGCATACCTCAGCTAGCTTTGTTCCAGCTAACTTAAGTAACAATAGCAGTGAAGCCACCACAGCACAGGCAGCAGCAGGGTACAAGCCAGCCAGGACCCTGGATATGTACTCTAGGGGCTAGCCTGTGCTGTAACACCTTCACTGTTACTGATGTCTGAGCTAGCAGATCAAAGCTAGCTCAGGTATGTCTACATGTGCTGCACTCACATCTGACTGCAGTGTAGACATGCGCTCAGCCTGGGACAGGATGGTGGAAATTGGCCTTTGTGTACCCACAGTGGAGAAATCCCACCTGTGCTGTGTCCACTGCTGCTCCCCTTCATGTGTTCTGATGGTGGGAGGGGACACCTTTAAGTCCTACCTTGGTCTTCCTGGGTGAAGGTGCTGAATTACCTCATGCTCCAGCTGCCACATCCCTTTTTTGGGGAAACAACACCCATTTTTCTCCCATCTCAATTCTTCCCTCTCTCCATCATTGTCAGCCCCAGGTGGACTCTGTGCCACCATCACCCTGTGCTAGGGCTGTAATAAATGTTGTTTGGCTCTGAACTCTCCTCTTTTAACCCTTTCTCCACCTATGCAATCCTGTGCCTGTTGACTCTACCCAGGCAGTTTTTGGTCTTCTTTATGTAGATGCCCATTTTCCAAGTCTGATTTCTTTTGTGATATTTTCTGCAGCCTCTATTTCTTACTGAATGCAAATGCATCCCATAAGATAAGTAAAACTTATTATAATAAGTAAGAATACACCTGGCCAACTAGGATTACTTTTTCATCCCAATCACTCCCATCATCTCTTTCTGAAAAGGAAGAATTTTCATTATGTAGATATGAAAAAGGAACTGAAAGGACATAGTTTAATAAATGTGATGTCAAATAATAAGCTCTAAGTACTGAATTCAGCTTTCGAGGAGAACAGCAGTAGACAAAGTAGCATATCAACTCCATATTTATAATTTTGCAAAATGCAGATGATAAGATTGTACATGTGGTTTATGAGATAAAATACTGAATCATATATTTTGCATTTAAGAAAAAACTGCTTTCTTGACAAAGGAACTGAAGACTCTCTTCTTTGCTTCTCCCTCTGAGTACTTTTTAGTCACTTAAATTATCCATTCTTTGCAAAGATTCATTTTGACACAAACTGCTGCATATATATAATGCACATTGTGTTCTTTGAAAAACTGCCACGGCCTTTTGATCAAGTGGGTCAGATATAAAAGGCTTGCAGCTCATTGGCTACATTGTATGTTCAAAATATTAATGACAGAATATCACAGTCTTAATTAAATCCGTTCCATTTACTCCATTTTAAATATGTAAGGGTATTTATTGGAATATCTTTGACAGAACACTGTAAAGCCCAGTGGCCGACGCAGGCTAAGGGGCAGTCCAGAGTAGTGGTCAGATGTGTGTGGGTGATCAGGTAGCCGAGAGGTCAATCAGTATCAGATGCGTCCAGTGCAATCATCAGAGTTCTCGCAGGGGTCGGTAGCCAGAAGATCCAATCCAAGGGGCCAGGTCAGTGAGTTAGGGATGTGAGGTCAGGTGAGGCAGCCAGGCACGGTGGTCTATGCAACAGCCTGTAGCTCAGACAGCTTCCTCTTCCTGTTGGGATCTTTGTATGATCCATATATCCAATGAGAGTGATGTCTGTGCAGCCAAACAGGGGCCTGGAGTGTGGCTGCTGTGGGGCTGTAAGCCTTTAGCACTAAGGCTGTTGGTCAGAGGCAGTGGCTCAATGTGCTGCTGTGGCATGGAGGCTATCTAGGATCAACCTGGGAAATTAGACAAGTCAGCTTAACTTCAGTACCTGGAAAGATATTGGAGCAAATAATTAAGCAATCAGTTTGCAGACACGTAGAAGATAATAAGGTGATAAGTAACAGTCAGCATGGATTTGTCAAGAACAAATCATGACAAACCAACCTGATAGCTTTCTTCAACAGGATAACAAGCCTTGTGGTTGTGGCAGGGGGCAGTGGTAGATGATGTATATCTTGACTTTAGTAAGGCTTTTGATACTGTCTCTCATGACCTCCTCATAAACAAACTAGGGAAATACAACCTAGGTGGAGCTACTATAAAGTGGATGCATAACTGGTTGGAAAACTGTCCCAGGAGATTAGTTATCAGTGGTTCACAATCAAGCTGGAAGGGCATATTGAGTGTGGTCTCCCAGGGATCTGTTTTGGGTCTGGTTCTGTTCAATATCTTCATTAATGATTTAGAAAATTGCATAGCGGGCACACTTTTAAAGTTTATAGCTGATTCCAAGCTGGGAGGGGTTTAGGGACAGCTGGACCATGTGCTTGTGTCCCTTACCATCTTGGCTAATAGCCATTGATGGACCCATCTGACTGAAATGTTCTGTGCTGCATGGGAACATTTAGTTATTCATTTTAACCTGTTAACTGAAAGAATTTTTATATCTGATTGAACTGTTCCTATTGGCAGACTGACACTGGTCTCCATCTTAAGGTTTGCTGCTGGGCAGATCAGAGATGAACCTCTGAAGTGGTGACTTCTTGCCTGGCTGGCAGCATAGAAATATGGCTTCTCCAGATGCTTCCATGCCTCTTACAATGATTCCTGAAGCCTTTGTGCCTCAAACAAGCCTTTGTGCTCTCCAAACAAGGACATAACCTGCCCAGAGTTGGGGGTTATTTCTAACCCACCATCACAAATATGGATTCTACTATCTTGGGATTTGTTGATGCAAAGGTCATATCCATTCTCTAGAAATATTAATCCACTCTCTAGATGGAGGGAATGGTGCAAAACGTCACAATGTAGGCAGGCACATCAGATGTAGGGTTTTTTTGGGGGGGTGTGATGGGCAGATTAATTTCCTAGGGTTTTAAAATAAGAAATACATGTGATGGGTTGGATCACAGAAACCCCCTTGGGAACTGCCAATTGATGTGCCAAGACTACTTCTGCCCAGTCAGATTCTGTAGCTCACCACTGTAGAATATATTGCAACATCTTTATAGGAGCCATTCTCATTTTGTTGTGAGCACGCCTGTGTGGTACTTGGAATCAGTGCAATATTTTAATCAAGTATCATTATTTGAATTTTGAGTTATACGCTAAATATGTTTGTAATTGTAATCGGCTTCATTATTATACAAAGATTAATATAAATGTTAATGAAGTTACCTGGGAGGATGAGTATGATCTGTTCAGTGGGTTACCGACCCAAAGTCCTTCAGGAGGGGTTACAGATCCACACGATATCCATAAGTGCTGATTCTACAGTATGATCTTCAGTTTGTACTAAGCCGTTTAGTAAGACAGCTCTGTTGTATCAACCAGGCAAGGTACTAACAAACTTCAATAGGACTTTATTTTTAAAGTGGAAACCTCTTTACCAAGCTGCTGCTACACCCTCTGTAACTCTCACTCTGCCTCCTCAACTCCTTCCCCCTCCTTCCTGTTTCCTGTCCTTTCAGACTGCCAACAGCCAGTGCTCCCAGTTCTGATAATTACAGGCAACATCTAAACACCACAAGCTCCTAATTGGCAATTCACAGGAAAAGGCTCAAGTGCACATGCTATGTTAGCTAAGCTTGGTAATAACTTTGCCAACCAGATCTCTCTGCTCCAGTCTGTGTATGGAGTCGGGGGGTGGGGGTGGGGGGCAGGTGGGGAGGGACGGAGACATTTGGCTTAACACACCCAGCTGGGGCCAAGATTTTCCCCTTTTTGGATATCTGCTCTTAAACATGAAAGACAGGCAGAGCTGGAGAGCCGCACTTTTAGAAGGATGACAAACTAGAAGGATCAAAAGTTCCATAGAGATTCTGTTTGCAGTCCGTCAGAAGGTTAACACATCCCAGGTTCCAGAGCTATGTGCTATCAGCTCAAGATTAGCATTTATCCCAAGTGTAATTGGGTCACCGGCTGCACAAGCTCCCCCTCACGACCTTGGATGGCTCTATGGTGCCCTGCCTTAATTTCACCTTCTGTTCAGGGCACTTTAGTCACTCCATACAGTCGAAACATTCAAAGTGTTCCCCTTCTGGGGTCCAAATTATTAAATCTTGCAGAGTCTCTCAAAATAAAACTCAAACAACAGTCTTCATCCCAGTCCCAAGCTGGGCCCAGCCCTTCCTTCCTGAGGATCTGCCTTCCTGCTCTCCCAGCAGTAACTCCCCGGCCTTCTTGACTGGAGTTAAGCTTTCTGGTCCTGGAGAGGACCCAAGGCCTTGTCTGCCTTCTTCGACAGCCTCCTTTCCCTTTGTGTCTTCTCTCCTGCTGATGCAGGGCCTTGCAGGAGAACTCACTTTCTGCAGTGGCTGCAGACATCTACTAACACACACCTTTTCTCTCTAGGCCTCTTCCTTATTTACCTTAGGCCTGATTCAGCCACCTGACCCATCTGTCACATGACATAATTCATTGTTACTCATCCTCCCCATCTGAGGAGAAGAGCTAAACTTATCACAAGTGGGACTGAGGAGCAACTCCCCTTAAGGGGCCAGAAACCCTGTGACACCAAAGTATGGACACTGGACAAATAGCAGATTGTAATTTATGGAGGTGCTGGTCACAGCCACAGAGTGTTAAGAATGATCAGTTTTGTTCTTGAAGGAAGAATTCAGCTTATTATATATGAAGAATACAGCATATCCTCAAATGTACACCGCTTTCTGTCCCCCTCCTCCCCCCGAAGCAGGGGAAGTGGCACGGGATCACCTCACCCACAGAAGTGGCAGGAGTGGGCCTCTTCAGTACTTACCCCAGCAGCTGGAGTGTAACTGCTTGGGCGGGTACATGGGCAGGGCCTGCCACATACAGAGTCGTCTGCAGGGGAGGTGTTGGCAGGGCAGCAGGTCATTTGGGGTGGCACAGTTCTTGCCTTTCTGAGCTATAGTTTCAGGTAGTCTGCAGACTCGGGCAAATACCCCTGAACTGATTACACTCAGGGCATGTTTTCAGGATTTCAGGATTTTCTTTTCAACCATGAGAACTAGTGACTCCCTTTAAAATAGAACCCCAGGTTCTGATATAATCACATGACTCCAGGAAATGGGGCCTGAGAGATGGGCCTATAATGCCAGTGCCTTAATCCCATTCTGGAGTTAAGGGTAAATTTAAAAGCAATCCAGACATGTTAGATGATGGAAATACAAAGTTCACACACACTACCACACCCTTAACTTCGCCCTTGAGTGGCACCATGCAATGACTATATGATGGCAACATTGTGATCTCAGGTCAGATGATTTTTTTATGGATAATTTTTCATTCTTGACTTTTTTTTGTTAAATGGAGATATCCACACAAATATACTAATACTAACAGCCTCAATCCTGGAGTCCTTACTTCCTAACTCCTTACTCAGGCTTCGCTGGGAGTTTCATGATGAGGTCCATCACTTCTAGAACACCCACTACTGGCCAGCTAAAATGGCAGCAGATGGTAGCCTAGAAAGGGGTGTGTGCATGAGCTGAAGGAGGTGTTTGTACAGGGTCACGTAAATTAATGGTGCTATGCACACTTTAATCCCAATATAACAGTAATAACTTAGTCAAGGGGAGAAAGTGGTGACAGTTTTGAAGGAAGACGGGGGCATAAGGTGCAGTGAGCTTGTCAGCCTCTATAAAAGTAACGAGGATGATTAAAATGTACCTCTTGTCTTGAGTGCTGATTGAAGTTTGACAAACGCATCATGTCTTTATTTTTACCTTCATTAGTTTTGTACTCCTGAGCTGAATAATTCAGGTAGTGCAGCTAAACAAAAACAACACCTCTGGCAAATGAATAATACAAAACAAAACCTAGTCTGGGAAGATGGCAAATAATCCATCATTCTCTAATCCTTCTAGTTAACATTATTCAAATGGAATAGTTCATTTGCCAATGTGTCAGCTTCCAGCACGACCCAATTTATCAATCTTAGCTGGACATAGGCATGGCTTTACCATCCTCCGTGGAGCGGTGTATCTCGGGCTCTGAGGATGCTGGCTTCCCTGAGGAGCCATGAGCAAACCCACAGCAAATGGAGGAGAGAAATGGGAAAAATACATTTACACTCAAGAAAAAAGACCTTTCTAATGCATATGGAAGGTATAAGGCCATAGAGTTTAAGGCCAGAAGGGGTCATCAGATCATCTAGTCAGACCTCTTGATATCGCAGGCCACCACCACCACCCAGCACCTGCTAAATTGAAGACTAAATTTTTTAACTGAAATTAGACCAAAGTATTACAGCCCCTGGGAGACTACACAGGCACAGTATAGAAGGGATTGAGTGCCCAGTGCCCAAGATAGCAATGCAGTGGTAAGAAGAGCCTTATAATATCCAAGCTAGTTAAATTGAATATCAAACACTGAACATTAACTCAGCAGTTCTGCTTTTACCAAGTTCTAAAAGTTCAAACAAGGACCGTAATGAACTGACTGCATGTTCTTCCACCAAGCACTGCTCTAAACACATCATGGGATGCTAAGGTTATGGGGAGTCTTTACCTTATTTCCATTGAGGAGGCCTGCATCTCTGGCACATTGGTGGAGTAATACTACGGCACACTTGGAGAATCCATAGCTTAGACGACTAGTTACATGCAGAGCTTGAACCTTTAGATCTTTGGAATAGAAATGAACATTCCCAGACCGCAGATATAATCCTGCTGCTCCCACTGAAATAATTTGATTTGCCATTGGCTTCAGTTACAGCTAGCCAGGACCCTGTAAGTTTTCACAGACTGCGCTGTGTGCTGCCCCTGCCACTCAGAAAGAATTACTTGTCAACATTCACAAAACTGCCAGTTTTTCTTCCTTGAAGTCAGCCTTTGCCAAGATGCCTGTACATTACTACTGTCTGGCATTGGCTAGCCTGGTGGCCATCCGTGACTACTGGCAACACTGTTATGAGCAATTCATGCAAACACATCTGTGTCCACCATAACCTTGTCCTCCTCATTTGCCTGTTTATTCATCTATCATGCACTGTTTAAATCTTAGATTGGGAGCTCTCTGGGACTGTTTGTGTTATTCATACAGGATCTATTACTAAAGTGGGACACTTTGGCACAATAATAACAATAATGATGAAAAAAGTAAGGCTATTTTTAGTCACCTGACAAGTTACTGGAGTGAGTGAGCAGAATTTTGCAAGGTTAAATAAAACAAATGTAAAGCCTATAAATTACGTATATTTGTGTTGCTTGTTACTTTCTCCTCACCTTTGTGTATTGGATCTTTCCTTAAATGTAATCATAGAGACCATAGTGCTCTGTGCTGAGAGCCTCTGCTACTACCTTACAGTTACTCCGAAAAACTGTTCAAAGGTGCTCAATATAAAATAGTGACACTACAGGAGCAATCTCATGTTAAAAACAGTATACTTTATAAAAACACATCTCACAAATAATACCCTAGATTGTTCAAACTGCTAAAGTGTTTAAAATCTCCTTTGCTTTCACAGTGTTGCTTATTCTCACAATTCTGTCATGAGTCTTGTGGCATTTGGGGTGTTTCTTAAAGCCGCAGAGGCTGGAAGCCTGGGATTAGGTGACACTCTCAGCTTTCTCTTTCTTTTTTTCCCCAAAGGAAGTTTCTAGTGCTCAAGGTTAGGGAGAAAAGCTTGAAAACTTGAAACCAAGTGAACCCAAAGGGCTCAAAAAGCAGAAGGCATATAAGAAGACCCCAGATTTTATTATTTAAAAAACAAACAAACAACTCATGTTTAAACACTCAGGATTTTGGAGGGCCCAATTCATGATTTTTAAACACTTGGGGATGGCAAGCAGTTTGCTATTGATACTATTTTACTTGTTTATATTATTAACCTCAGGGTGGGACATAGAAAATAGACTTGTCACTTTTACTTTCAGATTCTGACTCAACAGAACAATGCTGCAGTGTCTGGGTTGAAAGTATACATGGGGAGGGTTATTTGGGTTGTTTGTTTAAAACTATTTCCATTAAAGCTAAAGATTTAAAAAAAATCCATGGACCTATTTCTACTTGTCTTAGGTTGTGTAAAATCTCATTTTAGCAACACTTACATTTTGGGGCAGATTTGACCTGATAGTGTCCTTAAAAATGACTGCATTCAGTGATAAGAATACGTATTCTCTCCAATAAATACACTACTGTAGGCTTTTGTGTATCTGGCACTGGAAGATAAGTTCTATAAAGTAACAATGACACCAACCCTTTGAAGTTCTTCTTGTGCATAAAACATTCAACCCATTCCCTAGAAGTAGCAGCCCAGTGAGGCATTGTGTGTTGCTTCCCTGTCTGCCTGGAGCTTCTCCTCATCCCTTTGAGCCACACTCTCACATCCTCATCTCTCTGTAAAGCTCTCCCTTTCTCTCTGCCCTCAGATCCACTCTCTGCGATACTGCAGATAAAGGACACAATGTAAATATAAACCACATTGAATTGTGATGGAAAATGGTAATTCTGTCTCTAAGGAAAAGGTTAGCATGCCCCTTGTATTTGCTACAGCGAGGGCAGGGGAGGATTTTATTTTGCATATGTGAATATGTGAAATTCACAGACCTAGAGCCTCGCCCCATCAGGGTTTGGACCCATTCACGTCTCGGATGTGAGACTTCTGATGAAAACAAAAGCAATACAGCAAGTTGTGCTGGTGATTCAGTGGGTGGAATTCTTCTCTCTGAGATAACACTGATGCGGTGCTTCTGGGGTGACCAGATGTCCCGATTTTATAGGGACAGTCTGATTTTTTGGGTCTTTTTCTTATATAGGCTCCTATTACCCCCACCCCCGTCTCGATTTTTCACATTTGCTCTCTGGTCACTCTAGGTGCTTCATTGCACTGCTAGTGGCCGTGTGCTGCTCTAGGGCCACCTTTTGAGTGAGACACAATTCAGGGCTTTCATACTTGCAACCGTTAACAATGCTCGGGCGCCTTTGCAAGAGAAGGAGCAAGAGCCCTGGTCTCTTCCTGGCCACATCCCCACTTGGTTAATACATTCTGTCCTCTCCATTGCCTCAGCGGCTTAACTTGGAGAAGTTATTCTCCACTTCCCATCCTCAATGGTGTCATGGCATGTTGGTGCAGAATGGCTGCATTTCACAGCTTGGGGAGTGGTGCCTGTGCGTGAGCTCCTTCTACCTTCTGGGAAGAGTAATGTATTATGGCTGTTGGAAGCACTCAGATGCGATGGTGATGAGCACCAACATGAGAAGCTGGACAGGCAGAGAGAGAGTGTGTATGTGGGGAGAGATAGCAAGTGTGTATGGGGATAGAAAGAGACAGATTTCAGCTATCAAATATATTTGAAATTGCACGTGTTGATGAAGATGGTGTTACTGAGCCTGTGGCTGGCTGCAGCTCTTGAATTTCTCAGTGCTGGAGCTAATCAGATTTCCCTTCTGATGCTCATGGTACTGTTAACATTTCCATTTCCCATTTCTTTTTGTGATTGTTAATGCTACAAGGGAATTGCTTCCACACGCACTTTCTGCAGAGATCTCACCCTCAGCACCTCCTGCCAGTACTGGGATGGTGGGGCTGACCGCAAGTTACCTTGGGCTGTTGTTACAGAATGGTTGCGGGGTGGAGGGGGTGGGGGGCTAGTAGTGAACTGGCTTTGACCGGCTGGACTGGCTTACAGCCACTCGACTGGATTAACAAGAAAAGAGATATGGAAGGCCGGAGAGTGTTGACTGTGGGAATAGAGAGCAGTAGTGTTTCCTGCCAGAGCCTGCTTGTGGGTGAATATGCCCCCCCCCCCCCGCAGAAGGAGATGATGATGATAGCAGCTAGGAGAATTGCTTTAGATGAACAGTCTCACCTGCGGACCCTTGCCTTGTGGGTGCCCAGGAATTCCCCATGCTGGAGCAGCGCCTGCTACAAGCCCTCAAGGACAAGGCTGGCAGGTCCGGGACTGTCCGTAGCAGAAGGGGCGTAAGCATTGATGCTTGCTTGGTTGCTGGAAAGCACATATTTAGTAATGCGTGAAGGCTGGGAAGCTTATTATACTTTGGCAATAAAACCGGTTATACTTATGCACCTAGTGTGGCTTCATTGAGTGAATCCGAGCCCCCATTCCTTTGGCTTGACACGGGTCCAGAAATTCCAGTCCTAGCCATTTGTGTCACTGTCGCTGACAGCAGCGTGCCCAGGGAGAAGTGTCTCTTGCCTGGCACTTTAGAGATCCTCTTCTTGGAAATGTGAATGCAGATTTATTTTAACTCTTTATTTGGGGCAGATACTCTGTAGATATGTGTAATCTTTTTCTCTGCTGGCTTACACCTTTCCTTACAGACTCTCTGTTGCAATGATCATATTTTAGCCACAGAGGCCTTCATGCAGTCCATGGACATCACCTCTATATTGGCTGGGGATAGGGAGAGTCATTAACCCCCTCTGGTGGGTGAGGGCATCGGTTCCCCAGTGTCTCTGGATAGAGTGCAGGCAAGGACACCAAAGGCAAGGCTGAGGAGTGAGGTGCAGTTTGGTTTCCAGTTAGTACCCCAAGAAGCAGTCAAGGTCAGGATCACTAGAGAGGAGGTGCATGTAACAGAGCCTGAGATCGTATGCAGAGTTAGAGGAGAGGTGTCGCTTTCTGACTGCTGCAAAGCCAGGCATGGGTCTGAATCTGAACTGTGTATAAAGTAACCACCTGGGCCAAATTCTGTACTCCGCTGTGCATGCTGATGTGGGAAGATATTCACTCTCCCCAGCCGGGATAATGTGACGGCCATCAGCTCAGAATCTTCTGGAACACAATAGTCCTCTTCCTTCCCCTCCTGCCCCCCACTCCCCTGCGCCTCCCAGGGAGAGGTTTTCCAGGGGCAAAAAGCAGGAGTGGCCCCAACTGCCTCTCAGTTCTGTCTGGCAGCGGGCTGGGACCTCACCCCCAGCCGTCAATGCTCCCCTGCTTCTGCCCCTTTGGTTGCTCTTTACAGAGCAGTGTTTGTCAGGGCCTGCACCATTGTGGACATGGTCTGGGCTCAGCTCTCTGGGGCTGCATCCCTGTCTCCTGCTGTCACTCTGCCAGGATGATTTCCCCGCTGAGATGTTCTCCTCACCTCAGGGCCTTGGATCATACAGGCTGAGGTGGCTAAGAAAGTTGACATCGAGTCCTGTGCATAATGTGACACTGTGATGTCTGTTATAGACACATGTTTGATGTGTCTGGTGCTTGGGAGGAGGTCACAACCCAGATGGATGGGTGTGGTGGGAAAGAGGGGACTATGCTTCTTTAAAATGATTGTCCCTCAGGACCCACTCTCCTCACCCATCTTGGGAGTCTGATTAAAGCTTTTTACGGAAGGAGCTGAAGGGTGGTTCGGGCCATGCTCCCATTTTTACCCTCAAACCCTACAAGGGCAACTGGGATCTAGTAAACCCTGCTTTCTAGAGACTCACACAGCTGATTGTGCATAGTCCAAAGGTTGTGATTCGGTTTGTGTGCAATCACCTCAAGAATCCTGGGTATCCGGCAGGGAATCATACTTGCCAAAACATCAAGTAGCATTTCTAGTGGCGTATGTGAAGATCCACTTGCTGATTTATTGTTTTGGTGCATATTTCACGTGGCTTGGGATGACAAATTATATTACCTGTGAAGTAAATGGGAGTTATAGCTGCTCAGCATCTTGCAGGATGTATCCCATAGTAATTAGCAGTGGCTCTGAGCAATACAGTTCTTATTCTGAACTTCCCCATAGTTCAAGGGTGTTCCGAATTTGTTTTGGGCTGATATGTAATATACTTTGCATTTACAGAGTTAATTTCACCCTACATAGGGTGACCAGACGTCCCGATTTTATCGGGACTGTCCCGATATTTGCTTGTTTGTCCCGCGTCCCGACCAATGTTAGGTCGGGACACTGGACAAACAAGCAAAGGCTCCGGAGCCCGAAGGGCTCGTGCCCTCCCCTGCCCCGACTCCGCCCCCTCCTTCCTCCATTGGATCCTTCCCCAAATCCTCGCCCCCATCCCCGCCCCCTCACTGCCCCATTGTCTCCCTCCCCAAATCCCCGCCTCTTTCCAAGCCTGCCATGCCCAGGAGACTCAGGGGAGTGCGGGGCCGGGGTGAGTGTGAGTCTGGCCTTGCCCCGAGCAGGCAGGACTCGGGCGCGGTACCTGGAGGGAGAGTAGGGGGGCGGCCCGTGGGGCCAGGCGGCGGCTGTTCTCCCCATCTGGGCAGGGGACTCGGGAGCAGCCGCTGCTGCAGCTCCCACTGCCGCGGGGGGAGGAAGTGGCCAAGCACGTGGCGCTCAGCGGCTGCGGCTTTGGTGCCCAGGCCCGAACCCCCCGAGCCCGGGCCTGCTGCGGGGCAGTGCGCACACTGCGCTCAGCCCCTGGCCAGTCGCGTCTGGGCTGGCTGCCCAGCTGGTGCAATCCCGTGGCGGAGGCATCGGCAGCCCAGTCCCGTTTGTTCCCCTGCAGGACCCGAGCGGGATGCAGGGGGCTGGGGCCTGCTGCCCCCACTCCGAGGCCGCCCGCAGGATTGCACCAGCTGGGCAGCCAGCCCAGACGCGAGTGGCCAGGGGCTGGGTATGCGCAGCGTGCGCGCTGGGTCCCCGCAGCAGGCCCGGGCTCGGGGGGTTCGTGGGCGCCAGAGCCGCAGCTGCCGAGCTTGGCCAGCGGCCGCTTCCTCCCCCCGCGGCAGTGGGAGCTGCAGCAGCGGCTGCTCCCGAGTCCTGCTGCCCAGGTGAGGAGAACAGCCGCTGCCTGGCCCCGCAGGCCACCCCGTACTCTCCCTCTAGATACCGCGCCTGAGTCTTGCCTGCTCGGGGCCAGGCTGGACTCACACTCACCTCGGCCCTGTGCTCCCCTGAGTCTCCCGGGCCTCCCTCCAGCGCTTGCGGAGGGAGGAGGAATCGGGGGTGGGGGATTTTTTTTTTTTTGCTCTGCCCCCGCCCCGCCCCCCCGCATCCCGATATTTGACCTGGGTGATCTGGTCACCCTAACCCTTCATGACCCTATGGTTCTATGATTCTAGGGATCTCATGCACTTTATACATATTAATTGTGGCCCTGATTCAGGACAGTGCTTAACCATGGGTTTAAGTCCCATTGCCCTTAAAGTTAAGTACATGCTCAAGTGCTGTCATGAGTAGGATGCCTTCCTGAATCCGGGCCTAATTCAGTAAGCCTCACAACACACCTCTGAGATAATACTGTATTCTTCACCTTGTACAGATGGCTTAACTGAGCCATAGAGAGGCTAGATGCCTGACAACAAGGAAGTGAGCCACCTGGGAATAGAACGCAGGAGCCTGGCTCCTTGGCTTCTGCTTTAACCACTCCAACATAGCAAAACTGTAGCAGCTAGTAGCTGTCACAAATGATTCCCAGGGGCATGTCATATTTCTGTCCTAAATGGAGTTCACTAAACTTTTCCAGAGTCTGTCATCTATGGAGGAATTCCGGAACCTGGATCGAGATATTGAGGGATCTGCCAAACGCTGGAAAAAATTTGTAGAATCTGAATGCCCTGAAAAGGAGAAGTTCCCTCAGGAATGGAAGAGCAAGTCAGCTCTGCAGCGTCTGTGCATGTTGAGAGCCATCCGGCCTGATCGCATGACTTATGCTGTCCGGTAAGGGTACCCAGTGGCCATCCCTGTTATGTTCTCATTTGGGGGTGGGGAGTGAGGAGACTGTTTAACAGTGTGCTCAAGAAAGCAGAGCTGATTCAGAAAATGTGTTCACATTTATTTAACCTTAATATATGAATCTCACACAATCTTCTTCTAAAAGATTCTTGTTAATGGCCCTAAATGAATCATCTCTAACTGCAGTGCAATGCACCCACTCCACTTAATCAGGATCCTCTTAATCAGGAAATCCATTTCATCAGGATGACTTCCAGGGAACCTAATCATACGTAATAGCAGCTTAAAGAAAACAGTCTGAAGAGCGGACATATATGGTCAAAAATTGGGTGATATCAAACAGGAATTGTGCAGCTTTTTGTACATAAATGGTCTTTTATTCCTAAATCTTTAGAGACGCTTTCCCACTTCACAATAAATTCTCCAGCAATGAATGAAAAAAACACCCACAGAATCTGAGATGAACAGATTGAGCTGTATGGAACCTCTTGTTGAACAGACATGATTTCATTATAATACCTCTGCTTTATTATACATGAAAAATAAAGCACAGCTGCAGCAGAATACGTCACAATTATTATTGTTGTGTCAGTGCCTTGCTGTTTACAAAATCAAATCAAACAGAAAACTCGCCTATTTTCTTATTAATGGGTTTGTCTTACTGCTTTGAATAAGCAGCAGTCTCACTACAGTTACTATGAATGGCTGTGGGATACTATCTACCATAATTACTCAAGTTTTGCTTCACAAACTGTAGATTCAAGAAGAGAAACAAGAACAGGCTGTGACTTCCACAGCAATTGTCCCTTTCATCCTAGCATGCTCTGGTTTTACACATCAGTCTGTAATAGTTAAGAATAAATAACTCTAGCAGAATCAAACTGTATAATTCATTATAATTGATACTAGTTACTAAATTGTTTATAGCTGTTATTCCTTAGATGCTGGAGTAAAGAGATGTCTTATACATTGGGTTAATGGTGGAAAAAATAACACATATATCATGCTGGTTCTAAAAGTTGTAGTTATAAACTATAGCTCTACCCCGATATAATGCGACCTGATATAACACGAATTTGGATATACTGCAGTAAAGCAGCGCTCCAGGGGGGGATAGGGGGTGCGCGCTCCGGCGGATCAAAGCAAGTTCGGTATAACGCGGTTTCACCTATAACACGGTAAGATTTTTTGGCTCCCGAGGACAGCGTTATATCGGGGTAGAGGTGTATGTAGTGAAGGCAAATAGGCAAACTGTAGGCAGACAACACAGAACAGATGTTCCAGGAAAAACTAAAGGTCTTTCACTCATCAGGACTTGTTCCATGTATATTGTTCTTGTCTTCCAGCTTCTGGCATTTCTGTAAGACATTAGTCTTTTACTGAAAAGGTTGTTGAATAGCTTTATACAGCTACACAATCCTATATGTGTGTATATATAGGTTGAGGTCCACATTGTAACTTGCTCCATGCAGGAACTAGATCTCTGTTTGTGCTTGTTCTCCAAGATCCTGACTGAGGCCTTTGGGAGATACCACAGTCAAATTCTAACCCACCCTTTTCTCACCATTGCTCACAACTTTCTCAAACTCCTTTTGGGCTGGATTTTCCTGCCTTGTCTCATCCCAAATATAATTTTTTTTTCTTGAAAGTTTAACATCAGCTAAACTGTTTCCGAGTTTATGTGACTAGGTATTATGTTTTACTAGTCTTCCCCTGTTCATTCCAACGGAAATATTTGTACTCACATTACTCAAAAATGGCTGAACCTAGAAATATGAAGTTTTGCTTCTGATGACAGTACTCCTTGATGATAAGGAAAAAAGAATCCAAAGTGGAAGAAATCAGTTGAGTACAGTTCTGGGCATGTAAAATTGACATGTTAATGTAAATGCATTAAAACATGTTATACTTATTATTGAGTTGTTTTAGAGCATTGGCCATGCACAATAAGGATAATTCATGATGCCTTCACTAAAGACTTCCATATTATAGATGCTTGACTGTAGGGTTCCCTAAAATAACCAAGGACATTACATACAAAATGAACATGAAGCCAGTGTACTGCTAATGCCCAACATTTTCCAACCTGGATACCCAAAATTAGGCTCCTGAATCCACACTTAGGTAGCTAGGTAGAAGTGGCCTGACTTCCAGAGGCTGAAACACTCTACTCTCATGGAAGTCAGACATGTTTTTCTAGAGAAGCCGTTCCTCTCTCCTCATGGTAAACACTCTGCATGCTCAGTATGAGAGCACCCAAGAGCTACCTAACTGCTCCAGAAAGGATCCAGTCCTCACCTGGCTCTCATATCTGCATCCCTACGCCATCTAGATCAACCACTCAGACCTACACTTCTTATGTATTTCTCTTTACATGTGTGTTTGCTGTAAAGATTGCAAAATGTTTGAGTGGGGATTATATGTATTCCACAACAAATGGGTAGTTTTGTGCCATTACATCCATGATGACTAATTATTGGAGGTATTTGTGTTATTTGTCTGTGCATCTAACTGCCTGTTCTTCTGTTCAAGCATTTGTCCACCTGGATCTGACTTTTGGTATGTGCGCGTGTATCTGGAATCTTTTTGCCAGATGTGCCCACTGGAGCTGTACCTGCGCCCAGTATGCCCTCCTTGTCCATACAGAGTTAAACTTCAGGGCTATTGTGTAATACCTTGATAAGTATGTGTTAATTGTTCCCAGTCAACCTCAAAGAGAGTGGTACTATTCACTTTCTGAGTAAATCAAACCTTAATGCAAAGGAAAAATCATATAAATAATTTAAAGCATGGTAAATAGTATTTATAATACTCTGAATAACTTTTAAACAAAAGTTATTAGACAGTAAATCTACTCATGTTCCTCATACAGACTTTCCCTGCTGTTACATATATTCACATATAAAGTTCCAGCATCTATACTTCTGTACTTTAACACACATCAAAACACATCCCCCTATGATCTTCTCTCAGAGATGATTTCTCAGTTTTTGTAGAATGGTCAGAATATGTCATGTGTGTCACCTGGTCTCTTCAGTCCTTTCAAACCCTTCAGAAACTTGTCAGCAAACACACAGTCTGGGAATCTCCCCAGCTAGTGGCATTCTAGCCCCTGGGCTAAGAGCTGCTGGTCCCCTCAGTTGCTGATGAAACAGAAATCTGTAGCCTGTATTCAAAGTGATGCAGGGATTGGGCATGTAAAATATCCATTCCTTGGATCTGTAAAAGGCTCTCAGTCTGGGGCCCTATATTTTCCCCATTAGTCTAGCTAAGTCAGGTAAGAATTTACAGACCCTCACCTCATAGCTGTGGCCCATTCTCTTTAGCTTAGACAGGACCCCATTTTAAAGCAGTTATATGATAACTTGATATCTTTCTTCGATAAGACTACAAGTTTGGTTGATGAAGCTAATAGTGTTGATGCAATATACTTAGACTTCTGTAAGACGTTTGACTAAAAAACTAGAACAATGTAACATTAATATTAGAGATATTAAATGGATTAAAAACTGGCTAACCATCAGGTCTCACAATGTAATTTTAAACTGGGAATCATTACTGTGCAGATGTGTTTCTAGTAGGGTCCTGTACAGTTGGCCCTCCTCCATTTAACATTTTTACCAAGGACTTGGAAAAGAATAAAAAATCATAACTGATAATGTTTGCAGATGAACAGAAGTTGAGAGAGTTGTAAATAATGAAGATGAAAGGTCACTGATACAGAGCAATCTGGATTACTTGATAAGCTAAAAGCAGCAAAGAGTCCTGTGGCACCTTATAACTAACAGACGTATTGGAGCATGAGCTTTCGTGGGTGAATACCCACTTGACATGCATCTGACGAAGTGGTTATTCACCCACGAAAGCTCATGCTCCAATACGTCTGTTAGTCTATAAGCTGCCACAGGTATCTTTGCTGCTTTTACAGATCCAGACTAACACGGCTACCCCTCTGATACTTGATAACCTAGGCTATAGCAAACAACATAGGTTTTAATATTGCTAATTGTAAATGTGTACATGTAGGACCAAAGGATGTAGCCATACTTACAAGATGGGAAACTCTATTCTGGGAAGCAGTGACTCTGAAAATGATTTGAGATCATGATGGATAATCAGCTGAACATTAGCTCCTAGTGTGATGCTGTGACCCCAAGAGCTAATGCTATCCTGGAATTCCAAACAGGGGCATCTTGAGTAGGAGTAGACAGGTTATTTTACCTGTGTATGTGACACTGATGTGACCACTGCTGTCCACAATTCAAGAGTCACAAGAATGATTAAAGGATGAGAAAAACACACCTATCTATGTCTTCTTCCCTCTCCTTGTCTCCCTTTCTTTGGGAGAAACAAACTCAAATGCTGCAGTGGAAAGGAAAAGGTCTATGATGCCTGACTGAAAATATTTTTTATGGAGAGGACAATGAGAGGTGTTCCTGATTCAGAGGCTCCTCATCCTTGGCGGCAGTCTGCTCCAGCTTTAAAACCAGTTTCAGTCAGCGCGGTGGCAACAACAGATGCTACTCCTGAAGCTAAGTGGTCATGTGTGGAGGCTTTGTACTTATGTGACTCCATAGGCACAGTTATGCCTCCACCCTCTTCCAGGCTGATTAAAATAATTTTATCAGCAAATCAAACACACTAAGTATGTACCTGTCGAAGTGCCTCTGAAAGTGAAGACATTTCTGCTTTGGTGGACAGACCCTCAGAACATCACCTATCCCATCAAAGACTCTGGTGGTGGATACGTCCACACTGAGCTGAGGTGCACACTTGGACTGTCTCCAGCTACTGGGCATGTGGCCCTGAGCAGAGTCTCTGTTATACATGAATGGCCCTGAACTCTAGTACATGTATCTAGCTTGCAAGATCTTTCTGTCTCTCCTTCATGGCACCACGACTCAAATCCTGATGGTCAGTGCAACAGCTATGCACTATAGAAACAGGCAGGGGAGAGTGAGATCATCCCTCTTATATCAGGAAACAGGATACATTGGGACTGGTGCATCCTACATCAGATCAGCCTAATAGTTCTCCATCTTCCAGGTATCTAGACCGATTTGTAGATGGACTACGCAGAAAGAGCTCCATCACTCATGCCTGGTATCTGAAAGATTCAGTTCTAGATCAGGTATTCCTGAAATGGGGAGTTCCCTCGATAAACCTGTTTGCTAGTGATGGGAACATGAAGTGTCCAGTGTTCTGCTCCTAAGGAAGAGTAAGCTGAGAGTCTATGGCAGATGCATTCCTGATTTGGTGTGAAGAGAACCTGCTTTATGCCTTTCCTCCCATACTGCTAATTCCCAATGTCCTCAGAAAGATACATCAGGATAAGCCCAGGGGATGATGATAGTTCCAGCCTGGGTGCACCAGTTCTGGTACTGCAGCGTGACGCACCTGTCCATCAGACCACCTCTTCCACTTACGAACCTACCGGAAATCATTTTGCAGAGCCAAATTCTACTGTGGCACCCAGTCCTGGCAACTCTGTATGTGACCATATGGAGGCTGGCTGACTAAGCTGCGTGGACACGAGGTTTTGATAGAGAGCAGATAAGCCTCTCTACTAGGATATAGCAAAGAATCCTGTGGCACCTTATAGACTAACAGATGTTTTGCAGCATGAGCTTTCGTGGGTGAATACCCACTTCTTCGGATGCTTGCATAGACTACTGTGCACCTTCTACTGTGGCACCTTCTGGACTAACAGATGCTTGCATCCGAAGAAGTGGGTATTCACCCACGAAAGCTCATGCTGCAAAACATCTGTTAGTCTATAAGGTGCCACAGGATTCTTTGCTGCTTCTACAGAACCAGACTAACACGGCTACCTCTCTGATACTTGATACTAGGATATATAAAGCTATGTGGAAGAGTTTCTTGATGTGATCTATTCAGAGACACATTCAGCCTTTCGGCTGTTCAGTTCCAGCTATCCTGGACTACTTGTCATCCTTGGAGTCCTCTCCTGACTAGCTCTATCAGATGTCATCTGTTGAAGGTCATTTGATTTTTTTTCCCTATCCCACATTAAAAGAATTTGTAATGGGCTGGTGTCATAGGACATGCCTGCCCTGCAACAATCCCTGCTGGCCAAGTGTGGAGTCACAGATACGTTCTTCCTCAGTTTCCTTCTTTAAGAGTCCCTAGTAACTCCACAAACAGGGCTAGAGACGTGGCTTAGCCCTCCAGTCAAGTCACAGACTTAACCCCTTCCGAGGTGGCACAAGTCAAACTAAAGGGCCCCAACAAAGGAAAAAGTTCCTCTGCCTTCTTTTCTGGGTTAGAGCACTGGGCCCCCAGGCTGGTTTCTGTGGAGTGCCTGGCTTTCTGCTGACCCTGACTCAGACCTTCCATATGGCCTGCTCACACCTTGTGGTTCCACACCCCAGACAGATCTCTCTCAGATCTTTTATGAGGCCTGGGGGTCCATTAATCTCTCACCTGACCCTCCCTTGTTCCTGCCCCCTCAGGCTGGGAAGTAGCTAATTAAGCCACAGGTGAGGGTGGCTCCACCTCCTCTTAAAGGAGTGAGTCACCCTGTGACAACTGAACGTATGTTACATTCCCTACCTGGGACTTGAATGCGGTTGTCCTGCCTTTGATGGGCCCTCTCTTTGAACCCATGTCATTACATTCATTATATCACTGCTCTGTTAAAACAGCCATCACCTCAGCTCACCTGGTGAGCAAATTTCAGGCTTTGAGGGCAAGCCATCCATGCACTGTGTTTCATAAAGACAGGGTTACTCTCAGGACACATCCAGTGTTTTTACCAAAATGGTTTTGAATATTTATATACTTACCGGTGTTTTTCCCTAAACCTCATTATTCTCTGCAGAGGTTAAAATCCACACACTAGATTTTCTTAGAGCTATGTCCTTTTATCTTTCCAGAACAAAGCGATTTCGTAAATCAGCCAGACTCTTTATGGCTTTTGGTGATAAGTCTAAAGGGCAAGCTGTTTCTCTGAAAGACTCTCTAAGTGGGTTACAAACTGCATTAAGCTTTCCCACTCCATTAAATAAACTACCTATTCCCTCCTGAGTTAGGGCACACTCTATTTGGGCTCAGTCAACAGCTATAGCTTGTTTCAGGGAAGCCCTTATTTCTGAGACTTGTGGGGCAGCTACTTAGGTTTCTCTTCATACGTTTACCAACTGCTACTTCCTTGTGGCAGCTTCTAGATCAGATGCCCAGTGTGGCAGGGCTGCTTCTATAGTCATTACTGAGACAGAACTCCAATCACCCATCTTCTTGAGGGGTAACTGCTAGTCACCCACCTATAGTGGGAGACGTGTGAACAAATGCTTTTAGAAGCAAAGGTTACTTACCTTACAGTAACTGGAATTCTGTAAGGCTTGTGTCCACACAGATCTCACAGCCCATCCTCCTAGCCTACTGATATGGAGTCTTTAGCTGAATATTCTATATTAATGAAGAAACTAAGTGATGTTGGGGCTGTTCCATTCTTTATATCCTCACGGTAGGGGACAGGATGGTATACAGGGAGGGATAACTCAGTGGTTTGAGCATTGGCCTGCTAAACCCAGGGTTATCAGTTCAATCCTTGAGGGGGCCATTTAGGGATCTGGGGCAAAAATCTGTCTGGGGATTGGTCCTGATTTGAGTAGGGGGTTGGACTAGATGACCTTCCAATCCTGATATTCTATGATCACCAGTAGATCCCAGGCTCACACATACAAAGCCACAGACCTATGGTGAGATCCATGTGGACAAAGGCATCTCAAAGAACTCATACAGTAAGGTAAGAGGCCTCTCTTTGTTGTCCCACTGTAGGCTATTTAGAGGAGCTTTTAGCCTTCAGGAGTGGGAATATCTATGACACATGTCTTCAGAAAAGAAATGGAGGTTATTTTAACTGTTGTCTGAAAGTAAACATCATAACAGATCACTACTTGCCTTCCTCCCCACAGAGTCCAGATTTCTGCACCTTCTCTTCCCTCTTTAATTTATTATCCAATGTTATTTGCACATATGGGAGCAATTTCACTACTGACTTGGCAAGGCAGCTGGGATAGTGGGAGGACCCTGCCTTCCATTACAAGGCAGGGAAGAGACAGACTAGCTGAAACCAATGGCTTTAGAACTCTGAACATGGGGAATTCCTACCAGGAGTGGAGAACATCACTTCTAGACAGGCTAAGTTCAATTGTCCCACCCACATTCTCTAGGTAACTACTGCAGGCAACATTGAGACAAGGAATGACCTCATTTAAATGGCTTAGATGCTATGTGATCATGTTCCTTTCAAGCACTTTTTCTGGGTGTTTCCTCCTAAAATTAGCCTCATATGTCAGAAATGGGAACTGTACCCCGCCAAGGGGCATGGACTAATAAGATGCAGTTTCTTCTACAACCAGGATCTAAAAGAGTAGCCCATTGGGTGTATGTCAGCCTGGCCTAGAAAGCAACAGTGTCACATACAAATTGTGTATGTGTGTGTGATGCTCTCCTGATGTCTCCAGCTTTGTGTTGCCATCTGCTATCATATGCATGTCTTTGCATCCTGCCCTTCATCATTACTGAAATGAGCCCCATTGGTTTGAAACAGAAGCTTGTCCTTCTTCATCACTGTGGACTGCCCATTGCCCTGAGAGGGAAGTGCGAAGTATAATTATTACTGGGGAACCCCAGAGTTCTTCACAGAGTTTGAGGAGGAAACAGCTGTAGTTTCAAGAGGCCGGTTAATGGCATTGACCTGAGATAGGGGAGAAAATAAGTGGCAGCTGAAAATATTAACTTTGTAAAGGACTCCAGAAAATAGGGATTCTATTTGACTTCCTGTTCTGCCATTCTGTATGTCCTATATTGTTTTGATAAAAGCAGCTAATCAGATTTTGGAACCCTGGAGATGTTCCAGGTGGAAGTAGAAATTGATGGAGGCTGGTAATTTCTTTGATGTCATCTTGTTTATTTACAAGGAATTTATGAAGTCCTGGTTCTCTGAACCCAGGAGCAGAAGGAATTAGGAACAAAAGGAGCAGTTTCTCAATGTACAGCCCCAAGCCTTTTTAGGCAACAGACCCAAAGGCTCTAGTTTTTCCCAGAGTCACAGTGTGCTCGGCTACTGCTTGGCTTTCTTGCTTTTTTACCTCTTAGTCTTTCTCTGTTTTATGTGTCCTCAGTTTCTGTCTGTTCTACCTACCTTCCACCCCACAAAATACAAAACCCCTTCCTCCACTCCACCTGAACTCCTGAGTGGGTTCACAACCCCCATTTGTCTCAGGTGGGGGGCTTCTGATTTGCTAATCCTGACAGTTAATCGATGGTGTGTTCACATCCAGTCTCAAATTGGTTTGTGATCCAGGCAGTCACCAGAACCCCGCAGCATATCTCTTCTCACCACAACACCCCCAAAAAGCCCCTGCTATGGCTGGTTATCTCATCTTTTTTCTCATTCTGTTTGTTTGTATATGTCACACAGGGGCTTCAGAAATACATCTACTGAAATAGCAATTCCTAATGGTAAGCTACAAGTCCTGATTAGGATTCTGTATTTTGCATTCAGTTTATCATGAGGTTTCTTATTTCTCTGAGTTTGCAAGATACAATAAATACACTTAATAGATTGTGCATCAGTTTAGGAATATACTGTCTGCCCTGGGTATTTCTGGCTTTTCTGAATATTAACAGTCTTGCAATGTTTTTCTGGCAGAGATTTTGTTGAAGAAAAGCTGGGAAGTAAATATGTGGTAGGAAGATCTCTGGATTTTGCAACATCATTTGAGGAGTCAGGACCTGCAACCCCAATGTTCTTTATCCTGTCCCCAGGGGTCGACCCTCTGAAGGATGTGGAGAAACAAGGTAAATATATCAAGTCTCTGAACAATCCACAGCATCATGGTTTGTTATCTTCTATGTCATTATCCTGGCATGAATCTCCTGGGTTTGCTCTTGGCTCCCCATGGATAATAGAGCAACCTGTTAAAAATAGATAATGCCCAGAGTGTGCATTACAGAGTTTTGTGAATTTTCACCTAAAGCTTAAGTTAAACGTCTCTCTTCTGTGTATTGCCTAGAATACCAACACTCTTCACACGGCTGTAGTTTCTGAGTTTGTCATACAACTTATAACCCACATCAGAGGTTTTTTGTATGCTATCAGCTAAATACAAATAGCAACCACTTTCCTATAACATTTCCCCCCAAAGACTAGCAGAATTTCCAGTATTTGACCTCTCCCTCACTCTGCTGTGCTAGCACCTTGGCCAGTGCGATCTGCTGACCACAAAGCAGAAGGGGTTTCTAGAAGGGTGCTGCGTTCGGTAAAGCACTGCTTTCAGGGACATACTGAATTGCTGTTGTCAATACATGTTCTACATCAAAGCTGCTAGCTATTCAGGATTCTCATTGAAGGGCTAAGCTCCATAGTGTGAGCTTCAGGAACACCCCTAACCCTTACGGTTTCTTTCCCCTTGAAGGTAGTGATAATGAGGTAGAGCCAGAGCCCAGCTCCCTGCAGGACCTTTCTTTGCACCCCCAGATCATTGTAGCCAGTTCCTTCTTGACTGCCGTTGGCAAAGAGGCTCCTTTTGTCACACTGCATCTCACAGATCCATAGATTCCAAGGCCAGAAGGGACCACTGTGATCATCTAGTCTGATCTCCTGTATAACACAGGCCAGAGACCGACCCCGGAAAAATTGCTAGAGCAGAGATTTTTAGAAAAACATCCAATCTTGATTTTAAAATTGTCAATGATGGGAATTTACCAGAACCCTTGGTGAATTGTTCCAATGGTTAATTACTTGTTCCCCATGTAAGTAATTATAGTCCGTGATCAAGTCACCCCTTAACCTTCTCTTTGTTAAGCAAAACAGATTGAGATCTTTGAGTCTGTCACAATAAGGCAGGTTTTCTAATCCTTTAATCATTCTCGTGGCTCATCTCTGAACCCTTTCCGATTTATCAACATTCTGAATTGTGGGCAGTTGAACAGGGGACAGAATTCCAGCAGCGGTCACACCAGTGACAAATACAGAACTAAAAGAATCTCTCTGCTCTTACTTGTGGTTCCTCTGTTTATGCATCCCAGGATCACATTAGCCCCTTTGGCCACAGCATCACATGGAAGCTCATAGAAGCTGATTATCCACCATGAACCCAAATCTTTTCCAGATTCACTGCTTCCCAGGATAGAGTACCCCCCCTCCCCGTCCTGTAAGTATGGCTACATCCTTTGTTCATTGGCCGCTGCTCCAGCTCTTCTCAGGAGCCCAGTCATGTTAATCCAATATGCTTTCCCCTTCTCTAACCCTGACTTCAGGCCTCACCAGTTCAGGGGGGCTTTGGCTCCTAGGAGTGCGAGGTGGAATATTCAAAAAAACCATCAGCTCTTTAGTGGTCTGTATGTGCAAAGCCAATGTGTTTCCATTCCATTCTTAGTGGGTCACTGTCCACACCAAACACCAACACAGCTGATAGCCTCAGCAGAAAATCCAGGCACCACAAATACAGTTAAATTGAACTAGCCTATCTCCCTAGAGGTGATCCCTTAGTGCCAGAGCTAAGACTCGTGTGCGGGGAGTGGGCTCCCTCTGCTTCTGTCTGTGATGCACCTTTTTTCGTGTATGAAGAGAGTGACTTTAGTTTCCAGGGCTGTCTGCCCAGCCCCTCTCACCAGCACTAAAGTCAAATAAATGTCAAGAATGTTAATAAGATGCAGAAAGAAAATGGCTGGAATGCAGCATGAGGCACATGATGAGCCTCTGCTCTCATTGTACTGGGAGAGGAAAGGGCCCTCTGGGCATGTCTGCACTTCCAGCTGGGGGTGTGATTCCCAGCTCCAGGAGACATACCCATACTACCTCCCTCAGAGCATGTATGCTAAGAATAGAGGTATAGCCATGGTGCTGTGATCACTGTTCATTCTGCTCATGCCTCAATAGTATCACTTCTATTTTTAGCACACTAGCCCAATCAGAGCTAGCATGGGTATATCTCTTCGAGGTAGAAATTACATCCCCGGTGTAGATCTACCTATGGTGTATTGCATGGCGACCAGGAGTCTGCACTTATATGCCCTACAGATTTCTGTACATTTTATTCCATTCCTTTCCTGTCATCAAGTCCCATTAATACTGAATTACATGAAAGTGGAGCTTGCCATACCCCAAAGAGAGCCCTGTCCTTTATATGATTTTCCTCAAAAGATAAGGCAGTAGCTGGAAAATGAGAAATTGTTGCTGTACTTTTATAGTTCTGCAGGTGAAATTGTCTTCATTATGTTCTGTTCTTGCACTGGGAGTCAGGCACTGTGACCTACGACATGAGTGGTTTAATTGGAATTGCAAAGGACTCATGTAATTGAGAACCTGGCTTTCGTCAGCCATCAAAGTTTATGCATGGAAAAAAAGTGGAAAAAATTAAACAAAACAAAGCCATTATTTCCAAGCAGTTACACCAGTCTTAAACCTGGCCCACTGGGACTTTGGTTCAATCTCTCTATTCAATATTTTGTGTGTCCTCCATGAGCTTTTACTGCAGACTAAAATCTCTCTGAAATTCAGGCTAGATATTTGCAAATGGAAGAGAGCTTCTTCCAGGTGCCCTCCTTTCCTGAGTCCTGTCCTAGTCCCACCACTCTCTACTCAACAAGTTTCTAACTCTAAGTCCAGATGCTTTCCCAGTTCCCTAGCCACAGGATCCCAAGAGCACATTCTCCTCTTCTCTCTGAGCTGGGAGATTCTAAAGCCTGCTGGAAAGGAAGGCTGGCATTGTAGTGATGGGGCTGGCCTGTGGCTCAGGAGGTGGGGCACAGTTCCTTGCTTTACTGCAGACTCCCTGAGTGACATTGGGCAAATTGCCCAGGCTGTCTGTGCCTGAGCTCCCCACCTGTAAAGTGGAAGTAATAATGTTACTTATGATTATTAATCCTATGGTAGCACCGAAGAACCAGCCGAGAACATGGCCCCATTGTGCTACGCGCAACATAGACACAAAGCAGTAGATGGTCCTTGCCCCACAGAGCGGACTGTCTCCACAGACCAGATGGACACAGAATGGGGGATGAGGTAGCACACACCAGCAGAGTGAATGATGGGATGGTGGCAAACGTCATGTTGGTGCCATGGTTTTTTTCCATGTATGTGTGTTTACATCAGCTAAAGGAAGAAGCTGAAGGAAAAAGAAAGGAAAGGGACATGGGTGGGAGGAGGGGGGGTGGGTGGTGGGGTGAGGGGGGGTGTGGGGAGGGAGGAGGAATGAGAGGGGTGAAGGATGGGGGGGATTGGACAGCCAGAAAAATCAGAGTAAAAAAAAAGTAAAAAAATGAAGATTGAGGCCTGACTTCAGCTGCAGCTGCCCTGCGCCCCTCTGTCTCCTCGGTCTCTATCTGGATCCTCTGTTGTTCTTTTTTTGTCTTTTTTTTTTTCCATGTGGTGGGGAGGGGATGGGGGAGGACAACTCTATGTCCAGCGGGTGCTGGAAGGAGGGATGGCCCCAATAGGGCCCAGTTTTACCTTCCTTCCCCCCAGTGCACCAGTACCTGCTTTAGCTACGTCTGCAGCTGTGCCTCTGTTGCCTGCTCAGACTGAGAGTCTTTAAGGCAGAGATTGTCTCTGAGATATTCCTATGTAACCCTTCTGCCAGACTGGTGCCTTTTGAGATTTCCAACAGTGCCTAGGCGCCTCACTCCCATGGCGTTCCTGTCCATGCGGGATATAGGAGATTCCCCCCAGGTCACACAGAAAGCCTATGGCAGATCAGGAACTTGAACCCAAGTCGCCCCACTCATAGGCTAGCATGCTAACCATTAGACCATCCTTCCTCTCTGTAGCTCCCCAGCCTATAGAAATTACCACAGGCCCCATCAAGGCCTCAAATAACCACGTCCTTCAGGGCCTTGGTTATAAGTTATTGCTATCATATGGTAATCCAAAAGCTAGTGGACTAGTCACAGTTCAGGGCAGCTGCACCTGTGGTCCACCAAGGGCACCTCTTTCAGGCTTCTGGCTCCCAGTCCCAGCCATCCCCTCTTGTGGGTGGAGGCCCATGTCTCTCTCCTTCCTGACGGGTTTTTCCAGGCTGCACAGTTCCGTGGCTGCATTGTGATATCTCCAGCAAGCCAGACTGTCTAACCAGGCCAGTATGTGTGCTTTTCTCTCCCTGATGGCTATGAACAGCTGTAATTGGCAGCAGTTACAGGTTCCCATACAGCCCTTTGTAAACAAGCACATTTATTCTTGAGGCGAACGCATTACAGAGAAAATACATAAAACACAATAGACGTCCCTATACACATACTAAAAGCTTGCCAGAGGACACTCATCAGTCTGATGGGGATTCAATAAGTTAAAGTCCTTCCAACCCTTCCCAGGAAGAACTGGACTCCCCCCTAGCCTCTTGGACAGAAGGTCCTGTCCATTTGCTGGATCTGAAAGCAGGTGCTGAGTTAGTTTAAATTCAGGCTATTTATCCAAAAGTCTTTTCTTTGTTTGTTGGTCTCCAGAGAATGCAGTTTGAACTAGTTCATGTGAACCTTTCCATGTGGGGGTACTTCTCTGGAGGTGTGTGAATCTGCTTAATCACCTCCCATGATGCTTAGCTCCTGGAGGAGCTGTGGTCACCCTCCTCCATGGGATTACATACAATCCTTGACCCACAATGATACATAAACTTAACGCAGTGAGGTCTCCCAAAGATACTGCAGGAAATTGCCATCTCTGTCACAGATGGTGTAAACTTTGCATCACAGTCAGTGAGAACCACTCCCACAGCCAGCTCTGACAGTTTGGGTAGAAACAGAGCCTAATGGGATTTCTGCCATGTGAGGGACAAAGTAAACAATGCAATTCTTCAGTGGAGTTTGAAGGAATGTTATGTCTCCTCCATGTCAGGAGTTCACTGTGATGCATTCTGTTTTCTCTTCTGTAAATTGCCAGTAGTAAGTTCTTTGGTTAGATCTAAGCCATATTGATACTGCAAACTGCTGTGGAATTTGGTGGCTAGCGCTCCTTTAGGAAATATATTTCTATCCTCTTGAGATGGGGGAGCGGTACAAAGACACAGCCAGTAGATAGCAGGATTCCTTCCTCCTGAGCACTGCCGGGAAGGACTGGCTGTTACGAGGGAACTAGAGAAGGAAATAACCTAAGGGCACAAGGCACCAGAACAGATTTCAATCAACCATTTCCAATATTTAAAGGCATCTCAGTTTCCTTTTCCAGAGTGACTGTATTTCTAAATGCCTTGCTAACTATGGTCTGGATTGGCAGGATAAATTTCACCACTGAATGACATCTGGTTTAAAGCCTGTTTATTCAGCTGGAAATGACTTTAATTTCATATAATTTAAAAATGCATCTCCACACAAGGTTATGGGGGAATGTTCTTTAAACAAAGGCACTTTGTGGCCCTGTACCTCTGTGTTGATGTCGTGCTGCAATTGGAAATAATTAGGAAGCAGCCAATGCTGTTTTCAATGCCTAGGCAAGGAGTGCGTTAGAAATAAGATAATTATAAGAAATGTGGTAGCTGTTTTGTGAAGGAGTTTTGATAAGCATGAGCTCTGCCTTGTTATTACTGTTTGAGATCAGCAATGCTGCATGAGCTGTTGTGGTAAAGAGTGCTGAAAGGTTTCCTTTCTCCTTATAGGGAAGAAACTTGGTTATACATTTAACAACAGGAATTTCCACAATGTTTCCCTTGGACAAGGTCAAGAGGTAGTAGCAGAGCAAGCTCTAGACATGGCTGCAAAGGAGGGTCACTGGGTTATCCTTCAGGTAAGTTAACTTTAAAAATAACACCTCTGAGTCCCCTGTTACAAAATTGACCAAATAAATAGGAACACTGGAAGTGAATTCCATTGAACAGAGAGACATGGTGGGCGAGGTAATAGCTTTTATCGGACCAGCTTCTGTTGGTGAGAGAGAAGCTTTCGAGCTGTGGCTACAGCACTGCAAATTTCCATCAGATGGCAGATGAGAGGTGGCCTGTGGGAACTGAGCTTCCTACACTATCCCCAAAGTGGCCTGATGCCCACATGCTCTCAGCCACACCTTCAGCTTGCAGTGTGGGCAGTTTCAGCAGCAAGGCTAACAGTGAAAAGGGCATGAAGGTTCAAGTCCTTTTGCCGTCATGGAGTATCCTCTCCAGGCCAGAGGCACATCTGTGGGGATTCCTTTGCGGGAAGTTTGTGCTGCGTCTGCCCATGCTTTACCTGCTCTGCGCACAGATGGCGGCAGCAGCAGAGGCACGGCTTAACCATGCCAAGTACATACTGTGATGTCCCGGGTCTTGAGCCCAAGCCTGCGAGCCCCTAGACAGCTGCCACGTCCTGGCCACCATGCAATGGCTACTTAAATGGAGTGAGCTGAGAAGCTGTTAGGATTATAGCCCCAGCCAAAGTGCCACCCACAGGAGCTCTGATTGGAGGATCGCCCGGCTCCACCGATTGCTCCCGCCATGCTATTTAAGCCAGAAGAAGGAACAGAAAGTTTGTCCGAGTAACAAGATGATTTCCAGTTGTGGCTGCATCGGACCCTGCTTATGCCTGCTTCCTGCACCCGGCCCTGTTCCTGACACCTGCTCCACTCCTGGCTCCTGCCTCACGCTGCTTTCGCTACTGTTCCCACCGTGCTCCTGCTCCATGCTTGAACCTTGCCTCTCCTCCTACCATTATGCCTCACCTCCAATCCTCAGTGACCAGTCCTGGCTCCGACTCCAGCCTCCAACTTCTGACCCTGACTCTTGCTTGACCTTTGGCTCTGGCATTTGGTATCTGACCCAGGCTCTGACCCTCAGCTGCTATTCCTGGTTGTGACTCTGGCTGAAACCTGGCTCTGGTAACTGGCAGTTGACTCTGGTGCTGATCTTCAGCTTCATTCCCTACGCTGGGTATCTGCTCCACCCACTAGACTTCACACCTGTTCTGACCACTAGGCCTGACTACCTACATCTTGGTCCGGTTGTGCACTTACTCACCAGTTTCTGGTGGGATTAAACCTCCTAACTTGTACCGTTAAAAAGCTTCCTGTTTACTTCCAGTTCTCATCTAGCAGTGTGTGAGATACAGCAGCCACCACCTATTCTAAGTGCACCCTTCTGTCTCAGCTGGCTGTGGGTTGGCTGGGTTGGTTGTGTATGGGCCTAGTCTGACTTTGGTGACATGGGATGCCATGGAGACTATAGGAGGGAAAAATAGAGCTTTTCATTTAAAAATATTGAAATGCAACATTCTGACAATTTCAAAATGTCATTTTCAAAAAATATTGAAACAAGAAATTCATCAGACTGGCCCTTCGCCCAAGCAGTTTCAGGTTTGATGAATCAGCATTTTCTGACACAAACATCCTGATCGGCTCTAACTTAGCTATATGTGAGTTACTGATTTCCGTTTGTGGCCCTGACAGTTCTGCCAGCAGGCAGCAGTGGATGCTTTGCTCAGGATTGTTCCATAGCTAGATCTTACAATCAGACTTCTCATTTTAACATTCTTTCCTTCTCTGAGAAAGTATTTACAAGCTGAGATAGGAGAAGGATGTGATGCTGCTGTTATTGCATTTCTTTTGAGTATACAACCTGCCTGCTTTGCCTCTCCGTTACACCCTCCCGCCACCCTGATAACTTTGCATAAACACAGATATGAATACTAGATTCCTCCCCACCTCTGATGTGTCTCTACAGATGCCCAGGAACCTGAAAGAAGCAAACAGGAATTTAAAATATTCTTTGGAGTCCTGTGCACAGAGGGAAAAGCAAGTTCTGTCATTTCCTGTTTTGTGAAGAGTTGTAGCAGCCCTTAATGAGACGATTTTCCTTTTCAGAATTCCCGCGTGTCACCTGTGTCTCCTGCCCTGATTAAAGTCAAACTGCACATCCTGTTCTCAAGCTTCACTGTAGATCCATGTAGAAATCATATTCATCAGCCATGCAGCCCTTTTCAGTGGGGGCTCCTGACATCTTGTAAGAAAATAATGAGCTTGGACAGCAAGTAATACGCACCTCCCATTTGTTTATGTACACAGGCTACGTTTCTCAGAGCTGGGGAGATGAACACCAGCTGCTTTCCCCTACGCCATATGCTTTATAGGACTCAGAACTAAACAATCAGTATTCAGGGAAGGCAGCACTCCCCTCCACCCCGACTAATGGCAGAGGCACACTAATGACGGGGGTCAGGCTCTCACTCCAAACAGGCCTGGCCAGATACGGTGAGATGGGGTGGGCTTTGCAGCTGGACTGAGCGTTTTTATAGCTTGTCCTTGGTCATGGAGCTCCCTGAAATGGGTGCTAAGGATCCAGTGGCCACAACACTGTGAACATCTGATGTGAGAAAACATGGATTTCACAGTGTGCAACAGCGAAGCCAAGTCACCCCAGCCTCCTGCCCGCAGACGAGCCCTGCAGCAGGGGCTGCTGCAGCTGCCCGGGGGAAGGGAGACTCATGCAGATGAACTCCCTGCCTCTCACATCTCAGCTGTGCCTTTGCAGGGCCTGTGCCTGTCCCCCTCCCAGGAGTCTGGGTTCTCGGTGCAGCCCTGACAGAGAAAATACAAAATTAATCATCACGAGGCATCACAGGTTGCAGCTGAATTGCCCTTCCCCCTTGGCCACTCTCTAGACTCATAGACTCTAGTGCCAGAAAGGACCAGCATGATCATTTAGTCTGACCTCCTGCACACCGCAGGCCACAGAACCTCCCCCTCCCCCTCCTGTAATAGACCCCAAACCTCTGGCTGAGTTACTGAAGTCCTCAAATCATGATGTAAAGACTTCAAGTTACAGAGAATACACTATTTACACCAGTTTAAACCTGCAAGTGACCTGGGCCCCACGCTGCAGGGGAGGCGAAAATCCCCCAGGGTTTCTGCCAATCTGACTGAGGAGAAAATTCCTTCCCGACCCCAAATATGGTGATCAGTTAGGCCCTGAGCATGTGGGCAAGACTCACCAGGCAGGCATGTGAGAAAGAATTTGCTGTAGTAACTCAGAGACCTCCCCATCTAGTGTCCAGTCAAATATGCTGTTGGGGCATATTTGCTGCTAGCAGTCGCAGATCGGCTACGTGCCATCATAGACAGTCCCATCATACCATCCCCTCCATAAACTTACCAAGCTCAGTCTTGAGCCAGTTAGTTTTTTTGCCCCCACTGCTCCCCTTGGAAGGCTGCTCCAGAACTTCACTCCTCTGATGGGTAGAAACCTGCATCTAATTTGAAGCCTAAACTTGTTGGTGGCC
This sequence comes from Mauremys reevesii, assembly GCF_016161935.1. Classification (NCBI taxonomy): domain Eukaryota; kingdom Metazoa; phylum Chordata; order Testudines; family Geoemydidae; genus Mauremys; species Mauremys reevesii. The sequence goes on from NC_052637.1 coordinate 20,964,974, forward strand.
AGTTTATATCCATTTGTTCTTGTGTTCATATTGGTGCTTAACTTAAATAACTCCTCTCCCTCCCTGGTATTTATCTTTCTGATGTTTTTACAGAGAACAATCATATCTCCCCTCAGCCTTCTTTTGGTTAGACTGAACAAGCCAAGCTCTGTCAGTCTCCTCCTTGGATCATCCTAGTAGACCTTATCTGCATCTTTCTTAAATATGGGAGACCAGCACTGCTCACAGTATTCCAGATAAGTCTCATCAGTACTTTGTGTGATGGTACTAACACTTCCCTGTCTCTGCTGGAAATATCTTGTCCAGTGCATCCTAGGACTGCATTAGCCTTTTAGACTGCGGTGAGGGGACTCAGCTGCCGTGTCCCTGGGTGTGTTAAGCTCCCTTGGTTCTCAGCAGGCTGCAGCAATGTTTCTTCCCTAGGCCTTTCCAGCACATTTCCTGGGCAGTGACTTGTCGTCTGCTGCCCCTTCATGACAATGGACTCCTCAGCCCACTTGCTTGAGCCCCCCAGGACCAGTGCTGACCCTCAAGATACCCTCGTAGCCTTAATGACACCCTCTTCCAGAATGCCACCAAAGGCGAGAGCCTCCTGGGTTACAGTTTTAACCCTCTCAGAGGGTGAGATGGCAGTTGTGAAGCAGATAACGCACAGATGCACTTTGCACAGAGTCTAACACCTTATTTGCTCTTTCGCTTAACGGATAAATCACAATAGAATATAGATCAGACAAAATAGTAAACCCTACATACATTTCCCTGCCTCAGTTTCCTCATCATGCCAGAGCATTGTTTGGACCAGGGTCGGGATCCTTTGGTGTCATCCAGGTACATTGGCTGCAGAGCTGAAACGTGTGCTGAAACATGGAGTCTTCTCCCCTCAGCTTGTCCCCTCTGACCTTGGCCCATGCTCTACCTTACTCCTGTCCAGCATTCTGTGAGTCACACCCCAAGCTCCTTCTGTGTGGCTCTATGTATTTCTATATCCCCTACCAGCACCTGACTTTCTTTGTTCTGTGTTTTCCACTGCTCCCCTCTGAGAGGTAGGGTAAAACTGATTACTCTTAGGGTTGGTTTACACTAGGGCGGGGGATCAATCTAAGATACGCAACTTCAGCTATGTGAATAGCGTAGCTGAAGTCAAAGTATCTTAGATCGATTTACCTCTCGTCCTCACGACGCGGGATCGACATCCGCGGCTCCCCCTGTCGACTCCGCTACTGCCGTTTGCGCTGGTGGAGTTCCGGAGTCGATGGGAGTGCGTTCGTGGATCGATATATTGCGTCTAGATGAGATGCGATATATCGATCCCCGAGAAATCGATCGCTACCCGCCGATATGGCGGGTAGTCTAGACGTACCCTTAGTGTGCAGTTATCATTAGCATAATAATTGTGTGGTCAAAGCACAGACATTAAAGCTTAGCACTCCTCATTGTCCTCAGTCGGGTGTGTACCTGCTGCAGGTCCTGTCCACAGTACTGCATACATGATGCTTTCCATGATGCAGCAATTTCATGATAACAACTTCAGAATAACTTCATAATATCAACCAGGACTCCTAGGTTGTACAGACAGTGCCCCCAAATCAGGCAAGCTAGGGCACAGAAATAGGGGAAATGGATGACTCTGGTCCATTTGTGTTATACACACAGAGGAGTCCACATAATCTATCACCGAAGTCACACTGAGAGCATCTTTCCAGCATTCTCCCTCATCTCCATTTCTCTGTGCACGTGTGAAGAGGTGACATTTAATTCTTAAATGGATCTAGAACTAATGGTCAGTCCATCATTTGAGACTGGACCGGTAACTCTAGAGTAAGTAGTAGTCCTGTGCTGGCCCCTGGGAAATAGACTGGGTGATCCAACAGGCCCTTCTACCTCCAGCTGTTCTCCTTGGCTGGCCTTGAAAGGAAGCTGTCCCAGTATCTGTCAATGGCTGTACTCCTGAAGGCCTTCCCTACACGACTAACTGTCCGTCACATTGCCCTGGGCAATGGGGAGAAAAGGGTGAGAGAGAACAGTCCTATTGCCACACTGCAGGCTCTGCTTGCAAGGCCTGTGGAGTTCTTATTACAAAATGGATTCCTGTCTAACTTCTATCTGCATTGCCTGTTGTGATTCCCTTTACCCTGACCTCTGTCTGTTTGGGAAGCATCTGTTACAAATTGGGCGCTACCACAGAAGAATAGTAATAATTATGGACTCGAGAGAGCGCAATTAGAAACACTAGACCATGCTGAGGTAAAATATATACATCAAGAGCATTTCTTTGGGCAGCCTGTCTCTCCAGCTCACCCCTTTCTTCCCACCTGCCTTCATAGAATCATAGAATCATAGAATTCAAGATCAGAAGGGACCATTATGATCATCTAGTCTGACCTCCTGCAAGATGCAGGCCACATAAGCCGATCCACCCACTCCTTAAGCAAGCGACCCCTGCCCCATGCTTCGGAGGAAGGCGAAAAACCTCCAGGGCCACTGCCAATCTACCCTGGAGGAAAATTCCTTCCCGACCCCAAATATGGCGGTCAGCTGAACCCCGAGCATGCGGGCAAGACTCTCCAGCCAGACCCTCTGGAAAAAGGCTAACAATATCCTATCATTGACCCATTGTACTAATTACCAGTGTGGCACTTTATTGACCTATTGACTAAGCCAGTTATCCTATCATACCATCCCCTCCATAAACTTATCTAGCTTAATCTTAAAGTCATGGAGGTCCTTCGCCTCACTATTTCCTTTGGTAGGCTGTTCCAGAATTGCACTCCTCTGATGGTTAGAAACCTTCGTCTAATTTCAAGCCTAAATTTCCTGACTGACAATTTATATCCGTTTGTCCTCGTGTCCACATTAGCACTGAGCTGAAATAATTCCTCTCCTTCCTGGTATTTATCCTCTGATATATTTAAAGAGTGCAATCATATCTCCTCTTATCCTTCTTTTGGTTAAGGAAAACAAACCGAGCTCCTCAAGTCTCCTTTCATACGACAGGCCTTCCATTCCTCGGATCATTCTAGTGGCCCTTCTTTGTACCCGTTCCAGTTTGAATTCATCCTTCTTAAACATGGGAGACCAAAACTGCACACAATACTCCAAATGAGGTCTTACCAACGCCTTATATAACGGGACTAGCACCTCCTTATCCCTACTAGAAATACCTCGCCTAATGCATCCCAAGATCGCATTAGCTTTTTTAACGGCCACATCACATTGCCTACTCATAGTCATCCTACGATCAACCAGGACTCCTAGGTCCTTCTCCTCCTCTGTTACTTCCAACTGGTGCGTCCCCAGCTTATAACTAAAATTCATGTTAGTCATCCCTAAATGCATAACCTTACACTTTTCACTATTGAATTTCATCCTGTTACTAATACTCCAGTTTACAAGGTCATCCAAATCTCCCTGGAGGATATCCCGATCCTTTTCCGAATTGGCAATACCTCCCAACTTGGTGTCATCCGCAAACTTTATCAGCCCACTCCTACTCTTGGTTCCCAGGTCAGCGATAAATAGATTGAATAAAATCGGACCCAAAACCGAACCTTGAGGAACTCCACTGGTAACCCCCCTCCAACCTGACAGTTCCCCCTTCAATACGACCCTCTGCAGTCTCCCCTTTAACCAGCTCCTTATCCACCTCTGGATTTTCATTTCGATCCCCATCTTTTCCAATTTAACCAGTAATTCCTCATGCGGTACTGTATCAAACGCCTTACTGAAATCCAGATATATTAGATCCACCGCATTTCCCTTGTCTAAAAAATCTGTTACTTTCTCAAAGAAGGAGATCAGGTTGGTTTGGCACGATCTACCTTTCGTAAATCCATGCTGTAATCTATCCCAGTTGCCATCGGCCTCATGCTCCGGAACCACTCTCTCTTTTAAGATTTTTTCCATGACTTTGCATACTACAGATGTTAAACTAACAGGCCTGTAGTTACCCGGGTCACTTTTTTCCCCCTTCTTGAATATAGGAACTACATTCGCTAATCTCCAGTCAAACAGTACAATCCCCGAATTTAGAGATTTATTAAAAATTATCGCTAACGGGCTAGCAATATCACTCGCCAATTCCCTTAATATTCTAGGATGAAGATTATCCGGGCCCCCTGATTTACTTCCGTTAAGCTGTTCAAGTTTGGCTTTTACCTCAGATACCGTAATGTCTACCCCCATATTTTCATTCCCATTGGTCCCTCTATCACTATTCCTTAGCCCTTCATTAGCCTCATTAAAGACCGAGGCAAAATATTCGTTCAGATATTGTGCCATGCCAAGATTATCCCTAATCTCCACTCCGTTTAAAGTTTTAAGCGGTCCCACTTCTTCTTTCTTGGTTTTCTTCCTATTTATATGGCTAAAAAACCGTTTGCTATTGGTTTTAATCCCCTTCGCTAGGTCCATCTCCACCCATCGCTTTGCCTTTCTCACTGCTTCCCTACACCCTCTGACCTCAATAAGGTAGGTTTCTTTGCTGATCCCTCCCATTTTCCACTCCTGGTACGCTTTCTGTTTTTTCTTAATGACCCCTCTAAGACGCTTGCTCATCCAGCTCGGTCTAAAACTGCTACCTACGAGCCGTTTTCCCCTTCTCGGGATACATGCCTCTGACAACTCCTGCAACTTCAACCTGAAGTAACCCCAGGCGTCATCTGCCTTTAGATCCCTAAGTATGTTAGTCCAGTCCACTTCCCTGACTAGTCGCCTTAATTTAGTAAAGTTAGCCCTTTTGAAATCATAAACCCTAGTCTCAGATGCACTATTGATTATCCTCCCATTTATTTTGAAACGAATTAGCTCATGATCACTCGAGCCAAGGTTGTCCCCTACAACAATTTCCTCAACAAGGTCCTCGTTACTCACCAAAATCAAATCTAAAATGGCATCCCCCCTCGTCTGTTCAGCAACCACTTGATGAAGGAATTCATTAGCTATCACGTCTAGGAAAAGCTGAGCCCTATTATTATTACTAGCATTTGTTTCCCAATCTATATCCGGGAAGTTAAAGTCCCCCATGATCAAGCAGTTCCTATTAGTATTTACTTCCTTAAAAACATTAAAGAGCTCTCTATCTGTCTCCAAGCTAGATCCCGGCGGTCTATAGCACACCCCAAGCACTATCCCGGGTGAGGCTCTGGTAGTTTTCTTCCCCAATGTGACCATTGCCCAGACAGACTCCGTATTATCCATTGCATTGCTAGTTATTTCATTACATTTCACCTCATTATTGATATACAATGCTACTCCCCCACCTTTACCTTTGCATCGGTCCTTCCTAAATAGCACATACCCTTCCATACCTGTACTCCAGTCATGGCTACCGTTCCACCATGTTTCGGTTATTCCTACGATATCCGGTTTCAATTCTCGGACCAGGAGCTCCAGTTCCTCCATTTTGTTACCTAAGCTTCTCGCATTGGTGAACAAACATCCTAATTTTTCCTGTTGGGCTCCTCTCCCTCTTTTCACCCAACTTGGTAGGGACCCAGTACTTCCAGTATGACTTGTAGATCTAGTATCCGTCCCCCCCCCTCTTCCTTACACCTAACCGTCCCTCTCTGGCTATATCTGTTATCTTGTTGTTCTCACTCCCAATGTATAAATTTGGCGTGGAGAGCACCAGGACCTCTCCCAACCGTCTCCCCCCAGTGTCTAGTTTAAAGCTCTTTTAATCAGATGAGCCAGCCTCCCTCCTAGAAGTCTACTTCCTTCCCTACTTAGGTGGAGCCCATCCCGTGAGAACAGTTGTCTGTCCCCAAAAGCCTCCCAGTGCCCATACATCCCAAAGCCCTCCTTGTAACACCACTCCCTCAGCCAACTATTAATCGTCACGATCCTGTCACCCCTTTGGCGCCCTTCCCTAGGGACAGGTAGGATCCCACTGAAGATCACCTGAGCCTCAATTTCCTTGAGCGTCTTACCCAACCTAGCATAGTCCCCCTTGATCCTTTCTAGCGAGAATCTAGCCGTGTCATTCGTTCCCACATGTAGGATGACCAAAGGGTTCTTACCTGCTCCTCTTAGGATCCTTTTCAACCTCAGGTCCACATCCCGTATTTTAGCGCCCGGTAGACAGCACACCCTTCTGTTCTCCGGATCGGCCCTGGTCACAGGCCTGTCCAACCTTCTCAGTATGGAATCCCCAATCACGTAGACCTGCCTTCGCCTGGGGACAGTGCGGTCCTCTAACCTATCCCCCGTCCCCCCTGGTTGCAAGCTCCTTCCATTCCTATCATCCCTTGTGGTTCCCCTTAAGCCATCCTGTATCCTCCCTGGGCCCAAACTTGGTGCTACCTCCATAGACTCCTCCCCTTTTTCTATGGGACTGGCCGCTCATCTCTTTTTCCTTGGTCTCCCACCGTCAGCTACCACCTGCTTTACCCCTTCCTCATTCTCCAAACCTTCAAACCTGTTCCTTAGCTCAATTTCCCCCTCACTGGCTCTCCTTTTCCTTGGCCTGCTTCTCACGGTCACATGCTTCCACTGCCCATCTGCCTCATCTGGTGGTCCCCCCTCATTGGCCTCAGCCCCTGCTCCCCCCTGTGCCCCTGGGCGTTCCCCTTCAGTTACTGCTTGCCATTGCTCCATCAGCTGCTCGAACCCCCTTCTATTCTCTATCAGAGTTTCTACCTGCAGCTCTAGGCCCTGGATCTTTTCCTCCAGCAGCTCTATTAGGCGACACTTCATGCATACATAGTACTGTTCTGGGTCCCCCGCTAGGACCAGGTACATACCGCAGCTGCTGCATGCTCTCATCCTCGGTGTGTCCTCTGCTTCTTGGCTCATGGCTGCTGCTGTCTCGGCCTCGCTCGGCTTTCTTACCTGGGGAGCACAGGGGACACGGTGCCTCCCCCTTCCACCTCCCCCTGCAAACTCCCTCTCAAACTCCCCTGTTGGCAGCCCTGTTTGCTGCCTCCTTGTTGAACCTCATCAGGTTTCTTTTGGCCCAATCCTCTAATTTGTCTAGGTCCCTCTGTATCCTATCCCTACCCTCCAGCGTATCTACCACTCCTCCCAGTTTAGTGTCAAATACAAAGTAATAGACATTGGAAAGGAATATTTGAACTACACATATGCCCCATAATCCTTCTATATTTGAGAGGAGGTTGCGAAGATAAAGCCATACATGTCTGGAAGGAGCTCAGATGCTATGGTTTTGAGGGCCATTGATGTACCTAGATAGATAAAGCTGGTAGCACAGGGGTCAAACACGGGTTCTTCTCTGCCTGACTTTGGGCCAGTATTACTGACAAGTTCCGGAGGAGCCTTAGGACACCAATGGTAAATTGGATCTGTGCCCCTCTAGGCTACTGACAAGTAGTGGAGACATTGTGTCCATTATTGGAGGAGATTGTGAATGGCTGCCCATAGCATGGCTTGTTTACTTAAGGAATTGACTTTGAGGTTTTGGACATAGTTAATCTCTCTAATTATCACCCAGTCTCTAATCTCACCTTTTAGGGAGATGTTTATGACACAGTTGTGGTAATCTGACAATTCCTGGAGCCCTCAGATGGCCTTCAGTCTGGTTCTCTGTATTGCACAGAGACAGTCCTGGTCCCAATGGTTGATCTGCTGCAGGCTGAGAACCAAATGTTTGTGCTGATCTTTGTAGACCTGTGAGATGTCTCTGACCATGCTGACATGGCCATGATCCTAGGTGGGGATTAATGGAGGCATTCTGAAATAATTGTATCTTTTTCTCATGGGACAACACGCTACACAGCCTTATATAGTAAATATGAATGAGGGAATAGGATTCCAGTGATTCCATTGTCCATCTGTGCTTAGCTCTCATTTTTCTTCAAGTGGTTGCAGACACGTGTTCCACTCAGGTGTGCATGCACCCAGTGCAACCAGGCTGGAAATCCTTTCTTAGCATTGCCCACAGTACCTCTGTCCTGTAGCCCCTCCCCTAGCAGCACGACCCCAACCCTACTCAGTTCCTTCTTGCCACCTGCTGCTTAAGTTGAAATATTATGTGTGGTATTTTACCTCACTTTTTTTCTGTCACAGAGTTTCCATGATTCTGGTGTATATAATTAATTATAGTGATACACTTAAGTTTTTGTTAGTTAAGTAGGATTTAGCCTGCTGAGATGCCTTCACCAGGTTTTAAACGCTATCTGTCATGTGGGGTGGCTATCCCCAGTAGTGATCCCTACACTCAGTGTTTATTGTGCCTTGGAGAAGGGCACATTATGGAAAGGTGCTCCATCTGTAAATAGTTCAACAAAACACAGGTGGAAAGAGATTTTTACCTCAAGCAATACCTTCTGAAACAGGACATGAGATCTGCTTTGGCACTGTGGACTTCCACAGACCGTCCAGTCCCAACTCAAGTTGTTGCTCCAGGCTCAAGGTCTGATATTTCCCCTAAGAGGAAGGGGGATTATTCTCCTTCCTCTGGTCCTCCGAAGAAGAGGTCTTGCAAGACAGACAAGGCCATTCCAGGACTCAAGAGGTTCCTTTTCATCTTTGAACAGGCGTGCTCATTTGCACCATGATTCTTCAGGTTTGTGGGATGGAGTTGGCCCATCTAACCACTTCCCGGTACCACACCGAGAGCTGTTGGACATTGTTCCATCGACCTCGGTACTGGTCATGGGGCATCTGTTGAGTCCGGCATTGACAATGTTGGCATCAGCACCGACTGTCTCTACACTATGGCATACCAGGTTACATCAGACATGCTCTGCCTCTCTGTTCCTGATTCATCAATAATTCAGGAGCACTCAGCTGCTATGGCTTCTTCTGCTTTGGCTGTGTCCTCTGTGCCGCCTGGTCTGTTTGCAGAATTGTCTCAGTCGGCAGCACCATATTCCGCACCACCTAAGGTGCAGAGTTGAGGTCAATCCCCTTTTTGGTACCGAGGGGTCCGTCAGCACAGACACACTCTTCAGTACCGACAATACCTTCAGTGCAGAACTCATTTTGGGGATTGGTACAAGTTCCAGCTTCAGAACTGTTGTCTGCTCCTGTGTTGAGTGGAAGTATGATGCCTATTTTGGTGCAGTACTTAACTTGTTGACTGCTCTTCCGTCCTTGGTCCTGATGCCACTTCCATATTGGCATTTGGATGAGACTAGTCATTTGCTTGGTCCATGTTTGAGGACATCTTTCTCCTCTCCCTTTCCTTCAAGGCAACACTCTCGGAAGTCCTTGAGGCCATCCTTGGATCACCATCAGTACTAAGATAGGCATCTTTCCCCATACTTCCTGGCCATAAATGCCATATTCTTCTCCCCGGTGGCCTCCTTGGAATATTTGGGTCCTTCCTTGATCTACAAGATCCTGTTATTTGACCCAGTCCAGGATAAGGTTGCCGACTGAATCTGCAGCCTGTTCTCCTGAGCCACCTCTGTTGCAGATTTAGTCGGAGGTCATTCCTCCTGGTCCATTTCATTTTGAACCCAGGGAGCCTCCACTGGCCCTGCTTCCTCTTTCCTTCTCCTCACTAGGTGATTCTCCTTCCCTGTGCTCGAGGATTTCAAGTCATACCAGGACCTCCTGAGGTGTTAGGCTTCCACCTTGGGCATGCAGGCCAAGTTCATGCAGGAGAATACCCATAAGTTGTTGCATATTCTCCAGTCCTCAACCTGCAATACCTCAGCTTCATTGCCCCCTACAGCCAGGCATTCTAACAATATTATGTCCCTATGCAGGGTTTTGCGTGTTTCTATTCTCATCCAGCCCCTAAACTCTCCCGTTGTAATGACAGTAAATGATAGATCATTGCAGGGGAGATACAAGTCCACGCTAAGGACAGGGAATCTAAGAGTGTGGATTGATGGAGAGGAAAATTTATTCAGCCCCATTGTTACAGATGCACATTGCAAATCAACAAGCGTTGCTATCTAAATATGACTTCCTCAGTTGGGACGCTGTGTTGAAATGTACTGATAAACTGCCAGAATCATCCAGATAAGAGTTTGTTGTTCATTGTGAAGGGCCATCTGGTGGCCAAAACATTATTACAGTCACCACTGGATGTTGCAGATGCTTCCCCCAGAATTATGGTGTCAGCTGTGACTAACAGAAGGGCCTCATGGTTGCAGAATTCCGACATTGCTCCTGAGGTTCAGCAGTGCATAGAAGACTTGCCTTTTGATGGTTGTTTTATGTTTACTGAGGAAACTGACAAGACTTGACATTCTTTTAAGGACTACTGTGCTACGGTATGTCATTATGGGCATTTTTAGCAACAGCAGCAGTATTGCTCACAGTGGGTTTTCCAGCAGTCGTCCTTTACTCTTAGACAGCAAGACTTCTCCAGAACAAGTCATAGCCTCATAGGTCATAGAGGAGGAGGCCTTCTGGATCCAACTTTAACCAGCCAGCCCGCCCTCCTCCAATGTCAAGCAAGCAACCATTTTTACTTGCACATCCAGGATATCATTTCAGCTGTGATCTCTCAATCTCCATCTCTTCAATTCGGGGATAGCCTGTCTCACTTTTACAGTGTTTGGCACAGAGTAACCATGGACAAATGGATCCTAAGCACTGTGATATTGGGTTCTGAAATCCAATTTCTGTGGATTCCCCCTTCCCACTCCTTCTCTCTTCAGGCACCTCTCTCATGAGCCACTGCTCCGTCTGCAGGTTCCATTTTGCATTCTTCAGGCGCTAGAGAGGAGGTCCCCCTGCAGCAGGAGGGAAAGGGATTCTCCTCCTTCTCTTCTTGATCCCCAAGTCCATGGGAGGAACGAGACCTAGCCTCGATCTCCCCAATCCCAACAAGTACATCACATACATGAAATTCTACCTAGTCACCATTGCTTCGGTTCTTCCCACATTGAATCACAATGACTGGCTTGCCTCACTGGATGTTCAGGACACTTATTTCCGTGTGGCAATTTTCCCAAGCCACAAGTGGTTTCTGAGATTTGTTGTGGCAGGTCAACACGGTCAGTACACTGTGCACCCCTTTGGCCTGTCCTCAGCTCTGTACGACCAAATGCATGTCTGTAGTAGCAGCCTCGCTCAGACAAAAGAGGATTTCATCCAAAAGATAGCATTTCTTGTGGCCATAACTTCCACAAGGAGAGCCAGTGACCTGCAGTCCTTAATGGCAGACCTTCCCTACACTCAAAAACAAGGTGGCCTTGAGGCCTCAGCCCTTTGTCTAAAATGATGTCACAATTTCATATTAACCAGACAATACACTCACCTGTATTTTTTCCAAAGCTTTATTCAAATACAGACCTACAGCATCTTCATTCTTGGATGTTAGACATTACTTAGCATTGTATTTGGAAACAGTTAAGCCATTTCATTAATCACTAAGAATAAGATTTAGTCAAGGGTATTTTTAGTAAAAGTCATGGACAGATCACAGGCAATAAACAAAAATTCATGGCCCATGACCTGTCCATGACTTTTACTATATAAATACCCCTGACTAATATTTAGCAATTCCTGAGGCCCTGGCGCGCTGCTGCTCTGGAGGGCACCAGGACACCGCTGCTGTGAGTGACACCAGGGGGCCGACGGCTAGCCCCTGCACTGGCAATGGAGGCTGATTGCCCCACAGTCACCCGCTACTCTGAGGCCCCAGGGGCTGCTGTTCTGAAGGCCTCCGGGGCAGCCCCTGGGACCACTGCTGCTCCGGTAGCTCTGCAGGAACAGTTGCACCGGCCGCTGATCAGGCGGCCCCAGGGCCAGCTGCCCAGGGCTGGTCCAGCAGCAGGAGATGTGACTGGCCTCAGAGTCCTCCAGCAGTGGCTGATGTGACTTGCCACAGGGCCACCCAAGCAGTGACTAGTGTGGCTGGCCCTGGGGCTGCTCCAGCAGTGGCTGGTGTGGCTGACCCTGCAGCACCCAGGACCGCTCTTTGGTTGCTCCCTGGGGCCAGCTGCTCGGGAAGTCCTGGGGTCAGCTGCAGGTGCAAAAGTCATGGAGGTCATGGAAAGCTATGGAATCCATGACTTCTGCGACCTCCATGACAGAATTGCAGCCTTTTTCATTGCCTTGACTTTTTATTTTCTTTGAGGATGGGGTGAAGGGTCAAGCAGTCTCCATGCAAATGTTTCCAGGTGGATAACATCCTGCTTTTCACTGATGTAAGGGATAGCTTGAACTGTGCCGCCACAGAGGTTATGAGGGCCGAAGTGACATCGATCTCATTTCTCAGTAATGTTTCGGTATTGGACATTAGCAGGTGTTAAATTCCCAAGGGTTCAGTCTAGTCTGTTGAACAACTGTGTCCCCTCAACTCTGCAGTGTTTTACACTGCTGTGCTGTGAGAGCCACCACTCCTGATCCGCTCTCACACAGCCTCCAGCATGTGAATCACTCCCAGCTATAGCCATCCATCCAAGAATTACACTGCCCAGCACCTACCTGGACAATACAAGCGCATATAAAATCCGTCATATAATTAATAGAAAATTATATGCACAAACTTTGTTATCTCAAATGGAGTTTCCCAAACACTTCAGTCCAACCACACTGGTTTAGATAAAACAATAAAACAAGTTTATTAACTACAGAAAGAAAGATTTTAAGTGGTTACAAGTAATGAGGCATAAAAGTCATAATTGGTTATAAGTAAATAAAAGGTAAAAGGCATCTAATACCTAACGTAACAAGCTAAATGAATTCAAAGCAAAACATCTCTCTCACCACATGCTCTAGAGTCTTACTGGCTGAACTCCGTTCAAACAGGCTCTCTCCTCAGTCTAATAATGTTTCCTTTGTCCTTCAAGTGTTGTTGTTGCCATGAGTATAGATGAAGGGAGAGATCATTTGGGGCCTCTGTTCTCCATTTTTATATTGTTTCCTCCTCTTTGAGAATCTTCACCAGATGGTGTTCAGGGAACAGAAAGTCTGTGGGACAGGAACCTCCAGTTGTTTCTTTGCCAAGATGTAAAATTCTCACTCACACCCTTTTTCTGCCAAGGAATGGTCCCTTAACCAGGTGATAGTCCATTTGATTTTGTTGACACCTGGCTGAGGTGCAAGTTTATCTTTTGTCTTTGAGGAATTGGTTTGTGCCTGCTTTTCTAAACTTTAAGCATGTCTCAATAATGTTATAGAGTAGACTCTTATAACTTTACATACAATGTTGCCACACACATTTTACCAGGACAATAATGATCAGTAAATTATGAGTTTTCAAATGATCCCTCACAAGGCATACTTTGTACAAAATCCATTGTAGGTTTGTAAAAAGGGTACACATGGGGATACAGATGGTCACAGCTGCTACTTTCTCTTCAATATGTACTTTTGCCAAGTATGCTATTATGACTGCATCTAGATCAGATGCAAATTTTGGGGAGGCAGTTCTGCACTCATTCTTTAGGCTCTGAGCCCCATTGAAATTTGGTGCGAAGGAACCAATGTGGGTTGGGGCAACAGTGCCCTTAAATAGCTCAGGGAGGGGCTACGGGGCCAGAGGGCCTGAGCACTGCCCCTACTGGTACTGCTAAGCAAAGTTCTCTGGCTTTGGTGTGCTGAGCACACGCACACCTGAGTGGAATACATGTCTGCACCCACACCTTGAAGAACAACAATTACAGTACAGGTAGGTAACCATCTTTAACTGATGAAGGGAGCCCTCCCTGGACTGTGTGCTAGGGGTTCTCATTGTCTAGCCTAGTTCTCAGATTTACTGTACACTGAGGCCTGGTCTACACTTGGGGTGGGGGCGGGGGAGATCGATCGAAGATACGCAACTTCAGCTATGAGAATAGCTCCCCCATCGACTTTGCTTCCGCCTCTCGCCATGGTGGAGTTCCGGAGTCGACGGCAGAGCGATCAGGGATCGATTTATCCGCCTCTACACTGGACATGATACATCGATTCCCCAATAGATCAATCACTACCTGCTGATCCGGGTACCTGAAGTTATGGTTTTCACCATGTGTTTCTTGAGACGATCAGATCTAGTAAAAATGGCTAATTGTCATTACTTTGGAAGGCAATTTGGGAAAAGGCATGAATCAGAAATTCCCAGCACTCCCCAAAATGTGAAGGTGCTTCACACACTCTCACACTGTATATGAAGGGAATGAATTCTGAAGTAAATGCTGGTTTGTATGTGTTACTATTTCTGATCATTACTATGGCAACCCCAGCATCATATTATATACATCCTCTGTCAGAGTAAAGCTGCTTTGAAGTATATGGCTGAAGAAGCACTCCGATGTTGCACATGCACACTCAGGTTCACTCGTTCACACAGGCACACTCGTTCTGGCTCACACACACTCTGTAGAACAAATGACCATTTAATTGCAAAAGTAGTGACGTTACAGCAAGGGTAAATTTGTGGCAGTTCTCTCTTTAGCTTCCTTTTTTTCTGTCTTTCCAGTAGTTTGACTTCACCAGGGCTTGGAGCAGGTGCTGGCCTTTCTGCATGGATCCAGCTCCAAGATCTGGCTAGCTAAACAAATAAGGAAAAATGCACTTGAAACTTCAATTTCACTTCCACTTGAGACAATTCCACACACGCAGCCTGCGAGATTTGCCTCCCTCTGCATGCAGCCTGCCATAAATGTTAGCTGTAAATATATGGGGGGTTCAGAGGTACTTTCCAATGCCTATTGATGTGCACTTATCCAGACCTAACTCTCACAAGGGCTCTGTCACAGGCTTCCAAATCTGGCATAGAAAAATATATGGGAAAGCAATCACATGACTATTTAACCCCATTTACTGTGGGGCCTCCAGAGTTAATTTGTGGAAGCGAAAAAGATAGAAAACTGGTGCAATAGACGCTTTCAGAAGTGTGGTGGAGAGTGTTGTTTGGCTGGCGGGAAAGGCTCATGCAGTGGAGCAATTTGCAGAGTTCCCCTCGGAGTTATAAATCATCTTCACAATATTACAGTCCTTTTTTTTCTATGAAAATTTGCCCCATTTTCTTATTTACTTCTTTCCTTTGAGGGACTGTTCATCTGACCAAGGCCATAAATCCTTAATATCAACAAATTGCATACTATCTGTTTTCCCTTTTCCCTCTTCACACTATTTAAATTTTAATAGTTATATATAAAAAAAAGAATAAAGCATAAATAGAATGTCTGGAGTTGTTTTCCCCAGCACTGACCCTCCATTAGCCATCAGATCAGAAATGCTCTTTGCATCAATCTTCAGAAGGCTAGCAATACCAGCAAGTATTATTCAGTAGCATCACATCAGCACAAGTTGAATCAAAAGATTTTTTCAACCACATGATTCTGTTAAAAAAAAAGGGGGGGGATGTAGAAACAAAAAATGTGTCATTTAAAGATGAAAATCCTCATAAAGTATTCTCTATATATTCTGATACTCAAGGCACAATATTTTTGTTGGTGGTGTTGAGCTTTATCCATAAAATGTTAGCTCTTTATGGCTGGTTGTGTCTGTCTCTCAATTCTTGTTTTGTTATTGGACTAGTGATATTAGAGCAGGTTGATTGCCTGGACTCTGTGGGATTTCCTTACCATTTCTAGCCCTGACTGCAGTGGGAAAGAACTGCTGCATTAACACTTAGGGTATAATTGCATTTTGTCTGTTGTTTTTCTCACTGTTATATTTTACAACAGAAAGGACACCTTGGGACCCATGAGTCCCTCCTGCTGCACTTAATACTAGCATGCTCCCAAATCATTAAAGGAAAGGAAAGCTGTGATTTTATTTATTTATTTATTATTTTGTGTATTTAAGCTCTAAACTAGAAACCTTGCATCCTGTCAACATGAACAAAAGCCACACCCACACCCTCTCCTTCTGGGGTACCATTTGACTTGAACTGAGGAATGCAAGCCACTTCCTGTGGGAGAGAAGTATCTAACCTCTCCATCCAGTGCCTGTTCATTCCCTGGACAATTATTCTTCTCTTTAGTACTACATGCATTCCTGAAGGGCCACCACTGTGGAAGCTGCATCCTTATTCATAAACCTCAATTCCGGCCCAGACTAGGCTCCAGCAGAGGTCCTGTGAAAAAAAAATCATGTGATCATATAATCATAGATTGCATTGTGATGCATATGCACACGGGAGCCAAATTAAAGTTTCATGGACAACCTAAATGCTGGCATTTCCTAGCTTCCAAGTACATGGCTTTGCAGCTTTAACATAACATTTTAATGTAGATTTTTGTGTGTCGTTTTGTATTGAGCAAACGCTGCCTTGTATGTAGGATAACAGGCCTCAATAAAAAATCTACCTAACATAAAAAACACAATACGCACACTAGCTGCCTTGCAAACTGGACTGAAGTGCACCAGCATCGCCAGCTGCCTGCCAAGAGAGAATTCAGTCCCAGCTCCTGGATGAATGCCTTCTACGAAGAGCCCCACGCTGCAAGGATAGTGATCTTTTCCCTTGAAAATTAGGGTGCCTGGGTCAAAGAAACAGATACCCATTGACCTGTTACCCATTTAAACACAGCCAGCTCCCATGGGTTTTACTGTGGTCTCTGCATTTTGCCTCCCTCTTTTCACCTCTCCCTGCCTCCTGATATTTTAAACAGTCCCTATGGCTTTGCTGTGGCACATTCCACTCTGAACTGCAGGCAAAGCATGGTGCCGGTAGCACTAAAAAGACTTGGGAAGTAATTAGACACTCAGGGCCAGATTTTCAAAGGTATTTAGGTGCCTACAAATGCAGATTGGAACTTAGTGTGATTTTCAAACACGTCTAGTGGACATGCCTATTGAAATCTGTGGAGTTACATGCCCAACCTCCATAGGCATTTCTGACAGTCCCACCAGGTGCCTATCTTTGGGTGCCTAAATACTTTTGAATATCTGGTTCTCACATAGCAAGATGCAAATCCAGAAAGCTACTCTGAAGTCTGTGGAGCTACCCCAGGTAACACGAGAACAGAATATGGCTCCTATTTTCTGATACTAGCAAGGTAACTGGTTCAGGGAGTGGTTTCTGGGCATAGCAAATGTGTATTCTAACTGAGTTAATCAGCAAGGTTGGAGGGAGCCTTACTTCTGTGTCCCCGTTCACTCTCTGGAATCAGCTATATATAGGCTGTGGTCTGATTCTGGAGCATGAGGGGGCTCCTTGACCTCATCTTGATGCTATATTTGATGAATGCTCACTCCAGATGTAAATGCCAGCAGTTGACAAAGTATTGTCCCATTTCTCCGTACTAGAACATCCATCTGGTGGCCAAGTGGCTAGGTTCTCTGGAGAAAAAACTTGAGCAGCACAGTGAAGGCAGCCACCAGGAGTTCCGTGTCTTCATTAGTGCAGAGCCTGCTCCTTCACCTGAAGGCCACATCATCCCTCAGGGCATCCTGGAGAACTCCATCAAAATCACCAACGAACCTCCAACTGGGATGCATGCCAACCTGCACAAGGCCCTGGATAACTTCAACCAGGTAGGGTGACACTTCATAGGAATCACTGGCTTCCTTCATGAGGTAGCTACAGTAACCAAACAGGTTGCCAGATTAGTTCAGAACTAATGTATCCAGATGCACAGCACAATGTATGTGGCATATCTGCTACTTTCTGTTCCTAGGTGGCCACTGCATAACCTTGTAGAATGTCTGCTTTCAATCTATTTAAGCAGCACTGTGTGGGCAAAAGGGGCGGGGGAGTGGCACTCTGTGTCCAAAGTAGTGTTACCTGTTTCCAAGTCGCTGACAGTCCAGAAGTAAGTGATCTGGGGCACCTGGCATTGGCCGCTGTCAGAAGACAGGATACTGGGCTAGATGGACCTTTGGTCTGACCCAGTACGGCCGCTCTTATGTTATTATCTAGAATGTTTATGGATCACTGTCTTAACAGATAAAGCACAAGGAAAGGGTACTAGATGGTGTCTTCTAGAGGTGACCAGCTCCTTACAGAACTATGTATAAATGAGTAGGGAAAAAGCTGTGTGATCATGGGGACTTCAGTCTGAGTGATACGCTGGAGGTCTCATGCTGCCAGTACTAAAATCTCCTTGGGATTTCTAAAAATTTTAATGATAATTTCCTAACTCAAAAAGGGTTGCATCAAATTCGAGAGAATTATGTATTAGACCTAATGTTAATAGATAAAGAGAAATTGATCAGAGAACTAAAATTACTGCTAACTTAGGTAAAAATGATCATGACTTGATCCCATTTATTAAGTGCCAACAGAATAAAATCCAGATCAGTAATATATACTTGGTGCTTTAAAAGGCCCAATTTCAAAAAGCTAAAAAGAATTATGAT
Source organism: Mauremys reevesii (assembly GCF_016161935.1). Classification (NCBI taxonomy): domain Eukaryota; kingdom Metazoa; phylum Chordata; order Testudines; family Geoemydidae; genus Mauremys; species Mauremys reevesii. Next base: position 20,983,130 of record NC_052637.1, read on the forward strand.
CCAGATCAGTTGAGAGAGAATTAAAACAAACAAACAAAAAAATCACCAAACCCAATGATAATTGAAAACTGTTTAAGGATATTTTACTAGGTGCCTAGAAAGCCACAATCAAGAAAGAAGGCCACATTGGTTAAAAAAAACAACAACCTGGTTTAGAGGGAAAGTGAAAGCCAGTGTAAAAAATAAAAAAATAATATTGTAGTAAAGTGTTCACTAAGGGGTAATTAAGTTACTCAGAGTTTTATGGGTTGGAGTCATACTTCATCTTCTCCCCTTACTTGATTTTTCAGTTTGTGTAGTTTTTCCTCCAGCTGGTTTGTACATATTAGCACTTAGCAGTCCCTTTAGAAAAAAAATGTGCATAACAAATGGAAGAAAGTGGGATTGGATAGCAAGGAATATAAATCAGAAGCTAGGAATTGTACAAAATTGAAAAGGGAAGCAAAAGGATGTGAGGAGACATCTGTGGCCAGCAGAGAGAAGGAGTTTTTCAGGTATGTTAGGAACAAAAAGAATCCTAACAATCGTATTGATCTGTAACTAGATGGAAATGGTAGAATTGTCCATAATAATGCAGAAAAGGCAGAAGTGCTCAATAAATATTTCTGTTCCATATTTAGGAAAAAGCCAGATGATGTATTTGTTTCATATGAAATACTTTGCATTCCAACAGTAACTAAGGCAGATGCTGGGTCTGATCTGAGCCCAAAGACCTGGAAAAGAAGGCCTGGTATCTTTTGCCCCTCTATGTACCTGGAGTCAGATGCACATGCGCGCTTGTGCCCTGGGGCAGGCCATGCTCTTGTTTGTTGTTCAAAGTATCAGGCTTTGTGCCTTGGCCCAAAAAGGCAGGCAAGCTCAGCTGCAGGCCTCACTGAGGTCAGACCCTCTGAGAGAGACCCTCAGATCTGTCTTCAGATCATGGACCCATTATCAACAAGGGACAAAGTAGGCCAACTTCAACATCCCAGCCCCATAAGAACAGCAGCAGTTGTTGGTAGGCAGCCCTTCATAGACATGCACACAGAGTAGTCGTTAAAAGTCAGCCTGGACCCCCACTTGTCTCTTATTCTAAGTACATGGAATACTGGTATCTCTGAGACCACAGTGTGGGAACTGTTCACAAATGTCCTTTTTTTTGGTAAGCACTCTGTGCGGAGAATAGGGACTGTCTCTGAATTGGATTACTTTTTCAGCTCCATATTTAAATAAAGAGGGAACAACTTGATAGCTGTGAGTGATCAAACCACCTAAATCACATATGCTCTGCTTAGGCACTGCTTGGACGGGAACCTACAAGGAAAACCCTGGGCACTGATATGGAGATTCAGTCGAAAGCCGTCTTTGCTTCGAGTCAGCACTGGGGCAATGCCATTTCTAGTGCTAGGGGCTGCTGTGCTATTGCCTGTCCTCTCTTGTGGATGGGATAAAGCCAAGGCCCTGGCCACTCATGTTTATCAAAAATCCTATGGCATCTTTCCCTAGAGACTGGGGCATTATCCCCAGGCTTAGCCGAATCCCAGCTGGCTAGCTGTATTCTGTCTCCCTAAATCTCCGTGCTATTCTTCACTTACCCTAAGACAGCCCTGGATCACCAGTTGGTGCAGAGCAGCTGCCTTGTTCCACTCACAGCTGGGCAGTGACGTCACACTAACCCATGTCAGAGGTCTCCCAGCTAGAGCCCCTGTTGTGGGAAGTGAGGGGGACAGAGGCCATCTGCCCCAGAGTAGTCCCTAGAGGCAGTCTGGCCTTGTCAGCTGTTTCTATGTATGTCAGTGCAGCAGGTGGAATGCTCCTTAAAAGGGGCCCCCCGTGCCCACATGGTGCTGCTGGCCAGTAGAGGAGGTTTTAAGGCTACTGTTGGCATGACCAGTCATTGCTCGCTAGGAGCACAAGCATCAAGCTTTGCAGGTTGCACCCCCCTGTAGTAGTTCAGGGGTAGCTGCAGTGTAGCCTGCAGCCCGGGAGGCACAAGGGGAGCCTGTCCTGTCAGGCAAAGGTGCTGCGTCATGTGTACTCCGTTAGATGCTCTGATTTTGAAGGCGTCTGCGGTGTAAGGAAGGGAGTCTCCAGGGAGGCGCAGGTGGGAGGTTCTAGGCAGGGGTTAATGTGAACAGTCAGTGAAGATTATTCCATTTTTATCTACTGCCATTCATCATTTTGAATTGCACAGAAAGTCCCACAGATCAGGGGAGGGGGAACCTTCCCCCAAAGTAATGTTTTCATCCTGCCTGTGCTCATTTCAATCAGATAGTAATTAACATTTTCTAAATTGCTAGAGCATTATAAAATGCCTCTTATCACAAAATCCTGCAGTGTGTGGGAGGAGAACCTTTACACCTCATTTCACTGCTTTGTGTTCCATTCTTGCTCAGCGTACGGAATGGATGTTCAAATTTAGCTCAGCTGAAAGCTACAAAGGCGGCTTATTATTGTACACGGGGAATATTGTTCTGGTTTTGTAGCTAAAGGAAAGGTCGGGATTAAATAGAGAGAGAGGCCAAATGAGGCTACGAGCCAGATCCTTTCTCAGGTTTCATTCAGATAAAGGCCCCTTGAAGTCACCGGGAGGTTGCTGGAGGAAAGAATGGGCTCCAAGCATGGTAGGGTGCTTTGACCCTGTTCTTTCGTAATATCTGCAAAGCAGCGCCCTAAAAACCGAGGGGGTTTAGAAGCTGCTCGCTAACTGAGAGGACAACAGGGCAGTGATTGCTCATGATGCCCAAGCCTGATTCCCATTAAACAAGGATCAGCACATTGCATGGCAAGTGGGACCTCCATTCTCTAGCAAGGTCCCTGAATTCTGCAGTGGTGTGGTGTGGCAGTGCAGCAGCCTAGGAATCCGCTGCAGAGTTGGGAAACTTAAGAAATGGAAACTGTTAACAAATGGGTGTGAAGTTGAATCATATACTCAGTACAGTGACCCTTTGTTTTACATATTTTGCTATTAAATTTTGTTTATTTTATGCTAACCTCACCCCCCGTCTTCAATTCTCAATGTATCAGCAACATACAACTGTATCAGAGATGCTGTCAGTGCAAAGCTGGAAGTTTTGGCACCGAGGAGACATGGAAGGCCATTTGGGATTGTGGGATGAAAACGTGGGCTAGATGTGTCTGCCCAAAAAATCAGCAGTGAAATAGTTAACAAGGCAGGCACTAAAATAGTTGTCATTAGCTTTCCGTGTGAATGCCCCAATGAGGTGAATGGGTAATACACGCCTCCCTGAGCTATTGTTTCAGGCTGACTGCAGCCTCAGACAGACATTACTGCACTGGCTTACACCAGGGTTGCATTGTAAGGTTTTCTCCCCAGTCACAAAAAATGAAATATTTTTAAATAGCAGCTTGGATTCCAATGCAGAGTTCCATGCCAAAAAGAGAGCTCCCATGGCTGCCATTACCATGACCTGGATGCATGAAGGGAGTGGAGACCAACAGACAGACCAGCTTTCAGAAGCAGTGTAGAGCCGTCCTCTAGTGCTGGTGTGCCAGAAGCCACAGTGCGGGGATGGCATCTTAGCTACAGCAGAAACCTCTGAGCTCCTCTGGCTTTAAGTTAAAAACTGCAATGACAGTCACAAGGGGAAACAAGTTTCAGAGTAGCAGCTGTATTAGTCGGTATCCGCAAAAAGAACAGGAGTATTTGTGACACCTTAGAGACTAACAAATTTATGCATCCGATTTTGTGGGCTGTAGCCCACAAAAGCTTATGCTCAAATAAATCTGTTAGTCTCTAAGGTGCCACAAGTGCTCCTGTTCTTTTTAAGGGAAAACAAGGTGACCGTCACAATGGAATGGGTGCCCAGCCAGGCCGGGAACAATGGAATCAGCTCCCACTTTCAACTAACGGGGCCTCCCATCCCCGAGTAGGGTCGAGCTCACCATTCCCTGCTGGGAGGGCTCCAATTCCCTCACGTTTAGGTGTTGCTGGAGTGCGGGGCTCTGTGTTTTGGTTTTATTCCCTCCTTGCTGTGAGAGGGACTCACTCCACTGGAGATGGACGCAGTCGGCTCGCCTCCCGCTCAAAGCCTTATCTCCTAACTATCGCTTGCCTGCTCCCAGCTCAGCCCTGGAAGCTGGCTTCCTTTGTTCCTCTTCATTGACTAAATGACTCAGGCTCTCCGCCCCTCCACCTCCAAGCCTGCCGGCGGGTTGACGCTGACCGTTACCTGCTCGCTATCCAGAGCGCAGCCTGGAAGATGGGCAGCAGAGCCGCCATCGGTGTGTAGCGTCAGAGGTCCAGTTTTGTTATTCTCCCCACTGCTTGGCAGTTCCTACTGGCACATGCTGGGTGGGTGCTCAGTACAATAAGGTCGTATCTATCAGGTGAACATGCTAGAAGAGAGAGGGCAGTTAGGCTTGTTTTCCTCAGAATGTATCATCAATGGAAACGAAGCCCCTCTCAGGTAATGTACTGCTCCTTCCCCTGGCCCTCAGCTCCCTCTGGGTAAATAATGCTAATGAAACCCCGGAGAACCAAAGAGTTAGTTTTCAGGCCTCAGTGCTACAGTGATTCTGTTACAACCGTGACTCCCAGCTGGTTCTCTGTCCCAGACTTAGACTTCTGCTCTGGCCTGTCGCACCCCTCGTTCCCAGTCAGCTGTGCGGGCACTAGTCACCCGTAGAGCTCAGAACATAAGGGGTTTTGGAGGCAGCCAGTCTATGTGGCAGATTATGTTAGTCAGAGCAGGCAGAGACAGTACTGTAGGCACACCTGCTACAGAGGCCCATAGTTATGGCAGGTGGGCAATGCCAGTTCACAAGCCAGGAGTCTCAGACTCAGGGGCTGAGGCAGGGGTGAAAGGCTCTGGGTTGTTCTCTATTCTTTGGAGCCCTCAGTACTAAATATCTTGGGTTTTAATCCATTTATTGAGCCCTTGGCAACTCATCCTGCCAGTCTACAGTGAGCTGACTGCCAGTGGGCGAATGCATGCATGATTTGGGATGGTGGGGAGGGGAAGGCTGAAGCATTGTGGAAGTCCCCGAAAGACAGCAGTTTTGAGGAGTCAAAGCGGAACCCTGCGTGTCCCATGATTCTGTGACCAAAGAATCATTTGCCAGACCCAGAGCTTTAATGTGTAGCACTTGCCATGGTTAAGAAACCTCGGAGAGAAACCTCTATGTAACCTTGGCAGCAGTGTCTGCTTAAAGCACGCCTGTAGAAGAGATGTGAACTGCTCCGTTGATCTCAATGTGGTGCCAGTTCACTGCTGATCATTTCAGTGGAAACATTCAGCTAAAGTGCTCATCCGTTATTGCTAGGTGCAGCAGCAGATATGGGGGCAGAGGAGAGCAAGGCAGCTAAGCTGCTGTAAGAGCTAGTGAGATGAGGAACAAGGAATTCAAGCACAGCAAAGAACATCAGGTCCCCTCGATCACTATGCACAAGGGGGAGGGGGAGGAGATGTGTCTATTCTCAGTGTCAAAGGTCTAAACTCCCTGTGGGAGCCGGGAGCCAAAAGCCAAAGCCACCCCCTCACCTTTCCAGGGGCCAAAATCCCTGGTTGTCCAAACCTTCTGCCATCCCCTTGATAACTTCAGTAATAGAGCTCTGCAGTCGATAGCCAGACCTGCCCACTCAGTGCTTCAGGGGGTATTGCAGTAACGTAGAAAGCTCCCATAGCATGTCCAGTCCCACAGAAACCAGGGACCTACCTTGATTCATGAGTTAATCAGAGCTCAGAGAGGCTCCCCCTTGGCTAGCTGAGGCTGGAGCAGGGCTGTGAAGTGTACGTATGTGGTGAAGTGAGGTTCTTGCCCTGGCCTTGGTGGAATTCACCAGGGCTCAGCCCTGCCACCCAGACCATGCATTCTGCCCAAGCTTTGCACCGCAGTTAGCTCACAGCGCTCTGTTGTCTGCAGACTTGGGCACACTCCTCACTGCCCCAGGGAACATTTGGAAGGTTTGTTCAGTACTATATGGGCTAAAACCTTGATTTAAAACCCCAAACTGCTTAGCTGCTGCTGAAATGAGTAGATGAGGGTTCCACCATGCAGGGCCACTGGGTGAGAGGATTCGCCATGCCCTGTATCCAATAGAGTTTGTGACCCAGGTAGAGCCCTGAGATGGAGAGTGCGGTGGAAATGCACAACATTGCTGTTCTGTTTCCATTTCAGGACACCCTGGAGATGTGTGCTCGGGAGAACGAGTTCAAAAGCATCCTGTTCGCCCTCTGTTATTTCCATGCCGTGGTGGCAGAAAGACGCAAGTTTGGGCCCCAGGGCTGGAACCGCTCCTACCCCTTTAACACTGGAGACCTCACTATTTCAGTCAACGTGCTGTACAATTACCTGGAGGCCAATTCAAAGGTGCATGAAACAAAGAAATCGGCTCTGTGTGCAGATTGTAGCCCATATGCTTATTACACGTCTGTTGAAACATCTGAAATCCTTTTCACTAAGTGCCAATTCCCCAGCATCATCAGGCTTTCTAGCTTCAGAACTCAGTGTATCTTAGGGGGATACAGAGCGGCCTCTGCTCCACTTGCATCTGTTGCAGCTTACAAACGACACTTAGATAAAATATCAGCTCTGGCATGTGCGAGTCTCCTCTCTGTCGTTTTAGGGACAATATTTAGAAATGTTTGGCTGCCTAGACATCTATGTTTAATGTATGGAACTTTAAAGAGATTCGCTTCTCATCGGGAAACCCTACAAAGTCTGTTCTGCAGGCTGGATTTCTCTGGGCCGCTCTCCTGCATGTAGTGATTTAACTGCTACATGATATTCAATTACTTAGAAAAATGAACTGGTGAAATGAAAACATTCACCCTGTAGATCAGTTCTTTGCTTTCCAGTCTGCAGCCCCATGATGAGGTCAGTGGAGCTGCATCTGCGTAGACTCTTTCATGCCCTCTTGGTTCATTATTTAGGTACCTTATGACGATTTGCGCTACCTCTTCGGTGAGATTATGTATGGAGGCCACATCACAGATGACTGGGACAGACGACTTTGCAAAACCTACTTGGAGGAATTTATTAAGTCAGAAATGTTGGAGGGAGAGCTCTTCCTAGCTCCAGGATTCCCTCTCCCGGGGAACATGGACTACAATGGTTATCACCAGGTAGCCTCTTTGTTTGCTGGTATTAATTATATTGCTGAATTTAATGTCCTCCATAATCACCTTTTAATCTGTCATAGGAGACAGTGAATAGGATTGCAGAGTTCCAGCTCATCTTGTATTATTTCCTGTTATGTTCTTTTTCTGTAGACTGTTAAGCATCCCCTTGGATGAGCCAAGTTTAATGGTAATTTGATACTTCATCATGAGCTCTTCTGTTCATGCATGAATAGAACAACTGTATTGGTTATTGGGACTTGAGCAGGTCTAGTGGAAAATTACATCCGCATACCGTTTGCTAAAATGGCCCTTTCAAGCTCCTTTTAGCATTGGATCTGATGAGAAACACTCAAGACTCTTGGATGTTTACTTACTGATTTCATCCGTTCTTTATGTGCAGAGGCAACAGCAGGGGCTGGCGCATTAGTTCGTTTTTGTTCATAAAACTGGTGAAACAATCTCTACTCCTGGAAGTGAAATTCCCAGCAAAGAGTTCAGAGTATTGATGCCCAAATGTGTAGCAAACAAAAAGGTAGAAGAAGCTCAGCTCTGAGATATGTAGCCAAGACATCCTGCAACAATGGCCAGGCTTGTTTTCTTCTGGCAGAAATTATTATTATTCCAGCGGCTTTACTAATTACACCCTCCTGCTTCCTAGCAGTTTCTTAGCACCGCAGGGCAGTCCAGCTGGATACGCTGCATTGGGCTGACTGTGTGTGATGGCTGTCCAGTCCATCAATGCGATCAGTATGTGTAAAATCCCTGGCCCTGTACGTAACAATAATGGGAGGTGTGATCTTCCTGTGTAGTACATAGACGATGCCCTGCCTGCCGAGTCTCCATACCTGTACGGTCTCCATCCGAATGCTGAAATCGGCTTCTTAACCCAGACCTCAGAGAAACTCTTCCGCACCGTGTTGGAGATGCAGCCTCGTGACACTAACGCTGGCGAAGGAGGAGGGGCTACGAGGGAAGAAAAGGTAAGATGGGCAGCGGAGGGAGCCATTGCCACTTGAGTGACTTTGCTTAATTTGGCTGCATTTTAGTCTCTGTTTTTTTCTCATGACCCTTTATTATAACCTGGTCAGCCTTTGTACAGTGCGTACAAGGAACAGAAATAACCAGTCTGGCCTTCTTCAGGCGCTCGCCATGATTAGTGTAATTGTACTATAGCCAGTGCTAGGGCCTGACTTTAACTGGTCCTCTGCGCTCCAGTGCCTTCATTATCACCATGTGAGGACATACACATTTTTAGTTGTTGCTACCTACCCAAACCGTAAGAAGATGATGTGAGAACATTGCGAATAAATCTGGCTGTGGCCTCTGCTGGCACACAGCCATCAACCACAGGGGATGGCAGTCTGGCTGGCATATGTACAGGTTCCCAGAATGCACCATAAACAAAATGCCAGCCTGTTGCTTTGGAGTTTTTCCTGGTGCATTTTCTGTTTATCAGTTACACACTAACGATCGTATTTCCAAATCCAGCTGTGACGGAGACAGGAAGTAGCTTGCTTTGTTATGCATTTTCCCCATGTTGTAGTCATTCAGAATACCAAATTCAGTTTAAAATTCCATTTCAGATAATCTCCCATTTTTGTCACTAAAACATTAAAGAATAGTTCATAAAGTCAGCAATCCTGGAGGCACCAGTATTTGATTTTATCTTCATAGCTTCATCCATCTTCCTGCATTGAACCTGGCCTTGGAAAAAGGAGTAATGCCAACGTGGATGCAGAATAGAGTATGCCATGCCATGTGGACATTTATAAATAGTCCTTTTAAAAGAGCCTCATTTGACATGATGTGTGGTAGGCATTTGAATTTTCCTAGGTTGGGACAAGCTGTTTTGGAAGGTGCCATGCGTGATTCAGCAAGACATTGATTACTTTCCGATGCAGTAAGTGGCAGGTGGAGCTCTCTTCCACCATTCCGTAGAGGAAGCACATGGGTCATTCACTCCTCTCTCTCTCTTTCCTTTGGCAAACAGGTGAAGGCTCTTCTGGATGAGATTTTAGAGAAATTAACAGATGAGTTTAACATCCTGGAGCTGATGGCAAAGGTAGAGGAGAGGACGCCCTACATTGTGGTTGCCTTCCAGGAATGTGAGCGCATGAACATCCTCACCAGTGAGATAAAGCGCTCCCTTAAGGAGCTAGATCTGGGATTGAAGGTAGGTGCTCTCTCTGCTAGAGGTTGCAGTCTTGTGAAATCTCATATGCACATTGAATGACTGGAAAGCAGAGGTGATGACGACATGAAGAGAAATGAAAAGTGTCTCACGTTTTAAACAGTTGCATTTTAAAGTGGTACCTAACAAATAGCTCAGTGTGCTGTAATGGTAACTTTAGTCCATAAGGAAAAATTCACAGTTGTTCTTCACAGGTCAGACTGGATGATCACAATGGTCTCTTCCCTTGGAATCTATGAAAAATGCACATGGTCCCCCATACCCCACTATAGGTCCTTTGTGGAGTTACAGGTACACAATGGGGCATTCTATGAAATTGAAAGGCAGCAAATTTAAAACTGATAAGAGAAAGTACTCTTTTACACAGTGCCTGAATAGCCTGTGGCACTCATTGCAACAAGGTATCACTGAAGACAAGAGCTTAGCAGGATTCAAAAAGGCTCAATCATTTATAAGGATACAAAAAATATCCATATTTGGAATCACAGTAGTGTAAGGCACCCACCAGGTCATCTAGTCCATACCCCCACATTGAAGCAGACCCAAGTACACCTAGACCATTCCTAGCAAGTATTTGTCGAGCCTTTTCTTAAAGATCTCCAAAGATAGAGATTCCACAACCTCCCTTGGTAATCTATCCCAGCACTTAACTATCCTTATAGTAAGAAAGTTTCCCCTAATATCTAACCTAAATTTCCCTTGCTTCAGATTAAACCCATTACTTCTTGTCCTACACTCAGTGGAGATGGAGAACAATTGATAAATGTCCACTTTATAACAGCCCTTAACTTATTTGAAGACACTAACCAGGTCCCCCTCTTCAGTGTTCATTTCTCAAGACTAAACATGCCAATATTTTCTAAACCTTTTATGGTTTTAGTTGCTGTCCTTGGGACTCTCTCCAATTTGTCCACATCTTTCTTACATAACAGTGATAGTAACAATGGCATGGATTTCAAAAGCCAAGAGTTTTGGAATGGACATTACACCTTCTGCATCAGGGCATGAGCGAATCTCTCAATGAAGGGGGACAGGAAGAAACTGCCCCTATGGACAGCTTATCCCATAACTGCCTCCTGCAGGGTTTCTTGCACCTCCTTGTAAGCTGCAGAGACAGAGCACTGGTTTGATTCAGGATGGCAAAGCCCATGTGTCTAGGAGCTATTGCTTTGGAAGGTATTTTATGTAAAACTGTGAGCAGGCTGCATGGATGATGACCCATAAACAGGTGGGATTCTTTGATTGAGTGATATTAGTGACAAGGAGTTGAGACTGCTGGACTGGCAGGCACTAGCTCCTGTGTGTAGTTCAGTGCACTGCCAACAGTGGGACGCTACAGGTCACCGAAACAGGGCGTTGTCTGGTGTCTTGTGATACACGCAAATGTACGGAGTTAACATTCCTTTGTTGTACGGCTGCTGCCATCCCATAAGAGGCTGTCAGGACAGCTGGTATTGTAGGGTCATCTGTTGGGAACAAGAGGCCAAAGAACTGATGGATCCCACTCCTGTCTAGACAGACCACAGGCACCGCTCACTTTCCCCCAGCTGCAAAGCTTTACAGTCCTACTGACAGAGATTTTGAGAGCAAAGGAAGAATGGATTGGAGCAGCACCCCACCTCAGAGGGGAGGGGAGGCAGGAGCCGGGTTCCACAGGGAAGTGATGCAGCTGTTTCAACTGCAGAAGCAAAGAAGCTATGCCCTGGAGCGGGGTCACTAAGCCACTCCTCAGCCTGCTTGCAATGCCCAGGGTGCTGCAGTAATAATCCTCATGCTTTGTCTCTGTGTCACAACTCAGATATTTCCAAAGCAAAGCAGCCCGCATAGTGGTAGCTATGGACACTCCCCCGAGCCTGGTCAAGACATTTCTGTGGCCCATTAGACATCAAGAAGGGCTGCCAAATGTCCTGTTTAGCAACTATCATGTGAGGTATGTGGGCCAGGAAACCCACCAGAATAGCAGCTCTACTTGGATCTATAGTTATGTCAGTGAGGCATGCACAGCCAAAGGAATTCCGTGCTTGAAGGAACTGGAGGTTACTTGTCCTGAATAACCACAGTATTATGGGTGGAAAGGACTGGCAGGTGAGCAATGAGGCAGCTGCCTGGTCCAGGACACATACTTTTTGTAACCATTATAATCTCAACTTCCAGGTCTGGTGATAGAGCCTTTGGGAAAGGGGTCTTCAATTCACAGGAAGCACAATTAGCCCGTTTGTCTGCATAGTCTGGATAGCTCCTAAATTCCATATCCTCATCAGCCCTGCCTTTACTCCTCTCACTACTGACTGCTTCCTACAAGTAGAGGATCGGCAGACATGCCGTCACTCAAAGAACAGAGAAACCCACCCATCGGTCACTTTGTGAGGTCAATATGGTGATGGAGATGCTGTTCTTCCCCTTGGCTCTTATGGATAGGACACGTCAGAAGGGAAGTCTCCTGAGAAACATATGTACAGCCCGATAAGTAGACTCTGTTGCCTACAGCAAGGTCCCTTCTGCAGATATCTATGATAACTGACATATTCTTGGAGTTTATAGCAGCTCATTCGAATGGGAAGGTGGAGGACTGGCCCCTTTCTTACCAAGCTTGCTCAGAGGCAAAGCTGTAGCTTCTCCAGTCAAATCAGCAGTGAGAACTCGACCGGCAAATAAAGGGTCAGCAGACATACACCTTCTCAAAGAAGAGAAAGTGACCAGTCAGACAAAGTATTTCTTAAACCGGGTTCCAGCTTGCTGTACTAGAAATTTAACATTGGGGGGGAAAATCTCTGTTTAATTCTTTGGCATCATGTCCTGCTTACATAGTAACACTCTGCTTGCTGGGTTAAAAGAGGCTTATTATAAGTACACTCTGAAACACATGGTTGATGTAACCTCTTCCAGCTGGACTCTGGTATGTTGGTCTATTTAGCCCCCTCTCTCTCTCTTGGTTTCACCATCTGTGAAATGGGGATAATGATGCTTAACCACTTTTGTGCAGATCTTTGAAATCTGTGGAAGAAAGTGCTAAGAAATATTATTTTATCATAATTTTGTGGACTGATTAATATGCTGCAGATAATTCAGCTGTCCAACCATTTAGAAAAATCACATGAAAGTGAAAGTGTGGGATCAGTATGGCATGGAAAAATGGATCTGTTTTAATCAGTTTGTGTCTTATTTTTTAAATAGCAAAGTGGTGAATACAAAGCACATTTTTCATATGCATTTCCTGCACTTAGAAGGTGCTAAAAACTGAAATTCAAACATTTAAGTGACATCTGTCTACTGCTGAAAAATTGGTGTTTGTTCTGTTGACTAAAGAGATAAAAATGTTGTGTGTGCTTTCTAGTTCTGCAATATACACAATCCACTTTAAAATAGGCTGATGTTTATGCTGCCAATTATTTTAAACAGATTTACTTCATTTACCAGTGTTTGGCAGTTGAATTGGAAATTCCGTTTCTTGAGACAGGTAAACAGAAGTGATTTAATGTTTCAATCTCTGAGTCGCAAACAAGAGGATGTTGTAACCAGGACAATGTGTAGCAATTAGATTTAATGTGGAGAAATGCAAGCTACTACATATTGTCCGGGGAAAACAATGAGAAGGATGGCCCTGAACTAAAGCACAAAGGCTTTGAACAGAGTTTAGGCAGTAACACAACATGCACGTCCCCCAGAAACGCTGCCACAAAGTACAGCAAGGATGTAATGCAACCCTTTGAGTGAGATTCAGAGATGTATAGAAAGGCTCCATGGCAGAGAAGCCTCCAGACAGTGTTGAAATGACTGTACACTCTGCTCAGACTGCCCAGTGCGACTTGGCCCAGCAGTCTAGACGTGACGTCACTGTCTGCAGCCGAGTCATAATCCTGACTGTGAGGAATGATCTCAGAGACACGAAGAGGTGTGATAAGTTAAGAGACCCAGACAGTCTGATCCTTCAGGTTATATCACTTGACTGCCCAGCATGGAAAATGGAAACTGCAGGTCCCCAGCAACTCGGCAAATCAGATCACTTATTTAGATGCCTAAATATGGGCTTAGGTGCCTAACACTAGACATTCACATTTGGAAATGTTGACCACAGCCTCCACCAGGAATCGTGTCTGTCCCCTCTTCAGTCGGTAGATCCTGCAGCAAGGAGACTGCCATTTCTCTGACTCAGACTGTGGACTTCACTCACCAGATGGCAGGTTTCTGGAGGTGCAGAGGTCAGTCGACTCTGTGAGAACTCAGTTAATAAATCAACCATGTGATTTTTCATGAGACTTTCCAAGTTTTGTTTTTTCCTTCTTCTGTGTAAATGCTGTGTGTCAGACTCAGAGTGAGATATATTGCAGCTTGATAAGGTCAGTATATCAGCCTCAGCACGACAATGATGATAAAGCTTACGGTCAGAACGGACCACCAGATCATCCTGTCTGACCTCCTGCACTAAATCCCACCCATTCAGTCTCTTGTGACCATGCCCTAAAATATCCAGGACACTTGATAGCAGTGGACAGTGCCGAAGAACATCTGCAGAGATGTATCCTTCAGCTCTCCTCTACCCTCAGGTGTGATTGTGACAGATACACCAGGCAGCATGGGGAGCTCACTCAGGTCATCTCACAATTCAAGATCTTTGGAAATTCAGAGAACAAGCTGCAGGTAAATTAGAGCTGAGTCAACAATTCAGCTGGCAGAACCTCTCACGCAAATCAGGAGGAAAGCAGTGTAGAGACAATACCATAATATTAGACAATCTTAGCCAATATGGGGAGCTTTCTCTCTGCCCCATCCCAGGAAGTTGTCTGGTTTTGGGCAGGTATGTTCATCATCGACTCATGCCTCTTCTCATTCTCCCTGGTTCAAAGCAGCCTCTGCTGCATGTCTGAGGATCGGAATGTCTCAATTAGGATGTATAAGGCTACTATCTGGAGTTCCTTCCAGACTCATGCCCAATTTAGGAGTGAAACCTTTGTGTAATTGTTACTCCCCAAACCCCCTCGTGGGCAAGTTGTTAATGCTTGTTGACCTCTCACAACTGGGGATCTATACTGACAGGACGCAGAGGAAAAAGGAAGCTTACTTAGCAGAGACCTAGATTTGTAGTAGAATAAATACTGTGGGGAGAAAGTATGCCTCTTTGCTGCCCACTGAATATCTGCTAACAGAGGGTGACTTGGATATTTCAAGACTAATTTGAATCTTTGAATAGTTCATTGTGTGCATCTAACTACAAAGCCATTGTCTGGTCCAGAAATAGGAGACGTCCAGTTAGGATCGTAACCATCAACAATAATTGGTGCATCATGTTTAAAAAGCTTTAGTTCAGAATAGCTTCCATGTGACTAATGCTCCTGCATAGTGTTGCACCCAGAGTAACGATTGACTATGGAGGCAGGTGAACTCCTTACTGATTTTCTCCCTTCCTGCCATACTGCTGGGACCTAATCCTGGTCCCATTAAAATCAATTGCAAAACTCCTGCTGACTTCAGTGGTGCTGTACCTAACGGCTGTAGTTGGACTTAGGTGCCTACGTCCTTTTGGGAATCTAGCCCTTAGACTCTTAAGTGACTAACATGTTTTGGACATTTTATCCAAGGTCTCTTGATTCCTAGTGTCCTGCTGTAACCACTAGACTACTCTCTCTCCCAGACTTCATTGCCTACACTGTTTTGCCAATGGCTTTAACCCAGAGCTGAAGGATCTACCTGAAGAGCTGAGGGAAGTGGTCCATTTAGTCCTTGGCCTCTGCTGAGATGGCTGCCCCCAGTATCATTGGTGAGAGGCAGACTACTCCACCAAACAGACATTAGATAGTAAAGCCTTTTAGCCGCTACTCGTCTGGATCAGATCCAAATTTTTGATCTTAAAGGTTCACATTGGTGAGCCCCATTATCAGTCCTCCTGACCTTGTCCCTCTTTTTCTATTTTGAATTTTTAAATTGTGGGTCGGCACATTGCAGTAACACAAGCTACTGGCAAGCGAAAACAGCTGAAATATAAAAAGGGAAATACACAATTGCTCTTTATTTCACAGAGCACACACAGCCCTATTGCTCCTCTGTAATTACATGACAAATACCAAAGGAAGAGAGATTTGTCATTTGTGCTTGGGCCTTGTATTTGAAATTAGCAGGCACGTCTAAGATTTCTTACCGGATAACTAGTCATTTCTGGAGTCCAGGAGAATATACACTCACAGGACAGAACTAACTAGATGAATTAATGTCAGTTACTTACACAGACTTAGGTCTACTAAAAAAAAAATCGAAGATAGATCTTCAGCTAGCGTGAATACGTGGCTGCTGAAGTAATATATATTATATATATCGATCTCCTCCCTGGCAGGATCGGATCGATGTCCGGGGCTCTCCCGCCACACGCCACACCGCCGTTAGCGGTGGGAGAAGTCGATAGAGGCGCGCAGCGCGATCGGATATATATCGCTAGATGAGACGCGATATATCGATCCCTGAAAAATCGATCGCTACCCGCCGATACGGCGGGTAGTGTAGACGTAGGGCAAGTTAGCTTGTCATTACAGAGATATGCGCAGGCACTTAGTGCCTGTGGAACTAACAAAGCCCACATATGCTTTGAAAGGCAAAAACATTGTTCCTGTTGATTTTGGACTAATTGAAAATAGCCCCTGACTCCTCTAATACCTTAATTTAACTTGGCCAGTTGCCTTTAGCTTCAAGGCCAGTTGCCTTTGCAGGTCTCATTCCTGCAAACCTTTACTCACATGATGTGCCGTATTTATGCAGCTGAAATCTGAGGAATGTGGGCACTACACACCTACAGGAGGGTTTGCAGGATCAGACCCTTAGGGTATATCTACACTGCGATAAAAGACGCAGCACAGCTCGGGCCAGCTGATTTGGGCTGCGGGGCTGTAAAATTGCAGAGTAGCTGTTCCGGCTCAGGCTGGAGTCTGAGCCCTGAGACCCTCCCCCATTGCAGGATCTCAGATCTCGGGTTCTGCAACTGTATAGCCCTGAAGCCCAGGTCAGTTGATCCAGGCCACTTTTGTGCAGTGTAGACTAGGGGTTCTCAAATTGCATTGCACCCCAACCCGCTTCTGACAACAAAAATTACTACATGACTAGGAGGGGGGACTGAAGCCTGAGCCTGCCCGAATCCCACTGCCATTTTAAAATCAAGAGTTATAAAATTTCCGCTCCAATTCAAACAGGAATTATTTTGGCGAAGTTCCAGACTAGATGCTCACAGTGGTCCCATCTGGTATTACAATCTAGGAGTCCTGCATGGCTGCATCACATTTTAACCTGTTGGGTGTTTCTTTGTTTTAAAATAATTAAATCTGACAACACAAGAAGATGAGAGGACAGACCCACACTACAGAGTAACCTGCACTATTCAGAACAGCGAAGGCTGTGGGGAACGAGGGGTGATTTGGTACTGACAAATGTCTGGTGAGATTTTCAAAATAGAACAATGGGAGCCGCTGGGAAGTGCAGAGCACTTGTGAAAATCTGGCCCTAAAAGACCTTCACCCTTGGAGAGGAAATAAAAACAGCCCAGGGAGCAAATGGAGGACATAGCCATTAGCTGAAAGCAATTCTGCCCGCATATTACTTTTGTGTACTTTTCCACCAAGCATTATTTGTATTGCAAGAAGGGTGAGAAATTGGGAGGGTGCAGTAGGAAGTGTCCACAAGACAATCTTAAATTAATGAAGAGATCCCACGGTGTGCAAACGTGACAACCCCTGGGGTGCAGCATTCTTTTACACTTTCCAGCTTAACCTGTTGTGTAAAGGTAGCTGGTGTTCAGTGTTAAACAGCTGCCAAATTTCACTCAAGAGGTGGCTGCATTTCAGTAGTGTGTATCTGCCTATTATCCTCTTCTTTCTTCTTCTCCACCAGGGAGAGCTGACAATGACAAGCGATATGGAGAACCTACAGAATGCCATCTTCCTGGACACTGTGCCCGAGTCTTGGACTAGGAGGGCTTATCCTTCCATGGCTGGCCTGGCTGGCTGGTTTGCTGACCTGCTCAGCCGCATCAAGGAGCTTGAGACATGGACAGGAGACTTTGTCTTGCCCTCTGTTGTGTGGCTAGCGGGATTCTTCAACCCTCAGTCTTTCCTGACAGCCATCATGCAGTCCATGGCCCGAAAGAACGAGTGGCCTTTGGATAAAATGACTCTGCAGTGCGATGTGACAAAGAGGAACCGCGAAGATTTGAGCAGCCCTCCCCGTGAGGGTGCCTACGTACATGGTTTATTCATGGAAGGTGCACGCTGGGATATGCAGGTAAGCTTAGCAATTACTTGATGAGAAGATGAGTCACTGCAGTTTATACACTATTTGTTTGGGGTGTTTATGGTTACAACCGAAGCCCACATTCTGTCTCATAGAGACCACAGTCTCCGCGTGACCATGACATCCCTGCACATGTGGATATTGCAGGGTCTCTGCATGCCCATGGTATTGCTTCACACATGACCTACACATGTACAAGGCAAACTGTTATTGTACTGGTGCTGATATGCTTGCTACAATCTCCTCTCTCCAGGGACTCTAGGACTTATTTGAAATAACTTGTACCAGTTTACCAGACGAGGGGTCGAGTTCTGCCCTGAGATATACATGCACTCCCCTTCCCAGAGAACATATCAACACCTCAGCTTGTAAAAGCACAGAGCTAGGAGGATGAAGACAGAGCTAAGATGTGAGTGGAGCTGGGGAGGGGGACCCAGGGCTCTTATCACCCTCCCACAGAAGCTTCACTTTCAGTAATGTCACAGAGGCAGGAGTTGGAGAACCAGGCAGCCAAAATACACCAGGGATGCAATACCCTAGAGTGGATCCTGCCCCAGATAAGCCTGTCAACTCAACAGAAAACAATGGCTGGAGAGAAGCTCTAGTGCCCAATTTAGGAGCCCTGGGAGTAGCAAAAAGAGAATGGGATGGAACCAGCTTTCTCAGATCTGAGAATTCCCACAGATCAAAATGCAACTCCACATGTGGCCAGAACCCAGGATCCCAAGGACCCACTGATGGTACCAATTTAGCTTGGACCTAAGTGTCCATGGACTCCTCAGTCCAGGTGACAGATCTAGTCTGAATGCTGCCATGGTGGATCCCACAAGAGAAGGGATTGGGTTTGGCTCCAAAGATACATCAGTCTTCAGGCATACCCTTCACCAAAGTACTTCAAGGGATTGAGCCTTTGTGCAGAGGGATCTTTTACAGCCTTTGTGCAGAGGTATCTGAAAGTGGTCCTAGTGCAGAGGAGCGGCTGGCCTGACCAGGGTGGGGTATCAGTCAGTAGGAGGCAGGACTGGAGGGCTGTATGCACACTCCCTACCCGCAGGAGTGTTCAGACATTGTTTGGTGACTACACAGCCAGTCACATTGCTCCTACAGTGTAGTGCATCGGAGCCAGAATCCTGAAGAACAATTGTCACTGACATTCCCATTGACAGTTGTCAGCCGCTGGGATTTCAGTCTGCAGAGTGAAAGCTATTAGAATGACGAATTCCCACCAAGACTGCTCCTGCAGGTTGCCACGTCTGTGGTCGCATAACTCACAATTTGTGCTGTTTGCAGGAATTAAATGACAGTGATTCATGCAGCTCTTACTCTAGGCAGCCTGTGTTATGCTTCTGCTGCCAGTGATCTGCGAGTGAGCTCTGATCAAAGTGGGTCTCTCACTTAGCTATGCTGAGTTCTCCCCTCCACCCCCTGGCATGGGGAAGTTTTTCTTTCAGTAGCAGCTCTTGTCAAGGTTCATAGACTCAACCTTGAAGATCATCCCCCTGACGGGACTTGGTACTAGGATTCCGTGTAGAGAGGGTGAAGTCTCAAATGCTGAATCTCATCCTGACCTTGCAATTCAAATCAAATGGATTCTGAAGAGTTTTAAGCTTTTAAGTTTTCTCTCTTTAAAATAGTTTATCACAGAGGATGGGAAATTAGGAAAGGCTCTAAATGTGATCACCATCCTTGGAACTAGAACATTTTAGAACTCCTACCCTGAAGCTGAGCGGTGGCTTTTTATCTATAATCTTCCTTCCTTGAAGTGACTATAAGAGGACCGGGAAAGATAAGGCTCCAGGTCCCATTCCATCTCAGGGTGTGTAGCGATGCGCAGTGAGTTTGGAATGCTACAGACCCCAGGAATTCTGACAGTAACAGAAATACAAACAAACTGTGAGCAGGTGGAGTTCCTGTCCTGCTCCAGATAAAGACTTCACACACTGCATAAGCTCAGATTTACCTCCTCGCTGGGTTTGGCCTTACTGGTAACTGAAATCTCAGTAACTGAACATATACCAACCACAGCACACTTCCTGAATCTGGCTGTTCCTAGGGTTTCCTGCATCCTCGCTTTCTCTGCCCCCCTTTCTGTCTGACCAGAGATTCACACTCACCTCCCTCCTCATCTGGTGAGATTAACAAGATACACCTGCCACTGATGAATCTGTGGAATATTCTCAGCAGCTGTGTGCAGGGTTCTAACCACTGCCAACAGGGTGGGTCCACAGAAAAGCCCTGCCCCCTTTGTAGGGCGTGAGATCCTGAATCTATGGTAAGCACCACTAGATTTCAAGTGCCTGCAGGAACTAATTTTTTCAACTAATGATATCAACCAGGAAGGATAAAACAGAATAATGGATCCTTCCTTGTAGAACAGCTCAGATGGGAAGAATGTTCTAATCCTGCCTTATTAAAAACCTAGTGAAATGGCTGCTGGTAGTTTTGCAGGGTTAGATAACATGGTGACCAAAATGCCTGAGTCCTGTTGGGACTGTAGCCTGCACCTTTGCTACCACTGCTGGAGCTTCAGCAGTGATGGATCACAGCTGGGAAGTTTGCTAGTGTAGCCCCTGCAATCATGTACGGATCATGCTATGGTTCTAACTGCTCCTGCTAATTCTCACATCAAGGTAACTCTGCTCAGCTCTAGCGATGTGTTCCAAAAATGATCTCATCTTTTACAAATGTATGTTTCCAGTTATTTTGTTTTCTGTAGTTGAAAAGCACTGAACACGAACATTGATAGAACCATTCACAATCTCAGAGCGTTGCACTTCCGTTTTTTAAGAAAGAAAAAGAACATCTGAGTATTTCATAGTTCACAGTGAACCATCAATCCCACATCTGATGGAGCTATTCATTTACCTGCATCCTAGTGGGGGCCAGTATAAATTAATGAATGAAGAATTAGTATCACAGATGCACAGCCCATCTGGGATATATATCCACTGAAAATTTATCCTCTGATAAGAATGACAACTGGTATTTAGAGTAAGTATTTTGAGGAGTTTTGCTGCTTTTAGAAAAGCTATTTCATGTTTAAGATGATACCTCCAATTTTATGTCCAGAAGAAGAAGATAAAAACTTCCTCTATAGATTTTTACTGTATCTATTTGTATTCGCACCTGGGCACCTTCCATTTATAAATCAATCATTATAAATAACAGCCAGCTTTAAACTAAGCCAAACCTACCAGATTGTACAGGGGACAAAATTCCCTGCTGGTGTAGCTCCACTGAAGTCAGAGTTTCTGCAGAGAATTTAGCTAATGGTGCCATGAAGCTGATTAGACGCATGCTTTGGAAGGCTGCTTTAAGAGTTTTGGTTTGCTCACTGCATGCCCTGCAACTAGCCATACAGAGCTTAATCCTAGGAGCCAACAGTGATGCCAGCCCAGGGGACTGTAATAATGATACCACGATGGGACAGAGCGGGAGAGGTGATCTTTCTGATAACTGGGCATTACTCCATTTGGTGCTTTGCAGAGCATACGTGACACACTGAATTGCCCTTGGAAGCAAATACGCGGGTGCACTGAGCAATGGTGTTCTGCGCTCATGGCCCCCATTGCCTTCACAAACAGACTGCTGCATTCAGCACCAGCTGATGCCTCCATAGTAGTTCCGTGTAAAGCACACAGCAGTAAACCAGCTTGGGGGTTACAAAGGCTCCCTGTGGTGGGGTCCACCCTGAAGAGGAACAATCACAGCCTGCATTTAGCCTACATGCTTCTAATAGTCAGCTTGGAGAGGAGTCATGGGGATGGTGAGGTGGCCCATGCACCTCCATAGTTCCTGACGAGTGCATGTTTCGAATGGGGCACATCCCAAAGGCTAAGACCGATACAAACAGCTCGGCCAAACTCTTCCTCACCTATTTGAGGCCCTAGCCAGACAAACGCTAGTCAAACAGGGCCAGGAGCATTCCAATCCAGGCTTCCGTAATACAAGCAATGTCTGGAATCGCATTCCCCAGTAAATCGTGGATGATATATTCCTATGGGCAGCTGCCTGCGCATTGAATCGCATGAACTGAAGGCTCGTGTCTCTGCTAATCATGAGATACCTGGTCCACCAGATACCAGCAACCAACAGTGCTGCTCTACTTCCATGGCCTCTGTGCTAGCGCCCACACTAGGTGCTCTCATTGCAGCTGAGAGCCCCAAAGTCTCAGGGTGAATTCAGAGGGAATACTTGTCATCCCCTGCTGATACATGGGCTGTTATTTGTGGTTAATCTGATGTAGAGTTAACCTGGTAACCCCATTCTATCCATCCCTGAACCCTACAATCAACCCAGGGCAAAACTCTCCCTCCCACATGGCCCACTTGGGTAGCACAAATCAAGCATCCACTCCACTGCTGGATTCCGCCTGTTGAACAGACACATGAGCACAAGGGCACGGCTGATTCTCGAGCAGGCGAGCAGAGAAGTCACTTTTCCCCTCTGTTTCTTTTTCTTTTTTCTTTTTTTGGCTCAGCCACTCAGGGGGTAGGGGGGTGGGAGTCACCAAAAATGTTTTCCACTCTGGCTGGCAAAATGGCTAGGACTGCTCCTGGCCAAGGGACAGGTCTCTTCCCCCCTGTACATCTCCTGCAGAACCCTAAACCAACAGGTGCTGAATACTTTCACCTGCCCCAACTTGAAATGGGATTCTCCCCTTGCCTCTGCCCTGCCCATGTCTCACCAACCCATGCACCCAACATATCATCTCACCCCTCACACACACAACCTGTATAACCTGAGGTCAGAGGCAAGTCCAATTAAAAGGCAGCAAAACAGTGTGGATGGGGTTGTAAAGAAACCAAGAAAATTATATCAAGTCAATTATACCCCAACATGATGGCATGCAAATGGTGCTATGTTAGCAGAGCCTCTAGGTACATCCAGGAGAAAGGCGACTCAGGCACTGGTCTAAAGATTTAATCCTACTGCTAATACCCCCTGGTTTGTAGCTTGCTTTGGGCTCCCATTCCCGTGTAACGTGGCAATATAATTTGTCCACCATTCCAGCTAGCTTTTGAGAAGGCAGAACAGATCAAACTGCTCTTGGAGAAGAGTTCGCCATCGGGATCTGAGAGTCTGGGTCTCTGGGGACACCCAGGGCTGCTATGTAACAAGTGCACCTTGCTAGCAGTTAGGGACAGTTGTTTTCAAAGCAGAATTCATTTCTGATCGTCAGGGAGATAAAAATGCAAATGAAACCCAGCCCGGAGATAGAACAAGGATAAGTGCCTTTGAGATATCTCAGAGAGATTGAAACCCTTGTCAACCTAGAAACAGATGGAATATTTCATGGAAAATCTATTTCCATTATTGCCATCAATAAACAACCTATCTGATCAGAATCCAGTCACAACAAATTAAAAGGATATGTGTAAAAATAATACACAATAACAACATTTGCCATGTAGCACCCTCAAGAGCAGTTGCAAGGATTAGTGAATGTTTGTACAGAGCATTGAAAATATAAAGTCCTATATAAGAGTCCAGTATTATCATTACTATCTTCTTATAACAAATGGTATTGTTAACATTAAATTAAGATAGCGGGGTATGTGCAAGAGTGATTACTTTACTTTGCTTATTGCCAGGACTGAATAAATCACTAGATAGGTTCAGTCTCACCACACAATACTGGTTTGGGAACATTTGAAATAAAATAATCTGTGAAGCTAATCTTCAGGGAGAGGCAGTCCCTGTAGCACAGTGAGGTACGAGTTCCTACTCCATATTTGTTTGTATTTCCCTCTCTCTGGCCTGCATCAGGCAGTTATAGAAGCTGTTCCCAGAAGGGGACTCAGAGATAAATCATTTTACAGTTGGAAGAAGGGACAGTAGTTGCCTGAGAGACCAAAGTGGGGGAAGCAAACCAGCCAGTTTGACATAATCTGGCTTCCTCTGCTGGGTCATGGCAACCTGCTGATGCAGAGCTGTGCTGTGCAGAGGACACCGGAGACTCACTCACTACAAACGATTCTCCGTCGGAATGGCCCATGCGTATCCTCGCTTTTCCATTAGCATCCCTGGTAGTAGGAGCCCAGGCTTTTCTAGTAGGCAGGGCCATTCAACTAATCCCCATTCAGGGTTCAGAATGAGCATCCCAAAGCCCCTTCTCATCGCCAAGGGCATAGCGAGCTCACAGGTCCCTTGGTACTTCCCTTCTTGTTAATGATCTGTTCTCTGCCCCTTTGAGTGTTGTGCTTTGTATACAGCTAATCAGCCAGGGTTTATATTAAAAACCAAACAGCAGCAGCCTGCTCAGCTGTGGGTCCCTATGGACATTGTCTCAGAGCCAATAAATAAGCTGCCCCCTTCCTATTTCTGGAAGGCGCCATCATTTCACATTGGTCAAATACAAGTTTATTAGGATATGTTTAACACTGGGCCAGATTTTGCCCTGGAAATACCCAGTGCAACCCCAATGGGTTTCACAGGGTGAAAGTCACTGTAATTTGACACATTGTTTTTTCTAGTTTAGTGTATGAGAGCAGAGCCCAGTTGATCCCATTGTCATGGGGAGTTTGCTCATGTTGGTGCATAAATCCTCTGTCTGAGATCAGGTGTTCATGGCGGCTCCAGGCACCAGCGCTCCAAGCCAGAGGCCGCGGGGGGCACCCTGCCGGTCCCTGCAAGGGCGGCAGTCAGGCAGCCTTTGGCGGCTTGCCTGCAGGAGGTCCGCCAGTCCTGCGGATTCGGCGGCAATTCAGTGGCAGGTACGCTGAAGCCGTGGGACCAGGGACCTCCCACAGGCAAGCCGCCGAATCCGCGGGACCGGGGACCTCCCACAGGTGCGCCGCCGAAAGCAGCCTGCCTGCCGTGCTTGGGGTAGCAAAGAAGCTAGAGCTGCCCCTGGCCCGAGGAGGGGGGGTGTAGGTGATGCGGGGGAAGGACTGATTTCCTCACTCTCCGAGGCCAGGGGCATTGCTGGACACAGCCTTGCAGGATGGGGTCATGTTCTCCAGGATGTGACTGGAGTGTTGCCATTGTTCGTTTGTAGCGCATTTCAAGAGCAATAGCCAATAAAAGCCCATTGGTTACAATCTTACACCCTGATCCCTGAAGCCACTCTTAGTCTTTGCTCCAGCAAAGAGCCCAGTGAGGTCAAAGATTGAAAAACCACTGCATGGGGACTTCAGGATTCGTCTCCCAATCTTAGAGTCAGAATCCTGGTCCGGGGGGAAGGAGGGGTTGGGGACCCTGTGATGTAAGAACAGCTAGAGTCAGGATATAACTGCACCTTTTCCCTTTGAATAAGCTACATTAGAGAGAGGCAGCTGATGAAAGTGGCTGGACACATGATCTTGGCACCTCCATGCATATTTTAACCCCTAACAGAAGATGTTTTCACCTGACCGAAGTCACGTGTTTACTTTGCACTGAAACATTCATGCCTGTCACCCCTCAAACTGACACTGGGCATCATTCCTGAGGTCTTTTCTAGTCAGACCAAACGTAGTATTTGAGATGCTCAATGTACAGCCATGCAAATTGGATCATCTCTTCCCTCTGGACGTCCTGCCAGGGGGCGTCTGCACAGAGGAGTGCTGTGTGTCCGCAGGAGTCCAAGTGGAGCAGGGATCTAACCTGGGGAAAGTGATTGGTGCAGGAGTGAGGGAGGGTGAGATGTCAGATGTCCAGAGGTTAGAACTGTCTGATACTTTACTTTGATATAATATAATCTTCATTGGGCCAGGGCACAAGCAGCAGAGTTGTCAAAGGGCACAGTCAGGAAGTAATACATGGCAGGAAACAGGCTGTGGAAGGCGCGGGAGGCTATAAATGATCGTGCATATAGGGGACCCAGTTGGTGGTAAGTCTTGGCATCCTTCAAAGGCATTTAAAACCTTTTCTTCTTTCCTCTGCAGACAGGGATGATGACAGATGCCAGGCTGAAGGATCTGACTCCAGCCATGCCCGTTATTTTCATCAAGGCCATTCCTGCTGACAAACAGGACACTCGCAGCGTGTACCCATGTCCCGTGTACAAAACACGTCAGAGAGGGCCAACCTATGTGTGGACTTTTAACCTGAAAACTAAAGAAAACCCTTCCAAATGGGTCCTAGCTGGGGTGGCGCTGCTTCTGCAAATTTAGGGTCTGATTGACACAGAGTTTCACCAACAGAGAATGTCTCAATGGGAGCTTTGAACCATTTCACATTCAAGCAATTTCTAAAATAATATACGTAGAGTAAAAAAAAAACCCTTTGTCTTCTTAACTCTTTGAGTGCAGGCATTTAGCAAGCTTGGCAAATGAATTCTTAAGAGGATGTAGCATGCAGTAGCAGATGCATCTACGGGAGAGGTGGTGTGGCCTAGTGGCTGGACTATCAATGTAGGCCTCAGAGGGCCTAAGTTCTGTTCCCAGCTCGGTTACTGGATGACCATAGGCAAATCATTTTATCCTTCCATGCCTCAGTTTCCCCATCTGTAAAAAGGGGATATAATATTGACCACCTTTGTAAAGTGCTTTGGAATCTGCTGATGAAAAGTGCTGCGTAAGAGCTAGGTATTTTTATATATGTGACTGGAAACTGTGGCCAGAGCCTCAGCTGCTATAAATCAGGAGATTGCCATTCATTCAATGGAGCTACGTGGATTTAAACCAGCTGAAGGAGTGGCCCCATATCTATCACATCCAGAGGATGAAAGGGCTGTTACACTCAAATTTGACCTAATCTATATTTTCCTCTGTGTAGGTTCTGAGCCAAAGCCAGTCAAAGTCAGAGGGAGTCTTTCCATTGACTTAGATGCGCTTTGGATCTGGCTAAATTGAATAAGCTTTGTAATTCTTTACACTGTTTTTTTTTAATCCAACCAAATGTTTCAGTGAAGTGTGAAGAAAAATTCGGAAAGCCAGGGAGCACAGTACTCATTAGGGGAATAAATGATTTTAAATGATTTAGGATTCCTCACTGATATCCCTTTAGACTCTAGGAACACTGGAAGGAGAGAGAACGCCGCCAGGCTATTAATGAAGCTGAATGAGGGAGATGCAGATTATTTAAGTAAAGCAAACCATTTCAGAAGGGTGTACATTTCCTAATAAAATCTTTATTCTTGGACTTGCCTCGAGATCTCCCATTTGTTTCTTTTGGTCTGAAATATCAACACTACCCCACTGCGCAGGGAGAATGAATCGTGTGTATGACATGAGGGACCAGGGAAAGTATGCAGGTAGTTGCAGTTTAGAAATATCTCATGATCGCTACTGCAAGGGCTTGATTCACAAAAGGGACTTAGGCACCTTACTGCCACTTTAGGAGCCCAAATCCCAGAAGCTCTGCCCCAGCTACCCCTGAACCCTGTAGGCACCTAAACTTGCTTAGCACCTAATTTTTGCAGCAAATGGTTCTGCCTGTTCACATGTGCTGCACTGCAGCCCCACGCCAGGCAGCCAGAGCCCCAGAGCAAGTCAGGAACTGAGGGAAGCTAGGCGCTCCGCCGCCTAACTGGTCTGGAACGTGAGCTCAGAGCACACCTACTGGGCCGGGCCCCTATAGGGAAGCTTACACAAAAGAGCCAACCAGGTGCTCCCTCATCACGTTTAGCCCATTGATCAGGGCACTCACCTGGGGAGCCCCAAAGGGGGCTGAGTGATTTGCCAGCTTTCAGGGGCTTGCCCTAATTGCTGGGCTATGGGATAGTCAGATGTGGGGCTCCCTTGGCCTGCTGTAGATTAATAATGAAAGAGAAAGAGCATCAACATGAGCCTGACTCTAGCCTGAGGGTTAGTGCACTCAGCGGGGAGACCCAGGAGCCAGTCCTCCTGCTCCAATGCCTTGTTTAAATTATTTATCCAGCGTGCAACTGATTCAACAGGAGAGACTGGGAGATTCCCCATCAGACTAGCCCAGAGCCCAGCGTACTCACCGGAGAGATACCAGATCCATAGTCAAACCCTTTCTCCCCTGCAGCTGCCGAGAGGACTTGACCTGGGGGTCCCTGAGAAGCTGTAAAGATGGGCCACCACTGCCTGTGAATCAAATGGTGTAGGCACCTAACCCCATGGGCAGGCTCACAGCTGAGCTTCCCAAGCAGAGGGAGGTGCCTCCCTGTGGCCCAGACATAGGCACCAAACTCCGTGAGAGGGGAAGGGTGGGGCTCGGTGCACTGCCCTGGGCTTGGCACCTCCCAGAGGATCGCTGAGGCGAGGAAAGGTCTTTTCCCCCTCAGGCAACCTGTCTAATTCCACTGCTTAGTATTTTTTTTTATCTGCATCATTCAGTGTGTGGCTTTATGCTGTCTTTTCTGCCACTATCCAAACCCTGCACGGACCGCTGAATTGTCTTATGGGCATTTCTGTGCATGCTTCACCACAGCTCGAGTATCTTGCAAATCTTCACGACTTTGGCCTGGATGCACCAAAGAAGGTAGGTGCCTATGTCCCTGCTTTAGGTGCCTAAGGCCCAGTTTTGGGATCAGTGTGATGCATAAAACTCCCGCTGAATCTTGGTGGACCCTAAACTCACTTGGCCCCTAAAATGTTTGCAGTAAAAGTTCCCTCCGCCCCTATGTTTCTGCCTCTGGGCGTGTGCAGTGCAGTCATCCCGGGGCTTATTTCCTGCCTGAGCCACAGAGCAGGTCTCAAACTGGGGTAAGCCAGGTATTCAGTCCTGTTGCGTGTGAGGCCTGGTCTGGTGGGTGTGTTCAGAGACTGCCTGACAGGGTGGGCCCCTCAGGAAACATCACACAAATCACTGCGACAACTTCCCTCATAATGCTTAGCCCAGTGGTGAGGGTCCTCACCAGTGATCACATGGGAGAAGGGATTTGAACAAGGATCTGACACCCCTCACAAGAAGTGCTCGAAGCATCAGGCTCTGGGCTATTCTTCTGTGGGGCTCCCTCAGTCTCACTGGTTGAAGCTGTTGCCTGCTGGATAAATAGTGAAAGAACTAGTGGAGTAGGGGGCCTGGATCCTAGGGCTCCGGGCCGTGGCCTTGCAATGATGCAGAGAAAGGTCAGGCCATGCAAAAGTTAAGAAACGCCTGGTTGAAAAGGGACCCTGGTGGCTCCAGACAGCGCAGCTGACTGGGACACTAAAAGTCCAGTTGGCGGGGCTAAAGCAGGCTCCCTGCGTACCCTGGGTCCATGCAGCTCCCGGAAGCAGCAGCCCAGAGCCCCCTCCTGCACCCAAACCCCTCATGCCTGGCCCCACCCCAGAACGCTCATCCCCTCCCACACCTGAAACCCCCTCCCACACCCCAACCCCCAGCCCCAGCCTGGTGAAAGTGAGTGAGGGTGTGGGAGAGTGAGCGACGGAGGGACGGGGTGGGGCCTCGGAGCAGGGGCGGGGCAAGGATATTTGGTTTTGTGCCATTAGAAAGTTGGCAACCCTACTGCCTGCCTATGGCAACCCTACCACCAGGCATGCTCATGGGGTGAGCTCTGTCTGTTTTTCACTTAGAGTCATTTGGGCCAGAGAAAGTGAGTGCAAAGACGGTAGCGTGGGGGTTAGAGCCTAGTGGTGTAGCTATAAAACCCTTAACTCAGCGAAGGACCATGGTGACAGTCGAGCAGCCGCCAAAATGCCGCTGAATTTCGACCGCCGGCCAGGACACGGGCGCATTTAGATGCCCCCATGGGCGCCATGCGCCCACGGGCACTGCGTTGGGGACCGCTGCCTTACCTTTTGCCTGGCCTGACATCTCTCTTTAATACTGCAAGGCCAGAGAGCTGTACATTCACGTTACTGGAACTCTGGACCATGTTATAGAGGCTGGGTGTGTATAAATGCTGGGCCCATTGTATTGCATTGATTTTAAATCCTTTCTTCAGCGGACTAGCCCCTCTTTCTGCTCAGTGCTGCCCTCTGAGATACCCACTTATCTGCAGGAAAGGGAAAAGTTCATTACATTCCCCAAGCACCGACTGCTCTTTCCAGAGTAAATCGCCTGTTCTGCTCTCCTGCCATCTGAAGAAAAATGGGATGCCGACACCAAAACGGCTCCAATTGTTTTATTATGGATAAAGCTCTTCCTGCATAATTCACCAGTTGGGCCAGCTGGGTGTTTGGGAGATATTTATAGACACTAGAAATGTCACCCAGGCGCTCATCCCTCATCCTTTTGAAAACCATCGCAGCTAGGATTCAGGTGAGAAATGGTACAAGAAACTCGAGAACAAATCATTTGGTGCTTTAGGGGAAAAAACTGTGTGTTTTCCTA
Source organism: Mauremys reevesii (assembly GCF_016161935.1). NCBI lineage: Eukaryota > Metazoa > Chordata > Testudines > Geoemydidae > Mauremys > Mauremys reevesii. The sequence continues at coordinate 21,012,821 of NC_052637.1, forward strand.
ACTGTGTGGGTTTAAAATAGGTAATTAAATGCAGCTGGCCAGGCTATTCACTAGGAGCAATGCATTAGTCTAAGGTGGGCATCTGCGGTGCATGGCTCTTTAAGGCAATTGCTTGCATGGAGCTATCCTGCCCACCTCCTTCCCCACTCTGTGGAGCCTTATGGGAGTGGAAAGAACTGAGTGGTGGCTAGACCCTTGCTCCCAGGTACATCAGGGAGAGCTGAGGTTCAAGCCCTGGCTGTGGTAAAGAGGCCTTCGGCTCTTGAGCTACAGCAGTGCTCCAGGGCAGCCTGGATCAGAGAGCCCAAAAGCTCAGGTGAGCCGGGGCCAAAGCATTCTTGCCCTCGCTTACAGACAGTCTCCCAACCTGAAGCAAATACTCACCAGCAACACCACACAACAAAAACACCAACCCAGGAACCTATCCTTGCAACAAAGCCCGTTGCCAACTTTGTCCACGTATCTATTCAGGGGACACCATCATAGGACCTAATCACATCAGCCACACCATCAGAGGCTCGTTCACCTGCACATCTACCAATGTGATACATGACATCATGTGCCAGCAATGCCCCTCTGCCATGTACATTGGCCAAACTGGACAGTCTCTATGCAAAAGAAATGGACGCAAATCAGATGTCAGGAATTATAACATTCAAAAACCAGTCAGAGAACACTTCAACCTCCCTGGTCACTCAATTATAGATATCAAAGTTGCAATACTCCAACAACAAAAAAAACTTCAAAAACAGACTCCAACGAGAAACTGCAGAATTGGAATTAATTTGCAAACTAGACACCATTAAATTGGGCTTGAATAAAGACTGGGAGTGGGTGGGTCATTATACAAAGTAAAAACTATTTCCCTATTCTAATTTCCCCCTACTGTTACTCACACCTTCTTGTCAACTGTCGGAAATGGGCCGTCCTGATTATCACTACAAAAGTTTTTTTTCTGCTGCTGATAATAGCTCACCTAATAGCTCACCTTAATTAATTACTCTCATTACAGTTGGTATGGCAACACCCATTTTTTCATGTTCTCTTTGTATATATATCTTCCTATTATATTTTCCACTGCATGCATCTGATGAAGTGGGCTGTAGCCCACGAAAGCTTATGCTCAAATACATGCGTTAGGCCCTACAGTGCCACAAGTACTCCTCGTTCTTTTTGCTGATACAGACTAACATGGCTACCACTCTGAAACTTGTGACTGGGTGTACCAGACCCTTTGAGGCCCCTTGCTGGAGGCCTCACAGGCCTACCACACCCAAGAATGGAGCAGTGAAGGTGGGTCCTCCAGGCCTGCCTAGAGAAGCTGCAGAGAAGCAGCCAATCAGAGTGAAGCAGGCCCAGTTAAAAGGTGCTGCAGGGGTGAAGTAGGACAGCTTGTTGTGACCAGAAGGATGAAGGAGGAGTGGAAGGCTGTGAGACACCACAGGTAGAGACTGCAGAGAAACTGTGCTTAAGCAGAGACTGGACTGTGGAGTTCTCCAGGTGCAGAGGCCTGGGAGGGAGAACCCTGACTAAAAGGGGGCAGAGGCCTGGGAGAAGACCCCTGAGAAATCAGGACAGAGACCGAGAAACTGTCCATGCACGGATGCCTGGGAGAGACCCTGCTCAAACAGGAAACAAACAGAGGACCCAGGAAAGTGATGGGCCAGAGTGAGAAGCAGCTCAGGGAATGCAGTCACAGCAACTGTTAAAGAAAGCAGCATGTGGCTGCTATTTGTAGGGTCCCTGGGTTGGGATCAGGAGTTGCGGGCAGGCCTGGACCCTCAATGGCCACTAGGGAAGTGAGTACGCCCCAGAAGTGGATAATACTCAGTACTGAAGGCCCAGAGATGGGGCTGAAGAGGGCCAACCATATGTTCGACTTTGTTACCCCAGAAGGGGTTCCTCCATTTTAGATTTTGTGTGATTTAGCCGGAGAGCGGAGCCACTGAGGACCCGCCTAATGAGGGCAGTAGCCCACAGGGCACTGTGAAAAGAGAGCGAGTACAGGTTCACACCCACCCAACAGGAGGTGCTCATGGGAGGTGAGTGTTTCCCGTCAAAGTTCACTGTTGAAGGGATCTAACTGTGCAGTCACCTCCATGGGGAGATCAGGCCAGTCCAGCATCCGAGTGGCTCCAGGAAGCACTGCAAACACCTTCCTCTTGGACAAGGCTGCACCATAAGAATGCAACCACATACTGATACCGCCTCTCACCCCCCAGCCCTGACCTTCCTTCCACTCCCAAGCCCCAAGCCTGACCCCCCCCCCTTTACCCCAAAACAAACCACACAAAAAAAGAAAATGTAAGAAAATATTTCTTAAAAAGGACAAAAGACCCAACTATCCTCTCCCATGAAGTGTTTGAAATGAGAAATGGAGAGGAGACTGAAAAGACATGCCCTAAGGACTTTGCTCTTGCTATTGATTTTACATAGACAGCGCCCAGTTACTAAGGTGATGGCCAGCAGGGCTAAGGGTCCCAGCTCTGCAGCAAGCCTGTGGCCTATGTGGCTCGGGCCCAGGGGAGACTGCACAGAGCTGAGGGCCTTACACAGACATTTACAAGCCTGCTCCAAGATTCAGTTCAGGGTCTGCTCAGTTCACCCATCCCTACTGCATTCCCAGAGCCACGGGGTCAGAACACACCTGGAGCCTTCTGGGCACCACTGGAGACCAAGAGGAACCGAGGGTGCCGTCCCTTTATGAACCACCATGAAAGAAGCACACAGCCTTTGCCTGAAGGGAAGGGTGCTTTCAGAGGGGGATCAGCCAGCTGCCAGCCAAAATAACTGAAGCACCTGACACTTGTCACAGCCAGGCAGCACTGGAACAATGTTAGACAAGTTAACTGCTTGAGTCTGTTGCCACATGAAAATTAAGACGTACCTATGTGCCCCAGGGGCTGTAGGACCTGCATCATGGCCTGTTAAAAGGCCTGGTAGCAACAGGCCCCATGTGCCCATTTGGTACAGGACTTTCTGTTGTTTAAAGCAGGTTTTATTGTGCTCTGCTTTGTTCGGTTTGTTTTTCAAGTGCAGAGGAAATGAATTTCAGTGCCTTTGATTCTAAGGACCAATTCTCTGTGTGGGTGTCTCCATTTAATACTGGTTTGTACAATGTCACCTTTATGGCATCCTGTAATCCCTAAGCTGAGTGAATGTAGCACTAAAGCTGTTTCAATTGATTTGCCTCACTGTCATGCCTATGACAGATCCACTACAGTGCCAAGTGTTCCAGTCCCCTGTGCTCCAGCTACCCGGGCAAAGCAAGGCTTGTGAACAGCCTTAGAGCCCATCAAGCACTTGACAGTGAGGGAATGTCGTATTTGAGGCTACCCGAACAACTTCAATTCAGTCCCCTCGTGCATCCAGCCTGGGCACTGAATGAGGCAGGGGTCCTATGGAAAAACTGGTATGTGATCATGTCATTAAAGCTGTCTCTGGGTGCATATTCACGGGGGTGGGGATTAAAGTTGTATGACATCTGTAAGTCTGGCATGTCCTAACTTTTGAGAGCTTTAGGTTACAGCCTAACTAACATGATTTCTTAGGGACTTTTTTAAGGAAAAAGGTAAAATCCAATCTTATTGTGTACAACCCCTGCTCCTATAGCATCAGCCGAGTGTGAACCCTGTGTCTTCAGCAGAGGCTGACACCATTGGCAGCACTAATGGCATTAACTGCTCGCAGGGGAGAGCTGTTACCCCCCTGTGGGGATGGACTGCTGGGGCCAGTGTGTTCTCTTTCTCCCTAGCCGAGGAGTTGGGGGAGCTCCTGCCCCATGTGGTGCCACTGGCCACGGGACCCATGCATGGGGTCCAGTGGTCAGACCAGCCCAGCTCTCCCCGTCTACTGGCAGCTCCCAGGTGTTCACAGTGCCGCGTATGCTTCCATGTATGGAGCTGTGTAGCGCGGTGACCACCTGCTCCAGCCTGGAAGGGGTGGGAAAAGCCCTGCAGAGGGCAAGGTAAAACCCTGGCTGATTGGGGGAAGTGGCTGCAGCTGGGGCCATGCCCCAAACTGAGCAACAGGGCCTTAAAAGAAGGCCGGGGAAGCCAGGAGCCCAGACAGTCTTCCTCTGCCTGTAGAGGGAGATGGGCCTGGCTGCAGGAAGCTAGACACAGGGTACCTGAGTGAAGCAGGGCTGGGGACAGGCTGAGGAGCTGGGGAGCTCTAGCCTGGAAAGCCCCAGGCTGCAGCCTAGCAGAAGGCCAAGGGATACTAGGGGTTGCAGAGGGCAGCCCAGGGGTAGGCCAAGGCAGCAGGTCCAAACACTCCTTGCCAGTGATGAGTAGGCTGACACTGCAGTCTGCCCCAGGGTGTGGGGGCTAGACGATGACTGGCAGTAGCCATACACTGAGGTGAGGTGGGGATAGAGGGTGGGGGTTTCCCAGGGAGGGGAGACCCTGAGAGAAAGGGGTTACTGCCAGGGGGCAGCACCCCATTTAAAAGGGCACCAGGGTTCAGGGAGGGACATGGGGGCCAGAGGACAGGTGGATCACTGGCCTGCAGAGGGCGCTCTGGAGCTGGAATCGAGCTAATTCCCTGAGAGACCAGCAGGAGGCGCCACAGGGGTGAGTCCACTCATCTACAAGCTGCTTTGGGCATAGCGTGGGCCTGGCTCTTCACAATGTTCAAGTCGATTATTACATGTTGACAGGCTGCCAAAATTTCCCTAAGGAATGAAAGCAAGGGCTGGGAAATGGTCGTTTTCAAACGTTTATCTCAGCAAATGCTGAACAAAACATCCTAGGCTAAAGAAAAGGTACTTCTCTAGCCTGAGGGCTTTCCACCTGCTAAATCTCGAAGACCTGCTGCAAACAAGGGCGGTGTGAGAACTTTTCAAAGAAAAGGCTACAAGAATCCTGTATAATGGAAAGCATTAGACAATCTAAATATAGGGGCCACTCTGAGCCCTCCCTTCCTCCCTCCCCCGCCAGTACAATAGATCAGCGACGACAGGCATGGGTGAGGGTATGAAACGGGGAAGCAACCCCAGTTGAATGACAGACTGATGGACAGTGGGTTTGTTTAGGGACAAATTTAACATAATGCTTAATGAACACTTAGAAATCCCACTGGTAGTCAGCCCACAGTGATGTTTAAATAAGGGATGTGCACATTAGTTGCTGATTATTTACAGCACAAAACCAGCCATAATTCATCAGCTCCAGATACATTTCCTTTAGCACCCGAACGGCAGAATTAGCACACGTAATTAGAACTGGGTTATTAGATTTGAGCAGTTTATTATGAATGGTTTCTGAAATGGCTATAATTGGTCAAGCAACTCGACAAATGCATTTACTTTAAGGATTGTGCACGTCATTTGAAATGGTTTCTGGCAGCGATAAGACCTTCAAGGAGCCATAGGCAGCCCTCAGAACACAAGCAATGGCTGTGCCTGTTGTGTGGAGGAATCGTTTGGGGCTATAAAGCATGTGTGAGGCATTAGCACATGTCTGTTTACCAACATGCAAAGTCTCCAGGGTTCATTGTTGGAAACTCTCAGGCTATTCATCAAGATTGTTACAGAAAGCTTCAAGGGGTGGATTGAGAGTGGTCTGGTCCAGGGTGAGTGAATCAGCTTCCTAACTGCCTAATATTGCCCTTTAAAGCATTGAGTGGGGCAGAGCTGGTCTGGGGAGCCATATGTTGCAGTGGATCCCAGGTGGGATTCATAAAGTTACTGAGGTGCCTAAATCTCAGACTCAGGTGTGGATTTAGGCACCTCAGTCCAGTTTTAGGCTCCAGTGTGATCCACAAAATTCTTGCCAAACCCCAGAGGCACCAAAACTCTCTCATGCTTAAATTTGCATGGTAAAATCCCTCAGTGCCTATGTTTCTGCCTCTGGGGATGAGCACTGCTGCCTGCCCCATGGTGTCTGGAGCAATCCACAAACCAGGGGAAGAGAGGCATTTGCCTAACTTGTGTGCAGGGCCCAAGCTGCTAGGTGTGCTGATGTAACACTGACAGACCCCAGTCGTCGGCAGGCAGGATCAAACCTGGGATGTCTGGAACTAAATGCATGACACTCTACTGCATGAGCTAAAAGCCACGTGCCTCTTAGCTTAGGCTTTAGAGCAGACTCATTAATCTCTCTCTACATGTCTCAGTGCCACTACATGGGACATAGCACCACACCCAGGAGGGTTGTGGGTTACACTGGGAGGCTGCTTACTGGAGTGAGTCCCATCTGAAAGCTTGCTGGAGGAGGAAGCAATGGTGGTGGTGCCCACCTTATAACTTTTGGCTCAGTGGTGAGAGCACTTCTCTGGATCATGGGAGACCCAAGTTCAATTCCCCCCCCCCCCCAACAAGAACAACTCTGTAGCCTGGTGGGTCGGGTAGAGCCCTGGAGGTGAAGGACCCAGCATTCGCTCCCTCTGCTCCATTCACTCTTTAATTATTTTTCCACACCAGAGGAGTTTCAACCTGACAGACTGGGGAGCCTTGCATCAGAACATCTCATGACTCAGTGGTTAGAGCGGCCTGCTGAGAGGCAGAAGGCCCTTGTTAAAATCCTTTCTCCCCCAGGCAGAAGGGGGACTCGAACTTGGGGCTCCCATACCCCAGGCAAAAGTACTAACTGCTAGGATAGACATGATAGGCTAGGCAAAGTTTTTGCCTCCAGCCATTTTGTGTGGCATGACAAAGGAGCCTAACTCATTCCCACTAAAAATGGCATAGGTGCCAAAGCTGCCTGGCTCCAGGATATGGGCTCCTGGCCATGGATCGCTGGCAGAGCTAGGCACCTCCCTGCAGCTGGGCCCTAGGCACCTATGTCACAGAGAGGGGTGGGGTTTTGGACTCACCCATCCCCTTAGCATCTCCCATTGGCTAGTTTAGGAGGCTCCCTGCCTAGCATGCTAGCTTTTGTGCAGCGCAGTCTGCGAGGTGCCAGTCTTGCCCCATTCACTGTGTAGGAGCCCTGCTCAGGCTCTGGGGATCCCATTCTTGTACCTGTGATTTTCTAGTTAGGCGTTGTAACGTGTAAGGATCGCAATAGCTACGTCCCTCCCGACGCTCCAGGCCCCAGTGTCTGCAATGGCTCCACCAGGGTGCAGCATGAATTAAAATGAGCCATGGCCCAGGAATGAACCACTGTAATAGACAGTAGTGGCATAACCTGCCCAAGGGAACATTTCTTCCTAAATGGAGGTGGAGGGGTTTGAGGTGCGGGCAGGGCAATGTCTACGACAACAGGTGTGGGGGGAGGGTAGAAGATGTTACTTCATAAAGGACAAGGAGCTAAAGTCAAGGTTGGGGAAGATTCTCTGCCTTGCTTCACCCCACTGGCACCATTCAGGTGACGTGAGGGGAGCAGAACTGCCTACAAACAGACCCACACTGGGTCTCTCGGCACGGCTGGCTCCTGCCCTCTCTTCCCCCAGCCCCTAGTACTTGGCGGAGTTGGGGATGGGGGGGCATGGCTGGTACCTGCTGTGTTCTGGCTCTTCCCCCACTGGTGCATGGTCTCTGGGGGGTCTGCTGCCAGCTGGCACAAGTTAGAGCAGCCCCAGGCTGGGCGGGCGCTAATACTCAGGGAGTGTAACAGGGTACTGGGTCTCAGCCTCTTCTTATTTCTCCTCTCCTGGCTGCCCTGGGCATACACAGAGTTCGGGGGGGGGCATTGCCCCCCCAAACTGCAAGCCTCATAGTCAGGCAGCCTGAGTGCACAATGCAATGAGTTTTGCAGAGGAGGGGAGATGTGCTGCTGAACCCCTGAGGCAGAGAGTCAGAATTTTGTTTATAAACAGAGTGATTAATGGGTGATTAAGATAAGAAAGGGCTGTAAGGATGTTTCCTAAAGTTAAATGTTCTGTTCCAAGCTTGGTGAACTGCAAAAAGTAAGTAGCCTAAATGATAGAAAGTAATTGTAGATTTTTCTACATCTGTTTCAATTGTTGTATTCAAGAAGTGGTAACAAAGTTACTAATAAGGAGTCTGGTGGCACCTTAAAGACTAACAAATTTATTTTGGCATAAACTTTCGTGGGTAAAAACCCCACTTCTTCAGATGCATGGAGTGAAAATGACAGATCCAGGCATTATTATACTGACACGTGAAGAGAAAGGAGTTGCCTACTCTGTCCCTATATCTACTCTAGCGACACCATCAGAGGACCCAACCACATGAGCCACACCATCAGGGACTCATTCACCTGCACATCTACTAACGTGATATATGCAGGGGCGGCTCCAGGCCCCAGCACGCCAAGCGCATGCTTGGGGCGGCATGCCTGCGGAGGGTCCGCTGGTCCTGCGGCTCCGGTGGACCTCCCACAGGCGTGTCTGTGGAGGGTCCGCTGGTCCCACGGCTTCGGTGGAGCCGCGGGACCAGTGCACCCTCCGCAGGCACGCCTGTGGAAGGTCCACCAGAGCCGCGGGACCGGCGACCAGCAGAGAGCCCCCCGCGGCATGCCGCCGTGCTTGGGGCGGTGAAATGTCTAGAGCCGCCCCTGGATATATGCCATCATGCGCCAGCCAATGCCCCTCTGCCATGTACATTGGCCAAACCGGACAGTCTCTACATAAAAGAATAAATGGACACAAATCGGACATCAGGAATGATAACATACAAAAGCCAGTAGGAGAACACGTCAATCTCCCTGGATGTTCTATAACAGATTTAAAAGTAGCCATACTACAACAAAAAACTTCAAAAACAGACTTCAAAGAGAAACTGCAGAACTAAAATTCACTTGCAAATTTAACACCATTAATTTGGGCTTGAATAGGGACTGCAGCAGTAAGTAGCGAACTCTGCGACAAGGTGCCTCACAATCTGTCATATGTTCAGCCTCACAACGGCCCTCGGGTTGTACAGGCAGGAGCCGGGAGATCAAGGCCCAGATGTTGAAAGGTGCCAGGCATGGCGATCCTCAACCTAGGTGCCCTGCTGCTGTTGGCATCCTGAGCCCTGCTTCCCCCGCATTGTCTGGGAAGAGTTGAGTGCCTCAGAAAGGGATCGTCACACGCTAGCCCACTGAGTTGCCTAAGCCAGCCAGGAGTGACATGCAGAGGAAAGGGGTGGGGCTCAGGCCCAAATCCTAACTCCCATTGATCTCTGGGCACCTTCCTCCACTAGGATTCCCTTCTATGAACCCTGTGCTGGAGTTCAGCACCCAAGCCACGGGCAGCCCGTTCTTGTGAAAGCCAGAGCTAGGGTGAGCCCATGATACCTACTAGCCAGGGCGCTTCTAGTGGATGCAGGACACTTGAGTTTAGAGCCCCTCTGAGATAGCACAAGGATGTGAACCCAGGTCTCTCCACAACACAGCAGAGCGCCTTAACCCCCAGGGCTGCTGGGTATGCTGGGGTGGTGCTTTCCCAGACTCTCCTGTTGAAACTGTTCTACATTGTACACATGGAGATATTCCCTGGTGAGAGCGACTGTAACCCATGGCTAGGGTACTCATCTGGGACACTTCCGCTGAAGTCACTGCTGCAATCGGGCAGAATGGGGATTCAAACCTCCACCTTCCCTGTGCTAGGTGAGTGCTCCAATCACTGGGCTGCTGGTTACGACACATGCACCTTTCCCCCACCCAGCTGTCTTCTGTGCAGGACCTGAGCATGCCAACAGGACTAGGCCTGCTGCTGAGAGAGGTGGAGGAACTAGCCTGAGACTCCTGCTTCCAGGCCACTGGGGCCTTGGCTGGGGCACCGGCATTTGGGTGGCTGCACATTCTCGCCAGCAGAATCTCAGCCGCCTGTGGGTTACTTGGAAGTTGAGAATGTCAGTGATGCTTAAATGTTGGACTTAGGCACCTAGAGAGGCAGCTAGGCAACTTAGTGAATCTAGCTCCTGTGGCCCAGATGTTCAAATGGATTTAGGTGCCAGACACCCATCTTTGAGGATCTGGGCCTTAGGAACCTAAGTGCCACTGACTTTCAGTGAGACTTAGACCCCTGAGTCAGTTGGTGTTGCAATTTGAGCAAACCCTAAATATGAGAATGGCCATATTGGGTCACACCAATGGTGCATCCAGCCCAGTACCCTGTCTTTCAACAGTGGTGGGTACCAGATGCTTCGGAAGGAATGAACAGAACAGGGCAATTACTGAGTGATCCATCCCCTGTCATCCAGTCCCAGCATTTGGCAGTCAGAGGGTTAGGGCTACCCAGAGCATGGGTTTGCATCCCTGACCATCTTGGCTAATAGCCATTGATGGACCTGTCCCGCATGAGCTTATCTAATTCTTTTTTGGACCTAGTATTAATTTTGGGCTTCACAACATACCCTGGCAATGAGTTCCACAGGTTGACTGTGTGTTATGTGAAGAAATACTGCCTTTTCTTTGTTTTAAACCTGCTCCCTATTAATTTCATTGGGTAACCCATAGTTCTTTTGTTATGTGAAGGGGTAAATAACACTTCCTTATTTACTTTCTCCACACCATGCATGATTTTACAGACCTCTATCATATACCCCCTCAGTCATTTCCAAGCTGAACAGTCCTAGTCTTTTTAATCTCTCCTTCTATGGAAGCTGTTCCATACCCCTAATCATTTTTGTTGCCCTTCTCTGTACCTTTTCTAATTCTAATATCTTTTTTTGAGTTGGGACAACCAGAACTGCACGCAGTATTCAAGGTGCGGGGCTACTACGGATTTATATAGCGGCATTACAATATTTACTGTCTTGTCTATCCCTTTCCTAATGGTTCCTAACATTCTAATGGCTTTTTTCATGGTCACTGCGCTTTCAGTGGATGTTTTCAGAGAACTGTCCACAGTGGCTTCAAGATCTATTGCCTGAGTGATAACAGCTAATTTAGGCCCCATCATTTTGTATGTGTAGTTGGGATTATGTTTTCCAATGTGCATTACTTTGCATTTATCAACATTGAATTTCATCTGCCATCTCCTCGCAGTCAGCTTTCCACTTAACTATTTTGAGTAATTTTGTATCGTAGGCAAATGTTGCCAGTTCAATGTTCACCCTTTTCCCAGATAATTTGTGACTATGTTGAACAGCATTGATCCCAGTACAGACCTCTGGGGGACCCCCCATTTACCTCTCTCCATTCTGAAAACTGACCATTTATTCCTACTCTTTGTTTCCTGTCTTTAACCAGTTACAGATCCATGAGAGGATCTTTCCTCTTATCCCATGACAGCTTAATTTGCTTAAGAGCCTTTCATGAGGGACCTTGTCGTAGGCTTTCTGAAAGTCCAAATAAACTATATCCACTGGATCACCCATGTCACATGTTGTTGACCTTCTCAAAGAATTCTAATAGATTGGTGAGGCATGATTTCCCTTTACAAAAGCCGTGTGACTCTTCCCCAACAAATTTTGTTCATTTCTGTGTCTGATAATTCTGTTCTTTACTATAGTTTCAACCAATTTGTCTAATACTGAAGTGAGCTTACCAGCCTGTAATTACCAAGATAGCTTCTTGAGTCTTTTTGAAAAAAATGGTATCAATTAGCTATCCCACAGTAATCTGGTGCAGAATCTGATTTAAATGATTGTTTATGTTTCACAGTTAGTAGTTTTGTAATTTCATATTTGAATTCCTTCAGAACTCTTAGGGAATTACCATCTGGTCCTGGTGACTTCTTATTGTTTAATTTGACAATTTGTTCCAAAACCCCCTCTCTTGACACCTCAATCTAGGGCAGTTCCTCAGATCTGTCACATAAGAAGAATGACTCAGGTGTGAGACTCTCCCTCACATCCTCTGCAGCGAAAGCCAATGGAAAGAATTCATTTAGCTTCTCCACAAGCTTATCCTTGTCTTCCGTGATGCTCTTTTAGCACCTTGATCGAGTGTCCCCACTGATGGTTTGGCAGACTTCCTGCTTCTGATGTACTTAAAAAAAATTGCTGTTAGGTTTTGTGTCTTTTGCTAATTGCTCTTCAAATTCTTTTTTGGCCTGACTAATTACACTTTTACACTTGACTTGCCAGAGTTTATTCTCCTTTCTAGTTTCCTTAGTAGGATTTGGCTTCCAATTTTGAAAGGATGCCTTTTTGCCTCTAACCACTTCTTTTACCCTGTTTAGCCATGGTGGCACTGTTTTTTAATTTGGGATATACATTTCATCTGAGCCTCTATTGTGGTGTTTTTAAAAAGTTTCCATGCAGCTTTCAGGCATTTCACTTTTGTGACTGTACCTTTCGATTTCTGTTTAACTGGCTTCCCCATTTTTGTGTAGTTCCCCTTTCTGAAGTTAAATGCTACTGTAGTGGGCTTCTTTGATATCTTCCCTCCGATTTAATTACATTATGGTCACTCTTAATGAGTGGTTCAGCTGTATTCACCTCTTGAACCAGATCCTGTGCTCCACTTAGGACTAAATAAATAATTGCCTCTCGTCTTGTGGGTTCCAGGATTAGCTACTCCAAGAAGCAGTCATTTATGGTGTCTAGAAACTTCATCTCTGCATCCTGTCCTGAGGTGATATGTAACCAATCAATATGGAGATAGTTGAAATCTCCCATTATTGAGTTTTCTATTTTTATAGCCTCTCTAATCTCCCTGAGCACTTCACAGTCACTATCACCATCCTGGTCAAGTAATTGGTGGTATATTCCTACTGTTATATTCTTATTATTGAATCATGGAATTTAGATCCATAAAGATTCTGTGGTAGAGTTTGATTCATTTAAGATTTTTACTACATTTGACTCTATGCTTTCGTTCACACATAGTTCCACTCCCCCGCCAGTGTGACCTACTCTGTCCTTCTGATATATTTTCTACCCTGGTAATACCGTTTCCCATTGAGTATCATCATTCCACCAAGTTTCTGTGATGCCTGTTATATCAATATCCTCATTTAACACCCATCTTAGTATTTAGATTTCTAGCACTTGTGTGCAAAAGCCACACAGGATGTCTGTGGGGAAGCAGAAAATAGCACCCAGGGCTCAGAAATCCCAGGTGATGGCATTGAACACCAGAATATCCTTCCTCCCCTGAACAGGAAACAAAATGCTGAGTCTAAACATCTGTAACATTTAAGCTGAGGGTCTGATTTTCCTCCAACTGAGCTTGTCTAGCCAGGCTCCAAATGGGCTGCAAAACCAGTCCAGCTTTCCATTTCAGTGTCACTCATTGGTGAGGTAAGGTAGCACAGTATTTACACACCAACATATCAGGGAAGAGATGGAGCACTCCAGAAATAGCCACAGCCAGAGACACCACAGTGCTCTTAGGAGTCACCAGCTCATCAAAGGAAAGAGCTTAATTGATATTGAGGTCATGGGTGGAAGGATATATCCCAGGAAATCATAGATTAAGTGAGCTCAAATTTGCCACACAAATCCTATCCCATTCCCTGACTTGGCAGACCAATTTTCAAGCCAATCTGACTCTACACGTGGATTATAGTAAGGAATGCAAAATCCCTATAGGGGATCCTATATAGGGAACCCATGTTGCAATGTTAACCATGGTGTAGTTACTGCAGAAACAGACGCAGGGTGTCTCACTGATGTTACAGACACATACAATATCTTTGGGACCATTGTATCAACTTTAGAACTGCAATCTGCATCTCTGTGAGCCAAAGATTGCATTCTAGCTCCATGGGGGAAGGTTCCTGAGCTTCCCCCACAGGAGCTGCAGTCAGTGGAAGGTAACTACTGCAGACCAGGGACAGGAAACTGCTCCAGAGAGGTACCCCACCCCCCAGGGGGAATTGCATATACTGGTGCAGCCTGGGTTCAAGGGACCCAGCAGATAAAGGAAGAGCTTGTGGTATAAAGAGCCTGCCTGAACTGGCTGAAAATTTCTTATTATGATCCAAATACTGGTGTGAGATTGTAACCAAGAGGACAAAAACCTGCTGGAAGGGTGTGAAGAACTGGAACCCACCAGGGTCTTCCTGGAGAAGATGGGTGGCTCCTGGAAAGCTCCTGTGTTTGTATTGTTTTGATAGGTTTTCTCTGTAACACTTTCATCCTAAAATAAATGTACTGTGTGCTCTGGAAGCTGGCTGGTAGAATCAGAATATTAGGGTTGGAAGAGACCTCAGGAGGTCATCTAGTCCAATCCCCTGCTCAAAGCAGGACCAACACCAACTAAATCATCCCAGCCAGGGCTTTCTCAAGCCAGGCCTTAAAAACTTCTAAGGATGGAGATTCCACCACCTCCCTAGGTAACTCATTCCAGTGCTTCATCACCCTCCTAGTGAAATAATGTTTCCTAATATCCAACTTAGACCTCTCCCACTGTAACTTGAGACCACTGCTTCTTGTTCTATCATCTGCCACCACTGAGAACAGCCGAGCTCCATCCTCTTTGGAACCCCCCTTCAGGTAGTTGAAGGCTGCTATCAAATCCCTCCATACTTTTCTCTTCTGCAGACTAAGTAACCCCAGTTCCCTCAGCCTCTCCTCATCAGTCATGTGCCCCAGCCCCCTAATAATTTTCATTGCCCTCTGCTGGACTCTCCAATTTGTCCACATCCCTTCTGTAGTGGGGGAACCAAAACTAGGTTCAGTACTCCAGCTGTGGCCTCACCAGTGCCGAATAAAAGGGAATAATCACTTCCCTCAATTTGCTGGCAATGCTCCTACTAATACAGCCCAATATGCTGTTGGCCTTCTTGGCAACAAGGACACACTGCTGACTCATATCCAGCTTCTCATCCACTGTAATCCCCAGGTCCGTTTCAGCAGAACTGCTGCTTAGCCAGTCGGTCCCCAACCTGTAGCGGTGCATGGGATTCTTCCTTCCAGGTCATTGAGCAATCACATGAGAAATAGAGATTATTATGAAGATGAAGGACTGATTTCAATTGCTGCTGCCAGTGGAAGAGGTGACTAGTCACTGTTGATGAGTCAGCTGTAAATACAATGTGGGTGCATGGAATATCAGCTTTTATGTCAGAGAAGGCTGAATTCAAAGTCATCAGATCTCAGACTCCATGCAAAGAACCACAGGCCTCTCTCTGTATATTCTCCCTGGTTCCTTCATCAGATTTCTTTTGGCCCAGTCCTCCAATTTGTCTAGGTCACTCTGGACCCTATCCCTACCCTCCAGCATATCTACTTCTCCCTCCATCGTAGTGTAATCTGAGAACTTGCTGAGGGTGCAATCCATCCCATCACCCAGATCATTAATGAAGATGTTCAACAAAACTGGCCCCAGGACCAACCCCTGGGGCACTCCACTTGATACCAGCTGCCAACGAGACATCGAGCTGTTGATCACCACCTGTTGAGCCCGACAATCTAGCCAGATTTCTATCCACCTTATAGTCCATTCATCCAATCCATACTTTTTTAACTTGCTGGCAAGAATACCATGGGAGAGCGTATCAAAAGCTTTGCTAAAGTCAAGATATATCACATCCACTGCTTTCTCCTTATCCACTGAGCCAGTTATCTCATCAAAGAAGGCAAGCAGGTTGATCGGGAATGACTTGCCCTTGGTGAATCCATGTTGACTGTTCCTGATCACCTTCCTCTCCTCAAAGTGCTTCAAAATAGATTCCTTGAGGACCTGCTCCATGATTTTGCCGGGGACTGAAGTGAGGCTGACCAGTCTGTAGTTCCCTGGATTCTCTTTCTTCCCCTTTTTAAATATGGGCACTATATTTGCCTTTTTCAGTCATCTGGGACCTCCCCTGTTCACCACAAATTTTCAAAGATAATGGCCAGTGGCTCTGCAATCACATCAGCCAACTCCCTCAGCACCCTTGGATGCATTATATCTGGACCCATACACTTGTGCATGTCTAGCTTTTCTAAATAGTCCTTAAACTGTTCTTTCATCACTGAGGGCAGGTCTAGCTTTTCTAAATAGTCCTTAAACTGTTCTTTCATCACTGAGGGCTGCTCACCTCCTTCCTATATTGTATTGCCCAGTGCAGCAGTCTGGGCACTGACCTTGTCTGTGAAGACTGAGGCAATAAAAGCATTGAGTACTTCAGCTTTTTCCACATCATCTGTCACTATGTTGCCTCCCTCATTCAGTAAGGGTCCCACACTCTCCCTGACTTTCTTCTTGTTGCTAACATACCTGTAGAAACCCTTCTTGTTACCCTTCACATCCCTTGCTATATGCAACTCCAATTGTGCCTTGGCCTTCCTGATTACACCCTGCATGTTCTAGCAATATGTTTATACTCCTCCCTAGTCATCTGTCTGAATTTCCACTTCTTGTAATCGTCCTTTTTAGTTTAAGCTCACAGAAGATTTCACTGTGTTACCGAAATATCCGGTCCGTTTAGCTGAGAGCCAATAACAGCCTGACAGGGATAAGGAAAAGATTGCTTTATTTTGCAGAAGAAAGGAGAGCCCTGTAATAAGATACAGAAGACTTTGCCTCATACAAGTTTTACAGATATTTATACATATTCAGACAAAGACCCTTGCCGTGTTAACACTTGATTGGTGGTTGCCAGACCCTATGTTTTTGTTATTTGGTCAGTGAAAACCAGTTTGGAGCTAGTTCCTTCTGTTTCAAGGCAGAGGAGGAAAGACAGTTCAAAAGTTTAGGTCACTGTGTATGTGAGGCTTCTGCTTCCCCCTACTGGCTGACTGCTAGTTGTTAAGGGGGGTCACCAGTAACTTTTACAGCCCCCCCTTCGGGCCTGACAAGCCCAAATTGTCAGGCCCGTTACGCAATTTGCGATCGAGCTGGAGGGACAGATATCTGGGGTTTTTTTTGGATAGCAGAGCTTCTGGTCATGGCATTACACAGACATTTTTCACATTGTATTATTATTTAAATAACACATAGAAAGAAAAGAAGGAAAATAATTTACTTAATGATTGTTCGGAAGAACCCCGTAAACCATGACCCAAGGTCTGGGAGGAGGTTCTTAAAACTAAAGGTGTGATTAAGAGATACAGCATGAAAGACAACAGCAGCATTCTTAATAGCTTGTAAATTTTTTTAAATTAAGCTAGAGTGATTAACATAGAAGCAACTTTTTTTTTAATGCGAGCACAAGCCCCCCCCTATTTTAGCATTTATGGCATTTAGCACACGTTTATTTTGCAAAGCTACTTCTGCTACCTTATTAATTTTTTGTTGTAATTTTTGGAAAGTATTTAAGGAGGCATTAGCTGCTTTTTTAAGTTTTGCAGAAATGTTAACTACTGCTTTTTTTAGCTCAGCTACCCCCAGTTCAGGACTGAGCGCCCGAACAAAGGAATGAAATCCTGTTTGTCTGACTACTAAAGGATTTTCGGCATGTTTTGCTTGAGTTTTTATGGGGGGGTGAAGAGCTTGTGAGAATAGCTTTCCAGGTTGAGGATTTGACTGGAATCTAATGTGTGGATTATTTGGACATCTGGTAGTACCCGGGCCACACCGCACCAACCTTTTTAACCTGGAGGGAGAGCTTTGTAGGCACTATGGCCATAGATAAAATACAAGCCCGGGGCCTCTAAATAGAGGGTAAGGGTATTACCCGCGACTGCACAACGCCAGCCCACGTGCACATCCCAGTGTTTGGAGTTACCCACTATGCAGTCCTGACACCTTCAATGGGATACATTTAAGTGTCCTAGGGTATGGGTAGCATTTAGGATGCCTTTACAATACATAACAGCAAATATATTAGCTGTGAAACCTGCAAGCGACCCCATGGATTTTGGACATTCAGACATCCTTTTAAGGGATGGGTGAGGCAACAGAACGCCAGAGTAAATATTCATATAATATGCATGTGTTTTATTTATGGGGCCTAATGGGAGGAATGAGGGAAACCACTGCCCTTGATAATGGATGCCTGTTGATTTTATAGTAAAGGCCCTTTGCAGGAGACAAGGGGGTTTCTGGGCTTTTTCAGGAGTAATTGAAGGGTAAAGGGCTTCAGTTCTGACATGAAACTGAAGGGTTTGATTACAGGCCTTAAGGGGAAGGTAGCCCACTTCCTTCCCAATCCCTTCAGCATTTTCCTAGCAAAGGGGCAGGTTATACCCAACCCCAAGGATATTAAAAAGAGGGACCCCCTTAGCCGCCCAGAAATAATGCCAAACCTCAGACACCCTTCCATATTTATTATACTGATATTCCCCAACCCACCCCCACTCAGTTTTTCGTACTACCTGTAAGGAGAGTACTTCAGAGAGATTTGCAGGTATAACCCATAACCCTATGCCTTCTTCAGAACGGGTTTGGTGGCACAGCCAGCAATCAGACAGGTGTTTCAATGTGGCCAGTTGCTGCAAGGACTCGACCGCTGGGTGGGGGATGGCATGTATAAAGGGCAAACTTAAAGGAAGTAGCCATTGTACCACCCCCCAGAAATTTATAGTTATAAAGTCTTAGGATTTATTCCACCAGAACAGGAGTTTCAGTCCCTCGAGAGGTTCAGCTTTTTAGGTACCGTTTGCTTCTGGCTCTTCCGGGTCGTGGTGGGAAGAGCTGGCGGTGCTCCCTTGAGGTCTGGAGTCGTCTGCTTTTGGCCCTGGCCTAGGGGCTAGTTTGACTCGGGTGTGGTGAATCCAAGTGTCTCGCTCTCTCACTCGAATTGCAGTGTGGGAGGTAAGAAGGACTTGGAAAGGGGCAGCCCACCGGGGTTGGAGAGGCTCGTGTTTCCACTCCTTCACATAGACCCAATCCCCCGGAGTGATCCGATGGGCAGGGACGTCAGCGGATAAGGACTGAAATTGAGCTGCGTACCTGTGGAGAGACATGAGAGTGGTTTGGAGGGAAAGAACATATCTGGTTAGCTCCTTGTCACTCCAAGTGGCTAAATCAGTCACAGGTCCTGGATCAGCAAATCCAGTGTATGGCCTGCCAAATAAGAGTTCAAAAGGTGAGAGATGGAGCCGGCCTCTAGGGGCAGTTCGGACTGTCAAAAGGGCCAAAGGCAGAGCCTGAAGCCATTTTAACCCAGTCTGTGCACATATTTTGGAGAGCTTAAGCTTTAAAGTTTGGTTTAGCATTCTACAGGGGAGAGGTTACCAGCACATTACCCTGTAATGGTTTTGATTCTTTTAGAAAAATTCAAAAGCACAGTAGATCTGTCAGTGGACAAGGGAGAGGTTACTAGCACTTCACCTTGTCCTTTTTTCCTGCTGTCCAGAAGGCACAGCATAGCTAGAAGGAGAAACAGGCTAATTATTAGTAGGAGACTTCTCCCGAGGTGGAGGGAGAATTATGCAGTGAGAATTATGGGTCCAGGCAGTCAGTCTTTGGCACTTCATAGCAGTGTTGGTAGTTAGCAGGACTTAGTAAGGGCCTTTTCAGCATGGAGCCAAAGCAGTCTTTTGTTGGTGGACCTTTACATAGATCCAGTCTTTTGGTTTTAAGGACTGGCAGGGCTGCTAGGGTCTTTGGGTAGCGCTTCTTTACCTGTGAGAAAAGAAACCTAACACATTTAATTAATGCCTGGCAGTGTTTTGCAAATTTTATAGCTGCTTGGGCACATTTAAGCCGCCCCTTTTCTTGGCTGTCAGCCAAGTCTTAGCTGTGAGCAGTGTCCTTGAATGGGGCCAGTGTTTTATTTTTAGCCTGAGCTTGCTAGCTATTTTTTTTAGTTAATTTATTTTGTTTTGGTTTGGTTTTTTTTGGCTTTTTTTAACCCCATTTTTTTGCATTTGTTTTATAGGCAGCCCAGGATTTCAGTGGCTTCTATCTTATCAGTTAGATAATTTGCATTAATATAGATGCTTTCTGGCTTGCTTCTGGATTTAAAGCTATCCACAGCTGTCTTGATTTAGGGGAATATTTTTGTTTGAGTTGCTCGGGTAGGATCATCGGGCCCGCAGGCAGGACTGGGTCCTCAGTAGCCTGGGTCAGAACAGCACATAGCTGGGGAAGCTGGTTTTGAGGTAACCAGGGGATGATTCTGTCATCTGAAAAGAAAATCTGAGCACGCAGTTTACACAACAGATCTTTGCCCAACAGATTAACTGGAGAGTCAGGGGCTAGCAAAAAGGCATGGGAGGCTGAGACACCAGAGATTTCCACAGTAGCCTCCTGCAACACAGAACAGTCATTTTTTTCTGAACAGCGGGTAAAGGCCATTTACCTAACATATAATTTAAAGGGCTATTCTTAGAGGTTTTTTTCTGAGACTCATCCATTTGTCTTCTGACACTTACACAGAGAATTAAACAGAGAGCAGAGGGAATTACGGTCGTCTAATTCAGGATTTTCTACTTCTACTTACACTGACTGCTACAGGGGATGGGACAGAAGGATCTCAATCCGACCTCAGAGCTTCATCGCACGCTATGGCTTCCACTTTGAGGAATTACGAACGAGAGGCTCAGTTCCGCCCACGCATCTAACGCTCAAATGTATAAAGCAGAAAAACAGCAATCGGTTAACCAGAACAGAACCAGAACCAGAATCAGAACCAGAACCAGAATCAGATAGTGTTTCCTTATTCTATTAGGACTTACCTTATCGGAACACGAACCCCAGGGGCCGTGGTGAAGCAGAGAAAGAGGGGCTAAACACCCCGTTGGCGCTGTTCCCAGTTCGCCGCAGCCGTCCGGAGTCCAATGTCCGAGCTAGGAGTGTCCCGTCTGAGGTCACCAGAAACTGTTACCGAAATATCGGGTCCATCTAGCTGAGAGCCAATAACAGCCTGACAGGGATAAGGAAAAGATTGCTTTATCCTGCAGAAGAAAGGAGAGCCCTGTAATAAGATACAGAAGACTCTGCCTCATACAAGTTTTACAGATCCTTTATACACATTCAGACAAAGACCCTTGTCGTGTTAACACTTGATTGGTGGTTGCCAGACCCCATGTTTCTGTTATCTGGTCAGTGAAAACCAGTTTGGAGCTAGTTCCTTCTGCTTCAAGGCAGAGGAGGAAAGACAGTTCAAAAGTTCAGGTCACTGTGTACGTGAGGCTTCTGCTTCCCCCTACTGGCTGACTGCTAGTTGTTAAGGGGGGTCATTAGTAACTTTCACAGCTGTTAAGCCAAGCTGGTCACCTGCCATATTTGTTGTTCTTTCTGCACATCAGGATGATTTGTTCCTGCACCCTCAATAAGGCTTATTTAAAATACAGCCAGCTCTCCTGAACTCCATGCCTCCACATATTAGCCTCCCAGGGGATCCTGCCCATCAGTTCCCTAAGGGAGTCTAGGTCTACTTTTCTGAAGTCCAGGGTCCATATTTTGCTACTCTCCTTTCTTCCTTTTGTCAGGATCCTGAACAAAACCATCTCATGCTCGCTGCTGCCTAGGTTGCTATCCACAGTTAGTTTTCTGAAGAAAGCCTCGTCTAACTCATCCTTCTGATCTGGTGGTCTATAGCACACGCCCACCACAACATCACCCTTGTTGCTCAGGTAACCCTATCATAGTCCCTGGGAGAGAGCAGAACAAGAAAAAAAAACATATCAAAACAATAGCCAGTTTACAGGCATGGAAAGAGGGTCCCTCCCCATAGAGAGGTGATAGCTGATGTCTGAGACCTAAAGAAATCTGACCAATCACAGAGTCCACCTGCTCGAATCCTGCTCCTTCCTCACTTGGAATGTTAAGACTTTGCAGTAGCATAGCCAGCCACCGTGCCATGGCTCTTATATTTATTTCAGGCAGAAGAGGGGAGGGGAAGGCCACTGGGTCCTCCCACTCCACCAGCTCCTGATCCAGGGCCCTAAAGGGGTGTTGCAGTGTCTGGACCACTCACTGATCCACTCCAAGTTACAGCCCCCCCAGCTTACTTACAGGGCAGAATAGCTCAGTGGTTTGAGCATTGGCTTGCTTAAACCTAAGGTTGTGAGTTCAATCCTTAAGGGGGACCACTTAGGGATCTGGGGCAAAATCAGTACTTGGTCCTGCTAGTGAAGGCAGGGGGCTGGACTCAATAACCCTTCAGGGTCCCTTCCAGTTCTATGCGAGAGGTATATCACTTCCTACCAGGCTCTGACTCCTCCATTCAGAGCATGGTCACAATCTGCCAGAGAGATAGTACTCTCTTCCTTGGGGTCTCTCCAGGGATCCCAACTCCAAAGTGTGTGTGGGGGCAGATCATAGAACCAAGGGATTGCAAGGAGTCATCTAGCATAACACCCAGCCAAGATGCCAGATTTGTTGTATTGAAACCATCCGAGCCAGATGGCTGTCCAGGCTCTTTTTGAAAACCTCCAGTGAAGGAGCTTCCGTGACCTCCCTAAGCGTCTGTTCTATTGTCCTGTTGGTCTTACAGTTATCCCGTTCTTCCTGAAATTAAATCTGCTATGCTGTAGTTTGAACCAGGCCTCTTGTCCTGCCCTCTGACAGAACAACTTTTCTCCATCTTTTTTATGGCAGCTTTTCAAGTATTTGAAAACCACCATCATTCCCTCCTTAATCTCCTTGTGGCGTGACACTCCATATACTTCATAGAAACATGCTTAAGATATGAATATGTCATAACTGAGCTATATTTTATGCAAGATCGCTCATGCAAGATATCATTGGACAGGTTATCATTTACTGAATGTGATTATCCCATTTGTATGCATGTATAGTTTCTGTACCAGAAGTTAGGAATATTGACTATGTAACAATTACAACTGTGTGTGTACTTGGGGAAACGCCTACCAGATAGTAAGCAATCTTCCTGAATGAGCCATTTAAGAAGGACAATCGAACTCTGAAGATGCTAATCTGCCACCTCCCTGAGGAGTCTCCTGGGTTGCTGCATTGACACTACAAGGTCCAGTGATAATGTCACCTGATGCAAAATACCACGTTGGACACTGCTGGTAGTTTTCCACTGAAAACAAAGGCTTCCTGCCTTATGTACATTTTATTTAAGGCTGTGAGGCAAGGCCATAAACACTCTCCTCCTTTGCCTACCCAAGAAGAAAGACTGTTGAAAATACCTGAAGGGACAAAGGAACTAACCTGAGGCGAAAGGCAGGGGTGAATCCAGACTGAGGGGCCCAGTCTGTAAGAAGAAATAAGCTACAGAAACTCTGCAACTGGCAGAAAATAACATTTAGGGTGAGAAATTACTTCTTGAAACTAGTCTCTTTAAGATCTTAAGCTTAGTGTGTGTGTTTTGTTTTATTTCCTTAATAATCTGCTTTGTTCTGTTTGCTATCCCTTATAAACCCTTAAAATCTGTCTTTTTTAGTTAATAAACTTATTTCTTGTTTATAACACAACCCAGTTTGTGCAATCCATACCTGGGGGGAAGAGGCAAGAAGTTGTGCATATCTCCTTTCACATTGAGGGAGAGGGTGAATTTTTATGAGCTTGCACTGTGCAGATCTTTCTACGCAGCGCAAGACAATATTAGCTGGGGTTTACCTCCCCACAGTGTGTGTGCACATGAGTGCTGGGTGAATCCTCTCACACAGAGCTGACTGCAGTCTGTGTCTGCAGCTAGGTGTGGTTTGGCCTGGGTGTGTGCTGGAAAGGGGCTTGAGAGCCTGTGTAGCGGGGTGGCTACCCACTCCAGCCCTGACAGGGTTAAAACTAGCCCTGGGAGAGGGCTGGAGGGCTGGGAGAACAGCCCAGGCTGAGTGGGAAGGAGGCTCAGCTGGGTCCACACCCCAATCAGGGCCCAGCTGGGCCTATAAAGGCTTGAGCCAGGAGCTCAAGTAAACAGTCTCTCTCTGCGTTCAGAGAGAGAAGGGCCTGGCTGCAGGGAGCTTAACCAAGTGCCTAGAGTGGAGCAGGGCTGGGGAAAGGCCAAGGGAGCCGGGGAGTTCTGGCCTAGGAAAACCCTAGGGTAAGGCCAATGGGGCACTTGGGGTTGCAGGAGGCAGCCCACAGGTAGGCAAGGCAGAGGCAGCACGTTCAGACCCCCCTTGCCTGTGATGAGTGGCTGGTACACTGCAGTCTGCCCCAGTGAACGGGGGCTAAGTGGTGACTGGCAGTAGCCAAGACTGAGGTGAGGTGGAGATAGGGGGTGGGGGTTTCCCTGGGAGGGGAGACCTTGAGATTGGGGGTTACTGCCAGAGGGGCAGCACCCCAGAGAAAGGGGCACTGGGGTCCAAGAGGGACTCGGGACCAAGCGGGACATTGGCCTCCAGAGGATGCTCGTGGTCAAAGAGCTAATTCCCAAGATGACTGACAGGAGGCACCGCAGGGGTGAGTCCTGCCCTGTTACAGCCTGGCACCGCAACCCAACGCAAGGGAAACCCAGACTGGCAGGCCTGGAGGGCTGAGTGGGACCCCAGCACATCTGGTGGCACCCTGGAGGGGGGGTGTCTAACCCGTCACACTTCTCTTTTCCAAACTAAACATACCCAGTTCCTTCAGCCTTTGCTCATATGGCTGCATTCCATCCCTTTGATCATCTGTGTCATTTACCTCTGGCTCCTTTCCAGTTTCTCTACATATTTTCTATACATTGGTGACCAAAACTGGACACAGTACTCTTGCTGAGCCCTACCCAGAGCAGAGTAGAGCTGTACTATCACCTCCTGTGACTTGCATGCTATGCCTCTGTTAATGCAACCTAAAATTGCATTTTTATTTTTTTCCCACAGCATTGCATTGCTGACCTGTACTGAGGTTGTGATCCATCACAGCTCACAGCTTCTTCTCAGCCATGCTGCTGGCAAGCCAGTTATCCCCCATTCTGCATTTGGTTTTCTTATCTAAGTGTAGCACCTAAATTTGTCTTTGTTTAATTTCATTTTGTTGTCTATTGCCCAGTTCTCCAATTTATCGAGATCCCTCTGAATTTCAGCCTTATCCTCCAAAGTCTTGGCACACCCCCTCGCCCCAGCTTTGTGTCATCCGCAAATTTGGATATGGATCACCACTTCCAGAGTGGCTTTACCAACACTGTAGTCACTTTGTCTTCAGTTCCAGGCATCTGGTGCAGTCTGTAACTCCTTCCCTTGGGAGACCAGAGCCTTTTTAAAATGTCCCTCCACTTGGAGCATGCCCTGCAGCTGCTTAGGGGTGGGGCATGTCTGGCCCAGTACAGTCCTATGCCTTGCTCTTAGGGTGGGGTCTGTAAACCCCATCACATATGGACTGGGATAAACCCCTCATTGAGAGTGACAGGTGTGAACTCACCCTTCAATTAACATAACTGTAAGGGTAAGCACCAATCTAGGGCAAAAGGGGATTGTGAACCTGCCCAAGAGTTTGGACTAAGTGGGTGGATGGGTTTTGCTGAGTTTTGTTTTCAGGATGGGTGAGTTTAGGGGTGGGGGTGAGTGTGGGGAAAGCCAAACACACACACAAATGAGGAACGGACAAGAACAGGAAGAGAGGCAGAGACAGAAAGCAAGAAAGCCAAGGAGTAACCTGTGAGCCCAGGGCGACCCTGGAAAAAGCTAGAGCGACTGCTTTCGGGTCTGTTGGCCATAGAGGCTTGGGGCAAGCTAAGAAACCGCTCGTTTTGTTCCTGGTTCCTCCTGCCTTCAGAGAAGCAGGACTTTGTACATTCCTCTTAAATTAACAAGATTGCATCAAAGTAAATACTTATCACACATTTCTCCACCTAACTAGACCATCCTCAGGGCCCCAAACTTTAACTAATGGCTCGGGTACAAAAGCGGCAACACTGGTGTGAGAATGGGATCCAGTTTTCAAAGAGGGAGACTATGAGCTGGTATACCCGGCTAGCAAGATGGAACAAATAGTCAAGTTATTTGCAGAAATCAGAAATGGCCAGCAATAATTAAAACAAGACCTGTGAAGACTTGTGTTCCTGGCACATCTAGATATCAATGGAGCCTTCCAGGCTAAACTGTCAATGGACTATTCTATAGATACTCATCTGGACTTGGACTTGCAGATCAAGATTGGCCAAAGACATTCCGGGAAGCTGTGGAATTTGCAACAGAACTTGAATCTTTCTTTGTGGCAGTGCATAAGAAGAGGAAGCAGCCACTGGTGAGGAGGATGGCTGCTGATCACCATGATCCTTGTAAGTACAATTGGTCTGTGTCTAATATGTAAGATAAAGAGGATTCTAATCTGGTTCAAGACCATATTGAACAATTAGAAAAACTGATAAATTTGGTTTGTGAAACAAAGGAAATTAGCAATAATGCAAAAATTAAAGGAAACGGTTCCGTTAAATTCTGGAACTGTGACAAAATTGGTCACAAAAAAAGGATTGTTCTAAATTTAAGGCAGGCCAAGCCCACCACAACAGAAATATGAAGTGAACAGTCCAAAGTGCTTTCAGACATTCAGTTGGCAGGTGTTCTAAAAATGCAAAACATGAAGAGCGATTAGCCTCTCCAAAGTTAAGGTTGCACATAATTTCCATTGCAAAGGCCAACTTTACTTCCCCATCCCTCCATCTTCGGCTTGCAATATCTGTTGTACCTGAAAATTATAAGATATATTTGGAAGGCAAAGGAGGGAATTTCTGCAGAGTTTGAAGAAAATGTATTAAATTGTTCTTCATTTGTAAGTTATCAAAAATTATCATGATTGGACATGTCTTTTCTCCATATTTCTTTGTCTCCTTCTAACTCAAAACTAGTTTGGTCAGACTTTCCATATGTTCAATCTCCTGTTTGTAAAAAATAAGTTGTTTAACTATATAAAGTTTTTAATGATTTTTGTTGTCTGGTTCAGAGACTTATCTTATCAATGGGTGGTTTTTACCATTGACTTCAGTGACAGCAGGATCAGGCACCACCTTGTCTTGTGCTGGCTGGCTGCAGCTTAGCAAGCACATGGGGTTTCTGTTGTAGCCTACATACCAGAGACCTGTGGATTTTTTTTTTTTAAAGATGTAGGACCAGAATTCTAGTCTTGTTTTGCAGACGTGTTAGCTGGTATGGAGAACTAATAGCAAACACATCCCTGTTATAAAACTGTCCTGTCTATCCCTCTTGAGATTCCAAAGCATAAGAAATGAAAACTCCCCATGCTTTTAAAAAGAGAGGTTCTTGTCTCCTTGACAACTAGAGTGCGTTTGAAAAATGTTGATTAGAGTGAGTTTTTTTTTTTTAGCTGAAAACACTTTAAAGTGACTCCTTTCTGATATTTTTGCAAAAAAGTGTCAAATGTTTATTTCGGTCTGTCTGCGCTGCAGACAAAGGTGTGATTGCCACTCTAGTACAAATGCTAGCCAGGGTCTCAAGCACACTTGTACAGCCTGCGTCAAAGCCCATGCCGCCACAGCTCTCCTGTTATTTTTAGCCATGCTCGCGTAGGTAAAGCTAGAGTGGAAACGTCTGCCCCAGCTGCAATCACATCTCCCATTGCAATGCAGTTATACCCTATGTATCCTTCTGTTTCTCCAACACATCCATAGGTAGATGTTGCCAATGCAAGAAGCAGTTTTCAAAGGAAGAAATACGCAAATGTTTAAGGAATTACCGTCATTTGAAAACTAGACGTGATTCCCTGTCAGATAAATCAATGGAGAAAAATTGTTAGTGTCAGAGACTATTTTCTTCGATGAGCTCTCAATTGATCAGTGAAGAGAAACAATTAAAACATATAGAGATCCGAATAGGGTTTACCCGGCACAATGTCATTTTCTGAAATCCTGCCTCAGCTTTCTCCATTCCCCCATTCTTACCCGATTTCGATGGCATTTGCATGTAGTTGGGATGTATACCCTTTTACTGTGCTCTGTGTACTTAATGAGCTCTGGAGTTAATCAGATTATTGGTAATAAGAAACAGATTTAGAGGAGGTGGATTAGATAATTAGAGATAAATTGCTGTTTGTGGTGTCTCACTGAATGCGTTCTGTGGACTGTCTGACTTTGAAAAGCTAATTGAGTCATTGATTAATGAGGAGGGAGTACTGGGGATGGCAGGGGCCCTTAGCACACACCCCCACACACACCTGCTTGGAGGATGGCGGGGGTGATGCAGTGCAATGGCTGACTTACTGGAGAGCATGTCGAATGTCTAATCCGAAGGAGCTGGATAGTGGTCAAAAAGGCCAATAGTCATTTTATTTCCAAATTAGAATTGCTTGAGAATGTCAGGGCCAGTGGAGATGCCTGGAGTGAGGGGTGCAATGGGATGTCGCTGCTTTTTCCACCAGAACTCAACCCTCCTCTCTCCAGGCCCTTGGGCTCTGGAACACCAGGGACCTAATAATGCTGCAGCTCTTGACCCTTTGAACAGTGTCGTCCCCAGCACCTACAGGCAAGAGAGGCCATTTAGAGGCAGAGACTGCTGAGCCATTGCCCCCTCCATGCTCCCATGGAGTCTCCTTTGTCAGTTTATATAGGACACTCAAAACCAGGCCAGAGCCACCCTGTGCTGGAGCAGGGACTGAGCACAGGCAACTTCCCCCTTCCCCCATCCATACCCCCACAAGGGGCTTGTGACAGTGGGGTGCATGTCTGCCCCAGCGTGTCCCCTCCCCACTCCAGCCTCCTCATGCCCTGCCTCTAACACCGACAGACACCAGTTGTCAGTGGATGGGATCGAACCTGGGGCCTCTCTGAAGCTTAGTGCATGAGTCTCTACGGCATGAGCTAAAAGCCATATGGCTTTTAGCTGTGGCTATAGAGCAGACTCATTAATCTCTCTCTAAGTGGTCTCAGTGCCACTGGATGGGACATAGCCCCACACCCAGGAGGTGTGTGGGTTATACCTCCTCCTGCTGGGTCTCTGTGGTGGTGGGTAAGGCTGGCAGAGCTGGTGCTGCGCTGGCAGAGAGTGTTCCATGCCAAGGGGCCATGGGGCCACAGTGCAGTGATGAAACCTGCTGTGTGTCCATGGGAACCACGGATCTGTGGATGGGAACGTGGCCTGGCCAGCCTGGCAGACTCAAGAGAGAGCGTTCTGCATGCACCAAGCTGTGGGAATGCACTGGGATTCACGTGTCTCTTTGAAACTTGTATTTGTCTCTTCGTGTACTTCTGGTGCAAATCCCTGACTTGGCTCTGCTACTGTAAGCCTAGGGTAGGTGTCTGTGCTCTGGGCCCACGGCAGCCCTATGAGTGGGAGGCACTGGCTCCTCCCTTCTCTCACCAGGAAGGGAGGTGTTCCAGGAGGACCCAGCCATCTGTTATATGGCAGAAAAATGGGACCGTCCCACCCCATCACAGCAGGAAATAAATTTTAAGAAACTTCTAGGCCCTCATGTGGTCAGGGTAGGTTTGCTGGGTTTAAGAGGGGCCGTCCAAACCCCATGTGATGCTGGTGATTAGGGGCAGGTTGGCAGGGGCGGTCCAAACCCCATGTGATACTGGTGATTAGGGGCAGGTTGGTAGGGTTCGGGAGGCAGTGTCCATAGTCCATGTGATACTTCTGAGTAGGGATTGGACAACAGGTTCGGGAGGTGCCATCATCTCCCATGTGACACTAAGGAGTAGGATTGGGTTAATAGAGTCTGGAAGGTCCCATCCATACCCCATGTGTTATGTGTGAGTAGGGTATGGTTAGCAGGGTCAGGAGGTGCTGTCCATACCCCATATTATACTGGTGACTAGAGACAAGTTGGCAGGGTCAGGTGGGCCCATCCATATACCATGTGATACTGGTGGGTAGGGGCAGGTTTGCAGGGTTTCAGAGGTGCTGTCCCTATGTAAAGTGACACTGGTGAATAGGGGTGGATTAACAGGGTCTGGGAGGGGACATCCATACCCCCTGTGATGCTGGTGAGTAGGGGCAGGTTATAGTGCATTCGTCTCACTCCTTCAGTCATCTTGAACCATTCCATCAGTTTTTATCTACTTGTCCTGCACTCATCGACTTGCTGTAGATGTTTTCTGATTTATCAAGCTTTCAGAAATGCCATAGATTCTCATAACTTGCATAACCCTTTCTGCCACATGCTATCAAAAGCCTGTTTGAAGTCCATGACATTGTTGTAATAGATTTGATTGTGTTTTATGTACTTCTCCAATATCTGTCTTATCAGAAATTACTGATTTATTGTACTTAATCCTGGCCTCAATCCAGCCTTTCCAATCCAGCAGGCACCACTTCCACTTACCTCTTCATTCTTCTCTGCAATGGCTGGGTGAATGTTTTCCCCAGCAGACTCAATAAGCTGATTACTCTGTAGTTCTTGCACTCACTCTTATCTCCCTTTTCCTAGATTGGCACTATTATCTCTTTTCTCCATTCATTCAGCACTTGCTCTTGTTTGTAAATCTTGTTGAACGGCTTGTGCACCACTTTTCCGTGTGTTAGGATGCACACTGTTGCTAGCTTTGTTCAGCTAGGTACTGGAAGCTGTAATGGCTAAAGCACTGAGAGATGAAATGTGAGGAATTATGTTATGTGATAAGACAGTATATAACCTTAGATTTGCAGACCAAGGAAGATTCACAGAACATAACTGGCATGGTAGACCTGGAAAGCAGAAAATTCAGATTGAAGATAAGAACAGAGAGGACAAAAATGATGGTAGTTAGAAGATGAGAGAGAGGGAAGGAACAAACTCAGAGACAAAGAACTAGAACAAGTGGAATAATTTGTGTACCATGGAGAGGTAGTATCAAAAATGGGAATTGTGAATATGACATAAAAAGAAGAATTGGATAGCAACTACCACAGTTGGAAAACTCTGCAAGATCTGGAAGGCTAAAGACATTTTGATAAAAACTAAAATGCAATGGTTGTCGTGATGGTACTGTTGTATGGGTCGGAATGCTGGGGTATGAGAAAAGCCAATGAACAAAAGCCGCTGACTGCAGAAATGAACTGGCTGAGGGGAATACTAAGAATTTCAAGATTGCAGATCTAAAAAGGAAGAGATAAGAAAATGGCTAGGGCAAGAAATAACTGTTACAGAAGATTAACCCTGGACAGGACTCCTTACATAGCAATACATGCACAGAGCAAGGAACTAGAAATAGAAGAGGACTGAGGATGCATTGGTTAGACATGGTGAATTATGACCTGATCAAAGAGTTTAAATATGAAAGAAGCTGTGAAGCTGGTTCTCGATAGAAAGGGGTGGACAGACTTCATTCAGCCCCTTTGGCCCTGTTTTGCTGACAGACAGGAGCAAGAGAAGAGAAGCAGGTTGGCAGGATCTGGAGTGCTGACCACACCCATGCTGGCACTGGGGAGTAGGGGCAGAGTGGCAAGGGCGGGAGGTGCTGTCCATATGCCATGTGATTCTGGAAAGGACAAGCTCCCTTGAACCTAACGTCCCTCCAGACTCACCAAACTCAGCCCTTTGGGGTGGCATGGCTGCTGGAGCTTTCTGGGCAGGTGGCGCTGACATCTGCCCCTCTAGCATGTGGTGTAAAACCCACAGGCACAAGAAGAAATGGCAGTGGGGAGGGAGGAGGTGGGAGAGGATGAGATGAGAAGAAGGAAACAGTAGATCCACGGACCTGGGATGGGATTTTCAAAACCACCTGAGTGACCGAGAGGCACCAGTCAGTGAGGTTTGGGCTCCTAAATCACTTAGGAGCAGTCTTGGGGGAGCCAGGCGGGAAGGAAACATACCACCAAACCTGCTCTGGGAATGCGAGATAATCCTGGTGCGGCCCTTAAGGGCTCTGCTGAAGGTCAGGGCATAGCCTAGAGCCATTGCCTAGTCTTCTGTGATTCCTGAGGGTGCAGCACGGCTGCAGTGCAGGATTGTGAAGTGCTCAGGCCCATGGTGGGGGCGTGCATGGGCCGGTTTGTTCTGTGAAAGGCTGCAGGAGCAGCTGGCTGACCTTTGAATCCCTGTCCTGTTGGTCATGAACAGGAAGTCTCATGATTCTGCTTCTCTGACCTGGGAGATTTCCCACTGCTGCTCTTACATACATTGACCCCGAGCAATTGCAGCTCATGATGCTTTTCATGGTCAGTTAAAGAGCAGCTTCCTGGGATGGAAATGAAGCCGGCTCATCACAAGCGAGCACAGATAAACCTGTCAGCGAGTGACCAGCCTGGGCATTGCTCACCAGGCAGGTGGGATGGCTTCATTTCCCACCCTGTGCCATGGTGGCACTGCCTGGTGAATGTAGCATCTGCCTGGCACCAATGGTGCCCTGTGCTCATTGCCTGCTGTGCCCTAGGGTTGGCACAGAGCGGCCCATGCAGGCCATGAGAGAGCAGGTTAGAGGAGAGCTAAGGCTGCCCCGTCCCACCCCGAATACTAGCGGAAAGCAGCCATGGGATGCCCCGGCTGTGGCTCTGAATGTCGGTGAGGAGTACCATGCCGGTGGGCTCTCCCTGGCACCAGGCAAATGGGCTCCCTTTGCAAGTGGCCAACCCTGAAAATAGAACCTGGCTGTGGGAGCACAGAGGCAGAGGCGAGTCATGAAGCACCAGGGACCAGGCGCCCATCATCACTGGTAGAACCCAGTGTCCCAGGCAGAATCAGCTGGTGCGTCTCCAGGCAGGTCCCCCAGAGCAATGGGGCAGCAAAGCCAGATCAGTTCTTGCCCCAGGATGCTGCTGGCTGCCCTGAGCAGCATCCTCTGCAGAGCTGCCATTCTCCCGCTTGGAGCTCAGCAGGGCAGGGTGTGGGCTGAGCTCACGGCCCAGACATGTCTTTGTGTATTGATGTAATGATCAGAGCTGGCTGGCCTCGTGCTGGTTCGGTCTCTGCTTGGCTCACAGAAGCAGGCGCTTTCCTCCAGAGCCAGCAGGCAGCCTGCCCGGCTCTACTACGGCCATCCTGCCAGGAAATCAGCGCAGGGAGCAGCAAAGGTGAGAGGGATCCTGATCAAACAGACCTCTCCTGCTTTACAGCTCTGCAGCCCTCCCTGTCCTGCAGTGCCCGGGGGGAGGCCAGGGCTGTCCCTAGGACACGGTAAGTAATACATGGCAGCTCTCAAAGCACATGGGGGTGTCCAGCAAGATCAGGGCACAAAGGGGGCTGCCGGCAAAAGCGTAGCTAGCGGGGTTCAGTGGAAGCAGCCGCTTCTCCTCAGGGCGGCAGGCGCGGACGT
Source organism: Mauremys reevesii (assembly GCF_016161935.1). Classification (NCBI taxonomy): domain Eukaryota; kingdom Metazoa; phylum Chordata; order Testudines; family Geoemydidae; genus Mauremys; species Mauremys reevesii. The sequence continues at coordinate 21,045,497 of NC_052637.1, forward strand.
GGCGCCTGCTGGCCGGCGCTGACAACAGCATGGCCAGAGGAGCCATGCGGGGGCGGCACACATGGCCGGAGGAGCGAGGAGGCCAGCTCCTCGGCTCAGGACTCGGCAGCCAAGCGCTCCCCGCCCCCCCCCTTGCTAATGCGGCGGGCGCGGGGAGGCGAAAGGACCCCTGTGCCTTTAAGGCCGCCTGACTGGCCAGCCCCGCGTGGAGCACACCGAGCGCTGGGAGCAGGCCGGGGATAGGCGGCGGCGCAGGACGAAAGGTGAGCGTGGGGGGGTGTGTCCGGTCGGGGGTTGTGGCCAGAGGAGGAGCCAAGGGAGGGCGCCTTTTTTGTTTGCTCCCCCTACACTGAAAACCTTGCTACGCCACTGGCTGCCGGGGATGTAAACCTGCAGGTGTGTGAGCAAATGGAGCTGCACAGAGACACTCTGGACTGTACAACTCAGAGCCTGGAGGGGCGGAACCGTCAGCTCTATAGATCAAAGCCTGAGGAGGGAATGGCAAGTGTGGCTGGGGAAAGAGGAGTGCAGAGTTGCTCCCTCCCCTGGAAAGCCGCTGCTGCAGAAAATACCAGAGCTGCACTGCACAATGGGGTTTGGAAAACTGCCCCCTGGGGAGATAGCGAAAGCGGCCAAAGAACCAGACAGGACATCCTGATGTGCCATTCCCCCGGGGACAGCACTAGTGAGACTTTTACCCTGATTTTGCCCAATCCACATGGTGCAAAGTGCTGGGGTGGCATTAGAGCTGGTGCTGCTCTGGCTCCTGCCCTGCAAAGTGGGATCAATTGCTGTCCTTGTGTAGATGCCCCGTGCCCCAGGGCTGAACCAGCTTCGAAGCTGCTTTAATGCTAAGGAAAGTCTGGAGTGGCGGCACATTAAACATTTGGCTTAAAACTTACCCCTCGCAGCTCCATCCTTGTCCCAAACTCCACCCCCAGTCTGGAACAGTTCAGCTCCCCCCCAGAGAAGGAGGTGAAGTGACTTACCCAAGGCCACAGAGCAAGCCAATGGTAGAGCTGGAGACTGAGCTGAGGTCTCGTCACTGCCAGCCCACAGGCCCCTGCAGCCTGGGGAGCTCTTGCGGGAAGCGGCCCTGCTGTCTGAAGAGGAAGGAAGTACCTCAGTGGATGATGCTGACTGACGAGACAGCTAGTGACGGAATGTGACAAGGTGGCGGCTCTGTACAACTTTGTGAATTCTCATTGACAGGATGAGGTTATTCTCAGGTTGTCACTGTGCAGATTGGTGTAGCATGAGTGTCCATCTGCATGTGTGTCCACCACCAGCTGACAGGGCTGTGGCATCTGTCAGGCCAGGGACAGGAGTGGGTTCTCAGACCTCAGTGATCATCAGTTAAGCACCTGTGGAAAATGAGTTTGCCCATCTATAGTCTTACTGTCTGGGGGGAGTGGGAAAGGCCCAGGCCCAGACTCAGGCCCAGGCCCAAGAAGCCAGGTGACCAAGCCACCATCTCCAAGAGGACTCTCATGGAGATGGTAGAGAGAGAGAGAGACATGGAATGATCAGGCAGCTGGAGAAGGGCACAGACTGGCCAAGGTCAAAGGTGAGGAGGCAGAGGCAGGGCACATGTAGTGGACTCACCATCTTTGTGTAGGTCTGTGTGTTTCTTTTGTGAGCAATAAGGTGGTAGTGTCTGTGCAGCATCAACACCGAGTAAATGTTTTACTGGGGCTCTGGGCAGAACACGACATCCCTGACTTCACATAATACCGGTCTAGCTGGGGTCAAGCCAGCTTAGGGTGAGGGATCTGGTCAGCTCCTATCATCAGAACTGGTTTGATGTTTCATTAAATGAAATTAATAGGCAGCAGGTTTAAAACAAATAAAAGGAAGTTCTTCTTCACGCAGTGCACAGTCAACTTGTGGAACTCCTTACCTGAGGAGGTTGTGAAGGCTAGGACTATAACAATGTTTAAGGACTGGGGATAATTGATGGTGGTTAAGTCCATAATGGCTTATTAGCCAGGATGGGAAGGATGGGGTGAATGCCCCTGCCTTTGTTTGTCAGAGGATGGATGATGATGGAGAGAGAGAGAGATTGATCATTGCCTGTGTGTTCACTCCTCAGGGGCACCTGGCATTGGCCACTGTCGGTAGACAGATACTGGGCTAGATGGACCTTTGGTCTGACCCGGTACGGCCTTTCTTATGTTCTTATGTTCTTATGTTCATTGCTGGCTGATTTTAGTGCTAATGAAAATGGACTGACACCACATCCTCCTTGTGCCTCAGGCATATAACCTGGGCATTAGCCTCAACTGTGCCCTCTCTAGGCCTTCCCATCCAGGCCTTGCCCAAAACTTGGTGTTCCTTCCTCCGTAGCATCTCTCAGATCCACTCCTTTCTCTCTGTCCACGCCAACAACTCTCTCACCCAGACTCCGCTCATCTCCCATCCCAGCTGCGGTTCACGGGATGGCAGTTGCACAGGAGACTTTCCCTTTTATTTGTACTAAGCCCAAGAGCTGTTTGGTCAGTGAAGAGCTGAAGTAGCCAGCTATTACATCTGGCCTAAAACCAGCTGCAGCAGATGTACTCGGACAGATCGACAGGACAGCCTGTACCTCACAGGGAGGTGGAGTGTGTTCAAGAATTCATTTAATCCTGGAATAAAACCAGATCCCAAGTGATTGGTCCCCAGAGCAGATGACATCGCCACTGAGGATGCAGACATCTTAGAAGTTCTTCCCCTTGCTGTGATCACCTTCTGCACACTAACGAGTTGTTTGATTGCCTGCCAGAATTGGACAGAAGTTGGCAGCTCTCAGCTTCCAAGGAGCCACTGCAGCTGGGAGCAGATCCAGGGCACTGAAGAAGTTAATTGATGTGGATAGCAATAAAAATTGTCTAGTAACACTGACAAGGCAGCTGATAACAGAGACGTGCTCTGCATGGTAATAATCTAGTCTGCTTCAGTCTTGGGGTGATCACAATGGTACAGCTGGCTAAAGTTTAAATCTGAAAGAAACGCTTAACAGACTGTGACTGACTTTCCTGTGAAACGAATGGGGGAAGAGGCTGTGTAAAGCAATGCCAGAGTGGGTATTCACAGACTCTGTGGAGTCGCAGGGCAGAAGGGACCATTAGATCATGTACTCTGACCTCCTGTATAGCACAGGCCAGGACATTTCCCTCAGTTACCCCTGTATTCATGTTTGGATCTCTTCCAGAATGGCCTCCCCATTTCACTTGGAGACAGCAAGCGATGGAAAGCCCATCACTTCCTGTGGCAGGTTGTTCCACTGGTTAATCACTCTCACTGCTAAAAGCATATGCCTAATTTGTAATTAGAATGTCTGGCTTCAGCTTCCAGCCATTGGCGCTTGTTATGTCTTTTTCAGCTAGATTAAAGAGCCCTGGAACCTGGTATTTTCTCCCTGTAATTATGTCATCTTTCCATCTTCTTTGTGATAAACTAACTGAGTGCTACACTGCAGATGTGTCTACACTGCAAAACACCAAACCCTGCTGCAGAAGTCTCAGAGCCAGGGTTAACTGACTCTGATGACTGGGGCTCATGCTACAGGGCTAAAACTAGCAGTGTAGACATTCCTGCTAGGGCTGGAGCTCAAGCGCTGAGACCCACTCGCCTCACCAGAACTCAGGTCTTGAACTCCAGGCCCACTGAGAATGTCTACTCCTCCATTTTTAGCCCTGTAGCATGAACCACGCGTGCTTGAAACAATCGACCCAGGGTCTGAGCCTCGCAGCTGTGGCTGTTCTTCTCAGTGTAGACGTATTCTGTCTCTCACTGTACGGCAGTTTCTCCAGCCCTCGAATCACTTGTGTGGCTCCTCTCTGCACAGCGTTCTGCTGTTCTGGTTGAAAACTTGGCCACATGAGCCCTGTGCCCTGAAGGCTATGAGAAAAGGGAGCTGAGTGAGCTCTCTGCTGGCATCTGGTGGACAGCAGGTGAGAGCACATGGACAGAGGTGGATAAACACCCCAGACAAAAGGTACTAGGGATCTTTATGCTACTTGGACTCTGGGGGGCAAGGAGTTTCCTAGGCATAAGCAAGAGATCCCCAGTAGCTTAGCCTGGGTGAACCCAAAAGGACAAAGGGCTTGCTGACTATAGAAACTTCTATTCCCTTTTAAACCTCAGACTGTAACTCATTTGTGTGTCTATATTCTTTTGCTTTAACCTTGTAAATACTTCTCTAGCTTCCTTTTCCTAATGAATAAATCTTCATCTAATTTATGGTAGGATTGGCTGCAAGCCCTGTCCTTGGTGTGAGATCGAAGGTATAATGGACCTGGGGTAAGTGACTGGTCTTTTGGGAATAGGCGTAACCTGAACATTGCTGTGATTCTTGGTTGTAAGGGCCACCTGTCGCAGATACGCTCACCTGGATGACAAGAGAGACTAGTGTACCCAAGGGGACTGTCTGTGATTCTCTTTAAGGCTGTTAATGTGACTGAAGAGTTGGCACTTGATGCAGCTGGTTGAAATCTAAGTTTAGACCTCATGACCAACCTGGGCTTGTGTCCTGTTTTTTAAAAGTCTACCCTGAGCAGGACCAGATTAAGGCAGGGGATTTAGGGGCTGCAGCCCAGGGTCCCAGCTCAAGGGGCGGGGGCCACAAAAATAAATCACAGGCAACAATCTCCAACTCCGGGCCGCTAAAAGTCCCGCGGTGCATGGTGCACTCAGGCAGGCAGCCTGCCCGCCAGCCATAGCCCCATGCTGCTCCCGGAAGTGGCTGGCTGCTAGCACATCTCTGCAGCACCTGGCGGGGAGATGGCTCTGCGTGCTGCTCCCGATCCCCACACCATCCCTGCAGCTCCCATTGGCCAGTTCCTGGCCAATGGGAGTTACGGGGGTGGCATTTGTGGGTACGGGCAGCGCATGAAGACATGCTGTCTCCCTTGTCCCAGGGGGCCGCAGAGATGTGCTAGCAGCCAGCCGCTTCCAGGAGCAGCGTGGGGCTATGGCTGCCGGACAGGCAGCCTGCCTGAGTGCACCATGCACTGCAGGACTTTTAGTGGCCTGGAGTTGGAGATTGTTGCCTGTGATTTATTTTTGCATGGCCCCCCTTGAGCTGGGACTCTGGGCTGCAGCCCCTGCCAGCCGGGAACTGCCTGTGGTAAGTGCCTCTTGGCTGGAGTCTGCACCTTACACCCACCTCCCCTCCAACCTAACCCCCTGCCCCAGATCAGAATCCCACTCCTGCACCCAAACTCCCTCCTAGACCCCACACCTTCTCCCACATCCCAGTCCCCAGCCCCCCTCCCCCGCACCAAATTCCCTCCCAGAAAAAAAGACTTGTATCCAGGAGCCCCACAAAATCTAATAGCCCCGGGCCCATAGGAGAGTTAATCCTGTCCTAGAGGGGACTCTAACCACCAGGCTACAGAGTCATTGTCACTTTCTCACAATCTCTTCTGCTGCAGCTGTTTCATTTGGGAAAATACCTGAACCGTTCTCCCTCCTCCCCTGTAAAAAACATTCAATGATAATGAATATTCCTTTTCATAACATTTTTTCCTCATGTTTTGGTGAGGTTTTTGTTGAATAAACCTTTAAGTTTGGGCTTCTCTTTGTCATCGACAGCCCGGAAATGCCCAAGTCCTGGAAAACCTGCACATTTTTTATGGGAACAGAATTTTCTCCCTGAAAATGTGTATCCTCAAAAAAGCCACTATCCAGTAAGTAAAGTCTCATGAGCAAATTCCCGAGCAGAGATCAGTGAGACCAGCGAGTGTCAGCACTGACCCTGTGCTGAAGTGGCAGAGGCTCATCTGAGTCAGGGCTGGCAGGACTGGGCCCCACATCCAGCTCATAAGCTGCTGCCATGTGGGGCCCAAGGGCTTCTCAGCCTTTGGGAGAAGCTGTTCTCACCCACCTGTGCTTCACCCCTTCCTCTGCTCCTTACCCTTTGGCCAGGGCTAGGCTGGCGCCTGTGGCGGGAAAGCACAGAGCCCTGTGTGCCAGCGAAAGTGCAGACGCTAACAGCCAGGTGAGTCTCTCAGCCCCCAGGCCAAGGCTCACGCCCTGAGCTCCCATGTTAAGTGCAAGAGTCTGTCCTCAGCACTTTGTCCCCCACCCCCTTGCTGCTCAACATTAATTAAACAATCCCCACAGAGAGCAGGTCCCTGTTCCGAGTGGGTTCCCCCACTGCCAGGGAGATGGGGCTCTCCTTACCCGGCTAGTTCTCCAGGGCTTCTTTCTGCATAACTGTGGAGCCTGCAGCAATCTCCCACTGCTACCATGTATCAGCAATTCCTCAGAAGTGCATAAGCCTAGCAAGGCTAATGAAAAGCATTTTTAAGGCAGAGGCTTCCATTGTGCACTGGCAGTTTTACTCAAAATTACACAACACTTAACAGCACTAATACGTGGAGAGGAAACAATTGGGAATCCGATATTTTGTTCATATCACATCAAAAGATCCGGAGCAGCTATTGACTTCAATTAATGAAAACATCGAGATTTATTGAGCTGAGAGGCAAATAATGATGGAGGGTGAAGCTGAGGTCAATATTCACCCGTAGTTACTGTCCATTGTTCCAGGTTCTTTCAGGCATCTCTTTGGGGTGGAGAGACCATCTAATGAATGAGCTGAAGCCAAAATGGAGAGGCTTCCAGGGCCTTTTATATTCTCTCTCTTGTGGGCGGAAACCCCTTTGTTCTTCTGTGCAAAGTCACAGCAACAAGATGGAGTTTGTAGCCCCCTGGGGAAGTCACATGTCCATGAACGATTCAGCTTTTTGCAGACTGACATCATTGTTTACATGTTAGTTTGAATGTTCCCAGGAAAACTCAGCTGTGGATTGGTGTCTCCCAAAGTCCATTGTCAGTTAAGTGTTTCTTGACAGGACTATTCTCAGTAAGTGCCCATTCTCAAGAAGCTGACCAAATACTTCACTGAGGCTACTTAGAATCAAACACACTGAGATACAGGTACACAGCCAATATTCATAACTTCAAATACAAAACTGATACAGACAGACAGCATAATCATAGCCAGCAAACTACAACCTTTCCATAGACACCCCACTTGACATCCTCTGTACAAGACCTGGTGCAGCCAGAGGACCCTTGTTGCAACAATGATCAATACGGTCACAGTTCATCTCAATAAGATCACACAGACATTCCTGGATATCGCAGTAGGGGCCTTTGCACTAAATGTCACCGTGCTGATTATCTGCGGCATTTAGCCCATTCCTTCTGCAGGGAAGGCTGGGGAAGTTATGCTCCACAATGTGGATTTCCAGTGCTTTTGAATGAAGGTGATTCCCAGCACATCACAGACAGTGCGCACACACACGCACACCCTCCTCCTGTGCAGTCACCATGCCAAAGCACAGCCCTGACCTGGGCCTGACTGGAGCTTTCCACCATCTGCTTTGAATTTGCTCTTCCCAGCTCCCTGGAAATGTGTGATGGGCTTTGCTTTGCTGCCTCACCCACCACGGAGGCAGCAGAACCTGAACAGCGGGCGAACGGCACGGCCTCAGGGTTCTGCTCATGTGGGTTGGGCTGCCCCTGCTGGCACAGTGGGCATCATCAGTCAGAGCCTGGGTGGCGTTGGGCAAAATATTTTGAATCTTACCATTTTTAATAAAAAAGGGACAACTCTTCGGTACTATTTGGAAGTCAGCATCCCTCTTTCTACCCCACCCTTGTCTGGGGGGTCAACCAGGACCTATGGAATCACCCTTTGGATTATCACAATGAAAGGACGATGTATCAAGCAGGTGTTACCTGGGGTTCTTTCAACCCAAAGCGCTTGGTAACTTTTACTGTGTGTGAGGTGGTGTCAGGAAATAAAGCAGGGGAGACATGGCCCTCTGCCCGATAGATGGCTGGCACAAACAGGACAACACAAGAGTGCTTTCACTTAAAGCTAAACTTTACTAGTCTCAAGCACTTACACACGTGTGCAACAAGATTAATAGAACACCCCCAACCCTTGACAATTACCAAAGCTGAGTGTGGCTTTCGGGTGACACAGCGGCAGGCTTCCGGTGGCCAACTCTTCCGTCTGCCGATGGGGACCACAAGATGTATCCAGAGGGAGAGCCCAAAAGAGTCCCCAAATGAGTCCAACTATCACAAGCTTTTTCCCCTTATTTATACATTAGTAATAGAATGACATGTCCCTTAAAGAAACCTTGTAAACAATTTCAATGATCAAGCAAGAGGCTCCTTCTGATTATTGATTAACCTGGTGTGGATTTTTCCAGAGTCTGCAGCCTTGAGACCCCAAATAGACATTCCTGAGGGTACATCCTGCTCTTTTAAAATGCATGTATCAGCAACTTCAACACAATTCTTATCAGGAAGGAGGCGGGGTCAAGCTGCCCTTGCTGTGGCACCCAAAACCCCCTCCTCTCCTGCCTTGGTCAAGCTGAGATTGCTGAATGGCCAATTTACAGTTTGCTGACTAGGCCACCTTTAACAATAAGCCATAGTGGTTTTAGGCACTTTACTGGTTTGCCAGTCTCCCCGTACACAGGCAGTGGATAAATGTGTCAGTCAAGATCTATGCATGGAGGTGGCTCATGCTGCTGCAGCCCCAGGAAGGGACATAGAATCATAGAATCTTAGGACTGGAAGGTACCTTGGGAGGTCGTCTAGTCCAGTCCCCTGCACTCATGGCAAAGAAGGAGGGTAACTGACAGGGAGAGGTCCTCACCCAATGAACCTTCGGGATCACAAGAGTGGAAGTTAATTTGCTGCTAGCCCAACCACTGAAATCCTGCCCGTCCACTGCTGTCCCAAGAGCAGCAGCATCTCCCTACTCTGGTCACTAGCTCTTCTGTGGATACAGCTTCCTCATCCCTAGATCTCAGCATGCTTTGTGCAGGGGGTAAGGAATGATTATCCCTATTCAGGGTCGGGGTGGAGATTTTTAAAGGTCTTCAGGCATCTAAAGTTGGACACTGATGCCTACTCAGATTTTCAAAAGCACCTGAGCAGGTTATGTGCCTAAGTCCCAATAGTCACGGCCTGCTTAGGTGCCTAGTTGGATTTCAAAAGCACCAATCTGTATCTCTAGGAGCCCAAAGGCCTTTGAAAATCTGGCCCAGGCTAACTGAGACAAAGCAAGGAGAGGGAACTCCCCCATAGTGACAGAGAAAAAGCACAGATCTCTTGGCTTTCTCCACTAGACTAATGGCTCCCAAACTTGAGTCAGTGCATAGCTCATGGAGCACTTGCTGGTGGACTGTGTTGAGCAGGATGGCCACACGGTCCTGGCTCTTCCCTGATCTCCAGCTGCTCAAACACCATGAGATACATTAAATATCATTCTAGTGTTACTTTTCCATGTAAGCAATTACTGGTACAAGGACGTTCTTTGATCACCAATAGGAGAGGATCTGTCCACAGGACCACCAATGAGACACGAGCTTTCCATAGGACCACCAATGGGCAGGGATGTGTCCACAATCCTTGCCTCAATAAAGATGGAGTCTGCACTCTGAAAATTGCTACAGGAGGGCAGGGCCGCTGGCTGCAGAGGTAGAACTGCAGCAGGGATAGGAATATAAAGGGCAAGCAAACCCACAGGTTACATATTATTTCCACAATAAATGTCTGATAGCCCAAATACTCCAGTACAAAAGTCCTCAAACAAGAGTATTTCCAAAATGTGAGGATCGCCCCCCCCACCCCCCATTCCCGCCAGCAGCTTCCTTAAGAGGATGTTAACGAACTATAAAGAGTTATAGGCTAGGAATATAATTAATGCCAGTTGCCATAGTTTTCTGGAAAACAGCTCTTGTCAAGCAAATCCAATTTCATTATTTGATGAGATTACAGGTTTGGTTGATAAAGGTAACTGGCTAAGTGTGATATACTTAGCCTTTTGTAAGGTGTTTGACTTAGCTCCACATGACATTGTGAGTAAAAGCTTAGCACTATCCAATATTAAATGAGCACACGTTATATGGATTAAGAACTAGCTAACCAACAGAGGTCAACAAGCAGTTGTCAATGGGGAATTATCATCAAATGGGGGTGTTTCTAATGGGGTTCTGCGAGGATTGGTACTAGGCTTGACCCTGTTTCAGGTTTTCCTCAATGCTCTGGCAGTAGATAGATTACCGCTGATACAACTGGTGGATGACACAAAGTTTGGTGGAGTGGTAAATAATGATGCAGCCAGACCCACAGAATGGGGGATGGGTATCCTGAAAGGCAGTGACACTGGAAAGGATTTAGGGGTTGTACTGGACAAGCAACTTAACATGAGTGCCCAGTGCGGTGCTGCTGCAAAAAAAGCGAATGCGATCATAGAATCATAGAATATCAGGGTTGGAAGGGACCTGAGGAGGTCATCTAGTCCAACCCCCTGCTCAAAGCAGGACCAATTCCCAACTAAATCATCCCAGCCAGGGCTTTGTCAAGCCAGATCTTAAAAACCTCTAAGGCTGGAGATTCCACCACCTCCCTAGGGAACCCATTCCAGTGCTTCACCACCCTCCTAGTGAAATAGTATTTCCTAGTATCCAACCTAGACTGCAACTTGAGACCATTGCTCCTTGTTCTGTCATCTGCCACCACTGAGAACAGCCAAGCTCCATCCTCTTTGGACCCCCCCTTCAGGTAGTTGAAGGTTGCTATCAAATCCCCCCTCAATCTTCATTTCTGCAGACTAAATGTATAAACAGGGGAGTACACATAGGAGCAGAGAAGTGATTTAAGCTCCATGTACAGCCTTGGTGACACCAATACTGGAATCCTGCCTGCTGTTCTGGTGTTCACATTTTAAAAAGGATGCTGAAAAATTGGCAAGAATGTGAACAGAGAGACAGAAATGATCTGAGGGCTGGAGAAAGTGCTGTGCAGTGAGAGACACAGACAGCTCAGACTGTTTAGTTTGTAAAGCGGACTGAGCGGTGATGGAATTACAGTGCAGAAGTGCCCTCCTGGGGAGCAAACACTGGGCTCTTTAAGCTAGTGGAGAAAGGCATGAACAAGAACCAAATGGCTACAAGCTGAAGCCAAAGATATTCCCATTAGAAATAAGGCATACATTTTGAACCATGGGGGCAAGAAACCATTGGAACAAACTGCCCAGGAACGTGGTGGATCCTGCATCTCTGGATGTCTTCAGGTGAAGAAAGGATGCCTTGTTGCCAGGTATGTGTTGGACTTTCTCACAGGCATAATAGGGTGAAATGTCAGGGTCTGAGACATGCAGGAGTTCAGGCTAGATGATCTAATGGTCCCTCTTGGCCTTAAACGTTCTGACTCTATCACTGTCATGAAGACCCATCATGAGGACGACATTTTACAGTCATTCTGCAGCCAAACGGGAGGGGGGAGTGTTGCAGATCTTTCCAGAGGCAGATGTCAGCCCCTTTTGTGGGATTTTGCAGTGTCTGTCAGTTTGCTACAGTTTTCATCTCTGATTAGTTATTACTGTGAAAAATACATTCAGCAAACTGTGTCGCCCACTCAAAGCAAAGCACCTGGCAGCTCCCCAAGCGAGAGGGAGCTGGGTATTTTCCTCCCAGCACATTCACACCCTCCACAACCATTCACTAATGAGTCAAGCTTTGCATCAGACCTCATTAGCTCCAGAAGCATTAACGTTCCCTATTCAGGGAAAGGGAAACTGAGACCCAGAGAAGTTAAATAAGTAACTCACCCAAGGTCACACAATGAATCTGTGGCAGAGTGGGGAAGAGACTCCAGTAGTACTGGCTTTCATGGCACTATGTGAAACACAAGAGGCCACTTCCTCCTTTGTGCCTGTCAATGTTCAGGAACCGATTTTGGCTTGTTTTACTCTGAATGCCAGGTTTTTTACACAGCTCAGGGTTGCTCACAAGTGCAGGCAACTGGCAGCTCTGACATATGAAGCTCAGTGAGGTACAGCTCCTACCACCCTCTGCATGGGAGAACAGGCTGGGTGCAGAGCAGCGCTGTGGGAACAGCTGGACTCTCAGTCGGGAAGCAGGAAGCAAGAGGTTTCCTCACTCACTGTCTTGTAAGCATGTTTTCACCTTGGAGAGGGACTGTGACAATGGATGGCATCATGCAGCCCCTCTGTAGTGTCTCTCCATGACTAGGGGCCAGGCTTTGAAAGCTATTAGGCACCTGAAGATGCACAGAGGCGTAGTGGGATTTTTAAAAGTGCCTCCATGCTTACTTTAGGGGCTTAGATACTTTACAGAGCCTGGCCCCCAGTAAATGGTGCTGCTGCTGCTGCATAAGAAGTGGATGCGAGCCCCCTACCTCTTAGCACTGTCACTCTTTGGGCTCTGGAGTCAAAAGCAGGGAGAAGTTATGGTAACTTGTTGGAGGCCCAGCGTCAGTTAGGTGAGAGCCCAAGGGAGCTGGGCACCTCACGCCCATCTGTGCCTTTGCCAGTTTTCCCCATATGACATTAACACCAGCAGAGGGGCCTCTTGTGGGAGGGAGCAGAGCTGCTGGGTAGGAAGCTGCTGGTTTTCAGTGATCGCTGTCATCACAAGCTGGGTTTGTGAGCAGCTGGTGTGGCTGCAGCAGGAGGAGTTGGGGAGTTTTGGAGCCCGGGGTTGGTGTTCTGAGGTCAAGATGGGCTGTGGACCCTGATTTAGCTTGGATGGTCTGTGCACCTGCTGGGCCTGGCAGGACAATGGGACACCATGAGCAGGTTTCTGAAGGAAGCAGTTGTGGGACTTGTGAGTCTTGCTCTGATGAGTTTCTAGGGCAATTAGGTCTGGATCCATTCCTGTCAATGTTTAAACCTTTGGATGCTTCTCTGACCTTTCCCACCCAGCCAATCATTGCTGTTACTGCCCTGACTCCTTGTACGGCCGCATCAGGCATGCGGGGCATTGCTATACCACTGATTCAGTCAGAGAATAAGTCTTTCTGCCTCTGTGGCTGACTATGTAGCAGTTGGGTCCTTCAACCTTATTTCAGTCCCTCTGGTAAGCTGGGGGTGGGCTGGGCAGTGCAGCTTTCCAGGCCGTCAGCAGTTATACTGCCTGGTGACCTGTGTAATGCAGACTCTTCCTCACAGATGGCTTGCTAGAGGCTGTGACTCCGTCATGGAGAAATACTGGGGGAAATTTTTCACCAGGAAATCCGAGAGAGCCCTGTTATGGCAAGACGTTCATGCTGTTAAAGAGCAACGAGAGGTTGAATCTATCTTAAAATGACTGTGGCATGATGCTGGCATTTGTGCTGATTAATAGATGCTAATAAAATTAATGCTCTGATTGTGTGGAGTTTTCTTTCAGGCAACACAGAGACCCCCAGAAACTTTGCATTATTACTCAGTGGGGACAAATCCATGCTGCATATAAATAGTTTGGCTGGCAGCATAGCTTCAGATTCAGGCAAATATATTGATTAACTACAGCTGGAAGAAGATTCAGTAACTGCACGGGGGGGGGGGGGGAGAGTCTCATTTTGTTGTAGACAATGCCCTGGATTGAGACAATCTCTGTATTAATGTGATTGATCAATTTGAGTAATATCAGCTTCTGCTCTGTGCCTACAGCCTGCATCACAGAATCATACTTGGTCACAATCTGTGCCATTTAGCATTAGCTTGTGACTTCTCTCGGCTCCGCACTGTGGGATACATACCGGATTGGGCTGGTTATCTGGGAGGCAGCCATTTGATCGTGTCTGGATTCCATGGCTCTTACTTATGTGTCTTTATTCTGTCTGGATACAGTAAGTGCATCTGAGCTGTGACACGGTGGGAGATATTCTGTTCAAGACAATGCAAAGTTCATTTTCTCTGGAAGGGCTCAGCTACTCCACCCGCGGAGATTGTAAAATGGCATAGTGATGGCAGTGATGCCAGATGGGACAGAAGTTCTTTTAATGAATCATTTGCGGACTGAGCGTGCCCTTCCCATTCATAGCAGCATCCAACTCCCCAGAAGCTGCGTCCACTTTGGTAAAATGCGTCACTGTGGCAATGATACAAATCGGTAACAGCTACCATTTGCGGTTCTTTACATCAAAACTGGCATGGGGGAGATAGCTGGGAAATGATTAGTGCTGATTGGGAGATTGTTAAGGAAACTCTCTAAGGGGGAAAGCTTCGTTGAGGAATTTGATACGTTTCAGCTGAAGTTACTGGTGTTGCAGGCAGCAGAGAATCTAGGATTCTGTGTGCATGGCACTGGGTGTGACAGAGTCACACAGGTCAATATGCACACACGTGGATGCTCATGGAGAAAGCATGCTGCCTGGAACCAACTGCCCACTTGAAACACTGTGCCCATTTTTGGTGCAGTGATAATAAATAGTCATTTTGGCAAGAAGGTACTTGAACAAAAGTAACAACTTTTGAAAACACCCTTTTCTAAGGGAAAAAAAGTTAAAATATTCATATAAAAGCAGAATCTTTCCTTTTGTCGCTGCAGGTGCCTGTCTGCACTGGTTCATTCAAAGTTTCACTTGCTGGTCTGTATAGAGATTTTTGCTGCTGTCTGGACTTAGGGGAGTTTAAATGGCTCCACACCCTGAATAGCCCCTCTGCAAATCTCAGAGTTCCTCTGCTCCCATACAGAGCATGTGTGTGTGTGCAAACATTTCAATGAATGGGCGAGTGTGTATGTCAACCACTGCCCTCTTCTGGGTGCAATCAGAATTGCTCACCTGTGTGTCATGAGCGCTGCATTGTTGATGGAGTGTCTCCTTTAGCTGAAGTGGTGGTGGCTTGTGCTGGTGATAGCCTAGCAATCTGGGCTCTGGTATCTGGGCTCTGTCCTGCTGTTCCTGTGACATTCTGGTCAGCCAGAGGGCGAATCATAGTCACGATTGTGAAGTTGATAGGTGGGCACTGATTTGTTTCTTTCTCTCTCTCTTTGTAAACCTGTAAGTGTCTAAAGCATTTTGGAGCTTGTGAAAGTGCTATATCCATAAATTACACACACAAAACCTACCTTAGAAGAACATCCTGAAGATTGCAAAGTCAAACAGGCAATAATTAGGCAATGCCGGAATTAAGGTTTCTAGTGGAATCTTAATTTAACCCCTTTGAGCATATGCAAGATACAGTCTTTAATTACATGATCACATACAATTTTTTCCACAGGACTCCTTCCTCATTCAGTGCACAGGTCAGTGGCATTTCCTAACTTATGAGTTGTAACATTAATTAGATTCTTTTAGATTTTTGTGTGTAATTTCCTAGGTTTTTTTAAAAAAGCAAACTGAGGAGAACAGAAATTTCATCATGTCACATGATTTGACAGCCACATGTGTCTTCAGCTGGCTTGGAACCTTTAGATCAACCACACAGACCTCTGCCACTTAAGCTGACAGAGCAACGGATAGCTGTAGTAGGCTATCATCCACTGTGCATGACAGGCTGAGAGGCATGCTTTGCGGGTGGGTTTCACAGATATTTGCACATGGCAGAGGAATGGTGAGCCCCAGGAATCTGGAGGAGTGTGCTCTAGTGGGCACAGACCCTTCTGCCTGTTCCTCCCGACCTTGAACTCTTCTGTTCCATCCAGTCCCAGCTGTCCCTGTTCCAGTCCTGTCTCTTCCCCACCCCGGCTCCTTGTCACAGTCCAGTTTCCTCATTCTTCTCATCCCAGTGCCTGGCTCCCTGCCCAGCCAATCCTAGTCTCCCCCTCTGAGCTCACTGTCAAGTCTCAATCTCCCCCCACTCCCTGTCTCTCCCTCTGCCCACTCCCAGTCCCAGTCTCCTGGCCCAACCAATCCCAGTTTTCCCCTCCCAACTCTTCGTCTGATCTCTCTTCCCTCCCCCGCAAATGGTTCTCAATCTTAGTCTCCCTCCCTCCCTGGGCTCCTCATCCAATCTCAGCCCTCTCTTCCCTGGCACCTTGTTCCAGTCCCTTTGACTGTCCAGTTCCAGGTCTCTCCCCACACCCAGCTCCTTGTCAGATCTGTCTCCCGTCTCTGCCTCCCCCATTCCTGCCATGCTGGTTCCTAGTCCCCGTCTCCTCCCACCCCCAGCTCCTTATCCAATCTCAGCCAGCCAACAGGCTTTTGGTCTCCCCCTCCCTCACCAGCTCCCAGGCTCCTTGCCCAGCCAGTCCCAGCCTCAACTTATCTCCCCCATCAAGTCCAAATCTCAGACCCCTCATCCCAGTCTCCTTCTTTCCCCCACCTGGTCTGGTTCTTGTCTTCTCTATATTTGCAGCAGATGACTTGCTCCTCCATGATGCCCAGGTGCCAGCAAGGGGGAGGGCCGGGGGCTGAGAGCACAGAAGGGACCGGCTCCCTGCTCTCAGTTCTAGGGCTTGGCCCCACGCCATCCTGGAGCAGCCAGCAGCAGCCATCTCAGGGACAGTCTGGCTTCAGTCTTCATACCACAGCCTTGGTCTGGAGTTTGCTCAGTCGTGCTGTGAGGATGGCGTATGTGCAGCCCAGTCAGCACTAGGATCATGCTCAGTGAGGATGAAATCTGTGGCGATTTTAGGTGCTAAAGTTGCCGAAGTCTCACTGACCAGGTGCAAACTGGGATTTTTTATATCTTGGCTTAACTTGGGCAAATTCTTATGAGGACATCAAAAAGCACATCCCTGACACACAGCCCACTCCACCTTCCAAATTCCTGGTCTCGTCCAAAGCTTGGGGGCGTTAGAGCCACTCAAAGAAAAAGTCACCAGAATTTTTTTAACATGAGAAAAACAAAGTATTTTCCCCAGCCTCATTCTCGAGGCTGGCATTTTCCAGTAACAATTCAGTCTGATGTTGGCACCCAGCACTGAACATTTCAGCCTGATTGGTTAAAGTTTGGCAAAGTTATAAGCAACTGAAAACAGGTGCTTATAGTAGGAATGGTGGACAATCATAATACTATGTTGTATTAGAGTGTCGTTGTAGCCATGTCGGTCCAGGATATTAGAGAGACAAGGTGAGTGAGGTAATATCTTTTCTGGGATCAACTTCCGTTCTTCAAAGCGTGTCTCTCTCACCAACAGAATTTGGTCCAATAAAAGATATTACCTCACACACATAGTCTCTCTCGACCATAATGATAGGCAGTGCTACCAGCCCCACTTGTCCTAATACCATGCATATTTGTTCAGATAACTTGCAGGGAAGACTAGTCAAAAAACTAAGTATGTTCACTTTAAATTAATGGCTCTGGGATTTCTCTGATATAAAATATAATCTAATTAATCACAAAAGACCCATTACTTACCCAAAAGTCTTTCTGTCACAGCAGCAGCCATTCTATTCCAAGTATTGTGCAGTCAGTTATCATAGCTACTGCAAGTGTACTTCCTTCTAACTTTGCTGCCTTTGACATGTGGCTGTCCTGTTCAGTCTCCTTTGGAACCTATGATAAATATTCAGAGTAACCTAGAAATTCTTTGGATCCCTGATTGTCTAGCAGGCGAGCTGGTGTTAACCTGTTGGTTTGTGCTCAGATGTGACAGCACATCAGTGTTTAAGACAAAAATCATTTCTACTTTCATATATAAAACTATGTTTGAGGAACACTGAGGCTATGTGGTTAAGCACTTCAAAATCAGAAAATACAGACGTTAAGGTTGTGCGCACAACCTTAACTCTGCCCTCCCTTGGCATACAGGGATATAGAAAGTACCATGATTACAGATGGTCAGGAATGTTTGATGAAATGGTTTCTGAGGCCCAGGATGAATGCTGCTCCACAGAAGGCCAACCCACTGCTGACAGCTCAGTGCTGAGGCCACTCACCTGAGGTATTGAAGACCTGGGATCAAGTCCTTGCTCTGAATATCAAACTCTCTCAATACGTCCTGCTGGAGCTGTTCCACTTTATTTGAATATTTATTTGGGCAGTGACTTGAACCACATTCTGCCACATCCGCGGGGCGTAACCTAACCTAACCACACAGCTATAGCATCGGTCTCTCTCTGGCTGAAATCTCCCATATTTTCATGGAATGAGAAAACCATTTCCCACCCAGCTCTAGACAAGACTGATCAGAGCATCTCGTCCAGTTTTGTACCTTCACTACCATGGTCCATACCGAATGATGCCTAAGGTTTTATGTCCCTTCTATATTTCAGCTGTCTTATGTAACTGCAGATGTTCTCATTACATATCAATGTCTACTAGAATACTTTTGAGTTATTTTTCGCTTCAGTGGAGCTATGCTGATTTTACACCAGCTGAGGATCAGAACTGCAGCCATTCAGAATTTTATCTGGCATTCACTTTCTGAACATTTTCCTCATTTTTTGGCTGGTTGAAAAATCCCCACACGGCTTGTCCAGGAAGCCCCCACTGAGATTGCTGGTGCTGACCTTACTGAGAAGTCTTTCAGTTCTTCTGAGTTGGGTCAGTGGGAGAATTACAGAGAGCGATCATAAAAGCAGCTTGTGAAAGCCCATGCTAAGAGAGGCAGGGAAGGGCTAACTAGGGGCTCATTAAAGAGGGTTTATAAATAGGAACTGGAGGAAGGATGAACTGATAGGGAAAGGGAAGATGAAGTGCCATGCCTTAGGTTCAGGGAGCAAGAGCGAAATGTGAAACTGAAGCACCATATTCTATTTACAAGAGACTCAGCAAGGGAAGGGCTGTTTTTAACTCTGCCTGAAGCTAGTGTCAGCTCAGATGCATGCTGGCTTTTTTTGGATCAAGCAGAAGACAGCCCAGGATCGCACTCCACTGGGTTCCATCTGCTTCCATTGCCAGCTCAAGGCCTTGATCCTGACACATAAAGCCTCCAGGGGAACAGAACCCAGCAGTGACCACATCCCCCTCCACGACCCTTCTGGGGAGTTCCTTTCCTCTGGGCAATGCAGCTCAAATGGTTGTAGCATTGTATGTTCCCAGGCACCGCAAGAGGATGTTCATGTCTATTCCCATGGTGTTTCCACATGGCTTGATGCCCATTGTGAGAGGGTGTAGCGGTCTAGATAAGGAAAATCAATGGGTGGTGGTGGTAAAAGCCAGATCATGTAAATAGCTCTGAGGTCAACACACTAGCATTAGAATGAACCCAGGGAGGCAGACAAGGACATAACAGGTGTGAGCTACTGCACACATGTGCTTTGCTGGCATTAGCCAAGAACACAGATCTTATGCACAGACCTCAGAGACTTAGAGGTGAATTCCTGTGAGCTGCTGTAGTAAGACTTCTATCTTTTGTAGTCACTACAGGCTGCTATGATCAATGTCACGCACGTCACCCACTAAGGAGAAGTGGTGGGCATGGTTCTCACACATTATCACTGGGCAAATGCTTCTGGCAATGACTGTAGACAGGTTTGAGTTTTTAAATAAATTTACTTTTACCATTTTCAGACGCCATCTGTTCACTGTTCCAGCATGGGAGGTTACGGGGAGGAATGAACTCCCAATGTGATGCTGTGGCCAAAAGAGCTAATGTCATCCTGGGATGCATAAACAGGAGTAAGAGAAGAGAGGTTATTTTACCTCTGTATTGGGCACTGGCGTGACCACTGCTGGAATCCTGTGCCCAATTCTGGTGCCCGCAATTCAAGAAGGATGTTGCTACATTGCAAAGGGTTCAGAGAAGAGCCACAAGATTGATTAAAGGATTAGAAAACCTGCATTATGGTGATAGATTTCAAGAGCTCAGTCTATTTATCTTAACAAAGAGAAGGTTGGGGTCACTTGATCAAAGGCTATAGGTACCTACATAAGGAAAAAATATTTAATAATGGCCTCGTCAATCTAGCAGAGAAAGTTATAACATGATCCAATGGCTGGAAGTTGAAGCTAGACAAATTCAGACTGAAAATAAGATAGAATTTTTTAACAGTGGGACTATTAGCCATTAATTAACCACTGAACAATTTACCAAGGACTGTGGTGGATTCTCCATCACTGATAATTTTTAAATCAAGAGTGAATGTTTGTCTAAAAGATCTGCTCTAGAAATTATTGTGGGGCAATTCTGTGCCCAGGGCTATACGGGAGATCAGACTAGATGATCACAGTGGTCCCTTCTGGCCTTGGAATCTATGTGTAACACTGACAGATCCCGGTTGTTGGCGGACAGGGTTGAACCTGGGACCTCTGGAGCTTAGTGCATGAGCCTTTACAGCACGAGCTAAAAGACAAGTGGCTGTTAGCTGAGGCTGTAGAGAAAACTCATTAACCTCTCACTCCCTAAGTGGTCTCTGTGCCACTAGATGGGACAGAACACCACACCCAAGAGGTGCGTGGGTTACATATGCATGTTCTCCAGAACAGCCAAATTAAACAACAAAGCCAAAAGTGAATTTTAGATTCTAAATCACAGGTACTCACATGGGAAACCCAATTCGAAGAGCTCCAATTTTCCAGTCCAGGAACAGAGAAAAACCATGTAACCTCTGTGACCAATCAAAACAGCCTGAATCTCTAATACCAAATACTCTCAAAGAATTACTCACAAGCAAACTACAGAACACGACGTATTTGCAGAAACGATTCTATGAATAAAGCCAAGCCACCAGTGATGCGGAGTAAATCACAGTCTGCTCACAGATGGGTCCGGAACTCAAATTCAGTAAATAAATATTTAGTTATTCATGATTTCCCAGCTGTCATACACACAGGGCCAAGATGTTCTTCCCCAGCCCATGCCTGAGAGGCCAGGGTTCACAAGAGTTCAAATCCAAGGTCCCCAGTCCATAAAATCCATACAGACCTCCCTGCCATCAGTACAGCAGGGATCTGTGCAAACAGGCACCTGACTGCAGGATCTGAACCTTGAACCCCAGGGGAGAGCTTTGTGAATTTGTCATAGAGGCAGCATAATGTGGGTGGGTCTCAGCTCCGCCTGCTGCTAGAGGCAATGTGAGACCTGCCCAGTACGCAGGGCAAGGCTACTGGGCTGCTCATGGGAATGGAGGGACTATCTGGCAGGAGGAGACTTGGTTGAGGGGATCTGATTGCTCTCTATAAATAGAAGTGGGGGGGGGGCATGAGGGAGGGGCAGTGCTAGTAAAGTTAGCAGTGTTTCTCAATGACCGCTCTGTGGACCAGCGTCAGTCCCTCAAATCTCCCTGACACCATTTAGGAAGGCAGCAAGCCAGTCCCTGGTATCAAATAAGTTGAGAAACACTGAGCTAAAGGATAATGCTGGCACAAATGTGACCTGACCATGAGTAAATTCAGGCTGGAAATGAGAAGATTTTTCAACCATCAGAGGAAGGAGGTTCTGAGGCAGCCCCCCCGCCCAAATAAACGCAGTGTGGGCAAACAGCTTAATCGGTTTTAAGATGGAGTCCATACATTAGGAACAGGATTATATGATGAGGTTTCCTGTGATAGTATAATACACTGCTGGGGACATCCAGAGCTGTGAGCCACTGTGTTGCCTCTGTTTCAGCAAGCGTGAGCTTTGCTAGCGATTAGCCGGTGTGTCAGCTGCCTCCCACCCCAGCCTGGCTGGCTCCCCAGCCAACTCCTCAGGGCTCTGCCAGCCCAAACCTCGCCTAGCAGGTAACAACCAGTGAACTCCAGCCCCTGAGCTCCTCGTAGTTGTCTCTCTGTAAAGCACAGCCCCGTCACTGCGCAGTCACAGATGATATTAAGCTTGTTGCTCCTTTAGCGAGTCAGTAGACTGCAGCTTGTTCATTGAACTGGGGTTTGACAAACGCTCTGATTTCAGTCACAGCCCTGAATCAGTTTGCAGTAAAAATAAAACAAGTTTATTAAACAACAAGTCATGGGTGTAAGTGATACCAAGTATAAGGAATACAGGTGGAGAGGGATACAAACAAACAGGTAAACATGTGCTTTCTACTGGCTAAGGCCTAACTCAACAAGCTACAGTCTTTGTTTCCTCTCCAATCTTCCATTTCCAGCAATGGCTCTCTCGCTCTTGGCCAGGTTCCCCTCGTGTCTGAGGCGCTGGCTTTCCTTGCCTCCTCAGGTGAAGGATAACCCAAAGTCTGTCTGTGTGTCCTTATATCTCAATGTCTTCCTTTGCTTCAGGGGTCAAATTGAGCCTTTGGGGTTCAGCCATTCTGATGGGGAGGCAACTCCATCTTGACTAAGGTGTCCCCTGGCATGTTCCAGTGTCATGCTTCCTGCTGCAGTTTTACCATGTGAATGTCCCTATAGGAATTCCTGACACCAGTGGACTAGGAGTTGGCCTTCCTTTGTGAGCCAGGCACGTTGAATCTCCAGCCACCACCTGAGCTTTGAAGGTTCTGTTTACGGCACGTGTACATTGCAAACCCATCGTCACTGGTCACCCTGCTTCATTTGTATTCAAGACCTGGGCAGACCTGCTCTCTACTTCATTCAAGACAGCGTATCAGAGGGCAGCCAGAACTCCCCATGTAGCACTGGCACACACGTTTCACCAGGATATTATCATCCATTGTGTTATGAGTTTTCGGATGATACCTCACAAGGCTATTTTGTACAAATACCATTGTAAATGTATGTGGGGTGACTACAGGGATGCCCGGGGTCCCAGATAGCTGGCGGCTGGATAGCTGATGATCCAGGACAGTCCTATGGTGTTAGGTCACCCCCAATGGCTGGTGCAGAAAGAGGCTGAGAGCCTTAGTAGTAAATAGCAGAAGTGGCTGAGGCCTTGGTTTTTGAGGAGGCCCCAGCTTGTCTGCTATCTAGCCACGGTGTTACAGTGCACCCAGCAATGTGGTGTTTGGGTAGGGGCTGTGTGCTAGGAGAGCTGATCTCTACTCAGCTTGGCCACAAATATCCTTTCACCTTAGGCAACATATTTAGCATCCTGTGCCGTGCTGCTGGGTCAGTCTAGCGGCTTAGTGCCGTATCCTCCTGCACACAACAGCTGTGTCCCAAGGTTTATGAAGAATTACTACCAAGAGACATTAATATGCGGAGCAGTCTGTTAGCTAGTCACCCAAGCTTTAGATATTCAGCTAGTGAGTCCTAAGTAATAGCTCTGAGAAATAGCAGGAGAGCATGTTACTACTCATTAAAGAGAGATTGAGCATCCTGCTGTGAGCAAAATACAGAGGCACTTACAAAGCAATTCTTCCCGGCTCTGTTTACACAGAAACATCTCATGGCTGTTGGGATTTGCAGAGCTGCCCTGGCTATGGTCTCCAAGCACCGTGTGGGTGGCCGATGTCTGAGACGTGCAGAGGGCTTCGTGGCATATCAGGTTCACTCCTTGCCCGTGTTCTTGGGAGCTCTGCTCGTGAATCTCTTTTAAAATCTATATCCAGGGAGCCGCCAGCTTACTCTGGAAAAGCTGCACCACAAAGGATCCGGCAGCAAGCACTAATGGAAGCCAGACATGGGCAGATTGAAGCTCATCCAGCAGCCGAGCCACCTCAACTCAGACCGCGTTGGCGAGTGCCCATTGCAGCTGGGCGTGGGGAGGGGTTCATCATCTTTCTCTCCTCCCCAATCCTGGGGCAGGTAGGGGCTGATCTGCCTCTAGCACAAGGTAGAGTCAAATAATAACCCCCGTCCCCCCCACTTTGTAAATTAGTTACAGGGTCACTGCAGGCAGAAGCCGACACAGAACCAAGGTCACTGATAGACTAGACTCGAGCCACAGCCACACTGGGCTTTGGGTATCCGATTGCTAAGTTCTGCTGTAGCTATTGAGTGTGGGATAGGTCGTACCCAAGTCTTCTCATCTCCAATAGGCTGTGCTGCTGGCTAGCAAATACTTGTGTAACGCATTGGGGAGGTAGGTTCCAGTCCCCCTCCAGTAGCCGGTCCATGCGAAGGCCAGGGATTGGTGCTGTAGCTGAAGTGGCACGGAGCTGTGTTGGGGTTTGCTGTCCAACTCCTGCTTGTGAGTCACAGAGCAGCAGTTTTACTCCTTTGCTTTTCTTTTAAAAGCGGGTTGATTTAATCCGCGCAGTGAGAGAACACCCTTTGAGCCAGGTGTTACCCTTAAAGACGTGTACCTGTCATTTATGGTGAGATAGCAGCAAGATACAGGTGGCCCGCATGCCAGTCGCTCATCACACCTCTGGATTGCTGGGGTCCTATGCTGGCAGGTGGGAGGCGGGAGCTCTGCCTTGGGGCACAGTAGCTCTCAGGATGTATGTTATTATTCAAGCAGGAGCCCAACCTGTGCTGGTTGCTTCCTCGCCATGTGCAAAGACCAGCCCCTGCCCCCACCAGCTTGGATTCCATAGTGCTGGCGGGGGGAGGAGGGGCAGCATTGCTTCTGGGGTTTAGGCTTTGCTAATTTTCCTTTGGTTCGCTGGCTTTGTGGGTTTTGGCTCCTCTGCCATTTCAGGATGAAAGACAAATTTCCTCCTTCCCTCCCTCCTTCTCCTGTCCTGGGCCTTGGCACCGCAACCCCAGCCCTCTAACACCGCCCGGCACTGGTTGCAAGCGTGGCCCCTGGAGGGCACCATTTGGCTCATACTGCCAGATCCATCCTTGTGCTGTTGCAACCGCCAGCGCAAGACAGCTTGCACCTTCCTTGCCAAAGCGCTGAGGGGGGGGGGCTGCTGCAGCCCCAGGCACAACTCTGACGTGACCTTAATTTGTGCTCCTGCTTCAGCGCCCCCTGTGAGACTTTGCAAAGTGCTGAAGAGATGGGGTAAGAATGCTTCAGCCATGCCCCCCGGTGCTGTTCCTCCTTGGATCCTCCCGCTCCCCACCTCTGAATCCTGCCGGCACCAGGGGCTCCTGCAGAGGCAGTGCAGAGCTGGCATAGCTCTGGGGTCCCCTGTGCTAGGCTGTTCCCTTGAGGCCCTTCCCCCTGCCCTGCAGCTCTGGGGCAACAATGAATGGGGATAAAAATCTATTCCCAGGATGGTCTTAAAAGCATGTGGCCCTGCTGCCTTCCTCCTGGCCCAGCCTCAAGCCAAAGGGCACTGGAGCATCATCTCCGTCTGGCTCTGTTATGAGTTCAAGCTGTTTTCTCGAGGTAGCCCCAGGGCAGGTGATTGGACGGAGCCAAGGACACTCAGAAATGGCTTTCGTAAAATGTAAGGGCTTGTGATTAATTCCCCTTCCCGACCTGATCCCCTTCCCAAGGTAAATTCAAATTAGCACCTCTTGGAGACCCTATTAGTCAATGTCCAGGCCCCGGTGCAGTGGAATTCAAGGGTGTTCCGTTTAGCATGAGGTGATTTCTCATAGTCCTGGGAGACGGCAGGCCTGCCAGGCTTCAGTAATTAACAGGCTCAGTGCACAGACACTCCCAGTGTCAATTCCACACACGCCTCCTTAATACAAACCAACCTAATCAAGGCTCTCCACCAAGGATGGCAGGTATCATAGGCTGGGGGGAGGTTGTGCCCCCCTAAACAGCCAGGTGTGGCCCTGTCCATGCTCCGCCCCCCAAGCCTCCCCTGCTTCCTGCTCAGCATGGCTCCAGTCTCCTTGGCCCTGACTCTGGCTGTGCCTGCACCACCCACCCTCCTGGTGCCCCAGCGGTGGGGGGTTGCAGCTGCATCGCCCGCCCTCCCAGTGCTCCGGGGCGGGTAGAGAGGTCGGGGGCATGGAAGGGGTGGGGCCTCGGGTGGAAGGGGTGGGGCCCATTCTCTCCGCACACTAAATCTCCCTCCTTTGTTGCTTAATTGGTTGATTGGCCCCAGCTGGCCTAATTCAGCTCTCTGAGGGCCGGTTTAGGGAATACACCCCATCACAGTCATGCAAAGTAACTCCTCTCTCCCACCAGCACACAACTCAAGCTGTAGGGTAAATAGAAGACTTTTTCTAGCCACACCACTAGCCTAACCGGCAATCACCAGCCCTCTGTTAAGCCCCAGCAAGAGGTGCAGGGAGCATTCAGCTAGGCAAGAGTATCGCTGAGCAGACTAGCAATGAAAGACTCTAACAATGGGATGAGCTGGGAATAGGGCAACAGTGGAAACGGTGCAGGCCACAATAGCTGTGTCCTAGTGAAGTTCATTCAGTCTGACTAACTAGTTCTGTTGTCTCAATATCTGTCTCACATGGGTGTGTAGCCAGCGAGTTCCTAGCACTAAGCAGAGCTGAGCAGATGGATCAGCCACAGCTGGGTACCTCCACATCTAGGGTGGACACAGGCTTGTTACTTTCATGTTTTTATCATGGTTAATTTGTCTGCTCTGTGTTTCTAATTGCCAGGGGGAGACCTCAGCTTGCCTTCCCCAAAATATGAGTTTTCTTGAGAGTATGGAGCATCCTCTGGAATATAAAGCTCAGCAGGGATATTGTGAGCAAAAGACAATAAATAGAGGCTGTCTCTGTGTGTGTGTGTGTGTGTCTGTGGCCTATGCCTCTTTGTGTGCTGCAGATTCCACTTTCTGGAGCAGGTGCTGGGATTGCTGGGCTCGCCAGCAACACGTGCAGTACCAATCCGATGCCCTTGCCCCATAATAAAGAAGGGGAAGGCAGATTGTTCTCTGCAGAAAGAGGAGAAGAAGCAAATCTCAGAGAGTCTATGTTTGTGGAGCAGGCGAACCGTGGAATCTCTTTACTTAGGAGGTTGGTGGCCCCACAAAAACAGATTTGCAAACACAAGCTATGGGAGGCACATTCTCCAGCTGGAAGCACTTGAAAAAGCAGCCAAACTAGCCCTCAAACACAGTGTCCCAGAGTGCATCTGCCAACTGGGAGCCACCTGCCAAATTCGCCACAGAGCACACAAAATGGTGCTGTTAGATGACCTCAGAGCCTTGTCTGCTTGCACTCATGTACAGAACTGAGCGGCTTCCCCCAGGGGTGAGTTCTTCCATCAGAGGGTGCCCGAGGGCATCACTGCATATTTAGGCAGGATGCAAAGAGAAAAGGCATCACAATTATACAGGAGAAGAGGGCAGGGCATGCTGTGATGGTGGATGAGTCCACAGCCTTAAGCAAGCATGCAGTCCTGACTGCGCTACGGGAGAGTGGTGGGACTGTCTCCAGGTTCAGTCCCTCCATCTCAATGAGAGCTGCGGCTGCTTTGGCTTCTCTGAGGTGCAGTCACTGCACTGAACACTTCCTGCAGAGCAGCCAGGTTTCCTTTCAAGCTGGGGGGGCATCCATCTTGCTGGGGAAACAGTCCAGAGTGGCAGCTCACATGTTAATTCAGCCCAAACTCCTCATACAACACCTGCGCAGCCACAGACCAGAGCTTGCTGCTGGAGGCGCTATGAGACACCAGTGGAGTGAATGAGCTGGAGGAGCTCTTTGACAAGCAGCTTGTCTCCCTACAATGAGGATGGGCTGGGGACTGTACTGAGTGTATAGATACAGGCAATTGTCACTGGCTAGATCCTGGCTGGTCTCCCATGAGGCACCAGGTCAGAGATCCATAACAGCTCCCTGCAGTATACATTCTATGCAAAAACTGCAGTAAAACCCTCACAGACAAAGCCCAAGATCCAAGACAATATGGCCCAGTTGGGCTCAGAAATATCCTGACCCCAGCACAATTTGGGGCTCAGGTTTGACTCTGTTTCATGACTGGGAGAGCACCCAAGAGAGATGCAAAGAAAGGAGAGGACACCACTAGCAGCTGACACGCTGATGTCAGTGCAATCTCATGCTGGCACCAGTGGCTGAGTGGGGTTTCTTTGCACCATGGAAAATGCGTTGAGGAGAGTTTGTCAGGAAACAGGATGGTGATCACTGCCCCAAGTCTATGTAAAGTATTTAGCGGGCTTTTCTTCTGGGCCGGCGTTTGCTGTCTTTACTTGCGCTGCCTAGTACCATAGTCCTTGAGCAGTTGCACTGACTCCAGCGTGAACCAAGGTATCAGCATCTTGCCCGTGGAACAGTTGGCCTGGAGAGCTGGTCGTGTCTGATGGAAACACTCCTAGAGACTGTGGGGAGCTGCTGCAGGAAAGGTCATGCACATCAAAGGAATCACTGCTAGGTTCCATAGCCCATTGAGACTGTGGGGGCACCAAAGTGCCCATGGGCCTGCCGTGATTTCCATTACCACTTACCAGAACCATCAAAAATACTACAAATGCTGTTTGCTCCATCATCGTAGTTAACAGGCCTTCTGCACTGACATCTGAGACTTGCTGGGCCATTGGTTGGAGTCTGATTCAGAGAAGCAGGTCATGGTGTGTGAGCTAATGACTATCAGCCAACATCACTGCGTGCAAAGCCCTCAGGAGAGAGAAAGATGGTCATATTGCAAGGAGGTGCATGATGAGCCATGAGTCTCATCAGAAGTGTGTGGAGGTCAGGGTTGGAGCAGAACTTGGGCAGTGAACCATGCTTTGCCTGCAATCTGCACCTCTCCATACTGGTTCTTTCTCTCTGCTCCAATTGTAGCATTGACTGACAATGAGTGGTTCAAACGGAGACGTCACCGGCTGGCCATGGGGAGAGCAGTGTGGGAAAGACTGTTGTGGTGGGACCCTTCTCCATCCCCAGGGATGCACAGCCAGGTCTAAATCCTGAAGTCCTTACCCACCTTCTCTGGATAAACGTCCTCTCACCCCAGTGGCTGCCTGTTTGCCTGAATACAGACTTCAGGATTTATCCCAGTGTATGGACATGGAGAATTAACTCACTGGGTAAAATTCCACTGTGGGATATGCACAGAGGATCTGGACTCCAGTGTGCTGTTCTCCTGGCTTGGCCATCATCTGCCATCAGTTGTCTGTGTGAGGGGAACAGGTGACTGGAGTCAGGGTGTGAGCTCTGCGTGTGCAGGGAGCATGATGGCACATACGAAAGTGCAGGACACTGGCCCTCATAATGTCAAATAAAGGGGGGAGGGAAATTGCTTATAACATCCTGGGTTTCACTGGACATAGCCGTTTTTAAGTCTAATGAGCATGGGCCAGCAGCCCCAGTCGATTTCTCACACAAATCCATTTCTCCAGGTAAGACTAAACAAAGTGATGGCTGAGAGCCACAGGACGGCTCTGCAGCTGACATCTCCATGGCCTGAGTGAGATCCTGGGAAGCAGGGCCTCTGGAAAGGCTTCAGGGGTCACAGAGGACAAACACCACGAATGAGCTCCCTGTGCGACACTGGGGCAAAAAGGGCTCATGTGATCCTTGGGTGCAGAAACGGGAGCAGGCAGGTGGAGGAGGGATTTGGCCTTGGTGAGACCGATACTGCAGTGCTCCTGCAGCCTTTCTGCACACCATCCAGGGCCAGGATCTCACTTCCTAGGGTTTCTTCTAACACTTAGGTTTGAGCCCCGCCTGGGTAACCGCGTAACCTACAAACACGTATATCACTCTGGTGCCATTGACAGGCAGTTTATTCCCCAGTTGCAAGCACAGTGACCAGAGGGTTTTAAACAGGAAACTGGACTGGGGAGAGGGAAGGGAAATGACAGAGTAGATTTGGTTAAACCTTACTGTGATTCTCCCAGCGGTGGTGGAGGAGTGTGAGTCCCAACCTCAGGGCCAGGGCCAGATTAACTCTTCTATGGACCCGGGGCTATTAGATTTTGTGGGACCCCTGTATACAAGTCTTTTTCCTGGGAGGGATTTTGGTGCAGGATGGGGCTGGGGCAGCGGATTGGGGTGCAGGGTCTGGGAGAGATTGTGGGTGCAGGAGGGGGCTGGGGCAGCGGATTGGGGTGCAGGAGGGGATGCAGGGTCTGGGAGGGATTGTGGGTGCAGGAGGGGGATTCTGATCTGGGGCAGGGGGTTGGGATGGAGGAGGGGGTGTGAGGTGCAGGCTCCAGCTGGGAGGTGCTTATCACAGGCAGCTCCTGGGCTGGTGGCGCAGCAGGGCTCAGGCAGGCTGCCTGCCTGCCGTGGCCCCACACTGCTCCTGGAAGCGGCTGGCTGCTAGCACGTCTCTGTGGCCCCTGGGGGGAGGGGTCAGTGGGCCTCTGTGTGCAGCCCGTGCCCACAAGTGCCACCGCTGTAGCTCCCACTGGCCGGTTTCCAGCTAATGGGAGCTGCGGGGAGGGTCCTGGGGGCGGGGGCAGTGCACGGAGCCACCCCCTCCCCTGCCAGGGGCAGCAGAGCCGGGGCCCTGGGATGCAGCTCCTAAAGCCCCTGCCTTAATCCGTCCCTGGTCCCTTCTTGGGAGCCCAGGATTTAGTCTCCCTGCTCCAATGACTCTTTAATTATTGGTACACAGGGCAATAGCTTCACCAGGACAGACAGAGGGAGCCCCACATCCTGCTATCCTATAGCTCCATGGGTAGAGAATTCCCATGTGAGAGGGGTGACCCCTGTTCAAATCCCTTTTCTGCCTGGTGGGTGCTAAGATGGGCACCTCTCCCTCCCCTGGCTGTAAGGTGCCAGCCTGGCCCATTCACACAAGAAACACATAAGCCACCTGACTTCCCAGGACAGGGTTCCTGGTTGTTGGTAACTAGCACCCCCCACCCAGTCAGCATCTCCCATTGGCTAGCTTTGGCGGCTCTCCGCCTAGCGCGTTGGCTTTTGTGGATCCAAGTCTGCAGCCCCCGTCTCTCCCCATTTGTTGTATAGGAGCCTAGGTGCCTAACTCAGGCTCGGTGAATTGCAGTATTGTTCCTGTGATATTCCAGGTTCCTAAGTTAGGTGATATGATGCTGAGCATCACGGTGCCCAAGTGCCCTTGTGAATCTAGGCCCCTGTCCGCATCAGCAACCAAAGAACAGTTCTTGGAGGGAGGGGATCTGTTTGTGACCCAGCCCCATTCCTAGCATAGACCCAGCCTTATGGTGCAGCGCCACTAGCTGGGCTCGGTGTCATCCCAGCCCCCCCTGTGGGGTTGGGAGCGCATTCTCAGCTCTAGTGACGGGCTTTCGCTCTCCCAGGATGAATCATAGAATCATAGAACTTAAGATCAGAAGGGACCATTATGATCATCTAGTCTGACCTCCCGCAAAATGCAGGTCACAAAAGCTGACCCACCCACTCTTGAAATAATTCTCTCCCTTGACTCAGCTGTTGCAGTCCCCAAATCCTGGTTTAAAGACTTCAAGTAGCAGGTAATCGTCCAGCAAGCGACCCCTGCCCCATGCTGCGGAGGAAGGAGAAAAACCTCCAGGGCCACTGCCAATCTACCCTGGAGGAAAATTCCTTCCTGACCCCAAATATGGCGATCAGCTGAACCCCGAGCATGCGGGCAAGACTCTCCAGCCAGACACTCGGGAAAAAGACTTTCAATATCCCAACATTGACCCTCGGTACTAATTACCAGTGGCGGCACGTTATTGACCTATTGACTAAATAGTGTTATCCTATCAAACCATTCCCTCCATAAACTTATCAAGCTTAAACTTAAAGCCAGAGAGGTCCTTCGCCCCCACTGTTTCCCTCGGTAGGCTGTTCCAGAATTTCACTCCCCTGATGGTTAGAAACCTTCGTCTAATTTCAAGCCTAAACTTCCCAACTGCCAATTTATATCCATTTGTTCTCGTGTCCACATTAGTACTGAGCTGAAATAATTCCTCTCCCTCCCTGGTATTTATCCCTCTGATATATTTAAAGAGAGCAATCATATCTCCTCTCAACCTTCTTTTGGTTAAGGAAAACAAACCGAGCTCCTCAAGTCTCTTTTCATACGACAGGCTTTCCATTCCTCGGATCATTCTAGTGGCCCTTCTTTGTACCCGTTCCAGTTTGAATTCATCCTTCTTAAACATGGGAGACCAAAACTGCACACAGTACTCCAAATGAGGTCTCACCAATGCCTTGTATAACGGGACTAGCACCTCCTTATCTCTTCTAGAAATAACTCGCCTAATGCATCCCAAGACCGCATTAGCTTTTTTAACGGCCACGTCACATTGCCGACTCATAGTCATCCTGCGATCAACCAGGACTCCGAGGTCCTTCTCCTCTTCCGTTACTTCCAACTAGTGCGTCCCCAGCTTATAACTAAAATTCCTGTTAGTCATCCCTAAATGCATCTCTCACTATTGAATTTCATCCTATTACTAATACTCCAGTTTGCAAGGTCATCCAAATCTCCCTGGAGGATATCTTGATCCTTCTCCGAATTGGCAATACCTCCCAACTTGGTGTCATCCGCAAACTTTATCAGCCCACTCCTACTTTTGGTTCCGAGGTCAGTGATAAATAGATTGAATAAGATCGGACCCAAAAAAGAACCTTGAGGTAACCTCCCTCCAACCCGACAGATCACCTTTCAATACGACCCGCTGCAGTCTCCCCTTTAACCAGTTCCTTATCCACCTCTGAATTTTCATTTCAATCCCCATCTTTTCCAATTTAACCAGTAATTCTTCATGCAGTACCGTATCAAAGGCCTTACTGAAATCAAGATATATTAGATCCACCACATTTCCCTTGTCTAAAAAGTCTCTTACTTTCTCAAAGAAGGAGATCAGGTTGGTTTGGCACGATCTACCTTTCGTAAAACCATGTTGTAATTTGTCCCAATTGCCATTGACCTCAAGGTCCGTAACAACTCTCTCCTTTAATATTTTTTCCATGACTTTGCATACTACAGATGTTAAACTAACAAGCCTGTAGTTACCCGGGTCACTTTTTTTCCCCTT
The DNA here is from genome assembly GCF_016161935.1 of Mauremys reevesii. Taxonomy (NCBI): domain Eukaryota; kingdom Metazoa; phylum Chordata; order Testudines; family Geoemydidae; genus Mauremys; species Mauremys reevesii. Next base: position 21,077,744 of record NC_052637.1, read on the forward strand.
CTTGAAAATAGGAACTATATTAGCTAATCTCCAGTCAAACGGAACAACCCCCGAGTTCAGAGATTCATTAAAAATTATCGCTAACGGGCTTGCAATTTCACTCGCCAATTCCTTTAATATTCTAGGATGAAGATTATCCGGGCCACCTGATTTACTACCGTTAAGCTGTTCAAGTTTGGCTTCCACTTCGGATACTGTAATTTCCAACCCCGTACCTTCATTCCCATCAGTCACTATTCCTAAGCCCTTCATTATCCTTATTAAAGACTGAGGCAAAATATTCGTTTAGATATTGTGCCATGCCTAGCTTATCCTTGATCTCCACTCCGTTTACAGTTTTAAGGGGTCCCACTTCTTCTTTCTTAGTTTTCTTCCTATTTATATGGCTAAAAAACCTTTTACTGTTGGTATTAATTCCCTTCGCAAGGTCCATCTCTACCCGGCTTTTGGCTTTTCTCACTGCATCCCTACACCCCCTGACCTCAATAAGGTAGGTTTCTTTGCTGATCCCTCCCATCTTCCACTCCCTGTACGCTTTCTGTTTTTTCTTAATCACCCCTCTGAGACGCTTGCTCATCCAGCTTGGTCTAAAACTGCTACCTACGAACCGTTTTCCCTTTCTCGGGATACAGGCCTCTGACAGCTCCTGCAACTTCAACCTGAAATAATCCCAGGCGTCTTCCGCCTTTAGGATGAGCAGGAACTCCCAGTGAAACCACAAAATCTTCTGCATTTTTGAGAAAAATGTGATTTTTTCCCCGACCTCTACACATGCATACACCCTATGTCTGCCGCTGGGACGTTGACCGGCGACATGCGGCAAATTGCTTCCATTCGCAAATGCACAAGCTTGCAGGACATGCTTATTTATTCCCAATTTGGTTTTTTACATGTCTAGCAAAGGGGGAGGAAGCTGTTGAGTCTGGCACTGGCTGTTAACAGTGTGGAATGTTGAACAATAGGATAATCATGGAAGTCTGTTAATTAATTGTGTCTGTTGCATTGCCCACCTGCAGGAAATCAGGCTTTTCGCTGCTTCACGTGCTGCACGCTGGGGGAGCGCCAGATAACATGGTGACCAGCAGGATGCAGCCTGCCTGATGCAGAATGTCTGACCTGACCTGTCATCTATGATAAGGTCAGGAGTAAGGGCCAGATTTACAAAGGGATTTAGGCACCTAAAGATACAGATAGGTGCCTTGTGGGATTGTCAAGAGCTCCTGAGCAGGCACTTCACTTACACTGATTTCAAAATAAAGCTCTTTAAAAATCTGGCCCTAATGCTGTAGCTCTAATAATAATGGGCTGAGCGAATGATTTTCCTTTCAGTAAATTCTCCATGAGCAACATATGATTTCCTCCCATTTAATCACTGACTAGTTCCTGGTGCGTAGATGCTTCTATCTGCTCCCCTGGCCTTCACCAGGACAGTTCCTGAGCTCCTCACAATCACTGCTGTATTTCTCCCCACAATACCCTGTGAGATATGGCAGAGCTGGTACAAAGCCCCTGGTACAGATGGGCACAGAGACAAAGGGTAGATTACATGGCTTGCCACAGCTCTCACAGGGAGCTTGCAGCTGAGCCAGGGATAGGTCCAGGGGTAACACATTCCAGTGTGCCAAAATGACTTAGGTGCCTGTGACGTTGCACTCCATATGTTTTATGGAAATATGCTTATGAGTGTGAATATGAAGTAAATGGAATATGCTTTATGCAAAAGGTCTCTTGTAAGGTATGTGGCAAATTGCTGGCACTATTATGATGGTCTCCCGCTTTCTCTTCTTGGGGGATGGGGGTTTCAGGGCACCATTTCTTGCCCCTGAATTTGAATATTAACTGCCCCACTAGTGTCCTAGAGGAGGGGAGTGGAGAGGGAGGGACCTGGGCCCGCCCTCTACTGCAGGTCCCGGCCCTGAGGATAGTGGTGAACCACTTGAACTGATGGTTCCTTCCCCTGGGCTACTTCCCTCTCCTGCCCTTCAGCTTGTGGGGGCTTCCTGCCCTCCCTCTGCACAAGCCAGGTGCCCCTTTAGCTAGGGTCTTGTACTTCTTAGCCCACTGCAGCACTTCTCCAAACTGTCCTCTGCTTCCCTTCAAACTGTTCTCTGCTCCAACACCAATCCTCTCTGCTCCAGCTCCTTCAAACTGTTCTCTGCTCCAACTCCCACACTGTCTGATTGAAGCAGGGGGGTTTTATCATGTGACTGACTGCAGGTGCTCTAATTGGCTTCAGGTGCTCTAGTTAATCTATAGCAAACTTTCTTCCCCTTACAAGGAATAAGGCTCCCTTCTAACCCTCTCCTGCTGCCCTCTGGCCATGCTGTATCACAGGTATCATAACAAAGATTATAACCTACTGAATATATTCCTCCTACTTGTATGCATGTATCATTCTTGTATCTGAAACTAGAAATATGAAGTATTAATTCTGAGGTCCTATTGTAATTATGCAAAGGGTGGGCCATAAATGGTGGTTTAGAATCTTGATGGCTCCCATTGACTAGGACAATCGGTTGTAAATGGCCTTAGTTACTTGAAAGCCTTCCCGTGTACCTGTGGGCCTGCCCATGGGGAATGGAGAGTAGGGGTCTTACAGTGACATGATAATGAAATCCATCTTAAATCTGGTACTTTTCCATTTAGAAGGAGGGGTGGGGCCTAGAGAGTCAAAAGATTCACACTTTGTGCCAAAGCTATAAAAGAGGGTGGAGCAGGACAAAAGCGATTGCCAGTCATGAGAAAACCCCTTTACCACCTGAGATGTCTGCTGGAACTAACGAGGACTGTTCCAGGGGAAAGGATTGGGCCCAGATCAGGAAGGAGTCTTGTCTGTGAAAGAAACTTATTGGAACATCTCTGAGGGTGAAATATTATCTGTAACAAATTTCTTAATTTATTAAGCTTAGACTTGTGTGTTTTTGCTTTATTTTGCTTGGTGACTTACTTTGTTCTGTCTGTTATTACTTGAAGCCACTTAAATCCTACTTTTTACACTTAATAAAATCACTTTTGTTTATTAATATGCCCAGAGTAAGTGATTAATACCTGGGGAAGCAAACAGCTGTGCACATCTCTCTATCAGTGTTATAGAGAGTGCACAATTTATGAACTTACCTTGTATAAGGTTTATACAGAGTAAACGGATGTATTTGGGGTTCAGGCTCCCAGAAAGGCTGAACACTGGGCACTGGGAAAGTCCCTGTTAACTGAGAAGCCCCTGGGCTGAGTGAATGTCAGTTTCAGTGAACTGCAGAGAGGTGTGGCCCAACCTCTGGGTCTGTGCTGGAGCTGACTGGAGTGTTTAACTCAGCAAGACAGGAGTGGAGGGGCACCTGTTCTGGCAGGAGGGGTGTTCTCAGTGGTATCCCAGCTCATCGAGTGACGGTCTGGAGGGGAGTCTCTGTGACCGAACCTGTCACATGCCTATGTCCCATTTTCAAAAGTGAAAGTCAGTGGGACTAAGGCTTCCAAGTCACTCAGGCCACGTCCACACTAAAGTTATGTCACCCTAATTTACATTAGCCACTGTAGTTATTACATCACTTGTGTGGGCGCACAGTTGGCTCCTTGTGTCAGCAGTGCACGTCCTCACCAGGAGCGCTTGTATTGATTGTACTGTCAGTGTGGGGCATTGTGGGATGGTTCCTGAAAGCCAGGAACAGTCAACGTAAGCAATGCAGTGTCTGCACTGACACCGTGTCAACCTAATTACATACACCACTCAGGGAGGTGTGTTACTAAATCAGCATAGAGAGGCACTTATGTCTGCGGGAGCCAAATTTAAGTGATCACACTTCCACAGCTAGCTCAATGTAAGGCAGCTTATGCCAACCTAACCATGTAGTGTAGACACCTGATGTAGACAACAGGCCTTAGACACTTTTGAAAATTTTACCTCCCGCCCTGTCTCTTGTATCCCCGGCCAGTGCTCTGTCCACCAGACCAGCCTTCCAACCACTTCTCTGCAAGGCTCCTACAGCCAAATTCAAGCTGTGCTAGTCAGTTTCACTTGGGCAAACAGACCATGTTGTGTGTTTCTTGCCCTTGAGCGGAGGAGCCTGACACTTTGGTTCAGATTCCTGCTGTGAATGGGAGCACGTGTCTACATGAACATTTAGTTTGCAGCAGGCTGGGGTGTAAATCTACCCCACACCAGCCTGCTGTGCACTAACTGTCCAGGCGGATCCTGCTGACATGCCCTAATAGCTCCTCAGTGCTCTTTGATCCACTTCCATTTGATAGTGGGGTAGATCCAAGTGCACTAAGGAACCGTTAGTGTGCTTCAGCAAGGTCCACATAGACACTCAGGGCTTGTCTACACTTAAAACGCTGCAGTGGTGCAGCTGTAGCTTCAGTGAAGATGCTACCTGTGCTGATGGGAAGGGTTCTCCCACTGGCATAGGTACTCCACTTCCCTGAGAGGCAGCAGCTAGGTCAACGGGAGAATTCTCCTGCCAACCTATCACTGTCTACGCTGCGGGTTAGGTCAGTTAATTGTGTCACTAAAGGGTGTGGATTTTTGACGTCCGTGAATAATGTACTTATACGGACCTAAACTCTTACTGCGGACCAAGCCTCTGTGCATGACAGGTTGGTGCAGAATAAATCTATATACCAGCTTGCCTTGAACTAAATTTTCATGTAGACAAGCCCTTATGAATTAAAAATTTGTTTCCATGGCTTTTCTCTAATATTCACTTAAGATCTTCTGTTTCAGTGAACATTCTATTTGCAGAGATGGCTACAAACATGTCACAAAGGCTGCCAAAGCAAATTTGACTAAAACCACGAATGAATATTTGTGGAATTTTGTGTGTGCGCGCACATGTTATATGCAAAGTTCTACTAATAACCTAGTGAAGAACACAAGAGGTGTAGAATTTCTGTAACAGTTGTGATGGACTCAGACCAGAAGGAGATAAGAATGTGGGGGAAGGCAGGGTATCAGCCTTAGGATGAGCAGGTCCCTGTTCCCTGGATAGCCAAACAGGGGCTGCTCTAGGCCAATTGAGACACCTGATGCCAATTAACCAGTTACGGCCATTAGGGTAATGAAGACCGCTGGAACCAATCAAGGTCTCACTCATACTGCTTAAAAGCTCTCCTTCCAGTTCCCTCAGGAAAGCCTCAGTGAAAGGAGCTAGAGGAGAGGAAGTGTTGCTGAAGCCTGAGGTAAGGGTGAAGCAAGGAAAAGGGGACCACGGGGAAGTGGGCCAGGGAATCAAAGCATCTCCAGTGGTGAAGGGGAAGCCACCACCAGCTGCCACCATTAGGGTCCCTGGGCTGGAACCTGGAGCAGAGGGTGGGTCAGGGTGTCCCGTCCCCCCATGCCCTCTCTGCTCTACAGAGATCCCCTTGAGAGGGGAAGCAGGCCTTGGTCCAGGCAGGAGGCCAAACTGCACCTACTAGCTCAAGGGAGCAACAGAGACTGTGGGGTATTCCCCCTTTCCACCTCCCATACTGGCCTGTGATGAAAGTAGCTTGATCGGCTGTGACCCTTGCCACTACACTGGGAAAGGGAGGTCACAATGAAGGCCTTAGCAAGCTTCTGAGGCCACTGAATCTGCCCAGAATCACAGGACCCACCAGTACAGGCTCGGAGCTTTGTCACACAGTTCACTTGCAGTGTACTAGAGCAGAGATGGCCAACCTGAGCCTGAGAAGGAGCCAAAATTTACCAATGTGCATTGGCAAAGAGCCACCGTAACATGTCAGCAGCCCCATCAGCTCCACCTTGCCCCCACTGTCTCCCACCCACCAGCAGCACCGCTGATCAGCACCTAACCCTCCATCCCTGCACCTCCCGTCTGCCTTGATCATCTGTTTTGTGGTGTGCAGGTGGCTCGGAGGGTGAGGGGAGAGCAAGGGCATGGCAGACTCAGGGGAAGGGGCGGGGGCCTTGGGGGAAGGAGTGGAGCGGGGCCTGGGGCAGAGCCAGGGGTTGAGCAGTAAGCACCCTGTAGCACATTGGAAAGTTGGTGCCTGTAGCTCCAGTTCCGGAGTTGGCGCCTATGCAAAGAGCCGTATTTTATCTTCTGAAGAGCTGCATGTGGCTCTGGAGCCACAGGGTGGCCACCCCTGTACTAGAGTGTTGTGGTGAATGGGCAGAGGTAAAACTCTGAATGCAAAAAGTAGAGCACCTTTTTCTAATACTAAATCAAATAGGACAAATTTAAAAAATAGTCTTATAAATGGTAAATGATTTACCGTAATCTAGGACAGAACTTCTACAGCAAATGGCATGATTTCCTACCTCCTTTCTATTTCCTAGCATGATGATGAAAAGCAATAAATAAATACATAAAAAATAAAGACTCTCCACACCTCATAGTATTCATTTTAATAGTTGCTATTTAAGCACACGGACGGAAATAGAGATATGCACCTTTCAAACTCGCGCTTACAAAGGTTGCAAAAGCTGCCAACAGAATGGCCTTTGATGTCCCCCCCCAATATAAAAAAGGAAACAATTGATATGTTTAAATTGCTTTATTTTGGAATCCATAAATATTTGTTACTGACAAAAGTGGAAAAATCCTTAAGACTCTAAATTTTACTAAACTGATAATATTTTTGTTTACAGTACATATAGAATGTGCTTTTACTGGTAAGTATAACAACAAGAATAATACAGAGAAAAACAGTCAAATACTGCTCATTTTGAAGCTTATTTAATGGTTAACCAAGAGTCTGTGCAAAGTTACAGATACAAATGTACTTTCTCATCAGGACTACTGAATAATAAACACGGAATCCATAAATTGGGCTAAAGCACAAAAATGTCCACCTAACCCCTCTTAGGAAATATTGTCCCCCAAACTAAAAATATTACAGTAAGAAATGTCTTTCTTGGAGCCAAGAAATTCTCGCTACAAAATTTCTAACCGATTTACGGAATGAAGGTTGTAAGAAGCTATTACAAAGCACATGGGCAGAACTTCAGAATGTCGTGGCTCTCACATTTCACTGCTGTCGTGAATGGCACCAACCGTGAGAATTTTTACGCATAAGAGCACAAAAGAGACACAAAATGTCATTTCTTTAACTATTGAGATAGTAGATCACTTTCAGATTTACATAAATATATTGGAACAGAATAATCCATCTCCGTTCTAGCCTACGGGCTTTCAGTGGGTCAAATGTAGATTTTTTTTTTAATTTTGTTTTTTTAGCCAGTCAAATTTAGAACTAACAAGGATATCTCAGTTGTAAGCCTAAGCCAGCTAAAGACAGCCTTCTAATTACACCTTTATGATCAGCTTGTGAACATACAACATACAAGTCGCTATTTTCTAAGAAACAGCCGGACACAATTATTGCTAACAACACTTTTTTTAATGAAAATATTTAATCCAACTTTTCAAAACTTTCCCATAGTTTTACCTCCCCAGCACATGAAATCTACATGTATTCACCAGCTTTCAGTGTAGTTCCTCCTTCCAGCTCTATAGAATAAATCTGAAACTAAAGCTAAGATGAGCTAGTCCTCTGCTACATAAACTGAAAATGGCTAATCAGTCAAAATTAGAACATATACTTCCATTACAGTTAAATGTTACCCTGTTTCATGAAGCTTTGTTTGTTATGAAGGACTTTTCCCAACTGCTGGGAACTCTCCCCCTTTTCCCTGGGATGATTCTGCTTGTATAGAGTCAGCGCCCAAATCCCATCGTGTTGCACATTTTGGATGTGGATTGGTTTGATATAATATCATGTATCTGCAGCTGTGAAGCCCAGCTTCATGGGCCTCTCATTGCATGTGGTCAGGAAAGCAGAGCAGTAAGTAGAAATTAACTCTGGGCAAGGAAAGGACATCTTGTATCTCAGTAACCATTTCCCACCTCACGCTTCTCCACATCCCTGAATCAGAGTGTCGTTTAAAAAAGGAACATTAAAATATTGGAAAATATTGTAATTTTTCATTAAAACACAATTTGGTGCCTTTAAAATAGATTTGATAACATTTCCATCAGCTCTGATGAAGTTTTTATGTGATATGTGGTTCATTAAAAATAGTTTCCATATTTCAAAGACTGTGTCTATAGATCTCAGGGGATAAGATTGCTCCAAGGTCAGTCTGAATTCCGGGGTTCCCCTATGAACCCACTGTTGTAGAACACTGCCTGGGGCATGCAAAGTCAATATCAGCGTGTAGGAAATGCTATAAACCCAGGGCATACTGTGTTGGACCTCCCTCTTCTCTCCTCCCCACATGCATTTTGGGAACTTGGCACTCTGCAGATGCTTATGGCCACCCACGGCTAGGACAGAAAAGATTAATCATAAGCCAGATCTACTGTACTGAGGAATCTGGACTGTGTGGTGCTTTTCTCCTGAGGAGAGGGTCATAAGGTGGCTCAGACCTGGGCAGCATGAAGCAAGGAAGTTGAAGGATGTGTGAGAACTGCCATGGGGACTGCAGCTGGCTAGAGAGACAATGGACAGGTTACAGGAGAGACGTAAACCAGCGGGTTATTCTGTGAAGCTGCCCCAACCAGCGCACTCTCCCTCTGAATAGGGTGACCATATGTGGACTCTTGGCAGTCCAGACACAGTAATTTAGCACAGGGCCTTCCAACCAACAAATAACAATGCTAGTACTAATTATAATACTTTGCTCTTCTGTGGTGTACTCGGCAGCTCTCAACGCACTTTATAGACATTACTGAATTAACCCCACCACACCCCCATATTATTATTCTCCTTTGGCTAAAGGGGAGCTGAACAAAGCACGGGGAGGTTGCACTGCCAGTCACTGGCAAAGCTGGGACTAGTCCTCCAGCATCATCGTGATTCCCAGCCCCAGACCATGCATCCTCTGAGTGACAAGCCCTCAGAAAGAGGAACAAGGAGGAACTCAATCCAATCAAACACAATGGCTTGTGCTGAACATTGCTGTGCCAGTTCCCTGCCTATCATACCACACAAGGCAAGTCACACAACAGAGCGGTGTCCAGAAGAGATATGCAGTATCCAGTGCAAGAAGCATTTTCAAGAGAAACTTCCAAACCTCGCTTTGATGGCGACTGCTTCCCTGAAGAGGGTGTGCATTGAAGGATCTGTTGATTGCTCCTATGAGATACATCAACTTCACCCAGCTGCATGGGTGAAAGAGACAGGGAAAGGGGGGCCAGAATTTCTTTGGAAGATTATTGCCCAAGTAGGACAGGCTGGCAGAAGACCTGCAACCTTTGTGAAACGGGACAGGTGAAACTCTGCAATCAAATGGCCTGGAGCACAACACAGCATCTGTGCAGAGTACTTAGGAGAAGAGTCCAGTAGCTCCTTAACTCATGGACTGAAAGTGGAAGCAAAGAATGGAGTTTGTGGGAAAAGAGCCATCCAGAGAGCTGTGCTTGGCCATAGAAGAAGAGAAATGAGTGTCCTAACCCTGTGCCTGAGCATCCCACACTGAGCCCTGCTCTTCCCCCGGGACTGCTGGAAACCGGGCCTGTATCTCTTCTCACACTCTGTTCACAGTGGAATAGCTCCTGGTTTACACTGGAGTGAGAAGGGAATCAGGGTGTGATGTCCTGGGTCTTGAAGGAAGTCCTGGGATTTCCCAGACAGCTGCTGTATCCTGGCTTCTACCCAATGTCTGCCGAAACCTGGTGGGCCAAGAAGCTAGTAGGACTATATAGCCTCAGCCAAGGCACCACCATGGGCACCCTGATTGGTGGATTGCCCGGCTCCACTGATTGGTCCAACCATGCTATTTAAGGCAGGAGGAGGAACAGGAAGTTTGTCTGAGCAGCAAGGCGATTTCCTGTTGTGGCTGCATTGGCCCTAACTTGTGCCTGCCTCCTGCACCCAACCCTATTCCTGCTCCATTCCTGCCTCATGGCCGCCTTCACTCCCATTCCCACCGTGGTCCTGCTCTGCGCTTGATCCTTGCCTCTCCTCCAGTTCCTACCCTTGTGCCTCACCTCCAATCATCAGTTAACAGTATTGGCTCCTTCCCTGGCCTGGCTCTGGCATTTGGAATCTGACCTTGGTTTTGACCCTCAGCTTCAACTCCTGGCTCTGGTAACTGGCCGTTTACTCTGGTGCTGACTCTCATCTCATTTCCCCAACCTGGATACCTGCTCCACCCACTAGTCCTGACTCCTGCTCTGACCACTAGGCCAGACCACCTACATCCTGGTCCATAACACAGAGCTCCACAGACTCTGTGATCAGCATCTCCCTATCAAAGATAGCGGCAGCTGCAAACAGCTCCATTCTGTTCAGAATTAGCCCCAGCCCTCAAGACATGGGGAGTCTGGGTGAAGGCTCAGGGGCGTGGCTGTTTCTGAGAAGCGTCCACATCTGAAGGGCTGGGACTGGGCTGAGGAGGTGGGAGGGGAGCATCAGTGGAGCGAAAGGAGCCAGGAGCTGCTCAGAGAGGCTGTTCCTCTGTCCCCTGCGGGGGGCATGGCAGAACGCTATACAAGCAGGGAGAGGATTCATTCTGATCACATGACCCAGAGAAGTTTTAGCCCTGAGGGAACATAATACAGGCACCTAGACCAGGGTGACCCTCGTTTGTTCCATCCCAGCACAGTTTCTGTCAAACAAAGCCCTGTACTCCTAATAGCTTGACTCCTTTCCCAAGGTACTGAGCCCTGGGACCTAGAGACTGGGTCAAACACAGCCCAGAATGGGGCCCTTGAGCATTGCAGCATGATGAGTGTCAAATGGGAACAGGTTCATCACTAGGGTCTGCCTTTAACAGCCTACCCCAGGAGAACCCCTTCCCACTGCCAGCCTGGCACCACGGGACCCAGAGTGCCTCAGAATTAGCCTGGGCCCGGAGCCCAGACAGAGCCAGGGATCATCTCACACCACACGCCTGCTCTGCAGGGTGGGAGTCAAAGCAGCGTTAGGAGGGGTGAGATAATTGGGGGGGGAAGACAGAGGGGCTTGCTAAGGGGAGTGGGAGAGGGGCCAGTTACAGGGTATGTGGGGGAGAGGCAGAGAAATGGGCTAGTTAAAGTGAGTAGGAGGAGGGCCATTTAAGGAGAGTGTGGGGGAGGGGCAAAGACAGCTAGTTATAGTATATAAGTGGGAGGGGCCATTTATGGGATACGAGGGGGAAGGGGCATTTATGAGGTATGAGGATTATGAGGAGGAGCAGCAGTTACTGGGTATGTGGGGATAATTAAAGTGAATAGGAGAGGGACCAGTTACAGGGTCTGTGGGGGAGGGGCAGAGAAGGGTCATTTAAGGGGAGTGTGGGGGAGGGGCAAAGACAGCTAGTTACAGGGTAAGAGAGGAGGGGCCATTTATGGGATATGGCGGGGGGCATTTGTATGGTATAAGAGGGAAGAACAGTTACTGAGTATGTGGGGGAGAGGCAGAGAGATGGGCTAGTTAAATTAGTAATTATTAAGATGTGTATTTAAAATCTGAAGTCATTCATTATCTTATCCAGGCAGAGGGCTCCATTCTGCCAGTTGGGAAAACGTGCTCATGTGATGGGAACTGAATGTGTGCCATATTGAGCAACTGTTGAAGGGTCGTTAACATGGTCACAGACGCCATCACTTGGTCTGGGATGCTGACCTGCCTTTTGAAAGCTCTGAGATTCTTCCCAGTGCACAGAGGTATGTCCTAGTTTGAATTAGTTCTACAGAATGTAAATACAGACTGAGATACAAAACACTTCACAAATTTTGGACCCATGAGTCTATTTTTGAAAGAATTTACAAATACTCTGTATCTAATTAGTATTATACATCAGATATACAACATGCCCATTTAGTATAATTATGTTGGATATATAATTTATGCACATGAAATGTAACTGTCTGCTCAGATGATGATTGGAAAATATCCATCTAGATTTGGGTTAATAGACAAACTTTTCTGTCTGTCTCTGTTCAAACAGATTTAGCAGAGAGCTTGCCATTCCTCTGAAATGGTGAGTCCTCAGTTGTCACTGAGAGGAATAATTAGGCTCAGAAACAGAGCTGAGGAATTGGACTGGGATGAGATGTTAATAGGATGGTGAAATCGTGGCTCCACTGAAGTCAATGGGAGTTTTACTATTTCAATAGAGCCAGTGATTCACCCAAAGTGCTTTTTAGCAATGAAATTATGGTGAGTTTTGGTGCCTCCGGCATCATGTCGGCAAGAAGCTGAACCAATGAAATCCCACCCCTGTTTTCTATTTACAGACTGCAGAAATTAGGATGAGTGCAGAAAGGGCCTAACGAGCATTTCAGCATAATTGTGCTTATTGACACGTCAACCCCACTACTTCCTACACTGAGAGAGCAGGCAATTTGTAGGCACTATTATATTTCTGTTTTATGAGTATATTTAATATAAACAACACTTCATTTATCAGCTAGGCTAATTGTGTCACTAGAGCTGACAGTCCCCTAGTAAGCTTTGACTTTTAAATCAGGAAGAACAACAGCTACCTGGGGGACATCCTAGCATCTAACGCTTGCCTGTGACTATTAGCAGCTAAGAGCAATAGAAGTAGTCACTGAAAAATTCAGTACTGGCCAAAAGGGCTGGTGTGAGAGATGGTGACAGGGCCCCACCGTGCCAGGCTAGGATGCTGCAAACCTACCATGGGCTCTGTGAGACTTGGAGCAATTGAAGTTTAAAAGTTCTAAATTCATAAAACCGAATGAGTTACAGCAGATAAGCCCTTGGAAGGTGCCACCTACTGCTATGGCTTTCTTTGACAGAAACTGGCGCATGTCGGGGATTCTCTCCAATTGCCCATTTTTTCTTCTTATGTCAACAACATGAGAATGGTTTTAAAAACAATGCAGATATGACTGTCGGAAAAGTCTTTTCAGACACTCAGTTAGAGGTTATCTTGGCCTGTAAGGCCACTGCAGTTTGGGGTGCTGGGGTCACACCAGTCCTTACTGATTATCTACAATGCACAGTGTCATATCAAACAGTCACCTCTGTTTTGCTCGCTGTGCGGTAATGGTGGTGGTGTCCTGGGATATAATGCAGTTGTTCCACTGTATTGTGCCGTCGGGAGGCGAATGCTTGGCGCTTGGCAGAAGTTTGGTTCATACATAAGGTATTGTACAAGTTATTTGAGGCACTGGGATGGGAGTGCATCTTTGTCATCCTGTAGCGATCCAAGACAGGCGTAGAAACAAAGACGTCTGTGTGTGACAATGCGCGTGACATGGACTGGTCTGCGAAACCTGTGCGCTCTGGGGAGAGCAGGGGGTCTTGGGAATGGAGGCGCTCTGCGGACAGAAGCTGTTCATCAGAGAGGATCCGTTCATAAGACATGCTGAACTCCTCGGGCATGACCCTCTCAGGGGACAGCACCCTGTCCTGGGACATAGCCCGTATGGGTCGGCGGGGCCGTTCTCTGTGGTTGGTCTGTTTCTGAGACATTTGGATGACATTGAGAGGGAGGGTCCCTCGTGCTGCCAGATCAGGAAGGTGTCTCCTCTTCATGTAATATTCATCAGCTTCTTTGTCAGCTGGGAGGGGAAAAGAAAAGGAAACAGTGTTAGGAGCAGCCGAGGGTGTGGTCACAGGAGGGAGAGCAGGGATGGTGTGCATAGAACAGCGCTCTGGAACAAGGCCTCTTGGTGTGCTGGATAATGTCAGAGGCAGCACAAACATGGAGATCCATCAGGCCTTTCACCTTAATCTTCAGAGATTTAAGCATTGCCATAGACAGCGATAGCACTGTGCTATCAATCATGGAACTCAAAGGTCTATTTGCACTGTGTGAATATGTATGTATTACGCATGGACACAATGTACATCATGTGTATGCACACACAGCCGTACAGGTCCAGTGGGGACATCAGTTTGTACATGAGTGACTGTGTGCTATATTGCAATTGTAACATGTCACACAATGAACCCCATGTACTGATTTGTAGTATTACCAGGTCACTGAGAATTTGACATGGTTGGAAAACAAAATTTCCAAGTCTGTGGGAAATTTGGACATTTAGAAATTTCCTTTTGTCCCAAATTGGAACAAAAAGCTGAAATTTCCAAATTTAGCGTGAAACAAAAATAACAAAAAATTTGTTTCAGAAACATTGAAGCACCCTTATAGAAACATTTCATTTCGACGGTCAAGATGTTTCCTTTCAACAGTATCATTCTGACTTTTTTATATTATATTATATTAAAGTGATTTTGTTGTTTGTCAGTGACTGGCCATGAATATCTCATGGATGCTGGTTTCAACCAGAGTCGCTCTCACTGTATTTTTTCAAAAAACTTTTTTTTTTTGGTAAAGTCAGCTGCAAACTTGCTCTGAGGGGTGTGGGGTGCTCCTGTGAGACACTGTATTTTCTGTTTGGTGTTTAGTTTCCTAAGGGCACTGGACATGAGTTCAGAAATATGAGGTCCATCCCAAAGTCTCTGAGAAGCTCAGGGAAACAGAGACTGACATGCAAACCATTCAGCTCTGTGCCATGCTGTTTGTTCCATGAAAAGTGCTCTGGTCTGTCTGTCATTCTTCTGTCTTAGATGCTCTGTTACATAAATGGGGACTCAGCACCGCCCCCTTTTGTTGGATTTTAAGCCACATAAGGCTTGCAGTGGAGGTACATTGGCCTTGAGATGTCTGTCTGACTCATTGGTACCACCACAGTACCTGACCCTGAGCAGGTAGAACAACCTGCCAAAACTAGGTTACAGCCTGAAGAAACAACCCCACAATTATTCCAAGGAAGCAGTTTCTGTGGCACCTTCTGGATCTTACCTTTGCCCTAATGCTGGGGAAATATGACCACCTGTTTAGAGCTGTGCAGTGTCTTTGGCCCTTGAACACTGGCCTGCTTGCATACTGCCATGGTGGCCTTATGTTAATATTGACACCTCTGATGATATGTAAGGGAGCATCTAGTCTTATTGCACACCGTGTCCTCTCAAAGCTAACAGCAGATTTCAATGTAAGTCTTTTGTCATTGGGCTGGGGGACTGTTTAATGGCCAGGAATAAGGGTCAGTAAATTGCCTCCTCTGCATTCCTTTCACTGCAAGGCTTTCAGTGACTGCTCACAGCGTGTCCAGAAACACCCAACACAACCAGGCCAGGGGGCTCCCAACACCTCAGGACTTGTCAGTAGTCTTCACCCTAGAATGAAACACATACAGCACCCCTGACATGCAGTCACCTCTGCCATGGAGAGCAGCACTCCACTAGCTCTCAGTATGCTGCAAAAGTGTGTATGGGGGTGTCTGTGTCCACAGACGTTGAGGCTAATGCCCGTGCAATCTTTGTCCATACAAAACAGACAAGTTCATCAAAATGAACCTCTCTTGCAACTGCATGGGACAGCAAGGGCTTAGAAGGGTGTGCAGGAATATCAGTCCTTTGCTGTTTTCCTTTCCCTAGCTTCCTTGGATGGCATAAGCTTGTCCGTGAATTGCTTTGTGAAGGCTGCACACCTGAGAATGTGTTAAGGACAATACAAAACACTGGTTTCTCCAGCCTCTTATTCTCACTCAGGCTGAACGAGAGCATATTAAAGAGAACAGTACGGGTGGGGGAAGAAAAGCTTCATCTCACGGAAGCCTCTTTTCATGTTCAGATGATTGAAAGAGCAAAACTGCTCACAGACCAGTCGAAGCAATCTCAAGGTGAGCCAGACAAGTGGGGCACAACATAGATGCCTTTGAATCTATCCTGCCTAAGGGGGCAATTGCACAGAAACACAACCCAAACACTCCCTCTCTGTCTGATACAACTACAAAAATGTACGGCTGAAATGCCCTCATGGAAGAGATATGAAGTCAGCTGGAAAAATATTGCAGTAATGCCAGAAGGTATGGCCCCTGAAGTGTCTACGGGATAGAAGAAAGGAGGAGAGGCTTGACAGAGAAGCTCGGCTGATTCTCCCCACCAGACAGACTATTTCCTTAGAGAAGATAGCCCTTCCACTTGGCCCAGCTGCCTGATTGTGGCCAGTGTCAGCAGAAGCCCACTAGACACAAGAACAGTTACACAACAGCAGCTTGAGACCATGGGCCAAAGGCCTGATGTGAGACTTAAGCAGTGTCTGGGCCAGTCTTCTGTGCAGGGGTGAATGTCACTGAGTTATCACTAACACTGGCTTGGCTTCCACTCTGTCCTAACCCACATTCTCAGTACCATGGGAGGGGAAGCCTCTGATTTCTAGTTTGCCTATATTGCACCATGCTCCTGGGTGTGTTGTCAGCTGCAGGGATTGAATCTAGGGCCTCTGAATCTCCAAGCATGAGCCACTATTACCTGAGCTACGGGGCCCAAGACCGCCGTAACCTCATCCCCCTTTATATGTGGCCCAGCCACTAGATGGGGACAGAGCACCGCTTGGATAGGATCTGGGTTACACCTACATTTCTGTCTCTATTATCTTGTTCTGTATTTGCAGGATTTCGTTTTAGATAGTACTTTGGGAGACATTTTGTGTCTCTCCCACTAAACTGTTATTTGAAAAAAACAACCATTGCAAGCATGTTTTAGTGGAATTCAACTTGTGACAGTGCACCCCATATTCATCACAGTGATATCATATGATTATGACATAATTCTGATGTATTTTATGCAAGATAGGTCATGGAAGATATCATTGAAAAGGTTATGATTTACTGCATAAGATTATCCTATTTGTATGCATGTATCATTTTTGTATCTGAAGTTAGGAATATTGACTATATATCTTTATGACAAATGTGTTTACACCTGGGGAATGCCCACTAGGCAGAATGCACTCAGTCTAGATGACTGGCTGGGAATGGCCATTAGAGAAAACAATAGGCCCTAGAAGAAGTTTATCTCCCACCGGGAAGGCAGAGTGGGAGGGAGCAACCTGAGGACCCTACAAACAGTCTCTGACTCATGGTTGCTGTGGCACTACAGGGACATGTAATCAGACCACCTGGTACTGGACTCCATCTTGGAATACCAGTGTTTTTCCACTGACTGGCATGGGAGCCAAGCTTTGAGACAAAGGGTTCCTGCCATATATAAAAGCTATTTAAGGCAGGCGAGTGACATCATCTTGGTTCTTCACTGACTCCCTGCCCCCCAAAGACTGTGGGAATCACTTGTGGAACAAGGACTGAACTGCGGGGAAGTGCTGGACCCAGGCTAAAGGGATTTTTAGCCTGTGAAAGGAACACCTGAGGTTTTTAAGCTGTAAACAAGTGTGGTGGGCCCCTTAAGACTCATTGCAGACTGCTTGACTCATCATTTAGGGTGCAGATTTGGTACTTATATCCAATCTCTTTAGTGCATTAAGCTTAGTTTGCATGGTTTGTTTGTTTGCTAGGTAATCTGCTTTGATCTGTTTCCTGTCCCTTATAATCACTTAAAATCTATCTTTTGTTGTTAATAAACGTATTTTTGCTTTGTCTAAAACCAGGGTGTGGGAACCATAACTTGGGGCACAAAGCTGTTGCATTTCCTTCTCCATATTGAGGGTGGGGGCAAACTTCATGAATTTACACTGTCTAGATCTCTGTGCAGCACGAGATGGTATAATTTGGGGTTTATAATCCAGAGGGGGATGTGCACTTGAGTAGCTGGGCAGTTCCTTAGCTGTAGCCTCCCCATGCAGCGCTGATGACAGCTCTGTATGTACTGCAGCTGGGTGTGTCTCTACCTGTATGTGCACTCATCACAGCAGTACAATGTAAAGGGAGCCCAGGCTGGTGGGTCGGGGGGCTCAGTGGTACCCCAATTCCAGGTGGCACCCTGGTGGGAGATAAACTTCTTCTAACACCTACTGTTTCTCTAATGGCCCTCCCCAGTGAGCCATCTAGGCTGCGTGCATTCTGACTAATGGGCATTCCCCAGGTGTAAACACATTTGTCATACAGATATATAGTCAATATTCCTAACTTCAGATACAGAAATGAAACATGCATACAAATAGGATAATCATATGCAGTAAATCATAACCTTTTCAACACATCAATATCATGCCATCATCATATCATAATAATATCAATGTGAAGAATATAGGGTGTAGTGTCACACAGCTACTCTTTGTTTAAAAAACTTCTGCACCTTTAAAACACCTGGGAATGAATGGTTAAATTCCCCACTTCACAGAATCCAGAATCATTCACTGTCTCCCAAATCAGCTGAGACGCACTCAACCTGAACTTTGTCCTTTAAAAGATAGCATATTTGTAACTTTAGATGTTGTTGTGACAATTTGGGAAATCTGTCTATGTACAGTTTATGAAGTCTGTTTGAGATTATGAACTCTGGTATGTCTGAGTCTTTAGGATTATCTTTGCTGTATTTTCACCTTATTTTCCTTGTGCTAAGGAGGAGTGCCTGAGTGTCTGTCTCTGAATAGGATGGTGTGACTTATCTAATTAAAATATAATCATGCAAATCATTATTGCTACCACTGTTCTATAATTGCAATGAATCTTATACAAAGTGTGACACGTGACCAGAAAGGGTTAAGCATCCTGCAGGCTAATTGACCCAGATCCAACCATTAGAGACATGTTAGAAGAATATGTGAATGGTAATTAGGACCACTCCATGGTAGATAAACTAGAACTTTGAAATGAAACCTGTATTGTTAGAAAAATTGAGGTGATACTAATTGTATGTGTTTAATTATAGCTTGTTAAATGTTTGCCATGTAAACAGACAGTTCCTGTCTGTCACTATAGCTATTATTTCACAGATCAAAAGGGAATATTATTTTGATGAATCTTGGGTGCAATAATGTCATTCTCTTTATGTCTCTTTAAAGTTTGTGATAAACTGCTTAATGGATAAATAATCTTATGTTAATCCACGTAGTTAATTACCGGTGAGGTTTAGGAAACAGAAGGTTACATCAAAAGGCTATTGTTCACCCAGGACAGTATGGTCAAGTGGCTGCTAGAAAACTATATAAAAGACCCTTGGGTCCTGATCCTGTCATCTCAGATCTGCTTGAGGCTTCATGCAGGGGAAGCTTAAACCACAAGGCTGAAATCCTGGTCCTGACTGGATCTGCTATGAATCTGAACCTCAAGAATTGTACTCATGTCTATATGTATACTGATCTTTTAACCAATAGTCTCTCTCTTTTCTTTTTTAATACATTTTAGTTTAGTTAATAAGAATTGGCTGTAAGTGTGTAACCTAGGAGGTAATGTGTCCTATCATTTGGGATTGGTAGAACTTTTTTATACGATGAATAAGATTTTCAGTAATCCTCATTATATTTGACTTGGGTGTCTGGGTAGAAGCCTGAGGCTTGGTTGCTTTAAGGGAATTGTATTGTTGGCTTCTGGGTAACCAGTGAGGTATGATAGACGCTGTTTTGTACTGGTATGGTAAATCTAAGTATTGGAATATCCAGCCGCTTTGGGGACTGTCTGACCCATTCTTTCCAGTTCACCCTAATTGAGTGACCTCAGTGGGCTCCCCTGGGACTCCGGTCACATATGGTTGTTAAAGACCCACCACACCTGAAGAGATCTTGTCCTGAATAGATCTTCTGGTTCCTAAGAAATAAAATTGTGTTATACTGTGACCTTCCAACAAGAGTATTTTAATTTTTATCTAACTTCTCTGTTTGCCGTAAACATCGCATATATATTTTTCAAAATTTTCAGGTGTGGGAGAGAGTGACTTTTGGGTACTTGCTGTAAATCATTTGTGTGATAGTGAGTGAGTGAGTGATCACAACACTGGGGAATTGTCTTTGTGACATTCAGAGTCCAGACACCCCAAGGGGAGAACAGAAGGTTTGGTTTAAACTTCCCAAAATAAGCAGTAAAACCAGCTTCTTTTTGATGTGTTCTCATACTGCTTCCCACCACATCCATGCAGAGCTAATTGCCCAATCATTGCACTCTGCCAGGTCACTGGAAGAGCATTCATGTTCAACCAGCTGGCACTGCAGGAGATGTTTCATATTCTGAGGCTCTCTGCCACAGCCACAGGTGGCGTAGCCCCACTTGATCATCACCTCTCTAGCAGCCTACTCTAGTGTGGTGTCAATGAAGGCAATGCCGAGTTAACCAACTGATCTCATACTATGTTTTACTGTAAGATTATACTGAGTAAGATCTTTTATGAAGCTTTGTAATGCACATAATTTAATAGTCATGAGATATGTATACAGCTTATGGTTATGAATGTATGTATATGTAGACATTTAAAATTGTAACTGTGGTGTGACTTCAACTTTACCTCACAACAGGGCAGTGAAGTAATCAGGGAGGGAGGGCTATCTCAAGCATCTAATCATTGTCCAGCCCAGAACAAGAGGAACTATCAAAGCTAATGGGAACAGCCTGAAACTCAATAGAAAACCCATCTTCAGAAACTCAGAAAGGAGAACACTTCAGTCTCCCGGGATACACAATAGCAGATTTAAAGATAGCCATCCTGCAGCAAAAACACTTCAGGACCAGACTTCAAAGAGAAACTGCTGAGCTTCAGTTCATTTGCAAATTTGACACCATCAGCTCAGGATTAAATAACTACAACTAGCCAACTACAAAAGCACTTTCTCCTCCCTTGGTGTTCACACCTCAACTGCTAGAAAAGGGCCTCATCCTCCCTGATTGAACTAACCTCATTATCTCTAGACTGATTCTTGCCTGCATATTTATACCTGCTTTATACCTCTGGAAATTTCCACTACATGCATCTGACGAAGTGGGTATTCACCCCCCGAAAGCTTATGCTCCAATACGTCTGTTAGTCTATAAGGTGCCACAGGAACCGTTGTTGTTTTTTACAAATCCAGACTAACAGGCTACCCCTCTGATACTTCAGAAAGAAGGGAGTTTTCCCCCACTTTGAATATCTATAGTGGCTGAAGGAAAAAAAATCTGCAAACCCTTTTAAAATGGAAGGGGTTTGAACTGAAGATCATCCAGAACTGGATGGGACAGTCCCAGTGCAAGATGCTAGCCATGAGTGCTGGATCCCTTCTATAGTTAGGGGGTACGATGGCAAACTGTTTTAAGCCACTAGGTAACTCTTATTAAAAAAGGGATTTTTTTCTAATATGAGAGTATAAAATTTGTGGTGGCACCTTTATTTTCTATGTAACTTGTATCTGTTTGCTTTTCCCCTTACTAGTTTATCTTTGAATCTGTGGTTTTCCTATTAAATAAACTTTGTTTTATTTTTTTCCCCAAGCAGGTTTCCAGTGTGCAAACTGTGTGTGCCAAAATGAGCTGATAAATGGGGGCTGGTTTCACCCCTTCAGGGCTGAGGAGCCAGCAGGGAATGGTCCAAGTGTCTGGTAATTAAGAACGCAGGGAAGACGTTTGTGGGGAGGGACTGGAAGGACTGTTGGAGTCACCCTGCAAAGGGTAGCTAGGTGGGTGAAAGCCAGGCTGAGATCTTTTGCTTGTGGACTGGCTACTGGTGTCAGGGACCTAAACCATAGCTGCACAGCACGAAAGCCCCCAAAGTTACAGTGCAAGCCATGACAGAACCCCTTACAGCTTCTCTGGGCATTTTCAGACTTTTTAAAGGTGCCCTGGATTTTTTTGGGGGGGTGGGTGGGTGTTGTTGGAGAACTCTCATGAACCATGGCTTCAGACTCATAGGCCAGGCCCCAACCCTCTGCCACAGCTTCCTCTAGGACAAGAAGCCCCAATGTTGCCAGCCCAGCTGACGAATGTACCCGACTTTCCTCCAACAGCTTCTGCAGTGGAACCTCACTGGCAGTACAAACATCAACAGCATCCTGAAGACTCAAAATTTTGGGGAATGCAAAATAAATGCAATGTGATTTTAGAAACAAGTAACACAAGGAATACTGGACTGGACTGGGCCTGGGGGCCGTGGGTAGGGACAGTGAGAAGTATTTCACCAAAGACTGAAAAGAATTTTTCATCAAATGCTTTAAATAAGAGATAAATCTAATCTAATCTTTCATCTATCTCAGGAATTGTTCTTCACACAAAATTGCACCCATTTAACTACATCAGAGTGTCCTCAAACTGATTTGACTATTTTTGGTGTAAGTCTGTGTGTTAACATACTTCTTAGGGAATAAAAGTGGCTAAAGTCAATTTAGCTAAAGTTGGAAGCCAGATCCTACTGGGGAAACCAGAAAGGAGCATAAACTCTGGCAAGTCGAGTGTAAAAGTATAATCAGGCAGGCCAAAAAAAGAATATGAAGAGCAACTAGCCAAAAATTCAATCTATCAGACTTTTTTTTAAAAAGTCTATCAGAAGCAGGAAGCCTGCCAAACAATCAGCAGGGCCAGGGGATGATTGAGGTGCTAAAGAAGCACTCAAGGAAGACAAGGCCATTGTGTAGAAGCTAAATGATTTTTTTTGCATTGGTCTTCACAGCTGAGCAGAAGCGGCACCAGGGTTTCTGCTGCCCTAGGCGGCAGCACTCCTCCTCTGAGCATTCGGCGGCAGGGGTCCTTCCGCTCCGCGTCTTCGGGGCACTTCGACCGCGGGTCCTGGAGTGAGTGAAGGACCCGCCGCCGGATTTCCGCCAAAGACCCGGAGTGGAAGGACCTCCCACCGCCGAATTTCCACCGAGAGTCTGATCAGGAGTTGGGAGGTTTTGGAGGGAACCCGGGCCCACCCTCTACTCCGGGTTCTAGCCCAGGGCCCTGTGGTTTTCAGCTGTCTATAGTGCCTCCTGTAACAGCTGTATGACAGCTACAGCTCCCTGGGCTACTTCCCCATGGCCTCCTCCAAACACACTTTTTATCCTCACAACAGGACCTTTCTCCTGGTGTCTGATAACGTTTGTACTCCTTAGTCCTCCAGTAGCACAGCACTCCCACTCCCACTCAGCTCCTTGCGCCTCTTGCTCCCAGCTACTCTCACACACTTCTTCTCCTCTGGCTCCCCCCTCCCTGACTGGAGTGAGCTCCTTTTTAAACCCAGGTGCCCTGATTAGCCTGCCTTGATTGGCTGCAGGTGTTCTAATCAGCCTGGCTGCCTTAATTGGTTCTAGCAGGTTCCTGATTATTCTAGTGCAGCTCCTGCTCTGGTCACTCAGAGAACAGAAAACTACTCATCCAGTGACCAGTATATTTGTCCTCTACCAGACTCCTGTACCCCACTGGCCTGGGTCTGTCACACAGGGTATGTCTAGATCAGAGCTAGCACTGTCTACCCATGGTGGGAAGTACACTCCCAACTGTAGCCTACATCTATGTGATGAGCGAGGAACATGATTCTCCTGCTTGAGCACTCAGACTTGCTCTAGCTCGAGTATAAATAGCAGTGTAGCTGTAGTAGTGGCAATGGAGGTGTGGCTGAGCTGTGCAGAGTACAAACTTGTCTAAAGCCTTAGGGATGGCAAGTAAGTGAGCGTTGAGATAATGGAATCTCAGTGTTGCCAACTTTCGTGATTTTATCCCAAGTGTCATGATATTGGTGTGATACTTAAAGTGCCAGCGCTCCGAGACAGCTGAGCAGGTGAGAGTCTCAGCTTTCGTTAAAAAAAACAAAATATGTTTTGAGCCCTCAGGGTTGGGGAGAAGTGATTGAAATGCGCCCTGAGTGCACCCTACCGGGTGAGACACTAGAAGGCAAATAAAAAGAACCTTAAATGTATTATTTTTTAAACTCTCATGATTTTGGAGGACCTGAACTCTTGATTTCTGAATGCATGGGGTTGGCAATCCTGGAATCTTCGTTTTCAGGATAGTTGGTTTATTTCCTCTTGGCTTTTTGTTGTTTTGGACCAATACAGTTTATAGATTGGAGGGAACCTCCTGATACAGTTATTAGGAATATTAGATCACCAGATTGTTTTGTGTTTTGTTGTCTTTGATTTTTTGGGTCATGGGTTTTTCCCCCTCCCAAGCTTAATAAGCTAACATACAGAAATCACTATGAATTCTGTTTTTGTTAAGCACACATGTATTCAGTCTATTCCATCTGATCTCTCTATTTTGGTTTCTCTGTAATATATATTTTTTAAACTGCCTAATCCTTGTAATGCCTCCTTTAGCTAACACAGAGTTGGTTAACGAGTCTGGCAATAATAGCTCCCTGTCTGATTTTGACCTTTCCCAGTTAGCAATAAACAATGATTTCCCCCCAAAGTTTTGCACAGAGATGGAATTTGCACAGCTGCTCTTGTTCAACAATACTTGTGATATAGCCCCACCCCTTGTCAGGGCACCACATGCCAGCCTCATTGGGGATGTCACTGCAGATCGGGGATGGGGGTCTGCCATGGGGATGCTGCCTCGTAGCCAGCAGCCTTTACCCCACAGCTGTTTGCAGGTAGGTGTAGCAAATGGGTCCCATGAGAGCTCAGAACCCATGTGAGAGCTGGGTGAATAAACAGCATCACTGCAGCTTTAGGATCTCATTCCACTGGGCTCTCGCATGGGTGAGACCTGGCTTCCTTCCATGTGCAGGCTATGTATGGCCTGGACAAGTCCCAGATCCTGTGCTCTGGACGGAGCTGGGAAGAGGTTTGCCCACAGCTCTGCTTCCCCACTCACCAGTCTGCAGAGCTGCAGACCCCACCCACAGGGAGATGAGGTGAGTGCTCAGCCATGGCAGCTCCATGAAGGGCTGGGTGTAGCAGGCACCATCTAGCCCATAATAACCAATGAACTACACCATGGGCAGCTACAGGCACGTTGAAGAAGCCTGGGAAGCATCAGGGAGAAGGAAAGGAAGGATCTTTTAGAGGCACCAGGTATGAACTTGGGTGAGTCGGTGGCTTGCTCTAGACCTCAGTTCCTCATCCTTCCTGTGCTCATATTCTCCATTTCAACTGTAAGCTCTTTGGTGCAGGAACTATCTTACCATGGGGCTGTGCAGTCTCTACATAAGAACATAAGAACGGCCATACTGGGTCAGACCAAAGGTCCATCTAGCTCAGTATCCTGTCTTCTGACAGTGGCCAATGCCAGGTGCCCCAAAGGGAATGAACAGAACAGGTAATGATCAAGTGATCCATCCCCTGTCGCTCATTCCCAGCGTCTGGCAAACAGCACAATGGGGCCCTGGTCTGTTGGGGCCTCTAGACAGCAGTATAATACAAATGATTATCAATAATAATAGTAGTAATAATAATAATAACACATGCCAGCATGGCCGTTTCAGCCCTGTCTAGCTCAAATCAGGTGTCACAAAACCCAGTTTGTCTGGCTGGCTAACTGAGTGACTGGCTGAGAACAGACACAAAGTTTGGATCCAACAAGTTTCTCTCTTGCTGAGACGGGGAGTGGGGTGGGTAATAAGTGTCAGAGGGGACAAATCTGGTTCCTGCACCAACCCCTAGCAGGGACCCTGTTCTAGTCCTGCTCGTCCCCTGCCTCTTGTCCCACAGAGTGTTCCTCAGCTGGGGAGTCTCCCCAAACTCTACCCCCACAGTGTATGAGCTGGTGCTGCCAGGAGTTGAGTTTTCTGTGCGGAGCGGCAGCTGGGTCAAATTTTAGCAGTGTTGCGACCACGCAGCTGGAGCAACACTCTGAATTGCTCCGACAGCAGCTGTATTGATTTAGTGTGGGACCACTGCTTGAAAGTGGGCCGGCCATGGTCCCTGGCTCCTCAGAGACTATGGAACTCTGAGCAGGTGAAAACAACTTTGGGGGGCGTTCGCCTCCCTCAGCCCTCCTAGTTAACGCCACTGTGCTGGAGCCCTGATTGGTTACGTGCTGGGTCAGTGGAAGAGCTGGATTCCCCACTGGGATGTGACTGACTTTTGTATAAATTACCCAGAAGTACCTACTGGAAATAAAGGAATGAATAAGGTTGGGGTTTTCCAGGGGACTAAGGCAAGCTCTCCCCCCTCAACACCTTGGGAAATCCTAGCCCAAATCAGTCGTCGTACTACAGTAGCTAGACGTGGCACAGAAGGTCTGTGCTTTGCTGGTTCATTCTGGGTTTAGAGGCAGCATCTCGCCCATAATAACTAATGCACAGCAACATGGAAAAATCTGCAAGCTGCTCCAGGAATTGCTGCTAGGAGCAGTTCCACAGGCAGACAGGCCCTGCTCACTGTAGCTAGTAGTATTGCGTGTCTGGAGAGGGAGGTGATACTGTATGTGCAGAAAAATCCCACTGATTGGCTAGCTAGTGACCAGCCAGGGCTTGCTATGCCCTGAGGGCAGATGAGGGTTATTCTCTGAGGGCCAGTGCTATGGATTATGCACCACTTAGGCACTAAGCATAGCGCTAAAGTGGGGCTTGAGCAGTGCACTGGTGTTGCCCCTTTGTACAGGAGCCAGTTGAACGCTGTGACCTGCCCAGCTTTCTGTGGGGTTACTTCTCCAGCTCTCCACCACTTCCCTCTGTCTGTGTGGAGGGGAGACCCAGGCTGAGAGAGGCACCACAGGGACCTTTTATTATCCTGACAGAGGCCATGTTCCTGCCAGCCCCCAATCCTCAGCCCACTTCACCCACCTGGACAGTGACCAATCAGCACGTTGGGCACCAGCCATCTTGATAGTTTAATGCTGCCACCTCCACCCTCATCCTCACCCGGCAGGGTGGAGCTCTAGGTGACTATGGCCAAACCCTGCCTTACTCAGGCCTGTACTACACACAGGGCTTGTCCCAGTGTAGCTATGCCGGGTGGTTTTTTACTGAGGAGGTTATACCAGCGCAAGTGTGTTATACAATTATAGCTCACGCTCCTTCCTGTTTGGGACTAGCTGTATTGTATGAACACATTTATACAGCTATACTTGCATCCATGCTAGGAGGTGCACTGCTTAAACTATCCTGGTCTAGCTGAAGTGATACAATGTCTGTGTAGACAGGGTCTCAGTCCTTAAATCCAAGTGAAGCCAGGAGGGATTTGCCTGAAAAGAATGTGAGTGAGGATTTCACAATTTGGGCCCCAAATGTTCAATATGCTGTAATGATGCTAATGGTTTTGATGACTGCTAGAAGAGAAACCTTCTCAGAAAACATGACAGCATCACCTGACAAATACAGAGTTTGATAGTTATAGAAAGCCAGAAAGAAAGAAAGGGGCAGTGTTCATATATTTCAGATTGACGGCCTTTGAAAAAAAAACAGCAAAATTACCTGTCAAAAGAAAAAATCATTAAGAGAGTTGAGGTTGCAGATATACTGCACTTAAACACTAGAGAACATCAAAAGATGTCATAGTTAATGAAAACTTCCAGGCTTTCAAAGACTCACTTTTTAGGTTAAGGTTTAACACTAAACTTTTCTTTGTATCCCTATGTGATATATTCAAACATATCCTCTTACAGCTTTGTTGGACAGTGGAGCAATTACAGGAGATGGGAGATTATTATAACCTGTATGAATTTATAAGTCTTTGTGCCGTGCTCAGATACCAGAGTCTTGGGTGTCAATACAGGAGTTTGGACAGATTAGATAGATTAGATAGATAGATAGATAGCATTTGACCAGTTTAGCGCCTCTGTGGGACATAGGGAAGTGTTACTATCTTTATTTTCAGATAGAACTACTCAGGCACAGAGAGGTCAAGGGTTACATTTTCAAGAGTACTGGTTAATATTCTGGATCTCAGCTACTGGGAGTCCAATGTAAGACACCTAGGTCAAGATTTTCTGAAGCTGGTGCTCATATTGGGCTTCAAAGTCCATATTTGCACTGGGATTGTCAAAGGAGTCCACAACTCAGTGAAAGCTGGGCACTAACTCCCTTTATACTGCTTTGAAAATTCTAGCCTCAAACATCTACATTGAGGATTTCCAGAGGTTCTGAGCATCTACAGCTCCTTCTGGTGTCAGGATGAGATGCTGGGCTTTCTGCACTTTTGAAAAATCAGCCCAATTATTTAGATATGTTTAAATATGCATTTAGGAGCCTAGCACCCAGTTTTAGAGATCTTGGCCTAATTCCAGATTCTTCCTCAAGACGTTTCTACAGAGCCACACTTTAGAGGTGTGTGTTTGGCTGCATGGCCAAGGAACTTTCTTGGGCTGATGGGACAGTTGGGGTCTTTTGCTGGCCTGGCACAGGGAGCGGGGAGAAGCGGAGCAGACAGACAATCGGAGGTTCAGAGATAGCCACACAGGCTTTCCCCATCTCTGGTATAAAGTAGGTGGAATTCTGGATGGCTCTGTAAGAATGAGGGAACATGTTGTGATGAGCAATCAGAGGCAGCATGGCAGAGAAGTCAATGAGGAAACAGCCACATGTACCATCACTCACTTGGGGTAATGAAGTGACTTTTCCTCTGCAGCTCTGCCTCAATGGAAAGTGACAGGGAACAGTGTTGCAGACCAGAGATGTCAGTGCAGCAAGTGCAATACGAAATGAAGTGGAATTACTGCCTTGTCATTATGCCCCTTGCAGCTCACAGGCTAATGAGGTACCAAAAAAAATGAAATGAGCTGACACCTACTTAATCTCTTCAGAGAAGAATATTTACTTGGGTTAGTCTTGACTGCAGCCTCGTAGGATGGCGGGAGATGGGAGAGGTTCTGGAAGGACCTGGAAAAGGAGAGATCATAGGGCTCCGTGGCGGAAGTGAGGATATTGTTCATCCGTGGTTTTTCTGCAAGAAAGAATAAAAACATGTCCACACAATGCACCAGGGACAGAGAAGAGAGAGGTGAGCCATTTCCATCCACTGATTGGGTGGCAAAGCTGCTCCCATATATCTGAACCAAATCTGATAGCTAGGCACTACACTATAATTCAAACTGACACCATCCAAGCCATGGGAAATGAAACCCAAGACTTTGCTGCCTTTATTCTCCACTGCAACTATTAACAAATGCAAGCTGTGGTGAAGTGCAGAGCACAGACACCTTTGCTAAGTCAATGGTAAAGAGAGTCATCTCAATATGGACAGAGAATGTTACACTGCTGCCTATTCCCCAAGGGCTCCAATTTCTCATCTCGAAGGACAGAGTTAGCACAGATGCCATTAACGTCTATGTATGAGCAACCAAACTCGCCATGTGGGGAAGATGATTTTTTACATTCTGCACTCTAGTGTCTCGTGTTTACTGTAGAATACAACACACCTTCCCTTTAAGTCAGCCACGATTTCAAATGCTGCCCCTTTTGGGGATGGGGGCTCTTCATTTCTCCTCCTCCCTGCACTAGATGGAGTCTACTATTGCTATGTGACATTCAGACTGACTACTAGCCCTAAGAATTCAGTGCCTGAGTTCCGGTATCATCCCATTCTCTCTTTGGAAGGAGATTGTTTTAAGGGTTGGATTGAGGGGAAATAGTGACGGTTCCTGAAGCCTCTTGTGTCGTCTGATGCCAGCCTGACTCCTGTCATGACAGGAAACCTACAGGACAGAGGCTGTAAAGAGTTTAAGGCCCATGCACAGCTCAACTTTCATCCTGGAATTCTGGAAAAGGCTGATGTCCCAAGCCAAAATAATTCTAGGAAGGGTCAGATGCATGCTGGGAACTTTTGTTTTGAGACCTGGATTTTTGCAGATGTTCCTGAGCTGCCTCAAGGTAGCTCTGTTGAAGGGTATTTCTACAGAGCAGCCGGCAGCGTGCTTCCCAGCCTGGGTAGACAGACACATTAGCGCTGCTCAAGCTAGTGCACTAAAAGCAGCAGTGTGGCTGCATCAGCTTGGACCAGCTGTCAGAGTACATGCCCGCCTGACCCCTGGGTATGGACATGGGCAGTTAGCCAAAGCCACTGCCCATGCCACCATGGCCACACTGCTATTTCTAGTGCACTGGCTCGAGCAAAGCTAGTGCTTGTCAGCTACCCGCACAGGGAAGCACGGTCCCAGCTGCAGTGTGGATGTACCCGCAGAGTTCAAATGGCTCTGGTGAAAGGAGACTCCTGGCAGACTCTGGAGGCATTGCTGAGGCCAGCCTGGGTGAGGATTTCCCACAGACAGGAGTGTCTCTCAGGGAGATGGGGGATGGGGTGGGGTTGCTTTCAGTGACTGACCTTTCTGCGTCATGGTCTAAAGCGCATGACTGAACTTCAGACCATCGTGTTTCTCAAACCTAACCACACATCCTAGATGGTCTTTGAGCTGAGCTCCTGCCTCTGCTGGAGCTGTCAACAGGGGACAGGGGAACTCTGTCCCATCAGACAACCCAGGATCGTCTCTTGACCTAATCATCCACCCCTCGGGAGTGAGTGGGGTGCTCTGGAGAAAGGGGCCATGTGCTAGGGCCTGAAGTGGCAGGAATGGCCATGGGCTCCGTCACCTGTTGTGCATGGGGCTCAGAGACTGCATGTCTATAGAATCATAGAATCACAGGACTGGAAGGGACCTTGAGAGGTCATCTAGTCCAGGCCCCTGCACTCATGATAGGACTAAGCATGGGCAGCAGGTGAACTCCTGTTTTGGGCAGGCTAGCCTGCCAGCCCCGCCCCTTCCACTTGAAGCTCCACCCCCTCTTCCCTCCTCCCCAGTCCCTCCTCCCCCACTATGTCTAGAGTCCCAAGCCCCCCATGTCCCTGGGCCACACCGGCTGCCCCAACCCCAGCCAGCCACCCTGACCCTGGGGCCAGGCTGAACTGCCCCGGCTGGCCCAATCCCTGGGCCAGCCTGAGCCACCCATGGCTGCCACAGCCCCTGGCTGGTGGCTGATCCCCGAGCTCCAGGTTGCAGCTCAAGCTGAGCCCCCACCAGCTTCAGCATGGGTGGACAGAACGTGGGTGGGACCACAGCCTCGGCCTTAGCCTTCTCAGCCCTATGATACACGCCGCCCCGGGACTAAGTATTATCTAGACCATCCCTCACAGGTGTTTGAGGCCTCACTGGCTTCAGTCGTGCTGCTGCATATGGGGAAAGTTAATGCCCAGCGAGTGAGGGTGACAGGGTCTGGCTCTCGGTCGGGAAACCACAACACTGCTTCCTGCTGGCTGATCTGTCCATGTTTTTATAGAACACCAATCATGATGGCAGCCCCCTCCCCAGCTTCCTGGTGACTCTGCCTACAGGAAGCAGAGTTCAATATGGCTTCCTCTGTCGGCAGGTGGCTCTGCTCCCAGCATTGCTCAGCGGCGATGAGCTGCTGAGGGAATCCCTGACCCCACATGTCATGTCGAGCACAACCCCCAGCTCCCACGGACAGGCATGGAGCCATTCCCTTTGACGTCAGTGAGAGCTGGAGTTAGGGGCTACTGCAGCTCTGCGACTGACTCACTAGCTGACCCTGGGCAAGTCACTGTACCCCCTCGGTGCTGAATTTTCCCCATCTGATAAATGGGGTTTGTGACACTTACCCACCTTTGTAAAGTGCTTTGAAATCCTCAGCTGCACTGCACTATGGAAGTGCTAGTTCTCACACAGCACAATGATGACAATTAGTATTGTAACTGAAAAAGGCTCAGCCTACAGTTGTTGTCAGAAATATCATTTTTTTCACAAGCTTGGCATGATTTTGTTTCTAATTGTGGGCTCTCCTTGTAACTCCAGAAATAGGAGTTGGTTTAAAACCAGTCTTGTATAAGGAGACTTTTGTGATGCAGGCTGCCGAGAGTGATTGTGATAGGAAGACAGTGTGGTGGGGCTCTGGGAAGGAGGGTTCTTGCCGATCGCTGTGAACTCCGTAAAGGAAGTGCTGTTGTGCATACGGGCCTCTGCATTACTGCCCTCTTGGGCTGCAGGAGACATGAAATTTGCACCAGTTGTCCATTCTCTTCAGTGTCAGTGTTAGGATATAGATATTCAGGCCTGCCTGCAAAGGCCTATACTTTAAGAATTTAGGTGTATTCTTATCACTTAGCTAGTTACAGAGGTATAAAAGAAAGAATAAAAAATCACTGTGCAGTGGCCTTCTCTTACGGTGACAGTCTGAGGCCTGGTTCTTTAGCAGCCATAAACTGGGACATATATGGTCACGTCCTCACATTCCAAACTAGTCATATTAAAATAAGGCAATCTGGTGCTGTTAGGAAGGTGATTCGATCTATCACCTCCAGAGAAAGGGAAGAGCCTAGAAATTTAGTTTGCTGTCTGGTAAGAATTCACTTACCAATAGACACAGCTGGAGAACCCTTATGTCTGTATAGATGTAGTTGTAAAACCCTTATGTCTGTATAGATGTAGTTGTAAAACCCTTATGTCTGTATAGATGTAGTTGTAAAACCCTTATGTCTGTATAGATGTAGTTGTGAAATCCTCACTTCTGTATTGTTTTATATGTTTATTTGCATGGTCTCTGTCTGGTTCTGTGATTGTTTCTGTCTGCTGTATAATTAATTTTGCTAGGTGTAAACTAATTAAGGTGGTGGGATATAATTGGTTAGCTAATCATGTTACAATATGTTAGGATTGGTTAGGTAAATTTTAGTAGAATGATTGGTTAAGGTATAGCTGAAAATATTACTATATAAATTAGGGGCAAACAGGAAGTAAGTTGGGATTCGAAAATAAGGAAAAGGAACTTGAATTTAAGCTTGCTGGAAGTTCACCCCAATAAACATCGAATTGTTTGCACCTTTGGACTTCGGGTATTGTTGCTCTCTGTTCATGCGAGAAGGACCAGGGAAGGGTGAGAGTGAAGGAATAAGCTCTCTAACAGTCAGCTCCCAGGTTCTGTGTGTTAACATATGGAAACCCTAGGTGGCCTGCTCTCTGGCCTTGGGGTGGAAAGTGTTTGTTTAGGGTTACAGTGTGACACTGTAGATAGCACTCAGGTGTTTCCCCAAGGGCCACTTACAGCCTGCCTGCCAAACTATTTCTGCTCTGATCCCATAAGCTCCTAGAGCCCTGCACCCGCAATGAGCCCTAACGGGACTTCCCATTGGTGCAGGGTCTGTTTGGGCATGTGAGCTTGCAGAATCAGGCCTGCTTTCATAAAACTCCTTTCACTAAATGATGTAAAGGTTTCTGCAGCAATTTCTGGTGCAGGAATGAGAGGCAGCCTGCAGCAGAGTTCTGGCTCCTCACTTGCATATTGCGTATGTTATGTGTCACAGAGGGAGGCCATGGGTCAGCATCTTGAAACAGAGCCCTCTGTCGGCTTGCTAGCAGTGAGCGTGCCTCCAGCAATGATGACTGGTGCATCTGTATTTTAAAATGCTAGTGGAGAAAAGAGGCCAAGCCACTGGGTCCAGGCAGTCTGCGGTGTTTTCTTAGTATTGAAAGCACATCCCTTTCCCGAAAGTCAGGTGGAGTGACTGAAGCTGGAGTTCAAAATAGTCTTTCATCAGCCCAGCCAAAGGCCTCTCGAATGATGACGTTGATATCTCTCCGGTGTGCGGGTTTTAAAGTAGGCAGAGATCAGGCTATTCAAAATAGCAGTGATCACAACTGCTGGAAGCCTAGTGTCAGGCTGTGGGAGGGAGAGGGTCCTGGCCGCGTGTGCGGCAGGCCTGGGTCATGTGACCTAGTCTGAAGGGATTCAGGTAGCGGCTGGGTCTAACAGATATGGCAAGAGCGCAAAATTCTGATGTCACTAGGAGACGCTGACATCCAGCCAGCCAGCTCCGAGAGCTGAGCCTCTTCATCCCTGCATCAGCCTCATGCAGCAACAGGGTCTGGCTCGGCCCAGGCTGCTCACGCTGCCTGAGGAGCCCCCAAAGGCACCACTGTCCAGGCTTTGCTTTTGTCTGAGCATTCCCAGCAGGCTAGGTGAGACCGTCCGAGGATGGCGGGGGGCGACCAGACTCCTAGTCCTGACTCAGCCACAGTCCTTCCTTGGAGCTCTCACACTGGCAGCACAGCTGGTGGCACAGCTCTCTGCAGCTACCTCCCCAAGGAGCATTCAGGGAGAAGGGCCTGCACACCTCAGCCTGCTGCACCCCAGCACCAGCCCAGGGACACAGGGGAGCCAGCTGGCACGGCCTTTATCCAGTTGCTGCTGGGGCTGTGCAGGCTAAGACAGCCCTATGGAGCTTTGCATAGGCATGAAATGGGGGGCATGGGACTGCCCTGTCCACACCTTCTCCTGACCCCAATATATCCCATTGTGCCTCCCTCTACCTCTGCTCTGCCCATGACACACGTGCACACACACACCAGAACACCTCTGGCACCCAGGGCTGCTCTGGAGGCAGTGCAGAAATAGCTCTATGCCTGGCATTGTGCAGGAGAGGCCTCACTTCTGCAAGGTGTGTGGGTAGAGGGGAGGAGGCTTTTTGCCCTTGCACATGGGCAGCCAGAGTCTGGACATAAACCAGCACAAGTAACAACAGACCCTGTGGTGGGATGCTGAACAGTGTGTAATGACTTGGGAGCAGCAGTCCCATTGAAAGTCGGCTCATTGAAAGCCTGTGGTACTTGTGCTCCTATCTCACTTAGATACTTTTGAACATCCCACCTCTAATCAAGGTCTCTGTGTGGCCCCATAATCCCAGTGACTCTGTTACTGGAGAGCGGTACCAGCCCCATGAGAGTGCGCTGCGTCCCGACACCCTGTCAGGATCATCTGCATTTGCCTCAGTCATTCTGCCTCACTGATGGGCAGATGGGCATTGGAGGAGCACACAGAGGGATGCAGAGGGCTTGCCTCTTCCTGCATTTCTAGACTCCTGCACTAGTTACTCTTCATCATTACTGCTGCCATGAGGCAAACAACGGTAACATCTCGGAGCCTCCAACATCTTTAGCCCTCTAAAGTGGGTTATTGCTTTGAGGAAGAAAGGGCCCGATCCTCTGCTCACTGAAACTACTGGGAGTTTTGCCTTTCATATCAATGGAAGCAGGACTGGGCCCAAAGTGTGTGTCCAGCAGACACAGGATTAAGCTATTATCCTAATCTGCAAATACACAGGCTCTGCTGCAAGTACTTTGAACCGAGATGGGACTTAATGGCAAAACAGCAGGTCTCCTGGCTCACAGTTCCAGCAATAGGTTCTCTCCCATGGGATCTTCAGACATTCTCCTTCTCCCTAGGGAGCAGATATTTCCTTATCACAGCCCAGAATCCAGCCTGAATGGCTTCGTGCATTCGGAGTTTTCTTGCTCTTTCCACCGGCTCTGGGTCAAATTCAGTCCTGCTGTAAGTCAGTGGCATTATGCTGTCTGCTGCTGGCTGAATCTGACCTCTGGGTCTAACTCCACTGCCCAGTGGACTAAGGCACAATTTCTTCAACCAAATTCCCCTACACACTGAGAAATAGGGACCTTTCACCCCCTCACCAAAAACCACCACTTCTCATACATTTGTTCCAGGCAGAAATTTGCTTTTCCTCTGTAGCAAAATTTTCAACACAATTCACAAAAATGGGATGCAACTAACTTTGCAAACACAGCTTTTCATGCCTGAGTTCAAAGCATAGCTGGACAGTTCCCCCCCAGGTAGGGTTGCCAACTTTCTGATTGCAGAAAACCAAACACCCTTACCCCACCCGCTTCTCTGAGGCCCTACTGCTGCCCCACTCCTTCTCCAAGGACCCATCCCCGCTCACTCCATCCCCCTTCCCCCATCACTCTCTCTCCCCCACCCAGGCTGAGGCAGGGGGTTGGGCAATGAGAGGTGATGCAGGCTCTGGCTCTGGCTGGGGATGTGGGCTCTGGGCTGGGGCTGTGGATGAGGGATTTGGGGTGCAGGAGGGGGCTCTGGGCTGGGGCAGGAGGATGGGGTGAGGGAGGAGATGAGGGCTCTGGTTTGGGGTGCAGGCTCTGGGCTGGGGCCAGAAATGAGGGGGTTGGAGTGCAGGAAGGGGTTCAGGGTGTGGGATCCGGGCGGCGCTGACCTCAGGCGGCTCCTGGAGGCAGCAGCATGTCCCCCCTCTGGCTGCTAGGGCAGAGAGGCCAGGTGGCTCCATGTGCTGCCCCATCCACAGGCACCACCCCCCTGCAGAGCCGGCGCTTGGGGCGGGGACAGCGTGCAGAGCCCCCTTACTCCTGTGCCTAGGAGCTGTACGTGCCGGCTGCTTCCTGGGAGCTGTGCAGAGGGAGGGCAGGCCGAGAGCCTGCCTTAGCCCCACTGCGCTGCTGAGCAGACTTTTAACGGCTCTGTCAGCAGTGCTGACCAGAGCCACCAGGGTCCCCCTTCAACCAGGTGTTCTGGTTGAAAACCAGACACCTGGCAACCCTAGGGGGTGGGACTTTTCCCATACAACTCAGACCATCCCCCCTCCCCCATCCTTTGCATATGGCACAGCTACAGTCACCCTAGTGACCTCAGAAACTGAGGTAACGGCTGCGGGAAAGGAAGGCTCTTCAAAAACAACCCACAGTTGTATTGCTCCTGTCCCTAGCAATTGCTCTCCGCTTTGTCCTATTCCTGCTTTGGAGCATTTCCGTTCTAATGTCAGATGGGATGGAGACAGGCAGGCAGCTCCATTCCTGTAGGATGCAAATATCTAGGAGGTTTCCGTGTCTTCTGGTACCTAGTGAATTCTTAGCATCGAGACCCCCTCCTTCCCCCATTGCACTGTTTCCCTTAG
This sequence comes from Mauremys reevesii, assembly GCF_016161935.1. Taxonomy (NCBI): domain Eukaryota; kingdom Metazoa; phylum Chordata; order Testudines; family Geoemydidae; genus Mauremys; species Mauremys reevesii. The sequence goes on from NC_052637.1 coordinate 21,113,931, forward strand.
CACCGCGCTCACACTGACACTCTTCCCAGTTCTCTGAGCACACAGCACTGCTCTCACAGCCCTTCTAGGGAAATGCAGAGCTGCCGTCACAACCTCCCTCCCACTGAGTGTTCCCTGTGCTTAATTTAAACCTCTCTGTCACCAGCGAGTCCTCCCTCCCACAGCTCAGACACACAGTCGGGGAGAGAGGCTGAGTAGACAACCCTACTTCCCCGCAGGAAATAGCTTCCTCCCCCAGTCCTCACACACTGACAGCTCCCTGCAGCTGGATCACTCCGACAGCACCCCACTGGCTCCAGGCAGAACCATGCGCAGCACTTCAAACCCAGCCCAGCCTCTGCCGTCCCCCTTTCAGCTGCTGTCCTCCCTGACGGCGCTGCGGCTGCTACAGCTACACAAGTTCCCTTGTAATGGGGCCTCCTGCAGGCTAACCTACGTCAGGGTGCAGCTTCCCCCGGGAAATCGCCAGGATGCCTGTTGATGAAGCAGGGTGGGAGCTACACTCGTCTCAGCCGCACATTACAGTCTAGTTATAGTGCAATGGGGTGAGTGCAGGCACCCAGAGCTGCATGGCAGCTTTCAGGAACCATGCACTATGATTTGCTGCTATCCTCAGGACTCACCATCCCTCTACCAAAACCAAACAGCCACTTTCATCCGCTGGACAGAAGAAAAAAAGCCTATGACTCTAGAAGAGCCTGATTTTTGTCCCAATTCGGTCTGAGAAATCATTAGCCATTTCACACCAACACTAGGAATTTGGGCCATTTTCCTGTTAGCTCAGTAGTAACCAAATCTAGATTAATAAACACCTCTCCTCTTCAGCTGAGGCATGTCTATAGCTCCCCAGGCTGGGGTTGTTCTCTGGTAAACAAAACCTAACCTGAAGTTATCTAGCGAATGTGCTATTGCTTTGAGATCGATTTGTCTGGGTGATGTCTTCAGTCCATGTCTAATGGCCTGATCCCGGGATTAGGAAGTGCATTGCACTCACTGTGGCAGTGGAAACAATTGATTAGATATTATACTGTAAGCAGCGACTTCATCAGCACTGAGACAATGCCCCCACTCCTCTGTTTGTGCTGGTGTAGCAAAGAATTAGGGTAACATCCCTTTGCAAATCTGTCAGCAAGAACCCGCATACAATCTACATTTTGCATGGAGGCTTGGATAAACTAAAATAAGCCCAGTCATATGTATGGGATTTGTGTTTAGTGTCAAAGCAAGAGAGTTAATTGACTGCTTGCATGAGGTGTGTGAAATTAAGTGCCACACTTTTCTAATAGGCTTGCACAGAATCAGTATGTCCGCTTACCATCTGTTTTTCATCCAGTCAATCAGGAGCAGCACATAATGAATCTGGCAAATGAGAGGTCACCTTGAAAACTACTGTCTATCTTTCAGCAAAACTAAAGGATAAACTGAGATGGGTGCAGACTACTTGAGCTGACTTTTGCATAATGTATTTAAAACTCCAGGTCAGGGAACTGATGGGTTCCAGTCAGTAGGAATCACGTGTGCAATTTATACATCGTCACTAATTAAGTGGCAGTTTCTTTCTCCTGGGGGGAGTGTCAGAATTTCCCTCCCTCATCATTATTCAGTTCATGAGCTATGTTCTTATCCGACATTGATTTTTTTTGTTCACATCACCTGTTGGTTTCTGTGAGCCAGGTGCAGGATGGGAGAACACAGTCCCTCCCCACTTCTGCACAGCCAGAATTAACCCCCGCACACATGCACACTTCTCCCAAACATACAGAGAATGCCCAGGAGTCCAGTCCTTTGGGATGCTTTATGGGATGGAATGAATGCTCAGGGCTACTGTGGGTGGCTGCCACTAAAGAGCCAGCCTTTACTCACAGTTCCTACGCCTTGGCATCTGAGATACTGCAGTCATTTCTGATTCTAACTACATGGGAAGGCTCTTATTTTTTTTTTTACTGTAAGCAGGGACCATATTTTCTTATGTGTTTGTACAACATCCAGCACAACAGGGCCCTGAGCCTGGAGGAGCCTCTGAGTAATACTGCTGTGATGGATCTGCCAAGCAGGGGACTGCAACTCCCATCAGCTCCCTCGCACTGCACATCCCTTTCTCCTGGCCAAGGATGGGGGAGGTTCTCCACCAGGAAGTGGCTGGTCTGTGCTGGGCAGTGGCAGCTGCCAGGAGTTGCAGAGAAACTGGATGCAAAGAGGAATCCCCAGGAACCAGCTGCAGAGCTATGTACAGAAGAAGCTGTGACTGATGGATGCTACAGCTGGGTGTGGGTCTGTGTGGGGATCCTGCAGCCGCTGGGCAGAGAGCCAGTGCAGAGGGGCCCAATGAGAGAGATTCATGGCAGAGCTAGAGGTGGCAGTCAGGATTCACTTTCTGCCAACCCTTCCCTGGCCTGAAAACCTGCAAGTGCCTGGTTGCTTGAATAGAGACTGGACTGGAGAGGATACCCCTGGCACTAGCCCTGACTTGCAACTGGATTTCCCAGGGACCCAGACAGGAGCTGCTATTGCTCACCTGGAACTGGTTCAGCCTCCAGAGCTAGGGTACCTGCACCCTTCCCCTTCCTGCTAGCCCTGCGTAAATGTCAGTGTGGGACCTACCAGGCCTGACGTCTACAAGAACTAACTGCTGAAGCACCCACAGTGCTTGTGTCTGAGTCACGGTGCACCTGGTGTTATACTGGCACCCTTGGGGCTCGGTGTGCTGGGCACCCCGGTAGTTACACTGCCACAGTAAGGCAGCTGTATCACTCTGCCCAGCTAGAGGTAGCAAAGCACCATCCGAAGGCACACGGGGGCAGTGCGCCCTGCCGAGCTCGCACAGAGGGCAGCGGAAGAGCTGGGGGTAGCACCCAAGACTCCTGGCTCCCAGTGCAGTGCCACCATCCCCCTTCTGCTAGTCCCTTCCCTGCAGCCGGGTTTCTCTTCCACCTGGGCAATGCTATTAGGTCCTGATCCTGCCCTCAGGGCAGCCAGCCAGGATTTTCCATTGACTTCAATGGGAGGGGGCTGACGTCTGGAGAACATCGGGCTCTGCTGGGCACTGCCTGCTGTACTGCTCCCTGGGTGTGGGGCTGCATCGGCTCCATCATGTAGTGGGCGAGGTGGCATCGTGTCTGGCATGGCACCATGGGGGCACAAAGGACCCGAGGCTGCATGCAGCACAGCAGGCTGGGCACTGCGAGGGATCCAGGGTCTGGGTGTGAAGCTACTTTTGGCAGCGAGTGGCTCAGCCGTGCTGCTCTGATCTCTCTCCCTCGCCAGGCACTGACCAGTGTTTTTACTGGGGCCCAGGTCAGAGCCCACAGGGCCCGTCAGATAGCTCAGCTTCAGCTGTGTTTCCATGCCCACCAGGGGCTGCTGGCCCTGCCAATGTAGGCTGTGCTGTGCCTGTTAGGCCCAGGCCAACACTGGGGCTTGGGGAAGGACAGGGCCAGCTCCAGGCACCAGCGGAGGAGGCTGGTACTTGGGGTGGCCAATTCAAAGGGGCGGCATTCCGTCCACTATCGGGGCGGCACGTCTGGGTCTTCGGTGGGAATTCGGCGGCGGGTCCCTCATTCCCTCTCTTCCTCTTTGAGCTGCCGCCGAATTGCTGCTGAAGAGGGAGGACCTGCTGCCAAACTGCCTCCGAAGAAGTGGCGCGATTGAGCTGCCGCTGAAGTGCCGCCGCTCATCTTGGGGCGGCAGAAAAGCTAGAGCCAGCCCTGGGGAAGGGGCAGAACTACTTCAGTGACTGCTCCCAGGGCCCAGTGCCTCAGGGAGCAACAATGCCTCATGGAGCTAGTAGGCTGCCAAGGGAGTATGCATGCTGCTACACCCCTCAGGGCCATGGCCTCTGCGGCCCATGTGCCCTTGGAGCTAGGTTGCAATTCCTGGCTCGAACAGACACATGGGCATTGAGCTAGCATGCTGAAAAGAGCAGTGTAGCTGTGATAGCCCAGGCAGTGGTGTGAGCTAGCCACCCCGACTACATTCCCACGAGTTCGGGGCGGGTTTACTCAGGGTGGCTAGCCTGTTTTGCCACTGTTGCTCCTCATGCTACTCTGGCTATTCTGCTACTTTTAGCACGCTTGCTTGAGGAGCACTTGTGGGAGTCTGGTTCCTCGAGCTGGGAATGACAGCCCTAGCTCCAAAGGAAGTTATACCCTGTGTGTGGCTAACACCCATGCGGAAGCTGGTGGGGAGCAGCCCTTGTGCTCTGTGCACAGAGACTGCAGTTTTAGCTGGTCCCTGCATGGAAGCCCCCTTGGTCATGTCCCCTCTTCCTCACTGCCCTGAAGCTGGCTCCAATCTCTCCTCCCATTACGCAGTGCCAGTGCTGCATGCACCCTGGGCACGGTCCGCCATCGGCTCTACTGCGGCTCTTTGCAACCAGAAGGAAAAGGGGAAATTCCATTATTTGTAATGATCAAGGCTTAGATTCTGAAGAGTGCAGGAAAATCTGGGCAAACCCATGGCTCTGCCCCCATTCTCTGAACACTACCTCTGTTCCAAGGAGAGCGCTTATGTAGGGCCTGGAACAGCTTGTGTACAAGGACGGGTGCCAATGCACCCCGAAGCTGGAGTGATGAGTTTGTGGGCAGGCGTATGCTAAGCTCAGGTGGGCACAGAGATGTGAGCTTTATTTGCATGAAGAGTCTGCACATATTTTGTGTGACACATCAACAGATGCCTTTTTACAACATTCACCCAGTGAAAGCAAATTGTGTCACCTGTGAGAAGTGATGCAGCCCAACCTTCTGCTGCTCAGCGTCTGCTCATCACAACTTCAGGCTTCTGTCAAAGCACTTCCCGTTCCCTTAGCACTCCCTTCTGCTCAGCCATTTCAAGGTTCAGGAGGAAATCTGCTCAGATCGTGAAACATGCTCTTACAACCAAAATTAGCCTTAATAAAACGAGCTGTTTAGAATGATGGCCAGCATTCTTCTAAAAATGATCTTGCACAACTCCAGAGCCACCTGCTACAGTCAGCACTGAAGAGCAGTAAGAGGCAGAGCCAGCTTAGACACATTCCTCAGCAGTGACACCTTGTGCATCTTCTGACTTCAGGTCAGTTTTATATCTGATTTTTATGCTGCTGCGATTCAGTCTCTGGAGCTTTTAATCTGGCATTCTTCATCAGCATTACCTTCACTCTAAGATTTAGACTTTAGAAAAATTGCTCCCCCTTGTATATGGTTCAAAGGGGATGTTCCCCTGTTAAAAGCAGAGTTCCAATTACTTCTTAACTTCAGGAACAGGATGCTATTCTGATGCCAGTATTAGAGCTACTACCACACTGAATGGTCACTTGACATCTGTATTTTGAGCTAGAGCAGTTTCCATGGATGCTGCCAGGTAAGAGACCCAGTTACAAAGCTAGCCCGTAGTGCTTTCAAAGTAAAGCATAAGAAGGAAAAATAAACAATTATATATTTAACTAGAGTCACAAAGTCATTGCGGCTGCCTGCTCTATTTGATGTTAATACAGATTCTCATCAGAGAAATAACTATTAAAGGGCCTAGATTCCTCTTAAGATACATGCTCAATTGTCTGCTGCATCCAGTTTATGCTAGGGGCAGCAGAGCAGGTATGCTGTCTGGGAATTGGTGACAGCCCCCTGGTATTTTGCACAGCCATGGGCATAGACTGCAGCAACCTGGGACTCTCCTGTGACACTACGCTCCATATTCTTTGTAGAGATATTGTTATGATATCTTGGATTACTAGTATTTTTCTACTAATAGGAGGTGGGGATCAAGATGGGAAACAAAGGATTCCCACCATATGTAAATCCTATATAAGGCAGGGACGTGAGTTAATCTTGGTTCAATTCTTCACTGAATCCCCACCCAGGATGACTGCTGGAAACATCTAAGAAACAAAGACAAAAGGGGTAGGGACTGAGCCCAGGCTGGAAAAGGTGCCTGGCCCGTGAAAGGAATATCTGGAGTTTTAAGCTGCTTAACCACCCTGACAGTTAGGAAGTTTTTCCTAATGTCCAACCTAAACCTCCCTTGCTGCAATTTAAGCCCATTGCTTCTTGTCCTATTCTCAGAGGTCAAGAAGGACAATTCTTCTCTGTCCTCCTTGTAACAACCTTTTATGTACTTGAAAACTGTTATCATGTCTCCTCTCAGTCTTCTCTTTTCTAGACTAAACAAACCCAATGTTTTCAATTTTCCCTTATAGGTCATATTTTCTAGACCTTTAATCATTTTTGTTGCTCTTTTCAGGACTTTCTCCAATTTGTCCACATCTTTCCTGAAATATGGCTCCCAGAACTAGACACAATATTCCAGTTGAGGCCTAAGCAGTGCGGAGTAGGGCGGAAGAATTACTTCTCGTGTCTTGCTTACAACACTCCTGCTAATACATCCCAGAATGATGCTGTCTTTTTTTGCAACAGCATTACACTGTTGACTCATATTTAGCTTGTGGTCCACTATGACCCCCAGGTCCCTTTCTGCAGTACTCCTTCCTAGGCAGTCATTTCCCATTTTGTATGTGTGCAACTGATTGTTCCTTCCTAAGTGGAGTACTTTGCATTTGTCCTTATTGAATGTCATCCTATTTACTTCAGACCATTTCTCCAGTTTGTCCAGATCATTTTGAATTTTAATCCTATCCTCCAAAGTACTTGCAACCCCTCCCAACTTGGCATCATCTGCAAATTTTATAAGTGTACTCTGTATGCCATGAGGAAGTGATTGAACAGAACCGGCGTCGGAACTGATCCCTGCTCATTATGCCCTTCCAGCACGATTGTGAACCACTGATAACTACTCTCTGGGAATGGTTTTCCAACCAGTTTTGCACCCACCTTATAGTAGATCCATCTAGGTTGCATTTCCCTAGTTTGCTTATGTTGTGGTATCCTCTTGAACTGAGGCTACCTCTCCAGGGAAGGGAACTCTAGTTATCAGGAAGCGACAGGTTATAGTGATGGGAGATTCAATCACAGAATCATAGACAGCTGGGTTTGTGATGACCGGGAGAAGTGTATGGTGACTTGCCTGCCTGGGAAGGATAGAAGAGAGGTCCTGGAGGCCAAATTTAGGCTGGTAGGTAAGAGATTCAAGTCCAGGACCTCCATGGTAGCATTCTCTGAAATGCTTCCAGTTCCACGTGCAGGGCCAGTTAGACATGCAGAACTGAAGGGTCTCAATGCATGGATGAGACAATGGTGTAGGGAGGAGGGGTGTAGATTTATTAGGAACTGGGGAAACTTTTGGGAAAGGAGGAGCCTACATAGGAAGGATGGGCTCCACCTAAACCAAAATGGAACTGGATTGCTGGCACTTAAAATTAAAAAGGTCATAGGCAGTTTTTAAACTAAGGGTTGGAGGAAAGCTGACAGGTGTGGAGGAACACGTGGTTTGGACAGAGACATCCCTTAGGGGAGGATCTATTAATGGAGATTCTCTATGTCCTAGTAAGGAGGAAAGGATGGAAAATGATAAAATACGGGTAGGATGTGATGAGAAACAGCCAAATGAAAAAAAGTTCCATTCAATTACATCATGTAATGGCAGACAGCTAAAAATTGACAAATTTTTAAAGTGCTTATATACAAATGCTAGAAGTCTAAATAATAAGGTGGGTGAACTAGAGAGCCTTATATTAAACACGGATATTGATATAAAAGGCATCGGAGAAACTTGGTGGAAAGAGGATAATCAATGAGACACAGTAATACCAGGCTACAACATATATCTGAAGGATAGAACAGGGGATAGCTCAGTGGTTTGAGCAGTGGCCAGCTAAACCTGGAATTGTGAGTTCACTCCTTGAGGGGGCCATTTAGGGATATGGGGCAAAAATCTGTTGGGTGATTAGATTAGCCCGGCTTTGAGCAGGGGGTTGGACTAGATGACCTCCTGAGGTCCCTTCCAACCCTGATATTCTATGAACTGGTCAGGGAGTGGCGCTACATGTGAAAGGAAGCATTGAAGTAAATTTCTTAAATGAACCAAACTTTACCATAGAATCTCTATGTAATTCTGTGCTCTAATAATAAGAATATAGCAGTAGAAATATTTTACTGATCACCTGACCAGGATAGTGATAGTGACTGTGAAATGCTCAGGGAGATTAGAGAGGTTATAAAAATAAAAAACTCAACAATAATGGGGATTTCAACTATCCCCATATTGACTGGGTACGTGTCACCTCAGGACAGGATGCAGAGATGAAGTTTCTAGACACCATTAATGACTGCTTCTTGGAGCAGCCAGTCCTGGAATCCACAAGAGGAGATGCAATTCTTTGTTTAGTCCTAAGTGGAGCACAGGATCTAGTTCAAGAAGCTGGACCTCTTGGTAATAGTGATCATAAAATAATAATAGAATAATAATAATAATAATAATAATAATAGAAAGGAGCATAATAGAATAATAGAATAGAATAATAGAATAATAGAAGGGAGCATAAACTCTGGCAAACGAAGTATAAAAATATAATTACAAAGGCCAAAAAAGAATTTGAAGACGAGCTAGCCAAAGACACAAAAAGTAATAGCAAACTTTTTTTTAAGTACATCAGAAGCAGGAAGCCTGCTAAACAACTAGTGGTGCCACTGGATGATCGAGATGCTAAAGAAGCACTCAAGGATGATAAGGCCATTGCAGAGAAACTAAATGAATTCTTTGGTCTTCATGGCTGAGGATGTGAGGGAGATTCCCAAACCTGAGCCATTCTCTTTAGGTGACAGAGCTGAGGAAATGTCCCATATTGAGGTGTCATTAGAGGAGGTTTGGGAACAAATTGATAAACTAAACAGTCACCAGGACCAGATGGTATTCACCCAAGAGTTTGTAAGGAACTGAAATGTGAAATTGCAGAACTACTAACTGTAGTTTGTAACCTATCATTTAAATCAGCTTCTGTACCAAATGAGCGGAGGATTGCTAATGTGATGCTAATTTTTAAAAAGGGCTCCGGAGATGATCCTGACAATTACGGTCTGGTAAGCCTGACTTCAGTACCATGCAAACTGGATGAAATTATAGTAAAGAACAGAATTGTCAGACACATAGATTAATACAATTTGTTGGGGAAGAGTCAACATGGTTTTCATAAAGAGAAATCATGCCTCACCAGTCTACTAGAATTCTTGGAGGGGGTCAACAAGCATATGGACAAGGGGGATCCAATGGATATATAGAGTACTTAGATTGTCAGAAAGCCATTGACAAGATCCCTCACCAAAGCTTCAGCAAAATAAGCTGTCATGGGATAAGAGGGAAGGTCCTCTCATGGATTAGTAACTGGTTAAAAGATAGGAAACAAAGGATAGGAATAAATTGCCAGTTTTCAGAATGGAGAGAGGTTAATAGTGGTGTTTCCCCCTGGGGTCTGTACTGGGACCAGTCCTAGTCAACATATTCATAAAGGATCTGGAAAAAGGGGTAAACCATATGCTCACATCTTGAATACTGAGTTCAGATGTGGTTGCCCTATCTCAAAAAAGACATATTGGAATTGGAAATTGGAATTGGTTCAGAACAGGGCAATAAAAATTTTTATGTGTATGGAATGGCTTCCATATGAGGAGAGATTAATGAGACTGGGACTTTTCAGCTTGGAAAAGAGATGACTAAGGGGGGATATGATAGAGGCCTATAAAATCATGACTGGTGTGGAAACAGTAAATAAGGAAGTGATATTTACCCCTTTTCATAACCCAAGAACTAGGGGTCACCAAATGAAATTAATAGTCAGCAGGTTTAAAACAAACAGAAGGAATTTTTTTTTCACACAACACACAGTCAACCTGTAAAACTCCTTGCCAGACCATGTTGTGAAGTCTAAGAGTATAACTGGGTTCAAAAAAGAACTAGATAATTTCATGGAGGATAGGTCCATCAGTGGCTATTAACCAGGCTGGGCAGGGGTGGTGTCCCTAGCCTCTGTTTGGAGGTGCTGGGGTTGGGTGACAGGGGATGGATCACTTGATGATTACCTGTTCTCTTCATTCCCTCTGGGGCACCTCCATTGGCCATTGTCAGAAGACAGGATACCGGGCTAGATGGGCCTTTGGTCTGACCCTTTATGGCTGTTCTTATGTACTTATGTTCTTAACTTGAGTGCTGCTCTACACTGTGTCAGCTGGCTACAGTCCTCTAGGGGACCATCTGCCAGCTGGGGACTGCTGGAGTAGATTGGGGGGAGGGATAGCTTGGTGGTTTGAGCACTGGCCTGCTAAACCTAGAGTTGTGAATTCAATCCTTGAGGGGGCCACTTAGGGATCTGAGGCAAAAATTGGTCCTGCTAGTGAAGGCAAGGGGCTGGACTCAATGACCTTTCAAGGTCCCTTCCAGTTCTAGGAGATTGGTATATCTCCAATTATTACCTATTGCATTCCAGCTACTCTCCCTGCCTGTGACTTGGTATCTTACAAAGCCACCTGAGTGCTGTGTATTAAGCTGAAGTATGGGGCTGCAGCTAAACTAGCAAGCCGGTGTGTGCGCTGTCTCTTTGGAGGCAGTAGGCTTAGTAATTTGTATGAGGGACCAATGCAAGGGACTGGACACCGCAGAGGAGATGGTTTTGGGTGGACTTGGGACTGAAGGGCTTTAAGTGTCACCCTGCAAGGAGGGACCAGGATGGTGGAAGCCAGGGTGATGTCATTGTAATGTGAGCAGGCTGTTGATATCAGGGCGCTGTGCCAAACCTGCACAGCACAGAGTACCCAGGATTACAGGGCAGGTTGTGACAGAACCCGCTACTGGTCAGGGTTGAACCCCAGAGCATCACAAAAGTATTGAATCATGATTTTCTACTGGTCTGCTCTTCACAAAGGGCTAGCACTATATTCTACAAGCCACTGCAGAGACTGGCTGGTTCATGTCCCTTCCCTGCCCCCAGCTTCAATATTGCCTGGCAGTTGTATAGAAAAAAGTGAACATATCTATTTGTTTGGTGTTTCTTATACTGGAAATCTGATTATCTTTTAATTTCCTTACACACTGCTCTGCTGGGAGTAAAGCTCATTTAAACTGTCCTTAATTCTTATGATTTTGTAAACAGTGTCTTAAACAAAATAGACAAAAAAATCCACTGCAAATTGTTGGAGTGGATGCCATGGTACTGGGAATCATTTTCATATCTTCTGGGATTGTCCCAAATTGAATGCTTCTGGCCTGATGTTAGAAAACAGATGCAAGAGTTATTTCAGGGCTATATCCCCCAAAGTCCTATTACTGTGCCGTTAGAAAAATGCCCTGATTTACTGAAATTCAACAAAGACAGATACCTGCTTAGAATTCTAGTGGCTGCAGCCAGGGCCGGCTCTAGGATTTTTGCTGCCCCAAGCAAAAAAAATATTGGGCATCCCCCCTTTTTTTCGTGTCCCCCCCGGCCCCGCCTGAACTCCACCCCTTCTGAACCCCTTCCCCAAATCCCCAGCCCCGCCTCCTCCCCCGGGTGTGCTGCATTTCCCCCTCCATTGCTTCCTGGGGGCCCCCCGCGACCTCCCGCCCTAGCTCACCTCTGCTCTGCTTCTCCCCCTCCCTCTCAGGCAAGGGAGGGCAGAGAAGCGGAGCAGCGGTGTGTTCAGGGGAGCAGGCGGAGCGGAGGTGAGCTAGGGTGGTGGGGTGCATGAAGTAATGGGGGGTAGAGGAACTGCTCCCCGCTCCAGCTCACCTCCACTCCACCACCACCACCTCCCCCAAGCGCCCGCCGCTCGGCTTCTCCTCCCTCCCAGACTTGCTGTGCAAAACAGCTGTTTCGTGTGCGGCAAGCCTGGGAGGGAGGGGGGAGAAGCGGAGCAGCGGTGTGTTCAGGGGAGCAGGCAGCGTGGAGGTGAGCTAGGGTGGGGAGGGGCGCAGGAAGTAACAGGGGGTAGAAGAACCACTCCCTGTTCCAGCTCACCTCCGCTCCACCACTGCTGCCTCCCCCGAGCACCCCGCAGCTCGGCTTCTCCTCCCTCCTAGACTTGCTGCGTGAAACAGCTGTTTTGCACGCAGCAAGCCTGGGAGGGAGCGGGGAGAAGTGGAGCGGCAGCAGCGTGCTCAGGGGAGCAAGCGGAGGCAGAGCGGAGGCGAGCTGGGGCGGCGAGCTGGGGCGGCAGGGGCACTTTTTCCCCATGCCCCGGAGTCGGCACCTATGGTGGCCGGCGCCAGAATGCTGCCCCTAGAAATGTGCCGCCCCAAGCACCTGCTTGTTTTGCTGGTGCCTGGAGCTGGCCCTGGCTGCAGCCATTAAGTGAATCTTACCGCTGTCCCTGCAAAACCAATAGCATCTATAGAAAAGCGATTGATCAGAATAAAACAACTGAGAAATGGATCAAGTTACTGCCATATTAGATTGACAACAAAATTAGTAATAGGACAATTAGCCAAATGCAATTAGTGGATAAAAAAAATTATGACCATAACTTTCCTGCTAACATCATTTTATTTATTAATTACCTATTTAGATTTAAAATAATAATTATGTTGACCCCAGTGCCCTGACATAATTAATTATACAGTAAATAAACTTTAATTAAAAGTCAGCAGCACAAAAATAATTGGTTGCACAGAAATACAGCCAATCAGCCAGCATGTGTATCTAGTGTAATGGACTCTATGTTGCCTCAACTCCACTGTAAACCTTTATCTGTTATATGTGTCACCCTCTCTTTTAATATTTATGTAAGAGAATCACATGTATTTTCAATAATTCTGTTTAAAAAGTTAGTAACTAAACATTAACAGTTACGTTATCAAAAGATGAATCTGAGTTGCATGTGAAAAATGTGGAATTGTGCGTGCAAAGCCTACACTTGACCACTCAGTAGCACTGTAATTTTACATGCAAGTTGTACAGGCAAAGCTCAGATTGATCTTTCTCAAAATGTAGACCTAAAGTTCTTCTTTTAGTCGTGTTGGGCTAAATTCTGGTCCCAGTGAGCTCAATATCAAAACTTCCATTGTCTTCAGTGGGACCAAGATCTGGAACACAATTTCTAGAAGTGTCTGAGGACCAGGTTTCCAAAGGTATTTAGATACCTAAATACCTTTAAACATCTGGCTTTAGTAACATAGGAGCCTAAGTCCCATTGCCTTTCACTGGGACTCATGAGAGTCTGTCTACACTGTCACTAGAGATGTGATCACAGCACATGTAGACATGATTGCACTAGCTGCAAGCTAGCGTGCTCCAGTGACAACAGCAGTGAAGCTGTAGCAGCCCGGCAGCAGCATGGGCCGTATAAGCCCCCCTAGGACCTGGGTTACGTACTTGATTTGTTGCTGGTGCTGCTGCAGATTCACAGCTATTGTTCTTCCAGCTAGCTAGATACAAGGGCTGCAGTCACAGCTCTGGTGGCAGTGTGGGCAGTAGTGCAGTGTGTGCAGGGGGATCGACTGCCTCTCCAGCAGCCTTAATGTGTATGTGTGGCACCTTTCACATGCGGTTGGAGGGAAAACCTGCCCCATGCTCACCTAGGAGTTGCAGCTCATGTCCCACAGGGGTGGGCTCAGCTTCCCACTCTGAGCGTTGTAACATGGTAAATGGGGGCTCAGCACCACTTCCAGAGCTGCACAGGACAGGAGCCACTGCTGTGGGGTGGGCGCAGGGTGGTTTCACTCTCCAGTGCCCCACTCATGACCCATTCCCCCCTGGTGGCAAAACCTGGCTCTGCTACTAAGAGGAGTTAGACCCTTCAGCTCCTAAAGCACATAGGCACTTTTGAAAATTGTATCCCACATCTACTCTATGGTATTTCTTGGGTGACGATGACATTGGTGTCTACACACCATACGCACCTTTGTCCAAAGCCTGTAACAAACCTGTGGGTCTCTATTGCCATTCCCTAGAACAGAGTGTTTGCCAGGTAGTGGTCTGCTTTTTGCCTGTGTACCTCTCCATGCAGGAAAGTGTCTTGATGTAGCTCCCAAACCAGCATTAGACCTGGACTAGGGCAGCTCCTAACACCACCCCACCCCTGTCCGAACGGAGGGACTAGATGACGGAGAAAACCCCACTCCTTTGAAGCTGTGCTTCTCCGCAGAGTTGTCCCTGAAAACGTTCCCCAACACCCTCACGCCTGTCTCACCCTCCTGTGCGCTTTCCCACTCTGCCAGGCAGAATGGAACAGGGACACTTTTCTTTGAACTCCGCTTCACCAGCCGTTAGCACAAATAATGCAACTGTAATTAAGGAACGGCAGCCTGGCAGAACACATAACCCACAATCCCATCATTATAGTCATCCCTTCCTCAAAGAAAATAACTCAGTGCAATCAAATCACAGCTCTCACACCTGCCTCGATGGGGAAACAGCGTCTCGTTGTTTTGGAGCCAGGCTAGCCACAGGCCTGCATATATGACACAAAGGTTATGGGGACAGCACTCAAGAACTCGCACGGATCAGGAGTTTTGGGGGCAACCTAGAAAATATTAACATCCAGTGATTTCCCCTCTGAGATCTGTAATGGCTGAGACCTATACCAACCAGAACTGTCTCCTTGTACTCCCTGGGAAAATATTCAAAACCTGGTCCTGGAATCCACCTCACTTTCTGTTCTGATCTTCCTCAGGTGCCTTTTTAGTCACTTTGACATAAATGTGTGTTGGGTGGTATTTTGTCTCATACACGCTTGGCGGGCGCTTTTGTTCATGTACAAATGAGTTAGGCATGTGTCAATTTGCATAGTCACACTGGACATGCTTATCTTATCCCATCCACTCACACCACACCGTATGCTTAGCTGAGCAAACACACAGCTTGACGAGCGGATTCTGAATATTGAACACTTATTGGAGCCCTCACTGAAAAAGGTCCAAATGAGCTGTTGATGGATTACCCATAACAAACATTCATCATGATCACGAACTGTTTGTGGACAATTTGTGAGCAGAATAAAGGGACAAATCAAATGAACATACTGCTTGCAATTAAATAGTTCAACCTGCTCTATAGATGAGTGTCACAAAGATACCCAGTAGATAAGAGAGGTAAGGGAAGAAAAGTACTTCAAAATCTGCAACCCAAGATCATAAATATGTCTCCTTTGATCCTCTTTCTCTTTCCCAACTACACAGAAAAAGAAGGCATCTGTCAGATCAAGAGAGGAGTTTAACTATCTTGGCACATGTTGTTACCTAAAATTATTAAATGCAACAGAGAACCTGGCTGTCTAAGTAGCTAAAGGTGATGGAGTTAATGCGCAATTCACAGGCAGAAAAAGTAGGTAAACTGGAGTCGATGCAGCAAGTGCGGATTTAAGTGTGCGCTGCCTTTCAAGAATATTTGTGTTTAAATCAACAACAAAAGTGCCTGCAGGCAGGGGCGCACGCACACACACACACACACACACATACCTTAGAAAACCAAACAATTGAGGGATAAGGTTGCACTCCTGGAACAAGACAATGGCGCTCTCTCAGCTAATTATCCCTACTCTCACTCTCTCTCCCAGGTGATTTGCAGATATGTATTGGGATTATAATGAGCAGCACAATTTTCTTTTTGATTTTTTACATAGTATTGTGGAAATGCAAAGCAAAAATATTTAGGGCTCAATCATGGCTTTGCTATGAGCACTCTGAAGGGCAGCGGATTTTGTGCTGCTCTGGAAGCGGATTGGAACTCAGAGTCACAATATATCTCCCAGTTTCCCCTGCTTTGAGGGGGACATGCTGAGTGCGCTCCCTATTCCTTTATCCCTATTCTTCTTTCTCTTTTTTGCTATAAAACAAAACAAAAATGTGTCAGGATTCTGAATTCTAGTTAACACCTATGTTTTTAGGGTGTCATTAAGTCAGGAACTCCTTGTCCAATTTACCTCAGCTTTAATATGTGTAGTCCATCTTGCTGCTGGACCTAACCTGTCAATTTTGAAATTGACATAACTCCTTTTGTGGTTTTCGGAGGACAGGATAAAATTCAGACTAATAATGGAAAATTACCTGTAACCTGAATGACGAAGTGGCTACTGCCTCTCTGGAATAGGAGAGGGCCAAACAAAGGTTCAAGGTAACTTTTTCAAGACACATTATTCTCCCATCCTTTCTTAAGATGTGGAGATGTGGAAGCTTCAGATCAAACACAAGACAACTTTCATAATAAATGTATCCCAGAATATTTCAACGACGATGGCAAAGCTACAGAGCTAGATAATACATACCAGCAGAGAGAGAAATTCAGAGATACAGGAAAGGGAGAACTGATATGTATTCAGATGGGATTTACACAGAGGTGGAAAGCTGGTGTAATGAGAGGGATGGTTCAGACAGCAGATGTTTCTCACAACCCCAGCGGGGAGATTATGAGGAAGGAGAGAACAAAGTGAGCAGGGGAAGCAGGTGGAACAAGTCCAAAGAGGCGTGTGGAAACAGGGAGGATAATTCTGAACTGGATGGGGAAGTGAACTGGGTTCCGGCAGAGTGTGATTTGATTAGAATATTTTGTATTGAGGGAATGTAGGTAGCAGCATTCTGCACATGCTGGAGTCTGGGGAGCTGGGGCTTGGGAAGCCAGAGAGAGAAGAGAACTGCAGCAGACCAGGTGAGAGGAGATGAATAAACAAAAGGGGTTTTCAGCAGAGGTGGAGGTGAAGCCCTGACATGGACAGGCAGAGCGGTGGATATAGGAACATGAACACCATTTGGATGATGCAGGTTATGAACAGTGGAGTCACATGGAAGCTCTGGCTCAAAGAGGAAGTTTGAGTAGAGGTTGAGGATGCTGTGCCTCCCCAAGAGAAGCACTTTGGCCACTGAAGGTACTGAAAGGCATGGACAGCAGAGAGAAAGGAAATTCTAGGGCTCACTGAGGGCATTCTTGTGGAAAGGCTATCAAAGGCAGCCCTCAAAGGGCTGTCCAGACTGATGGAAGACTGAATCAAGGGAAGCTGTGTAGATACACTGGCAGGGCAGCACTAGGCCTATATGAGAGGTGACAGTATGTTTTATACAGCCATGGGGTGATAAGCTGCCCAGACCATCTACAGAGGGGTCAGTTCTAGGGTTGTGGAGATGAGTCAGCAGGGGTACAATGGGAGTGATCATTGCTGTTTGTTGCCCTTTCATTCCTACAGCTGGTGAAGTGCCCAGTTTTCACATATCTGGAAAGACAGCAAAAAGCAAAGCATGGAAACAGGCTCTCTTCCTTGTGCAGGGTGGGAAAAAGAGAGTCCTTCTGGATCCCCTCACTTTCTCTCCATTTCTTCCCTACTCCCTCAGTGACCCCACATCACAGTGACCCCCAACCCCAATAGCCCATGAACTCCCATCAATACCACATCCGGTGCTGACTGGGCTGGGTCACTTCAGAGTGAGGTGAGGCCATTCCTACTCTAGGGGCTGAGCATGCTGTCTTGGAAGTGCTCCCATCCTGTGGGCCTGAAGAGAGAAAGTAGAGGAGATACTGGCCAGTGACACAAGGGCAGGTCTCTGCACATCCCTGGGTCCTGAGGGTCTGGTCAGTCTGAGAGTGCTCTGAAGTCAATCTCCCCCCCAACCCATGTGATACCAACAGCCTGCTCGTTCAGGCACTGGTGTCCCTGTGTTTAATATGCATTCCTAGTCTATCTTAGCAATTGTGACATGATGCCATCTGCCTGCTGGCGAGGGTACGGGAGGGGCTCCTCTCTGGTGCTGTCCCAGGAGCAGGATCTGCGACAGCACATGGTGGACATGGGAATGAGTACAGAGCCTCCAGACAGGAAGAAACACAAAGCTGCTATTTAATTGAAGCTATGAGATTGGGCCATATTTAAACGTGTCCATTATTAGAAATATGGTCCTACATTTAATGCAAATAGAATAAATCATTCATATGTCATTGACATATGAACTATTCTATTCACATTAAACATAATTTTAATGCCAGTGAGTGTTACTGGCAGTCAGAGGAAAGTTATAATACGTGCCATTTTCTCTTACCATTTGTAGGTGTCTGGGTTGCACTGTTTAGTATCAGGTGGTTATAATTTTGTTCTTGGTCATCTGAAATTCACAGAAAAAAATCCTTTTAAGAAACAGCTCAGCGAATCCACTGATCTGCAGATGATAATTACAGTTCACATTATTCACAGGAAATCTCGGCATGATTAAAGAAAAGAGAAGAAAATGCTTAAGAAAGCAGAAGAGTCTTTCATGTTATTCACTTAACATTCCAGATGCTAGAGGAACATGATAATGGAAAACTATCTCCATTCTGTTGAGCCTGCAGAATGGAACTTCTGCAAGGTAAGAAGCACTTCTAAGCAGGAATAAACCATGACATGGATTTCAACATCCAGGGTGGGACCCGGAGAGATCCTGGGTTCCAGTAACTCCCTCTGAAGCCACTAGAGTGATCCATGCCCACTGAATGGAGTTCCTGGTCTGTGTCCTGACATTCAGAACCTCATCTGGGATTGTTCCCAGCTATCTGAGAAACAGACGTTCCCTCTATCACCAGCTACGTTCCCTGGGAACAATGAAGATAGCAACCAGCAAGACTCATATCTGCCGGAGGCAGAGTTTTCATAGGAGCTGGACCTTGACAGCAGAGCTCCCTTCTACAAGAGATGAGAATGACCACAGGCTTCTTTGCATTCAGCACTAAACACACTTTGCAGCAAAGAGACAAAAAAGGATTAACAGCAGTATCACCACCACTAATAATAATAATAAATAATATAATAATTGTAGCTCCTTTATGAACTGCAAAGCATCTTTCCCTCTTTCCCACTGTAATAAACAGCAGCATAGCACTAGGCAAGTAGCCACTAATCCCTACCATATATTTGCATACGTTTCCAGGCAAGCCCTTAATAAGTAACGTACATGCTTAGGTTGAATCATCGCCATCAGATATATCATCTTATTGGGGAGTCTAATCCTGATGCTTTAACATGCATAATTTCTTGCTGCAGACAGATTACATGGTCAGAGGTGATTTATTTAGGTGGTGGCATACCAAATACCTAACTCAACTGAGATTCCATCCAGGAGACCAAGAATATTAACCCAACCTTCAGCAAGTGGCAAACAAGCCTCAGAAATGGGGAGGTTCGATTCAGACAAGCATCCAAATGTTCTGAACCTCGCCAAACCTTTTAGAGTGAGCCAATGGCCTGGAAATCTCCTCAAATGCATCATTCTCCGGAGACCCTCCAGTGCTGATTGATTTCTGTGGGTTCGGAAATGCTGCAAGAATAGTTTTCCCTACAGCATTTCTGTTCATCCCATTAGATCCTGACAGACCACAGGAAGTGGCAGATGTGTGATAATCATCAATATAAAATAAAACACACTAAATGTTCTGGAATCTCACAAAAAGCCTAGATGGCTTTCAGCGGTTCACAGATTCCAAGGCCAGAAGGACCTAGACCACAGAGCATTGTGATAAGCTGGTCTGACCTGCTATATAAGACAGGCCAGAGACTTTCCCCAGCAATATCTGCATTAAGCCCATCAGTCTTGTCTGAGCTGGAGCAGATCTTTTACAAAGATACCCAGTCGTAAAAGATTTCAAGTGATGGAGAATCCATCCCATCCCTAGGTAAGTTGGTTAGTCACTCTCACTGTTCAAAAAATTGCACCTTATGTCTAACCTGGATTTGTCTAGCTTCAGCTTCCAACAATTGAATCTCATTCTACCTTTTCCTACTAGGATAAAGAGCTCTCCCCAGTTAGAAATCTCTTCCCCACGTCGGGACTTCTGTGACTTTTCTTGGATAAACTAAACAGACCGAGCTCCTTAAAAGCTAAGAATCCACCATCTGGGCCATACAATTCAGTCAGATGTGATTCCTGACAAATCCATGCAGAAGTGTGTATTGAGTTCTGTAGTGAAAGTGGAGTTAAATCCTTTTAGGCCTGATGTTGCAAGGGGAGGAGCACGTGCGGCCTGACTTCAACGGGCTTTGGGTCAGACCCCTGCTCAGCACTTGCAACTGTTATTGATTTCAAGAGCTGTTGTAGGTGCTCATCAGCCCTTCGGATTGCCTCAGGCTGAGCACCAGTCTCAGTCTCAAACCAATTACTTTGCTGGTTGTGTTCATTTTTTTTTTAAGTAAATCCATATCGAGCCTGGTGCATTGCCCTTCTTTGAAATGTGTCTTTACAAACTCTCCCACCCCATTTCCGTCTCCTCACTGGAGAACATCAGCATTTCCACAGTTAGGCCTCAATTCTGCAGCTGTGCTGTGCAGGGGACCCTGACACCTGCTCCACTGGGTTGCGCACTGATGGAGGTCTCCAGCCATATGGATCAGTTTGCAAAATCAGAATCTAAGAGATCAGCTCCTGCTTGCGCTAATTTAGACATCAGGACAATTGTAACGCCGACAGACCCCTGTTGTCAGTGGGCGGGATGAAACCTGGGACCTCTAAAGCTTAGTGCATGAGCCTCTACCGCATGAGCTAAAAGCCATGTGGCCATTAGCTAAAGGTGTAGAGCAGACTCATTAATCTCTAAGTGGTCTTGGTGCCACTAGAGGGGACAGAACACCACATCCAGGAGGTGTGTGGGTTACACAACGATTTAGCTGTTATCTGTATTCACAACTTGTTCCATTTACTCCACAGCAGCAGATGGATAACGGTTTACGAATGGAGGTTGGATACAGTTACGTATATGAAAAACCCACATTTATAACTGTAGTCAACAAAACTTTCACATCTAAAATGCACCAACAGAGAAGCAGCAGAGACTGCCCTCTCCTGCAGAGTCCATGGAGAACACTACAATGCAGTCGCCTACCCTGGGAACTTACCCATGGGTGAAATCCTGGCTTCACTGAAGTCAATAGTCTTTAATGAGCCAGGACTTCACCCCAGGTGTTTATTCCTCTTTGCATTCAATCATTCTGCCCAAAGACCCTTCCACCTTAAGTCTCCTCATTGGTCATTTTTTTCTCTTCTGAACCCGAATGTGACTCAAGCTCTGGGGTCATTTTATTCCATTTTATCTGGGGTTCATCTCTGTGTAGCTACTAGTTTGGAGCTTGGACCTAGAAGAGTGGTGGGGAGACACTGAACTAGCTTCCTTTCCACTGCAACATAAGCCCAGGCACAAGCCTAACCCCCCCCTTTTATCTACACACAAATCACATAACTCAGGGCTCAGACCCAGGGTCCCAGGATGCGTGGAGGGTCTGAGCCTGAGGCAAGGCGGGACCTAGTGTTCAATACACCTGGGGAAGTTCTGCCCCACTGTGGCGTGGCAGAAAAATAGCCCCCTGTAGATTTTCTTTGCTTCCTTGCAGAAAATGATTTCTGTGGGGAAGGAAAGAGAAGTGGCACCAGTACTCACTCACCTCTCCCCGGTAGCTCAGATGCATCTGTTCCAGCAGCTGTGGGGAAAGGTAAATCACTGAGGGGAGGGCGGTCAATATGCAGCGGCAGTCAAAAAAGCGAACAGAATGTTGGGAATCATTAGGAAAAGGGCTAGATAATAAGACAGAAAATATCATATTGCCCCTGTATAAATGCATGGTACACCCACATCTTGAATACCTCGTGCAGATGTGGTTGCCCCATTTAAAAAAATATATTGGAATTGGAAAGGGTTCAGAAAAGGGCAACAAAAATGATTAGGGGTATAGAACGGCTGCCGTCTGAGGAGAGATTAATAAGACTGGGCCTTTTCAGTTTGGAAAAGAGATGACTAAGGGGGGATATGATTGAGGTCTATAAAATCATGGCTGGTGTAGAGAAAGTAAATAAGGAAGTGTTATTTACTCCTCATAACACAAGAGCTAGGTGTCACCCAATGAAATTAATAGGCAGCAGGTTTAAAACAAACAAAAGGAAGTATTTCTTCATGCAATGCACAGTCAACCTTTGCCAGAGGATGTTGTGATGGCCAAGATTATAACAGGATTCAAAAAAGTACTAGATAAATTCATGGAGGATATGTCCATTGATGGCTATTAGCCAGGATGGGCCGGGATGGCGTTCCTAGCCTCTGTTTGCCAGAAGCTAGGAATGAGCATCAATCACTTGATGATTATCTGTTCTGTTCATTCCCTCTTGGCACCTGGCATTGGCCACTGACAGAAGACAGGATATTGGGCTTGATGGACCTTTGATCTGACCTAGTATGGCTGTTTTTATCTTCTTATGATGCTCTGTCCGCCCAGGGACGTTCGTCCCATCTGAGCAGGGGAAGGGGAGGAGAACGGAGGGAGAGTTCCCCCTCCCGCTTCCCTGCATGGAGCAGCAGCTGGGTTGGGTCAGATCAAGCCCCAGAAATTCCCCTGTCTGCAGGGAGCTCTGCACCACAGGGGTGGGGCCTTTGCATGGGGGTCTGGGTGTGTGGGTGGGTGGTGAGGCTCAGGGTGGGGGTTCCAGGTGCAGGAGGTGGTGAGGCTCAGTGGGGGGTTTGGATGCAGGGGGGTCTGGATGCATGAGGTTGGGCAGACAGGGGGAGCAGCTCCATGTACAGTGATCACTCCCCCCACCCACCCACTGAGCCCCCCCCCAAATCTCCACCCTGCTGAGCCTCATCCCCTGCATCAGGAACCCCCCACACCCAGACTCCCATCCCATTGAGCCCCAACCAGCTGCACTCTGACCTCCCACCCCACCAGCCCCAGCCCATCCTGAGCCCTAACCTCCTTCATCTGGACTCCCCTGCAGAGTCCCATTCCCCTCTGCACCCAGACCCCGCTCTGAGCTGCCCACACAAAGATGGTGTCTCACAGAACCCTGATACTCTTGAGGGAATTATGCTAAAAAATTTTTAAATGTAAATTCTGCAAAGTTCTGCATATTTGAATTGTCAAAATAACACAGAAACACAACGATATAATCACATCATTTTCAATTATTTTGGTCATTTATTTCAAAGTACATTGAAATAAATGACCAAAATAATTGAAAATGGTGTGATTATATTGTGTTATTTTGACAAATAAAATATGCAGAATTTTGCAGAATTTTAAAATATTGTGCGCAGAAATTTTAATATTTTGGTTCAGAATTCCCTCAGGAGTAGTTCAAGCACAACTGCTATGCAATGTAGATGGAGCCCCACTGGAATGGTGCTCTTGGAGTCCTCCAAAAGCATCCCATAATCCCCCAGTTTGACTTTCTCTGTTGTCTGGACAGTCAATTTTTTCCTCACTGCACCATTAACAAAGGGCTGGAGTGGCCAGATTTTGAGTGGGTGCTAGAGAGTTTGGGGCATGAGTGGTTAGACTTGGGCTTGAATAATGCAGTACAGATGCTGAAGCCCCAGGCTGAGATCCAGGGTCCAACACTTCCTAACCTGGGGTTACAAGTGAGTGTAGATGCTCACGCCCTAGGTTAACAAACACTGGGTCTGCTGACTCTAATTCTACTAACCCTGGGCTTGCACTGAAGGATAGACAGACCCTCTCCCATTGTGGGGGTCCCAGAGCCTGGGCTCCAGCCCGAGCCGAACGTCTACACTGCAGTTTTACAGCCCCGCAGCCTGAGCCCCTCGAACCTGAGTCAGCTGACCTGGTCCAGCTGCAGGTGTTTAATTGCAGTGCATCTGTACCCAATATGTCTAGGCTTCTCGGGTATCTGAATGCAATACTGGTCTCAGTTTCACTCTCTTGGAGGCCGTGCCGAACCCACTTAAAAGAAAGAAACTACTTTAATAAAGATGGGAGAGCTTCCTGCACCTGTCCAGCTTTACTGTGCTGATGTTCATGGTGAAATGCTGGCTCGGCAGAGGGATGATGTCTAGTGGATGGACGTACAGCCCTAGAGATGAGCACTGAGCTCACGTCTAGTTACTGGGATGCTCCATTAAGGAAATGAAAGATTAACAGTGTTCTTGACTGTCAGCTAACAATATGAATTCTCTGGGCACAGCTGGAGCAGACATTAACTAACAATAACTAAGCGAGAGAGAGCGAGACTAAATGGCTAGAGTGGGGGTTGCTAGACAGCCACAGAGCCCTAAAAAACATTGGCTCTGAGCTACTTCAAAGCCCAGGAGAAGCCATGTGGACAGACAGGATCTTTTAAGGACTTTTCACGGAAGCAAATTCATGTAATTAAAATAGAGCCAACTGCAGTAGCCCAAGAGATTAAACAGGAGGCCGAGTCATAAAGCCAGTAACTGCTGCCCCAGGAAACAAGACTTCGCACACAGGAGGGCGCATCCTGCTATCGCTCAGCAATCTCAGTTTGGGAGGGGGGCAGTGTCCGCGTGGGGGAGAGGGAGAGGCTGCCAAGGTGGGGAGGCTGTCTGTGTGAGGAGAGGAGACACTAAGTAAGAGCCAGTGCTGGAGGCAGGCTAGCAGACTAGATGGATGCATGGGCTTTGCTGGCTATGCCTGGGTGGAGCTGTCATTTGCACATATTACAGCTCCCAAGCACGTGCGGGTGCAGCATTCTAACAGCTCTCCCCTGTTAGTGACTAGCTCAGCCACGTCCGAGCCTGGGTTACCTTACAGGGGAAGTGCAGACAGGAGTCTCTTCTGCAGAGGAAATGAACATGGCATCCTTGCTGTTGTAGCAGCTGAGTCTAGAGTTCAGCGAGCCAGCACCTTAACCTCCCCTCGCCTCATCCCCCTTTTCCCTCCTCCTTCCCTGCACATGCTGGAGGAACCATGCAGAGGCAGACTGGGCCTTTTCTCGGGGATGGAGGTTTGGGAAGTTTGTGGAGCTGGGCTTGAAAGGAAATGCTGAGTTGGGAAAGAGACTTCAGAGAGACATCCATGGGCTGGGTGCTCCTCTGAACTCTCCCTGGCTGAGGAATTTGCAGCTGTACTTCAGAAGGAGCAGGGTAAAGCCTCCTAAACCATTCAAATTAATAGTTCCCCCAATTTTGGATAGGGTACAAGTGACTTTTGGGAAAGACTTGGCTGGTCTGGTTGGTGACAAACAAGAGATTTAAAAATGGGCAAGTCCCCTTTCAAATGCTTCATAAAATCATCCATTGCCATCTTACAGGACACGTCAGTGTCTGAGGGCCTCATCCTGCCAAGGGCTGAGCAACTCGTCGGTCAGGTGCCTGAGCACCCTTAATCCCATGGAATTCACTGGACCAAATTCTGAGCACGATGGAGTACCTGCAACGCCTGCTGACATCAGTGGACATTGCAGATGCTCAGTACCTCTCAGGATTAGGCCTAGTGGGAAGTGAGGGTCCTCAGCATCTTGCAGGATGGAGCCCTTAATAAGCAACTCAGATCAGAACATTTCAGTAAGCTTTCTGGGATCTGAAGGTGTCTGACAGCCTTTCATCCCGATTCTTGACAGAAGAGGATCTTCTCAGCTACTGATGTATTGATCTGAACTTAGAAAGGAGCTCTTCTTCTAGGGGTTGGGACTGACAGTTCTAATTTGCAGCATAAATCACTCATTGAGTCTCCTGATTCAAGGTCTTGAACCTCTGGTAATTGATGAAGAAAACTTTAAATAGCCCCCAAAGAGGCCTCATTGTACTTTCCATTGAAGAGAGATATTCCTGTGCAGGCAGTCAACCTTTCTTTTGAGAATGTTTGTCTCTCTTTTCTCTAGGGCATGGTAATGCAGTTAATGCTTCCCACGTGTTTATTGCTAATAAAAATGGATTAATTTTGTTCTGCAATGGAAAAAATAGATTCTGCAGAAAAAAGGGTAAATTTTCTGGTTTGTCTTTGCTAATAAATTCCTTATAAAAAGTAAAATATTTTAATATATCTCAAGTATCCTACAGATATACAATGTTTCTGTAAGTTATACAATATTTTTATGTTCATTTTATAGCATTTAATGCAGGTAACTCCTCTGGAATCGTTATTCCAGTGGGGAGAAAGAGATACACTAAACAGACTTAATCCACCTATGAAACAGCTTTCGCTTCTTTGTTTTCCCACCTATCTCCTTTCCTGATGATCTGCTTTTTCCAGTAATCTCCACATCCTCCCATCACCCACTTTTTATCGAAGATTCAGAGAAAAATTTAACAAGTGGTTTATGACAAGATAGTTGTTTGGCGCCAGCATAGACCGATAGTGAATTCCCTTCAAGTGCTAAGATTCTATAGGGCTTAAGTGTAAGAAAGCTGCCTTGAAGAGGAATTAAACCAAGAGTTAGGGACAGAAAGCAAAGCAGCCTCAGAAGATCAGAAAGAAGAGCCACAGCTGAAAAGTATAATAACATCTACTTATCTGCACTGGTATAACCTAGTAATAATAGTTTTACCCACCCTATTGTAACAATGTGCATTTGTGCTTTGGAATTCAGGGCAGGGAACCCTGGGCCCTGGATAGAAAATCTATTCTCTCTGTCTCTACTGCAGTGGATTTATCAAGTCCAGCAGTGAGTTTTCTTGGCAGGTGAAGCATTACGAGATTTTGCATTAAAGACTCTGCTCCAGATAGAGAGGGGTGATTTTTCATGACTTAGGCCATTCATATCTCTTTCCTAAAAATTACTGATGTCCCAGGACTGTAACAGAAACACCTCATCTGAGTCACTAGGCAAAGAAGTTCATGGTGTGTCTTATTTTGTTGTTGCTATTGTGCAGTTTAGGGCTTAAATAAATGCTGCAGACCAGGAAGCGAGGAAGACTTTGTTAAACAGGGTCCGTCCAAGGCCTGCTGCCTTGAACATGTGTTAGTTTGTCAAGTGTCGTGGGGCAGTTACCCCGTTCAGGCCCTGAAGGGGTTAAAACAGGCCTGTGAAAATGCTGCTCCAGGGAGCCAATAGGGTTAGGCTGATTGGGGAAGCAGCCATGGCTGGGGCCACACCCCAATCAGGCCACGCTGGGCCCTATAAAAAGGGCTGTGAGGCAGCTGCTGAGACAGTCAGAGCAGGGTACCTGAGGCTGAGCAGAGCTGGGGAAAGGCAAGAGGGGCTGGGGAGCTCCAGCCCGGCAACTCCCCAGGCTGCAGGCCTTGGTGAAGGCCTAAAGCAGGTACTAGGGTGGCAGAAGCACAGCCCAGGGTTAGGAAAAGGCAGCAGGTCGACCCCCCCCCCCACCCGCCTTGCCAGTGATGAGTGGATTGCAGTCTGCCCCAGTGAGTGGGGGGTAGATGATGACTGGCAGTAGCCACTGAGGCGAGGTGGGGCTAGAGGTTTGGGGGTTCCCCTGGGAGGGGAGACCCAGAGACTGCGGGGGTACTGCAGAGGGCAGACCCCCGAGGGGCCTAAAGCAGGCGGGACATCAGCCAACAGAGGGCACTCTGGATCTGGAGAGCTAATTCCCAGGACGACCAGCAGGTGGCGCCACGCTGGTAAGTAGTTGCTTTGCTACATCAAGTTAAAGCCCAAGCGGAAGCCTAGGGTTTAACATCAGTTCAGCATGTGTTAAAATTCACATTGTCTTAGCTACACTAGAGCTTTCCAATGTGTTGGTTAAGGTGGATTAGCCAATATGTTCGAACATCACACCTTCAAATCCTAATCACGGCGAGGCTGTTACACCTACATATTGCCTACATATTGCATGACTTGTGCTATAGAATGCTTATACCACATGTAGCAATATACAGTGAAAAATACAAAAAATAAATTAAAGAATATTTGCAAAATTGCAATGACAATCTCTTAAAAGTTAGGAAATGGCAGATTTAAGTTGCTCATACAACCTTAATTCAAGCCCCTTTTACGTGTGCATTATGACAGTCTTTAATGCCATTATCACATGCTATTTTTTTCAACAGGACTGCTGCCTCATTCACTGCACAGGAAACTCTGGGAACGAGGCAGCTATTCAACATTTCTTTTTAGCCTCATTAATCAATATATGGTCCATACTTTATTACACACTATCCAAACCCTGCCCTGAATATGGAATTGTTAAATTCCTCATGAGATTTTCTTTGACTCTCTTCACTGTGGTACTGAGTCTCACACACATAAACAAGTTTATCTACACAACTCCCCTCTGTATTAGGAAGGTATCGCTATCCCCATATTTTAAATGGGCAACTGAGCCACAGAGCGATTAAGGCCAACATTTGCAAAAGTCCTTATTATTGTTGAGTACTCAACATAAGACCTCTAGAGCCTGATTTTTTCAGAGCACTTAGATTTTTTAATAGCTCTTTATCTGCACAAAGCACAGTTCAGACATTAACTAATTAATCCTCACTATCCTGTGAGGTACATAGGATAAGTATAATTATCCCCATGCTACATGTAGGAAAGGCAATGAATAAAGGTGAAGTCATTTGCCTAAGGCCTCTTCATAGCACACCCAGGATTAGACCAGCAGGCCCCCTGCTAGTCAACCCAATGCTCATTACTCCAGACCACAGCTTACTGGTGAAGATATTGAGAATCCACAACTCCCATTCATTGCCTGCATTGAAGTTATGAGTGCTCAGCACTTTGGAAAATCCTGGTGCAGGTCTCTTAATCTGGGCCCCAGAAAATGAGAATAACACCTGTGAAAAGTGTGGCTGACTTGACCTGCCCAGTATCACACACCACACTGTGGCAGAGGCAGGAGTAGGTCACAGTTCTCCTGGGTGAGAGTAAGCTGCCTAAGCCACGGGGCCACCTTCTCATTGCATGTGGCCCCTGCACCACTGAACAGCAAAGAATAAAGTTTATTGGAAGTGTTTGCTCAGGGTAAAGTATAAGGCTCACATATTCTGCATCAACCAGCACTAAAAAATGTGCAGTTAGAGGAAAAATCATACAGAGAAAATATTTCCCAGTTGTGTCAATGTTAAACATCAAACACCTTTTAAGAACACCGGACTTCAGAAGATCCACAGCAGTACAAAACTGATACAATACTTGCCCACAAGAAAACAACAGGAGGGCAGCCTTGACCATGGCTAGTGTAGTGACAATAACAGAAGCAGGGGCAGCACACAGAGCGCAAGGTCAGGAATGCAGGTGTGCAAGCTAGGCATTGTAGCAAAATCCAGCCACAAGGGCACTATGGTGAGATCCTCTGGGCCAGATTCTATATTATGCTTTGGCTGTAACTCTGTTATGTATGCATAGGGGGCACTGTAGTTTCTATGGGGGTGAAAGTGCTCATTAATGGCACTGCTGTGAGTAGCCGTGAGTTGTTATCTGGAAAAAAAAAATGTGCTGGGGTTAGTCCCTGTGGCTCCGCCTCCACGCTAATGGGCAGTCGTCCTTCATTTTCCTGTTCCCAACCCCCTCGCCCCCCCAATAAAACTATATTGTGACTCCGTGTGTTCCTCATCACACAAACACAGCAGGAATGTCTTTTTGGTGACAAGGCTGGGATCCCGTTGAAGATTAAGGCAAGCAGAAGGATTCTGGATTCATGCCGAGTAGAACATTTTGCTCTCAAGAACAACCAACAAGCATTCGCATTTGCCAGCTAAAGTTTCAAGGGCTTTTAATCCCTGAAGCACCTTGGAACATTTGCTGATGGACAGATCTGTCCCCTGAGAGGATCTCAGCTAATTTAAACTAATCAAGGACTCTCTGTAGGGTGTTTGTGAGCATTTGGGTCTGGCCACAACAGGCATTCTGCTGGCCTGCTTTTTTTCTAGGGTAAAGAAGAATAAATTCCTCAAGAGACTCAGAAAGGGAAGGAGGAGGCCAGGGGAGGGGGTGGCCAGCATTCAGAGAGAGAGAAACAATATAGACAATGCAATTCCTTCCATGGGGAAAGACTCCAAACTGCATACTATGGGAAGGGAAACTCCAACCGGCATTCATTGTATTATCAGGGGGTTATTTTCTTTATAGCACGTAAAACCAACCTGTCCCACCCAAATGTTCCCATGGCCCAATAAGTGTGATATCTGGTTCCAGCACATCCCATCACCTCTGCTGCAACGTGATTTTAACAGATAAGGTAAATTCCAGTGCCTGGTTGCAACTCCATAGATAAACGGTTCTAACTCCTCTTTCCATTAGAAGCCCAAGCAACTAATCCCAGCAACTTCCTTAAAAATGAAATCTGCCCGGCCTGCACATTCCCCACGTCTTGGAGAGTTACGGGAATGTTGCCAGTCCTTGGGCTACAGGGTTTCTGTGGTACAAAACTTTCACAAAGGTGATCTTCGTAAGAAAACCAAGAGCAGGGGGCATTCTGAAACGCACTGCCGCGAGACCGGGCAGCAAGGAACGAAGGGCACAAGGCGGAGGTCCAGCTTGGATTCCAATGCCTCCTTTCTCAGTTGCTTGTGACAGTTGTTAGTTACGTCACTTGATGCATGACTGGACGGTGCTCATGCTACAGTGATCAAGGGAGTTTATGAACCAATATAGCGTAGAATTTGGGCAGAATTGTTCCAACCTTGGCCCCAGCCTAAAACGGATTGCTTTTAAGTGTGATCAATCTTTATTTGACCTTTTTGAACTTTGCAAGTGAGAGAAAAATACACTTGCTCCTTATTTGTCAGTGAGGTTATAGCCAGCCCGAAGGTATTTGAACAAGAATTAGGACTTCTCGTCACATCACGCCACCCTCTGCTAATTTCCAGGCACAATAAATGCGCCTGCAGGGTGATTTTTGTTTTGTTGTTGATTTATGGTACTTCTACCCAATACTGCGTGCCTTGCCTGTATGTCTGTCCATTGTGTCCGTTACGTGTTCAATATGGGCTTGAGCCAGCAGTGGGCTGAGTTCTCCAGCCCTGCTCCATCAAAGCACTTAACCACATGCTTAACTTGAAGTTAGTGAAGTCAATAGGGCTACTCATGTGCTTGTTAATCCTGTGCTTAAGTGCTGTACTGGGACAGGGACAGAGGGCTCAGCACCATGCAAGACTGAGCCCTATGTGAGGTAGCGAATCAGGAAAGTTTATGCCCTTCCCTATTCAGGACAGTGCTTAAGCAGGTGCTTAAGTCCAGTTAAGTCAGAGTGGGTAGTGCTTTACTCCACCAGCAATCCCCCTGAAATCATTGCTAGCACTCACTGAGAGCAAGGATTTCAGACTATTGGCCAGGGTTAGTAACTGCCTGTCTTGTTTGTCTAGTATTACACACTATGAGTGCTTCCACTCCACTGAGTTAATCCATTGATGGAGAGTTGAATGCATGCTATTAGAAGGCTTTAGGAAATGTTCCCTAAGAGAGACCTGTTACCTCTGCTTGCAAAGCAGCACTGCCTTCCTCACATCAGACACTGATCTAGGGATGCTTTATGCAGGCTTGTTATTTTTTAAAACATTAATAAATATTTAATTAAAGAAAAACAACTTTTCCCATATGTTCTCATTAGAATTTTTCTGCTCAGCTAATTCCAAAAGAGCTGAAGCTGATTTGTGTGTAAAGCTCACAGAGACGTAAATATCAGGGAAACTGGCTGAGAATTCACAGTTGCAAGCAAGTAAAATGGGAAGTTTTACACACGCTCAGTAGAGCTTTGTTTCCCAGGGGGGTCGGGGGCGGCTGTTGATGCACAGTGCTGTGGGATGCTTAACAATGCCTTTGTTTAGCTGCCCCATTAAACTAAAGCTTAGCTGGGCTGTGAAAACTTCCGCTGAATGTGGCTATGGTCAGCATCAGGGAAACTGCTAAGTTCCTCCAGCCAGATTGCTAGAGTCGAGTTTTCTTCTTTCCGCCTTTATTTCCAAAAGCTCAGGGACATAAAATGAAAACAACCGTAATGATGCAACTGGAGCAATCAAGCAATCAAAACTCAGGAAATTCTGGGAGTTAAATTGCTGCTGCAGTCTCAGATTGGACTCCTTTTTTCTGTTCCGTTTTCTACCCCTCTTTCCTTCTGAAATAGAAATATGATTATCATATTTTTATGTTTGTAATATAGGCCCTAAAAGTTATAGAGTGTGGAACATTTCAGCGTTTGAGTTCTCTACCTTGTTGAATAAAGGCTGATGTGTCACATTTAATTTCATTGCATCTAGCGTGCTTTGCCAGCTGTTTATGGTTTTAACTATTTGCGCTAGCACCCAGCTGTGCTTCGAGATGTCAAAAACTGTTAATGAACATCTATATATCGGGTGGGATTTCTCAAAGGCCCCTGACTCAGCATTGTCACTCACTTCACGGGGAGCAGGGTTAGGCCAGTGCTGAGTCCTTTGGAAATTCCCACTTACCAAGCAATAAACAAAATACTAATGTTCACAGGCCATGGGCCAGACACAAGCCTGCACAGTGACTTTTGGGGAAGTTTTGGCACTGCTGCGGAGCATCACAAAGCGGGGCTCATTTTTCTGCACATACAGTGCAGGCCTGCCGCGTGTGTATAGAGCAGGGAACTGCCTTCTCTTTAGAGCACATTAGGAAAATGTGCAGAGTCCAGATAACCTAGGAAACACACATTACTATTACCTGTAGTGCCAGCTTAAGGCAGTAAAGTCATTGTAAATAATACATAAATAGATAATGCCAATCAGTTACACTAATTTATCATTGAATGATTTATTAGTGTTCAAACATGTTATAGGATTTACAGATGCAGGGTAATATCTACTATAGCTCCTAGTCTGATAATATTTTCAACTGGCCACTGAAATATGTAACATAAAACAAACTGCAGTGCTGCCAACTCTCAACTCACAATATTTGGCATTCTTCTTAAAGCCCCAGCTGCTGGAGTCATATGATTAGGTGAGACCCTCTGCTTTCATTAAAAACAAAAGGAAGTTTCTAGCCCTTAGAGTTGAAACCCCCAAGAGTCAGAAACCAGAGACAAATAACAAGAAACAACATTTATTGCCTCTTTTGTAATGTTCTCCGAGATCTACTAATGAAAAGCAATAGGTATCATCATTATTTATTAACATCTCATGATTTTTAATCCAATCATGATTTTTTCTTGCTTGATTCATGATTTTGGAGTGTTTGTGGTTGGTATATAGAGAAACTTTGATGATTGTTTATACAGGATTTATTACTGTTTCTGCACTGAAGCCTAGTCAGTAACATTTATGACAGAGAGAAAAGCCAGGTGTGCACTGTGGTCAGCTGGGGCAGAAGAAAGGGGTCAAATGGAAACAGAGAGATTACCATGGGCAGAGCTTGGTGTTCTCAATAAATGCAACAGAAACTCAGCAATCTCCAATATATCTGTAGGCAACACCATAGCTTGGGAAGCAGCAGGGTTAGCGTGACGGCTTTCCTGATTCTTCAGCTGGTCTGAACATTTAACATGGAGCTGGATGGGAATGGAATATCCATTCCACAGGAAATGCTGACATTTTCACATTTGGTTTGGAATTGGAACAAGAAGTTGAAATTTTGAAATTTCCCACGGAATGAAAATTTAAAAAAAAAACAAGTTCGATTTGGATCCATCAATACATTTGGTTTAGATAATGTCCAATTGTTTTGTTTGATGAGGTAAAAAAGTTTAATTTCAATAATGCCAAAACTGTAGTATAACTTAAATGCTAATATACTAGATCCTAGAACAATCAAATTAATATTTAATATGTATCTACATGAAATTAATTGAAATGATGATGTCAAAACAAATCTTTTTTTAACTTTATTGAAACAACAGTTTGACATTATCAAACTGAAAGAGTTTGCTGCAACTTTTTCCCATCCATTTTTGTCAGAATCAGTAAGTTCCTGAGAAATGTTTTGATTTCCGTGAGACAGTTCTGGCTAAAGTTTTTCAGCCATCTCTATTTATACACAATTTCCTAGATGCCTCCAGTACAGACAGAGCAAACTCCTACTCCCCTTTGCACAGCTGCTAAATTCTACTCTCGTGGTCCCAGTGGTATAAGTCTGGTGACATGAGTGGGTTAGCCCACTTTTACACCTCTGTAACGCACACCAGTCTGGCCTGCGAGGTGTCTATTGTGTGTCCCATACCCTAAGTACCTATCACCACCACTTTGAGCCCATTTTCCCTACTCTGCACAATGCCCTAGGTCCCTGTGTTTCTCCAGAAGCATTGCTGGAGAGTCTATTCTCCCTTTTTGTGACTCTGGCTGCCTTCCTTCTGCAAGCAGCTTGAAAATCAGCATGTCCTGGGTGAATGTCACTTACCCTGACCTTATCACCAGACACCTGGGAGTCTCACACCTGCAGTTTTTAACACCAATTTTATACTGTCAAAAGCATTTTGTAAACTCGGCTAACAAAGTGTAAAGTGCCTGCCACTCAAGCCCTGCTAACTGAGCTGTGTAACTGCGGAGTGCAGACATCATCTTCCTTCTTTTTGCTTTCCCTTCCCAGCCTCCCTTCGGAGCTGTTCTCTTTGGGGAAATAGATCTGTCTAAAAACAGATTGTGGGCAGTTCCATCGGAGCCCTATGACAATCTCATTTCATTTGATCATGTTGGAAACCCAACCCAACGGTGACTCCTCTTCAGGGACACCATATTTTATTCAGTCCAACAAGCATTTATCTTGCGCTCATGTCCTCAAATCTGCACCACCAGTTCAAGATGTGTGACAAACAGATGTACCGGAGATACATGGAGGGGCAGCTCATCAGAGGAACTCCAGTGCTTCTGCAGTCCACAAAGGGACAAGCTGCCATGGCCTAGCTGACAAACCAGGTGACATCGCTGTCCGGTTTGTAAAAGCCAGGCAGCAAGCTCCAGAGATGAATGAATGGCAGCCAGATGGGCAGCATGGATTCTCCCCATCCTCATTGACCGAACAGAGCTTTGCGGCACAAAGGTGCATAGAGTGGATTTTGCTATTTGATTAGCTCTAGCAAATAGGAATATTTTTGCCATCCTCTTTGTGATGTTGCACTCTATATGATTTAATGAAATTTATGAAAGTATGCTGATGAGTGTGAACATAATGTAACTAAAATATGCTTCATGCAAAAAGTCTCTTGTGAGGTATCATTACAAAGCTTATAATCTACTGAGTGTGGTCATCCTATTTGTATGAATGTATCATTCTTGTATCTGAACCTAGAAATATGAAATATAACTCTAAGGTCCTATTGTAATTATGCAATGTGTGAGCCATTAATGGTGGTTTGGAATCTTGATGGCTCCCATAAAACAGGACAATTGGCTGTAAACGGCTCTGTTTTACTTGTAAGTCTTCCTGTATACCTGTGTTGGCAAGTGGGTAATTAAGCCTTACAGTGACGTGATCATGTGACCTGAACTGGAATCCATCTTTAACCTGGTGCTTTTCCTTTGAGAAGGAGGGGTGGGAACCCAGAGATACAAAGGATTTCCGCCTTATTCAAAAGATATATAAGTGGGTGGAACAGAACAAAAAGGCCGGCCATCATGAGAACTCACCTAGCTACCACCTGAGTTGGAACAAGGGCTGTACCAGGCGAAAGGATTGTGCCCAGACTAAGGCATCCAGTCTGTGATAGAAGCCTATTGAAACATATCTGAGGGTGAGATTTTATCTGTATTCAGTTTTATTACTGTACTAGGCTTAGACTTGTGTTCTATTTTATTTTGCTTGGTAATTCACTTTGTTCTGTCTGCTACTACTTGGAACCACTTAAATCCTACTTTCTGTATTTCATAAAATCACTTTTTACTTATTAATTAACCCAGGGTATGTATTCATACTGGCGGGGGGCAAACAGCTGTGCTTATCTCTTTATCAGTGTAACAGAGGGCGAACAATTTATGAGTTTACCCTGTATACGCTTTATACAGGGTAAAACAGATTTTTGGGGGTTTAGACCCCATTGGGAGTTGGGCATTTGAGTGTTAAAGACAGGAACACTTCTGTAAATTGCTTTCAGCTAAGTCTGCAGCTTTGGGGCATGTGGTTCACATCCTGAGTCCGTGTTGGAGCAGACTGGTGTGTCTGGCTCAACAAGACAGGGTGTTGGAGTCCCAGGCTGGCCCTGGAAAGCAGGGGCAGAAGTAGTCTTGGCACATCAGTTGGCAGTTCCCAAGGGGGTTTCTGTGATCCAACCCATTACACTCTTATTCCACAATTACTGGGACAGATTCTCCACCTGAGCCACAGCCCCTTAGTGCCATCATGGTGCAAAGAGGCCCTAATGCAGGCCTGCACAACATACGGCCCGCGGGCCGGAGCCTCACTGTGTGGCTCACGGGGGGATTCTAAATCCCCACACGCAGTGGCGGGGAGCCCAGAGCCCTTTAAATCTCAGCTGGCCGGGAGTCAGAGGGCTCTGGGCTGCCTGCAGAGATTCCCAGCCGTGGCTGGGATTTAAAGGGCTCAGGGCTCCCCGTGGCTGCCGGCAGCCCAGAGCCCTTTTAATCCCGGCCCGCGGCCGCTGATTGTCCCCTCCCTGGACCCCTACCGCAACTGCCCCCCACCCCCTATCTAAGCACCGCTGGTCCTTGTCCCATGATACCCCTCTCCTGGGACCCCTGCCCCTAACTGCCCCCCAGGACCCCACCCCCTATCTAAATGCCACTGCTCCTTGTCCCCCGATTGCCCCCTCCTGAGACCCCTGCCCCTAACTGCCCCTTGGGACCTCAGCCCCTATCTAAGCCTCCCTTCTCCTTGTCCCCAACTGCCCCCTCCTGAGACCCCCCCCAACTTCCCCCCAGGACCTCACCCCCTACCTGTCCCCTGATAAACCCCTGGGACTCCCATGCCTATCCAACTGCTGCCTGTCCCCTGACTGCCCCTCCTAACCTCTGCCCCATCCAACGCCCCCCCCCCCTTGCCCCCTGGACCTTGACTACCCCCTGGAACTCCCTACCCCTTCTCCAACCCCCACCCCCCATACCCTGCCACTCCGACCAGCGTGTCTGGCTCTGTGCAGGTCCAGACACATTGCTGCTTTGCTCCCCCGCGGAGCCCAGAGCCCCCGGCCCCCTTCCCAGCACCTGCCTTCCAGATTTGAACACCTCAAAATTCAGGAATGCTCAAGCTCAGTTTGGGCAGCTGTTACCTCATTTCTTCCAAATCAAATATACTGATCCACTGTAACTTGCTGTAGAAAAAGTAGGATAAAATTGAGCAAGAAATGCTTATTAGGACTGGAATTGCTATTTTCAACAGCCATTGCCTTTTTGTTTGTTTGAAAGGAAGACAGTGATATTGCATTTGCAAATTCCCCACAGAAAGAAAGAGTGGAACAAAAGAATAATAAAGGCACCTCAACTTTTCCTCATTTATGAGGACAGTCTTATAATATGCATCCAGATATCCTCCAATCACACAAGCTGAAAATTGCTCCACTTTGCTGCAGCTCTGTAACCATATGGGAACCAATCTTGTCTGTGTTCTGTGCACATCCAAAATTCCTGCTGAATGACCCGCCCTGGGAGCGAGTTACCAGTGACCCAGGGCTGGGTCGGCAGGAGGTGTGGGGGGGGCACTGGTGGGGGGGAGCCCAGGGCGGGGGCAGCAGCAGGGGGGAGGGAGGGCACTGGTGGGGAGGAAAGGGGAAGCCCAGCGCTGGGGCAGCAGGATGTGTGTGGGTGGGGGGAGAGCCCAGGACTGGGGCAGCAAGGGGGTACAGGGGGGAGCCCACGCCTGGGAGGGGGGGCAGCCAAATTTTTTTTTGCAAAAAACCTAGAGCCGGGTTCCCCCAGCCGCCGGAGCCCCAGGCCCTTTAATTTGACCCTGAGGGCTCCCAGCCACCTCTTCAGCTGGGAGCCCCTGGTTGATTTAAAATCAAGTATCACCTCCCCACCCCCAACCTTCCTTTTTGGCCCACAGCTGTCTTGGTGGGGCGGCGCTGGGGAAGGAGGGTTTGTTTCCGCAGGGCTGGGCGGCCCTGGGGCGGGGTGTTTCCGCGGGGCCGGGAAGTTTCGGCCCTCAGCTGTTTTCTGTGGAGGAATGTGGCCCTCGCCGCTTTACGCGTTGTGCAGGCCTGCCCTAATCCATGGGGCCCTAATCCAGCTACAAATGCCCAGGAGAGAATGCCTCTATTAGAGGGGAACGGCTTTCTGCCACCAGCATACCACAACTGGCCCTGTGCATCCGCCTGCCCTCCCTGCCGTGGGGACGTGTCGGGGGGAGCAAGGCATGCTGGGGACTGGGATGGGGTGGGGTGGAACGGAGCAACCCTCCATCCACTAGAGAGGATCTTATGCCAATGACAGAACGCAGAGCTGCCCGGCAGCAGCAGTATGCGTCATCAGGGCTGGGGCTGTCCCTCATGCCAAGCAGCAGGCTGGCACAGGGGACACTCGCCCGAGTTTAAGTAGTTTTGTCTACTGAGTGTGACACCAGGTCATTTGGGTCTGGCCCTTCTGTGCTGTTGCTGTGGTTGCTGACATTAGGCTATTGCTTAGCTCTGCGGCCTTTTCAGATAGGCCCCTCCATGGATGCCAGCTGCAGTGACTCTGCAGGACTATGCAGAATCAAGAGCCTCATTCCTTTCCGCTCTGGCCCCTGCCCTCACAGCCGTACGCCCTTCTGTGCGCAGCTGGCTGGGCCACCAATGTGACACTCAAGACTCAGTTTGAAAGCCCTTTGTGATGGACGGACCAGTTCAGTCAGAACTAACCTGAACTTGCCCCTCCCTGAACCATTTCACTGGGTTAAATAATTCTGCTACTAACAACAGTACTTGTGCTTGGTTTTCATAGCCCTCCAAATGCCTTGCAAAGCAGGGTCAGTCTCACTACCCCAGCTCAGCCACAAGGTCTTTGAGGCACGGAGAGGTGACGAGCTGGCCCCAGGCCACACGGAGCATCAACGACAGAGCTGGGGAGACACCCAGGAGTTTTGACTTTCACTGAGGTCCTGCTACCTCCTTCATCACTGCATCCACACATGGCCCTCAGCTAAACCCCAGACAGCCACAGCTCTGTGCTGCCTGGCAGGGGTGGCAGTGAGGGCCAGTGGAGATGAATGACACCCATGAGCAGGGAGAGACCCGGCCATGTACTCTGGGGCACCACCCAGGCAAAGGTCCAGAGTGGGGCTCAATAGGAAAGGGAGCAGAAGTGTGGAGCCTTCTGGGCCCTGCCCCATTTGCCTTCCCTCCCCTCAGCACCACAAGGCCCTGCCCCATTTGCCTTCCCTCCCCTCAGCATCACAAGGCAGGAGGGGCTTCAGGAGCCTATAGGAGATCACAGAGGCCATGGACGGTGGAAGGGGTCTCTCCCGATAGAGCAGACTGTGGAGCATGTCAGCAAGGATCTGGCACAATCCCTTAGAGGACCCAGCCCACGTGCATCTGCATTTGAAAGAGAAACCCAGCCCTTGGGGAGAGCTGGCGCACAAGAGAGATGGGCTAATTTAATTGCTTTGCCCTTTCCATCCAGAACAGCTCATTGAAAGTCTGCTCTTAAATTCCTCTCTTCCTCTGGAATCCTGCCTGGCAGAGATACTGGCGGGATGCTCCACTGGTCCCAGATACCCACAGCTTCTCAGAGTGAAAGCTTTCGATGTGTGTCCCCAGTGAGATCCTGCAGAAATCCCACCGGTGTCCCCATGCCCTAGCCAATGCCACCCTCCTATCATGGGGACTAGGGGCAGGACTCCCTGCTCCCACCTCCAGCAGTGAGCCATGCCCAGGAACCATTATGTGCACACTGCACACATGAGTGGAGAGGCCTGAGCTTGCCCATGATGCCAGCAGCAGGAGATGGGCCCGGCCTGGCCACATGGAGAGTCAGAGGAGTGGGGTGAAACCTACTCATGCCCTTCTCCGTCCCCGGTCCATCCATCCTTACAGGCCCCCTCACCCATGTGTTACAATGTCACTGTGTTCCCAGTGGGCCTTAACTTAGGAACAAAGATTGTATGAAGGATTCTTGCCCTTGTTACATTCACAGCATCCAAACAGAGACATTAGAAAAAAAAATCAGTCCTCTTGCTGGAAGGTTGCAACGTAACACTACATTATCTCTTAGAATCCAGAACCTTAACACACAAGAACCAGAGAGAGACAAAGCAGGCTGCTCCCCCAAAACAGAGCAGCTCAACTCACCCAACTTTATTCTAGGCTGGCTCTTTGCAGACTGACTGCAGCAGTGCTGAAAGACACATGCTTTCCTACAGAGCCCCTAGCCTGCACGCAGGACCAGGAAACCCTTAAGAATTAAAGTGACAGCTTGTCATTTTTACACAGTTTTCAATACAGCACAGTCACCGGGAAGCTGCATTTTTGGGTGAAGGGGACAGGAGCCTTTGTGTAGTGGGGCCATTGTGTTCCCATTTGTATTTGGAGTCCAAACTCCTTGGGCTAACACGTTTCTAAGCATGTCATCCCGGGATAAAGTCAGGTTTAACATCACGCCGGTTAAAGCATGTCATGCTAACAGGGTGCATTTCCCTAGCATAGACAAGGCCGATGACAGCTGTGTGTTTTGTATTTGCACCAGAATGTGTCCCCAAGAAATCAGCAACTCTGTGCTTCAGAGACCTTCCGAGTTTTCACACAAGGCATGCCTCTGCACTGCGGCCACCTCCTCCTGCCTGCGCTCTGTGCAGCCTGTCTCCCCAGGCTTGGTCTTGTTTGTACGAGGTTCTAACTGTTATTCCTGGGGGAATTCTCCGCCACTACGCATGCACAGAATTTATGTCCCCTGCAGATTTATTTGCTTCCCTGCAGAAAAGCAAAAGGGAAGCAAAGGGAAGCCACAACAGCAGTCATGCGACCCTCCCCAGTGGTATGTTTCAGGTGCACAGGGCAGCCAGCAGAGAGGAAATCACTGTGAGGCAGGGGGTGGGACTAGGGAAGACCTGGCTGGTGGCTCCTACCCTGCACCGGGCTCAGCTGCTAGGCCTGGCTGGACTGGGGAGGACAGGACTTCCTCTTCCCCTGCACAGCATCCAGTGCCATGTCAGACCCATCCCTATATTTCTCCCCCAGCTGTAGGAAATTCTGCAAACTCCCCCTGCCACACTTTCTGCACCCATCGCTCAACTGCAGGGGGAGGGATCACCATACAGAGAGCTGCTCTCCCATCTGCCCAATCCCCGTGCATCCAGATCCCCTCATACCCAGACCCTCCCACTGAGCCTCACCCCCTCTGCACCCAGAACCCCATCCCCCGATGAGCCCCACTCCCTCTGTATCTGGACCACCCCAACGAGCCACCCGCACCTGGATCCCCAGCCTACCAAGCCCCGACTAGCTGCACCTGGATCCCTACCCCACTGAGTCCCACTCCCCCAGCATCTGGATCCCCCTGCTGAGGCCCGATCACTTTCACCTGGACCCTCCTGCATAGTCCCATTACTGTTGCACCCAGAACCCCCCCCCCGCCCCGGCAAGCCTCTGTGTATCCAGATCCCCCCGACACCCAGACCCTCCACTGAGCCACCCACACCCAGATTGCCCCACATGGAACCCTCTCAACCCACACCTGGATCCCCCCACACTAAGCCCCTTCACACTTGGATCCTGCCTTGCTGAGCCTGCCTGCCCACACCTGGTGCACCTGGCACAGAGGGGCAGGGCCCAGGGGCGTTTCTGGGGCAGGCCTGGTGCAGCCTCACCACTGAGTCCATGTTCTGGAGCGGGGGGAGCTACACAGTGATCTCCCACCTCTGTGCAGCCAGTGGCCTGTGCTCCCCAATGCCTCATGCTGAGCTACTCTCCCAGTGCCCCCGTCCACAGCACTAGCGTTATTCAGGGGGCTTGCTGGACAGAGGTGTTTTCCCTGCACATTAGCCATGAAGCACATGGCCTCAGCTGGGGACATCAGCTGTGCTACCCCAGAGATTGTCTGTTGTGAGGGGAAATCAAGGCACCAGCCTTCCAGCTCCTCCCAAACCAGCTTTTCTTTCTAAGCGCCTGGGAAGGAGCATCCCAGATTCAGCCTGTATCTCACAGTCCAGATCAATATGAGATGCCACAAAATCAGCCTCGTGTCATGTGATCTCATGTCTCCACATTGTTTCCCTTGGAAAAACGTGAGCGAGAGAAGATGTTCCTGCTCCCAGTCTATATCTATGGTCCTTCTCTGGCCCCCCTCACAGAATCTGAGCAC
The DNA here is from genome assembly GCF_016161935.1 of Mauremys reevesii. NCBI lineage: Eukaryota > Metazoa > Chordata > Testudines > Geoemydidae > Mauremys > Mauremys reevesii. The sequence continues at coordinate 21,155,537 of NC_052637.1, forward strand.
TTCTGAATCTTCACTACATTTATCCACACAGTTCCCTGGGAGAAGGAGAGGGTCCATTGTGCAGATCAAGGCACCCCAAGATTAAGTGACTCATCTAACGTTGCCCAGGAAGTCAGTGCCAGAGTAGGAATTTGAGACCCAGATTATCACCCTAATCACTGACCGACCCTACTTCAGGCCATGCTCCTAGTGCCAATGGCAAAGGATTCCTGGCAGCCCCTGCTGGAGGAGGCAGGGGACAGGCTGGATTATCTAGGAAGAGCTGAAGAGACACATGAGGTTCTCTTGGCTCTTAGCCTCCAGTGCAGTCTCTGCTTCAGCTGGACATGAATTGCAGCAATGAGGCTGGGATCTTTCTGAATGGAGAAAGGGACATTTCTTGTGGCGCATTTCAGGGGCAGCAGCAAAGCAGTAGCATGTGCCTGGCCTCTACCCCCTCCATCCCCACAGCCTGTCTTGAGACCCCATGCATGCCATCAGAGTCCCTGTGCAGTCCTGAGCTGTTGCTGCTGGGGAGCCATCCATCCCTCAAGGGGGGCAGGAGAGCAGGGTAGTGGCACCAGCCCCTTCTGCATTCGGTGGGGCAATGGACTGGGAGGAAGCAGACCTGGGTGCTATCACAGGCGCTGCAGCTGGTTCATATCAGCTTGAGGAGCATTCTTGACCTCTCTGTGCCTCAGTTTCCCCATCTGTAAATGGCTGTAAACCTCCCTGTCTACGGGGCTTTGCAGTCTGTCATGTGGGTGGCAGTAGGGACTCTGCTGCCTGGCCTTGAGGCCATGGCACAAATTAGAACTTTGTGACAGGTGAGCTGATCCTGCAGCCTGATTCCACAGCAATTAGCAGGAATGAAGCGCTCGGCTCCATGCAGAGTTCCTCAAGGTAGAGCAGCCTGGCCTGCATGCAGTGCCTGGCTGCTGCTCTGCAAGCCTCAGGATGAAAGGCAGGACAGTAGGGCAGCCTCTCTATGTTCCTGTGAATCCCACAGAGCAAAGGAGCCCAGGCTCCCAGCTGACAGCCCAAGCCACTGTTGCTGCACCCCATGCGGGCATTCCAGGTGGCTCGGCAGGCCACAGGTTGTTGGGAGGCGCCTCCCAGAAAGGACAGCAGCTGAAGCGGGGTCAGATCCCTCCCTCTACATTTCCAGAGCCCAGGCCCTCTCCCTTCAGTCTCTCTGTTCTTGTGGTTTCAGACTTTAATCAGGATTATTTGTCTTTACTCTAAAGGCAACACACAGGGAGAATAGATTGGACTTGTAGCCATGGCTTATACTAGTTCCAAAGTGCAAGGTGGTCTCGGTGTGAGATGTGCTGCAGTACAGTGTAAGTGTCGCTAAATGCACCTCTGTAGTCACACCCGGCATCCCAGGGTAAGAATCTTTGGACAAAATATGCCTTGTGAGGTATCATTTGACAACTAATAACTTGCAACATTATATATATATATAGTTATATAGCTATGAATATAAACTAAAATTATGACTGAAATGTCTTTACCCAGCAAGTCTGGGCAGAGGATAAACCTGTTCCTCAAAGATAAAGGACAAGCTGATGCCTCTAGCCAGGTGTAATCAAAGCTGATTGGCCATCACCTGTCAAGCAGCCGTTCTTTGGCAGGAAGGGGCAGGAACAGATTGATCTGCAGTTTAGCATCTACATGAAACCTCGTTCGCCATGAGACTCCATGTCTCAGTTGGAAGGAACTTTATCTAGGGGAAACCTTCAGGAACTTGCATTTTCAAGGGTGAGTGAGTGGACTATAAAGTGAGGGACAAAACCGCCCCAGGGATTCTCTCTTTCTCTCTCTCTTGCCCTTTCTCCTAAGAGGACAAAGGCCCCAGCTCTTTGGACTTGGAGGGCAGATTCTGACTTGAGAATTTGGTCAGCCCTGGTGTTGGGATCTTGTGGTAAGGGCTTTACCCCGAACTGAGTCTAGTTTAAGTTACTAGGCAGCGTTTTATCTTTAATTCTTTTGTAACCATTTCTTACTGTAATACCTTGTACTTGTACTCACTCCACAGCTCTCTCTTTGTAGTTAAATAAACTTGCTTTATTCTTTAATCAAAATTAACTCCGTGCTGCGTTTAAACGGAACTGTTTGACAACTCCATTTAAAGTAGCAAACTCTTGTACATTGAGCCCTTACAGGGGTAATGGACTTTTAGTGTCTGAACTGCCCAGGAGAGGGTGGGACAGTGCAGAACACATGCTCCAGGACTGGGAGTGTGTTGGGGTCACCCTGCAAGTAGTATTCAAGGCAGGTGGCAGCCAGAGTGTGGCTGGTGTTTGCTAACAGGCTGTGGGATCAGAGTTGCTGGACCAGGGCTGTGGCTATACACAGACAGTCAGAGTGTGAGCTGCATGCTGGCAGGCTGTTTGTGAGGTACCCCAGGTTGCAGGGCAAGTGGTGACACAACCCTTCACTGGTCAGGATTGCACCCTGAAATGTGATAGTAGGTCACAGAGGGCAGGGTGGAAAGAACCCCCCTTTCCCTCCCAGACGATTGATTTTTCCTGCTGCATGGTTCTTTCTCCTTTGGCTATTCTACATTCTTAGCCAGTGGTAGGAAAATAATGAATTGTGATTCATTAGTTTCTGACCAGGATGCATGTTCTGCATCTAAAATTCAGAAAAAAATGGTGATGGAAGCACAGAATGCGGCACAGCTCTAAACAATGACACATAAGGGACTGTGTCCTGTCCACTCCAGCTCTGGGCTGTGACAGATCTCAGCATTCCAGGAGCATAATGCGATTCCAAAACTAGCAGATCGGACCTGCTGGTGTGCCAGGATTCTGAACCCACATTTACACAGAATCTTTCATTCCAAAGGAACCCAAGGCACTTCATAAGGTATATCTTTGTAAACAATTTCACCCACCACTGAAATGCAGCTAGCTCTGGGGTGGAACATGGCAGCTATTCAGAAAAATGCTACACAATTGCTAAGTGGAAGTGGTGAAATTACAGTGACCCAGACTGTAATTTGGCCTAGGACACCATTGCTAAGACCCTGTGAAATAACAGATCTGGGATCCATGGGCACAATATGCAGTAAGAGTGTAAATGAGCTTTCATGGGCTCTATAATGGGGTCAGGCTCTCAGCTGTACATCTGGTCAATACAGCATTGTCAGATGCCCCATGCCAGGGGATTGGCTCAGCCCTGACTTAGAGTCAAGGGCATTCCCTCGCCCCCACCCGCCATCATCACCACCACCTACAGAATGGTGTCTGCGAGCTATCCTTGTGGATGGCCACCTGCCTTTCCAACCTCCCGTCTGGACACCAGCAATGCAATGTACCTGGGCATGAAATCACCAACTCCAGCTAGTACAGACTGCAGCAGCACATCTCCTCAGCAATATGAGTTCCTCAAACCTGTTCTCCACTCCCTACATGGCTTCCCACAGAACAGCTAGTCAGGTCACATGTCTGAGTCCCTCTAGTGCCACATGGTGCCATGCCCACCTATAGTGCCGCACACACCAAGAGAGCTCCACAGTGCCATGCATACCATTAGCGCTGCACAGTGCCATGCATCCCGATAGCACCCCATGGTGCCATGCGCACTAATAGTGCCCCATGGTGCAATGCACACCAATAGTGCCCCATGGTGCCACGCATTCCTATAGCACCTCACAGTGCCTTTCACACCTGTAGCATCGCACAGTGACATGCGCACCAGTAGTGCCCCCTGGTGCCATGCATGCCTATAGCACTGCACAGTGCCATGCACACCAATAATGCCCCATAGTGCAACACATACCAATAGCGCCCCATGGTGTCATGCATGCCTATAGCAGCATACGGTGCCATGCACACCTGTAGCACCCCACAGTGCCATGTGCACCGGTAGTCCCCCATGGTGCCATGCACACCTGTAGCACCCCACAGGGCCTATAGTGCTCCACAGTGCCATGCACACCAAATCTTGTTCTGCCCCGACTATTGCATTGATCTCCCTGGAAATGTTCCCCTCACTGTCCAGCCAGTGGTGCCCAGTTTAGGAGAGCTCTCTTCCATGGTCAGGCCAGGACTTTGAGCCTCTCTCTCATTGTTACATCTGCCAAATTTGTCTCCACTCAGAATGCCAATCTAGCTGGCAAACACCCAGAATATGCTCCCTGAAAACACCCCTCCACTGTTGGTCTCTCTGTGCCACACATTCACCGTGGAGTAGCCCGAGACGTGACCTCTGCCCTCCACTGCAGAGCGCTGGACACAGTCTCCAGTCAGGAGGCCACCAGGCAACAGGGCTCAAATGACTCTAGCAGGAGGACTCAGGATCATTCCCAGCAAGCATTTGGAAAAGCTCTGCCTGAACTGAAAGCTTGTGCATGATCTCCCTGCCTGGATGTGGGACACCCTCCAGCCAGGTCACTCCTTGTGACAACCTCACATGCTGGCCTGTCCAGGCTGCTGGGCTCACTCAGCTCAGCTGTGCAATCAGGTCACCAGGAGGAACCCACGTTGCTGTGCCATGTGCTCAGAGGACACAGCTATAATGTGTATGTTGGTCTTCAAAGTGCCACTGGGCCAGATTGCTGAATGGGCTGGGCCTGAGCTACAGAACCATGCTGCACTGAGCTGGTACAGGGGCTGGCCAGAGACTTCCTTTTCACAACTAATGGGGAGGGGTCAATAGTGGTTTTAGTTCTGATGCGGAACAAACCCAAGACCTTTCACAATGTTTCACAGTACAGGAGAGTCGGAGACCCAGTCCAGAGCAGCTCATTGGTCAGGGCACTCAGCTGGAGGCTGTGGTCACGTCCTTGCTCTGCTGGATGTGGAGGTGTGGTTCCCAAGTGCCCTCGCTGCCTGGCTATTGGCTGTTCCAGAGGAAGGCTCATTCTCTCTCTGGGTTTCCAGAAACACATGGAAAGGTCACAAGTTTGTCCCAATGCAGAGCAGGAAACTTTTTGAAATTTCAGAATGTTCCTCGGATGGGAAATCCATTTCCTGCCAGTCCCGTCCCTTAGCCATGCTGGGTCTCCTCTCTCCTTAGAGTAACTTCTCCAGGCCAGAGGATCCCCTGGTGCAACTCCATTCATCCAGAGGGGTTCCACCAGGGATGAATGAGCCCATTACCCTCAGTGGAGGCACTCTAGATTCACACTGGTAGGAGCGTGAGTGGAATGGGGCTCTCCAGCCACTTCACTGAAGATAGTCAGTTGCTTCACTGATCCTACTTGGGCTGTAAAGCAAGAGTCCCCCAACTCCCCCAGGCCTTCTGCTTCCACTAGCTCCTTCCTCAGCTGCCCCCGCTGGAGTCCCTCTCATCCTGGAGGTGTCTCTCCCCTTCACACACTACTGCTCCTTGCCTGTTAACCAGCACTGCTCACTCCCACAACGGGAACCCCAACGCTCTGCTGAGGGAGCCACTTCCCACACTTGGCCCTTAGCAGGGAAGACAGGCGGCCATCGAAGCAAGCAGCAGGCAGGCAGAGGCTGAGCCCTGACAGGATCAGCTTTTCTGCACTGACTGAGCAGCTCTCTCTCTTGCCCCAGTCTTCCTTCCCCTTGCTATTTGCAGGCTTCTCTCAGTGGAGGTGACACAGGTGCTGTGCTCTCTCTCAGAACAGGGCTCCTGGAAGCCAATGCTGGGCCCAGGCTGCCAAGCTTGGATCTAGGTTGGAATTCACCTGAACCCAGGTGTTTGGATCGGTTGGGATCCACCTTCCGTCCAGAGGAGAATCAGATGAAATAAAGAACAAGCAGCTTCCAAACATCCAGAGCTACGCAAACGGTTACCTCAGATGCTGCCCTGGGGCATTGTCTCGGTTAATTGTACCTAGAGTGGTGCCATGGCAGTGTAAAGGAGGGGGCTCCGGGCTGTTAAAGCGTGCAGCCTGGGGAAGAACAGCGTGTGGCAAACAAACCATAGCCATGGTCAGCCCCAGCACCCCCACTTTGTGCTGACTGCAGCATACCCTGGGGGCCTGAGGACAGGGGGTCATGGCGGAGTGGGGGAGGGGCGGGACTACCCATGGCAGAGGGACTACCCATGCAGAAAGCCGTGGCTCAGGCTGGGTGGCCAGTGGCATCTGACTGATCGGCCCTGCAGTGAGCGTGGGCTGCCAGCCGCTCAGATGCCAGGAATTGTTTTATTAAATCCTTTCAGACGGAAGAAAAACCTGAAGCTGCAAATGAAGTAGAAGTGGCAGGAGTCACCGCTCAGCGAGACGCTAACTCTGCTTCCAGCTGATACCAATGAAGGCCCTGTCTTAGGGGAACATGTCAGGAAAGTGCAGGCAGGGGCTGAATAATGATCCCCTGCTGCAGGATAATGCCGCGGCATTTAGAGAAAATCAACCTCTGGGGGATGCTGACACGCTCCTCTGAGGCAGGAGACACCGTTAGTGTCCCCAGCACAGGAAACCTCCTGCAGCCCCAATTTGCTGGTGCAGGGGCTCTCCTGACACTGTCCTGTGTCCCTGGGCTACTCTCCCTCAGCCCAGCAAAGCACAGGGGAAGCCCCAGCTGCATTCGAGCTGTGGGCTAGAGAGCCGCAAATCCTGGCTGGGGATTGGTCAGAGGACTGGGTAGCCACATGGTGAGGGTCAGGAGCTTTGGGGGCTGGACTGAGCACAGGGCCGTGTCAGGGCCAGTCAGAAGGATTCAGGCCCCAGACACCGCAGGGCTGGGCTGGCTCTGTTTAGCTGCCCCACTGGCAGGGGAGGGGTGGGTTTTTCCGCTGCTCATAGCATGGTGTGGCTGTCAGTGTGGGCTAAGGGAACTCAGAGCCTGCTCCAGAAGCCCCTGCAGAGACAGGAGGCTCCCTGGAGCAGTCTGAGGTGGTGAGTGTGGGGGAGGGACATGCTTCTCGGTGTCTCATGGAAAACTGGCTTTGCCTGGACACTGCTGGGAGGGTTTGGGGATCTCAGCCAGCGCTGGTGCAGCAGTCTGCTGCTAGAGCTGCTTAATTACAGCCCCCCAATCTCCCACAGGGGAGAGGGCAGCCCAGTGCCCCCAGCACGTCACATGTGGTGCAGAGCTGAAAGATCCTGGAGAGATGTAGCCGCTGCTGCTTAGGGGAGCTGCTGCCTGCATAGGGAAGACACCAGGCTGTGGGTGAGGCAGGGCTGCCCACAGTGCTCACTGCATGATGGCTGCTTCTCACTGCAACTTCTGAGGATCTCTGTGCAGCTAGCAGCACACTCACCAGCGGACGCAGGGGTCCCCCGGAACTAATTGTGTACTCAAAGAGTGGGTTTCAAGGCATGTGCGCAAGCAGGCCGAATTAAGGATGCCCAGTCGGGTAGCGTTGAGGACAGTCTAGGAGGGAGAGTCAAGGTTCTGCAGTTAACCCTGAGCTTTCTGGCTTGTTGGGTAGCAATGTTCTTTTGAGTCACTCTTTGCGGTAGTTTTTCGGATTGAAGTGAGATACGGAATTGACCATCCCTTCCCGCTAGACTTTAGTGCCTGGTGCCACCAGGCCTCCCGCAGAGTCAGGAAGATGCTGCAAGCTCTGGATCACCCTCACTGGGAAGGCCAGTGCAAACACACAAATGTGCCACCCATGAACATGCACACACACAAACACACACCCACACCGTGATGGCAGTCCCTGCCCATGGACAGGAACCCTGTACACCTCTGCACGTCTCTAGCACCATTTAGCAAAAGTTTCAGAGCACTTCACCAGCATTGCTACAGTCAGCCCCACAGCGCCCCATCACGATCCCCTTCCTACACATAGGGAATGGAGAGGAGGCCCAAGTCAGTGGCAGAATCAGCACAGGGCCCAGGAGTCCTAGCAGTCCTCCTTCGGCTCCAGCGTCTAGCCAGGCATGCCGGGACCATCCCACCCCTTGGGCTTTGCCAGGAACTCTGTGCTTCCCAGGAGAAGAACAAAGAGGGCGGCATCTGCCTGCCCTGTGCCAGGCATTGCTTGGGCAGAATCCCTGCCATTAGAGTCGTGTGCCCCCAGGAATGTCCAGTGTATGTGCAATGTGCAACAATGTGATTGCTGCTGGCCTGTCTGGGGCTTGGGCCCCGAAGCTCAGCTGCTGGGGAACCCTGCATTCCTGCCTTGACTGAGCAATCCCAGCTCCAGCCAGATCGAGCAGCAGGATGGGGCGAGGGCAAGGCTTGCTGAAGGCCCCACCACACCCACAGGCAGAGCAGGCCACTGCATTTGCCTGGGCGTTTGTCTTTGCAGGAGGGCCTGTGGATGCCAGGCCAGCCTTGCCCCCGGCTCCTGCAGGGCAAGGCAGCTGCCTCCCCTTCATCTCAAGGCTGAGAAACCATTGGCCATAGGAAGAAATCAAGAGCTGCTGCTGGCTGACTAGGCGAGGCCAGTTGGAGATGCTGGTGGGGCACAGCTCTGGGCAAAGGCCGTGCTAGCCATGGCTCCTCCAATGTGTCCTGACAAAACATGGCACATCGGACAGCCCAGGTTCTTCCATGATGGCACTTCTCTCCAGCCAACTGTTTCCTACCCTCTCTCACCAACCAGGCTGTGATCCGGGACAGGCCAGCTGCTTGCCAGGTGACAGCAGAGGGGCCTTGCTTCTCTAACAGCTCACAAGGCAGCGAGAGCCACCTCCCGGTCCCTTCCAAGTGCTGCCAGGTGCTGGCTATGGCAATTTAGCATTTGTATTCCAGCAAGGCAGCTTTACTTCCTGCTTTGCTTTCAAAGCCAATGTCTCCATCACTAGAGTCATTTTCCTTGAAAACTCAGTGACTAGCACTGCTGTTAAAGAGAAGAGAAATTGTTCAAGGCACTTCACAGTGAGAGCATGAAACTGGGGCTTTCTGTCCTCAGGGAATGTGCTGATATCACATCTGATCTGGTTGGTGACGGGGTGGGCTTGCCCTCCCTCACTCTCCAGGGCAGGCAGCAGGACTGCGAGGAGGCGTAACGGGCTCGCTGATCTCTTGTTCTGACAGTCTGACTCCGGAAGCTGATGTAAAGGAGAGCATGTGGGGTAACGTGGGTGGGTGTCATTGGTGTCTATGGCAGGAATTTGGCCAGCAATTACATGCATAAATCGTTTTTGTCACACTAACCAAGTGCCTTGGGGAGCAGGAATCCAGCGGCTGGCTTGGAGGAGCTCAGTTGGCAACGTGACCAAAGCCATGGTGATCTAGGGACTGTTGCACTCTGAGCCATGGCCACTGGCAACTCCCACAGGCACAGCGGAGACAGAGTTCATAGAATCATAGAACTGTAGGACTGGAAGGGACCTGAGAGGTCATCTAGTCCAGTCCCCTGCACTCCTAGCAGGACTAAGTATTATCAAGACCATCCCTGACAGGTGTTGTCCAACCTGCTATTAAAAATCTCCAGTGAAGGAGATTCCACAACCTCCCTAGGCAATTTATTCCAGTGCTTAACCACCCTGAAAGGAAGTTTTTTCTAATGTTCAGCCTAAACCGCCATTGCTGCAGTTTAAGCCCATTGCTTCTTGTCCTCTCCTCGGAAGCTAAGGAGAACAATTTTTCTCCCTCCTCCTTGTAACAACCTTTTATATACTTGAAAACTGTTACCATGTTCCCCCTCAGTCTTCTCTTCTCCAGACTAAAGAAACCCAGTTTTTTTAATCTTCCCTCACAGGTCATGTTTTCTAGACCTTTAATCATTTTTGTTGCTCTTCTCTGGACTTTCTCCAATTTGTCCACATCTTTCATGAAATGTGGCACCCAGAACTGGACACAATACTACAGTTGAAGCCTAATCAGCATGGAGTAGAGTGGAAGAATTACTTCTCATGTCTTGCTTACAACACTCTTGCTAATACATCCCAGAATGATGTTGGCTTTTTTTGCAGTAGTATTACACTATTTACTCATCTTTAGCATGCTCCTAAATACAGGCTCCTGCCACCTGAGCAGAAGGAGAATCTCTGTTAGCTGTATAGGGCCAATGACACACAAACAAATAATCCTGATTCCATCCAGTAGAGGACAATGGCGACTCACTGATGAGGTCAATAAGTCGCAGACATCGAGATCTGAGGGAATGCTGTAGGAAACAGTGGTAAAGGCTGTTTAAGGTACAGCCACAGAGTTCTGTGTGTCACAGCAGGTGTGTGCCTCACAAAAGGAAGGGACAACAGGTCAATTCTGTATCTGACTTCAATCAGAAAAATTATCACAAAGAGCGAATCAAAAGAACATTGCTACCCAACAAGCCAGAAACCTCAGCATCCCTTTACTGCATTTTTAGCACCTCTCCAGTTGTTCCTTGGCTGGTGGGCTTAGGAGGGTGGTTTGGGGGAGGGATAGCCAGGGCCGCCCAGAGGATTCAGGGGGCCTGGGGTTTTCGGTGGCGGGGGGCCCCTGCTTCAGCGGTAATTCGGCGGCGGAGGGTCCTTCTGCTCCTGGACCCGCTGCCGAAGTGTCCCGAAGACCCACAGTGGGGGCCTCTTGCTGCTGAATTACCGCCGAAGACTGGGCACTTTGGCGGCGGGTCCCGCTTCGGCGGTAATTCGGCAGCGGGGGTCCTTCCCCGCCACCAAAGACCCGGAGCGGAAGAAGCTCCGGGGGCCCGGGCCCGGGAGAGTTTTTGCGGGGCCCCCTGAGCGAGTGAAGGACCCCACTCTAGGGGCCCCAAAACTCTTGTGGGGCCTGGAGCAAATTGCCCCACTCTTCCCCCCCCCCCCCGCCCCGGCAGCCCTGGGGCTAGCTCAGTGGTTTGCTAAACCGAGGGTTGTGAGTTCAGTTCTTGAGGGGGGTCACTTAGGGATCTGGGGCAAAATCAGTACTTGGTCCTGCTAGTGAAGGCAGGGGGCTGAACTCTATGACCCTTCAGGGTCCATTCCAGTTCTAGGATATATATATATATATATATGGAGATATGCCTGTTATATTGCTCTTCTGCTCATGTTGCTGTAGGATGGGATTGTGCTGGATCCTGTGTGGGTGGCACAAGGGGGAAGGGCAGATAGGGTCTCTCCCCAGACTCCCCCAATGCAGACACCCAGCACAATGAAGTAGTTCCCAACTCACCCTGCCTGCCTCAGAGGGAGCAGCAGGTTGGCTGGAGGAGCTAAAATGTCTCTGAAGTCTCTGTCACCCTAAGAAAGCCCCCTGCTCTGCTCCAGACACATGCAGTCCTGGTCTGCACAGCCAGACACGTGTCTCAGTGTTAGACTCTTATGGTGCTAAGAACAGGTAGAGCATCCAGGTTCCCACTTGTCGTGCAGCTCAGATAGATCAGTGGGGCTGATCAGAGTCTAATTACAATCGCCGGGCCCCAGATAAAGCAGATGTACAACATAGGACTTTGTAATGTACCAGCCTGGCTGCCTTCTGGCTGTGCCTCTTCCCAGGAGTCTCTCACTTATCTCGTGATGGGAAAGAACCTGTCAGAGGCCAGAACCCCCAGGATTCCTAACTCCCAGCCCTGAGCGCAGCCCATTTGATCACGAAACACTGGCTGCTGCACCCATCCCGATTCACCAGACTAAGAGCAAAATTGTGCTCTTGCAGCCACACCTCTGGTCCTTGGGAAATGTAGAGATCACAGGGTCTGGGAGCTCATGCAGTTCTGAGAGCTGAATTTTGAAGGCTCCAGTCCTGCTCTCATTTATGTCCAAGGGAGTTTGGTAATTGATTTAAATGGAAGCACCACACACATTAGCACCACAACCCATCGGCCCAGACTCCTGCTGCTCAGAGGTGACTTGACACCAGCTCTAATGCATGTCTCCCCGATCACTCCCTGTGCCCCCCCCCAGAGAAAAGCAGAAGCTACTATGCTTTGCTTTCTTCCCAAATAAACAGCAGTGCATGCAAAGCTTGGAGAAGAACAGGCTGGCGTCAGGCCCAACAGATCCTGTGTAGACCAGATATGCACACTAAGGACCATCACAGAAGAATGTTTAGAACAGCAAGTTCTCCTAATCATCAGTGTCATTGATTTCCAAAAGGCATCCGTCAGCCTGCACAGGCATATGCGGTGGGATAGTCTTCGGGCCTACAGAATGCCCGCTAAAGTCATCAACATCCTCAATGCCATGTACACAGCTGCGAACAGCTGGTCAGCAGAACGGTGTGAAACAGGGTTGCATTTTATCTCCACTCTTGCTTGGCACAGATAGGATCATGAAGAAGTGTGTTAGCAATACAAACACTGGTATAACTTGGGTAGATGGCAAATGCCAAGAAGGCCTAGATGTTGTTGACTATTTTGCACTTCTGAGCGACACCCCTGAAAATGTACAAACAAAGACAAACTTGGCAAAACCAGCAGGCCCAGCAGGGCTCAACATTTGTTATGCTAAAACAAACATCCTTGAAACCCAGATGTCAAGCAGTAACATTACATTAGAAGGCAAAAAGATCAAGAAAGTGGAACAGTTCATCTACCTAGGCTGCACCATGTTGGCCAATGGAGATCTCAAGAAGGAAGTGACCTCAAGGATAGAAAAGGCAGCCACAGCATTTACTAAACTCAACAGCATATGGCAATCAAAGATATGCAGCATCACAACCAAACTGAGAATTTTCAGATCAAATGTAATTTTAGTGCTAACATACATCTGTGAGAGCTGGCGAGCTACCAACATGCTAGACAGAAAACTAGACACCTTCGAACATAAGTGTCATTGAAAGAGTCTGGGCATGGGTTGGAAAGACGTCATCCCAATTAAGAGCTGAGAAACCACCAACCAGCAGCTCGTTTCCACCAGACTCAGCCATAGGTGCCAACTTTCTCAGCGCCGGTGGGTGCCCGCACCCCCCCCGCCCCTTTCCCCACCCCTGGCCCTGCCCCGACTCCATCCCATCCCTGCCCCTGGCCCCACCCCCATTCCAACCCCATCCCTAAAGTCCCTGCCCTAACTCTGCCCCCCTCTCTGCCCCTATTGATCCCTTCCCCAAATCCCCGCCCCGGCCCCACGTCTTCCCCCACCGCACCACATTCCCCCTCATCCCCCCTCCCTCTCTGCCCCATGAATCAGCTGTGTCGCAGCGCAAGCGCTGGGAGGGAGAGGGGAGAAGCAGGACGTGGTGGCGTGCTCATGGAGGAGGCAGAGGCGGAGGCGGAGATAAGCTGGAGCAGGGGGGCCACGGGGAGCTGCTGGTGGGTGCTGAGCACCCACCAATCATTTTCTATGGGTGCTCTAGCCCCAGAGCACCTATGGAGTCGGCACCTATGGACTCAGCAGGAAGCACTGGACACGTTCAGGTACACACTCCAGATGCCAACACAGACTCCCACATGAAGGTCGCAAATGGAAACCAACTGGGACGAGGAAGAGGGTGAAAAACCCTGAGCCAGGAGGGCAGACCTGTCAATCTGAACCCCAATAGAGCAGAGGCAAGGAGCAATAAATGACAGAGGAGGGAGGGGTGTAAAAATAACACCACCTGATGCCTCCAGGTGACGAAAATCTGCCTCTTTCTGTCCTGAAGGAAGCCTGGGAATTGCAGGGTGTAGAACAGCATTCTGTTGGCTGAGGAATTGCTGCCAGGCCAAGGGGAAGGCAAATCTTCCAACACTCTTCCCACTGTATCTGGGTGAATTCCTCAGCTCGGTGGCAGTGTTTTGGGTTGGGCTGGGAACACATTTGTTGACTGGGGGCAGGGGGAGGGGATTGCATGGGGCTAGGTGACTGTGCTCCCCAGGCATAACTGAGTGACCCCTAAATCAGACCCTAAATGTTAGTGAAGCTAACTGGAAGGAAACCTCCCCGTCCCAGCATGAGCGCTGGCTTCCTGGCTGCCCCATTTCACTGTTCAGTTTGATCCCTAGACCCTGCTGAAAGTGAAGTTGCACCAAGTGACAGTTATTTCAGATCCTGTGAGCAATTTCACACCCCCAGGGTAGATGTGGCAGCCAGCCAGTGAGGACAATGCAGCGCAGGTACCTATGGGACCCCGGGACACTTCCCCTCCCTGCAGGCAGGTGGGAATGCCACATCCCCACTTCCCTACAGGGAAAAGAGTGGAAAAAATATTGGTGCACACTCCCTCCAGCACCAGTGATGGTGCACAGGATGGAAACTAGTCTCTTCCATTCCTCTCTCCCCTTTCCCTCTGTGCTGCTGGCAGACCAGGTGCCAGCTCAAGCCAAGGCCCCTAGGTATCAACTGAGCACTGACAAACTCACAGCTGGAACCAGTCTGGCTCACCTGCATGTTGGTGTTAAAATAGGTATCAGAATTATAAGAATGTGTTTAGACTTAATAAAATGCTTGTAAGTTGTTGCCTGCATTAACCTCACTTACAATATCTGTATCATCTATTATAATATAAGTGTTTACTCTGTGACTGTAAATCACCAGACAGGAGAGAAGCATTAACCCATGTGAAATACCCAGCAAAAGAGGCCCATCAACACCAGATGAATTGTTATGGAATATCAGGGGACAAAAGACTTTGTCAAGTATTCCCCTCACCCTATGAAGAAGAGACACGCAGGTGAATTCCTCCCAACAACTGAATTTGCCACTCAAAGGAGAAGGGGGGGTGTAGCGGAGTGGACCCCCATTCCTGCCCTGAAGGGTTAAAAACAGCCCTGGGAGGGGGCTGCGGCTGGAGAAAGCAGCTTTTACCGGATTTACCGGTGTGACAGTAGCACCCTACCCAAGATGAGGGCCCCATTGCGCTGGGTGCTGTACAGACACAGAGGGAGCAGCCATTCCTGCCATTAATGGCCTAAACAAACAAGACAGGCAAAGAGTGGCTTAGCTTTCAGCTCATGAGTTATCACACTGACCTCAGTGCGACTGGTTGTGGCCTTCGAGCTAGGCACATGGTCTTGCTAGGCTGGAGCCTAAGTGAGAGAAGTCAGCAGGCATTAGGAAGTGAGAGCTAGAAAAACAGCCATTCCAGTCGGCCTACACTCCTGCCTCCAGATGAGAACATTTGTCTCTGTCCCTATGGCACTAGGACTCCAGCCTACCCAGCACAAGCCGACTGAATAAACCACAGTGACACAAGCACACAGGTGGTTTGCAGAGCAGCGGACCTACCTCCGCTTGGTGCCCGTCTCTCCCAGCTCGGACTGTGGAGTTACTCCCCCATGTTTAATATTGGCTGCCAGGAGCAGAAAGGGACCTATCCCAGGGAGTTATGGCACAGGGCACTTTTGGGACATCCCTGCATTCCTCCAGGGCTTTTGGATACCCGTCACTATGCAGCTGCCTGAGGAGCACACTCAGCCACACTCTGAGACTCCCCAAGATTAAATTCACAGGCTGTGAGGCTGGATGTCCCTGCTGCTGTCGAATGCTCCAGTTACATCCAGGCAGAGCGCCCCTGCTGGGCCACCGAGCGCCCCCACTACATCCAGGCAGAGCGCCCCTGCTGGGCCACCGAGCGCCTCCACTACATCCAGGCAGAGCGCCCCTGCTGGGCCACCGAGCACACCCTGTTATATCCAGGCAGAGCGCCCCTGCTGGGCCACCGAGCACACCCTGTTATATCCAGGCAGAGCACCCCTGCTGGGCCACCAAGCGCCTCCACTATGTCCAGGCAGAGCACCCCTGCTAGGCCACAGAGCGCCTCCACTACATCCAGGCAGAGCACCTCTGTTGGGCTGCTGAGCGCCCCCACTACATCTTGGCAGAGTGCCCTAGGTGCCCCTTGCCATTCCAGCGATTTCAGGGATTGTGGCGCATGATGGGTGCTGTGGGGAACACATGGCAAAAAGACTAACTCAGTCTCTCTTCCTGCTTTCCCTCTGCAGCCACTTCTGAGACCAAGTGGCTCATTCATCACATACATTCTATTGCTCTCTGCATCCATTCCACCTGGGCTTTACTCCTAGGCCCACAGGGCTCTGAGATGTGGGAGGGTGGAGTCCAAAATGGAGCCTAACCTGAATCTCCCAGCATGTGACAGGGTCATCTTTGCTAGCCTGCTGATGCATTTCCAGCATGATGCGCATGAGGGGGCCATTTAGGGAAATGGGGTAAAAATCTGTCTGGGGATTGGTCCTGCTTTGAGCAGGGGGTTGGACTAGATGGCCTCCTGAGGTCCCTTCCAACCCTAATATTCTATGATTTAATGCCACCCTCAGTGCCACTCAGCACTAGGTCTGGATCATCTGCCAGATACCCCAGTGTGATTTTACCAATTAACTCTGAACAAACAAATGATCATTTATAATGGAAGGGAAGATAATCTCCCCAGTAATCACTGATTAGAAATGCTGGCTTGTGGCTGGCTCTTCACAGTCAGCTAGTGGTAAATGTCACCCGCTTGGCCTGCGCTGCATGGGAGATGTTGTTTAATTAGCAGTCACAGCCTTTGGGCTTGTTCTGTTGTGAATGGGAGGAGAGTTCTGCTGGGCGGGATGTGCCCTTCCCAGTCATTCTGCTGTATATAGTCCTCATGCTGGTGTGAGGCCCACGCCAAGATCAGCCTCGGTTACTCCCAGTCACATGGATCGTGGCAGCTGCCTCACCATACCCTCACCTTGGGATCTGTTCTTTGTAAAAAATGTACGTAGGCTACAAAATTCAGTGCTGCTCAAGAAATCAGCTCAACAGCAGCGTGAGCTAGACAGCTAGCACTGCATCCAGGCCTCCTCGGACCTGCAGTAACTATTAACTCTTTAAATGCCTTCCAGCACACCCATCCCCTGCTCTTTTAGCTTCAGAAACACTTCCTTAATCATGCCAACTGTATGTAAGGGAGCAGTAGGATTGCTCAGAGCTCCAGTATGAAACTGGAGAAAAGCCCATTGAGTGTCTTTGGGTTAAGTTTAGAGGCAAGAGCAACAAAGGTGATGTCGTGGTGGGCATCTGCTATAGACCACCAGAATGAGGTAGATGAGGCTTTCTTTGGACAACTAACAGAAGTTTCCAGATCACAGGCCCTGGTTCTCATGGGGGACTTCAATCACCCTGACATCTTCTGAGAGAGCAATACAGCAGTGCACAGACAATCCAGGAAGTTTTTGGAGAGTGGTGGGGAAAAATTCCTGGTGCAAGTGTAACACACACACCTCCTGGGTGTGGGGCCCTGTTCCATTTAGTGGCACTGAGACCACTTAGAGAGAGATTAATGAGTCTGCTCTACAGCGTTCACTAAGGGTAACATGGCATTTAGCTCATACAGTAGAGGTTCATGTACTAAGTTACAAAGGTCCCAGGTTTGAGCCCAGATGCCAGTCGTCAGGATCTAACCTGGGACCTTTGGAGCTAAATGCATGAGCCTCTACTGCATGAGGTAAAAGCCATATGACCATTAGCTAAGGGCTTGGCTACACTTGCAGTTTGCAGCGCTGGTCATCCAGCTGTGTAGGAGCAGCGCTGGTGTGTGGCCACACTCACAGCTACCAGTGCTGGTGTGTGGCCACATTTGCAGCGCTGTTGGGAGTGCTGCATTATGGGCAGCTATCCCAGCATTCAAGTGGCAACAACGTGCTTTTCAAAAGAGGGGGGTGGAGGGTGGTGTACTGTGACAGGGAGCGGGGAAGAGAGAGAGAGTGGATTTTTGGAGCCAACACTTTAGCTTCCTGGATTGAAAAAATGACAAAATGTTCACGAACCCTTGGTCTTAATTGCAAAGAGCCTGCATCCAATGCTGTTTGACATTCACTCCCTGCCTCTCATTTGATCGTTCACAGCCAGGTACAGATAACTCCTGTTTGCTGTGATCAGTGTTTGTTTTTTAGATAAGCAGTTCAATGGAGCTGCTCCAATCGGAGTTCACAACAAAACAAAGAGAGGCTGCATAACAAAACAAAGAGAGTAATTTAGTTAAAAGCTTTCTGGGATATCTCCTTATTCCCTGGAGGCCAATAAAAGCGCTGGTGTGTGTACACACTTGATGAGCAGCACTGGATCACCAGCGCTGTAATCGCTACACCCCAACCTGGCCAGGTGTACAGCCAGCGCTGCAGCCAGGGAGTTGCAGCGCTGGATGTGCCTTGCAGGTGTGGACGGTTACTAATTGCAGTGCTGGAAAGCCTCTACCAGCGCTGCAACTTGCAAGTGTAGCCAAGCCCTAAGGCTGTAGAGCAGACTGATTAATTGCTCTCTCTAAAAGTGGTCTTGGTGCCACTAGATGGGACAGAACACCACACCCAGGAGGTGTGAGGGTTATCCAAGTGCTGGAGTGAACCAATTAGGAGCTGTGCTCCTCTTGACCTGCTGCTCACAAACAGGGAAGAATTGGTAGGGGAAGTAGAAGTGAGTGGCAACCCGGGCAGCAGTGACCATGAAATGGTTGAGTTCAGGATCCTGACGAAAGGAGAGCAGCAGAATACAGACCCTGGACGTCAGAAAAACAGACCCTGACTCCCTCAGGGAACAGATGGGCAGGATCACCTGGGAGGCTAATATGAGGGGGAAAGTAGTCCAGGAGAGCTGGCTGTATTTTAAAGAGGCCTTATTGAGAGCGCAGGAAAAAAACATCTCAATGTGCAGGAAGAATAGCAACTATGGCAGGCAACCAGCTTGGCTTAACAGAGAAATCCTGGTGAGCTTAAACACAAAAAGGAAACTTACAAGAAATGGAAACTTGAACAGATGACTAGGGAGGGCCAGGGCTATGAAAATATTGCTCCAGCATGCAGGGGTGTAATCAGGAAGGCCAAAGTGCAATTGGAGTTGCAACTAGCAAGGGATGTGAAGGGTAACAAGAAGGGTTTCTACAGCTATGTTAGCAACAAGAAGGAGGTCAGGGAAAGTGTGGGACCCTTACTGAATTGGGGAGGCAACCTAGTGACAGATGATGTGGAAAAAGCTGAAGGACTCAATGCTTTTTTTGCCTCGGTCTTTACAGACTAGGTCAGTTCCCACACTGCTGCACTGGGAGGCACAGTATGGGGAGGAGGTCTGAGCAGCCGTCAGTGGTGAAAGAACAGGTTAAGGAGTATTTAGTAAAGCTAGACATGCACAAGTCCATGGGGCTGGATGCAATGCATCTGAGAGTGCTGAGGGAATTGGCTGATGTGATTGTGGAGCCATTGGCCATTATCTTTGAAAACTCACAGCAATCGTGAGAGGTCCCAGACGATTGGAGAAAGGCAAATATAGTGCCCATCTTTAAAAAAGGGAAGAAGGAGAATTCGGGGAACTACAGACCAGTCAGCCTTACCTCAGTCCCTGGAAAAATCATGGAGCAGGTCCTCAAGGAATCCATTTTGAAGTACCTGGAGGAGAGGAAGGTGATCAGGAACAGTCAGCATGGATTCACCAAGGGCAAGTCATGCCTGACCAACCTGATTGCCTTCTATGATGAGATAACTGGCTCTATGGATATGGGGAAAGCAGTGGACCTGGTATAACTTGACTTTAGCAAAGCTTTTGATATGGTTTCCCACAGTATTAGTGCCCTCAAGTTAAAGAAGTATGGATTGGATGAATGCACTATAAGGTGGATAGAAAGCTGGCTAGATCTTCGTACTCAATGAGTAGTGATCAATAGTTTATGTCTAGTTGTCAGCTGGTATCAAGTGGAGTGCCTCAGGGGTCTGTCCTGGGGCTGGTTTTGTTCAACATCTCCATTAATGTTCTGGATGGTGGGATGGATTGCACTTTTAGCAAGCTCGCAGATGACACTAAGATGGGGGAGGGGGGGGAAGGTAGGAGGGTAGGGATAGAGCCCAGAGTGACCTAGACAAATTGGAGGACTGGGCTAAAAGAAATCTGATGAGGTTCAAAAAGAACAAGTGCAGAGTCCTGCACTTAGGACGGAAGAATCCCATGCACTGCTACAGATTGGGGATTGACTGGCTAAGCAGCAGTTCTGTAGAAAAGGACCTGGGGATTACAGTGGACGAGAAGCTGGATATGAGTCAACAGTGTGCCCTTGTTGCCAAAAAGGCTAACGGCATATTGGACTGCATTAGTAGGAGCACTGCTAGCAGATCGAGGGAAGTGATTATTCCCCTCTGTTTGGCACTGGTGAGGCCACATCTGGAGTACTGCATCCAGTTTTGGGCCCCCCACTACAGTAGGGATGTGGCCCAGGAGAGAATCCAGTGGAGAGCAACGAAAATGATTAGGGGGCTGGGGCACAAGAGTTATGAGGCAAGGCTGAAGGAACTGGGCTTATTAAGTCTGCAGAAGAGAAGAGTGAGGGGGGATTTGACATTAGCCCTCAACTCCCTGAAGGGGAGTAGCAAAGAGGATGGAGCTAGGCTGTTCTTAGTGGTAGCAGATGACAGAACAAGGAGCAATGGTTTCAAATTGCAGTGGGGGAGGTCTAGGTTGGATATTAGGAAAAACTATTTCACTAGGAGGGTGATGAAGCTCTGGAATGAGTTACCTAGGGAGATGGTGGAATCTCCATCCTTCGAAGTTTTTAAGGCCCGGCTTGACAAAGCTCTGGCTGGGATGATTTAGTTGGGGTTTGTCCTGCTTTGAGCAGGGGGTTGGACTAGGTGACCCCCTCAGGTCTTTCCCAAACCTAATCTATGATTCTATGATACTTTCTGCTAATTCCAGTTTCTAAGGTGTGCTAATATTGCAGGGGCATTCCCAAAGGAGCCTATTTGGCAGGGACACTGAAATGCCAGTGGAAGGGACCCCTTGGAAGTTGGGTGTCTAACTCCCTTGGGCTCCTTTGAAAATCACAGCCTGAAAGCCTGTGGAGGGCTACCATGCGCCTTTAGCTGGAGGCCGGAGTTATGGCCTGTATCTCTGAGACAGCTGGGAACTCCCCTGCTCAGACCTGGTTGGCTCTGCCTTAGTGTGCTCTGCCCCTTTTGCCTGGCCCTGGTCTTGCCCTTTAGACTCATCCTTCTCTTCTGCTGTTGACTTGGCCTTTCCTTCTTCATTTTGCCTTTATTTTCTGGGCCCTTGTCCCCTGGTTTTCCAGGCTCCCTGGCTCTGGGGATTCCCTTGCGTGGCTGGTTGGTGTTGTAGGCCAAACTGCAATTCTCTTCACCAGAGTTGTGAATGGCATCTATCAAGCTGCTGCTGGAGCTGTGCCCAGGTACCCTCCGAGCCCTGGTGCTGGGGAGAGGAGGTTCGTTCTCCTGAGTGCAGGCTCTTCAGGGAGCTGGATGGTTTCCCCACTGCCAACCTCCTGAGACAAACCCCCCTGAAACATGAAACTTTGTCAAAGCGCCGTTGTGTGCTGGGTGCTCCCCTGCCCATCCCGTGGGGGTGACAATCGGTGCTGCCAGCACCCCCAGCTGCACTGGGGAGCGGGTTTTGGCCCCTGCTGCAGGAGCTCTCACCCTACACTGCCAGTCCCTGCCCAGCAATGAATGCTTCCCCCACACACCCAACAGCCCCAACCCAGACTTCAGCCCCTCTCTGCTCCTCCTACAGCTCTTCCCCCTCCCAGGCCTGGGGGCTGCAGCAGGGTCCCCTGGCCCTGTTCCAGGCTGGGGGACTCCTGGGGCCTGTCTCCCCCACTCTGCCCCAGCCCAGGCAGGAGCTGCAAGCTGGGGGGAGTGGCAGAGGAATCGTCCCATGCCGGTTGCAGATAGGGGAAGGGGAGGTGGGGCCGCCCAGAGCTTCTGGGCTCTTTAGTCTCCCCTCCCTTCTTCAGAGAATAGGTCTGGGTTGCTGAGGGGAGAGAGCTCTGCCTACAGCGGTTCTGTTTGCTCAGCCTCAGGAGGCAGGAAAGTGGGGCAGCCAATCAGAGGGCTCAGATTTGCCAGCTGGCAGGAGCATCTGGCATCCTGGCCAATGCCCTGTCCTGGCCAGCCCCGTAGCAGGCTGAGCACGGCATGAGCACATTGCAGAGCAGGGTCCTTGCTTGGGTGCTGCCAGCGATGAGCTCCCTCTGGTTTCCCCTGCCTCGGTGCCACTTGCATTCCCATTGCAGCAGCCTCTGGGACCCCAGCATGCCAGGCAGTATCCCCACACCTCGCAGAAGGGATGGCGCCTTTCCCACTGAGCTTAGAGTCTAAACAGATACTACAGACATGGGAAATGAGAAATAGGGCACGGGACCACAGGTGAGTGCCAGCATCAGTAACAGAGCCCAGGTCCCCAGAGTCCCCTACCCACACAGCACCTCAGGCGATTGGACACTTTCAGATTGGATGCTGAATTGTTAAGATTCCAGATCAGGGGAGGCAGGAAAAGGAATAAAATAGGCTGTTAGCAGAATACAATGGAAAACTCTGAATGAAGAGAGCATCCCTTTATGAGCCGAGGGAGCAGCCAACTTCTCCCCTTCCTCCCCCCCCCCCCCCGGTGCGTCCCATGCAGTGCACCTCCTGTCATTCACTGCCCTGTTCATAAGAAGAGTGCAGCTTCCGTTAGCACATTTTTGTTATGTTTAGATCCTCACAGGCCTTAGGTTTACGAATAGCCAAACATTCCTGGGCCTTGCTTTTCTGCTCTTGGATAGCCTTAGTTATAACCACCGCCTTATGGCATGCACTGGTGCAATCACTTCCACTCTAAGGACACACCAGGGAGAGCACAAGACAAGACGAGAAGATAAAAAGACTTTCCCCGGTGACGGGTTTGGTCACAGAGACCCCTTGGGACTGTCACCTGATGTGTTGAAATTACCTCTGAGCCCATTTTCCCTGCCAGCTTGAGACTCCAGAACCCTGCCTTGTTGAGCCAGACATGCTAGCCTGCTGCAACACAGACCCAGGGTCTGAACCACACACCCAGAGCTGCAGGCGTTAAGTGAAACAGCAAAAGTTCTCTTGTTACATCATATTCACACTTATAGACATATTTCCATAAAACATATGGAGTGCAATGTCACCTCCTCCCCACACAAGTAAACACTCAAGAGGCTCTGAGGAGCTCTGATCCTCAGGGTCATGCTCAGCTAGAACCTGGAGTTATGTGCAAATCCTGCTCCATCCTGGCCCACTCTGAATGTTTTAGCCACTCATAGGAATGAGAGCAGTTTTCCCAGGTGCTGACAGGCTCCCCTCCCCGTGAGCCAGCCCAGGACACAGGCCTGGTGTGTTTGGAAGGAGACAAAGCTTGTTAGGTTCTAACTACACAAACCCAGCACTCAGGAATATTATCTATGACTCTGAGTGGTGAGGGCTACATGAGGAGCAAGGCCTGAGTGAACCCTTTGCCAGCCTTCCCTCCTTCCTTGTCCTTACCAGTCTGACCCTCCCCCTGAAGGTGTGGGCCCCAGCTAGTACCTGTGGAGGTGGATCTACCTTTCTGTGGTCCCATGGCAGGTCTCCTGCCTAACTCTGAGGGCATGACCAGCTCCCAGGTACTAATACAGCCTCCTGAGAATGGTTAGTACAGAGAGGAAGTGGGGTCCAGACAGACAGCGACAGGGCCAAAGGGACCCCAGAAGTCTGGGGCAGAGCGTGGTTCTAGGTCAGGGCTCTAACCACTGGAGCACCCTTCCCGAGAGTCGCAAGGTGGAGCTTTCAGTCACATGCTAGCACAGCTCAGGTGATAGCAGGGTCATTGCTGGGAGGCCAGCTATTATGGGTGAGATGGCCATGAAAAAAGACATCACAATGTTATGGGTGCTTAGCAGTGCAATGTCAGATGGGGTCAGCAGGCTTGGTGCTTCCTGAAATCTGTCAACAGCCTCTGGCCTACTTAGCTCCCGCACAGCACCTAAAGAAGCAGCCTGTGATTATCTCATCTCTGCAGCCAGCCAGGTTCTGCCAGGTTTCTGGTTTGAATTATATGCTCTGACAAACCAAACTCCAGAGTGATAATCTGTCAGCTGGGTTTCCTGCACTTCTTGCTGCTCTGATGAGAGTGCAGAGATTTCAGTGCAGGAGACGTACACTGCCACACAGCAGCTACTGCGACAGCTACACCTAGCGTAACTCCTCACTAGTCTGGCAGCAGGCAGAGGCCTCAGAGCTCTGTACAGATATGTAGAATGTGTCTGTCTACCTGGATGCAGCCTGTGGCTGAAAGTCATTAATAAATGTACACTCACAGCGCCCTTGGGGAGGAGGGCAGAATCTCATACATGAGGAGTGGGGCTGCAGAGAGGTGTGGCTGTGGTCAAATGGGAGCCCTGAGCCCAGTTCCCCAATCCTGGGCCAGTGCCACAGTCACAGGTCTGAGCAGCAGGTCACTCAAAGCAGGTGGAACGCTGTGAAAGCAAAGAGCACTAGCCTGCCTGTTCCCATCTCTGTGCTTCTCTTCCCTTGACGATTGCCCTTCCATGCTCAGGGGAAGGGCCCTTGCTGGGTCCAAACGTTTCTGCTTCCGACTATGCCAACACCAGCTGTAAGAATCTGTCCCAGAATCTCTGTTAGCCATTAGGCAGGAATCAGCAGAACTGGGTGTCAGGAAGACCACACTAGCTGCTCTAGTTCTGTCTCAGTGCTGAAGCGCTGACCTGATTTGCAGAGGCCTTTCTGCCTGCAGCCAGGATTTCTAGTTAGGAAGCCTGCCATCTGCATTGTGATGTGCAGCCAAGCCACCTATGCTCCCAGCACGGCAAAGTCTGGGCCCAGACTAATTTGCTTCCTACCTGCCGCTAGGTCAGAAGCCCCACTCAGCCACACTTGTTCTGTTCACAAATGCCCTTGTTTAACCACACACAGGTGGCACATTCCCAGAGCCCGCAAGAGCTCAGAACTGCTCCAATAACTCCATAGCTTCCGGGCTGGCAGTGTCCAGGGTGGGGAGCGACTGTCTACAGATCCATTATCAGTCATGTGCCGAGCAGAGTTCTGTGACCTGTTTGGATGAAGCCAGGTGGGTGAATCTGACCTGCAAGGGCAGCCCTTTGGTTGTACATGTGCCCTGCCTGGAGAGGCCAATGCCTACCCCGGGGATCAGGAGAGTGACAACTCACTTCTGAAATCACTTAGACAGTTACTCCAAAGGAGAGAATCTGCATTCCTGGTAAATTCACTCATCCAGAGGGGAATAGTCAGGAAAACCAACAATTCCTTCCCAACCTCTCTCCGGCTCTCTCTATCTGCGACTCTTCCCCACAGGCAATGAGTACCTCGAATGGCCCTGGGTCCATCATCTTTGACATGTAGTGGCCCAAAAGATTTATTTCCTTCTGCTATTCTTTTGGGAGTGGCCTCATTTGTATTGGATCACTGCTCTGATTATCTTCTAGCATTACATAGCATTTAGGTTTACTTGGTCTTGCCTCGGTGCAGGGGCCTTCAGGTCCCTTCCAGTCCTACTTTTCTATGATTCTAAGATTATGGAGGCAGAGGGTTAGCTGGGGTTCTCAGGACAGTGGGCTAGCTGGGATATGGAGGCAGAGGGTTAGCTGAGGTTCCCAGGAGAGTGGGCTAGCTGGGATATGGAGGCAGAGGGTTAGCTGGGGTTCTCGGGACAGTGGGCTAGCTGGGATATGGAGGCAGCGGGTTAGCTGAGGTTCTCGGGACAGTGGGCTAGCTGGGATATGGAGGCAGAGGGTTAGCTGGGGTTCTCGGGACAGTGGGTAACTGCGATATGGAGGCAGAGGGTTAGCTGAGGTTCCCAGGAGAGTGGGCTAGCTGGGATATGGAGGCAGAGGGTTAGCTAGGGTTAAGGAGGCAGCAAGATAGCTGGGTTAGAGGAAGTCAGTTATGCAAGACATGGAGGCAGAGGGATACCTGGGGATATTAGAGCAGTGGGGTAACTTGGTTATAGAGGCAGCGTGTTAGCTAGGTTTATGGAGGCAGAGGGTTAGTTGGGTTATGGAGGCAGTGGATTGGCAGGGGTTATAGAGGCAGAGAGGTAACTGGGGTTATGGAGGCAGCGGGTTAGCTGGGGTTATGGAGGCAGTAGAGTACCCGGATTTTGAAAGCAGAGAGGTAGTTGGTGTTAGGGTGACCAGATGTCCCGATTTTATAGGGACAGTCCTGATGTTTGGGGCTTTGTCTTATATAGGCTCCTATTCCCCCCCACCCCCATCTCAATTTTTCACACTTGCTGTCTGGTCACCCTAGCTGGTGTGTTAGAGGCAGTGGTTTAGCTGGAATTTTGTAAGTAGCAGGTTAGCTGGGGTTATAGGGCAAAATGGTTAGTTGAAGTGGTGGAGGCAATGGGTTATTTCAGGTTATGGAGCAGTGGATTAAATGGGGTTATGGAAGCAGTGCGTAGGTGGGGTTCATGGAGGCAGTGGGCTAGAAGAGGTAACGGAGCAAATGGGATAGCTGGATTATTCAGGAACAGGTTTAGCTAGGGTTACTGAGGCAGAGAGAAAGTGGGGTTACAGAATAAATGGTTTGCTTGAGGTGATACAAGAAGCCTATCTGGGATTATCAAGCAGGGGGTTGGATGGGATTAGGGAAACAATAATCTGGGATTATGGAAGCACTGGGTAATCTGCTGTTTTAGAGAAAGCAGGGTAGCTGGTGTACAGAGGCAGCTGGGGTTATGGAGGCAGTGGGTTGGCTGGGGTTATGGAGGCAGAGGGATAGTTGGGGCTATGGAGGTTGAGGGGTAACTGGGGTTATGGAGGCAGTGGGGTAGTTGGGGTTATGGAGGCTGAGGGGTAACTGGGGTTATGGAGGCAGTGGGTTGGCTGGGGTTATGGAGGCAGAGGGATAGTTGTATTATGGAGGCAGTGGGTTGGTTGGGGTTATGGAGGGAGAGGGGTAACTGGGTTATTGGGGCAAGAATGTAACCAGGAATACAGAGCAGCAGGTTAGGCAAATCACTGGGGCAACAGGTTTTCCGAGCTATGTGAGTGGGGGTTTAGCCAGGTTCTGGGGACACTGGCTCAGCCTAGAGTTTAGAAGCAGCAGCTTATCTGCTGGTTGGAGGACACTAGCTAAGTGTAGTAGGTAGGAGGAAACTATCCTGGTTAATGATGCAGTGAGTTAGCTGTGGCTATGAAGAAAGCAGTTTCACTCGGCACCAGAGGCAGCCAGTTGGCTGGGATGTTAAACCATTGGGTTAGCCAGGTTATGCACATGGTGTGTAGCTAGGGGTTGGAGGTTGGCAGGGTATGAAGGTAGCTGGTTAATTGGTGTAAAGAAGCAGAAGGTTAGCAGCAGAGCTGGTGTATTCTGGGGCTCAGACCAGCATCTCTTTTCATGCCAAAGTGCAGCCATGACTCCTGTTCTGTCAGTGCTGCACAAGGCGTAACCTCGGCCATATAAGGGGCAGTTAGTTAGTTGGGTTATGGAAGCAAGCTGGTTAGCTGGTGTAACTAGTACAAAACACAGCATAGTTCCTTGGCAACACAGGGTATCACAAGGGTATTGTATCTGCCCGCTGCTTGCTACATGGGCTTCCCACAGAACAGCCAGCCACACTCAAGGGCTCAGTCCCCACCTTCAAGGCACTCAAGAGTCCTGTCTCAATGTATCTAAAAGAGTCTAAAGCTCCAGGATGAGGACTGTGGTCAACAGCTCTGCTCCTATGGCACAATGGACCTTCCACCATTGGGCTACAGCTCATCTGTGCAGCAGACTGAGCTCTCAGGGACTGGTCCCAGGCTATGGATTGAACTCCCCAGAAACCACGGTCCATCCTAAACCTCCCCACCTCCCGCTTCAAGTGAAAGGAGCACTTCTACCGGTCTTCTCTGACTTCAGCACAGAGTAACAGAGACATAAAAAAAAAACACCCTCTGCTGCACATAATTCTCCCCTGTGGAGAAGATGAGAGAGCGAATGGCCCCCACAGGAAAGAGGTAGTCATGTTGTTTATGCACTGGGGGAAGGCTATTGGAGATTACAGTTTTCAGAGTGGGATAAGATCCTGTACAGAACAGAATAGAATAAAACAATATGGAGGCAGCACGTTAGCCAAGGTGTGGAGGTAGCAGGTGTGGCAAGGCACCTTCTTGGTTTCCCCAGCCTCCACTGCTTTTAGCCCTGGCGAGACAAGCTTGGGTAACATAGTCCCTCTTGGTGGCACAGGGGAAGTCCGTTCCTTCTCTCCACCAGTCTTTTCAGCTCATTTTTCTCCCTTATAGGAAGGGATGCGCCTGGTGAGGCTTGCTGCTCCTAACCTACTAGCAGCAGGACTTCTTCTCTTCCCCCAGGGGAGGGTTTAAAAAGGTCTCAAGCAGCCCTTAGTTGGAATCAGCTGATCCTAATTAACCTCAGGTAGCTCCCTGTCAGCTGATTCTAATTGATACTCTGGTAACCCCTTCTCAGCTGAACCTGATTGACCTATAGTTACCCCCCTCAGTTGATAGGGAGGAGGGCCTTTTAACCCTCTGAGACTGATTTCTACCTCCCCCTCACCCCTTGCAGTGATCTGTCCTGAGTTTATCACACAGGTTAGCTGGGTTTATATAGAATCATATAATCATAGAAATGTAGGACTTGAAAGGACCTTGATAGGTCATCTAGTCCACTCTCCTGCAGTGACCCTGAACTAGGTATTATCTAGACCATCCCTGGCAGCTGTTTGCCCAACCTGTTCTTAAAAACCTCCATTGATGGGATTCCACAACCTCCCTTGGAAGCCTGTTCCGGAGCTTACCCACCTCTATAGTTAAAGTTATTCCTAATATCTAAGATTTTGTCACAGGTACTTTTAGTAAAAGTCACAGACAGGACACGGAAGCCAAAGCCCTGCTGCCCCAGGACTGACAGCCCAAGTTCCGCCACCCAGGGCTCACAGCCAGAGTCCTGCTGCTCAGGGCTGACAGCAGAAGTGCCACCACCTGGGGTTGACAGCTGGAGCCCCTCTGCCTGGGGCTGAAGTCGGGGAGGTCATATAAAATCATGAAATCCATGACCAACTTGTAGTCTTGCTAATATCTAACTGTGACAGGTTGGATCACAGAAACCCCCTTGGGAGCTACCACCTGATGTGCCAAGACTACCTCTGCTCCTGCCATCCCTGCCAGCTCAGGACTCCAGCACCTTGTTTTGCTGAGCCAGACACTCACGTCTGCTCCAACAAAGACCCAGGGTCTGAATTACTTGCCCCAAAACTGCAGGTTTACCTGAAAGCAGCTAACAATGTTCCTGTCTTTAACACTCAGATGCCCAACTCCCAATGGGGTCTAAACACAAATAAATCCATTTTACCCTGTATAAAGCTTATACAGGGTAAACTCATAAATTGTTCACCCTCTATACCACTGATAGAGAGATATGCACAGTTGTTTGCTTCCCCCAGGTATTAATACATACCGAGTTAATTAATAAGTAAAAAGTGATTTTCTTAAATACAGAAAGTAGGATTTAAGGAGTTCCAAGTAGTAACAGACAGAACAAAGTAAGTCACCAAGCAAAATAAAATAAAATGTGCAAATCTATGTCTAATCAAACTGAATA
Source organism: Mauremys reevesii (assembly GCF_016161935.1). Taxonomy (NCBI): domain Eukaryota; kingdom Metazoa; phylum Chordata; order Testudines; family Geoemydidae; genus Mauremys; species Mauremys reevesii. Next base: position 21,184,562 of record NC_052637.1, read on the forward strand.
CAGATAATCTCACCCTTAGAGATGTTTCAGTAAGTTTATTTCCTCAGACTGGACACCTTCCATGCCTGGGCACAATTCTTTTCCCTGGTACAGCTCTTGTTCCAGCTCAGGTGGTAGCTAGGGGATTCTTCATGAGGGCTCCTCTCCCTCTTTGTTCTGTTCCACCCCTTTATATAGCTTTTGCATAAGGCGGGAATCCTTTGTCCCTCTCTGGGTTTCCACCCCCTCCTTCTCAATGGAAAGACACCAGGTTAAAGATGGATTCCAGTTCAGGTGACATGATCACATGTCACTGCAAGACTTCATTTCCCACTTCCCACACACAAGTATACAGGCAGACTTACAGGTAAAACACACCCACTTGCAGACAATTGTCCTGGTTAATGGGAGTCATCAAGATTCCAAACCACCATTAATGGCCCATACTTTGCATAATTACAATAGGCCCTCAGAGTTATATTTCATTTTTCTAGTTTCAGATACAAGAGTGGTACATTTATACAAATAGGATGATCACACTCAGTAGATAATAAGCTTTGTAATGATACTTTACAAGAGACCTTTTGCATGAAGCATATTCCAGTTACATTATATTCACTTATTAGCATATTTTTATAAAATCATATAGACTGTAACGTCACACTAATTTAAATCACTCTTGCTGCAGATTAAGCCAATTATTTGTTGTTTTACCCTCAGTGGACATGGAGAACTATTAATCACTCTCCTCTTTATAACAGCCCTTGACATATTTGAAGACTTTTATCAGGTCATTCCTCAGTCTTCTTTTCTGAAGAGTAAACATACCCAATTTTTTAGCCTTTCCTCATAGGTCAGATTCTCTAGATCTTTTATAAGTTTTGTTGCTCTCCCCTGGACTAAAATTTCTCCACATCCTTCCTAAAGTGTGGCACCCAAAACTGGACAGAGTACTCCAGCGGAGGCCTCTCCAGTGGCGTATAGACCTCCCATCCCTTACATACAATACTTCTGTTACACACCACAGAATGATGCTAACTTTTTTTGTAACTACACCACATTGTTGACTCATATTCAGTTTGTGATCCATTATTACTCCCAGACCCCTTTCAGCAGTACTACCACCTAGCCAGTTATTACCCAGTTTGTAGATGTGCATTTGATTTAGCCTTCCTAAGTGTAGTACTTTGCACTTGTCTTTATTGAATTTCATCTTATTGATTTCAGATGAATTCTCCAATTTGTCAAGATTTTGAATTCTAATCCTGCCCTGCAAAGTGCCTGCAAACCCTCCCAGCTTGGTGTCATCCACACATTGCATAAGCATACTCTCCACTCCATTAGCCAAGTCATTAATGAAAATGTTGAATAATACCAGACCCAGGACAGACCCCCGTGGGACCTTGTTAGATACATCCTCCCAGTTTGACAGCAAACCATTGCCGACTACTTTTTGAGTACAGTCTTTCAACCAGCTATGCATTCACCTTATGGTTACTTCCTCCAGACCACACTGCCCCTTAGTTTGCTTATGAGACTGTCATGTGGGACTGTACCTTACTAAAATCAAGACACATCACATCTATTCCTTCCCTCCTCTCCACTTGGCCAGTACCCCTGCCAAAGAAGGAAATTAGGTTGGTTTGGCACAATTTATTCTTAACAATTCTATGCTGGCTATTCCTTATCACCCTATTATCAGCTAGGTGCTTACAAATTGATTGTTTAATAATCTGCTCCAGTATCTTTCCAGATATCAGAATTAGTCTGACTGGTCTATAATTCCCCAGGTCCTTTGTTTCTCTTTTTAAAGATAGGCACTATCCTTGCCCTTTCCCAGTCCTCTGAGACCTCACCTGTCCACCAAGAATTCTCAAAGATAATCGCTAATGGTTCCAAGATTTCTTCAGCTACTTACTTCAGTGCCCTGGCTAGGATGAATTTCATGAAGCCCTGCTGACCTAAATACCTCTAATTTAACTAAATATTCTCTAACCTGTTCTTTCCCTAATCTGGCTTCTGTCCTCGCCCCTTCTTGTTAATATTAATTATGGTAATAATATTATCAGTGTGACCCTAAGATATTAATCTCTTTAGTGAAGACTGAAGCAAAATGGGTGTTAAACACTTCAAGTGTTCTTGATGTCATCTGTTAGGAATGGTATACCTGGAGTATTGGGGACACTGGGTTAACTGGGGTTATGGAGGCACTGGGATAGCTGGAGTTATGGAGGTACTGGGTTAGCTGGGGTTATGGAGGTGCTGGGTTATGGAGGGACTGGGTCATAGAAGCACTGGGTTAGATGGGTTATGGAAGCGCTGGGTTATGGAGTCATTGGGTTATTGAGGGACTGGGTTATTGAGGGACTAGGTTAGATGGGGTTATGGAGGCACTGGATTAGATGGGTTATGGATGCACTGGGTTAGCTGGGGTTATGGAGGAACTGGGTTAGCTGGAGTTCTGGGGGCACTTGGTTAGCTGAGTAATGGAGGCAGTGGGTTAGGTGGGTTATGGAAGCATTGGCTTAGCTGGGTTATGGAGGCAATGGGTTAGCTGGAGTTACAAAAACACTGGGTTATTTGGGGTTATGGAGGCACTGGTTAGCTGGGGTTCGGGCGGCATGGGGTTAGCTGGGGTTATGGAGGCACTGGGTTAGCTGGGGTTATGAAGGCACTGGGTTAGCTGGTTGATGGAGGCACTGTCTACCTGAAGTCATGGAGGCATTGGGTTAGCTGGTTTATGGAGGCACTGGTCTACCTGAAGTCATGGAGGCATTGGGTTAGCTGGTTTATGGCAGCGATGGGTTAGCTGGGGTTACGGAAGCACTTGGTAATTTGATGTTATGGAGGAACTGTGTTAGCTGAGGTTATGGAGGCACTGGGTTAGGTGATGTTATGAAGGAACAGTTTTACTGGGGTTAGGGAGGCACTGGGTTATGGAGGCGCTGTTTGAGCTAGGTTATGGAAGCACTGGGTTAGCTGGGTTATGGAGGCACTGGGTTAGTTGGGTTATGAAGGCACTGATTAAACTAGAGTAATGGAAGCGCTGGGTTATGTGGCATTATGGAGGCACTGGTTAGCTGGATTTTAGGAGGCACTGGGTTAACAAGGCACTGGGTTGTGGAGGCAATGGTTTAGCTGTGTTATGGAGGCACTGGGTTATGGAGGCACTCAGTTAGCTGGAGTTATGGAAGCACTAGGTTAGCTGGGGTTTTGGAGGCACTGGGTTATGGAGGTACTCAGTTAGCTGGGGTTATGGAGGCACTGGGTTATGGAGGTAATGGGTTATTTGGGGTTATGGAGGCCAGGGGCGGCTCTAGGCATTTTGCCGCCACAAGCACAGCAGGCAGGCTGCCTTCGGCGGCTTGCCTGCGGAGGGTCCCCTGGTCCCGCGGCTTCAGTGGACCTCCCGCAGGTGTGCCTGCGGGAGGTCCGCCAAAGCCGCGGGACCAGGGGACCCTCCGCAGGCATGCCACCGAAGGCAGCCTGCCTGCCGCCCTCGCGGCGACTGGCAGAGTGCCCCCAGTGGCTTGCCGCCCCAAGCACGTGCTTGGCGTGCTGGGGCCTGGAGCCACCCCTGATGGAGGCCCTGGGTTAGCTGGGTTATGGAGGCATTGGATTAGATGGATTATGGAGGCACTGGGTTATCTGGGTTATGGAGGCGCTGGGTTAGCTGTGTTATGAGGCACTTGGGTAGCTGGATTATGGAGGTGCTTGGCTATAGAGGAGCTGGGTTAGCTGGGGTTATGGAAGCACTGGGTTAGCTGGGTTATGGAGGCATTGGGTTAGCTGGGTTATGGAGGCAATGGGATAGCTGGGTTTATGGAAGCATTGAGTTAATTGGGGTTACTCTGTTAGCTGGGGTTATGAAGGCACTGGGTTAGCTGGGTTTTGGAGGCATTGGGTTATGGAGGAAATGAGTTAGCTGGAGTATTGGAAGCACTAGGGCTATGGAGGCACTGGGTTATTTGGGATTATGGAGCCACTGGGTTAGCTGGGCTATTGAGGCACTAGATTAGCTGGGGTTATGGAGGCACTGGGATAGCTGGCATTATGAAGGCACTGGGTTATCTGGGTTATGGCAGCCATGGGGTATGGAGGCAACGGGTTATCTGGGTTATGGAGGCACTGGATTAGCTGGCGTTATGGAGGCATTGGTTTTTGGAGGTACTGGTTTAGCTGGGGTTATGGAGACACTGGTTTATTTGGCGTTATGGAGGCACTGGGTCAGCTGGGGTTATGGAGGCACTGGGTTAGGTGAAGTTATGAAGGAACAGCATTAGCTGGGGTTATGGAGGCACTGGGTTAGCTGGGTTATGGCAGTGGTTGGTTAGCTGGGTTATGGAGGCACCTGGTTAGCTCTGTTATGGAGGCACTGGGTTAGCTGGGTTAAGGAGGCACTTTGTTATGGAAGCACTGGGATAGCTGGATCATGGAGGCACTGGGTTAGCTGGGTTTTGGAGGCACTAGGTTAGCTGCGGTTATGGAGGCACTGGGATAGCTGGATCATGGAGGAACTGGGTTAGCTGGGTTATGGTGGCACTGGGTTTTGGAGGCACTGGGTTATGGAGGAACTGGATTAGCTGGGTTATGGAGGCACAGGGTTAGCTTGGTTATGCAGTTATGCGGTTAGCTCTGTTTTTCAGTGAGTGGCAGCTGTGTTAGTGACTTGGGTGTTGATGGAGGCAGTTAGTTTACACAGAATGAGTGCAGGGGGTTAACATGTAAAGGATGCAGCCATTCAGCCAGGATAGAGAGGGAGGAGATGAGGTGAGTTATCAAGACATAAGTTAGCAAGAATCTTGGTATACAGCTGGTTAGCTGGGGAATGGAGGTAGCAGGCTAGCCACAATATTCAGGATTTTAGTCAGCTGAAGCCTGGGGACAGCTGTTTAGCCAGGGTACATGGGTAGAAGAATCATGTGGTAAGGAAGCAGTGGGTAGGGGGGTATGGTTGGTGAGAGCAGGTCAGAGGGGAAATTGGGGCAATGGGTTGACCGGAGGATGGGGGCAGCAGGTTACCCAGTGCTATTGAAATGGTGGGTTAGCTTGAATCTGGAAACACAGAGTTGGAGAATGGCTAAGGAGCCTGCGAGTTATCTGTAGTATCAGGCAGTGGGTGAGGCAGGGCATGGGGGCAGCAGGTTAGTTGGGGTAGGGTTCTTTATGGGTACAGAGCCAGTGCGTCGATGGGAAGGAGGGCGCAGTTTGCTGGGGTATGGAACTGTGGGTAGCGCTTGCTGGGAATTTTTTCCTTAAAATGCTGATTTGTCGAAACAGAGGGTACGGTGGCAGAGGACTGCTGGGGAATCACGCAGCACAGTCGCTGGACCACAGGGGCCAGGCACATGCCTTTATCGAGGAAGGGGCTAGTGATGATACTGGTGCGTGCTGATCAGGTTACGGTGGTGGTAAGTTAGCCAGAATATACCTAGTTGAGTTTTCATGGCATAGAGTTAATAGCATTAGAGAGGCAGCAGTCACGATACACCTCTGATAGTTATATTCTCATTATAATAATGGGGCCTTTAATCAGCTCAGCACATGCAGATTACACCATGCAGCAGGTTAGAAATCGATCAGCATGGTGATGCTAACCCCTGGTCTATAGTGTTTGAAGCAGCTCAGCTGTGGGGCTGCACTTTGTCAGACACACTGCCTGTCTGCAGAGGGCTTATTCTGTTTTTTCGTACTACAGAAAAATAATCAAAACCAGTGGAAATATTTTTCGCAGAACAAACCCCCCTGCTTTGGCTGCTGCTCTGTTAAAATGGGTGTAATACCTTGTACATAAGATGTATGATATATAACAATGCCTGGTAAAGCACACCTGTCCTGGTGCTGCCCAGTGCAGGTGGGCTCAGGTACAATGCACCTGCTGTGCAGCTTCATGTCTGCACAGTTCCACCCTCGTGGTTGGTTGAGTTCAGGATAAGGATAGTAGAATGAGTGCTCTGCAGCAGGTGCCAAAAAGGACCCAGCACTGAAGAGGTTAGTGCTAATGGCCACTGGGGCTTTTTTAATGACATAGCCCCAAAGCCCCAAAATGCCAGTTTTCTCTATTTACAAATGTGTTCCCAGTGTCTCTGAGCAGACAACAGCTGCCTTGTGTCTCTTAACCATGCTCTATTAATTGCTGTCACATTTTCATCACTCCTCTGGTAATATCCAGCAACACCTCTATAATTTATTGTCATTAGTTTTTATTCACAACCATCACGGGGGTCACAGTGAGAGGGGAGCAAAGCACTTCATCCATTTCAGTGCTAAATATGCCGGAATAAAAGCTTTTCAAATAGATGATGTTAAATAGATATGAAAGGATAATGAAAGGCCAGGGAAAACAGGAAGAGAGGGAACCAGGCTCTTTTTCTTCCTTGCAAAGAGCAAATATTTCAGTGTATAACAGCAGAAACTCACCAGAGGCGGGTCTATTCTAAAGGCTTGTCTACACAGCTCCACAGTTTGGAATTGCAGCATGCTAGTGTGCTGCACTGTAATTCACCTGTATGGACACTGCAAGCATGAGCTAAAAGGTACCTACTTCACATTAACTTAGTCCTGTTTAAAGAGCACTAACATCTGTTAATCTATAAGGTACCACAGGACTCTGCTGCTTTTATGTTAACACAAGTTAGGTACCTTTTAGTTTGCACCAGCAGCATCCACACAGGGGAGTTATAGTGCAGCACACTTGCACACACTGCAATTCACACTCCCCTAGTTTGGGCTGCGATATCCAGGGTTTTGGGACTGCGAAACTCAGAGGTTTGAGAATGACCTATAAAGCCTTTCACCTCTAGGTCACTGGTCTGCACATGTCAAAGCCAGGAGTGAATGAAAGCCATTACTCGAGATGACAGAAACACAGAATTCCCATGCCATGGGAAAATCCTAAATTTCAACCTGTTTTCATCTTGAAATTGGGATGAAAATTCAAAATATCAAAACATTTTTAGGAATCGAAACATTTTGATGTTTTGGGATGACCAAATGAACTGCGGCAGCTCAGCCACAGGTGGAGGCTGTGGTGCATCATGGGAGATGTAGTCTGGCCAGGGCATAGGGCACATAGGCGAAAATGGGGGCATGAAAGACACAGAACTACAACTCACATAAGGCACTGTGAATAAAATGCCCCTTTTCAATTTTCCTGGCAGGACATTTTGCAGAAATTGATCTTTTCCCACAGAAAAAAATAATTTTGATGAACCCCCATCGTTGTATGGGAAAAAATGTTTAATTTAAAATGTTTCAGTCAGCTCTATTCATTACTATGTGACTGGTGCTTAGTGCCCTACGGGTCTGAATCAAATTGTGGTCTAGTTAACGGGAGTCTTTCCATTCACTATAGCAGGCTTGCGATGAGGCCATACTGTCAGTGGGCTCTCAGCCCAGCTCCTAGTACATAAGTCCCCATCTTTGAAAGCAGCACCAGCATCAGGAATCTGAAAGCAGAGGGCAAGAGCTGAATGGACCATGGAGAGTCAGCTCCTCTCTCATCCCTGGGGATGGTCCCACCGTGTCCCACTCAAAGCCGATTGGAAGCAGGCAGTGTTGGGCTGCTAATGCTGTGCCTGTTCTACGGACCGATAGCTTGGGTGCATCCCTCTGCATCCATGCCCCGCAAAGTCTGCGAAAGCTGGGATCAGGATCTGATCTCGATGCTTGGATAGATCTCTAATAAACAGGATGAGCAAGAGGAATTGAGGTCTCCAATTCGATTTCACATGGGCATGTTGTGCATATTGTTAATTTCTTTCAGTTGGTTTCTTTTTTCTCCATGTGTTTCTTTTTTTCAATATTCAAATAACACCCGAATAACTGGGAACAAATACCAGGGACTGAATGATACCTGTGATGTGATTTAATCCCCATCACCTGTCAGGCAAGGGAGAAGACCAGCTAGTTATGCTCTGCCCCTGGGAGGGGAGTAATGGATTGCCTCCATTACTGTGTAAGGCTGTGTAAGGAGCAGAGAAAGCGCAGTGGTGAGGGGCACCCAGGAGAGAGGAGCTAGGGAGAGTTCCCTCTCCATGGGAAGGGGCTGGAGGAAGGGCCAATAGATGGGGTTGGCTGATGCCAGCAAGTAGAGCTCTAGGAGCAGGGTTAGCTCCAGCGGTGAGGTGAGCCCCTAGAGTGGAGAGGAGCCCTGAGCTAAGCCCTGCGAGGACCAGGGAACGAGAGAGAAGCCCAGGAGAGGCCAAAGGCTAGTTTAAGTGGTCCTTGGACTCTCAGCAGGGAAAAACCAGGGCGTGTGTGGGTTGAGTACCCTGACGGGGGGAATGGAAGTCAAGCCCAGGAGGAGTAAAGGGCCTTTTCTGTTTAGAGCTGAACCCCAGAAGGGGATTGAACTGAGTCACAGAAGACCCAGTGGGTAACCCTGGGGAAAAGACAAGCTGCAAGTGGTCACCGTGAGAAAGTGGCCACCAGAGGGGATGCGAGAGGCAAAGTCCCTTGCAATGCGTGTCCAGGCAGGAAGTGGTGCCCTAGATGTGAGGACTTGTGTTTACAATACGCCAGTAACAGCGATCAAATGACTGTAAACAGGGATCAAAAATACTAACAGGGATTGACTCACACTATAGTAACATGGATCAAATCATCCTCCTGCACTAGCAGTTACATCCGGGCTATTTGCCTGTCGCCACAGACTGCAAGCATGCTACCTTCTGTAAATGAAAGCAATGCAGAGACAATCCCAGAAGGTTTTTTACCTTAGTAATTCCTTAGTACAATTGTACCTCCCACGCTGTATCAAACCCAGATGCTGAGGAGACAAACTTCTCCATGGGTTGGGGATGGCAAAGGGAAAACCTGCCAAGAAGCCTTTCAGGTCGTTTAATGAAGAGTCTGTTCATTTTGACATGTCTTAAAAGCATGTATAGTTTCTCTCATTAGGGAGCTGCTCAGTCACATGGTTGTTATGCTGAGGCAGTAGCAATAACAGCATAGAGGCTGAATCTCCTGTTCCACTGTTAGGCTGATTTTGCTCTGACTTCTCCAACTTGATGACCCATTAATCAATCCCCCTGACAACTGGCCTGCAAGAGCCTCTGCCAGTGGCTTTCTGGGAAACTGGAGGAAAATCAGGCAAGTTTCCAAGACCTGGTGTAACAGGCACACGCATGGCTCCATGCACACATTGTCCTACCACCCTCCTTCTGCATTATAATATCTGATGAGCTCCTGAGCAGCAGACACCTAAGCCAAGGGCTGGGTCAGAGCCACTGGGCCAGGTGGACTTTGACAAGTCCTCACCCAAGGGGTTCTCCATTCAGTCCAAGACTTCTCAGTGTGCTGCTCACTGACTCGTACTCTTGTTGTTCCCACCGCATCAGTCCTGAACAAATGTCCAGGCTTTTTAGAAAGCCAAGGTGGACATAAAAAAATCACAGTCGTTCTTAGCAAACCTTTAAAATAATTCTAAGTAATTTTCTGGGCAACAAAGCTAATAAACCTGCCACCAAGACTCTACATATCTACAGAGAACATCTGGCTAAAATCCCTCAAGAGAATGTTGTAGCTGTTCAAACACAAACATGTGTTTAACAAAGCCCTGAGAAGTGACAGAGAAGGGCCAGCCAATCAGTTAATGTTACAGATGAAACCATGGAAGTGGAAATCTGTAGTTAACATCACACAAATACCCTTCACTCTGCCCCATGTCACTGCCTCAGGCAAAGCACATCATCACCACATGGCTGACTGTGGATGTAGAGAAGCAATTTAACTCGGCTCCCTCACTGCAATGGACTGATTAGGCATTGCTGAAGCATTTAAACTGAAGTGACCCATCTTTTCCTCACACTACAAGTAACTGAGGGAGATTTACAACCTTATCTCCAGGTTAGTGAAGCTCGCCGCCAGGGAAGAGAGAAAATCTGAGTCAGATCTCAAATCAGTCTGCTATCAGGGTGCAGATCACAAACTGCTCCCTCCACCTCCCTTTGGTATACAGCCAGCTAGCTTGCTTCTTGCTTGCTTATATTTAGCTGCCCCTGGAAATTTCCACTCTTGCATCCGAAGAAGTGGGCATTCACCCATGAAAGCTCATGCTGCAAAACGTCTGTTAGTCTATAAGGTGCCACAGGATTCTTTGCTGCTATTAGGGATGGCGCCAGCATTATGAAATTGATTCTGTCGCACTGCTGTGGGAGGTGCTAATGGCCCCATAAGAGGTCCTTTCTGACTCAAATGACTCTGATTCCATGAAGCCAGTGAGAAAGATGAATGCCCCTGTGCATGTAATGCTATTGCTCTGGCTGGCAGGGAGCTAGCAGGGTTTGTTGCCAGGACAAAAAAAGTTTGTCATAGAGAAGGCAAAATTCAAGGAGTCATTTTTACGCAAATGCATGTTCATTACACAGGTGGTTCTCAGCCTAGTGCCCCACATTCAGCCACTGGCAGACAGTCACTCTCTCATGTACCCTGATTGCACTGGGGCAGGAGCGGCGCCAAGGTTTTTGGTGCCCTAGGCGGGGGTCCTTCCGTGCCCCCGGTCGTTGGCAGCAATTCTGCGGCGGGTGGGGGGGGGTCCTTCCGCACTCCTACTGTTCGGGGCACTTCAGTGGCGGGTCCCGGAACGAATGAAGGACCCGCCGCAGAATTGCCGCCAAAGACCCGGAGCGCGGAAGGAACCCCCACCGCCGAATTGCCGCCGAGGGCGGCAAAATGCAGCCGCCCCCAAATCCTGACGCCCTAGGCAACCACCTAGATCACCTAAATGGAAGCGCCAGCCCTGCACCGGGGCTCACTATCTTGGGAATCTGTGATTTGTGAGATACCCTCAGGTCCATGGAGGATCCTGCAGTGACTAAGCAAATCACCTCAGAAGAAAGCTGGAGACTGAGACCAGGATGAGCCAGATTTGCAAGACGCTGCTGTTCCCCATGGCCCACCTCACAGGCTGAAGACCGCTGACCTATTTGAACCCTGTTGGTAGAGCAGCAATGTCTACATGTGAACTTCTTTGAAAAGATGGAGAAGTCCCTGGCATGAACAGGAATCATTAGCTAAGCCTGAAGAGCAGGGATTCGGTCACTGACTGGTTCTAAGGAGCACCCCTGTTGTTTCATGCATGTAATTAAAGATAATGAAGGTGCAGCAGCCATCTGCTCCTGCACCCGAACTCGTTGGTTAGTGAAGACCCTGGGGAGTAATGAAGTCTGGAAGGGAAGCTGAGCCCCTTGCACTGGGGAACTGCCGGCTGCAGTCATTTCCCAACTGATCATTCGGATGTGTCGCCTTGGAACACAGCAGATGGTAATTAAGTGCCATTATATGTTAGTATTTACTGAGAAGCTGTTTTCATGCTTTCAGAGTGGGGCATGGGGGTGAGGTTGGGGGGCTTGCTGATAGGGCTGGGTGCGCTCTGCCAGGGAGATGTGTGATGTCTTTATCTGGCTCAGGAGCCTTCATGGGGCAAAGGGTTGATACCATTTGCGGGGAGGCTCATGGTGGGTTAGAAGCTTGTGCTGTTGGCATTATATTGCTTCAACTCCAAGCTCAGGCCAAGGGGAGTTACCTCTGTGTCCTGATGGGAGGAGAGACAGAACCCAACTGGAAAGGGGCTGGACGTTCTGGGCTCTCCCCTCCTCCTCCATGGGGCTCTAGGGTTTTACTAAGAGTTATTTGCCTAGCAGCGGTGGTAGGAAGAGTCCAGTAACCTGGCAGCCCCAACTGAGAGCAAGGCTCCATAGTGCTTGGTGCTGCACCTGCACAAAGCCAGTCCCTATCTCAAAGAGTCTGTTCCTTTTGGCTTCAAGCTTAACAATCCCCCCCTCCTCCAAACTTCCCCACACCTGCCCCCACATGGCCAGCATGAGCAAGTGCAACACTGCCCTTGGTCCGAGCACGCTCGCGGCTGTTGTTCGGCTGGCGCGCTCCCTGCAGTTCTGAGGCCCTGCCGTGCTCTCAGAGGAGACGATCTCGTGGCAGGTCTCACTTGTCCTGACGAAGCAGTGCCCAGTCGTGACCCATGTCAAGGAAGCAATTAAGGTCACATCTGAGACCGGCTCCCAGCTGAAAGTCTGTGTGTTGAGGGGGCTTCCCCTGAGGCTGATGGGAATCTACATGTACAAACCACCTAGCAATCAGTGAGCTCAGAGGCCAGGTTGGTCTGTAAGGGTGTGGGACTGCTGTGCATGGTTGAGGCACAGGCTGCTCCAGCACAGAGACAGCTTGAGGGACCATGGGCTTTGTCTGCTGATCTGTCCAGGGAGTTGATCGGTCTCCTGCTCCATCCCCTGCAGAACCAAGGCCTCGGTTCTGGGGTTGTTCTAGCTAAGGGCTCTCTCAGAGTCAGAGTGTGTGTGTCTGTGTGTGGCGGGGAGGCCCAGCTGGGAACCCTTTCCTCCCCCCTGCATGATCAGAAGAGTGGTTCTCAGCCTTTTCCACACAGCATCCCACCCCCCGGCAAATGACTTTAGCACAATGGGCAGCCATGCCCAAGCAGACTCTCCTACTGTGGAGAGCTCTTTCTACCCTTGCAATGAATGTCAGGAAGACCCTCCCCTCTGATCCACCTTTCCTAGGGCTCCCACCCTCTCGCCAGCCAGAGGTGCTCGCTCCCCCTGCCTGGGCAATGCCTGCCTCTCTCAGCACTGCTCTGATGCCCAGTATCCTGTTGCCTCCCATAGCTCAGTCACCCCAATGCCTGCACCTGCATTGATGTGCACCGTCCTGCCTCCAGTCTCTCTACCCTAGATACATTACCTGGCCCCACCACCCCAGTTCAGAAAGCCTCAGAGTCGTCGATGACACCCCGGGGAGGCAGGGCAGGTGTACTTCCCCCATTTGACAGATGGGAGACTGATGCATGGAGAGACAGCTGATGGGCAGGTCACTCAGGAAGGCTGTCACAGAGCAGGATTTTGAACCCAGGTCTCCCAATTCCAGGCTAGGGCCCATCCTTCCCCTCAAATCACAGACAGCCGCTGAGCGCCCCCAGTCACCCACTGCCCTATTTCCCCTCTAGTGGGGCTCACTGTGAGAAAAGCCTGAGCAGAAAACCAGTGACTAACTTGAGAGGTGCTATGGCTCTGGGAGGGCAGAGAAATAAAGCAAAGGGGCCTAGAGAGGTTAAATACAATACCAGGCGCCTCCGTTTAGGGAAATGCAGCGAACACCCCTAGGAGAAAATAACCCGGAACACAGACACAGCACACTCCTGCTGATCTGAACCTCCGCAGCAGGCAGATCTCCTCCCTGTCCCCAGGGGTCCCATGCTGGGAGGCAAGGAAGGCATTTGGATAAAGCGGCACTTCGGACAGTAGATCAGAGACCCCGTCCAAGACTGTGAGGAGGAGGACAAGCCCCCTGCCATGGGGAGGCCACCCTGCTGCTGAATGGCTTCTGTCCTTCTCAGCAGCCCCACTGTCATGAGAATGAGTGAGCGGGGCAGTGATAGCAGGGCTGCAGAGGGCTCCCTGGGCTGCTCCAGGGCCAGTGACACCCGATCCCTGCAGGCACAAGGTGCAGGGAAGGCTGCAGTCCTGAGGGGGCACAGCAGAATCCTGCCCCGGGGTCTCTGCTCTGCTCCATACCCTGCACCTGCAGGAGTCGGTGTCACCAGCCCCGTGGCAGTGCAGGGAGACTCTGTAGCCCCATCATCATGGAAGTGAGTGACTGAGGCTCAACAGAGACACCCCCCCCAGCCAAGACCGTGAGGATGATGACAAGCCCCCGACCGTGGGGGAGGCCACCACACTGCTGAATGGCTGAACAGCTCCTGCCCTCTCAATTATCCCAACTCTGGATTATCCGAATACAGCCTGTCCCCATTGCTATTTGGATGATCGGATGTATGCTGTACTCAATGGCAGGGGGAAACGTGACAGCACTATGCTAAAGGGGACCTCAAGGTGTGCATGGACAACAAATTAGACATAAGCCTGCAGTGTGACATGCAGGAGAAGCCTACCCATGGGATGTCAGGCAGCACACACAGGGACGTCACAGCACAGAGCAGGGAGACATTAGCCTCCCTCCACACAGCTCCAGGGAGAGTGGGCATCAGAGGATTGGAGGGCATTCAGAATGGAGCAAGAAGAAATGATTAAGGGACAAGCTTAATAGGAAGGATTAAAAGAATTAAATTATGCCTGGCTTAGCCAAAGAGCGATTAACTACCAGCCAAGGAGTGGAATTGTTTAGAGTGCTCCAAGGTGGGACAACCTGCAATGACCAGATCTCACTGACAGCAGAAAATGTGCACTGCACATAGACTGCAGAACAATCAGCCTCCCACCAAAGGGCATTGGTGGAACCCCTACCTTTAAAGAGGGAGGTGACTAAGTTCTGGACAATAGACTGTAGGGAACAAGACATAGGTGCTCAATTTTAGTCTTCACTGGGTGTGCTCCATCCCCACTCCATCCGAGGCCACGGCCCCACTCTGCCCCTTCCCCAAGGCCCCACACCTGTTCTGCCTCTTCCTGCCTGTGCTCCGCCACTTCCCACAAGGCCCTACCATCACTTTGCCTTTTTCCGCCCCCGCTCAACTCCTCTCCCAATGTCCCTGCCCACCCACTCACTGCTCTCTGCTCTCCCCCAAGTGCCTGTGATGATTGGCGGCACCTCTGAACAGCTTTGTCTGGTGGGTGCTGAGCACCCAGTATTTTTTTCCTTGGGTGCTTGACCCCTGGAGCACCCATGGAGTTGGTGCCTATGAACAAGAGGACATCGCTCAAGGAATATAGCACTAACTCTGAAATGATGGCAGTGTAAGATGTCTCCCTCATCGCTGACAGTACGGCTGCTGATCATGTTAGGAGGGATACTGGTTAGATATGCTTTGTGCAAAGGGGCTGGCTGCATCTGAAAAGGCTCAGAAAGGGAAGTGCTACTAGCCCCATTTTACAGGTGGGAAACTGAGGCCCAGAGACATCAAATGACTTGTCCAAGGTCATGCCAGAAATCTGGGGGAGAGTCAGAAAATGAGGCAGATCTCCTGAGCCCGAGCTCAGTGACTCAACCACACAATCAACCTCCCCCTCCCAAACATTCGTCTTGCTTGTTTCACTCCCCAACAGATAGCAGTGTGCAACTGGAGAAAGCGAGAGCTCAGGAGTGAGTCTCAAGGAGGGAATGAAGGATTTCAATCAAATGGGGAGAATCATTCTTCTCAAAATATTTGACTCAAATTACTCAATAAATGCAAAAGCAGCAAAGAATCCTGTGGCACCTTATAGACTAACAGACGTTTTGCAGCATGAGCTTTCATGGGTGAATACCAGGATTCTTTGCTGCTTTTACAGAACCAGACTAACACGGCTACCCCTCTGATACTCAATAAATGCATAAATCATGTATCAGCCATCCTGCTAGTGTGTTCACCTGTGTTTGGAGTCAATCTGCTTGGTAAAAAACCCACGGATTTTCCCAAACCTGAAGCAGAATCTGGGTAAAAAATAAGGCGGAATTTGACAAAATTGTGTGCAGGTGTCCAGAGAACCCCATTCTGCTGAAGTTTCAGGAAAATGCTACCAAATGGGGGTAAATGCTCTTAGCCCAGTGGGATCCTCGGTGGGCTGGGGGAAGGACACAGGCAACAAATGAACAGAACTGGAGTGTGCAATCCTCTGCTGTCAATCCCACCATGGCTGAGACTACCCAGGCTGTTGCAGGTTGGCTGCAAAGTTATTTGGGCTGCATCACCCCGGTTCTGGGTCTTTTTCACTGTGGTAGGCACCCTCCTGTATCAGTCCCTGATCTTTGCAGTTGTATTGCAGAAATTGCGATGATTGTGAGGCATTTGGCGATCCTTTGAGAATAATGAATCCATATGAATGTAAAATGTTCTTCGTGTCCCTGATTAGCATTAGAATAATTCAGATCTCTTTGCAGCCCCAGCAGGACCACATCTCTGGTCTTATTCAGAGTCGCCCCTGGGAAACGCATCACTTCGAGATACGCTGATGGTGCTTTTTTAACACATGCATTCTAACCACTTGAACTAATTGACACTAATAAATCTATGCCTGGAGTCCATGTTACCGCATGCAGGTTTGGCAGGGAAATGGAAACTGTGGACACTGTGATTAATCTCTGAACAAAAGTATTGCTAAGCTTGAAATGAACAAAGGTATTGTCACTGTTGGGCCTCAAACTTCCGCTTTGCAGAGGTAAAAAGGGGGAGCTTTGCTGAAGCAAGCTAAAGCTTGTGGTCAAAATGTGCTGCAACCAGATAACAATCTATGCTGACTCCTATGTGGTAAAATAATCTATAAAATAACTGGCTACAAGGAGATAAGTAAGCCTAAATTATACAATCTAACCACATTAAAGATTTGGCCTACCCTAACTGGTTGGTCTGTTTTAAAACACGTCCGACAGATAAGATAAAAAGTATGAAGGCACGAGACTGTGTCTGAGTTTCGGTCATAAGGAAAACCTGACCCACACCCCCTGAACCGAAGGGACATGAACTTCTCGATTGTCTGTACCTGCCCAGTGCGGAAAACGGCCGACTGAAGGGTAACGTCTTCTTGGACGAACGCAGGGCAAACAGCAGAGGCTAACAGAGGGAGTTTGCCTGGGATCTGTCCGTGAGGAGGTACGCTAAGTGCTGCATTAGGGGAGCTGTGTTGATGAGTATCTGAGTGTTTGTTGCAGAGGACAGTTTGTCAGTTGGACTGTGTGCTTGATTGTCTGATTGTTTGTTTGTTTGTTTGAACAGCGTGAATTGGGAGTGCTTTGTTCCAGGTGGGCCTTGAGTGGGCCTGACTGCTATAAAAAGGCAGTTAGCAGCGAACCAGCTGAGCGGCGAACAGCAGAGGCTAACAGAGGAAGTTCGCCTGGGGAGAGCCCACTGAGGCTGCCATCTCTTGGGCTTCTGTGAGTTGCTGCAACAGCTGAGGAAGCTCTTAGAAGGAAGAAATTATGGAAGGTGAGCATTCAGCTGTTGTAACCTGCACAAGGTTGTGCCATGTTTATCTTTCTTCCACAGGACAGAAGTGACTTTGTGTGTACAAGTGCAAGCTGGTCTCCATATTGGAAGAGAAGGTTCGAGGTCTGGAGCAACAAGTATCAACCCTGCGTTGCATGAGAGAAAATGAAGATTTCCTGGACAGACGTCAGGATATGCTTCTACGGGCACAACATCCTGACGAATTGGAGCAGGCTGGGCAGGGGGGAGAGAGGGACGGTGAAGAGATTTGGCAGCATGTGACCTCCAGAAGAAGAAAGAGGAGCTCCATGATTTTTCCAGGGACTGGGATGAGGCTGACTGGCCTGTAGTTCCCCGGATCCTCCTTCTTCCCTTTTTTAAAGATGGGCACTACATTAGCCTTTTTCCAGTCATCTGGGACCTCCCCCATTTGCCATGAGTTTTCAAAGATAACGGCCAATGGCTCTGCAATCACATCCGCCAACTCCTTTAGCACCCTCGGATGCAGCGCATCCGGCCCCATGGACTTGTGCTCGTCCAGTTTTTCTAAATAGTCCCGAACCACTTCTTTCTCCACAGAGGGCTGGTCACCTTCTCCCCATACTGTGCTGCCCAGTGCAGCAGTCTGGGAGCTGACCTTGTTTGTGAAGACAGAGGCAAAAAAATCATTGAGTACATCGGAGGAAGCACATCTAGAAAGAAAGAGTTAATTTCCAAGGCAGGCTGCCTCTGAAGCCACCGACTCATGAACCTATCTGAGCTGCCTCATACAGCAATAAGGCCCTGCGGACTAGAAACATTTAACAGACTGCATGTGCAGGTCACCTTCAGCCCAGGCTGTGTGTTAATACCACGAATCAAACCAGCTGCACCGTCCCAGGCCGAACGCAGGCCAGATGTTCACTGCCGAGGGCACTCCCACTGCACTAAGCACAGATCAAGTAGCAAGCTCCTTCCCAAGCCTGCCTGTCATTGGCGAGGGGAGAAGAAGGAAGCACAGAGCCAGCTTTGTTATTTCTTTCTTTCTTGCTAAACCTGGATATTGCTGGAGCTGTTTAGACACGCTCCCCAGCAATCATACACGTCCACTTGGCCTTTGTGCAGATTTGACGCTTTTGTGTAAAACTTTTTTTTTTCACCCAAGCCGTTTTGCAAAATTCCAGATAACAATAATAAAAAAAAAACCCTCAAAAAGCCCCTCAGTAGACATTGCAATTGTGAATTGAAATCCATTGTTTTGACCTCTTACTATTTCACTTGCCAGTGCAGCTGGGTGAAACGTGTGAGATGCTGAGCTGATCTGTACATTTCTGTGCTAACCATTATCCCTCTCCCCTTTCCTACAGCTCACTGAACACTGGGTGCCATTCCACAGTGTCCCTTTCTTTCTTTTTTAACAATGAGCCTAGTGCTCCGTTCTGTTATGCTGTGTTATATAGCCCCTTTCCATAGCAGCTGAGCACCTTTCAGCTGTGCATTAACAACATGACTAAACAGCTGCCACGTGTTTGTTCTCATACCCTCTCCCCAAAGGGAGAAGTGTGTGCAGTGTAGGATTTTCTCTCTCATATACAATGCTACTCTGTATTTATGTCAGGGAAGGAAGGCCAGAGAAGCACCCCTAGCATGTGGAGTGGAAAGTTTTCATTCATAGATTCATAGATTCTAGGACTGGAAGGGACCTCAAGAGGTCATCGAGTCCTGTCCCCTGCCCTCATGGCAGGACCAAATACTGTCTAGACCATCCCTGATAGACATTTATCTAACCTACTCTTAAATATCTCCAGAGATGGAGATTCCACCACCTCCCTAGACAATTTATTCCAGCGTTTAAACACCCTGACAGTTAGGAACTTTTTCCTAATGTCCAACCTAAACCTCCCTTGCTGCAGTTTAAGCCCATTGCTTCTTGTTCTATCATTAGAGGCTAAAGTGAACAAGTTTTCTCCCTCCTCCTTATGACACCCTTTTAGATACCTGAAAACTGCTATCTTGTCCCCTCTCAGTCTTCTCTTTTCCAAACTAAACAAACCCGATTCTTTCAGCGTTCCTTCATAGGTCATGTTCTCTAGACCTTTAATCATTCTTGTTGTTCTTCTCTGGACCCTCTCCAATTTCTCCACAGCTTTCTTGAAATGCAGTGCCCAGAACTGGACACAATACTCCAGTTGAGGCCTACCCAGCGCAGAGTAGAGAAGAATGACTTCTCGTGTCTTGCTCACAACACACCTGTTAATGCATCCCAGAATCATGTTTGCTTTTTTTGCAACAGCATCACACTGTTGACTCATATTTAGCTTGTGGTCCCCTATAACCCCTAGATCCCTTTCTGCCATACTCCTTCCTAGATAGTCTCTTCCCATTCTGTATGTGTGAAACTGATTGTTCCTTCCTAAGTGGAGCACATTGCATTTGTCTTTATTAAACTTCATCCTATTTATCTCAGACCATTTCTCCAATTTGTCCAGATCATTTTGAATTATGACCCTGTTCTCCAAAGCAGTTGCAATCCCTCCCAGTTTGGTATCATCTGCAAACTTAATAAGCGTACTTTCTATGCCAATATCTAAGTTGTTGATGAAGATATTGAACAGAGCCGGTCCCAAAACAGACCCCCTGCAGAACCCCACTTGTTATACCTTTCCAGCAGGACAGGGAACCATTAATAACTACTCTCTGAGTACGATTATCCAGCCAGTTATGCACCCACCTTATAGTAGCCCCATCTAAGTTGTATTTGCCTAGTTTATTGATAAGAATATCATACGAGACCATATCAAATGCCTTACTAAAGTCTAGGTATACCACATCCACCGCTTCTCCCTTATCCACAAGACTCATTATCCTATCAAAGAAAGCTATCAGATTGGTTTGACATGATTTGTTCTTTACAAATCCATGCTGGCTATTCCCTATCACCTTTCCACCTTCCAAATGTTTGCAGATGATTTCCTTAATTACTTGCTCTATTATCTTCCCTGGCACAGAAGTTAAACTAACTGGTCTGCAGTTTCCTGGGTTGTTTTTATTTCCTTTTTTATAGATGGGCACTATATTTGCCCTTTTCTAGTCTTCTGGAATCTCTCCTGTCTCCCATAATTTTACAAAGATAATAGCTAGAGGCTCAGATACCTCCTCTATTAGCTCCTAGAGGGGAGGAGTGGGGGAGGTTTGGGATGGTCGCTAGCTCCTGGGGGCATTCATCCCAGTCTGAGATCAGAAACCTCTGTCTTATGCACAGACGAGATTTATCTTTATTGTCGAGAGTTCTATTGCTCTAGAAATTGTTGACCATGGTCTTCAACCCAGAGCTTTTGGCTATTTTAGGAACCCTGGGCCAAAGCCATGGACACCTTGAAGATAAGGATCAAGACCTTGAACTTGCTGCAATCATAGAATCATTGAATATCAGGGTTGGAAGGGACCTCAGGAGGTCATCTAGTCCAACCTCCTGCTCAAAGCAGGACCAATTCCCAACTAAATCATTCCAGACAGGGCTTTGTCAAGCCTGACCTTAAAAAACCTCTAAGGAAGGAGATTCCACAACCTCCCTAGGTAACCCATTCCAGTGCTTCACCACCCTCCTAGTGAAAAAGTTTTTCCTAATATCCAACCTAAACCTCCCCCACTGCAACTTGAGACCATTACTCTTTGTTCTCTCATCTGGTACAACTGCGAACAGTCTAGATCCATCCTTTTTGGAACCCCGTTTCAGGTACCTGAAAGCAGCTATCAAATTCTTCTCTTCTGCAGAATAAATAATCCCAGTTCTCTCAGCCTCTCCTCATAAATCATGTGCTCCAGGCCCCTAATCATTTTTGTTGCCCTCCACTGGACTCTTTCCAATTTTTCCACAGCCTTCTTGTAGTGTGGGGCCCAAAACTGGACACAGTACTCCAGATGAGACCTCACCAATGTCGAATAGAGGGGAATGATCACATCCCTCGATCTGCTGGCAATGCCCCTACTTATACAGCCCAAAATGCTGTTAGCCTTCTTGGCAACAAGGGCACACTGTTGACTAATATCCAGCTTCTTGTCCACTGTAACCCCTCATTCCTTTTCTGCATAACTAGTGCCTAGCCACTTGGTCCCTATTCTGTAGCAGTGCATGAGATTCTTCCGTCCCAAGTGCAGGACAAATATGCAGCTGGAAGCCAGTGCAGGGAGCAGAGAAGTGTGATGTGCTCTCAGTAGCCTGTGCTGTGGAGGAGACGAGCTGCAGCATTTTGTATTTGTTGGAATTTCTAAGTGCTGAAGGTTTCCTGCCCAGGTATATTACATGGCTGTAGGACAGCCATGAGGTGAAAAAGGCTTGAATAACTGATGTCATCATCTGCCAGGATGGGATGGAGTTTCCTAGCCATTCAGAAAGCATTATTCAGAGAGATTGCTATGTGAAAGCTCAGCATCTGTGTGGACTCCAAGGGTGCAGTTAAACTACGGACTGAGTTGACCAACTATGACCAACCTGCAGCCAAAGGCAAAACAACACATAATAACAATAACTGCACTTTGGCTGTGAACGCTTGGAAATGCTTTCCTCTGCCCATCTGCATCACCTATATCTTTCTTCGATTTGGGCCAGGCGTTCCTTATCCTCAAGATGATCTTGTCCAAGCTCTGTGGGCAATGATGTGGTCATATGTGGTTAAGGAGAGCTAGAACTGTGTGTCATCTGCATATTGCTCGCACTTGACTCCATGTCTGACTGGTTCATCTAGTGGCTGCATGTAGATGTTGAAAAGGATTGGAGAGAGAATTGATCCACAGGTGAGGAGTCTAGCAGTGGAGATGCAGTTTCCCTCTGTCTACTCACTGAGCATCCCTCCAGGAAGTATCAAACCATTTTAGTGTACTCTCCTGGCCCCTGCCACCTCTCTCAGGTGAGACAGCAGAATCTCATGGTCAACAGTGTTGAATGCTTCAGAGAAGACCAGAAGGATGAGAATAGATGTGTCCTCTCTCCATTGTCAGGAGATCATCCATCAGTGCCATTAAGGCAGTTTCCATTTCCCATCCTGGCCTGAAGAATCCAGATTGTGCTCCTGAATGGGAGCTGCACATGTCCAAATGTCTCTAGGGCTCTACCCTGAGCTTCTGGCTTTTTTGTGTTTATTCTGTCTGAAAAGATGTGGGGTGAGGTTCCAATGGAGATGTGCAGCTTCCTTACTGAGTCGCCTGTGCTTTCTAACCCAATTAAGGAGGATGAAGTCATGACACTATAAGCTTCCCAATCCTGCAGCCCTTTCATCAATGGGTCTTTGGACACTGACTTCAATCAGGACCTATATGAGAGACATAGGGATGGAGACTGAAGAAATAAGGCAGCAGAAGAAAGCAGTAGGGTAAATTTCAATGGGGTGTTAATATGAGTTACTGATGGGCTGGTGATCAGCAGTTCATAGAAATACCCCGCAATGTGGATACTTAGCTGAGACTTTCCATCCTTCTTTTATTCAAGAAATCAGGAGAGCAATTGCCTGGGAACTGCCATTCTGTAAAGATTTTTGTTGCTCTGTGTTTCGAGAAGAGCTTTGTTCAAGGACTTTGGAGCCAGGAAATGCACAAATATATTGTGGGGGTGGGATCTAAAGTTTCACAGTCATCTGAGAAGGTTCAGGTTTTGTTTTGAGAGATGGCGAAATGTTGGATGAACCCTTATTCCATCTAAACCAGTTTACCCATCTTTGGAGGAGGTACAGTTGGGTGTGCATTGTTGTTCCTTCCAAAAAAAACCCATTATACAGAAAAAAACTGTCCCATTCTTTGGTGGTAAAAATATTTGAGAAATGGAATCTCCATCTGTGGGAATTCTAATATTTTGACATTTGTCTTGACCTCCAAACAGGAAAAAAAAGTCAAAATATCAAAAATGTTAATGGAAGGAAAAGTTCAGAACAGTTTTGAGTCAGAAATGTTGAAACAAAAAGGGTCAATTTTTTTTATTAAAATAAAACATTTAGTTTTGACAAGGTGACATTTTCGACATGACAGTTTCAAATGAAAAGTTCCGAATGCCTGTCCAAACACAGGAAAATTTTGCCAAAAACAAAAAATTTCAGTGAAAAATTTCATTTTTGACAACTCTCTGACCCATTGAGAAAGTATATGATCAAAAAATTTCGCCCGGTTCTGTTTGGGGGACTAAGTTTCCTCCCTGAGAGGGGTGGTCTGCCCTGTTTCCTACGAGAGAGAAGTGTCTTCCCTGTTTCCTCCCTGAGAAGGGTGTCCGCCCCGTTTCCTCCCTGAGAAGGGTGTCTGTTTGGGAGCTGTGCTTGGAAGTACTTTGAAATAAAACATACAGGGAGCAAAATGTGAGAGGGACTGTGGAAACCACTGATGAGCCAATTTATCCTCCTTCAAACAAATTACTGGCTACAATTATAAACAGTTTAATGGCAAAGTGCTCCAATCTACTGTTGGTCTGAAAGCTGCATGTTTTGTTACAGACACTGTATCCCTGGGGGTAGGAATGGATTAAAATATTTCATTTTAAAGCCATGGGGGAGAGGGGAAAGACCATTATGTTTTAAAAAGCTTTGAAAACTCTTTCTCCAGATTGCAGCAGCTTTGAGGAACTAGCAGAGAGCACAGCTGGCTCGGGAGAAGCAGAGGGTTGAGTTTCAGAGTAGCAGCCGTGTTAGTCTGTATCTGCAAAAAGAACAGGAGTACTTGTGGCACCTTAGAGACTAACAAATTTATTTCAGCATGAGCTTTCGTGGGCTACAGCTCACTTCTTTGGATGCATAGAATGGAACACACAGACAGGAGATATTTATACATACAGAGAACATGAAAAGGTGGAAGTATGCATACCAAGTGGAAGAGTCTAATCAATTGAGGTGAGCTCTTCCACTTGGTATGCATACTTCCACCTTTTCATGTTCTCTGTATGTATAAATATCTCCTGTCTGTGTGTTCCATTCTATGCATCCGAAGAAGTGGGCTGTAGCCCACGAAAGCTCATGCTGAAATAAATTTGTTAGTCTCTAAGGTGCCACAAGTACTCCTGTTCTTTTTAGAGGGTTGTGTGTCACCCCTAGTGAGACAAAGCCTGGAGTGCTGGACTCACTCCTGAACCCCTCCAGATATAGACTCCAGGCACAATTAGGCCTTGTCTACATGGGACCCTTTTACTCACTATCTCCATAGAGGGATACTGGGACAGTTATATAGGAATAACTTCCCCTGCTTCCTGGGGATAGTCTTGTTCTGGTAGAAGAGTGTCTTGTCTCGGTTTAGTTTAACCCCTTCCCAAGTGACAGAAGCTAAAGCAAACCAGGGGGACTACATGCTGGGGTGCTTCTACCAGTGTAACTATAGCGGTTTAAATTCACACCTTAGATTATGCCGAGAGAACCTTTCCATGTAGCTGCGTCCTGAAGGCTGAGCCCAAGGGGGTTGAGCCAGAAGGAGGTGGAGGTGAGGTGGAGAAGGGTAAGCATCAGATAAGCACATTGAGCTTTTGTGGGGCATCTCCAAGTACAACAGTCAAAGCGCCTGAGGCTTGTCCATTGGTACCAGCAACCAGGGCCGGCTTTAGCAAGTGCGGGGCCCGATTTGTACTCACCCAGCGGTGCTCCAGGTCTTTGGTCGCACTTCAGCAGCAGGTCCTTCCCTCACTCCAGGTCTTTGGCTGCACTCAAGGACCCGCCGCCGGAGACCCAGAGAGAGTGAAGGACCCGCTGCCGAAGTGCTGCCGAAGACCCGGAGCACCGCCGGGTGAGTAAAAATTAAAAAGGTGCCGGTGCAGGGCCCTCTTAGGCGCGGGGCCCAATTCTGGGGAATTGGGCAAATCAGCCTAAAGCCAGCTCTGCCAGTAACCAAAGCTGTGAGCCAACCAAGGCCAGGGACGTGGACAGAGATGTGGCAGCCCATAGTGAGTGTTGCTCAGGGACAATGTGGCACCCCCGATATCACGTTTTCCTCCTTGTGCTATTTTAGTTAGCAAAGCAGAATCTCCTCGTTCGCAGCTCGAGTAGCCCACCGTGGTGAGCTCCGTTTTCTTACCATCTGGAGATGCCGTTGGAGTGCCATTCACCTTGTCAGATTATTATATAATCCTTACTTGGAAAGCCGCTGAGATAAAGAGGGGCCCCGGGACACTGTCTAGTGCTATTAGTCTGCTTTCAAGTGGATAATTTAACTATTAATTTGGGCTCAGTGCTTAATGGTCAATAACATCCTTTATCCTGGTGCTCTATTACAGCGAGTCACAGGCCTGGCACAGTGATTTCTGTCTCCATATCACAGTTTATTAAAATGGGTCAATAAGAAGTATTACTCAAGAGGGGAAAAAAATCAATCCTGCAGTTCGTTCCCTTAGTCAGACACTGGCGTAACAGAGCCCTGTTCTGGTCAGAGCAAACACACAGAGAAGTTAGTTAAAAACATAAAATACTCTAGCAACATAACACGACTTCCCTTCTCAGAATTAACCCACCAGAACCCCAAAGCAGAGTGAGACAAAGCAGGCTGAGGCAGAAAGGCACAACTCGCCCCACCTTGTTCCAGGCTAGCTATCTCCAGACTGACTCTGGTCGCATGCTTCCACGGATGACTCGTGCCTCCCCATACCGCGGGGGGCACCATCTAAAGGGGAGGACACGCGACTGCCCCAAGTGTCTCCTCTCACCAGCGACCCGCCCCCCCGATAAAAGCCCGGGGCCGCCGTGCTCTCCCTGCCTCATCAGAGTTACCTGGGGGAGGGGGCTCTGTTCTTCCCCCACTGCACCTGCCCCCTGGCACATTTGGCTGTTTTCCCTGGCAGCCAGGCCTGCGCGGGGAGTAGGAGGGAGCCACTTCTCACGCCAACTGAAGCTGGCTGCTCTGGTCACTGCTCTGTGCAGCACGGCAGTTGTCTGAGAGAGAACCTGGCTTAGGTGGCAGCCCACCCTGCCCCCTCTGCTCCCCACCCAGGCCCAGCTGCCTGGAACAGGAGCTGAGAGATCTGGAGCCCTCGCTTCCCCCCAGGATGTTTCTGGCTCACTCAACCCTTGTCCCCAGCAGGCAGACCCAGGCAGGGAGCAGATGGGGTGAGCTGCTGCTGCCCCAGCCAAGATCTCTCTCAGGCAGCCACCACACTGCACAGAGCAGTGACCTGGAGTGGCCGGCATGAGAAGTGGCTGGTCCCGCCCAGGAGTGGCTGCCAGGGACAGAGGCCAAGTGTGCCAGGGCCCGGGGGCAGGCACAGCAGGAGAAGGACAGAGCCTCTCTTCTCCCCACTGGCAGGCCAAGCAGAAATCTGGGGGGGGGGGAGACGTGACCCCGCATGCCTCCCTCCCTCCACACACACACATTGCCTTACAGAGCCCCCTTGCCTGCATGTAGGACCAGGCAACCCCTTGCAAATTAAAGTGGTGCTTTGTAATTTTAACACGGTTTTTGATATACCACAAGCCCGCGCTGGGATGTAGCCGGCTTTGGAGAGAACAGCAGCTTGTATCTAGCCATGACAATAACCCACACAACCCCACCTAAGAAACCCAGGACATCCCACACCTGGGACAGCAAGCAACACAGACTGCCAAGTAAATGAGCAGGCATGACAGAGCCCTGGGGCCCCATCTGCTGGGGGAAGGGAACACGACACCGAGGAAGCCTGGGGTTGTGGAAGGGAAAAGCGGTGATGCCAGCTGGTGCCCCGTTGGCTAGTTCCTTCCTCCACATAATCCTGCATGGCCCCTCGTGTGGGAGTAGGAGTTGGGGCAGAGAAGAGCAGCAGGCATATTCCTTCACCTCCAAGCTTGAATCATCTTTAGTTTCTGCTGCCAGCTCAGGGGCACAACAGCCATGGCAGCATGGCCACTGCTCTGGCTGTGTGTGGCTTAGGGAGACCCATCGTCGTCAGGTTTGGAGTCCCTCTTGCCTGAGGATCCCTGCTCTCCGCTTTCTTTTGACTCTAGCACTCCCTTGACAGTTCCCCACCCCAGGGGCTCATGTGTGGGAGACAGTGCAGTCTCTGTGGTTCTGTTAGAACTGCCGGCTCTGTGAACTCCTGTTCAGATCTGTAGAGCCCTGCACAGATACAAAATTTGGATCCGCATTCATCTGTGATCCACAAACGTGGTCCGCCGATTAAAGTGGATATCCTCAGATTTGCAGGGCTCTACAGATCTCTGTGTGTGGGAAGGGTATGGGATAGTGTGTTAAATAAAGAAATGCAGTCAAGCCAGGCTCTATCTGCAGCTGTCAGATTGCATCCAGATAACCTCAGCCAGGCACTGGTGTGGAACTGGTTTCCGTCTCCACCTTATCAGACAATCAATGTGCTTCTCAAATGTCAGCCTGATAAGAGCGAAGTGTTAATGAGGACTTGGTGCTGCTGAGTTAAGTCAAGCAGAGGGTTCCCTGGCGCTGGTGACTGTACAAGTGCATCCTGCCAGCGGACAGACTCACAGCTCTGTGTCACCAAAAGTGTGAGCAGGATGGACTGGGAGGGCAGGGAGTGTGGGAGGGAGGGGCAAGAACATCATAGAGGTGGGGAGTAAGGGACCGGGGGTAGGGGATCACTGTCTCCACAGTGGCATCTGAGGATACTCCCTTCCTGTTCCTGTGGCATGGGGAAGGAGCCAGCAGGGTCAGGGCTCTCACTCTCGGTCCCCTGGGGGGTCCCCTCCCAACCTGTAACTGCAGGCCCTGCTATCTCTCCTTTGTTGCCAACACCCACGCCCCTCTGGCTGTGCCCGCATCCAGATTTCTGTTCTTTAAGCAGGAGAATCCTTATACAAGTCCAGCAGTTCTGCAGCAGGGCACAGGGCAGGGACAGGGGCTGGGACTGGCATTATTACTCTGAGACGGTGGCTGCTCTTTCCTAACACACAATGGACACAAACAGACTTCCCTGCAAGGCAGAGCTGGGATGCCATGGAACCAGCACCGGGTGGGGAACTGGGCCATACCATTGAGTTAGCTGGGAAGGTGGGACTGGGGTGGGGCTTTTGGAAAAGTGGGGAGGTTATTGATAATTTGACTGCAGAAAAGTCTTGTTGCTAGGACAGTGGAGACATCTGGGGAAATGGTAAATTCCTGCTCAGGGAGAATTCAGTGCTTTGCCCATGGTGCGGATGGGTCCCCAGGTCTGCTGCCATTAAGCTGGGTTTGCTGGTGGCAATGGCTGAGTTCAGCCCTGGGCTAGTACACATTTGTGATCACTCGTCATGCTCTTAGCTAAACAACAGGATATGAACAGCTCTCCATCCAGCTGTCTGTCTATCCCACTCAGTATCCAAGTGCCTAGGAAGCAAAGGAGCCAGCAGGAGAATTGCACTGGCTGCTCCAGGACACGGTGCTGTACTCAGGCCTGATCTTCACCTGAAGTCAAGAATAAGGCTCCCACTGACTCCAGCCTGTCTTCCAGTCTGTGAGCTGGAGAACCAGGCAGCTACAGATTTCAAGTGTGTCCACAGAATCATAGAATATCAGGGTTAGAAGGGACCTCAGGCGGTCATCTAGTCCAACCCCCTGCTCAAAGCAGGACCAATTCCCAACTAACTAAATCATCCCAGCCAGGGCTTTGTCAAGCCTGACCTTAAAAACCTCTAAGGAAGGAGATTCCACCACCTCCCTAGGTAACCCATTCCAATGCTTCACCACTCTCTGAGTCCAGCTCCTTTGTAAATAACGCCTTGGTCCTTGCTATACTTGAGCTCTGCCACTCCTCCATTAACAGGGTCTCTACAAACTGCCAGAATGACGCAGGTGCTTTAGGGGAGAGAGAAAAACTGGGTAACTGTGGTGGCATCACTCCCCTCGTAAATCCAGGCCTCCCTCTGGTTTTCTACAGTGTATCGGTGCAGGTCTCCCAGAGCGGCTAGTGGCTGGGGCCTTGAGAAAGATTTCACATCAGTCTGTCCTATCCACGCTCTGGCTCCTTGGACCAGTGAGGGTCCACAGAGCACTCAGGCCTGACATGACAAAGAGGCTTGCCCTATTCTTTGCTGATCCCCGCTAGCTGCGCTATGTAATGACACAGATTCACTTTTAGAGTAGCTTAGTTTTCCCCTGACAGAGGTTGCTGGCCATCTGCTGGAAGGGCTCCATGGGAAGGACAACTTTAGGAAGGGAACCAGGTCCAGCTTTGTCTCTATGACTCAGAATGAGAGAGGAACCATCCCAGAGATTTGCTAACCATGACACCTGTGTCACTGAGAGCCACCTCCATGTGCTCCAGGCCCGTGACATGAACTCTTCAAGGCACATGGTGGACAGGAAAGGGCTCACAGATTCCTCACAGTACTAGGGAGGGATGAAGATGTGCTCTGCCTTCAGATCCCTGGCAATCTGCTCAGTGTCATGCATCAGAACCCAGTCATCTTTTGATGCTCATGCATGAATTCCTTCCTTTATCCTATTGGCAATCAGTGTGCAGCCTACTGCATTCTTCACTTGTCTCTGACTCTCAGATACCCAGTGCCAGGAGAGAAGGATCTGAAGGATCCTCTGTGCAGCCAAACACCACTGAGTGAGGGGTAAAGCTTCCCAGCTGCCCTGGAAGAGCTACATACAATAAGGTGGACAGTTAGAAACACTCAACTACTGCTCACTCCTTTTTCAATTAAGAGGCGGTAATTCAACTGACACTGAAAAGCTACAGCACAAAACACGAAGGGATCTAGCCCAGTGTGCTGGATTAATTTGCACTGCACTGCCAGCGTCTTTCAAGAAAGAAACATTTCTTTAATTGGCTATAGATGTGTAGATGTGATGTGGAAATGCAAAAATATTTATGAACAGAAAGTTTCATTTAAAGGACAGGATGTTGTGACTTCAGATAAATTCCAAAGCCCTGGGTAGATACTGTAGATGAAACAGTTGTTCTGTCCTGGGCAGACCACTGGTTGGCTCACACTCCATTAGCCCATCCAGATCCTATTTCTTAGTGTCCTGCAAGGCACAGAGGTTAGAGACCTGAGTGCTGATGCCACCAGCAAAGGTTTTTCTTGGGTTCAATATAAGGGAATTTAATCCCCAATAAATGTTGCCATCTCCACAGGTAGCTAAAGGGAAGTCCTTTGGAATCCCAGGAATTTGCATCAGAGAGTTTTGAGTCTTGAGAGTTTTCCATCTTCTGAAACCTCAGAAACACCGGTCCTGATGCTGAGATGTTCACAACACCCACAGTTCCCATTGATTTCCATAGGAGCTGTGGGCCCAGCAACACTGTCCTCTGGTTCACCAGAAACGAGATTGGATTTTTGTTGGTTGTAGTCATTATAGTGAGCTAGATTTCTTGGTCATGGAATTGCAAAACCACTCTTGGACCAGGTGAGCTCTCCAAAGATACTACGCTCTGGGCTAGCCAGAGGGTCCCTAATGTTGGTTATGATAATAGGGTTGCCATTTGTCCTGAGAATCACAGAGAGTTCTGATGCTCCTAGGCTATTCCTGTAAACCTCACCTGTGAGATAATTAAAGACACCTACATTTATGTGGAGCATCATGTATTTGTATCACAGCATTGCTGCAACACCAGTTACATGGTGATATTCCCCGAATTAGTTTAGTAGAACTTAAGACCATACAGGATCATTAGATCCTCTATTCTAACCCCCTGTATATCTCAGGCTATTAAATTTCACCCAGTGAACCCTATACTGTGTGCAACAACTCAAGAAATGGTTCACAGAGACATAGTGTCTAAGGCCAGAAAGGACCTCAGTGATCAATTAGTCCGACCTCCTGGATAACACAGGGTAGAAAACTTCCCCAAAATAATTCCTGTTTGAATTACAGTAGATCTTTGGGAAAAAACAGCCAATGTTGGTTGTGCTAATAACATGGCATTGTCACCTCTGGGATGCTGCATCTCTTTCTGTTAACATTGTGTCATAGTGCAGATCAGTGACATTACATGTGGCTGCAATGTTGCAGCATGAATGGCCACCTGTTGCGAAACAGAATCCCAGCATGATTCCATTGGCACATAGGACATAGAGAAAGATTGGAACTCTAGGTGGCTGGCTGGGCTAGGTCATGGGAAGCCCAGTGTGAATTTCTGCCTCCTGTTGGTTTGTATGGGTGTAATTATGGACTCGGTGAGCCACTTTATGCACCCTAACCCACATGGAACTGAGAGCCAGGAGAATGGCAGAGATTCTCCGATGCACTGGGCAATCAGGTCACTCAGACGGAGCAGAATTTGATTTTCATTTGAGAGGGTGTAGGATGGGGAGTCAACAGGTAGACAAGACTTCACAGACTGAACCACAGGGGGTTGTCCTGTCTTTGTGGGCAGAAAATGAACTTTGGGGAATATAAAGGGAAAGCAAAAAAGCATTCCTTGATCCTGCACCTAAGAAGTAAAGAGAAAGAAGGTTTACACTCATTAAAATGGGATCCCAACCAGCCTTGAGTGGAAATGCTGCAAAGGACAGTTAGGGTGAGAAACTTCTTGAGATGGAAGCTTAGCCTGTTAAAGTTAAGTTCAGTCTGTAGGAACCCTGTTATGATTTTGCTTTGTATGTGACCCTTCTGTTTCCATTATCCTGACTCACTCACTCTTAAAATCTGAGTGGCTGATAATAAACGTATTGTTGTTTTCTCCATAAACGTAACTCAGTGCCGTGATATTGACAAGTAGCTGCTCCTGGGTTGAGTCATTCTAGCTGGTGTACATACTGTTTCTTTGGGGACAGCAGAGCTGGAATTTCTATCAGTGGATAGGGGGCTGAATGCTGCAGGGGGAAGGCTTCAAGGAGCTCAGGGAAGGGGGACACCTGCCAGGCAAAGGGTGGGCTGGCAGAGCCCAAGGGTGATTGTTGGGGTAGCTGATAGGCCAGTGGTGTCAGAGGGCTAACACCCAGCTAAGCACCAGCATGTCTCCCTCTCACTGATGATGGGGAAGGGAGGGGTAACAAGGACAGTCCTAGCCCCCCCGCCCAAGAACTGTCACAGGAGGTTTCTCTCCTGTGGCCTGGCCCAGCTGCTCTTGCCTGAGTCCTGATTCAAATCTATGCAGAAAACTCCATGCTGGAGAGAAGGTCCTGTTCCCACCCCAGTCTGGTCCTTTCAGTGCCTCCACTTTGTCACAATGACTCCTCAGAATGTGTTATGAGAGAGAGAAAAATCACACGTTGTGGGTGGGCTCAATTACCTTCACTCAGAATTACTGATGTACCTAATTGATGTTAATTGGGTTCCTAATGAAGGAGGTGTAAGAGGAAAAAGAGGATCCCTCAGAGTCTCCACATTTCCTTTCCCTTCCCATCCCCCAGGGAGCGTCATTTCATGACAAGCTTCTCCTAACCTCCAAGGGACGGAATTAGCCACTGATGGAAGTCACCAGTACTACTGAGTGCTGGGCAGGAGATGGAAGGTCCTATGAGAACAAGGGGAGGGGTGCTCCCTCTCTCCCTTCTCCCCCAGGAGCTTGGCACACTGTCCCTCGAAGTGCTGCAGCTGCACCAGGGAGTTCAGGCTGATCCCCCCCTTCCGTAGGACAGGCAGTGTGCTGCCGTTAGGCCAGCATGAGGCTCTGTGTGATGACACTCTCAGGAACAATTCTACTGCCAACTCTGTCCTGTCTCCACGTGGGTCACACACCAAGCCATAGTGAAGCTGACTTGCTTTACTGGGCTCCCAGATATAACAGGATGAGATAAACCTGAGCAGCAGTAATGCTGAAAAACACCTTATGGCAGCCATAAAACTAGGCCTGTGTGCACTCAACACATTTGTCTTCTGTTTCTTCGCTTAAGCCAAGCAGCACATTGAACAGGTCATAAAATCCTTCACCGGGCAGGTTTTATCCCATTCTGTCTGCGTCCCCTGGATTGGGTCTATACACCCACTTGGATTTTGCACTTGCGTCCTGGTTTCTCTTTCTACTGCCAATGTTCCCCAGCAGCTAGTTCTAAATATGGGTTATTTGCCTCTGTTGCTCTGTTTTGGCGGAATTCTCCACCTCACAAGGCTGGCATTGTCCCAAAGTCTAAAATCCTATTTTTCTAGCTGCTCTAGTTTTCAGCCATACTCTATTTACACCGCTCTGGGCTTTTGCTACGTGTTTGATGAAGTTTGCAGTAAAGTTTGCAATGTGACAATTGAAAGAGAGAAACGTGGTTTTTATCAACATATACAGAGACATCATTATACAGGCTGATACCTTTCAATGGCTCTTGTGAGAAACTCCCTGGAATACTGTATTTATTCTTGGGATAAAGACAAACTGGAGGGAATTAAGAGAACAAAAGCAACTATGATCAGGGTGCTGGAGGGACTGAATCATGGGGAAAACACTGAATGAACAACAGTAATTATATCCCATGTAACTTGCTAAGTGGCTAATAGGCTAATAGAACATAATAATATTCTAAGATGTTTATTATTATTCCCAGACAAGAACTATGTGAAGATGGAGTTAAAGCTGAGAGTAAATTAACATAATAAATTACAGTGAAACACATTACCCCACAAGCAGGTGTTATAAACCCAGGAAATTCAGAGTTAAGTTTAAACTTAAAATAAAGCCAAACCTCTTAAGATATGGAAATGCACAGTTTAAAGCATCTAGACACCCTCAACCCTGCCTTGAAATGATACCATGCAATAAGCATGGTTTACTAAAGAATGCTACTACACAGTTGGTGATCACCTGGTTGCCAAAACTTCAGTGGTGTGATAAGATCACCAAAGACAAGACACAGACTGAACATCCAGCCTTGATGATGATGAATTAGCCATAGGATTATGATTAATGCATGTTAATGCTTGTAATTTCAGATTAGATGAAACAGGGAAAGTCCAGAGGACAGCAGCAAAAATGATAAATGGTTCAGAAAACCTGACCTATGAGGAAAAGTTAAAAAACTGGGCATGTTTAGTCTTGAGAAAAGGAGACTGAGGGGGGATGTGAGACCAGTCTTCAAATATGTGAAGGACTGTTATAAAAAAAGAGGGTGATCAATTGTTTTCCATGCCCTCTAAGTGCAGGACAAGAAGTAAAGGGCTTAATGTGCACCAAGGGAGAGTTAGGTTAGATATTAGGAAACCCTTTCTGCCTATAAGTATTGTTAAGCTCTGGAACAGGTCACTGAGGAAGGTTGTGGAATCCTGATCATTGGAGGTTTTTAAGGACAGGTCAGAAAAACCCCTGTCAGGGCTGGTCTAAGATGACTTCTCAAGGTCCCTTCCAGCCCTACATTTCCATGATTCTATGATGTTTAAAGGCACTGGGTAATATTTTCAAAAGCACCTAAATGACTTAAAGTCTACTTCTATGAGCCAGATTTTCAAGGGTATTGTAGAGATGTGGGACTCAACTCTGTGGCGCCTCCTGCTGGTCGTCGGGAATTAGCTCTTCTCCAGCCATCAGTGCGCCCTCTGCAGGCCAGTGTCCCACTTTCACTTGGCCCCCATGTCCCTCCCAGACCCAGTGCCTCGTTGTCTGGGTGCTGCCCCTGGCCGTACATCCCTCAGTCTCAGGGTCTCCTGTCCCCAGGAACCCCCACCCCCTATCCCCACCTTCCCTCAGTCATAGGCTACTGCCAGTCACCAACTAGCCCCCGCGCCCTGGGGCAGACTGCAGCATAAACCACTCATCATAGGCAAGGTTGGTCTGGACCTGCTGCCTCTCTCTGCAACCCAGTGCCTCTATGGGGCCTTGGACAAGGCCCTGCAGCCTGGGGAGTTGCCAGCCTGGAGCTCCCCAGCCCCTCTGGCCTTTCCCCAGCCCTGCCTCACTCTAGGCACCCTGGGCTTCCCAGCAGCCAGGCCCCTCTCTCTCTCTCTCAAGGCAGAGAGAGACTGTCTGCTTCTGGCCCACTGGCCTTTTTATACAGGCCAGCTGTGGCCTGATTGGGGCGTGGCCACATCCCAAGGCTGATTTCAAGCCCTTCAGGGCAGGAGTGAGTGACCACCCTGCTACAGGTATGTAGGTGCCTAAAGATGCAGCGAGTCACCTAGTGGGATTTTCAAAACCATTGTTTTCAATAGGAGCTAGGTGCTTTTGAAAATCCCCCTAGAGTACAGATCCTCCAAGGTATTTAGGCATCTAACTCCCAGTTATTTTTGGTGCCTACATACCTTTGAGATTCTCAGCCTAGTCCCCTCGCTGCATCGTTAAGCTCCTAAATACCTTGAAACAGTCTGGCTCTAAGTCCCTTTTGAAAATGGGACTTATGTGCTTTTGAAAATTTTACTCATATTCAATTATTTTTCCTCATTTTCCCCCTCATAGTATTGCCACTGATGTGCTGTTGAAAAACACCATATACCTGCAAAGTATTGTTATTTATGATTAATGACTGGACCACCATGAGAACTGAGATGATGAGATGAGAGATCCCCATACAAATGATAACACCTGAACTCTAAATAACAGCTTCAATGGTACCAGAGTCCTTCTCAAACTCAGGGGGTTGTCAGAGAGCCCTTGGCAAAGGGTGCCTTGGGGATGAAAGATGCATTTTGCAATTATTTGGTTTCCACAACCCCATGGTACCACAAACCACAAGGTTACAGGGCTCCCAAGGATGTCAAATGAATAATATGACTACAAAAAGTCACTCACCAAAAAGTCACTCACCAAACCAAACATCAGCGGTGTGAGTATTCCAGGGAGTCTGGCCCTAGATCCAGAGCCAGTTTGGGCACATCAGCCCTCCCGTGAGCCTGTTTTTCATGCCAACAGGGTCTGTGGTGAGTCCCAGACCATCTAGGGGAAGCCAGGTTGTTAGATGCTTTGGAATCCCCCATTGTTAAAGTGACGGTGAACACTTGCTTTGCAGGTCTGAAATCTCCTCAGCACTAATTGCCAATGGAGATGAATTACCAGACTGGTGTGACAGCAGGAGGGGATCTTTATCATTTCTAGCTGATTACAATTACAGTCTCACCAGTGCCAGTTGTCCCATGTGACTCTCAACAGAGAAGGCCACGGTGACAGCACAGGGTGCCTGCATGTAGGTGGCACCATTACAGATGCCGTTTGCCCCACTCAGACCCATTTACCACCAGGGAGCATCAATCAGACAAACCCCATGATAGGGCACAACATCAAACAGCTTGAAGGGTTAAATGATTATTTCTGTATGCAGTATTGTGTGCAGAATGATGTGGCACAGACCAGACATGTGAATCCACAACAAACCCTCCTCTCAGGCAGAATGGGCCAATACTACCAACCCAGGAAAGAAGTCAGATGTTTTATGGCATTGATGAGGCAAATGCTCAGTCAGCTTTGGACAGGTCCATATTTCACTGCCTGACAGTGATACAAAGCCTTTTAAATACGCACTACCACTTGTGGAAACAGGCGATCCTGGGCTAGGGATGAAATGGAGATTTTAAGGCAATAGTCATGGAGCCAGACAGGAAAGAACAAAATAGTTCTGGCCATGTTGCGGATGGAGTTGGGTAGCATGAATGAAAGGGTGAGCCTGCCCTTGGAAAGCCCACACCTGGATAGCTGCACCGCTTGCAACCAGACAGGGGGCAACAAATTGGAAATTGGTTATTGAAGAAAATCGGGGGGCTGGAGCAATGCTTTATGAGAAAGGTTGTGGGCCCAGCTACAACAACACACACCCAGGACAGTTAAAGAAAAACATCAGAATTATTAAGGGAGGCCAAAGGGGATGTCACTAGGAATCTAGGGTTGAAATGAAAAAAGGAGCCATTGGGCTGAATGCTGCAGGTCCTGATGATGTGATGTACTGGGCTGTGGAATAGATTCCCGAGGGACAGGGAAGAAGCCCCATCACATGGAATAGTTAGAACTAGACTGGACAGGGGGCCGGAGAACAGACTGCAGGAACAATCCTGCATTGACAGGAGATAGGCTGAACAGAGTCCAGGAGGATTCTTCCATCTCTCTTTCCTCTGATCCGACAGGTAGCCCAGCCTGGCAGAGTGCAGTGAGCAGGCTGCAGGGTGTATGGACAATATTGCAATGCTTGGCTCTTATGCCATGGATAAAACATAAATGGACAGATAGATGGCTGCAGGGGAGCCTCCATGGTCTGCACTGGCCATTCACAGAGGGCCTGCTTTCCAAAAGCCACTCTCCAGAATAAAGACTATTGCTTATGGAACTACTATTGAGGGAGTGGCTCTCTGACCTAACCAGCAGGAATCCCAGGGGGCGAATGAACCTGCAGCTTGGGAGGACATCCTGAGGGCTCATTGTGAAACCCTGCTGGGGAGTTATTTTCCAGTCAGCTCCTCTCTATTTTGTTTGTTCAGTGTTAATGGCACATAGTTGCACCATGCTGTTATAGAAATTGAAAGCACTGGAAGGGGATTTTTACAAAAGAGGGCTGCCTAGATATACAAGAGGGCCAAGGACAATCAGACAGTGGAAAACAGTCAGTCCAGAAGCAGGGGCGGCTCCAGGCCCCAGCACGCTAAGCGCATGCTTGGGGCGGCATGCCGCGGGGGGCGCTCTGCCAGTCGCCTGGAGGGCGGCAGGCGGCTCCGGTGGACCTCCCGCAGTCATTTCATCCCATGCCTGCGGGAGGTCCACCGGAGCCGCGGGACCGGCGACCGGCAGAGCGCCCCCCACGGCGTGCCTCCATGCTTGGGGCAGCAAAATGGCTAGTACCACCCCTGTCCGGAAGACAACCAATCTAGCTCGATTGATTTTGAATTGTGCTTGGTTAATAAAATGGATAAAATGTCCTATAGCTCTTGAATATTAAAAGGATAATCCACTCTGATTAACAATACAGGATTCTTCTTAGTTGTAGTAACTGCTAAATAATTTCCAGCCAACTTTGCTTTGATTCTAATTTCTGGTATATGAAAAAAAAATCAATTCCAGCTAAGGGCTTATTAAAGTATTATTCTAGCTGAAGATGTGATTATATTCAAACGCACAAAGCTGGTTTTAATGGTCTTGCTATAGCAATGTCACTAGCTGATTAGGATGCCTTGTGATATCACTGCTGTGCTGTACTTCTCTTCAGACCAACAGACTGTTTAAGGGAACCTGCTATTAAACTAACTTTGAAGCAATCTGCACACCAGTGACTTTTCTGTCACACTTTACACTGCTGTCTGATTGTATTCACATTTGGAGCGCTGCGCTGGAAATATTGCTCTCTTCCAATAAGGATTTCAGCTCAGGCTTACTGTTTCCTAAAAGGGCCTGGTCACATCACACATTGAGTTTTCAGTTTAGATTTTTGACTCTCCATTGTGTGTTTTGCTCTTAAACACTTGAGTAGAAAATGGCTTTACCCACTGACAAAAGGAAAAGGTGGGGTTAGCAGGGAGAACGTGGTAATAAAGGTAATAATTGGAGATATACCAATCTCCTAGAGCTGGAAGGGACCTTGAAAGGTCATCTAATCCAGCCCCCTGCCTTCACTAGCAGGACCAATTTTTGCCCCAGATTCCTAAGTAGCCTCCTCAAGGATTGAGCTCACAACCCTGGGTTTAGCAGGCCAATGCTCAAACCACTGAGCTATCCCTCCCCCCTTGAGGGAGTGGAGTGGGGTGCCCTTGAATTGATCACATTGTGAGGCAAATACAAACAGCATTGTGGCTTCCAGGTCCGATCAGCAAAAGGGCAGAGTTCTGAGCAGCAAAGGCCGGTACCTAGTGATCCTAGGGTTGCCAGGTGTCCGGTTTTCGACCGGAATGCACGGTTGAAAAGGGACCACTGACCATGCTGCTAAAACTCCAGTTGGTGGCACAGCCTGCTGTGGCTCCACGTGGCTCCTGGAAGCAGCAGCATGTCCCCTCTCTGGCTCCTAGGTGCAGGGGCAGCCAGGGGGCTCCTCGTGCTGCCCCTGCCTCAAATACCAGCTCCACAACTCCCATTGACCAGGAACTGTGGCCAATGGGAGCTAGGATGACCAGACAGCAAGTGTGAAAAATTGGAAGGTGGGGGGGCAGTAGGCGCCTATATAAGATAAAGCCCCAAATATTGGAACTGTCTCTAGAAAGCCGGGACATCCGGTCACCCTAATGGGAGCTGTGTGGGTGGCGCCTGTGGACACGGCGCCACCCCGTAGAAGCCAGAGGGGGGACATTCCACTGCTTCCAGGAGCTGCTTGAGGTAAGCTCCACCCAGAGTCTGCACCCCTAACCACCTCCCATGACCCAACCCCCTGCCCTAGCCCTTGATCCTAGCTCAGAGCACCCTCCTGCACCCCAAACCCCTCATCCCCAGCCCCACCCCAGAGCCCACCCCACCAGCCGGAGCCCTCAAACCCCACACCCGAACCCCCTGCCCCAACCTGGAACCCCCTCCTGCAGCCTGAATCCCTCATTTTTGGCCTTACCCTGGAATGTGCACCCCCAGTCCAGAGCCTGTACCCTCTCCAACACTCTGACCCCCTGCTTCAGC
The DNA here is from genome assembly GCF_016161935.1 of Mauremys reevesii. Classification (NCBI taxonomy): domain Eukaryota; kingdom Metazoa; phylum Chordata; order Testudines; family Geoemydidae; genus Mauremys; species Mauremys reevesii. The sequence goes on from NC_052637.1 coordinate 21,223,729, forward strand.
CCAGAGCCCCCTCCAATATTCTGAACCCCTCAGCTCCACCCCCCAGCATGGAGCCCCCTCCTGCACCCCAAACCCCTCATCCCTGGCCCCACCCTGCCGGAATGCACATCCCCAGCCAGAGCCCTCACTCCCTCTCACATCCCAACACACTGCCTCAGCCTGGAGCCCCCTCCTGCACCCTGAACTCCTCATTTCTGGTCCTACCCCCTAGCCTGCACCGCCAGGCGGAACCCTCACCCCCTCCCATACCCCAGCTCCCTGAGCCAGCCCGGTGAAAATGAGCGAGTCAGTGAGGGTGGGGAGAGCAAGTGGCAGAGGGAGGGGGGATGGTGTGAACAGGGGCAAGGCCTCAGAGAAAGGGTGGGAGAGTGGTGGGGCCTCCAGAGAGGGTGGGGCAGGGGGAGGGCAAGGATTTTGTGCCAGCAGAAAGTTGTCAACCCTAGGTGATCCTGCCAGGAGAGCCCAACCGTGAGTCAGCTGACCTGGGCCAGTCGTGGCCATGCCATGGGTCTTTAACTGCAGTGTAGACGTACCCTTAGGTGTTGCAGTAATTTTTTCTAACTTGATTCTTGACTCTAGTTATAATTATTCCTATCTATGATTCTTCTACGGCTCCCATCACCACAGCATCTGTGCATCTCCCTATGTGCAATGGATTTATCCTCCCAACTCCCTGGGAGAAGTTGAGCAGTGTTCTCCATCATACAGATGGGAAAAGTGAGGCCCAAAGAGACCAGCTTTGCAAAGATGCAGATTGATACCTAGTGGGATTTCAAAAGAGCTAAGGCAATTTCAAATGGGAGTTAATGGGATTTTCAAAAGCACCAAGCTACGTCTTCAGGCACCTAAACACCTAACAAGCCTTTTTCAGAGAGCTAAGGGTGAACCTTTCAAAGGTGCCAAAGTCCCATTTTTAAAAGGGATTTAGGCCCTTAGGAGCCTCAGTCCCATTGACTTTCATATTCACTTTTACAAATGGGATGAGGCTCCTTGTCACATAAGCACCTTTAAAAATGTCACCCTCAGTGACTTGCCCAGGATCACACAGGAAGTCTGTAACAAAACAGGGACTTGAAACCAAGTCCCAAGGAAGTACCCTGACCACTGGACCATCCTTCCCCTCATTCTACCTAAGAGTACTTTGGCTCTTTGCTACCACAGCTTTTATCCAAGAATCTGAAAGCACGTTGGGAAAAATAATTAATGAATCAGCATGACTCCCCTGCATGGCATGAAGGATTATTATCTCCATTTAAAGAAATGGAAAGTGAGGCACAGAGAGGGATTTGGTTACAAATAATCTGTCATCTGACTGCTAAAGCACAGCAGAGAAACCTTTAATAACTGGGCCAACACACTTGGGTGCACACGGAACCGGGATCCATAGTGAAGTACCTAAATATGTGGCTGAAGGCCAAGTGACTCCATGAGCCAAAAAGGGGATCAAAGTTGCACCATTTACACCAAGTCTGAATTTGCCATAACGCGTATATCTCAGGCAGCAGGCTGCCCTTCTCTAATTCATTCCTGGTAGAACATGCCAGCCTGCCTGTTTGAATGAAGGGTAAAGGCTAAGCAGGGCCTGTGAATACCACTGCATCCTACTATGGGCTAGAACCTCTGCCGGCCAATCAGATTGCTCCTTCAGGCATGACCCGTTCCTAAATGCAGAGAAGCCCTCCGATCTTACATCACTTACATTGTATTTAGATTCTGCTCTCACATTGGTGCAGTAACTCCGCTGGCTTTGGGAAAGTTTCTCCTGATTTACTCTGGCGGAGCAGACAGCAGAAGCAGGGCCATGCTATTTAGGACAAAATGCAAAGTGTTACATCCCCCTCTTTCTGCTGTTCACTGGAGTGAAATTCATTCCAAATTTTTGTGAGTCTCTCATGACAAATTTTAAGCTGGTTAGACTTTGATAAAACCTACATCTAAATAACAATCTCCTCTAGTAAGCAGACTTATGCTGATGCATGAACTGAAAACAGACTGATATTTGGAGGACATGAAATCTTTTGGGAAGCCCTAAAATATTCCCTAAGTAGGTCAGAGCCATGCCCTGGATCTGTACTTCACATACAGTAGTAGCCTATATTTTCTCAAGCTGTTTGCTGAGGATAGAACCTTTTGGGGGCTATGGATTTATTTTTAGATGTTAAATGTGACCTTTGTATGAGATCCTGTCATGAGAACCACAGGGAAACTGGCTAGGACAGAGCGGCACCAACCACCTTTCATTTGAAGACAACTGACCTATGCCACTTGGTCTGCAGTCATTTCTGGAAGCATCAAACTGTCGCTCTGTTAACAGAGGCAACATTTCCATCACAAAAGGATTTCTTAGTTGCCCCAGATATTCCCAAGCTATTGGGTTAGTACCAGAATTAGTGGGATACAAAGTTTTCCATAAAGAAGGAAACATGTTTCCTCTCAGAGTCCGAAACACTTTGCATGGAACAAGCCAACCATGCCCAGGAAACCTGAAAGTGTCAATAAACAGCCAGGCACAGCCAGAGTCCTTGCTGGGGAGAGGACCAGCCACAACAGGGTAGGTTTGCTCCTCATCACACTAAAGGTATCCACATGCAGGTTCTGTCTGGCTTTGCAATCACCAGCTTTATCAGCTGATATTGTTGCTGTCACTTAGCACCACTGTAAAGAAATCCGAAAGCGGAGTCACTCATTTCTTAACTCAGTCCTTCCTGGAACAGACCCCAGCCCGTCCCAGATCAACAGCCTGTAGCTAGAGATGGGGCTGAACTGAACCGCTGCATCCAAACTCCCTCTGCCTTTGGGAAAGTTCTGATCCAGCCAATCACAGCCAGGCCCCTCTCGCTAATGGGCTCGTATCAGAGCCCCGTCTCTGGAAACCTGCAGCTCAGGGTCAACAACTGTGGAGGGGTTGGAAGGACAAGTTTCTGGCACTTGCTCAAAGTTCCAGAGCGCCTGGAGCTGGGGAGGGAGGTAGAAGGGGGAATGGCTCAACTGGTTTTAAGCAGTGGTTTTGTACTAAGTCAGTCTGGCTGCTGCTGGAGTGGTGCAGAGAGTCGTTCCAGCTATCTGGTGGCAATCCCACTGAAATCTGACTCAGAAGTGTGGTTGGGCCAAATGGTGCTGGGCCTGGGGAGTCTGTTCCTCTACGTGGGGCACAGAGGAGTCCTCTGAGGACTCGACTCCGTGAGGAACTGGCTCATGCTTTGTGTCTGTAAAAGAATCCCCAGCCGAGAGAGACCTGGGGTTCCTGGGGGAGGGGGAAGGAATACAACCCGGGATTTGAATGGTGCTCCATTCAACACCGTGACTGGAATTTGCCCAGCCTGAAGAAACGTCTGAACTGGAGCCACTGCTGCAGCCATGGAGGAAAATGGAATCTGCATCTGAAATCCACAGCTCTAGCCCCTCCCTAATTGTAACAGCTCAAGAGTGAGGAAATAGCACTTTGTAAAATTACTTTATTATTACTGAGGCCCAAAGGCATATCTCCGCGCTCAGGCTCATTAGAATGATATGCTTCCCTTAATATGCTGCATAGCCAGTCCTCACGAGGCAAGTCGCTCTGAATCGCTACACTCACCCCCTTGTTCTTGACTTGAGAGCTATCCCGCACCCTGGGATGATGGAAATGAAAACTAAAGCAAGCAGACGTACTCTCTACTTACTAGCTCCCAGTTAAGATGCAATGTTTTTTTAAGAGTGAGGGTAATTAACCAGCAGAACAATGTGCCTAGGAGCATGGTGGAGTTGCCGTCATTTGAAGATTTAACACCAAAATTTCTAAAAAAATACACTCTAGCTCAACCATAAGCAAACTTAAGCAAAGTAAGCTGTCATGGGATAAGAGGGAAGGTCCTCTCATGGATCAGTAATTGGTTAAAAGATTGGAAACAAAGGGTAGGAATAAATGGTCAGTTTTCAGAATGGAGGGAAGTAAATAGTGGTGTCCCCCAGGGGTCTGTACTGGGCCCAGTCTTTTCAACATATTCTAAATGATCTGGAAAAAGGGGTTAACATTGAGGTGGCGAAATTTGCAGATGACACAAAAGTACTCAAGACAATTAAGTCCAAAGCAGACTGCAAAGAGCTACAAAGGGATCTCACAATACTGGGTGGCTGGGCAACAAAATGGCAGATGAAATTCAATGTCAATAAATGAGAAGTAATGCACATTAGAAAACATAATCCCAACTATACATATAAAATGATGGGGTATAAATTAGCTGTCACCAGTCAAGAAAGAGATCTTGGAGTCATTGTGGATAGTTTTCTGAAAACATCCACTCAATGTGCAGTAGCAGTCAAAAAAGCTACCAGAATTTTGGGAATCATTAAGGGATAGATAATAAGACAGAAAATATCATATTTTCTCTACATAAATCCATAGTAAGTCCACATCTTGAATACTGTGTGCAGATGTGGTCCCCCCTCTCAAAAAAGATATATTGGAATTGTAAAAGGTTCAGAAAAAGGCAAAAAAATGATTAGGGGTATGGAACAGCTTTCATATGAGGAGAGTTTAATAAGACTGACTTTTTAGCTTGGAAAAGAGATGACTAAGGGGGGATATGATAGAGGTGTATAAAATCATGACTGGTGTGGAGCAAGTAAATAAGGAAGTGTTATTTACTCCCTCTCATAACACAAGAGCTAGGGGTCACCACATGAAATTAATAGGCAGCAGGTTTAAAACAAACAAAAGGAAGTATTTCTTTACACAACGTCAACCTGGGGAACGCTTTGCCAGAGGTTGTTGTGAAGGCCAAGACTATAACAGGGTTCAAAAAAGAGCTAAATAAGTTCCTGGAGGATACAGGGATGGTGTCCCTAGCCTCTGTTTGCCAGAAGCTGGGAATGGGTGACAAGAGATGGAGCACTTGATGATTACCTGTTCTGTTCACTCCCTCTGGAGCACCTGGCATTGGCCACTGTCGGAAGACAGGACACTGGGCTAGATGGACCATTGGTCTGGCCCAGTAAGGCCGTTCTTATGTTCTTAGCTGGATGCAGGAATCTCTGGGTGGAATTCTCTGGCCTGTGCTAGACAGGAGGTCAGATTAGGTGATCATAGTGGTCCCTTCTGGCCTTGAAATGTACAGCACCTAGCACAATGGTGTCCCAGCCTACGTGAGGCCTCTAGCGCTACCACAATGCAAAGGATAAATAATAGAGCAGACTCAGTGGCCACTTTTGCTCCTATCCTGGGCAGCGAGGTCACATAACTCTGTCTAATGCCCCGACCTCACACTGTAGAATGGAAACCCATCCTTAAGCATGTCATCATGTGAGAGCTGAGTGCCTTCATCTGCCATGTGGTTTAGTCCTGAGCCAGTGAATTCGCTCTGAGCAGCTACAGCAGACACGGACCAGTGTTCCCTGTTCTTCTCTGCCTTCCCCATCCTCCCATTGTCACTCATCCCTGGTTCCAAGACTTTCCCACTCTCGCCGCTCTCTTTCTGTACCCTGTCCTTTTGCCAACATCCTCCTTTTCCTCTCCTGGTTTATTATTCTCCAGTGAACAGCGTCTACCAGCTGTTGATAGCAGCTGGACGACTACTGCTAGAAGAGTGATTTGTTTAGATCTCCAACGCACAAAGATAATGGCTCCTCTAACATCCTCCATGAGTAAAGCTATTGAACATGCTCTCAACAGAATTATACACCACACAGTGAATAAAAGCCACAGAACACTGGCCGAAGGGGATAGATGTGCATAGAGATTGGTGTGTCATGCATATATCTGCTGTTAAATCTTTGTGGAGAAATGAGGAGTGACAGCTGGTCCTGCTGGTGAGTTACAGGATGTGCAGGTTAAGGGGGTACTCCTGTACTTTCAAACAGATGGCATCAAATTGGAGATGAAATGACAGGGAAGCAAGGTTTAGTAAGGAAACATCTGGCAGGTACAAGTTGAGGAGTCCCTTTTGGATACATTACCCAGTACTCCCTAGAAAGGGGTCCAGAATAAATACTTTTAGTCTGTCCCAGTGTGTCTGCACTCTGTCCTCTTCTGCATAATGGCTTTTATGGAATGCCATCAATTATCTGGAACGCTTCCTCCTCCAATGCATTGATTGACTTGGGAAAAAATGCTGATGTGTTGATGTTTGCTAATAGCATTCATTAGAAAAGTAAATCAGTTTATGCCGTCTGTTAGAGGATATTAAATGTGAGAATGGGTTCCCTAACATTATTAGAGAACAGCAAACACCAAATCTCCTTAAATGTTAGTAACATTATGTAATCATCTGTAGAGTTTACTTTAAAAAAATTCCATTTATTGGTGGATTTGTGCCAAATCCACCCTAAGCTAATAAAGCCAAGGAATCTGTTGCTGTCTGTTTTTTCTTCTTGATCTATCTATAGATAGACTAACAACATAGAACCTGAAAAGGTGAGAAAGGTTTATGTGATACAGTTCTATCCCCCCTTCCTTTTCTAAGATTTGCCTTCAGAATACTGTTATCTTCATAGGGCTTCAGAACTTCATTGTCATGCAAGAACGTAGACTAGGTCCCAAGTAAAACAGAGCCAGCCCAAAGTCTGTCTTTCACTCTTATACATGTTGGTGAGTACTGACTACAGAAATTGTCCTATTGACATCAATGGAAAGAAGTGCTCAAAAATATGAGCATGGATTGAACAAGCTGGGCCTTAATAACAGGTTAAAAGGGCAGTGTGTACATTATCTACAGTCTCTGGGTTTTCTCTGTGTTTAATTTATATATAACACCCATTATGTCATTTGCTCCAATAAATGGAATTTATTTCAAAAGTAAACTCTAATGTGAAGATGTAACTTCATTTCATGTCCTTCCCTAAAGCAGATAATGAATATTTTATACTTAGATTCACTTTCATCTCTTGTAGCAAAAATGTGCATTGGGAAAACATGGAGTAACTAAAATGATTTTGAGTCTGAGTTTGTGGCAAGCATGAGGAATGATCAAAATCATCAGAATAGCTAATAACATACCTATGATTTTCCGATAGCACTGATCCATGTCAGCAACTCAGTTCTCTTATGTGGAAAGCAAACACACATAGGGAAGTTTGTTATAGACCATGGGGACAGGTTCTTAGTGGGTGTAGGTGGGTGGAGCACCATTGGCTTCAAGACAATATCTACCTGCAGCTGTAGGTATAATACATTTCTGGGCCATGAGCTCCTGGGTTACATGCAATGGAGCAAAGAATGGCTGGCCATTTCATCGGGGGGGTTCCAAAATAACAGAGACAATGGATACATGTACCTCTTGGATTCGTGACAAAGTTCCTATCTGCAAAGACTGAGACCAGGAACGTATCTCTTGAACCTCCATCAGTATATTTGTGCCTTTTATTAACTTATTGTACTTGAAATACATCTGAATCCACTGAATTTCAGGAAATGGCTCCTATCTGTTTATTTAAATTAGAAATTGCTAACACTGAGGCTCAGTTTAAAGAAAAATTTACATTTAGACGTGGAAGGAGATGCAGTTATTAATCCCCCAAAAGTGCCTCTGTCCTCATAGAACTTGGCAATCACTTGTCTGATTGTTACAAAATAATTTTGATGGACAGTTCTGTGGGGCTTAACACTACAATTGCATCATTCATGTACTGTTAGTTATCAGAATTATTTATTAGTCCTGAAAGCAACATGAAATTCCAGCAGTAAACATGGGGCTGCTGATTCCCCCAACAGCTGAGAATAATCACTCCCATCAGCCTTTTTCTGCTACACCCATTGGGAAAGTCTCCTTGAAACTATACTCAGTTCCGGAACACCCTTCTTAACATTCAAAACTAGACAAAAACTATCTGAGATATGCATCCCAAGCAGGGGCAGCTCTAGGCATTTTGCCGCCCCAAGCACGGCAGGCAGGCTGCCTCCGCAGGCACACCTGTGGGAGATCCTCCGAAGCCGCAGGACCAGTGGACCCTCCACAGGCAAGCTGCCGAAGCCAGCCTGCCTGCCGCCCTCACGGCGCCAGTAGAGCCCCCCGTGCGGCTTGCTGCCCCAAGCACGCACTTGGCGTGCTGGGGCCTGGAGCCACCCCTGATCCCAAGCAAGGGAAAAAAACTGTGGGGAAAGATTCCAGACCCAGCTGGATGAAAAACCACCTAAAAAAGGTTCAAAGAATCCTGTGGCACCTTATAGACTAACAGACGTTTTGCAGCATGAGCTTTCGTGGGTGAATACCCACCGTATATACACACCTGCCCCTGGAAATTTCCACTGCTTGCATCCGAAGAAGTGGGTATTCACCCACGAAAGCTCATGCTGCAAAACGTCTGTTAGTCTATAAGGTGCCACAGGATTCTTTGCTGCTTCTACAGAACCAGACTAACACGGCTACCCCTCTGATACCTAAAAAAGGTTATTAGGAGTAAGCAGAGAGCATACAAGGAATGAAAGAAGTGCATGGTCAGCAAGGAAAGCTACATCGTGGAGGTTAGAGAATGTTGGACGAGAGTGAGAATTGGTAAAGTTATGTTGATTTAGCTCCTGCCAAGGAAATTTAAATCAATAAGAGGTTTTTAGTTATATAACTATAAACAGGCAATGGAAGGCTGAGGTTGGGCTGTTATTTGGTGTGGATGGGAAGGAGAATAAAGATAATTCAGGTATTGCCCAAAAACTAAATGAACAGTCTGCCTCGGTTTTCAGTAAGGATGATAATATGGAACATGTGCATGAATGCAGAACGGCTGATGGAAATGAATGTGTAGAAATGGAAATTACCACATCTGAGTTGGAAGACGAACTTTAAAGAGCTTAATGCATTCAAATAAGGGGGACTGGCTAATTTCCATCACAGAATACGGAAGCAACTGGTACATAAGTTTGCTAGTCTGATAGCAAGGATTTTTAATAAATCTGTCTATTTGGAGGTAGCACTATATGACTGAAGAATAGCTAATATCATACCTATGTTTAAGAAAGCAGGGGGAGGGTGAGACATGATATATTAGTCTGACCTAGGTAGCATGCACGGCTTTACAACAAACTGTGAAAGAAAGAATAATTACATTCATGGAGTTAAATAGTAAAGGGGATGTAATGCAACACGGGCTTGCCCAAGGCAGATCACACCAGACTAACCTGATTTCCTTCTTTGAGAAAATAACTGATATTTAGATAAAGGAAAATCAGTACATCTGATATACTTGGAATTCAGTAAAGCATTTGAAACATGGCACCACATGGGAAATTACTACATTAGAAATGATAGGGATTAGAATTGAAATTGTAAGGTGGAGAAGGAACGGGCTAAAGGGGAGAATGAAACATGCGGTGCTGAAAGGTGAATTATTGGACTGGAGGGAGGTTACTAGTGGAGTTCCTCAAAGATCAGTCTTAGGACCAACCCTAGTCACTGTTTTTATTAATGACCTTGGCACAAATAATAGGAGCATGCAAATGAAATGTGTTGATGATACCAATTTGGGAGGTATCATCACTACAGAGAAGGACCAGAATATTATAGAGAAATCCGGATGACCTTGACGACTGGAGTGGCAGAATGGGATGAAATGCAATAGTACAAAGTGCAAGGTCATGCACAGCATGACTAATAATAAGAATAGTATCAGAGCGGGAGCCGTGTTAGCCTGGATCTGTAAAAGCAGCAAAGAGTCTCGTGGCACCTTATAGACTAACAGACGTTTTGGAGCATGAGCTTTCGTGGGTGAATATCCACTTCGTCGGATGCATGCCACAAGACTCTTTGCTGCTTTTAATAATAAGAATGTCTGCTTCAAGCTGTCATTCTTCCATGCATCTGAAGAAGTGAGGTTTTTTACCCACAAAAGCTTATGCCCAGATAAATCGGTTAGTCTTTAAGGTGCCACCGAACTCCTTGTTTTTGTGGTTACAGACTAACACGGTTACCTCCTGATACTTGCTTCAAGCTGGGGGCTCATTGCTGGAAGTGACAGAGGAGGAGAGAGACCTGGGTATGTGGGACGATCACAGGATGTGATGCATCACATCAGTGTGATGCGGCTGTGAAAAAGACCCAGTCTGAGGGTTTGAGCGGGCTGGACCTTTCACTGGCCATTGCACAGGGGCAGATTTGCACAGCACAATGACTCTAATACACTTGGGAAGCAGAACTCTTGAGGAAGAAGGTGCCATTTTACACAGTCACTTTTCAGGTTGGAACCTCACTTTAAAATAACTCTTATGACATGGATACTTCAAAACTCCCCTGCGAAGTTATTTTCCCAGTTTAATAAATATGCAATCACTTTGCACTTATATAGTGCGTAGCTTCAGATCGCTCTGCCCTGAAACCAGACTATTAAATGCAGTGTCACATACTTGGAGACTCCAGTGAGTTCAGGGGAGCAGGAGTGGTGAGGGGGCCAATTCTGCCCTCACATACCCTGGGCAAACTTTGCTGTGCTTCAGTGGGGTTTCCAGGAGGTAACTAGAGGCAGAACTGGAAACCCCGTTTATAGCGTATTGTCTGACCAGCGGCTGCACCCTGCTGCAGACTGGCTCTGTCCCCATTTTTGTGACTCACTCACGAGTTGCTGTCCAGATTAAACTACCATTAGGGACGGGTGGGTCTGCTGTGCTAAAATAAGAATGGACCTACAGCTTTGTCTGAAATTGGAAATGAGCCCTACACTGGTGCACAGGGGTACAAACCCTTTTGCTGTTTCCTTTTTGTCTGTATGCCAGCTCTGGGCGCCTGAGGATCACAGGAAATCCTGCTCCTCTTGTCTTTCAGACCCAGCCAGAACCCAGATCTCTATGGCAGACCTGGTCTGGGATTTCCAGCCAGATGGCCCCACCAAAGCATTTTGAGCCCCAGAGGGTGAACTTTTGGTGTTCATGTGTAGAGCACCTGAGAGCCGTGTGAGGTTGCCCAGAGGCTGAATCTCACCCCTCGGCATGGGGCTGCTCATACAATGAACTTGTGGTGATTAACAAAAGATCCAGCTGGGGACTAGAGCAGGCAGAGGGAGTAGAAGCAAAGGCACAGAGAGGCTGAGTGCTGATGGAGAGCGATGAACAGCAAAACTCCCGGAGGGGAGTATAGTGTGGCCTGGTGCCCTGGAGCCAAGGACGGCTGTCCCTGGAAAGAGCACCCTTTACAGAGGACAGCCAGGCCAAGTCCCCAGCCTGGCACTACCCTTCCACGATCCGTGTAACTCTCCTCTCTCTAAACACACCGTGAGCAGCTCCCAAAGGTGGCCTGCTGGAGATGACAGGGGGCTTTACTATCATTTAAGATGCTGCACGCAGCTTCCTGAAGAGCTACAGCCACAAACCTCCACACAACTATTCTGTCAGCTCACTGCCTCCTCCCCACCCACCCATGAAAATCTCCCTCAGGTGAGGTCTAGACTCACAGCCCGATAACAAGGGACTCGCATGACTGGGTGATGATTTGCAGTTGGTTCGTTTCCAGACCATGCCGAGGAAACATCTCTACACGCTCGTGCTCCACACCCTTCACTTTCTCACCCTCGTGTCCCACCCTGGCACAAAGGGGCGGGACCTCCTGCCACCTCTGGAGGGTGAGGAGCCCCGGTGGGCCAACCTATATTCCACCCTAGTCCCGAGGCCCGCCGGGGATATCAGTTGGCAGCTCCTTCATGGGGCCGTGAGCACGGGCGTGTATTTGGTGTGGTTCACCCCTGTCCCAGACACCTGCCCCTTCTGTGGTGTGAGGGAGACCCTGGCACACGTTTACCTGGAGTGTACCAGGTTGTAGCGCCTATTCTGGCTCCTCTTAGATGTCCTGTTAAGTTTTTGGTTGCACTTTTCCCCTCACTTTCTTATCTACGCACTCCCTATCCGTGGCCCCACAAAGTCACAGGACCTCCTAGTCAACCTCCTCCTGGCCCTGGCTAAAATGGCCATCTATAAAACCAGGGAGACAAGACTGGCCAACGGGGCCTCCTGTGACTGTGGGGCTTGGTTCTGATCCTCTGTCCATTCACGCATCCGGGCAGAGTTCCTCTGGGTGGCGTCCATTGCACCCTTGATGCCTTCGAGGAGCAGCGGGCGCTGTCCGGGGTTCTCTGCTCAGTGTCCCCATCAGGTTCCCTTTGTTTGACCCTTTGACCGCATTACTTGTTCCCCGGAATCACTTGGCTTCCAGGTCCTGTGGATCCTCCCCTTAGGCTGGGGGGAGGGTCCTTTAGCAGTGGGTGGGCTCCGCCTGCCCACTTCCTGGATCCCAAAAGGAACAAGGGACTCGCTTGTGTGGGGCAGTGAGAGAGTCAGAGCCTAAATTTAGAGCCCTTCCTGGAAAAGCAGTGCGGCCTAGAGGTGAGAGCTCTGGTCCTTCCATGGAATGACTATCACTCACCAATGAGTCGTTTCGTCATTCACCCAGCCCTAGGTGGGTCTCCTCTCCTGCTCCTCGCGTGGGTGTGTGCTGTGGCTACCTGACCTCCTTGTGCCAGACTTCCCATGTGCAGCAACACTCACCCGCCTCCTGGGAGCTTGGGAAGCGTGATCAGAAGGGCAGAGGGCCACCATCATGACTAGGTACAGCCCAAGCGCTCTCTTGGTCCTTCCCTGCCAGTGAAGCCGGAGTGGGAAGAGGAGAGCTTTGGTGCTCAGCAGAGACACTCCAGCTGCAGCTGCCCTGCTAGAGATGAGGGGGAACTGGCAACTGGGCATTTCTCCATGAGGGGCCCTCTTCAGTCACAAATAGCCCAGCAGGCACGCTGGCAAGCCACCCTAGCTGCTGAGGTGGGAGGCAAGTCGTGAGGGAGGTGGGTGGTTGAGGCAGGGGGCCTGTTTGAGGGGTGGCTGAACCGGCCAATGGTATTTTAGAAGACATCAAGGGCACCTGCAGTGAATGCAGGGCGCTTGTTATTCTGTATCAATCTAAATAAATCAGTAACAGGCACTGACTACGGACCCAGTGCCATCTGGATGGATGAATTCACAGAGCGGGAAGCAATATTTGCGGCCTTTGCTCTTTACTCTCAATGATCCCCTGAAAGGGACAACACCGGGAGCTAGGTGGTGGCCCCGCGGCCTTGGGCTCTGCTGGGGAAGTTATCGCTAAACTAGCAGCTGAAAGCCCCTGCTGGTGCACGCGTGTAATTCATAAAATCACATGTGTAAAAAGGCCCAAAATGGCTGAGAAGTTAACAAATGCACAGTAACAGACCGTGAAACCCAGAGAGGATTGAACTGGGTGCTATTCTGAACAAAAAGAGCTCTCAGCCTGCTTGTAGCTGAATCTATTGCTTCAGCACTGATGCTGACTCTACAGGCATTCTAGGTTCAGAGTGACCCCAGACAGAGGGACACTCCTGGAATCTTACTGTACTGACACATCCAACTCTGTTCCCACTGGTACCTGTGCCGCCCTGGGGAAGGCAATGGGTGACATGCAGTAGCATGTGTAAGTCACATGGCTTCCACCAATACCTCTCTGTCCTCTCCCCAAATGGCAACCAGGGCATCTGCAGTGCCATCAGCTCATGAGTCCCCCTGCTCCCATGCAAGCAGACGCCAGGCACCGAGAGAAGACGAGACCCCAGGCACATCGTCCGTAAGAGGCTGTTACTCCTTAGGGGCTCAGCCAGCAGAGCACGCAAGCACATGCTTCACTTCAAGCCTCTCAGCAGCCCGCTGAAATCAGCTGGCACAACATACATGTGCAAAGGTCAGCACTTGCAGACGGGCTTGGCTGGATGGGGGCCACAGCTCTCCCAGTCTGTCCTCCTCAACCCCTGCCATCCCTCCTTCCCAGGGACCTGCTGAGTAATTGCCACAAGGAAAGAGAAGTGAAGAAAAGCAAGTGAGAGATGAAAAAGGGCCACAAAGGCCCATCTCACCCAACCCGTCTCCTCACCCACCCACAGCACAAGATTGTACAATGGGCTCTTCTGTGTTTGTCCCATTACGTGGCCACTATGTGTGTGTGGGGGGGAAACAGGATGGGTCGAGGGGCACATGGCCCTCCCCGACCTTACTGAGCTCTTTGTGACCGTCCCCTTTTTGTGGCTGGATAACTAATGAATCCCTCACTCCTGGCCACCCACTGCTGCTCTTCATGCTGTCAGCAGGAACTGTACCATTACATCATGTGCAGCGGGAACTGTTTGGGAGACCTAGATGGTAAATGGCACCTCACTCTCTTGCTTCAGAGCCCTTCACCCAATACCGCTCAGCCTAGTGTAAGAGAAGGGCGATCCCCCCAAACATAACATGAACATCTGATACCGTCATGGTCATCGCTGATGTGAGCACAGATACCACAATTGCACTGTGATCCAAACATCCCTGTATTCACACTGTACACACTATTGTAACAATCTTTGTACAAAATGTGCCTCCCGAGGCATCATTTGAAAACTAACAACTCACTGATCGTTAATATTCTACTGTGTTATATGTATACGATGGGTCTGAAGAGTTATGGGTATGCTCTAGAATTATGACTAACGTGTGTTCAAACCAGGCGCGGGGGAGGAGGGGGAGAGCTGCTAAACAAGTCTTCTCTAGACAAAGGAATGTGTTTGCTTCTCTAATCAGCAGGTAGAGACAGTGAATGCACATTTACATATGAGGTAAACACAAATAACCAGCTGACAAGTGGGGGATGAGCCAGCCTGGCTTCTACACCCAGAAGGAGAGAGAAGCCTAGTCTGGCTTTTGCTTTTCAGAGAATCCACTGCAAAGGTTTACTGGTCTATAAGCAACTGAATTAACTGATATTACTGTATGATAGAAGTGTATACAGTGAGGTCTTGTCTGAAAGCTAATGACACACTTGTGATTAATTCCTTGTGAGATGTATATATTAAAGCTATGTGAGGAAATGTGTATATTTGATATTATGATTTAAAGTCTCCCTGTTTAGCCACAGACAGAGGTACCTCCCAGACAGGAGAGAGGGCATATATCTACCAGTCTCCTAGGAGATTAAATAAGGTGTGATCAAAAACAATGGAAGCCCTATTTATATAGAAGTCAGCAGGGGATGGGAAGTCCACAGGAAGAGAACAGCATGAGGTCATCCTGCCTCCTGAAACAAAGTCACTGAACTCTGGAAGGTATAAGCAAAGACAGAAACCATCTTTGGCACAGTTGGACACACACAATGGAACAGAGCTCTTGCAAGCTAAGAAAGATGGGTCCTTCAACCAAAGGGGGGTTGAAGTCTCTGGGAACTGATTATTCATGAGAAAAAAACATCTTGATCAAAGCCTGTACCTTGCTAGATTGAGTTTTAGACTTTTAGATGTGTTTCCATGTTGATTTGCCTGTAACCCTTTCTAACTTTATTTCTTTTACTGGGTATCATTTTACTCCAACTCCGTACTGTGTTTGCACAAAAGGGTGTATTTATCCCAGTGAAGTTAATACACTGTGATGTGTTTTTGTGTCTTCAGAGGAACAAACAAACCCCAATGTTTCTCTGACCTGTCCAGGAGAGGACTGGACATTGCAGAACACATGGTTTTGGGGTAAAAATGGGCCTGGGAGCGTGTTGGGGTCCCCTTGCTGGTTGTAACCCAGGCTGGTAGAAACCAGAGTGGGGCTGTGGACAGGCTGCTGGGGTCAGAGCTGATGAACCAGTCTAGTCAGTGCAGTCTAGTTGTCTAGTCAGTGCAGTCACTCAGGGTGTGACCTGCATGCTGGTAGGCTGGCTGGGAGCATCCCAGGCTGGGAACTGCAGCAGCAAAGCATTGTATGGCACCCAGGGCAAGGGGTGATGACCTCTCCTGGGCCCGGATTGCACCCCGAACCCCAGGACACACCCATTCAGAAACTGCCACCTCATTGCTTGTGGGTGGTGTGATAAACTCAGGACAGACAGTTGCCAGAGGGGGGGGGGAGGAGTCAGTCCCAGAGGGTTAAAAGGCCCTCCTCCTTATCAACTGAGAGGCAACTACAGGTCAAGCAGGTTCAGCTGAGAAAGGGTTACCAAGGTAGCAAATTAGAATCAGCTGAGGGGAGCTACCTGAGGGTAATTAGGATCAGCTGGTTACAACTTGGAGCTGCCTGAGACCTTTTTAAACCCCTTCCTGGGAGGAAGGAAGGGGGGGGCGAAAGCAGAGAGAGAAGGAGCCTGGCTACCAGGAGTATTGAAGCAGCAAGCCTTCCCAGGCAGAGCGGCAGGACGCTCTCCTACAAGGCAGGGTAAAAATACTTTAATTAAGACTGGTGAGAAGACAGGGGACAGACTTCCCCTGAGTCCTAAGGGGGACTGCATTACCCTAGCCGGTCTCACCAGAGCTAAAAACAGCAGAGGCTGGGGAGACTGAGACGGGACTTTGCCACACGTGGTGTCAGGGGTGGGATGTGAGTGAGACTTTGCGGCAAACCGTCTCGGGGCAGGGTAAAAGCACCCCCCCAAAAAAATGGAAGATGTAGTGAAGGCATTGGTGCAGGCCACTGTGGCCCAGCAAGAAGCTACCAGGGTGCAGATGGCTGCCCAGCAGGAGACGGTACGAATGCAGCAGGAGACAAATCAACTCCTGATGAGCCAAGCAGCTCAGGATCGAGCCACCTTGCATGAGGTTGTGAACCAGCTAAAGGCCCTGACCACCCTAACGCACGGCCCCCATGGGACTCGGCCCCTGCACGCCAGCCGCTACTTACAGAAGATGACAGTGGATGATGACGTGGAGGCGTATCTCCTTGTGTTTGAGAGGACGGCCTGGCGGGAGTCCTGGCTCCAAGACCAGTGGGCCAGTATCCTGGCACCTTTTCTGTGTGGGGAGGCACAGAAAGCGTATTTTGATATGGCAACAGAAGCAGCTTCCGATTACTCCCAGCTAAAGGCGGAGATCCTGGCAAGGTCTGGCGTGACGACAGCTATAAGGGCGCAGAGGTTCCATGAGTGGAAATACCGAGCCAACAAAGCCCCGAGGTCCCAGCTGTTTGACCTGATCCATCAGGCCCGGAAGTGGCTGTGCCCCGAGACCCGCCGGCCGGAGGAAGTCGTGGAAACCATAGTTGTGGACAGGTACATGAGAGGGCTACCGCCGGACATACGAGGATGGGTCAGTCAAAATGATCCCTCCTCCTATGATGAGCTAGTTGCCCTTGTAGAGAGACATCTAGCAGCACAGGAACTCTCTCGGACCACTGGGGAAGGGAGGCGCCAGGATAGGAGGCAAGGCTACGTACCAAGGGCCCGAGTTGCCATAGCTCCAGGCCGAACTATGGCAGGGAAGAAGGAGAACGAAGAGCAGCCAAAGTACTCGGAGGGACCTGGGGACTGGGAGAGAGAGACTCGGGGGGTAAGGCCCCACAGCCCAAAAATTAAGGGGCTGCCCCGAGGAGGGTACCGATGCTATGCATGTGGAGAGATAGGGCATATAGCTGCCCAATGCCCAAACCTAGAGGAGCCCATGCAATGCGACCTGGGAAATCTAGAAGAGTCATTTGACCTGATAAGCCTAGTAGGAGTAGCGATGGTCCCTCATAGATATACTAGGCAAGTTAAAATGAATGGTATAAAGACCACCGCGTTAGTAGACTCAGGAAGTGCAGTCACGCTAGTCTCGGGAAAGCTGGTCGGGTATGATCAACTATCCCGGGCCAAGCGCACAGGGATATCCTGTGTCCATGGGGATGTAAATTACTATCCGACCATCCGAGTGAAAATAGAGGTCCAAGGAAACCCCACTAAGGTGATGGCGGGGGTGGTCCCGAAACTCCCCTACCCAGTCCTCATAGGACGAGACTTCCCAGGGTTTGGCAGTCTACTTCCTGGAGAGGAGTCAGAAGAAGATAACACTCCAGAGAGCAATGGGGTGGCCTCAATAGTTAGCAACCCCCCAGCCTTCCAATAATTTGCCCAGGACTTATTCTCGCCCCCTGGGAAAACCAGGAAGACTCGGCGAGAAAGGAGGGCAGATAAGAGGAGGGGAACGAGCATCTTGACCCAGAATCAGAAGCCTATACTCGTAGGGGAGAGAGTTGGCCCAACGGACGAGGGGACTAGGCAGGAGGTTGGGGAGCCAGTAGCCGGGCCCAGTTCCCCAGGGACCTCCCTTGAAGAGGAGGGGGAGATAGAACCCTCTGAGTTTGGGCAACTTGGAACTTCACTAGAGAATTTTGGACAGGATCAGGCCAATGATCCAGTATACCAGAACATTCGCAAAGAAGTAGTGGAGGTGAATGGGGTCCCTGTGGAAGGGAGAGCCAAGGGCCCAGGGCCGTATTATATGATCAAGAAGGATCTGCTGTACCGTGTTGTCCGTATCCAAGAGCAAGTCGTGGAACAGCTCCTAGTACCACAGAAACATCAGAGGGGCGTGATGGAGCTAGCTCACAGCCATTTGTTCGGGGGACATCTAGGGGTAGATAAAACCCTGGACCGAATTCTACAGAGGTTTTTTTGGCCTGGAATATATGCAGCGGTCCGACGATATTGTGCCTCCTGTCCAGAATGCCAGTTACACGGGCCCCGACCCCGCTTAAGGGCACCTTTGGTACCTCTCCCGATTATTGAAGTCCCCTTTGAGCGGATAGCTATGGACCTAGTAGGGCCGTTAGAAAGATCAGCCCGGGGCCATCAGCACATACTGGTGGTGCTAGATTACGCCACCCGATACCCCGAGGCCATTCCCCTACGGAACACTACGTCCAAGACCATAGCTAAAGAATTAATCCAAATTTTCGCTAGAGTGAGAATACCCAAAGAGATCCTGACAGATCAAGGAACTCCCTTTGTGTCTAAATTAATGAAGGATCTATGTGCAATGCTCCACATAAGGACCCTAAGGACATCAGTCTATCATCCGCAGACCGATGGCCTCGTCGAGCGTTTTAATAGGACGTTGAAGAACATGATACGAAAGGTGGTGAGCCGGGATGGGAGGAACTGGGACACCCTGCTACCGTACCTAATGTTTGCGATCAGGGAGGTGCCTCAGACTTCGACTGGGTTTTCCCCGTTCGAACTGTTATATGGTCGCCACCCCCGCGGCATACTGGACATTGCCAAAGAAAGTTGGGAAGAACAGCCGAACCCAGGGAGAAACGTCATTGAGCATGTGTTGCCGATGAAAGACAGGATAGCCCAAGTCACTCCCATAGTGCGGGAACACATGGAGAGAGCACAAGGGGCCCAACAAACATATTACAATCGCCAGGCGACGACCCGAAAATTCCAGGTGGGAGATCGGGTGATGGTACTCGTACCCACAGCAGAGAGCAAGCTCCTGGCCAGATGGCAGGGGCCATACGAGGTAATAGAAGCCGTTGGAGAGGTCGATTACAAAGTCCGACAGCCCGGACGCCGGAAGCTGGAACAAATCTATCATGTGAACCTGTTGAAACCTTGGCAAGACAGAGAAGCGCATGTGGTCACTATAGGGTCACCCCCTCCCGAGAGCAACCTGCCTGGCCAAGTGGGAATATCCCCAGAATTGACCTCTGACCAATGAGCGGAGGTGATCCACATGATTGAACGCAACCAGGACGTGTTCTCAGAAAAGCCAGGCCGGACTACTGAGGTTCACCATCACATCCTCACAGAGCCGGGAGTGAAGGTGAATGTAAAGCCATACCGGATCCCGGAGGCGAAAAGAGAAGAGATCAAGTCAGAAGTCAGGAAAATGTTGAAGCTAGGGGTCATTGAAGAGTCTCATAGCCAATGGTCAAGCCCAGTGGTCCTAGTACCTAAGCCGGATGGCAGTATGAGGTTTTGCAATGACTTCCGGAAACTGAATGAGGTGTCCCAATTTGATGCGTACCCTATACCCCGGATAGATGAGCTGATTGACCAACTGGGGAAAGCACGATTTTTGTCCACCCTTGACCTGACTAAGGGTTATTGGCAAATTCCCTTGGCCAGGGCCGACAAAGAGAAGACGGCCTTTTCAACTCCAGAGGGACTGTATCAATACACTGTCCTCCCGTTCGGTTTACATGGGGCTCCTACCACCTTCCAACGACTCATGGACAAACTGTTACGCCCACATGGCAGGTATGCGGCCGCCTATCTTGATGACGTCATTATACATAGTCTGGACTGGGAGACGCACTTGGGGAAGGTGGAAGCAGTCCTGGACACCTTGAGGAAGGCAGGGCTGACTGCAAATCCCTCCAAATGCGCAATTGGGCTAGCAGAAGCCAAATACCTTGGATATATAGTGGGGAGAGGTGTGGTAAAGCCCCAACTCAACAAGTTAGAGGCAATACAGAATTGGCCCCGACCTGTCCGGAAGAAACAGGTCAGAGCATTCCTGGGGCTGGTGGGGTACTACAGGCGGTTCATCCCCCACTTCGCCACCAGGGCATGCCCACTAACTGACCTAACGAAAGCCCGTGGCCCAGATATAGTGAAATGGTCTAGCGTGGCTGAGGAGGCATTTGCAGATCTGCGGACCGCGCTCTGCACTGACCCAGTGCTGGTAGCTCCAGACTGGGAGAAGGAGTTTATCTTGCAAACGGATGCCTCAGAAGTTGGGTTGGGAGCGGTGCTTTCACAACTGGTTGGAGCGGAAGAACACCCCGTCCTCTTCCTCAGTAGGAAACTCCTGCCCAGGGAATGGAAATATGCCGTAGTTGAAAAGGAATGCCTGGCCGTAAAGTGGGCCATTGAAAGTCTTCGCTATTACCTACTCGGACGGAAGTTTACCCTTGTCACGGACCATGCTCCCCTGAAGTGGATGCACCAAAACAAAGAGAAAAATGCGAGAGTGACCAGGTGGTTCCTGTCGCTACAACCCTTCCACTTCAGAGTACAACATAGGTCTGGAATCAAGCATGGCAACGCGGATGGCCTTTCAAGGGTACACTGTTTTGCCGACCCAAGTAGCCCAACCCTGTAGTGTTGAGCAGGGGGGGGGGGATGTGTGATAAACTCAGGACAGACAGTTGCCAGAGGGGGGGGGGGAGGAGTCAGTCCCAGAGGGTTAAAAGGCCCTCCTCCTTATCAACTGAGAGGCAACTACAGGTCAAGCAGGTTCAGCTGAGAAAGGGTTACCAAGGTAGCAAATTAGAATCAGCTGAGGGGAGCTACCTGAGGGTAATTAGGATCAGCTGGTTACAACTTGGAGCTGCCTGAGACCTTTTTAAACCCCTTCCTGGGAGGAAGGAAGGGGGGGGCGAAAGCAGAGAGAGAAGGAGCCTGGCTACCAGGAGTATTGAAGCAGCAAGCCTTCCCAGGCAGAGCGGCAGGACGCTCTCCTACAAGGCAGGGTAAAAATACTTTAATTAAGACTGGTGAGAAGACAGGGGACAGACTTCCCCTGAGTCCTAAGGGGGACTGCATTACCCTAGCCGGTCTCACCAGAGCTAAAAACAGCAGAGGCTGGGGAGACTGAGACGGGACTTTGCCACAGTGGTTACCCACTGGAAAAAGCTGATTCTCCAATGGTGACAAATGCAGGGATGGAACAACTTTGAACTTTCAACATTTTCTCTGAATTTCTTTCCTGACCTCGGGGTGTGGTTCTCTACTGTCTTGTACTTCCCACACCCAGGGAAAGGAAGGCACAGTGGGTCCAAAAATGCTGCCAGTAGTATTTTACCCTTACTTTACATAGGTGTAAGTGACTGCGCAAGGCAGGTGAGGGTCAGAGAGGGAAGGGGAAGAGAGTTAGGAAGGAATATACTCACTCCAAGAATGGCATTGGGCTGGGGCTGGGCACTGTACACATTTTCACACCTTGCCAATGCATCACGTGTGAGCTACTCCCTTGAGCTGGCTGTGAGAACAGATGGACCAACCGTCTGGCTCAATTTGGCAAAGCTGGTGTCCCAGGAGTTTGACTAAGCAGTAGGTTTTCATTTCTTCCTTTAAAGGAGTCAGGATGACAGAACCACAAGTAATTCAATCCTACGAACAGTGCAAGATGAGAGACGGAGGCTGTGGCTCAACCTAACACTAGCTAGTTTCTCAGGGCAGAGAAGCTGTTTTACCCAGGGTGCCAGGCCTGCAAACCTTTCTGAGCAGGAACATTGTTCCTACCCAGTGAATAGTCTCATGGGTTCAAATTCTCCTCCCAAAATGGTATAAGCCTGGAGAAACATCACTGACTTCAGTGGACTTTTGGACTGATGCCGGAAAAAAGGAGATCAGAATCTGGCCCAAATGGCTCCAGTAGTAAAGTGCCCCACCAGATAGTAAGTATTTTTTAGGATTTCACCGTAAATTTATACAGAACTGCAAACACCTACAAACACATCATCATCATCATCATCTATTTTACCATTCCTCCTCTCCCCATATTATCATTTCCCAGCTAATTAATCTACTACCCAGGCTTTGAGGTTATATAAACACAGGGTGCTCTCTAGTAAGAACGTTATTTAGATATTCTTGAATAAATTAATATTTTATGCATGCAAAACCTTAAAGTTCATGTTTGTGCTGAGTTCCTTATCACACCCACCAGCTCCTGAAAGCCTGCAATGCAGACTTCTATTATTTCTGCAAAAGCAAAAAGGAAATCAATAGAGATTCCATGTGCGTAATCCTCAACAAAATTAGCACTTTCTCAACCTCTGCAATAATCTCCAGAAAAGCCCTTCAGGAAGCCACGCTATGAGGATTTGTTTTAAGGCATTTACACACTCGTCTCCAAAAAGAATATTTAACACGATGATCACCTTCTTCCCACCTCAGCACCCAGAATTTACAGAGGTGCTTAGCTGGGAGCTGCTGGGTGCTCAGCCCTTTTGAAAATCTACCCTAAAATATAGACAGTTAGACAAGACTAGCCGGCAGGACCTCCACAGTCATTTTCACTCAGCCCTGCGTTTAAAGATTTTTTTTTAAATTGTTTAAAACTTTAAAATTTAACCAAAAATCTTATTTTTTACCTTACACTTTTTTAAACTTTTTTTTTTAAAGTTTCTGTACTCCTCCTATAACGAGTATAAACGCCGAGGTATAACTTTAGTTATAACGATTAAGTTATGGACGGTGTGTGAACGATGATCGATCGTCGGGGCTCCTCGAGCTATATCACGGAGTACACTGACCTCTGGACTGACGTCGCACCTGAACTTCGGATGCAGTGGTCAGGTAAACACGAAAGCCCGCGAACTTTTTTTTGTCATCTTGTTTGAGCAGCCCACGATCAACATCAGCGGGTGAAAATCAAATCAAAAAAAAACTAAAAAAGCTGGCGCATGGATGCCGCGGATGATAAAGCAAAGCGCTCCTCCCCAGGCATCTAAACAGAAGATGAGAAGATGAAAGAAGAAAGAAATTAGCAATTTTTAGACAGGGACAGACACGCATAGCAAGGGGACAAGCGCACTGGCAGAAAGAAAAGAATGGGAAAGCAAAAGAATGCTGGGATGGCATGGGATGGAAGACATCCAGCATCCTCAGTAAATGCTCGCTCTCTATCTGGGCTGCTCTGGCTGAGCTCTCTGAAAGGCTCAAGTGCAAGCACAGCAGGCAGTCCATCAGGGCCCCCACCATCCACCCCCCCACCCCCACCCCCCCCCACCAAACCCCACCCACCCTCACCTGACCTTTTACACATGTATCTGAATCTTTAATGCTGCATGCTGCAGAGTGCACCAGTGCAACACAAACACATTGCATCCTTGCTCAATATGATTCTGGTGATGATCATCCACATTCATATCATCTCATCATCATGATCATCATCCAAATCTCAAAATCATGATCAGCTGATCATGATCAGCTAAATCAGCTGGGGCTGATGGGACTGTAGCCTCTCCCCCCTCTGAGCCTATGAGCCCCCCTTTTTTTTCTGGTGGATGGATGGGATGGTGCATGGATGAACCATCCTCATGGCTGAACCATCCTGGCCCCATCAGCCCCAAAAAGAACCCTTCATGTGCCCTGTAAAGAAAAGATTCACTGTGGATGGCTGGCTGGCTGCTCTCACTCTCTACTGTCTGTGCTGGCTGTGGACTCTAACTTCCTGCCTCTTCCCCTCTCTTCATTTAACTTTCTTGTGTATTCTGTTATTTCGTTCTTTTTCACTTTATTCACATCACACAAGTGGGGGGACAATGAAAAGAAAAAAGAAAGGCTGGGAAGAGAGGGAACAGACAGGGTTGTTACAGGAGCACCCCTGTGAAATATATACAGATTCTTCTTTGGTTCTGTTCTCACAGGTTCAGGCACACTCACAGCATTTAGCATACTAGCAGCACAGATTTTATTTTAGATTTTAAAGGAGGGAGGATTGACTCATTCAGGATTTCTTTTTTTTTTTTTCCTGGCCTGATGGCTGCAGGGCCACAGTGAATGGCACCAACAACAAAAAGATGGAAAAGTACAACAAGATGGCAGGCACTTTTTTGCACCCCTGGCTGGGATTGACCAGGGGCTAGCAGCAAATGGGTAGCAAAGGACTGGTAGCCATGATCATCCTCAGTTCCATTTATGGGAAGGTTTGGATGGGATGATGCAATATGGCTAGTGCTCATCATCTCTCTGCAAAAAAAAAGCAAAAGCATGCTGCTGCTGCTGCGCCTCTCGCCTGCTGCATCTCTACTACTAGTATGAGAGTCACAGACACAAAAACAACAAAACAAGCCATGGTTGCCATGCTGCATGCCAGGGGCAATCCAGGAAAAAAAAGTCTGCTGCTGCTTTCCCAGACAAAGAAGGTGAGACTGATTTACCCAGAACCACCACCGACATGATTTTTTTTCCCATCAGGCACTGGGATCTCAACCAACAACAAGAAGGGGGGGGGGAGGGATGGGGGGACTGGGAACTATATAGGATAGCTACAGTGCAGTGCAACGAACGCTCAGAAATCTCGCCTCGGGATGGATGGACACCACACACGATTTTTTTGTGTGTTGTGTGGCGCGCACTTTTTTTTTAAAAAAATGTTTTTAAAAAAACCGGTTTATGCAAATTCGGAATAGTCCCGTAGTGTAGACGTACCCTCAGTTACAGCCTGAACCTGGCTGAAGAGCCAACACTAAATGAGCTTTGAGGGAGGGTGATGTGCATTTGTGAATGGATGCTGTTAAACAGCAAGAAACAGGAAAAGCTGCTGCTTCTTGTGGCTGAAGTGGCGCCTGCTTTCCTGCGTGTCTGATCCGTTGCTCAGCCAGAGAACAAACATGACCCACGTCAGGACTTGCTGACTAAGGAGATGGCTGGTGATGGTTGTGGGGAGTGGCTCTGAGCCTGACTCTTCTGCCTGCTCTTCTTCTGCACTGAGCATATATCCTTATGGGGTGAAATTTAGCCCTGTGCTGAAGGCCAGAGCAAGGCCTAGACACTAAGTCCCATCTAAGCCCTAAGGGACTGTGGCACAATAGGGAATTTCACATTTGAAGGTTAACAACTAGGGGCCAGATTTTGAAAGGTCAAAAGCACCTTGCATAACTCCCATGGGATTTAGGTACCTAGGCACTATTGAAAATCCCACTAGGCACCTATCTGCATCATTAGGTGCCTAAACGCCTTTGAAAATCTGGCCCTGAATCACTTTTAAAAATAGGATTTAGGTGCCTTTGGAAATGTCAATATTGACAGAAACCCAGTGGAGGGAAACATGAATGCATTGCAAACATACACCACTTAGAGGCCTGCCTGGGATGCTGTGCCTCCCATGGGGATGAGGGAATTAGCCAGTGCAATTACTGAGATGCTGTCAGTTATCTTTGAAAAGCCGCACAGAACTTGGACTATATCAGAGAACAACAAACATCATACCAGTCTTTAAAGGTGGGGGGGGGGAGGCAGTCCTGGCAGTGAGTCTAATGTCAGTCGCCAGTACTGTACAATAGTAGAACAAACATCAAGAGAGAAAACCTGTAGTTAGCTGGAGAAGTGGAAACAAGAGCAATAAACATCACATGTCAGACTAAAGATCAAATTCCCAGTGTACCGGCTGAAGGGAAGGAGGCAGAGGTAATAAACTAGCTGCTGACTTAATTGGAGCTTTCAGTGCAGAATGCGACATCTTACTAGAAAACTTCATCAGCAGCGTCGCATGGACTGAATACCAGATTGAGGGCTGTAAACAAAAGGTAACGAGAAAAAGTAATGTATTGTCTATGTGTACGTATGTGTATGGTGGAGTGGGAGGTGTGTGATAGGTCAGATTGTATCTAGTATTTTCTTTATCACAACAACCTGTTCATTATATTCACAGATTATACCAAATTGGAAAGTGACACAAAAACCAGGGAAGGTAGAAAAACAAACAAAGGATCTAGAGAGTTTAGAAATAATGGGCAGAGAATAGTCTCCAAACAGTCTCTCCAAAGGCTGCTCTTCAGACAGCTCACATAAACTGCTCATTTGAGGTTCTACTAGGAACAGCAATGGGCAGCTTAGTCCATGAATATCTTACACTCCATGCACACTGTGCGGTACTATGGCAAATAAGTCAATGGGACCACTCAGGTGCTTAAAGTTTGGCACTGCTGGAATACATTGCTGAACTGAGGCCTAAAAAGGAAGGTTAGTAATGCCATACACCAAGAATGGAAATCGCAGAACTACAGAAGCTGAAGTCCAGCAAGGACTGCAGATGTGGAAAGCTCACTGTATTAGGCACATAGAGCATGCTGCACATCCCTATTATTTCCATTTGCAGGTGCACTGAAAGCCAGTGGTACTGATGGAGTCAATCACTCCTTTGAGAAGGGATCCCTAGAACGTGCAATAAGTACAAGAGCAGACTATAGAGTTGGCCTGTAGGGAGGTGAGAACAGCCTGTTCCTGACTGAGCAGGTTGGAACCCTGCTGAGTGAGGCAAATGTCTCTGCCCTCACAATTCAGTCCTGTCTTCCCAATGAAGCCATGCTCGAGAAACATGGAAACACTGCATGTTACTCAACTGCTCCTGAGAGCTAATAGCTGTGAGCCTGCATGCTATGCAGGAGCCATTCTAGGCCTGGTTTCAATACATAATTTACTGTAAAAATTACAAGATTGCTTAAAAATCTCAATGTGGCTCCCTCTCACCTGCGCTCCTGAAAGAGAAATGCCTTCTCTCCTGTAAAAGAGGGTTTTCCATTGCTGACAACTTGTAGAACTGATAAATGAAATTGTTTTTAATTGTTCACTTTATTAATGTAACTTCTGTTCACCATTTATTACACTTGTCTATATTGTAACTTCTGTTCACTGTTTGCCATATTGTAATTCAAACCCCATTTTAAAATGCTCACTCCATTTTGTAAAAGCTTCCTTCAACCTTCATTTTTGCAAACCCTACTGTAATCTTATTAGTTGAGTTTAGATGTGTGACTGAGGTATGTATGGATGATGGAATCAACCTCCAGCCCCAGCCTGTCCTGATGAAATAAAGTTCAAACACCACCGGCTGAAGATGCAGACAAGAGCCCTAACAAAGTAAGAAGAGTCCACCCTAAAAAGAAAAGGTACAATAGAAGGAAGATCAAAGCCAGGTCCAAGACTGAAAGTCACGCCTGCAACTGACGGGTGATCAATCACCAAACCCCGAGGCAGCGTGATACAGCAAGACCTATAGACTCTGGATTCAAACTAAAGCCTACTAAAAGGATGGGTGAGATGGAAGATTTTGGAGGGAAACATTCTGCTGCCAACATGGAAGGGCATTGGTGCATGCCCAACAGAGACCCAGCTCATCCTTGTGCCCGGCTTTCCTGGCCAGTTAGCCGCCACAAGCTACGAACCCAAGCTGCAAAATCAAGCCACGAACTCAAGCTATCTTCTGGACTGGTAACTATGCAGCAGCTGCAGAACATCTGATGGATGTGTGTGTGTGTGTGTGTGTGTGAATGTGTGTGTGTGTGTATAGGTATTAGTGTGTGTATAAGGATTAAGATATTAGTTATTGGTCATAAATCAAATTGTTATCATAATAAATGTGGCATCTTTGTCTTGCCCCCTGAAAAGATCCTGTGTAGTTTTATCTGCACAACAAACTCTTAAATTTCTCCCACTGGAACAGGAATCCATTGCCTTTTCACACAATTCCCATTTGACCCTACAAATATAAAACTGCAGCAAAACAATCTGGGCAATGCAAAGATTTCAGGTGAATGATGAAGAATTCTGAACTGATGACACCTCAAGGAGTTACCTCCTATATAGAGCTTGTCAAATTGCTTGGCAAATAATAAATACATCCAACCAATGCGACATCAAAGGGTAACTCATCATTCCACAGATATTATTTACCAGCTATGGAACATGCTATTTGATTAATAGTATTTGACCAGCACAACTCATATTACTGTATGGAACTCATTTTTCAAGAAACTTACATATTGTTTTTCCTTCTGACATCTCTGTCTTATACTATCAAACAATTTCTGCTGGTAGTTTGTTCCATAGTTAAGATTACAAAGTAATTTCCATGCTCTCCTAACTTTTAAAACATATTTACTATTTACTGTGCATGCACAGGAAGCTCCATAGAAAGGGTTGTACCATCTTTTTCTGTTAATGTATACATCTAATACGTGTGTGTATAACCCCCTGATACAGCAACGAGGCCTGAGCACAGAATGTCTGCCTGCATGGAGTTCACAGATTATGATTGTATGAAATCATGTCATAACTGCAGGGCTACAGAAGCCTGCAACATATACTAATGAATTCTCCTGCACTTTTGCTCCAAATCTCTGGAATTCCCCAGATCATACTAATAACCAGCCATACTTATTAAGTGCCTGGCATTGGGATTCTAGGCTCCTTACATAAAACCAGCAATAAAGCCTTCTAAAATCGCATTAAAAGATTAACCTCCCCACACAAGTTCTAAGCAGCTGGGACACTGCAAAGGTATCTGCTGAGCTTCTAATACGAGAGTGCATTGCAGATCCTGGGCAAAACTCTCCTCTCAGAACTGCACCTTAGCACACAAACTCTGGCATCTTGCTGTCCCAGCTGGGGAATGTCTCACAACGAGGGCAAATGGCAGGGGATCTGAGGCACTATTATGGGGTTCTGAAATAAGAAATATGCTCCTAGTCACTACACAGCAAGTTTTGCCATTCATAATTGTAGTTAAATATAGGAGCAACTTGGGAAACTGAGGCAGTATATCACATATGCCTATGGGAATGCAGGCCATAAAGGGAGAAATACCAGCCAGAATTTCCACCCTCCATAAGTGGTGTTGTAGTAAAGTGCTGAAAAGAATCAAGATTCAAAACAACAAGCCCAAAACTTTCTCTTCTGGGCTGGGAGCAATGTTTAGTTTGAGGACACCACTGCAGTTCCAATGCTTTGGTTACGGGCAGGATCTGAGAACCAGCAAATCAGTGCCACAAATACAGGATTCTGATTCTACCACAGGATGTAGCTGAAAAAAATCAGAATTGTTACCAAGAAATCTCTCAATATAGCACCAAATCCCCTCGGTCACAGGGGATGAAGACTATGACTGGAGAAAGACATGAGTATGGTTTATAAAATAACATATTAAAAGCATCCAGTCTGACCCCCCAGAAAGTCCTTTAGGCCTTGTTTACACACAAAAACTCTATCACTTTAACTAGACCAGGATAGTTAGAGCACAGCATCTTCCCCTTCCACACACAGAGCCTCCCACCCACCCTTCCAGTGTGATTCAGTTATAACAATATAAAGGTACCTTAGCCCAATATGGATCCATTAATAGATTTCAAGACCAGAAGGGACCATTGTGCTAATCTAATCTGACTACAGGATAACACAGGAAAATAAAATAACTCCCAAAATAACTCCTGTTTGAACTACAGCAGATCTTTTTAAAAAAATCCAATCTATTACTACTGATGCCCAGGATCTACCAATCTGAGCCAGATTTGAAAGTGTAGGTAAAATACACTGAATCCTATCACCAGCCTTTTGGGCCACCAAGCTGTAACACCCAGAATTTAACTGAGAAGATTGACAACATGTACAAACCCATGGAGAAAGTGCCATTTGCTAAATAAAGATCCCTCCTCGTTATCAGCAGAGATAGCAGCTCCCAGGGCTAAAAGGGCAGGAGTGGTGTAAATGGATAGACTCCATGGAAACACTGTGTGAGAGCCCTGATTTCTCGGGGAGGACTCGGTGGGTTTCCTTTGAGAAGGGGTTTTCACCGAGGGAGGCCATGGGTTTCTGTACTGAAAATGAATCACTGGTGAAGCACCCAGAGAGGGACCCAGCAGCCTTTCCAATACTCGTAACTCAATGCTAAATGGCTCACGTCCGTGGAGTTAAGCACATTAACTGAGAACAGTAATTAGAAGAAAGGGACCTATTTTTAAGGACATTTAGAAAATTGCAGGCAAGCCCAGGCCAGCATTGCTGGGAAATGATTTCCCGCAATTGTTTCTCCCTTCCCATAAAAGGCAGGGAACATGGTGTCCCCTCTGCATCGATCACTCCCTCGTTTGCGATTCCTCCTCCCACTGGCATGGCCTGTCAAGGGCACAAAATGCAAATATTTTCCTCCCGGAAGCTGGTGTGGCCCACGCTGCTAAATGAACTATGGCACCAGTCTCTGCCAATTTCCATATTAAAAACCTTCTGATTAAAGTCTGCCCTGGCCCCTCTGGAAAGCATGTCTGATGTCATTAGCAGCTCTGCTACATGCTAATCAGAGAGGGGCGTGGGTTGTTGGACCAGGGCTCCAAACCCAGCTAGCAGGTGCATCAAGACAGGGGGCATCTCCTTCCCCTGTCAGGCCCTGCCCCTTTGAATCAGAGACTGGAGATGGAAAAGGTCACATTCAGTCCTGGAGAAGGGCTGATGCCTGCACTATACTCCCCAGTGCTTCTGCAAAACCAGATTGACAGCAAATGGCTGAAGAGATATGGGGTCCCCCGTTTCTCCTGGGAGATTCCAGCTACAATGTGTCTGACAATATCTATCTCACCACTACGGAATGTCCCTGGTAGTCAGCCTGGATTGCCCTCTCCTTGCTTCTTTCGCTGTTTACATCCCATACATCAGACCCTGCTCTCCATCATTGCCATTTACACCTACACAGGTTTCTCCATGGCAGCCACGCCCCCCATTAGGGTCAAACTGTGGCATTTAGCCCCTGGTGTGAGTAGGGGGTATGAAGCAGCCCTGCGCTATGGGGAGCTCGAGGAGGGTTCTTAGCTCAGGAAGGCCCAGTCTCTTTCTGGCCTGCTGATGCACTAGCCAGCTCTGAGGGAAGGTGTGGGAGGAGACAGGTGCATTCCTGTCCTGCCCCTCCTTGCTCCATTTACAGTCCAGTGCCCCAGGGAGCAGTGCCCACAGGGACTGCAGAGCAGACAGGCTGTGATGTCTCATCCCTGGGTTACCTCTGAACCTGAGCCTGCTGGAGCATGAGTTATCAGTTACCTGCCGAGTTCAGCCAATCCACTGGCTCGGTGCCACCCAGGTGATCCCGAGGCAGGTATATAGTCTCCTAAGAGAAGCAGACTCTCCAGTCTGCTCGACACTGCCTAGTGGGACCATCCCCTTTGCCAGTGGTCTCAGCAGACTGCCCTTGCTCCTGCGCCTGCTCCAGCCTGTGCTGAGCCTGTTTCCACCCCAGCCCCCTGCCCCACAGCCTGCATCTGCTCCTGCCTCAGCCGGCCACCCGCCCACAGGCCCTCATGCATGTGGCAAAAGCACTGGGGGATGCTCCATGTATGGTGCCCTCCCCACCCAAGAATGGGCCCCTTAGTCTGGCCTTCACTGCTGTTTGCCCCAGCTCTCCATATTTAGCTCTTCCCCCATGATTCACCCCTTCTTCTTCCTGACCATTGTCATTGTTCTTCTGAACTCCAGCCCAGCGCAACCGGCCGTCCCATCCCTCTGGTGCCCACTGGAGGTGATAGTTGGTGCTAAGGACGTGCAGTTATTATCGAAGTCAAAGTCCACTGACTTTAACGGGAGCAGTAGAAGGCCCAAAACAGCAGTGAGAAATGCCTGGGGTTTTCCCTGAAGTGTCTTGAGGAACGGCAGCTGCAAATGGGGTCTAGAAAAATAAGGTGCTATTGGGAGAAGGCAGGAAATGTCCACATAAATGCTCAGTGATGGCCGGAGTGCGAGTCGCTGGCCAGACCCGGGGCTGGAGGAAGGGAAAAGGCTATCTTCTCAGGCGACAACGAAAACTTTTTGCATTAAAAAAATCTTGTTGGAAAATGTAGCTCCATCAAAATGGAAATTCTCCCAAGGAAAACATGGGTATTTTGATTATGTTTTTTTAAATGTTCTGATCAGGAGACTAAAAAGTATCTGCAGTATCTGCAATATTATTTGGAAAGACAAAAATGAGGTCCCAAGATATTACAGACCAGTAAATCTGACTTCAGTGCCTCATTAATTGCTAGGAGAAGCACAGAATCAATCCATTGTAAGTATCTAGAGGAAAATAACTTGATAAACAATGTGGGTGACATGGTTCTGTCAAAAATAAATCAATGCCAAGCAAAGTTAATTTCTTGGGGAGGATAATGTGCATAGGTCCCATACATACTGGCTGTGTGTTTGTGCTGGGATAGGAAGTTAAGATGAATCATTTGTTGCAATAGTCAAAACTAGGTTGAACAAAATGCTACATAGCAAGGGTATTTATGTGGCCATCGTATCTGAGCAGCTAATCCTCTAACATAGGTATCCTCACAACACCCCTGTGAGGTTGGGCAGGGCCCTTCACCCATTGCGCAGATGGGGAACGACAACAAAGCGTAACTTCTTCAAGGTCATGTGAGAAGCCAGCAGCAGAGCAGAGACGTCCAAGCCCTAGGCTAGTGCCTTACCCAAAGGACCATCACAAGCTAGTCAAACTCCTGGGAAATGTCCTGCAGAGGAAAACCCTCTTGGGGCCCATGGGGGATGACTGCACAATCTAACGTTGCGTCTTGGATGGAAAGGTCCAGGATGACTTTTAGTCCAGAGCATGGTCAAGACTGTAAT
Source organism: Mauremys reevesii (assembly GCF_016161935.1). Classification (NCBI taxonomy): domain Eukaryota; kingdom Metazoa; phylum Chordata; order Testudines; family Geoemydidae; genus Mauremys; species Mauremys reevesii. Next base: position 21,256,485 of record NC_052637.1, read on the forward strand.
TCAGACTTTGGCCTTGGCTACTAAAAAGCTAATTCATGCAAATTGTGCTGTCACGAGAAAAGCCTGACAAATGGATACTGCTATTTTTGGAACTTCTCCGCACAATAATTAATTGTAGAGCTCGCAGTGGCCCACTCACTAGCCTTGCATCCATTAAAGCCTGTAAACAACTCCTTGGAATGGCTGCAAAGCAGAAGGGCTGGGATGTCATGCAGTCCAGCCAGATCCCAGTGGGGAGTTTGTTCTTGCAGCCATTTCTGCATATGATATGACACAGCCCTCCCTTGGCTTGGCACTGGTGCGTAAGTGACTCCTGTCCAGCCCTCTCTTTAGTGATTCAATTACTATGATTCAGTTCTGTCCAGGTTCATGACATGGAAGGGGCTACACATTCCTCTACATAGAAAGGCCAATTGCCTGGTCTCTCCCACTCCAACAGAGCTAGAGAATGAGAGTGATGGGAATATTTGCCTTCCTACTTCTCCCCCTGAGGAACGTCGACCTAACTGAGTTGGAGAACATCCATCCGCTTTTCAGCCTCTGGCTTCTGTAACACGTCTCCCATTGCCATGGAGGAGCCTGCTACTGGGCAGATGCAGAGGAAATGGAAGGGGGAATGGCTGGAGCATTGATTGGAAAAGACTTGCACAGCACCACGCTGCAGTGCTTCAGTATTGAGAATAACACTAAAAATCATGAAACTTGCCTCCACCCATCATAAGATTCTTAAAAATAATACATTTTCTTTTTTATTTGCTTAAGATCATACTGGAAGTCACATGCTCAAGCTTTTCTATACAACCATGAAATCTAGAAGCTTTTTTTTTTTAAAATGAAAGCTGAGAGTCCTGTGAATTCACAGGACTCCAGGAGCTGGGGCTTTAAGAAAAAACACCAATTATCATAACTCACGCTAACATTGCAAGAGTTGTCAACTTGGCAAGTCCTGCCATAGCTGTAATCAAGGTGAACAAAACATTTTCATTCACCCATTCCTCTAGAGCAGCGATTTTCAACCTTTTTCATTTCTGGACACCGAAAAAATTTTAAATGTAGGTGCAGACCCCTTTGGAAATCTTAGATACTATCTGTGGACCCCTACGGGGTCGTGGATCACAGGTTGAAAACCACTGTTCAAAAGCTCAGTGCTTGTATAAATTCCTTTAGTACCTGCCACCTCTTTTATCCTTCCTGGACTCACTGACCAAAATCAACACTGGTTTTTAAGGTCAGGCTTGACAAAGCCCTGGGTGGGATGATTTAGTTGGGTTTGGTCCTGCTTTGAGGAGGGGGTTGGACTAGATGACCTCCTGAGGTCCCTTCCAACCCTGAGATTCTATGATTCTATGATCACCTGTGTCAATCAATGGAGTCACTGAATGTCAGGGATGATGGTAACCCATTACAACCCGCCCCTGCCCCATGCAGAGAATGAGCCCCTCACAGAAGTGAGAACTTACCCGTCCCCTACTTAGATGTTAACTCTCATGCTTTGTTATTACTGTTCTAAAGCGCCTTGAATGTTTCAGCCTTTCCTTGAGTAGCCAGGCTGCTGCTGCTTCCTCCTTGCATCTTCTATTTCAGTGGAATTTTTAGTCTGTTTTGCCTTAATTACAGAGTCATTTAGAAATGCAGTAATGTGTAAATTGTTAATGTGTTCAGTGAATCTGTGGAGCCCTTGCCAGAGAGAGTCCCTTAAGGCACAAACAAGATGCTGCATCTCAGTGGACGATTTCGCTCTACAGATCTGGGTTGTGGTTTTTTGAAAATCTGACTGTTTTTAACTACTCTCTGCCCTTCTAACCAAAAGGGAAAGTGTATTTCACTTTTTGGAAAATCACTATTCCATTCAAATTGCTCTGCCTTGCTGTCTAATTGTCACAGTATTAATATTTGCTCTTGAATGCTTTCAGTTTGCAAAGTCATCACTGTGGAAAAAATGAATATACATTATTTGCATTTCTGTAGACACATACGTGTCTCCGGCAGGAATTTAAATAAACAGTAAAATTATCTAATGCCATATCCAGATGCACCAAGCAGGGAGTAATTCTGGCCTCATTTCCTTACAGATCATTCCTTGAAAAAGAATCTTTGGCTGCATGTAATTACTGGTAAGATAATGGAGGATGAAGTGTTGGATCAAGTTGCTCTACCAAGGTGCTGGGCACCCTAAAGTCCTCTTAACTGCAGTGAGAACTGAGGGTGCTCCATACCTTGCAAAGGATGAAGTTCTTACCATGCACAGCACCACAGCTGAGTGGAACATAGGCCTTTTGCCGGTCCTGGCACAGCAGGGAATTTTACCCAGATAGAGCTCAGCATTGTGCAGGATTGAGCCTTAGTTTGATTGGGGAATGTAGATGACAGATTAGGGGCCTCAGCCTGCAAAGATTTACACCTATGCTTAACTTTAGGCAGCCAACAAGTCCCATTGATGTCAGTGGGGTTACTTAACAGGTGAAATCCTGGCCCCAGAGAAGTCAATGGAAGAAATTCCCATTGATGTCAGTGGGGCCAAGTAAAGTTAAGTGTGTGAATTAGTATTTGCAGGCTTGGGATCTAAATTAGCAAGGACAGTCCCTGATGCTACTGACACTGTAACCCAGTGCTCAGGAGGTGAGACAAGATGATCCCAGTGGTCCTTTCTAGCCTCATTCCTTATCCGTGGATTAACTAATCAATGTGATGAGGCAAGTATAGCCCTGAAGCAGAATGTTTAATTGTCTGAGTTTTGTTTTTTTCTAAATGTGCCTCTATGATCTGGCCTTGGATGCTGCCAGGGTTTGATGTGGAGCAGGGGCGGCTCCTGACCCCAGCATGCCAAGCGCGTGCTTGGGGCGGCATGCCGCGGGGGGCACTCTGCCGGTCGCCGGGAGGGCAGCAGGCAGCTCCGGTGGACCTCCCGCAGGCGTGCCTTCGGAGGGTCTACTGGTCCCGCGGCTTCGGTGGAGCAACCGCAGGCACACCTGCGGGAGGTCCACCGGAGCTGCGGGACCAGCGACCGGCAGAGCGCCCCCCCGCGGCATGCCGCCCTGCTTGGGGCGGCGAAATGTCTAGAGCCGCCCCTGATGTAAAGTATATAAGGAGCAAATCTGAGAAGAAACAGCTGTGTTTGTGGGGTTACATTTGTGGAAAAAGAGAATATTGGAGGGGTAAATAACTATCTCTGAAGAATTGTTTCTCGTATAAATCTGCAGTTATGTAAAAAGGCTATTATTATTGTTTATTATTATTATTATTATTAATAATAATAATAATTGAAGCCCCAATTCCACAAATATTAATACATATACTTACATTATTATTATAAAGTAATTTACAAAAACAAAGAGCCCATGTTGTAATGTATGCATAAGAATGTCTGGGTTAGTTCAGCTTCAATAACAATAATAAGTGTCCCAAACAGCTGGCCAAGGAGCCAGTTGATATAGAACCATTCTGGGTTGGTTAACATTCTTTTTAAAATGAATTTTTATTCTTCCCATCTCCTTCCAGTTTCTGTCTTGCTTGAGAAATGGAAGCATCGAAATGCTGCAATAAATTTTGATTTATAATGCTGTAGCACCTAGGACCCCTCATGGACCAGAAAACCCCATTGTGCCAGGCGCTGCACAACCACAGAACCAAGAGATAGACACTACTGCAAAGAGCAGCCAATCTAAATGACATTGTTGAGAAATGTTTTTCTTGTCTATTTCCAACTCAGCTGGAGCCAGAGAGCAGGGCAGATCCCAGGATTAATCTGTCCTCACAGCTTTCCAGACCACAAAGGCTGGTGGAACTGTGGGTTGTCATGTTACACGTGTGCTTAGTATTAGCACCACTGCCTGCTGGAGCCAGCACTGCTGCTCCACAGCCAGGCAGCTGCACTTATATTTCACTGGCTGGGTTTTATCTCTGGCTGGAATCAAGAGCCAAATACATTTGTCTTGGCTTTGATTCTGAAATGACGTCCTGAGCGAGGATCCACAAAATCATTGGTTAGTTTGTTTTCTCAAATCCCGGGAGACCCAGTGCATTATACAATGGACCTGAACCCAATGGATAGGGAAGAAGGTGCTACGTTAGCTCCACCAAGTCTCTCATACTCAGTAAAAGTCTGGTTGGTGAATAACACCCCTCACTTGTAATGTAGACAGAGGAAGAGACCTTGACAGTACCATCAACAGACTTCAATCCCCACCTGTGCTCACAGCAGACAAGAGCTCATCCCCAACATGGGCTCCGCTTTACCAGTCATTTGTTCTGTGAGAAGCAGCATTTGATCACCTTTTGCTGGCTGAGGTCCGTGAGTTTAAGTCAGTTCCATTAGGGAAAATTGTTTGACTCCTCTCATTTACATTTCCCTGCATTTACAACATCCCCTTCATTTTATTCCAGTTTAGCATCCTAGATGCATTATGATTTATGCAAGAGCCTTTCTTTGATCTCAGCCAACTCACAGAAGCTACCATGATGCCTCACTTTCTCAGTCTGAGTGGGAGTTGCAGCAGGCTAATTCTGGGCTGGACATGTATCTTTTAGCAAGCTGTGACAGAAGAAGCTGTTCTCCCTGCAGAAATTGCTTGGTAAAATGTGATTTGATTAGTCTGAACTGGAGCACCTACAGACAGAGCTTTGTTTAATTTGAGCTGAGTGGCTGTGACGTTGCACTCTACATGATTTTATGAAAGTATGCCGATGAGTGTGAACATAATCTAACTAAAATATGCTTCATGCAAAAGGTGTCTTGTAAGGTATCATTACAAAGCTTATAATCTACTGAATGTGGTCATCCTATTTGTATGAATGTATCATTCTTGTATCTGAAACTATAAATATGAAATATAAATCTGAGGGCCTATTGTAATTATGCAAAGTGTGGGCCGTTAATGGTAGTTTGGAATCATGATGGCTACCGTTAATCAGGACAATTGTCTGTAGATGGCTCTGTTTTACCGGTAAGTCTTCCTGTATACCTGTGTGCTGGCAAGTGGGAACTGGGCCAGGCAATGCAAACACAGGTCCAGACTAGGGAAATGTGTTGTGTTTAAAAATAGGTTAAACATATCACTTTGAAAACCAGGATTGTCTCTCACAGGAATTAAACATTTCACAATGGCTCTCTGTTCCAAATCAGGATGATAAGTCAAAACAACCAACATTTTCATGAAATGGAGAATTCCAAGCACTTTCAAAGGAAAGTCAAAATGGAAAAAAATGATGCTTTAGATTCAAAGCAAATTATATGTCAGAATAATTTTCATTCTGATTCTCCCAGTTGGAAAATTGGAACTTTAGTTGAAATCAGCATTATTACACAGAACACGGTTTGATTTTGATTAAACCACATTCTCTAATAGAAACATTTTTGTGCAATAAGATCTAGTGTCAATCCCTTTTAACTAACATGCTAAAACTAGAGCAGAATGTTGTGTGTCTGTCAATAAAGTTATTTTCTTTTCAATAAATGAATTCTTGGCTTTGAAAACAGTCTTTATTATTGCAGAAACTGAAAGATTCCATAGCCCAGGAAAGAAACAGGCACTGCAAATCATTTTAGGAAAAACAGATTCCTACTAACATTGTAACCACTGCACTTCACTCCCGTGCAGGGCACCAAACATTACTGTTGGCTTTCAGCCTCAAATTCCTCCCTCAAGGCATCCCTAATCCTTGTAGCCCTTTGCTGGGCCTCTCTAGTAGCCCTGCTCTCTGGCTGTGCAAATTCAGCCTCCAGGCGTTGAACCTCGGCGGTCCATGCCTGACTGAATGTTTCACCCTTCCCTTCACAAATATTATGGAGGGTACAGCACGCGGATATAACCGCAGGGACGCTGCTTTCCTCCAAGTCTAGCTTCCCATACAGAGATCGCCAGCGCCCTTTTAAACGGCCAAAAGCACACTCCACAGTCATTCGGCACCGGCTCAGCCTGTAGTTGAACCGGTCCTTGCTCCTGTCAAGCTTCCCTGTATACGGTTTCATGAGCCAAGGCATTAACGGGTAAGCGGGGTCTCCAAGGATCACAATGGGCATTTCGACGTCCCCTAATGTGATCTTCCGGTCTGGGAAAAAAGTCCCGGCCTGCATCTTCCTGAACAGGCCACTGTTCCAAAAGATGCGTGCATCATGCACCTTTCCAGGCCAGCCCGTGTAAATGTCAATGAAACGCCCATGGTGATCCACAAGCGCCTGGAGAACCATAGAGAAATACCCCTTCCGATTAACGTACTCGGATGCTAGGTGGGGTGGTGCCACAATAGGAATATGCATCCCATCTATCGCCCCTCCACAGTTAGGGAAACCCATTTGTGCAAAGCCATCCACAATGTCCTGCACATTCCCCAGAGTCATGGTTCTTCTTAGCAGGATGCGATTAATGGCCCTGCAAACTCGCATCAACACGATTCCAACAGTCGACTTTCCCACTCCAAACTGGTTCCCGACCGATTGGTAGCTGTCTGGAGTTGCCAGTTTCCAGATTGCAATAGCCACCCACTTCTCCACTGGCAGGGCAGCTCTCAATCTCGTGTCCTTGTGCCGCAGGGTGGGGGCGAGCTCAGCACACAGTCCCATGAAAGTGGCTTTTCTCATCCGAAAGTTCTGCAGCCACTGCTCGTCATCCCAGACTTCCATAACGATGTGATCCCACCACTCAGTGCTTGTTTCCCGAGCCCAAAAGTGGCATTCCACAGTGCTGAGCATTTCTGTGAATGCCACAAGCAATTTAGTGTCATACATGTCAGGCGACTCGATATCATCATCGTCAGACTCCTCACTGTCACTTTGGAGCTGAAGGAATAGCTCAACTGCCAAACGTGAGGTGCTGGCGAGACTCATCAGCATATTCTTCAGCTGCTTGGGCTCCATTTCCCACAGAAATCGTGCTGCACAGAAACCGTTGGGAGAGTCACAATGGCGTTAAACGTGGATGGAAAAACAGTGACTGCTGGGATGTGAAGCGATGCATCACGGGGTGTTGGGACAGGAAGCGGAATGACCCGCACCCTTCCGTCCCCTTCCCACAACCCACGGCGCCAAAATGGGACGAGGTGCTCTGTGGGATAGCTGCCCATAATGCACCACTCCCAACAATGCTGCAAATGCTGCAAATGTGGCCACACTGCAGCGCTGGTAACTGTCAGTGTGGCCACACTCCAGCGCTTTCCCTACACAGCTGTACAAAGATAGCTGTAACTCTCAGCGCTGCACATCTGCAAGTGTAGCCAAGCCCTTAGACAAGTTAGATGTCTTCAAGTCACCAGGAACTGATGAAATGCATCCTAGAATACTCAAGGAGCTGACTGAGGAGATATATGAGCCATTAGCAGTTATCTTCAAAAAGTCATGGAAGATGGGAGAGATTCCAGAGGGCTGGAAAAGTCAAATATAGTGCCCATCTATAAAAAGGGATATAAGGAAAACTTGGGGAATTACAGACCAGTCAGTTTAACTTCAAGTACCAGGAAAGATAATGGAGTAAATAATTAAGCAATCAATTTGCAGACACCTAGAAGATAATAAGGTGATAAGTAATAGTCAGCATGGATTTGTCAGGAACAAATCATGTCAAACGAACCTTATAACTTTCTTTGACAGGGTACAAGTTTTGTGGATGGGGGGGAAGCAGTAGATTTAGTATATTGTGACTTTAGTAAAGCTTTTGATACTGTCTCACATGACCAGGGCCGGTGCAAGGATGTTTCGTGTCCTAGGCGAAACTTCCACCTTGCGCCCTCCCCCGTCCCCGAGCCCCCGCCCTGAGGTGCCCCCCCATCCCCCACGGCAGCTCCCCCTTCTGCCCTGAGGCGCCCCCCCTGCAGCAGCTCCCCATCCCCCACCCTCCACCCTGAGGCACCCCCAGCTCACTCCTGCTCCACGCACGAGCACCCCGAGCACGCAGTCGCTGCTTCACTTCTCCCGCCTCCCAGGCTTGCGGTGTCAGTCAGCTTAGGCGCCACAAGCCTGGGAGGCGGGAGAAGTGAAGCAGCCACAGCGTGCTCGGGGAGGAGGCGGAGCAGGGGTGAGCTGAGGTGGAGAGTTCCCCTGCGTGCCGCCCCCCACCCCTTACTTGCTGCAGGTGGCCCTCCCCGTGCTCCCCTGCCCCAGCTCCCTCTGCCTAAATTCCAGCAGCGACCTGGGCAGCCATAGATCTAGCCACCGCAGTCACTGCTGAAGAAAATGCCACCCCTCAAATTCTAGCGCAGTCGCCTAAATGGTTGCACTGGCCCTGCACATGACCTTCTCATAATCAAACTATGGAAATACAGCCCTTGTGGAGCTACTATAAGGTGGATGCATAACTGGTTGGAAAACTGTTCCCAGAGAATAGTTATCAGTGGTTCACAGTCACGCTGGAAGGGCATAACGAGTGGGGTTCCGCAGGGATCAGTGCTGGGTCCGGTTCTGTTCAATATCTTCATCAATGATTTAGAAAAATTTATAGAGAATACACTTATAATGTGTGTGGACAATACAAAGCTGGGAGCAGCTGCAAGTGTTTTGCGGGATAGGATTAAAATTCAAAATGATCTTGACAAACTGGAGAAATGGTCTGAAGTAAATAGGATGAAAGAAATGCAGACTAGTCCACTTAGGAAGGAACAATTAGTTGCACACATACAAAATGGGAAATGACTGCCTAGGAAGGAGTACTACAGAAAAGGATCTGAGGTCATAGTGGATCACACGCTAAGTATGAGTCAATAGTGTAACACTGTTGCAAAAAAAGTGAACATAATTCTGGAATGTATTAGCAGAAGTGTGTCCAGTTCTGGGTGCCACATTTCAGGAAAGATATGGATAAATTGGAGAACGTCCAGAGAAAATCTACAAAAATTATTAAAGGTCTAGAAAACACGACCTATGAGGGAAGATTGAAAAAAATTGCTTTGTTTAGTCTGGAAAAGAGAAAACTGGGAAGGGACATGGTATCCGTTTTCAAGTACATAAAAGGTTGTTACAAGGAGGGAGAAAAATTATTCTCCTTAACCTCTGAGGATAGGACATGAAGCAATGGCCTTAAATTTCAGCAAGGGAGTTTTAGTTTGGACATCAGGAAAAAATTTTCTGTCCGGGTGGTTAAGCACTGGAATAAATTGCGAAGGGAGGTTGTGGAATTTCCATCATTGGAGGTGTTTAAGAGCAGGTTAGACAAATACCTGTCAGAGATGGTCTAGATAATACTTAGTCCTGTCATGAGTGCAGGTGACTGGACCAGATGACCTCTCGAGGTCCCTTCCAGTCCTACGATTTTATGATTCTATGTGGCTGATTTTGAATGTCCTGGCTCAGATGAGTGCAAATTCTCAGGCAGGCCATTTCACTGATGGTAATTTTGGTATTTAATTTCCTTGCTTTCTGGAAAAAGGACAAGAAAAGTACAGGTGTGTCAGACAGTCTGGCTGATCACATACCCATAGGAAGGCAACCCCTCTTGGGGATCTGAGCCCTAGATCAGCATGGAATCTACCAGACCTGGCCGGCCCTTTCTCATGCTACATTCAAGAAGGCTGGAGTGTGGAATTTACACAGATTTAACCTATCCCAGCACTAGTCCTCACTGAGGGTGAAATTCATCCCACTGCAGAAATCCCACAAAGGGACTCAGCACTACCTAGGTTTCACTTTAACTCAGTCATGCAGGTTGTAGGAAACAGGCCTGCATAGGACCAGATGGCTGGGACCTGATGCCTCTTTTGCCAATTCTCATTTATACGATTCGAACACTGATTAACCTGGGCAATAGCCTACCTGAATCTGCACTGGTGAAGGTGGCTTGTTTGTGAGAAGGTGTTGCCTGGGGTCTCTGCACAGGGGCCAATTTCACCCTGAATGCTGGCTCCATGGCAAGTCTGAAGTTCTAAAAAGATGTTATTGTAGTTTTAAATTATCCAGACACCAGAGAAACATTGTAAATTCTTTAACTCAAAATGAGTTATTCACACTTGAAAAAACGAAGTGGCTGAATAGCATCCTATAAACATGGGCTTCTGGGCTGACAAACCCCTCTCTCTATAATAGAAAGACAAGGTGGGTGAGGTGAGATATTACATCATCCACCTTGTCTCTCTAATATCCTGGGACCAACACAGCTGTTACTACTACACCCTATAAAATGTTTTCCAAAAGTTAAAAGCAACTGAAGCAGGCCTTCCAAGTGTGAGTGAGTTCTCAGCTGACATCATGGTAACATTACTGGGAGGCCATAACAATGCCATTGTGAATGACACATCTACTACCCTGCAGAATGTCTGCCTTCTACACATTTGTCAGTATTGATTGAAAAATGCCAACAACCGAGGAGTGTGATGTGTTGATCTAATCTCTCACTGTCCAGTTTGTTCCATGCACAAAGACACATAGTGAGCCATTGTGGGAAGGAAGGACTATAAAAGACTTCATTCAGCCAAGACTTCTAAGGCAGATTTTATCCCCTGGAGGGGATTTCATACTAGGACCAAGGTGCCAAATAGATTTAATGTCCAACAGGCTATTCATGGGTGGAGGGTCTAACAGCATTAACTTCTTAGCTTCTGAACTGAGACCCCCTCTTTGTCTGAGCACTGCTTGCTGCTCAGTGCACAGGAGTAAGAAACACAAAGGGCGAAAGCTTGTTCACATTGATATCAATGGGGATTTTGCTACTCCATTTACTTATGGCCCCAATTCAGCAAAGTGCTTAAAACAAGCTTAAATCCCATTTGGTGCTTAAAACACAGGCTCAAATCCCAGCTGGTGCTTTGCTGAACTGAGGCCTAGGGCAAGCCTTGAGTCACTGTTAGTAGGATCTGCTGGGAATAAGGTCGATGATTGTAGGGAAAGACCTGGTTGTTTGTCAAATTTATATCTGCAGCATCATACCAGAAAGAAATGAATCACAAATGATGGAAGGTGAACAGGCCAAGCAGTGTTGCATACTGGGGACCAATAACAAAGAGAGTCTGGGGGAATTTCTGCTTAAACAAGGCAATGTCTCTCCAAATGTGGATGCTAGCAGCAGTCAAACAGCATGTGTCACCTGCTGCACAATGGGTTTAATATATTTTAAATTCAAACAACTTTCTTGGCTACTGCAGGTTCCACTGGGGTATTGCACAGTTCAATCAGTGTTTGACCCACTTAAATCAGAAATGGCAAATATGCACTACGTCTCACCTGACCATTCTCCAGACCAGGCAATATTATTGTTGTAGTAGGAAGAAAGCCTAAAACGTAAGCCCTTGTATCAGAGGCCTGATATGAGGCAGGACCTGCTCATAGAATTTGGCAAAAACAGGGCTCATATTGCAGAAATACACATTCCTAAAAAGTGCTAGGCACAGAATGCTCACACAAACACATCCCGATATCAAGTGGTACCAGAACATCCCAATATCAACGATGGTACAAAAACTTTCCCCAAGGATAACAGGAACACATTGACCCCTCCTAAAAGGTAAGGTCAGGATGACAGTACATAATAGAGATGTTTTAATTAAACCAGCATGTACAAAATGATGGGTGATAACTAGCAATGTCAGGGGGCAGTAACTAACTATATTAAAGGAGAAGTACTAACTTATTTCTATCGGGGTATAAAGATGTATTTCAGAGGGAGTATCTTTGTCTGCCCTTAGGGAGGAATGGAAAGTCCCACTGTTCACTGAGATGGTCCATTGTTACGGGCATACATATATTAATAGTGCAGTAGAGTCTGGGGGATACTAGTACCATGCTATGTTGACAATAAACCTGGCTGGGTGCCTTCGTCCCTTAACAGATCTTGTGGTCATTGGATGGTTCGCTCAAGGTCTGCCATGCCAGCTGTCTGAGCAGGGCTGGGGCAGCACACAGCGAGAACACATACACATGCAACCAAACATCTATCAACAACTAACCACAAGTGTCTATTCTTAAATTCACTAAGTCCTGTTTTAATTATTAGGAATTATTTTCTTATATGTAGTCTTAAATTTTCCATCCATCCCCTTATTTCTGCTCCCTTTCAGAACATCCTAAACAACCCATTGCATCCCTGGTGTTTGAGTAGCAGCAGAAATAGACAATGATGCTTCTGGAAACTCTCCAAGTTTTAACAAGAAGAGTTTTTTTCTAGGAACTCGACAATGTGTCACTAAAGAGACAGGAGTGACAGTGAGACAATTGAGGAGCCTCAGGAAGCCCGGCATTTATTTAAACATCCTCTGCACTCCCATTTCAGCAGCTGTCACGCTCCTGAACTACGTCCTGAAACTTTCTGCATAGGATCTCTGCCACTGGTGGCAAACAGATAATGACAATCAACAGAAAGTGAAGGAAGGCAGCTGGGTGGGTTTCCATGGTGACTAGTCCATCATCAGAGGCTGTTGGTGGAAACGAAATAACTGACATTGTGAGACTTTCCCGGCTTTAGACTCTCACTTAGTTACACATGCATTTAGATAGATCCAGTACCGCATGTCAGAAGAAAACTGCTGTGCAATATAAAAGGGATTGTTCACTATATCGCAGCACAAAGTGAAGCAAAGAGCTGTTGGTTCACACTCATCTCTATAGAAACGAATAATCAGACAGGAAGCCATCACTGAAAAGTCTGATGTTTTGAGGCTCAGGAAACACAGCTGAACATCCGAGTGGAGGAGAGAGGTTAGAGGCATTCAGATGTATTGTAAGGTGAGTCCTGCTCTTACACAGTACAGGAAACTTCCTACTCATGATTAACTGAAAAAAAGTCACATGACGAGTGAGAACATATGTTTGTAGTCTGCTCAGAACAGTGAAGACTGGAGCAACATTACTCCCTGGGCCCTAAGATAACAGAATTACTGGACTGGATGATGCCAGCAGCCCATCCACCCCAGTATCTTGCCTCTGATAATGGCAAGCACCAGATAAGTAACCCCATAGCAGATAATATTGAATCACCTGCCCAGAAGAGAAGTTTCCTCTTAACCTCACCAGTTAGTGGCTGGCTTATGCTCCAATAAATGCGGGGTTATGTCATGATAGATGGATAGAATTGAGAATTGAACTGTCCACCCAGGTCTTTTTCCTGCATGGTTGTAGTTCATCACTTCTAATGAGCATCACCTTGCATATGTCAACACTGACTCTCGTGCTGTCCATTCATCTGACTTACTCAGACCCCTCTGAAGTTCTTCAGAGAGGAATTTTCTAGAGCAATGTTGCATTGTGCACAGATTGTGTCACTAATCTGTCAAATCATGTCTGTACAGCAGTGGCCCAACTGGCTCCCCAGAAGTGAATAATAGGGGCTTTTTAGACCCCTCACTACATCCCTCCTTGGAAGGAGGAAGAACTATCAACAGATTAAACTGAGAGGCACAATATGAGGTGCCAGACACGAAGACTCTCAGAAGGTATGTAATAAAATATATATTGACATCGTGTTTTGGCAAATCATTATGATTTGTGTTTCCTTGTAGCTCTGTAAATACTGACATCCCCGGCACCTGGGTCAATAACTTCGATGTGCACCTCAGGTGTAGTCAATACTTATAGCTTATTGCTGTGTTGGTAGAGGCCAATAACTCTGAACTCTGGTGAAATATGAACCTGTCATGTCTCCGATCAAATGAGGCGTCCTTTAGGAATTCCTGCAGTCAGAGGTTGGAGGCAGAGTTTCTACTGGACAGGGCTGAGGAGTTTGGAGAGCAGGCTTCTATCACCACTTCTGCCATTCACGTGCTGGGGGCAAATCAGGTCCCCTCCAGGACCTCGGTTTCCCCTCCCTCCTGGTGTCTCTCTGGTCTATCTAGATTGTAAGCCCTTTGGGGCAGAGCAATCTTTCACGGCAAGCTTGGACTGCACCTGATTCAGTTGGGACCTCTAAGGATACATCTACTCTGCAATTAAACACCCACAGCTGGCCTGCATCAGTGACTTGTCTCGCAGTGCTTGGATCTGCAGGACTGTAAACTGCGGGGTGGGCATTCGGGCTCGGGCCCACAGGCAGGAGGGCCGCAGAACCCAGGCTCCCCTGACACGGGCTAGCTGCGGGTGCAGAACTGCAGTGTAGACATACCCTCAGGGTATGTCTACACTGCACTTTAAAACCCGTGGCAGCGAGACTCAGAGTCTCAGAGCCTGGGCCTGCAGACTCAGAAGTTCAGCCTCAGGCTGGAGCTCAGGCTGTGAAGCCTGGGGAAGAGGATGGGTTGCAGAGGCTGAGCTCCGGCCCGAGCTGGAATAGCCACAAAGCTCTTTAATGCTGTAGCATGTGCTCGAGTCTGCAGACCCAGGCTCGGAGACTCGCAGCCGTGGGTTTTAAAACACAGTGTAGAAATACGCCAAGTAACATTGGAATCTATTCACAAAGGGGTTTATGCACCTACCTGCCCCTTTTGGCTCCTAAGTCCAAAATGTAGCTCCTCAGACCGCACAGCATCTGCCACCCAACCCTGTGGCTGCCTAAGTACCCAGGCACTTAAGTTTCAGGGCTTGTCTACACTTACAGCACTGAAGTGGTGCAGCTGCGCTATTGTAGCGCTTAGTGAAGATGCTCTCTACATTGATGGGAGAGCATCTCTCGGTGGCGTAGCTAATCCACCTCCCTGAGAGGTGGTAGCTGTGTTGACAGGAGAAGCTGTCCCACTGACATAGCGCTGTCTACGCCAGAGGTTCCACACCCCTGAGCGACATAGTTATGCCAGCCTAAATCGGTAGTGTAGACCTCGCCTCAGTAAAATCCCCGTGGCTCCTAAGTTTCTGCCAATGCCGCATGCACATGCTGCTGACGAGCTGTGATCCTCAAACGAGGCATTTCCCCGCCTCTGTAGCCTGCAGTGCCTGAGCTCGTGGGTGTTCTCAGAGGCCACTCACTACATCAGGCCCTTTACAAAACATCCCAATTGCCCAGGGGTTAATTCCCTCACCCAGGGGCAGCGCTAGGCTCAACTCCCCACTGCCTGACATGGAGCAGGGCATCGACTCCAGGTATTCCTGTCAGTGACGCCATTTCAGTTTTCATAGACAGAGAGACGCGGACTCTGTGACTAGTAGTTGGGATCCTCACCTGGGAGACCCAGGGTCCACCCTCTGCTCCAGAGCATAGTTAAGTATTTTATACAAAGCTTCAACAAGAGAGATTTAGAGAGCTCTCCCCCGCAGCCCAGGCTACTCTTGACCCAGTGTTTAGGGCCTTGTCCTGGGAGACCTGGCACCAAGGCTCTGCTCTGAGTGAGGCTGAACACAGCTGTCGTACACCAGGGTGGGAGTGCTTTAACCACTGGGACAAGGGGAGGACTGGGCTGGCTTTGGTGCCACAATCCAGCCAAGGGGACTCACAGCCATGAACCAAGGGAAGACAGGTGTCTAACTGTGGGCCGGAGGAAGGTACCTACCTATGTGCCTTTGATGGGTGGGGCCTAGGCCCCTCTCTTCCGCATTTCCTATGGGCTAACTTTGGTGGCTCCTGGCTCAGCTTGCTGGCTATGTGAATCCCATTCTGCACAGCTCTCCCCATGCCTTGCATAGGAGCCAGGGCCTGAAGTCCTTTTGTGGATTTAGCTCTAAATAACAAACGGAGCCTGTAAGGCATTCTCTCCCTGCACTGGCTGTAAGTAACCTTTCATTTCTTTATCAGCTTAAATTTAATGGTTCATACTTCTCCTGAACCTGCAGTGGAAACTCATGGGTCTTACAAGGAGCTGATGTTTTACTTGCCTGAATGCTAGTGTGTGGGGAGCTTTTTAGAAGGAATGTTCATCCCACAGATATAATGATGACAGTATATGCAGACATTATAAATCCATTGCAAACTCTGTGGTGTCCCTGTACAGCTCTCCTCAAAGCAGAGACAAAAGGATTTGTTTTCATATAGTTTTCTTCACAGAAAGGGTGAGCATTGCTTCTTCCTTGACAGGCAAGGAGCGTGAATGCTTTTCATAGAGGGCTGGAGAATAGAGAATTCATGTTACAGAGAGACAGAAGGGAGAAGCACCTACTGCCTGCCTCACAGCTGATAAATTAGAGCCTGAAGTGAACAAGAAGCTTTAAGGCTGGCTCTGCAGAAGGGAAGCGGGTCAAGAAGGCTCCAGCTGTATGCAGCCCTCTGGCTCTTTGCTTGGTGTCCTGCTTGCAGATGGAGAACAGCACCCTGGGTTCATGCCTTAAATTGCCCAGCCTGGGTGAAAGGTGGTAGAAAGGCCCTTTGAAGCTGCATGCACCTGACTAGGCCTGGTAGAAAACAACATCTGTTGAAACTGGGATTTTTTTGTGTGGAAAAATATGACTTTTTGACCAAATTATTATTATTATACTTTTTTCTTTTTGAAGGAAGTGTCTGCTCTCCTTGAGAAATTGTGACTTTTCATTGAAAAAAAATGAAAACGTTTGGTTTTCTGCCAAAAAATGTGTGGTTTGCCAACAACTCCAAAAGCATCAAATCCCAACCAACAAAACCCAGCTCCCCTCTGCAACCAATCTGGCTAGCCACTAAATTAATCCAAACTCTAAACTAATAACTATAAATATCAACTAGCAAAACTGTGTGCATAATATAAATATATATAACTAAAAAGCATATGCTAACTGCTGTATTCTCAGTAAATGCAGCATATTGCCTTTTCCCCTATAAAAAAATCTTGCATACTTTTTGTAAGCATAACAGCAGGGAAGTAGTTAGTGGGACGTGGGGAGGTGCTGCCTGAATGCTCCCTCTAGGCCCACGATGCTGGCAGAGTGGCCTAGGGGAGGCTAATGCGTTGCTTGCCATGAGAACAGTCACTGACAGCACCTGCTGTGTGGGCCTTACGCTCCCTGATCTGTGCCCCACCGGGCAGGAGAGGCCTGGGTGATGGCTGGTGGAGATTGCTCTGCTCTGGGTTGTTTTGAGTGGGGAAGGGCAGTTTCCCCCTCCCTCTGGTGTTGTGCGGCTTGCTCTTTACACAACAAAAGCAACCTGAAGGAGCCACACAGGCAACGTGGGGGTCCCAAATAATGGTGCTGACTCACTGTGCACAGCATGCCAGCCTAGCCGCATGCACGCTGCAGCTCTGGCTGTTTCTGACGGCTTCTATACCACAGAACACAGCAAGCACCAGGAGAGCGTCACCAACTATTTCAAGTGATACTATCCTATTCCTCCACACCTCAGGGAAGCCACCCAGCCCCACTCAACTGCTACCAGGTGTTCCCTCCCCCGGTTCTCGCAATGGAGTCCTTAGGAACTTGGACCGGGGTCTGGGCAGCAGGGGATCACACCATTAACTCAAGAGCATCGGCACAGACTATCCTCCTCATCATCATTACAGCTGTTACCCATTCTCTGTGGTTAGTTAGCACAGCTATGGCAGCTAGACACTGCTTATAAAGTGCCCAAGGCCCAACACCATGGCCCACCCCAGCCTGAGAGCCATGGAGCCACCAGCACTGGGCAGCATCTGATGTAGCCTGGAGAGACAGATCAGCAGCTGCGTCCCCAACCAGACACACAGTCACCCCGGCCTAATCTGCCAAATGCCTCTCCGAATCCCCACCCTCTGCTTCAGACTCTCCCTGGCGCCCAGGGGAGAGAGGGGCAGAGTTGGGCCCTGCTGGGAGAGCTCATGGAGAGGCCAAGACCTGTCCTGCCCATCCAAACAGCCACAATAGGGCATAAGGGTCTACTCAGTGACATGCTCTGAGCTTCAGGGAAAGCCCCCTCCCAATAGGCTGCTCTGATCTATTCTCTCCCAGGGCCCATTTCTGCCCCCTTCCTGGGTTGTCACTCCTGCTTGGCAGGGCACAGGAAGCCAGTAACCAGATCTTGACCCCGCTGCCTTGTCTGACCATGAGCAAGAACCCCACCAACCCCTGTGAGCCCAGCAGTGCTGGCACAAAGTCCAGCGGAGTCAGGGAGAGCAACCTGCCTCCCTGTGGGCAGAGCCCCCTGTGCAATGCCAGAGCAGTCTATCTCATCTGTAATTCTCAGTCACTAACTCCCCGGAGAGGGAGAGGGGCCAGTGTGCAGCAGCTGAGTCTCTGTGGAGCCGCCTCTGTTGTTCGCTTCTAAGGCTTTCTTGGGCTTCCGTGACCTTGAAGAAAGGAAAGATTCCCATGAATTATTACTGAGGGAGTATAATTAATTTCCCTCTTTAGACAATTAACGAGGGAGGGAAGGCTGGGGCAGGCTGCTGCTCCCACCAGCATACCACCCATGACTCCCTGCACTGCAATGTCTTAGTTCTGCCTCCCTTACAATCCCCGTATGTCCCCAGAATTAATGTCTGAGGCAGTGTTAACCCTCAGAAGGCACTGGCTCCCTCCTTCTGCGCGGCAAGTGAAGCAGGGCCGCTGACAGGAGCATTTGCTATTGATTTCAATTAAGCGTTCTGCAGAGCCAGGCCGGGGTAAGAGCACAAACACATTGCAGCCAGTACAATGAAAGCCTGCAGCTGTCAGAGCCTTTGCTGGATATTTGGCTTCCAACCGATTTTGCCATTTGTGCTCCCCAAATTTGGCTACAGTGAAAGGCAAGGGGAGGAATTCTCCTCTGGAAATATTGGATTGGGAACAGACTTTAGCTGTGCTGAATACTGGCCCCAGACTTCAGGAAGGCAGGGTCATTTGGGTGCAGTCAACCAGGGTAGCTCCTGCATGGTTCTGTTGATGTTCCCTGAGCCTGTCAATGGTCCAGGGCCTGGATTATGGCAGCCATGGAGAGGCTACAAAAGGAGCTGAGGAAGGCTAGGGCTCTGAGTCTCTGCTGGACTGTAATGGCTTTGTGTTGAAGGCCAGAACCATAAAGGTCTTGCTCTTGAACATACGGTCTGAAGCAGCAAAAATCAGGGACTTTCTGCAACCTGCAGAATGGAAGTTACTTCCAAATGTTTGAAGCTTTTGCCAAAGCATGTTTAGTATTTAATGAGTGAACTGTGAACGAGCAGCAGGCTCTTGGCAAACTGAAGCCAGCCACTAAAGGCAGATACCCACCTGAACCCCTGGTGTATTACCCTTCAGCTGCCTAGAGGGGGAGGGATAGCTCAGTGGTTTGCTCATTAACCTGCTTAAACCCAGGGTTGTGAGTTCAATCTTTGAGGGGGCCATCTGGGGCAAAATCAGTACTTGGTCCTGCTAGTGGAGGTAGGGGGCTGGACTCAATGACCTTTCAAGGTCCCTTCCAGTTCTAGGAGATTGGTATATCTCCAATTATTACTTTTAAAATGGGGGGTTTCAATGTAGAAAATTAGAATTTTCCATTAAAAGCAAAAACTTTAAAATTTCAGGCCAAACTGGCCCACCAACCCACAAACCAACCAAGCACATTTGCAATTTTCCAGTAAGAAACAAAACACTATTTTTTGGAGGAAAGTGAGCATTTTCTACAAACATTTTCATGTACTCGAGAACACCAACTGTCATGAGACAAAAGTGTACATGAACAATTTTTGTACAGCCCTAACTTCAACCTCTTTTTCACCCTCGTCCCTCAGAATTTATGTACATGATCTTTGTGACTTAATCAGAATTCATATTTCAGATCGAACTCTGACTGTGACCTGTAATTTTCATGTTAGGCTTCCAGTGAATGTTGCCCTCAATATTTTAACCCCTACCCCCAAATATTAGCATCTTTGTAAATACACCCCAAAACTGAGTGTGTTTTTCCTGTTATCTCAAATGGTGGCAAATATTCCAGGAGGAACAGAATTTTAATCAGGTGGTAAAAGTTTACCCATCCTAGACTGAAGAAGTGACAGGTCCAATCAGTGCTTGTGTGGGTTTTTAGCATTAAATATGCATCAGAAAGTCAAGGCTTAGCAGAAACTCCACTGTGCATAGTTCAGCATGTGACAGTTCATAAATTGCACAGCCAGAGTTCTAATGGGAACCGCTGCCTTTTTTAAAAAACAGCTTGGCATTAAAATGAAGATAACTTATGTATGCAGAAGAGTCAAAGTTGCCGCAGCAAACATATTATTAACAAGCTGGGGCACTTGCTTGATCTCATTTAGGGCTGGCTAATTGCATATTTCTATGTAAATAAAGCTAAAGAGGTAGCAGGATGTGATGGCTCCCTTACGCAGCAGCTGGACTCTTGATCCTGGAATTCAGGCGACATCAATCCTTCTGGGGTAGGGGAGAGAGGAGAACCATGTGTCCAGAAGAGGGGAAAGAGAGATGTAAGGGGAGGGAGCCTGCTAAACAACCAGTGGGGCCCCTTGATGATCAAAATACAAAAGGAGCGCTTAAAGACGATAAAGTCATTGCGGAGAAACTAAATGGATTCTTTGCTTCAGTCTTCATGGCTGAGGATGTTAGGGAGATTCCCAAACCTGAGCTGGCTTTTGTAGGTGACAAATCTGAGGAACTGTCACAGATTGAAGTGTCACTAGAGGAGGTTTTGGAATTAATTGATAAACTCAACATTAACAAGTCACCGGGACCAGATGGCATTCACCCAAGAGTTCTGAAAGAACTCAAATGTGAAGTTGCGGAACTATTAACTAAGGTTTGTAACCTGTCCTTTAAATTGGCTTCGGTACCCAATGACTGGAAGTTAGCTAATGTAACGCCAATATTTAAAAAGGGCTCTAGGGGTGATCCCGGCAATTACAGACCGGTAAGTCTAACGTCGGTACCGGGCAAATTAGTTGAAACAATAGTAAAGAATAAAATTGTCAGACACATACAAAAACATAAACTCTTGAGCAATAGTCAACATGGTTTCTGTAAAGGGAAATCGTGTCTTACTAATCTATTAGAGTTCTTTGAAGGGGTCAACAAACATATGGACAAGGGGGATCCGGTGGACATAGTGTACTTAGATTTCCAGAAAGCCTTTGACAAGGTCCCTCACCAAAGGCTCTTATGTAAATTAAGCTGTCATGGGATAAAAGGGAAGGTCCTTTCATGGATTGAGAACTGGTTAAAGGACAGGGAACAAAGGGTAGGAATTAATGGTAAATTCTCAGAATGGAGAGGGGTAACTAGTGGTGTTCCCCAAGGGTCAGTCCTCGGACCAATCCTATTCAATTTATTCATAAATGATCTGGAAAAAGGGGTAAACAGTGAGGTGGCAAAGTTTGCAGATGATACTAAACTACTCAAGATAGTTAAGACCAAAGCAGATTGTGAAGAGCTTCAAAAAGATCTCACAAAACTAAGTGATTGGGCAACAAAATGGCAAATGAAATTTAATGTGGATAAATGTAAAATAATGCACGTTGGAAAAAATAACCCCAACTATACATACAACATGATGGGGGCTAATTTAGCTACAACGAGTCAGGAAAAAGATCTTGGAGTCATCGTGGACAGTTCTCTGAAGATGTCCACGCAGTGTGCAGAGGCGGTCAAAAAAGCAAACAGGATGTTAGGAATCATTAAAAAGGGGATAGAGAATAAGACTGAGAATATATTATTGCCCTTATATAAATCCATGGTACGCCCACATCTCGAATACTGTGTACAGATGTGGTCTCCTCACCTCAAAAAAGATATTCTAGCACTAGAAAAGGTTCAGAAAAGGGCAACTAAAATGATTAGGGGTTTAGAGAGGGTCCCATATGAGGAAAGATTAAAGAGGCTAGGACTCTTCAGCTTGGAAAAGAGAAGACTAAGGGGGGACATGATAGAGGTATATAAAATCATGAGTGATGTTGAGAAAGTGGATAAGGAAAAGTTATTTACTTATTCCCATAATACAAGAACTAGGGGTCACCAAATGAAATTAATAGACAGCAAGTTTAAAACAAATAAAAGGAAGTTCTTCTTCACGCAGCGCACAGTCAACTTGTGGAACTCCTTACCTGAGGAGGTTGTGAAGGCTAGGACTATAACAATGTTTAAAAGGGGACTGGATAAATTCATGGTGGCTAAGTCCATAAATGGCTATTAGCCAGGATGGGTAAGAATGGTGTCCCTAGCCTCTGTTTGTCAGAGGATGGAGATGGATGGCAGGAGAAAGATCACTTGATCATTGCCTGTTAGGTTCTCTCCCTCAGGGGCACCTGGCATTGGCCACTGTCGGTAGACAGATACTGGGCTAGATGGACCTTTGGTCTGACCCGGTACGGCCTTTCTTATGTTCTTATGTGGGCAGAAGCACCTTTCAGATGCTTTCCTGACATCCAGGCTGTATGAATCCAAGAGGAAGGCAGAGCATCAGTTGCAAGAGCTCGTGCGAAGGTGCCTGGGTTAGTGGGAACCAGGCATGAATGCAGCCAGCCACCACTGCAGCAGGGCTCAGAGGGCATGTTTTCCTGGAAATCAGCCCAGCATCTTACCTGAGTATAGGGTGACCAGACAGCAAGTGTGAAAAATCAGGATGGGGGTGGGGGAATAGGAGCCTATATAAGACAAAGCCCCAAATATTGGGACTGTCCCTATGAAATCGGGACATCTGGTCACCATACCTGAGTGTTGCCCCTAACTTGGCTCCTGTCCACACAGGAAACCCTCCAATCCAAGATTAGTGATGCGTTAATCTGAGTTAGCTGGTCTGGATGGGGGTGGGGAGAGCCTTGGTGCTGCCTTCACTCAGGTTGGTAACCCACCCACTGTGCAGTAAGGACACAGGCTAAATCACTCAGTGCTGACAGTCCTCCAGAGCCTTTCCACAATCCCCCCTATGCAGAAGGATGGACAAGTTCTCCCATGACTCAGTGGGAAAGCAAAGCAGCTGAGCTCACTGCAGCACTAAGAACCATGGGAGATGCCCCCAGAAATCTTAGCGACACACATGAGGGAGCACGGTACCAGTGAGGATCACCTCAAGTAAGCTTTTCGGGTCAGGGGAGATGCTCACAGCCGGGCTAGGCTAACCAGGTGCTGATCACCTAGGCTAACCGTGCAGTGAAGGCACACCCGAGGGTACATCCACACAGCAAAGGAAGGTGTGAGTGGGAGCGTGGGTAGGCATACTGCACTAGCTTTATTCTAGCAGGTGCAGGCTACAGTGATAGTGAGGACATGGTCGCTCCAGTACCAGCCTGGGACCCTGGGTATGTATCCAGGTGGCTGCCCTGCATTTCTCTGCTATTTTGAGGACAGAGCATTGACAGCTGCCAATTTATCTGGCATTACCAGCTCGCTCTTTCAATTCTGCTCCTGCAGTTGGCATGGTTATGATTATATTACTCTCGAAGCAAGCAAGAGGTAGAGGGGAAAAGGACTTTGTTAATCTAGTTGATAGGTCACAAGTGGAAACCCGAGGGGTGTCAAATACTCCAAACTCCTCAGGCCATTATTCGAAACCCAAAACCAAGGAGTGGGTTTCCCCTTGCAAAACTAAACCATGAGAGTTTAGATGTCGCAAAAGAAAAAGCAAATCAGCCCTGGCCTGGCCCATTTGCCCTTATAAGCCATTCCCTCCCTCTTCCCAATCCTTCATACCACTCTTCTATTAGTTCAGTGCTTTAGTAACAAACCATCTTTCTCTGAATGCTCTCCACTTCCCTGTAGCTCAAAAGCATGTCTTTCTCACCAGCAGAGATTGAGCCAATAAAAGATATTACCTCACTCACCTCGTCTCTCTAGTACGCTGGGACCATCACGGCTACACCACCATTGCAAACTGCAAATTTCCTGACAACTTTCTGGTATTAAGGAGCCCAGAACTGCCCACAACATTCCACTCACAATGTGGACACGTTTTTGGTAGAGGAAAGGGTGTGAAGGGTCAGAATGGATCTTTAAATCAGTCCTAGAAATGTGACTAGAATCGGTGTTTTAGCTGTACATAGCAAGAGTCTCTTGTCTTGGGCACTTCTCTTCCACTTTCACTGCTAATCCTGTTAATAGAAATCACATCAATAAACCAACCCTCCTCCCTTTGATGTGTCCCTCTCTGCTTTCCATGGTGGATTACTGCATTAGGTCACCTTGCTTTAGAGCAGCCTCCTTTGAAATGTCTAATTATCTCCCTGAGATAATTGCCAAAATCATTTGCAGTCCTGGAGAGATCTTCAAAACTGATGTTTACAAAAGCAAATAATTCAGATTAATCAAATATTGTGAGATTCCTGCTTTGCCAATTTATACATTTAGAGCTGTGCTCTGACTACCATGCAAATGGTCTAATGAAAAAATTTATTGCAAGACTCAGGGAGATGGATTTAGCAGATGTGAAGGCTATTTAGGGCTGTTTAGTGCAAACTACAACTCAGTAAAGGATACCACAGAATCCCATTGGGACAGTTCTTGCCACACAGATTGTGGGAAAGGACAGGCCCAAACCCGACAGGTGCTGGACATATCCAATGCCCACAGAAGCCAATGGGAGCTGCAGGTGCCCAGTGGATCTCAGGATTTAGACCCACGTGCTCAGGGGATGTTCCTTCAGCTCCACTGGCTGTTGCAAAGTTTGCTGACAGACAGGTCCATCACAAGTCACAAGGAGGCATTTGCCGTGGGAAAATCTGAAGCCTGGCCAGCCACTGCTGCTGTTCCCTTTGCCCTCCCTAGCTCCTGTCAGCAGGCAGGAAGACACAGCAGCATTCACACCTGATCAGCAGTGTCAACCATGTCCCCAGCATAGGGATGCTCCAAACCCAGCCACATCCCCAGAGTCGCTGAGTTCAAGCACATAATGGCCATACTGGGTCAGACCAATGGTCCACCTTGCCCAGTATCCTGTCTTCCAACAGTAGCCAATGCCAGGTACTTCACAGGGAATGAACAGAACAGGTGATCATCAAGTGATCCATCCCCTGTTGTCCACTCTCAGCTTCTGGCAAGCAGAGGCTAGGGACACATAGAATTATAGAATCATAGATGATTAGGGTTGGAAGGAACCTCAGGAGGTCATCTAGCCCAACCCCTGCTCAAAGCAGGACCAACCCCAACTAAATCAAGCCTGACCTTAAAAATCTCTAAGGAAGGAGATTCTACCACCTTCCTAGGTAACCCATTGCAATGCTTCACCATCTTCCTAGTGAAAAAGAATTTCCTAATATCCAACCTGCTTCACCATCTTCCTAGTGAAAAAGAACTTCCTAATTTCCAACCTAAACCTCCTCCACTTCAACTTGAGACCATTGCTCCTTGTTCTGTCATTCTCTGCCCATCCTGGCTAATAGCCATTGATGGACCTATCCTCCATGAACTTATCTAGTTCTTTTTGAACCCCATTATAGTCTTGTCCTTCACAACATCCTCTGGCAACGAACTCCACAATTGTGTGTTGTGCGAAGAGGTACCTCCTTTTGTTTGTTTTTAAACCTGCTGCCTATTAATTTCACTGGGTGACCCCTAGTTCTTGTGTTATGAGGAGTAAATAACACTTCTTTATTCACTTTCTCTACAGTCAAGATTTTATAGACCTCTATCATATCCCCCCTTAGTCGTCTCTTTTCCAAGCTAAGTCCCAATCTACTTAATCTCTCCTCATATGGAAGCAGTTCTAAACCCCTAATCATTTTTGTTGCCCTTTTCTGAACCTTTTCCAATTCCAATATAACTTTTTTGAGATGGGGCAACCACGTCTGCACACAGTATTCAAGATGGGGGGCGTACCATGGATTTATATAGAGACATTATGATATTTTCTGTCTTATTATCTATCCTTTTTCTAATGGTCCCCAACATTCTGTTAGCTTTTCTGACTGCTGCTGCATACTGAGCAGATGTTTTCAGAGAATTATTCACAATGACTCCAAGATCTTTCTTGAGTGGTAACAGCTAATATAGACCCCATCATTTTGTATGTACAGTTGTAATTATGTTTTCCGATGTGCATTACTTTGCTTTTATCAACATTGAATTTCATTTGCCATTTTGTTGCCCAATCATGCAGTTTTGTGAGATCCCTTTGTAACTCTTCATAGTCAGCTTTGGACTTAACTATCTTGAGTAAAACTGTTCATCGTCTGCAAATTTTGCCCCTCACTGTTTACCCATTTTTCCAGATCATTTATGAGTATGTTGAAAAGCACTGGTCCCCGTACAGACCCCTGAGGTACACCACTATTTACCTCTCTCCATTCTGAAAAATGACCATTTCTTCCTACCCTTTGTTTCCTATCTTTTAACCAGTTACTGATCCATGAGAGGACCTTCCATCTTATCCCTTGACTGCTTAATTGCTTGAGATTCTTTGGTGAGGGACCTTGTCAAAGGCTTTCTGAAATTTAAGTACTCTATGTCCACTGGATCCCCCTTGTCCACATGTTTGTTGACCCCTCAAATAATTCTAATAGATGGGTGAGGCATGATTTCCCTTTACAAAAGCCATGTTGACTTTCCCCCAACAAATCGTGTTCATCTATGCATCCCACGAAAGCTCATGCTCCAAAACTTCTGTTAGTCTATAAGGTGCCACAGGACTCTGCTGCTTTTACAGATCCAGACTAACACAGCTACCCCTCTGATACATGTTCATCTATGTGTCTGATAATTCTGTTCTTTAATATAGTTTCAGCTGCTTCTTTTACTGTGTTTTTGAGTCATGGCGGCACTTTTTGGGGGTATATATTTAATTTGTACTTCTATTATGGTGGGTTTTTTTAAAGTTTCCATGCAGCTTGCAGGTATTTTACTTTAGGGACTGCACCTTTTAATTTCTGGTTAACTAGCTTCCTAATTTTTTTTGTGCATTTCTCCTTTCTGACGTTAAATGTTTCTGTGGTGGGGTTTTTTGGTGTTCCCCCCAACAGGGATGTTAAATTTAATTATATTATGTTCGCTATTACCAAGCAGTTCAGCTATCTTCAGCTCTTGGACCAAATCCTGTGCTCCACTTAGCACTAAATCAAGAATTGCCTCTCCTCTTGTGGGTTCCAGGACTAGCTGCTCCAGGAAGCAGTCATGCATGGTGCCAAGAAACTTTCTCTCTGCATCATGTCGTGAGGTGACATGTACCCAGTCAGTATCGAGATAGTTGAAATCCCCCATTATTACTGAGTTTTCTATTTTATAGCCTCTCTATTCTCCCTGAGCATTTCACCGTCACCATCACCACCCTAGTCAGGTGGTCAGTAGTATATCCCTACTGCTATATTGTTATTATTCAAGCATGGAATTTCTATCCACAGAGATTCTATAGTACTGTTTGATACAGTCAAGATGATTTTTTACTAAATTTGACTCTATGCTTTCTTTCACATATAGTGCCACTCCCCCACCAGCACAACTTATTCTGTCATTCCAATATATTTTGAATCCATATATTACTGTGTCCCAGGTTTCTGTGGTCCCTATTATATCAATATCCTCATTTAATACAAGGCACTCAAGGTCACCCATTTCAGTATTTAGACTTCTAGCATTTGTATATGTGACATTTCTCACTTTTTAGCTGTCTGCCATTATGTGATGTAATTGAATGTGAGTCTTTTTCATTTGAATTTCTCTCATAAGTTCCTACCTATACTTTATTATCTTCCATCCTCTCCTCCTTACTAGTATATAATGTATCCCCATTAATAGAGCCTCCTGTAAGGGATGTCTCAGTCCAAACTGTGTGCTACTCTGTACCTCTCGGCTTTCCCCAGCTCTTAGTTTAAAAATTCCTCTATGACCTTTTTAATTTTAAGAGCCAGCAATCTGGTTCCATTTTGGTTTAGGTGAAGCCCATCCTTCCTGTTTAGATTCCTCCTTTCCCCTAATAAATCTAAACCGCTCCTCCTTACACCATGGTCTCATCCATGCATTGAGACCCTGCAGTTCTGCCTGTCTAACTGGCCCTGTGAAGTGGGAAGGTCCCAGAGCTCAGGCTACAGCCTGAACCCAGAAGTCTAAACTTCAATTAAGCAGCTCCACAGTGCAAGACTGGGTCAGCTGGCATAGGCCAGCCATGAGTTTTTAACTGCAGTGTAGGCATACCCTAAGTGGAAGAGCTGCCACCCAGAGCCATTGGGCCCTGGTGAAAAGGAAATATAGCAATGACTGTATTGGAAATTCACAGCCTTACCCTCAGCATGCATTGCCCCTTGAATGCAATGTGACCTTGAATGTAAAAGCAAAAGGAGGGGCAGGGGTGGAAACCCAAACAAACCAAAGCCATGCACTGAACACCTCCAAACTCTGGGAATCTGAACGTTATACTCTAATAAAGTGCACTAAACAGTCCTGATCTTTGGGATATGCAGAGTCCAGATCCAAACATTATGATGGGCAAGTGGCATTGCTGGACTATTTTCATAGATAGGGAACATCAGAATTATCTTTCTGGACCAAATCATCAGTCCATCCTGCATCAAGTGGAGGCTCTCAGAGGAAAGCACCCCTACACCAGTGTGCCTACTCAAAGAGTCACCACTGGAGGAGATCTTCCAGCCCAACACCTGCATGCCTTGAAACATCATGTCTGACCTGCCTTGTTACTGTCCAAGCCTGCAGAGCTGGAGAAATTATTCCTGTTCATAAAAATGACCCCACTGCTGGGTCCTCTCCAACTTTCTTCCTCTCTAATAACTAAGTTAGTATCCCTAGCTCAATGACTGCAGGAAGGAGAAAGTTAAAATGGCCACGTTGGTAGAGAACCCAAAAGTAAGGATGCTTCTCTGAACTATTCAGACCTCTTGGGTTTTCCACAATAGGGTAATCTTTTGTTAGATTCATGGCTGTTCCCAATAGCTCTAGAAGAAACCTGCTCTTGGTACTGACATCTATCTCCACGCATAGATTCTTTCTTTTTCTTTCTTTCTTTCCTTCTTTCTTCTAACCCCATTAGCAAAGTAGTATCTGGGACTGGGTCCCTATCTGAGGAGTAGAGCCAGGAAATCTAGTTTTCATGGGAAATGGAACTTAATTTTCCATAAAATGTTTTCAAGTAATTATAAAGTATTGATTTGCATCCTGTATAAAATTTTGAACCTGTTCTTATTGTATTCAATGCAGATTACCAGGTGATAACAGTATGTAAATTCTACTCAGTATCTTTCCTGCTCCATCTTTTCTGAGGTGGTCAAGCCTGCAGGGAAATTATTTACTGTGCATTACTCTCCAGTGGCTGTAGAGAGTCCAGAACGCCCATTCCAACTAGCCTCCAGGCACATAACAGAAACAATATACAGCAGTGTTGGAAGCAAAGTTCTAATTAAGATGTCATCATATAAATTCCATTTTTTTAACAGCTATAACATTTAATTCTGGGACTTGGCGTCAGCATGGGACCAATTTTCTTTTGTATATTTAATTATTTATTGATTTTTCAAAAAAGTAATATACATTATGTGATAATGTTGCAATATTGCTGCTATTTAGTGGAAGGAGAAACTTTCATTTTAAGTCCCAGTTTGCAATCACTTAAAAATTACCTCATGAAATGACTCTCTCATGTCTCTTGTTATTGCAAAGACAAAAGTTTCAACAGAGTTGTGTACAGCCAGTTCTGGGTACTGAGTTGTTAAATACTTTTTTTGCTCTTTGGTAGCCCTGGCTTGGCACATTCCATCTCATTCATTGATGGATGGGGAAAAGCTTTAAAATAGGAACCAAGTGAACCCTAAAACTCTGAAAGCAGAAAGGATTTTTTTTTTAATCTCATGATTTTTTGAAGTCTGACTCATGATTTCTTGGGTTGGCAATATTGAAAAGTGTTCATGCTGTTTGTTTATTTTTTGCATTTCACTTTCATTTTCTTACTTTTTTGAGTTTGACAAAACCCGTTAATGATGGAAGAGATTTACATTATCAATAGCAAAATCCCATTACATCACAAGTCTAAACAGAAATGTTTCCCATTTTTAATATAATACAATAATAATTAATAGTAATAATAGGTATTTACAATATAATGTATCTTATAAAGCCCCTTTCATTGGCAGATCTCAAAGGAGAACTTCACAAAGGAGGTCAGGATCATTACCCACATTTTACAGATGGGTAAACTGAGGCACACAGAGAGAGTGACTTGCCCAAGGTCACCCAGTAGGTCAGTGGCAGAGCTGGGACTAAAACTCCGGTCTCCCGTGACTAAGTCCAGGGCTTTAACCACCAGATAACAATGCCTCCCTTTACCAATCTGCTAGTGTAGCACTTTATACTCTAATACAGCGATAGTTAAGGAAATCAAGATATTCTAATAATATAAATCAATCTTTCAAAGACTAAAGATGATGTAGGGATGTCTCATCTTCTGATAGAAACCCTATCACTTATCTCACAGCCTTTGTGGACTACCGTATATAGATAACAGGTCAGATCTTCTAGGATAGCCAGGTCACAGCCTTACATTTTAAATTCATCCTCACATCCAAAAGCCATATCAGAATCTCTGCCTCATGTGTGGTTTAGTCAAATAGTTCTCTACAATTCATGGGCCTTCCCTCCTCTAGCCATCTGTCTCCACCTGTTGTCTCATACTTATGCCTAGTCTATGCTAACACTGTAAATCAACCTAAGTTACATAAGGAATGTAACTTAAGGCAACGTACCTTAGATCAACGTACTTTCCTAACAGGTCTGTCCTGGTATTTCTCCTAAACAGCAGAGACAGTTAACAGATTTGGAATCAGCCTCTCAGGAAAAGTCTACATGCTCCAATATATAAGCAGTGCCTTCTTACTCCTGTTCTCCAGACCCCTACCTGACCCTGTAACTCTTTTACCACTTCTTCCAGTGGAGAAGTTCTTGTGCTTCAGCTCAGTCACCACATCTTTATTTGCCAGAAGCTGGGAACAGAGGACGGATCACTTGATGATTACCTGTTCTGTTCATTCCCTCTGAAGCACCTGGCATTAGCTACTGTCAGAAGACAGTATACTGGGCTAGAGGGACCTTTTGTCTGACCCAGTATGGCCGTTCTTATGTTCTATGTGTTTATCCCTGAATAGAGCTTGATGCAACCACTTCCTTCTCCTCCACACACCTACTGACTTTCTGGCTATCATACCCCAGCCCAATGTTCTCATCTCTATGGCAGCCAGGGAATGCTGCAGCTCACTCTTGTTAGGCCCGCAGAGCTGATACAGCCAGGGCAGAGAGAGCTGGGTTTGCTCCTCCTTCATGTCTCACCAACTGCATTTTCAGCTGTGGGCAACTAGAAACATCTGTACTGCTCATGCTGGCACAGGGAGAAAGCCCACAGCTGACAACTCAGCCGCCTGTTGAAATGACTGCCACAGCTGACAGAAAAGTCATCATCTGACTTGGGAACTAAGAACCACATTGGAACCACTTTATTATTGTTACTGTAGCCCCTTGAGGCTCCATGGTGCTAGGGTTGCACATACACCTAGTGGCAGCCGCTGCCTCAAAGAACTTAGCTTCTAAACAGTCAGAAGGTGAGAGAATGAAGAGTTAGTGCCCCTGTTTTACAGAGGTGGGAACTGGGGCACAGATAGACTAAGTGACTTACCCACAGTGAGGCTGTGGCACAGGGGAAAATTGAATCCCAATGTCCCGAGTCCCACTCCAGTGACTCAGCTACTCGCCCATTACATGACACTGACACAGTGTCTGGGATGCCATGCACACAGTACCATGTTTGCCTTTTACTTTACAGATGCCCCGCTTTCTTCACCCCCCAAAGTAACCCCCCTAGTAAAAGCTTGCTAGTTGGTCCCGCCAGGAGCTGGCAGCATCTCTACTTGATGTATTGCATGTCTACGATCCCTGTATGAGGACAGTGCTAACTCAGCAGTGTTGCTCTGTAGTTTAAAGGCACAGCATGGCCTTTCTTCATCTCCACTGTAGCTGCTGAACTTGTCTCATTAGTTTTGAAACACAGAAATCCAACATTTCTGCCAAACTGCAGGATGCTAGCCCGCCAAAAGAAAACCAGTGGGTATGAAAAGCAGCCAAGGTGAGGAAGTTGCAGAATGGCCAAGTGTGTTCAAAAAGGATGTGGATACTACACAGCTGAAAGGAAAAAATACTTGCTACTTTGACTTGGGTTTAATTTATGCCTCATCCAGCCTTTTTATTTATGCTAAATCAAGTCAGCAGCATGGCACACATAATACGGTACAGTGTGCAAAATCAGTACTGTTTGGAGGGACTTTCTATTAGGCTTCTTGTTTTGCTTCTTGCCTCTAATGAAGCGTTAGTCTTGGTGCAGCAGCAAGCACTAAATGAATTAGTGATGCTAGAATCATTTGTGAGCATGCCTATCAAACGCAGCAAATGACGCAGCATTCAGATACATAAATAAATGGAGACATTCCACCTTGCACAGCAAGGATTTGAAGGTGAGTCTCATAAGTCAGCAGCAAGAAGGCTCCTAAAGCAAAGGCCTGGGCCTGCCCTTGCCAGGGAAAGTTAGATTAAGAGATAAATGTATGGAGGGGTCGATATGATGAGGTTGCCTACAATGGCATCTCCTACTGCTTTTAGCAAATATCTCTAAAGGCCAAAGATGGGACACTAGATGGGGAGGGCTCTGAGTTACTACAGAATTCCTTCACAGCTGTCCAGCTGCTGGGTCTCACCCACATACTCAGAGTCAAATTGATCACCATATTCGAGGTTGGGAAGGAATTTCCCCCCCAGGTTAGAGACCATATGGGGGATTTTGCCTTTCTCTGCAGCATGGGTCACTTGCTGGTTTGAACTAGAGAAAATGGAGGATTCTCTGTAACTTGAAGTCTTTACATCACGAATGGAGGATTTCAAAGTAACTCAGCCAGAGGTTATGGAGTGGGTGGGTGAGGTTCAGCAGGCTGCAGTGTGCAGGAGGTCAGACTAGATGATCACGATGGTCCTTTCTGACCTTAAAGTCTATGAGTCAATGAAATGTTTCTCAGTTTGGAGTTGAGCGATGTGCTCCTGCAGTTCCAGTATCTCATAGTGTCCAGTGGGTGGTGACAGACCTGCTCCCTCCATATCCCTGCTTAGGGGCTTCCATGGAAGGGGCTGAAAGAGTTTGGGAAAGCTTTAAGGGCACAGGCGGTTTGGCCTAGTGGTCACGACTGGGGTGGTGTCAAGGGGGGGTCACGAGGCGGCAGTCAGCAAGCAGGGATCTGAGCAATCGCTAGGGCCAGAATCAATAGGCAACAGTCAGGGTCAGAGTCTGGCAATCACAACTGAGGTGAGTTCTGGAGTCACCGGAGGCCAGAAGTCTGCATGGCAGACTGACAACTTCCTGGGGCTCCCTCCAGGGTTGAATGGGGAGCATGGGCCAGCCAGAAGGCCACAGGGTGCTGTTGCTCCCAACTCTTCGGATGGTACATCCTGTGACACCTAATCTCCACAGTGCTCCTGGGATAGAGCCCTGCGTAGCCTCCTGGTGGTGCTGTGGGAGCATCAGGCACTACAGGCCCAGGTTCTAGTCCTGCAGATCCTTACGCTTAGTCTACACTCCTCTTCTTAGCAAATGGGAGTTATCCTTGGTCAGTGTATCACAGGAGCTCAGGCTAGATGAGCGGAAGGGCCCGTCTGGCCTTAAATTCTGTGGAAGTGGCTCAAAGACCCCCAGTGCAATGGCAGCTGGGCATCTTTCTGAGCGTAACATTGGATTGTGACACACTCCTTGTCCATCATGGCACCTGTTAGAGGGGCAAGGCCTGGGGAGGCAGTGCAGTGCCAAGGCTGCAGGGGGTGGTGGGCTGGGGAAGGGCAGGGATTCACCCCTTCAAAGCCATTGACTATCTGGCTGTTCAAAGAGAACGTGAGTCACAGAGTGGGGCGTTGTGCTGACCAAGGGGGCTCCCAGTTTACAAGGTTTGCAGGCAGCCCCCCAGGGGTGCATTATGGTGGGAGGGGGCCGTTGTGGAGTTAGGCCCCACAGGGCCGTACTATCAAGCAGGGATTTTTAATGACATTTTTACATGGAAATGACAATAAAACCCAAATAGGCTATGAGCCTACCAGCTGGAAAAGCTCACCAGCAGCCAGAGCCCAGCCTCGCTCATTATCTCCCACTTCCACCGCGCTTCCCTCTTCCCGCCATCATACACCCTTCCCCCTCCCCTGCCAAGCGCCTTCCCTGCCCCGCCAGGCGACCTTCCCCACACAGCAGAGGCGGCTCTTTCATCCCACTTGTCAGCCTGAGGCTGACTTTAACACACCAGGCAGTAACAAAGTAGGGCAGAGGGCATGGAGGGGCTGCAGCCCACAGGCAAGGAGGGGGCTTGTGAGAAGAGGAGGGGCCTGACCTGGCTACCATTGAGGTCAACAGCAAACTTCCCACTGAGAGTGGTGCAGCCCCAAGCGCTCAGGAGGTGAGAGGTGAAAGCTGTGATCACAGCACTCCAGGAGCTGGGGCTCTGAGGAGATCACCAAATATCACCCGACTTGCACTAAAATCACAAGAGCTGGCATGGCTGAAGTTGACGTCAATGCGAGCAGCCTCCGGACTGCAGGAGGGGACTCAGCAGGAGGGCCTGAAGCACTTATCTCTTCCAGCAGCTCCGTTTTCTCCCCTCTCGATGCATTTGGGAAGGGGGGTTTCTGTTCCAGCTGGAGGGAGTGGGAAGATGAAGGGGTGTTTCCTTTACTGGCTAATCTGCGCAGAGAAGCCAATCGCAGTAGAGGGATTTGCATATTTGCAGAGAAGTTATTATAAAATAACAATACTATGAATATGTAAATTAGACACACAGAGGCAATCGTCTTTCAGGGACTTGTGCACTTGTGCCCTCACATGTCACTAACTGAAGCACATTCCTGCACTCTGATTGGTTGCTCTGATTCCTTTTCGGCGCAGCACTCCAGAGCGTAGTACACATGGATACGGTTCAATACATGTCACTGTCAAATCAGAGCCTGATGCACAAGAGGCCTGGGAGAGGCCCAGACAGCCATTTTGCAACCCTTCCCCCAGTCAAAGCAGAACGCCTCCTGCACTCTAGTCTTTGCTCATTTGCTAAAGAAGCTGACTTCCCAGAGAGCCCCACAGTACGTTCTGTAAGGGAAACACCAAACCTGGATTTCTAACTCCAGTCCCACTCTCCATGGCACTTTGAACTCGGCTCTGTTGAGAGGTTCAGCCCCATAGGTTGCTGTGCACATGTGCTGCATGGCAGTTCAGAATTGTCCTGCAGTCTCTGTTTGCAGAAACCAAAGTGCCTCCACATTGTGCCCCTCCCTGAGAGCTTGTTTTGTTCTCCACATCTGGAGTGGAAGGTGACTGGGCTGTGGAGAGGGAACATCTGGGACTGACAGGGCTGGGTCTGGAATGAAAATGATGGAGCCTGTCCTCATTATGGGGCAATGGCAGGGCTGCCCAGAGGGGGGGGCAAGAGGGGCAATTTGCCCCAGGCCCCGAGCCCCACGGGGGCCCCCACCAGAGTTTTTCGGGGCCCCTGGAGTGGGGTCCCTCACTCGCTCCGGGGTGCACGGCAAACTCTTGCAGGGCTGGGTGCAGGAGCTTCTGCCGCTCCCGGTCTTTGCCGGCGGGGGGTCCTTCCGCTCCGGGGCGGAAGGACCCCCCGCTGGCGAATTACCTCCGAAGACGGAGCGGGACCCACCGCCGAAGTGCAGCCCGGTCTTCGGCGGTAATTCGGCGGCGGGGGGCCCTTCCCTTCCGGGACCCGCCGCTGAAGTGCCCCGAAGACCCGCGGCGGGGCCCCCCTCCGCCGAATTACCGCCGAAGACCGGGCTGCGCTTCGGCGGCGGGTCCCGCTTCGGCGGTAATTCGGCGGCGGGGGGTCCCCGCCGCGGGTCTTCGGGGCACTTCGGCAGCGGGTCCAGGAACGGAAGGGCCCCCCGCCGCCGAAGACCCCGGGCCCCCGGAATCCTCTGGGCGGCCCTGGGCAATGGAATGGGGTTGGGGCAACCCCCTCAGAGACAGCACGCAGCAGCTGGAGTTGGGGATCCTGCTTGGTGAGGAGGAATTTCCCAGCAGAGCTCTGCCTGCTCCATGGATATGTGAGGGGCTCAACTCTCCAGTTAACGCGAGGGGGATATGCACACCTAAACCCTTAACGCACACGCTGGGCTACAGAGGAAAAAGGGTCCCCATTGGACATCAGCCGGTGGCAACAGCACAACAGCCACACTGGCAGAGAGTAGTCATCCATGTTAGCATAAGCAGGGCTCAGGTGTTTAATGGAGTATCATGGAAGGTGCCTCAGCCGAATCGATGCTAGCAGCCTTGCACCAGCCTGGCTGGCTCAGATACGGACTTTTCTAGTGTGCCCCACCCAATGAAAAGAGAGTGTGACGTTACCAGACTTCCATCCAGCACTCAGAGAATAGGAAATATATAACAGTGGTGGATAACTGCCTCCTGAGGGGCAACACTGCAGTTTGAATGTGGGATCTTCAGTGCTACAAGCACAAGCTGCTATTGTTTGGGCTAAAGAATTAGTAACATCAGCTGGGAGCTGCGGCAACTCATAAACCTTTTATGAGGACTAGTCACTAGAGGTACACAAAAGTCTACATCCCTTAGTGTGGATGACATAGGCATGAATGCTGTTCCCTCTCTGTCTGACAACAGTGTCCCCTCTGCTGAGTGGCAGCAGATCTCTGGGGCCTTGCAGGCTGGCTTCCCAGTGGAGGAGGAATTAGTGACATGGCATCTGGATTCACTATTACTATAACTTGTTTTATTAATACAAATACACCAGGCCTGGAACAGAGGTGGTCACAAATGGCATGCAGGAAATCTTAGCCCAGAATCAGTGTCTGGTTCCCAGGGAGTAACTCTGACCCAAGAAGTGAGTCTAATCAAAACCCTGAACAAACTCACCAGCTGCTCACAGAACTTTCTCTCTAAGGACCACTTCTATGCAAAACAGTGCATAATCCAAAAACTAATAATGTCATAGCATTTCCCCCCAAGACCGAACACTTGTTCGCAACACTTAGAAAAGAACTTGGAAGACTGTATGTAACAGTGCCACCTGCTGAAAATATGATGGGCCTAATTTATGGCCTCATCCAAAACATGTTGAAGTCAGTGGAAATAGTCCCACTGAGTCAGGCCCTGACACCCACTCCTTCTCCAGAACATAATTTGAAAAATGTTTTCCGTCCTTGTGTCAAACGCTGAAGCTCAGGCCATTAATCATGGCCAAACATTTTCTTTTTTATATAATTATATTTTATTGTTTTCTAATGAAATGCACAATCCAGTTAATACAAACAGAAATAATGTGCCAAATGATGGGGGCGTGTAAGTAATAGGAAAACTGGCAAAGGCCATGTGATCTCATTCCATCAATTACCAGCATCTAATAATCCTGCCACTAAGTAAATGAAAGTGTTTTATCAATTAGCACCAACTGCATCCCCCCAGAGAGCAGTGAGAAATCAAACCACAATCGTACAAGTAAACATGCAGCAGCCTTTAGCGCCTCCCACACCCTGAGTAGTCATGCCAGTTGCTCAAGGGCTGAACTAGAGCCCACTGATGTCCCTGAAAAGGCCCCCCGGCAGCAGCCTACAATGGCTCCCAGCGCTCCAGACCTGACTCCAGACAGTCGCACAACACAGCTCCTTGGGGCTGAGACAAGGGGCTGGGACTTGGGAGACCCGGCTTCAATTCCTGGCTCTGCCACGGACTCTGTATGTGTCTCCCTTCACCATCTATTAACTGGGGATGAGGCTTGCGCCCCTGGCAGGGGTGTGGTGGGGATAAATGCACTGGTGGCGGTGAGGCACTCACATGCTGCAGGGATGGGGGCCATGTGAATAGAGCTCTTAGCCCGTCTGGACCAAGCTGTGCTGTGGGCCTGCCCTGCTCTCACTGACACTTTTCCTGCTGACAGGGTGTGGGAGGACTGTCCAAGCCTTGTGCTGAATCTGTTGGCACCGGCTGAGAAATTGCTAGCAGGCTGCTCTG
This sequence comes from Mauremys reevesii, assembly GCF_016161935.1. Classification (NCBI taxonomy): domain Eukaryota; kingdom Metazoa; phylum Chordata; order Testudines; family Geoemydidae; genus Mauremys; species Mauremys reevesii. Next base: position 21,294,065 of record NC_052637.1, read on the forward strand.
CAGAGTGGGGTGTAGCAACAAGCACAGCACACCCCACTGCCGAGTCAGAGAAGGCTGCTTGTCATGCTCACAGGGCTAGCGCCCCTCGGTCCCCTCCCTGGTCCCTGACTGTGCCCAGCTGGGCCTAGAGCCCCTTCCTCTTACCTGGGATCACTATTCTGACACTGGGACCGGGGGGCACTGTGCTGTGGAGCCCAATGCTTAGCACCCTGCAGGTCTGACTGAGGTCAGGCTCCCATATGTTCTCCTGGGGAAACCTGGGCCCAGCAGCCAGCTGGAAACACAGTGTTTTTATGGAGCAGTTAGAACAAAGCAGTAGAGAAATAAAAGGTTGTAAAGGAACACAGAGCCCCTCACGTATTGTCACATTTAATCCTACGCTTCCCTGCTAGCGTCGTAAGCTCAGCTTTCCTTGAGAACTGACCCAGTGCACGGTCTCCTAGCCAGCGCCTGCGTGTCAGTGAGGCTCCCAGTCACGAGTCCTCCCTGCCCTTCCCTGGGGGGATCCAGGCCCAATTGCTCCAGAGCACCTTTGTTTCAAGGCCCCAGGTGTGAAGTCTCCTGTGCCCTGAGACTGAGGTTTTCCTGACAGCGGGAGAATTGAGTGATTCAGTGCAGAGCCCACACTTGCATGGAGGCACCACACAGGCCCTTCTGCACCACTGCAGCCACCCCTGCATCCTAGGGGGTCTGTGTGCCGCTCCCAAACATGCAGGTACCTATGAGACATTTGGGACCGGCCGGAAGAAGAGCTGTAGGATCTGCATCTGTAGCTCCAGTGGTCCTAACACTGTGGAGGAGGTGCAGAGGGACTGCAGCTATGGAAAGGCATTCTAGCCTGCCTGTGTCATAGCCACCCCACCGTCTCTGCTGCCCGCCCTGCACAAAGCCTGCTACCAGTACAGCTGAGCAGAGAGGAGCCGAGTCATAGAGATTTCCTCTACTTCTCTCATGACAAGGGGCTGGTATTTGACTTTATTACCTCCCACCTCAGAACCATCCAGCACACTAGCATGCAAACAAGCTCATAAATTAGTAGAGAACATAAAGTCACCTTTCCATAATGGCTGTAGAAGCGCAATCTAGTAAGACACTTGGTAGATGTGGAATCCATGTGGAGAAAACAAAGCCATTTCACCCCATCCCACCTGGCACAGACAGGGGACATGGCATTTTTCTGAAGGGCATGCACACTGACAAGCAGACAGCATTCTCCTTTCATGACATTTCCCCTCCACTAATTGAATGTGCTCCTTCTCGGATCCCAGAGGAGCAGGGATAAAAGATCTGTCTGCGCCGGGGGCTACTTGAGGCAAATATCAGTGACTCTGCTAAGCTATAACATGCACAAGAGTCCTTAGGATTTTATGGTCACTCAATCAAATCAGTTCTAAGGGGCCTCAGACCAAAACGTAGTCAAGGAACCAAAATCTGCTCTCCGCTAAACCCATACTGCCTCATTCAGTTCACTCCCCTAAGTGGCTGAGGTATTATTCTCTTTCTTAATAAAAACCTCTAAATTAGCACCCTATTCATCTCTTTCTTGGCAAGCCCACCGAGCGCATTTGGTACCATGCCGCATTGTCACATTAGGCTTTTCTTGTATTTAAGAGCGTTAAAGATTTGAAAAAAAATCCATAAAGATGAAAGATCCTTGCACGCTTTAATGAACCTCACAACAAGATTGGGAACAAGTTGATTAGAAGGTTCTCAGAACCTCAGGCGCTCCCCCAGGACTGAGCTGTAATAAAGGTAATAATTAGCAAGATCAAATTAAAAAATGACTTATTCCATAAATGTAAGCTGTACTTTCGGCACCAGCATCTGGAGCCTGAGGAGGCAAAGAGAACAGCCTGGAGGAATGGATAGGAGGGCAATAAGCCTGCAGAGAACTTGCTTCCATAAGCAAAAAAATGAGGTGGCAACAGAAGAGCGATGGACTGTGTAGCCCCGTCGCAGAGGCTGAACATGGCAAGATGGACACAGATACCGTGGGAGCTCAGCCCCAGTTGGTATTCTGCCCATCTCTGGTTACAATACCCCGGGTGATGATTTGGAGCAAGGTGTCTGCATGTGCAGAGGGTGTTTGCAAACAGAGCATGGACTGGGACTCAGGAGACCGGGATTGTATTCCCAGCTCTACCATTGGCCTGTTGGGTGCCCTTGGGCATATTGCAGCTCTCTTTGCCTCAGTTCCCCATCTGTAAAACAAGGAGAAGGATACTGACTTTCTTTGTAAGGTGTGTTGAGATCTACTGATGAAATGTGGCAGATAAGAGCTAGGTATTACTACTATTTCTGCCTCTTCTTCTTCATCATCAGCAAAATTATAAAGGATGTACATAAAAACAAGAGAGAGGAGAAAAAAGATATTCACAAATGGGAGAAAAAAGGGTGTCAGAGCTTCTCAGGAACTCGAGTAGGGGCACCCGGCAAACCTGCACTATCTCAGTTCAACACTGGCACCAAAACTCATTCCTCTCTCCCCACACACGCACTTTTTGGTGACACCCAGCAAGAGGTGGCATGCAGACATCAATCTGTCTGGCATTTGCTGGGATCACAGCATGTGCGTGACTGGGAAATAAAGAGTGGGTTCACTGTGTTTTTCCTCTCAGGTCTGACTCATCAGGAAGGGCAGACCAGGTACTTATGAAAATGTCATAACATGCAGGTCTGTGCCCTCACATCAGCAGCTTTTTATTCATTTGGCATCAAGGGTATTATTGCAATCAGACTTTCCAGATGATCATTTAGATGATACATGTATTTACAATGGGATTCCAGTGTCATTCAGCATTAATGGTCCAAGAGAGATTTCTCTTCTGGAATAAATTATCTGGAGATGTCCTAATTGGAGCTATCCTCTCTTGTGTTTGCCCACCAGCTGGCGGGTGTGCGAAGTGGAGTGCTGGGGACAGCAGGCTGGGGACAGACATGCCAGGATTCCTGTCCTCACTTGTGGTTTAAAGGGTGATACGTAGCAGAGAAACACTCCGGGCAGCGCTGAGGGGAGGTCTCTGAGAGCTGCCTGCTCAGGAAGGCTCTGACCGGCACAGAGGCAGCGGGGCTCAGGCAATGGGAATGTCACCTACTTATTCCTCTAAGTATTAAAATGTCTCTTTTCACTAAGCTATTGAATGTGTCTCTGGAGACAGCAAGTAGCAGGATTCCCAAATAGAGCTGCCCTGGAGGATGGCACCCCCCCACTCCACCTTCCCACTGAAGTCACTGATGCTTTAATAATTCGGAGCTACAGCCTTTGGGCCAACGTGCAGCGCCAATGCCACCTTGGTGAAAGCGAGGAGTCTGAGAACCCGGCTCCAGACATGGCGCAGCTTTTCCAGAGCAGGCCTGCAGTATTAGGAAGGTGCTCTGAGTAGATTTCTAGCTCTTCCATTGTGCCAGCTGCATACCAACCACCCTTCCACTTCACAGCAGCCCAAACAGACACTTTTGAGCTCTTGGAGATAAAGCCCAGGGGAGGAGGTATTTGTGTCTGTGTTTGTTTCATAGCCACTGGATGCTCCTAGATAGATTGATCGGGGCTTCAGACTGCCCTGTCATATAACCACTTGGAGGTTCATTCTGCTGTTCTCACCTCCTCTCTGGTTAAAGGACCCTGCTGCAGTCTGGGCACTTTTCTGCACTAGGTGGCATCAGTTAATGACATTCTTAATTCCTGTTGATTGAACTGGTGCCTTGTAAACTAACAGAGTGGGGCAGCTTGCTAATGCGTTTCATGGCATTAGAACAGGTAAGGGTCCTGGACGCCGTCTTCATGGGGAGATTGGTTCAAATGGGACATACAAACTCAGGTCCATTTGCCTTCTACTTGTTTTACAAGTGACCCTTCTTCTGCCCCCTGGTCTTGTTCCCTCGCCGCGTTTCTGGCGATCACAGTTCTTGTACACATGACAGTAGACAGTCTATCCTGCTGTGACATCACTGTGCTTCCCACGTTGTGCGTGAGTAATACACTAGCTATGGCTATGACTGTGTCTCCTTCTAGCGGCTGCCTTTACCATGGATAAAACCTCCTACTTACTCGTGGCTAAAGGAGTTCATTAGGGCATGTAGTAGAGGCTGGTGCTTTTGGTACCAGGTTCCAAGTTTCTCTCCCCCCAATACCTTGGGGATCTGTCAGTACTTGGCCATGGACTGGTGGAACATGTCGAAAAAGGAATAGCCTGCCTCAGTGCCCATTTGAGTGAATAATGCTGATTGACAGGAGTAATTCTGCACAGACAAAACAAGAGGCCGTGTTTTGAAAATGCGATCTGTTCTGACATCACAACCACAGGGGTATGACTAGGAATGTGCATAACAGGGTTTATTTATTCCCACCAAAAAACAAAAAAGAACCCTCAACTAAAAATATTGTTCCAGGCCATTTTGAAGCCACAAAATGTCGCTTTTCCTTTATTTTCTGTAAATGAGCTTCTCCCCCTCCCCACACTGAAACATACACAGTTCTGAAATTTCCCACTGAAATCTGAAAACTGATCTTTACTAGAATGAGATTTTGCATTTCAAAAAACTCAAGAACACGACTGGTCCCTTTGGTCCTAGTTTTGGGAAGAAAAACACAAGAAATATCATAGGCTTTTCACAAAACAGAAGAAATTTCATTAACTCCAAATGAAATTTCCGACTGTCTGGTACCAAGGTTTCTGAATTTCCTTCCCAGCACTGTTGGCTTCCCTGGAGAGAAGAGGGAACAGTTTATATGTAAGCAGGATCTGAATGAACTCTCCCCTGACAGCTAGTTGGAGAGGGGGGAGAAGACTTCAGAGGCAAACTGTATTTACATGAACACACTTACCCTGCCTAGATATCCAGCAAATAGAGCAGTGCCAGGGCTGGCCTTACCATGAAGCGAACTGAGGCGGCCGCCCCAGGTGCCAGACTCTGGAGGGGGTGCCACTGGGACCCAGAGAGTAGAAAATTGTGTCTGCTGGTGGTGCATATGTATCCTCTCTGCTCTAGATGCACAGAGATGGTGGAGTGCTGTGCTAGAGGAAGGAGGGCACAAGAGACATAACAGGCAGGCAGGAGAAAAGGTGAGAGGGAATAACAGAAAGCAGCAGGAGCTGCAGGGAGAGAGAGGAGGAGGAGGAGCCTCTTATGTACCTGTCTAGCACCCCCAGGAGCCTGGACAGATTAACACCAGCTTCTCAGGGAGCTTCCTGTTTCCTGCTGCTTCCCTGAACCCGCTTGAGGAGAACAGGCAGTCAACTGAAGTAGTAGGAACCAGTTAGGCCCTTAAGACGCTGATATCTTCCCTCACTCAGGCCCTGCTACCAGGCTGCTTATTTGTCCCCTTCAACTGAGTATTGAGAGCCACTCTAGCTGGCACAGAACAGCAGTGAAAGAAGAAAACGCCCCTCTGGGGCAGCATTCAGAAAAAGAAAGAAAGCAAAGGAAGCTTTTCTATCTAAGGAGCTCTCTTGAGATACATAGACTTAAATGTTCACGGTGAGCCTTCCAGCCCCAGTGAGGATGTGAGTGGTGAGGAGATGCCTGATATTCCAGTTAGTCAGAGTGCAAGGTGACTTGGAAGCTACTGCAGCATCCATATCTCCATCTCAAATGGATGTAACCATGCACATTCCTGAATAACAGTGTAGATCAGAGAAGAGTGTGGTGGCGGTGCAAGAAACAGCTGCTGCTGAGTTTAGTTCCTTAAGTCTAGATGATCCAGGACTGTGGACCCACTTGAGCAGTAGTCTGAAGGACTTCCTTGTTCTTCATAGGCCACCGCAAGTGAAAAACTTCATGTTCCCCAAAGACAATGAAAATAGAAGTTTCCATCCAATACATTAGTGGCGTGAAATCCCCAATGGTGACAAAGTGGAGAAGCCATGACTTATGTACTCAAAAACCCAGAATGCTGCATACTGTTTTTGTTGCAAACTTTTCCAGTCTAATGTTTCAGCCACATTGGGTTCTACAGGAACAAAGGACTGGAAAAATCTGGCTAGAAATCTGGCATGCCATCAGAAGGCAGCAAATCACCAGAGAGCATTCCATAGATGGAAAGAGCTTGAAATGAGACTAAGGTTAAAGGGCACCGTAGATGATCAGCATCAAGAAAAGATTGCATCAGAGTCTCTTTACTGGCAAAATGTTCTGAAAAAGCTTGTTGCCTTTGTGAGAATGCTTGTTACCCAAAACCTAGCACTGTGTGGCACTTCAGATCAGCTGTATGTGCCAAACTTCCTTAAAATTGTGGAGCTGATGGCTGAATTTGATGCTGTACTCCAGGAGCATCTAAGAAGAATCACCAGCCAAGAAATGTACACACACCACTACCTTGGAAAAACAATTCAAAATGAGATCATACAGTTACTGGCAACAAAAGTCAAACAGAAGATTGTGGCAGATCTGAAGTCATCAAGATATTACTCTGTTATTCGGGACTGCACACCTGACATCAGCCATATGGAACAAATGACTTTAATGGTGTGTTTTGTAACAACAACAGAACCTAGTGAAAATGTCCCTTCAATGGTGACTGTTAGAGAGCATTTTCTATAATTTATTGACATTGATGATACTACCGGAGCTGGTATGAAAAATGTGCTTCTTAAAAAGCCGAAAGATACGGGAATTGTGATAGCTGACATGAGAGGTCAGGGCTACAATAATGTTGCCAACATGAGAGGAAAGAACAGAAGAGTGCAGACATGGATCTGAGAGTTAAACCCTCGAGCTTTTTTTGTCCCATGCAGCTCTCATTCATTGAACTTGGTGGTTAGTGATGCAGCATCAGCTTCTAGTGAGGCTGCTGAATTTTTAAATATAATTCAAAGCATCTATGTACCTTTCTCTGCATCAACTCATTGATGGCAAATTTTTAAGCAACATCTGGGAACATCCTCTCTGAAACTGAAACCACTGAGTGCCACAGGATGGGAAAGTTGAGTGGAGGCAATAAAGCCCATCAAATACCAAGTTGGGAAGATAGATGATGCCATAGTTGCCATTATGGAGGATAATGCTATGACAGGAACTGTTCATGGGAGGACACTGGCAGAGGGAAATAGAATCAACAGAAACATACATAACTTCAAATTTCTGTGTGGCTTAGTGTTGTGGCATGACAAACTGTTTGAAATAAATGTTGTAAGCAAGAGACTCCAAGGTTCTGACCTTGATATGTCTGGAGCAATGGAACAACTGGACAAAGCAAAGTCATACCTACAGATGAGGGATTTCAAAACATTCTGAAGAGTGCACAGAAGTTGGCAGAGGAACTTCACACTGAAGCTATTTTCCCACCCATTCAAGAATACAAGAGTCACTGAAGAAGAAGACGTTTTGATTACAAGGTACGGGATAATCCCATAAGAGCCCACAAACAACAATTCTAAGTTGAATTCTTTAATCAGGTGCTAGATTGTGCAATACAGTCAGTTGAAGAACGTTTCATGCAGCTCAAGGAACACAGCACTATATTTGGGATATTGTATGATATTCCAGAACTCCTCACTATACCTGAAGAAAATCTACACTAGCATTAGAGCACTAGAGACAGGTGGTGAACTGAAAGCCCTTTCAAAATATATTTCAGCAGGATCAACTCCAAAGACTGTTTTGGAATATATAGGCACAAATAAGATGTTCAACCTCTTTCCAAATGCTTTTGTTCCTCTGCGCATATTTCTAACACTTCCTGTAACAGTTGCCAGTGGAGAATGCAGCTTCTCGAAGCTGAAGTTAATAAAAATACATCTACACTCCACAAAGACACAGGAGGGGCTGGTCGGCTTTGCAATGATCTCAGCAAAGCATGAGCTGGCCCAGACTGTGGACCTTCAGGAAGCCGTTCAAATCTTTGCAACCAAGATGACACGGAAGCACCACTTTGATTATTCAAACCGATAAAAATGCCAATGTTTACTTACTGACAAGAAAAGTTACATTTGCTGTTCAGGCGTTTGAAAGTTAAGTGTTAAATTTTTTGAGCAAGTCATTTTAAGTTGTTAGTTCTCCTTTATTGGGTAGGTAGTAGAGCAGTACCATGAGAGGAGTAGAATAGGAAGAGGGCAGAATTGAGACCTTTCAAAGTTTTGGCTCAAGCAAGGGGGCATTTGAGCTCCCCGCCTCAGGTGCCAAAATGTTGTGGCCTGGCCCTCAGCAATACTGCTCAAAAAAAGTGATCAACTTTGGCTGGTGTTGGGTTACAAATCACTTTAGTACTGAATTCAGGAGTAGTGAAATGCTGTTACCAATGTATTTGTCTTTATTGTATGAATAAAGGGGAGCAGAACTGTGCTTATTGTGTCTCAAATGAGGGGGTGACCCTCAGCTGAGGGGGCTTACTTTTCCAGGGGCTCAAGTGCCAGACCCCTGGAAAAGTAAGAGGGGTGGGGACAGGTATCTCAGCCAGGAGGTGTGGACTCTCCCTAAAGGCCCCCAGTCTGGTTTAACCTGTTCCTCCCCACTGTTCAAAGATAGCGCTAAATAGGCTCCATTAGGAGCCTTTTGTTATTTTAAGTGCTCAAAAGATCTGACAACTACTTGTGGTGGGACAGCTCTCTGCCCAACCTAGAGTTGGGTAGAACCTCAACAGACTGACCAGCAGAGGTCACAGCAGAGAATCAGGTGGCACAAGGTGACCGGTGAGTGGAATGAGCAGCTGGTGAGGCAGCAAGTGGAGGGCAGGGTGGCCACTGGAGAGAAACGGTGGCTGGCCCGGTGGCCAGCAGAGAGGAACTGTGGCTGGAGATGCAGCCAGCCAGAGCAAGTGCTCAGATGGCAGAGCAAGCAAGATACCTTTTTCCCCGGGTGGGAGGTGAACTCACACAGATGCACCTTTGAACCCTGGCTCCTCACTGACCAAGGGCAACCGGTGTGAGTGAGGTATGGTGAGGGAGCTGAGAGGGGCACAGAAAAGGAACTTTTGGTTGTAGAACTCAAGAACATGAGGTGGAAGGCTCTGCCCCACGGACTTTGGGGTGGGTGTCCTGCTCACAGTTTTATGATTATGAATCCTGCTTGTGGCATTTCCTCTACTTAATATCAGGTGACTTCCCTTTTTTCATTAAAAGTTTCTTTTCTACACTCAGACTCTGTGCTTGTGAGTGGGGAAGTATTGCCTCTCAGAGGTGTCCAGGGGTTGTGTGTAAATTGTCCCAGGTTACTGGGTGGGGGCTTGAGCCAGTGCTGTGTGGTATTGTTGAAGAGGAACCCCTAGATATTGAACCTGCCCCTTGTTGCTGCTGGCTCCACCTGGCAGAAGGGTTACATATATCTCTCCAACAGTTCAGGGGAAGGAAATTCCAACTCACAATTCTATGTTTCCCATGCTCAGGTTGCTCCCTTTGGCCCCCAGCCATGAGCTGGGTTCTAAGTGTGCAGGCAGCAGGGCCGGGCACAATGCAGACTTTGGACATAGACATCTCTGAAGAGAATCCATTTCTCATGATGGTTCTGAGAAGCACCAATGATCGTGAATAATGGTACTTATTACACATAACGCATCCATCCATCCCAGCTGCTGTTACCTGTCCTAACTCAGGAGGTGCTGCATGACAGGACAGAACCTCCCAGTAACACAGAGTCTCTCAAGAACCTCTCGTGAAAGGAAACCTCAGTTTCTCTGCAAATATAATTCTGGTTTATGGAGAGCAGTGAGGGCCAGCTTTTCAAAACAGTTCAGTCCCTCCGAGTGCCTGAGTCTGGCCCATTAACTCTACTGGAATTGCTGTTGTGAGCAGGGACTGCACAAACCACCCCCAACTCTGGCACGCTCTGAGTACCAGACATTAAAGGAAAGGTTAAGTACACATGGGCAGGAGGACTCCCAGAGGAAATGGCCTCAAGGACAGGGCTGCAGGAGGAATGGGAGGTCGATTGGCACATGAGACAAGGGAGCCATGAAGGGCAGCATGAAAGAACACTTAAGGTCCCACTGGGAGAAAACAAACTGAGCGATGAGGAGGGAGGCGTGGGAAAGTGTAGGCTGGGGGGCAGAGAGGGGCAGAGGGGGCTAGGACACAGAGTGCTCTAGTGAGTGGGGCAGTGGCCTGGCAGTCAGGAGAACTGAACTCTATGCTGTATTACCTGGAGCAAGTCACTGCAGCTCTCTCTGTGCCTCTGTTTTGTCTCGTTAGATTGTAAGCTCTTCTGGGCAGGGAGGGTCTCTCCCATGTGTATGAGCAGCACCTAGCTCAATGGGGTCCGAATCATTGCTTGGGCCCCTGGATGCTACTGCAATATTGATCGCTACCATTACCCAGCTTCAGCCTGGCTCGCCTGGCCCAGTGCATTTGGAGGAGGCCTGCATGGGATTTCTCAGTCTCAATACACCCCCATTTGGCATTTTGATTCTGGAAGGATTTTCCTCTCCCAAAGGTTGTGCAGAAAGCAGATGGGGCACCTCCCTTGGTCAGCCAGGATCTGCATTCCACACACTGCATTCCCTTCGGCCTGAGCTCACCACAGAACAGTCAGCCCCTCCTAAGGGACTCTGGCCATCTCCCAGCCAGGAAAACTGCACAGCCCCATGTGTGTCCTCCCTAAGTGCCAAACCACTTCTTTAAATGCATCAATCCCTCCCTAATGCATAAAAAGAACCTTTTAAGCAACTTAAAAGGAATGTGAAATATGGGACTATTTATGTTACAGTAACCACTGAATGGAGGAAGCAGTGTTCCAAAGAGATTGCATAGATTACAGGGCATTTAATCTTCTTTAACCTCTCCTGCCTGTTCAATTGGTTTGTTTGCTTTCATTCAGATATCTGAATTACTTTTATGTAAATATATAGCGTTCTCTGCTTCCTTTCATGCTTATTTTTTTGTTTAAAAACAAAAGCAGCAATTTAAAGAAGGATAAAGACATGACTGAATAGATCAGATCCCACTTTCTCTGTTATAAAGTAGGGTGTTATCTCTTTGTGTGATTCTAGGGACTCCGTTGCAATATCTCAGGGAATTAATTAAATATTTTGTAGGCTCCTCATGTACAATTTTCTGAATCTCCTAGTATAGCCCCAGCATTTTAGAGTCACAAGGTCAGGGTAGTATGTAAGGGAGTGTATTTAGAAAGCCAAGAACAAGCCATTCACTGTTGAATTGTGCTATTATCTACAGGACTTACTGCCCTCGCTGAGCAGGCTAGGTGGCAAATGAGGAGATCTTCCACTCAGAGGACAAGGAGCCAGGACGACTTTTCAGTTCCCCAGCCCCAGCCTATAGGGTGATGGAAAGTGGGTGAGTTTAAGGGAGGGAGAACTGGGTGCAGAGAAAAGATGGGGAGGAGAGAGTGCAGGAACACTGGAAAAGGCAAAATAGCACCCTCCCCAAGCTCATTTCAAGCAAGTCCTTAGCTCTGATTATCTAGAACAATGGCAGCTCAGGATGGTAACAGTGAACATAAAGCAGAAGCAGGCCAGGCACAGCCATGTGAATGCTGTCCTGCCTCATTCCACTGGGGAGCTATAACATAGGTTACCGACAGAGAGCCCGATCCTGCTCCGCTGGAGTCAGTGGCTCTGCGGTCTCGGCGAACAGCAGCACATGGAGAAGAACGACTTCTCCTTTCCCCTTACCTTCTCATGACACCTCAGCAAAGGCAGGCTCCTCTCTTGCATTGCTCCTTACTCTGTGGAAATCATCAGGGTCCAGGCCAGCTCCTACGGCTGTGGGCTGGCTCTGGGATTTCCTGCCAGCAGGTGCTGAGCGGGATTTGCTTAAAGGAGCCTCGCTGGCCATGCCATTTAGTTCTCGTGACATCTGTATTATGGGCGCCATATGTCAGCCCACAGCTGCATCTGCTCCTTCTCTGTCATGTGGCTTCCCCCCCACCCCCCGCCATTTCAGAACCTCGGGGACCAAACAAATCCCTCGGCAGACTCAGTCGGCCTGCTTGGAGGTGTGCAGCTCTCTAAACTGCTTTCATTCCTAGAGCCAGAGTTATTCAGCCCTCTAAGGGAGCGCGGCTTCTATCGAGGAATGTCCATGCTAGAGAGCCACAGGCGCCGGCTGACACACACGCCGTGCTTCCTGCTCCCCAAAGAGAAAACATTTTCCATTGCCTGCACTTTCGGAAATGCTCGAATGCTGCTCATGTGCGAGCAGACACTGTTCCCTGGAGCACGCTGCGCCTGCCGGAGATGCTGCCTTGCCTGGCATGATGCCAAGGTACCGATGAGCTTGGGGATTGTGTGCAGAGAGGCTGGGGAGATTCTGAAAAGGAGAGTAGATCTGATTTCCCCCCTCCCCCACCCCCAAAGGGTGCGTTTGTGCAAAATTGACAGCTGGGGGCTTTGCTGTTCTCAGCGTGTTTCACCTGAATTGCACTTGGAACCATATTCTCCTGAACAGCACAATCCTGGAATTCTGATTAATGCAATTGTTTTGCAGATTGAGATACAAAGAGAGGCATCAAAGTCAGCCTGGGCTGTGCTGTGTAGTATTACTTGAGTAACACAGGGACCCTTGGAAAGGATGACCAGAGGGTCGAGGAAGAGTTCTGCTGTGGAAGTCCACAGTGAGTTAGACCATAATGAAACAACAGGTCTGACTGAGGTCATGGGTGTGATGTCGCACTCCATATGATTTTATGAAAATATGCTAATAAGTGTGAATATAATGTAACTGGAATATGCCTCATGCAAAAGGTCTCTTGTAAGGTATCATTACAAACCTTATAATCTACTGAGTGTGGTCATCCTATTTGTATGAATGTATCATTCTTGTATCTGAAACTAGAAATAGGAAATGTAACTCTGAGGGCCTATTGTAATTATGCAAAGTGTGGGCCATTAATGGTGGTTTGGAATCTTGATGGCTCCCATTAACCAGGGCAATTGACTGTAGATGGCTCTGTTTACTTGCAAGCCTTCCTGTGAGTGAGGCCAGGAAGAATGAAATCTGGGGGTCTCCCAGGACATGTGACCATGTCACCTGGTACTGGAATCCATCTTAAATGTGGGGCTTTTCCATTTAGAAGGAGGGATGAGGACCCAGGGAGACAAAAGATTCCCACCTTGTCCCACCAATATAAGGGGGTCGAACAGAACAAAGGGGGCTGCAGCTATGAGAAATCTCCTAGCTACCATCTGAGCTGGAACAAGGACTGTACCATGGAAAGGATTAGGCCCAGACTAGAAAGGAGTCTAGGCTGTGAAAGAAGCTTATTGGAACATCTCTGGGGGTGAAATTTCATCTGTAATCATTTTCTGAATGTATTAGGCTTAGACTTGCATGTTTTTATTTTATTTTGCTTGGTAACTCACTTGTTCTGTCTGTTATTACTTGGAATCACTTAAATCCTACTTTTTATATTTAATAAAATCATTTTTGCTTGTTAATTAACCCAGAGCAAGTATTAATACCTGGGGGAGCAAACAACTGTGCATATCTCTCTATCAGTGTTATAGAGGGCAAACAATTTATGAATTTACCTTGTATAAGCTATATACAGAATAAAACGGATTTATTTGGGGATTGGATCCCATTGGGAACTGGGTGTCTGGGTGCTAGAGACAGGAGCACTTCTTAAGCTGTTTTCAGTTAAGTCTGCAGCTTGTGGGGGATGTGGTTCAGACCTCAGTCTGTTTTTGTAGCCAGCTAGCATGTCTGGCTCAACAAGGCAGAGTACTGAACTCCCAAGATGCCAGGGAAAACGGGCTCAGAGGTAGTCTCAGCACATTAGGTGGCAGTCCCAAGGAGGTCTCTGTGACCCAACCCACCACAATGGGCAGAGGAGCAGATGGAGAATGATTCTGGCCCTGCTCATTCCCTGAGACATCTATACGTGAGGGTGTGACTCCAGCTGTGGAGACATCTCAGAGGGAGAAAGTTTCCCTGGGAATCCCTTGTGATCCCTCAGCATTCTTCCTACTTTATATTCTGCTGCTACCTTCAGAGACCCACATCTCAGTCAACGTCCCTGCAGCTCTGAGCAGCTTCCTCCAGGGCTAGGGACTGATCCAGCACCAGACCCATCCACCAACTTCAAGGGGAGCTGAATAATGCACCTAGGTAATGCCATTTCTTCATCTGACCAGGAGGGGTTACTCAGGATCAATGGGAGGCACCCCCAGGAGCCTAGAGCACTGCCAGCCCATGGAGTAAGAGGCCTGGTCTCATGTCTCAAATGGCAGCGTGTTATGGACCTTGTGGAAGCAGGGAAAGAATTAATAAGGATTTGAAGGGGATCTTAATGCATGTCAGTCAGTTAGCAAGAGTTAGCCCAGCTGTAACCCTAATGATGTGAGACTTCTAGAAGCAAGGATAGTGTGAGGCAGAGGGAAAGAACTGTGTAAAAAGTTATTACGACCTTGTAACTGATAACCAAATATGCAGCCTGGTGTCTTCTAGGAGTGAGAAAACAAGATAGCAGAATGGCTTATGTATAAACAAAATGTAGTTGTTGCTCTTTATTGTCTGTATTATTGCTAGTTATTGTCTGTAACAAAAGTATAAAGGCTTGCTGTAATTGTTTACCAGTTGAGAGACCTGTCCGGGACTGGGGCGACCCTGTGTCCTATGGCACTCTCTCCCTCCATTGTAATTACTGGAGAAATAATAAAGTATTTGATTTTGCTGCACCCAAACGAAAAAGCAAGAACTGAGTTTTTCTCCGACAACCTGATCTTGTGTGGCGCTGAACATCCTCAATTCCCACTGAAACCACAGCATCTCCAGGAGTGCTCAGCATCTCATTCAACAAGGATGTATGCTGCCACTGGACTGTTAGGCAAATAAGTCATGGTGGGGGCTCTTTATCTACCTTAGATAAAGGTCTTGTCCATTGCCAAAGTCTCTTTAGAGCCCTTTCTGTCCAGACATGCCAGAAAGGTCCCTGAGCTCCTGGAGCTCAGGGCACAGTCATTCCGGTGGGCTTACTCCAGTACAGAGCACTGGACTTAGAGCTAAGGCTGCCAGGCTGCACAGAAAGGAATCGAGCATGCCAGTCATTCTACAGCTCAGCTATACTCTACTCAGCTGTTCCCTTTCTCAACCCCAGCTATCTCCCCTCCACCGCCCACCACCCACAGATCTCCAGCTTCATCCTCAGCACAACCCATCACCTCCAACCATGTTCATTGGGTCATGCGTTTGGATGGCGAGGTTTCCTGGAGTAAGCAGTTCTATACCTGGGTTAGTATTGGTACGGGTCAAGAAGTGGGGTGTGGGGTCAGATTGCAAAGGTAGCTCTGAGATGCTTCTTGTGTCATTGAGGAAAGCTGATGTCAATGGGTGTGCTGTGCTGATAGGGATAGTTTCTGTGTAGAACTCACAGATCTGAAATCTTCACATGTGCCTGTGCTGATGTATTATGTGTGCAGTCGGTAAGCAGTAGCTAACTAGAGATAACCAGAAGAAATTCTAGCACCGTCTGGCTACCAGGCTGTATCTCACAGAGTGCTACTACCATAGAGAGCAGCACTAGCACAGAGACAAAACAGTCCCATCAAAAATGAACTGAAATTAATGGTGTTATCAATCCACTAAGGTCTCTAAATTATCCCTATTGGATTTACAAAGAACAACTGCGCCTAGCCAATTTGATAGCACAAGTATTTTAGGCAATCACATCTCAGAGAAGCTGAACATTATCCTCTAACAAATAATACTGAAAACCATCCAGTCTCATCTCTCCTTTTTCTTCCCCCAACAAATCTTGGACTTCCCCCAAATGCTCGTCCACATTTCTGAAACCACCATTGTGTCGGTGCAGAACCCTGCTGTTCCTCCCAGCCAAGTTCCCCAAAACAGGGCTATTCAGACCAACATACCAAGGGCAGGATGAAGGAAAATGATATAGTCAGGTAGCTTTTCCACATGCTGGCTCATTGTATGATAGGAATGATCTCTGTCACTCTGTAAGTGCCTCGCAATAAACAGCTTTTGTGACTGATTGATAGCCACCTAATCAATCGGTCACAAAAGCAATACACAAGATCCTGCCAATCCACTTGTTATTAGTGCTGTATAAATCAGTTCATATAGTGCCCTTTTAGTAACGACAATGATGAAATAGCTACACATTCTAATGAAACGTCCCGTTAATGAATGTCTCCAGATTGGAAAGTCGGTCAGTGAAGGAAAAGATTATACATGGATACGAAAAAGAGCCCCCAAAGTGCTCGGCAATCTGAGTGTTGAAGCAGGCCTTGAATGGATGGTTATAAAAACAAGAGTCAGGTAATTAGGGAACATCAGGATGGCTCCTAAAAAATGAGAGCAGGTTAAGATGGCTTTGCCTGCCCTAGTTAGTGAGAAGCGCATATTTTAATGAGTTTTGCATGTTTGTCAAGATTGACTGTTCTCGTCATTGGAAGGCCACCATTTCCAATAACCTGCCAATTTAGGTACCAATGGCAAGATGCTCATCAGTGACAGCACATGCATTAACATGACTGTGTGTTTCACAGCCCGTTATGGATTTAGATTTCCTTAAATCAGTATGAAAATGAGAACTGATTCCAGCAACTTGCATGGATAAAATGAGTCATCCATCCATCCATCCATACAAACTGCAGTTCTCCATTGACATTTCTAATGGCCACATCTCAGCGCTGAGTACAAAGATGAGATGGTAAAGAAAACCTCCCTTGAAGCATTAGCACTAAATCTGGGCACATAATGTTCTTGGATTTGTTTGGTTCACTGGCAATTCAAAAAGAATAATAAAAAAAATCAGTCAAACCATAAATGACATTTTCTTTCTTTCTTTCTTATATGTGAATTGAAAAGCAAAAAAAAAAAAGTTTTAGGTTGAACAAAACATTTTGTTTTGATAAAATCAAAATGTTTTGTTTCAATTTTGACCATTTTAAAACGTGTTCATTGTTCTTTAATAAAAGTAAAGGAAATTTTTAAATAAAAAGATGTTTCAAACAACAAAAATAAAATTTCAGTTTGAAGATGTAGATATGAAATGTTTGGGGTTTTTTCAGATTTTTTTTTAATGAAAACAATTTGGCAAAACTTACAAGAATTCACAAGATGTTTTGGTGTCACTGAATTGTGCATATTTTGCTGAAGAAATTTAGCCAAAGAATTTTGCCTGGCTGTAGGTAGCAGTAGTGGGTTGGGCTATCCCATGCCAATGTACCTGTGTATCTTACCCACCTCAAGCTGCATCAGAGGAAATGGGAGACGTTGAATCATTGGGCAGAGGAAGAGATGCCGAGGAGAGGAGATGGAGCCACAGAGACTCAGAAATAAGTTAGATCACGCAATAGAAAAATGGCCACTAAAGAGCAAATAAACACTACACTGTGAAATTGACTTGGCCTTTGTATTTTCTACATATGGGGCCTGATTCTCCTCTCTCACTGGTGTGTGCATCATGAGTAAGCCCACTGCCGTCATTGGGCTAGAGCAGTGGGAGAGTAGAATCAGGCTCATACGATGCTGCAACCAGATACTTATATGTCACAATGGAATATGTTGACACAACTGAAGAGCCCTTTCCCTAGCTCCATCTTACCTCCCAACCTGCCCAAACCCGACCGGCAAAAAACTTGTTTGTTTTTTTTACTTATGATCAGTCCCCTTGTTTCTCACTTGTCACAACACAGCATTTCTGATCTGAGTAATTCACAACACCGATGTCCAAAGGAATGCACAAAGTCCCACTTGCCTGGCCCATGGGAATGGAGCCAGACAAATATCTGGAGTGTTGGGCTGTTGGGCTCCTTGGTTTTGTGTAGATTCCATGGTGTGAGGGGCCACAGCAAAACCACAGCAGCCAGACGGATTGATTTGTGGGCCTGGGGGTAAATGTGGGTGTCAGCAAACAGCATTCCTATGATGCCTTAAGAGCAAACCTCATATACTTAGGAGTTTCAACCCAGGCAAGAGCTCCATCTAACAGATGCTTCTCAGAATCTAACCTAAATTATTAGATCCTCCAGGATCTGCAAAATTGGGCTCAATATTCTTCAGGAACAGCCCTCCCCTGCTTCTCGCCGTTCAGCATGATGAAGACAAAAAGCCTCAATTTCTTGCGCATTGAACAGTATGAAATGTATATGGATGAAGCTGGAGGATGTGAAGGAATCCAAACCAATTTCATTATTCATGCAGCAAACAGAGTAGCAAATATTTACCATCTCTGTACTGCATTCACTTATTGGCCAAACCCCTGAATTAACCTAAATACACTCACTCAAACTTGCTAGACTGACAGTTCTCTCTGACATGGGCAATCAATCAGATTTTAAATCAGTCTCCACCAGGCTTGTGACCAGACAGACAGTTTGTCCCATGACAGCAGGGCAGACCCTGGTGATCTGACTCTGAAGAACTTCTTTCAGACTGTGTGGTTTCATCAGGGCCGCCCAGAGCGGGGGGCAAGTGGGGCAATTTGCCCCAGGCCCTGGGCCCCACAGGGGCCCCCACGAGAGTTTTTCAGGGTCCCTGGAGCACGGTCCTTCACTCGCTCCGGGGGCCCCGGAAAACTATCGCGGGGCCCGGACCCCTGGAGCTTCTTCCGCTCCAGGTCTTCGGCAGCAATTCGGCAGTGGGGGTCCTTCCACCCCAGGACCTGCTGCCAAAGTTCCCCGAAGACCCATGGTGGGGGGTCCTTCTGCCCCGGAACCCGCCGCCGAAGTGCCCCGAAGACCCATGGTGGGGGGTTCTTCCACTCCGGGACCTGCCGCCGAAGTGCCAAGTCTTCGGCGGTAATTTGGTGGCGGGGGGGCCCTGAATCCTCTGGGCGGTCCTGGATTTTATTGCAGAGAAAGTAAAGAGGTGGCCCTTGTACAGTGCATGGCTCCCTAGTGTTTAAAAATGGCATTACAATATCAGAGGCATCCAGAATAATCAAATGGCCAGGTGCAATGTCACACTCATGGCAAGAGGGCAGTATTGAGGGACAGAGGGAGTAACAAGCCACACTTCCAAGGTGGGTGACAGCCAGTGTTGGGAATGGTCCCCTATTTGGAGCCCAGCCTCCAGAGGAAAAGGTACATAGACATTGGAGATAAAAAGATCCTCGTAGGTCAATGGTACCTCACCCTAACAAGGGTATGGTACAGGCAATTAAACATTTCACAGCCACCTTCACAGCAGGCCCAACAACCAGTGCTGAACAAATGCACTACAGCCCTCAGGAGACCAAACTACTGTGTACCTCAGGCAGGGAAAAGGAGGGACTGAGGTGCCACCACTGCCTTCCTCTACTCCTGCTTGTGCCTCCTGTTCAGACACCTTCAGTCTCTTTGGCCTATCTGCCTGCAAGTGCCCCTCTCACAACCCACAGGAGCAAGTCCAGGTGTCTTACATCACAACACAGCTTAGTTGGCATCATACCTCAAAATACATGTTCAATAGAACATAAGCACAGCTAGAGTAACCCCTGATGAAAGCAGAGCTGGCTTGGCTCTAAGCTCAACTACAGACAATATTGGTTCTGTAAGATGAAACTCTAACATATTACAGAGTTATTGTTCTTGTCCTGCCACTGCTGATCCATCTGTCACATCTCTGGGTCCCAGATAGGTGTGTGTGTAGACCCAGAAGTCTCTCTCATCCAGGGTGGGTCTTATTGCCCAACTTCCCCCCAGCTCCATACACACACACCCCTTGTATCCAAGGAGTCCAGCTATCAATTATGTCATTTCCCCAAACCCACTGGGGGCTGCTGCACCATTTCCTAGTAGATCTATGGCAATATGCTGGTTCAAAGAAGAGCCATGAAAAAGATTAAAGGAAACTTGTCTTATAGTGATAGACTGAAGGAGCTCAATCTATTTAGCTTATCAAACAGAAGGTTAAGGGGTGACTTGATCACAGTCTATAATTATGTACATGGGGGACAAATATTTCATAATGGGCTCTCAATTTAGCATCAAAAGGTTGAACCTAGACAAATTTAGAATGGACATAAGGTGCACATTGTTAACAATGAGAGTAATTAACCACTGGACCAATTTACTAAGGGTCGTGGTGGAGTCTCCATCACTGGCAATTTCTAAATCAAGACTGGATGTTATTCTGGAAGATCTGCTCTAGGAATTCTTTGCAGAAGTTCTATGGCCTGTTTTATACAGGGCATCAGAGCAGATGATCATGATGGTTCCTTCTGGCCTATGAATCTCTGACCCTTTCCACAGTTGCATGTAATCACTAGACATAAAGATCATGCACAGCATCCTTGAGTTGGCTCTTTGTTCCAGCTCCCACTGCACCTTTGGTTACATGCATCTGGGTATGTTCACCGAGCAAACCTTTGTGCACAGCTGCCCTAAACTCACCAATACACGTTATTCACAGAGATGTTACCTGAGGCTCAGGAATTTAATACACAGCTGTAAATCCAGCTCTCTGCCAGATTCTCAGGTTGTTCTACAACCCCCGCAGTGTTTCAATTCATTGCAATTATGCCTTTGCAAAACCTTCTCATCTAGAGATCTAGGCTGCTGTTTTTATTATTTAACTTCCACTCCCTACAAATGGCAAAGCAACATTTTATTTACAGTAGGTGTCCCAAAGGAGAGCAAGATAGAAGCACATCAAGTGAATGCCAAATAATTCCCACAAGTCTTCACTGAAATACAAGGAAATACATGCACTTACTGGCTCATGAAAGCAGCAAAACACAGCCCTGTAGAACAAGGCAAACTTTGCCAGCCACAGGCAGCATGGCCATCTGCCGCCTGGACGGTTGTGAGGTCTGGCTGCACAGCAAGGCTCCGTGATGAAGTCGCACACAAAGGTGACACACTGTATGGCCTTTCCATGTAATTGTAGTCACATGTCGTGCAGCCTAAAGCCTAGATGCTCTCCCTCCACTGCACTGGGTATGTGAGTCCTGGAACAAGGTTAAGCTAGGGCGGTTCCTTGAGAAATGCTTCCCACCTGTTGGCCAGCAAAGTCCCTCCAGGAGCTGTGTAGATTCATCATCATAGTAGTGTTGCAGTCACTGAAGTAGATGGTACTCAGTGACTTCAAAGTCCACATGGATCACAAGTCTTCTCAAGCAACCCAGGATTTCATGGCTACCATGACAGCTATGGGGCTATCCCAGGAGACTGCCAGCTTGACTCATGCAGTGCTTGGGACGAGAGCTGAGGAGGGGAATCTTGAAATTATTCCCTTGCCGGGGGCCAAAAAGGGAATGATTTCAAGAAACAGTAATTTCCCTCAGAGCCCGCTGAAAACTCTCTGGTTTCATCACTCTCCCAGGATAGACCAACAACAGGCCACATGCACGACAGAAGAGGGGAGCCCTAATCTGAAATCAAAGGAGACCCACATCCTGTCTCACTAGTGAAGGTTCACAGGGGAAAAAAAACAGATCTATTTCTGGTACAGATTGTCAACACCTCTTGGAGGAGGGTTCTCTCAAAGGGGCTGCTGCCAGGGCATCCTCCATTAGGGCCCATACACTGGGAACTCATTTATCACCATGGGCTGTGTAGTGAGGCGGTGTGGCTCCCCTCCGCCCCGGAGGAGGAAGAGCCCAGCCGGAGGCCAGAGTGGGCGGAGCTAGGGAGCTCTGAGCCCGCCCCTCAAAGGGTCAGGCAGCAACCCGGAATTATAAAGGCCGGCCCTCAGAGCTCAGTAGGGCCCCAGCCACCGGAGAGAGCAGATGTCCCTAGGGGAGCTCGAGACTGGGAAGCTCCTGCAGCCCAAGGCAGCTGCTCAGACTGGCCAGAGCTACCCCGCACCCGCTACCCGGAGGAGCTGCCGGAGCTATCCCGCACCCGCTACCCGGAGGAGTTGCCAGACCTGCCAACCAGCCCCGGCCGCGATGAGCCCATGCTCCTGGACCCCGCAGAGGCTGATGTCAGGACCCAGGTAGGGCCCGAGGGGAAGTACGGAAGTAGCCTGGGTGCAGCTGACCCCAGTCTGGCTGCAGCATTACCGGAGCCTATGTCAGTGTGTTGCAGCCAGGATCCCCACTGACTAAGCAGTGGATCGTCAGCCGCTGCTAGGGCCCCGGGTTGGGACGCAGTGGAGTGGTAGTGCCTGCGTCCCCCCTGCCACCCCATTCCTGGGTGGCAGACTCCCCTCTCCCTGGCCTGAGGAGTCCAAAGCCTGTTACTGTTGCTCAGCCCTGCCTAAGGGCCTAAGCACTCCTGACTCAGTGGTTGCTGCCCCACCCTGACCTAGGGCCAGGCTCATAGCTGTTGGTACGGCTCAGCCCTGCCTGAGGGCCTGAGCCTCCTGCCCCAGTAGTTATTGCCCCGCCAGAGCCGGGGCCAGATGTAACCACAGTGCAGGCGACTACCGCAAGGGCTGCCGAGGGAGACCCCGGCCGGACTATTTCCCTGGACTCATCGGTGTGTAGTGAGCCAGCGTGGCTCCCCTCCACCCCGGAGAGGGTCGAGCCCTGGTGAACTCTTGTACAGGCTGTAACAGCCCAAGCTGGTTACCTTCAGTGCATGTTGCAAGGCCAGTAATTCCCATTTACTAGCCCAAGAAGTTACAAGAATCAAATGATCCTTTAACTGTCTCCAGGGAGTGTCCTTGATGGCAGAAGAGATACATGCTGAGAAACACAGAACAAACTGCTAAAATACCGGGAAGGCTGAGACACATGCTGACTAGAGAAAAAGAAAAGTCATCTTATGGGCTTCTGCTCCATTCTGTCTGCAGCTGAAAGGGCCAGGGCATTGCAGCTCATATGACAGGACCCCTGCTCTGAGAGCACCACAGTGATTCAAGGTGTTGGAATTCATGCTTTATAGGGAGAGACTTAAGAAGCTTGATCATCACTGTGTTTATGGAAAAGAGGATTAAACAGTGACTTGATCACAGTCTACAAGTACCTACATGGAGAAGAGATCTCAGATAATAGACAGCTCTTTAACTTAGGCCTTGGCTACACTTGCAAATTTGCAGCGCTGCAGCAGGGTGTGAAAACACACCCTCTCCAGCGCTGCAAATTGCGGCGCTGCAAAGCGCCAGTGTGGTCAAAGCCCCAGCGCTGTACGTTATTCCCCACAGGGAGGTGGAGTACGGACAGCGCTGGGAGAGCTCTCTCTCCCAGCGCTGGCGCTTTGACTACACTTAGCGCTTCAAAGCGCTGCCGCAGCAGCGCTTTGAAGTGCAAGTGTAGCCAAAGCCTTAGTAGGAAAAGGGATAATGAGATCCTGTGGTTGGAAGGTGAAGCTAGACACAGACTAGAAATAAGGTGCAAATCTTTAACAGTGAGGTAATCAACCATTGGAACAACTTACCTAGGGAGATGGGGGAGCCTTCATTACTTGAAATCTTTAAGTCAACCCTGGGTGTTTTTTAGCTCAAACAGAGATTATGGGCTGGAGGTAGGAATGATGGATCTGGTTCTTGGGCCTGTGTTATGCAAGAGCTCAGAGTAGATGAGCATAATGGGCTCTATTGACCACAAAAACTATGAATCATCACAGGTGTTCAGATGCTGGCCAGCCACAACTTCACTTGAAGTTAATGCAAATACTCAGCACCTTGAAAATCTGATCCACATGTTCTACTTGGGATGATGGGTCTGCCGATTCTGACTAGAGCCTCATGTCTGGGAGGAGCTTGTGTAGCTTCAAAATATCTGGTTTATTTTTTACCTGCTCCACCTGAACACTGGGAGTGGGCTTTAAAAATAATATGGATCTGGATTCTCCTCTCTCACAAATTTATGCCAGAGTATCTCAATCCACTCCATTGAGCTAGCCCTGATTTACACTGCTATGAAAAGAAAATTCGCCCCAGCATCTCTAAGTGGCTGCCTGAGCATTTCTGTCTTAGAGAAGCCATGGATCTCAAAGATGCTCCAACACAGTGTGCTTCATTGGGTCCTACAACCTGTCCATTTGGATGAAGCCCTTTTCCCCAGGGATAGGAGGAGGCACGATGGGACACAGTAGTAGCTTTTACCCTGAAAGAGCAGAACGCTCTTAAGCATGCTTTATTCGTAACATTATTCAGCACTATTCTTGCTTTCCTCCATTTCACAGGAGATCACACAATGCTGATGAGTAGTATCCCTTTAAAAACCACTCATCGAGGCCAGTTGTACTCTTACTTCCAGAGGTTTTACACCACCAGTGTAACACATTGATTTCTATGGCATTACTCCTCATTTACACTGCTGCAAGAATGACCCTTCCAACGGTGCAGGTCACTCATTTGAGACAGCTGCAATGATCTGAGGGAGTCCAAGTGTCTCGTATGTCTGCTGACAGGACGGGAGCAACTGCAGATCTGAAAAAACCTGTTGATGTGACCATAAACAGTCATGAAAAAGTGGCTTTGCAGAGATGCGTGGAAAGGAGAGGGGAAATAAGGGGTTAGCAGCAGCAAATGGGAAGGAGGGGGAGCTCCGTCAGCTGCCTACCGAGATGCAGTTCACAGGATTGTCCAGTATGAGGTGGGAAAGAGTGGCAAATCTCACATTGGTCGCGATAGGAGACTCACCGAGGCAGGAGACTTGGGGATCCCTAACCAGGACTACCCAGAGGCAGGCCACACAGGGCTTGAAGCCAGGAATCTTGGGCATAATAGATGCCCCAGACAGAGGGGGTGACAGGGGGTGGGGGAAGAACCCCATCACTAATTGAACTAATACTATTAAACTGGCTAACTATACAGACTAAAACTATGCGCAAGAAACCTGAGCAGATGGTTAAGAATGCTGCAAAGCTGAGAGCACTGTCGGAATTCTGTCTCCGACTATGAGTGGCAGAAAGGAACTGGAGACGATGGGTCCGTGCCGCCCCTAACACCCTCAGTCTGGAGCACAGGAAGGTGCAGGGTGCAAGCATGGACTGATGAATACTGCTAGTGAAGAATCTTCCAGCCTCGGTCACACAGAGCGCACGTGCACCCACTGTGAATAGCCAGAGGACCCAGCACTCAAAGAAGAAGGGGGTTAACAGCAGCAAATGGGGAGGGGGGAAATCCTCTGGGCTTTAATAAGGGCTCTGAAGGTTTCTGAGGATAAAGGCACAATGTGCAGGGGATTTGAAAAGGTGACTCTGGGTCCGATTGCAGGATCAGTTCCCTGAATCACAGAACAGCTCCTGGGAGCAGTGGAATCTGCCAGCATGGACCTTTATGGCTGCACAAAGTCCTGCTGGCTAAAATGACTTTGCACTGAGTTCCATTGTTTGATGTGGCAGCCTGGCAAGGCCCAGAGAGGGGAGGAGCTGTAATGGCAGAAGTGAGGGGCACTTGCATTAATATTCTAAAGGCTCAGAAACATTTCTCCTGAAGGGAGCCCAAGAAGGGGCTAACTGACAAGCAGCATCTGCATCTCGGACAGCCACAGTGGAACCGTTAACGCATGCCCTGTTCACAGTCACAGCCTTTGAGAATGGAGCCGTGTCCAAGAAGAGAT
The DNA here is from genome assembly GCF_016161935.1 of Mauremys reevesii. Lineage (NCBI taxonomy): Eukaryota > Metazoa > Chordata > Testudines > Geoemydidae > Mauremys > Mauremys reevesii. The sequence goes on from NC_052637.1 coordinate 21,319,355, forward strand.
TAATACAACTATGAAATTGTACTGAGCAATAAATAAGGCAGGACAATGGAATATGACTGGGTTCTGGATCATTAATTCCTTTTTCTCTAGCTTCACTGAAAAGCTTTGCAGACACACACTGCTGCTCATGTTTTATTGCACCCAAATCTTACACTGCGGTTTCCTTTCTGTTCTCGGAGCTGCAGGCATTTCAGGCGAGCACCAATAGCAGGCAGCTTGGATTTGATCAGATTCTTAGTAGTTTATTTATGTTTGGAAAGAATAACAGAGCAAGGGCCCAGTGCTCCTCAGAGAAACATTAGCAGGGTCAGGCCCTAGAACTCAAACCTCATAGGACTATGTCCATTGGTACCACAGTTTCAAATCCAGAAGAGTTAATCAGAGCCTGTGAGCTCCCAGCTATGGAGCCAGAATGCATCATTGATTGGACACAACAAAAAAGCAGGAATTCCAGTTACTTTAATTTTTAAAAGCCTGTGCCATTTCAGGGGAAAACGAACCAAAAAAAAAATGCAGTAGTTTAAACTCCAGACCACAGGAGTTCCATGTTCATCACACCCAGGAGCTCGATAATCTCTAACCACATGTAACAAGGGACCTGGGAGTTAAAAGCAGCAGCTAAGTTAAAATTCAGAAAATCTACTCTTTTTCACTGACATTTTCCCTCACCCCTTTACATTCACTGAAGAAACTATTTGCTGCACATATTTTGACCAGGTCTGACAGCCACCTAAACCAAACATAGAAAAATCCTTCCTTTGGAATACTTTTTGGTTTTTACTTGCCCAACATTCACATTTTATGTAGTAGAAATACAATTCACTCTACACAATAAATATCTGCCAGAGTACTAAGAGACCCCTGACATTTTAATCTGACCAGATCTAGACACTACATTTCAGTGTTAGATTGCAAACCCATTTGTTTTCCTATTAATTTTAGCAGGGTTCATTGATCAATTGTTTTAATTTTCAATTGGAGAAGTAATATCTGACTTCAGCTTCCTGCATGGTGTTTTAGTCTAACTTTCAGTCACCAACCAGGGATAACTCACTTTTCCTATTTATTGAACTCACTATTTCAGCTGCCACCGTAGGACAGATGCCCACCATGCTCTCCCAACTTAGATCAGAGACTGCAATTTCTTGAAAAAAAGTTATATTCCAAAAAGCCTAATGAACTATCTGGGAATTTTGAGGTCACTGCAAGGACTTCAAGCGTAGATAGACAATAAACACTTTCTCTGCTTCCTGGATTGATGCAACCTTATCTTGAATTAATATGCAGTAACAAGTTGCCTCCCATCATTATATGATCATCAGTGACTGTAACGCTGTCAGGGTTCCCTCCCCACCTTGAACTCTGGGGTACAGATGTGGGGACCCGCATGACTCCCTAAGCTTATATTCCACCAGTTTAGGTTAAAAACTTCCCCAAGGCACAAATTCTTCCTTGCCCTTGGACGGTGTTGTTGCCATCACCAAGAGAGTTAGACAAAGATTCAGGAAAAGGACCACTTGGAGTTCCTGTTTCCCCAAAATACCCCCTCCCAACCCCCTTCACCCCTTTTCCTGGGGAGGCTTTAGAATAATATACCAACCAAATAGGTAACCAAGGTGAGCACAGACCAGGCCCTTGGGTTTTTAGGACACTAAAACCCCGATCAGATTCTTAAAAACACATAACTTTATTATAAAGGAAAAAGTAAAAGCAGCACCTCTGTAAAATCAGGATGGAAAGTAATTTTACAGGATAATAAGATTCAAAACACAGAGGATTCCCCTCTAGGCAAAACTTTAAAGTTACAAAAAAACAGGAATAAACCTCCCTCTTAGCATAGGGACAATTCACAAGCTAAAACAAAAGATAATCTAACACATTTCCTTTCTATTGGGGGAGGGATAGCTCAGTGGTTTGAGCATTGGCCTGCTAAACCCAGGATTATGAGTTCAATCCTTGAAGGGGAACTGGGTGAAAATCTGGGGATTGGTCCTGTTTTGAGCAGGGGGTTGGACTAGATGACCTCCTGAGGTCCCTTCCAACTCTGATATTCTATTACTTACAATTTGTAATCTTAGATGCTTAGTTCAGGTATGGCTTTGGGAGGTGTATTTTCCCTGCCCTGATTCCTTGCTGATCCAGAGATAACACAGAGAGAGAGACAAAAGAAAAACCTTCCCCCACAAATTTGAAAGTATCTTCTCCCCTTATTGGTCCTTTTGGTCAGGTGCCAACCAGGTTATTTGAGCTTCTTAACCCTTTACAAGTAAAGGAGGGATTTTATGCGACCCTTAGCTGTATGTTCATGACAAAAGTGAAGAAGTTTTTCTGCAACAAACATTAAACAGATCTGTGTGAATATCCATTACTCTCACAGGGAAAACTTTCCCCTAGCTATCAATCACATCTCCAGTTCAAAGTTGACTTCATAGCTGGCACTGCATAGTGTTTTCCCATGTAAGAGGAGAGGCAAAGAATGACAGTTTGTTAAAATCAAGGATCAGCTTGTCAGCAAGTGTGAGTCAACAGAGTGACACAAATTCATATCAGCTAGTGGACTGGCCAGTTGTGCTCCTTAATAGGTTTGACTGAGGTTTTGCTCTCTATGGCTGCTTTTGCTTGTCGAAGTTTGGTGATCATGTTTCTTTCCAAACTCTTTTGCATTTATGAGGACACTGGTTCTCTCCCTAACCCAAGCTAACCTGCCTTTCACAGTTCAGGGAAAGTGCACCTACACCTCTACAGTCCACCGAGGGGACCCCCTCTCAGCCATCCAGCTCCCCAGCCATCACCTCTCTTGGGCAGACACCCATCTCTCTCTCTCTGCTGATCAGGGTATTTCCAGGCTGCACAATTCTCTGCCTACACTGGATCCCCAGCAATTCAGACTGCCTAAGCAGGCCCGCTTTGCTTTTCTCCTCAGAGGCTATAAACAGCTTAATTGCCCAAAATTATAAGGTATCACACAGTCCTTTCTAAGCAAGTACATTTATTCTTAAGGTGAAAGCATTACAGTAAGAACACATTAAAACAACAAAGGAACCTACATGCATGCTAATAAGCTTACCAGAGATCACCCCACTCCAGTACGGGCTCTGGTAGCAATCAGTGCTTCAAACACCACACAGGGGTTAAAAATTCATAACCATCTTGGCTCAGAACACTCTCCCCCCCATGAATCTGTGAGTCATCCTTCATACAGTTTGGATCTCTGATCTTGTCCTCATGTAACAGGTGATCAAAGGTCCCACCCTCAGGATAAAGCTTCAATAGACTTGTATAACTGAAAGGGGGACATTTGCATATAACACTCCATAGAAATTTCCTAGGAAACCCACTTAACTTGAATAGTATCAGAGCGGTAGCCATGTTAGTCTGGATCTGTAAAAAGCGACAAAGAGTCCTGTGGCACCGTATAGACTAACAGACGTATTGGATCATAAACTTTTGTGGGTGAATACTCACTTCATCAGATGTATGTGACTGATGAAGTATTCACCCATGAAAGCTCATGCTCCAATACTTCTGTTAGTCTATAAGGTGCCACAGGACTCTTTGTCGCTTTTAACTTGAATCGTTCATTCTTGTCTGGCCCATTGTTTCAAACACTCTTCTGAAGCTCATAAGTCTTCCCAGGGTTTATATTAGTCATGTCTCCCCCCAGAGATGTTACAGACAATCCCACAATAATACTGAAACATTTGAATTTATAATGCAATACACTCCTACAATGCTTAAACTTCATTCTATAAGGTTTGTCCAGGAAACTGCCGTATCTATCACACTGACAATCAAGCTACTACCACGTTGTTCCTGCAATCAACATCCATGACATCAGCATAGTTGTGGGAATAAGAGTTCATTGACATGAGCTGCAACACATTGCCCTCATCCTCAGTCATCCTCCCAGCTTCCTATCCACCCTCCCTCTCTTCCTTGGCTTTCTATCCCAGAGTCCATTGCAAACTTGCCTTCCACGGTTTTGGATCTCTCCATGGTCTTTGCTGCATCTGTTCCCACTCCCTTGCACCTGCATGTTCTCTTCATCCCAATGTGATCCCACTGTCCCCTCTTGGTAACTCACTGCATTGAGAGGGAAGGCTATTCTCACACAGGTAGCCCCATCTTTCTGCAGCTATCTCTGAGAAATAAACTCACATCCTCACTTGAATATCACCCTCCTTTTCCCATTAGCCTCCAAGAGTTCCGCTCTGGGAACTGCCTCTGATGCTGCCTGTCAAGCATCCTGCATACAGACACATGGTATTGAATTGTGTCTGTCTTTGCTGTGATCACCTCCTATTGTACTGACTGTTTCCTGGGTATAGACAATCATTCTGGTTATTTCATGTGTTATCAGATTTACTGTGTTGATTTCTTATCTTGTACCAATGTTCCCACCTCTGCTCTTGCCAAGCGTCTTTAGTGGTAGGAAATTACGGTGGCTCTTGTGGGCAGGTGGCATATGGGTGCATTCGGTACAAGGTGCTCCTGACGCTCAGAGACTGTGCATGGGCTTTGGAGACCAGAGTGGCTGGATTGGAGGAGCTAAGGGAGACAGAGAGGTACATAGATGAGACTTTCTGGGACAAAGTAGAACAGTCTCAGCCTCTGAAAGACTCTGTGCTGTTGAGGAGGACGAAAGTCTCAGGGAAGGAGAACATCCAACTGGAGCAGAGGGAAACAATCCCATAGCTGAGACCCTCCTTCCAGATGATGTTGTGGTATCCTCTCGCACTGAGGATACCTCTCTGGGGGATGGAACTCCAGTTATTAGGAAGAGACAGGTATTAGCAATGAGTGATTAGATCATTGGAAACATAGATATCTGGGTTTGCAATGACCGGGAAAACTGCATGGTGACTTGCCTGCCTGGTGTGAAGGTTGCAGATCTCTTGAGACATCTATACAGACTTATGTGCAGTGCTGGGGAGTAGTTGGTGGTTGTGGTACATGTAGGTACCAATGACATAAGGAAGGATAGAAGAGGGGTCCTGAAGGCCAAATTTAGGCTGGTAAGCAAGAGATTGAAGTCCAGGACCTCCATGGTAGCATTCTCTGAAATGCTTCCAGCTCCATGTGCAGGGCCAGTTAAGACAGGCAGAACTGCCGGGTTTCGATGAGTGGATGAGACAATGGTGTAGGGAGGAGAGGTTTAGATTTATTAGGAACTGGGGAAATTTTGGGAATGGGGGAGCCTATACAGGAAGGATGGGCTCCACCTAAACCAAAATGGAACCAGATTGCTAGCACTTAACATTAAAAAGATCATAGAGCAGTTTTTAAATTAAGGTCTGGGGGAAAGCCGACAGGTGTGGAGCCAACAGCATGTGGTTTGGACAGAGACATCCCTTGGGGAGGATCTATTAATGGAGATTCCTTATGTCCTGGAAAGGAGGAGAGGATGTAAGATGATAAAATACAGGTAGAACCTGATGAGAAACAGTCAAATGGAAAAAAAGTCCCATTCAATTACATCATGTAATGGCAGACAGCTAAAAAGTGACAAGTTTTTAAAGTGTTTATATACCAATGCTAGAAGTCTAAATCATAAGATGGGAAAATTAGGATATTGATATAATAGGCATCACAGAAACTTGGTGGAATGAGACTAATCAATGGGACACAGTAATACCAGGGTACAAAATATATCAGAAGGACAGAACAGGTTGTGCTGGTGTGGGAGTGGCACTATATGTGAAAGAAAGCATAGAATCAAATGAAGTAAAAGTCTTAAATGAACCAAAATGTACCATAGAATCTGTATGGATAGTAATTTCTGCTCTAATAATAAGAATATAGCAGTAGGATATATTACCCACCACCTGACCAGGATGGCGATAGTGACTGTGAAATACTCAGGGAGATTAGAGAAACTATTAAAATAAAAAACTCAATAATAATGGGGGATTCCAACTATCCCCAGACATTAAAAGATACAGTGCCCAAAGTGAAATCCCTGCAAGCTGCATGGAAACTTTTTAAAGACACCATAACAGAGGCTCAGCTTATATGTATACCCCAAATTAAAAGAAAAACAAAAACAAAACAAAAAAAAACATAGAGAACCAAAAAAGTGTCACTGTGGCTAAACAACAAAGTAAAAGAAGCAGTGAGAGACAAAAAGTGGAAGTTAAATCCTAGTTAGGAAAATAGAAAGGAGCATAAACTCTGGAAAATTAAGTGTAAAAATATATTTAGGAATGCCAAAGAATAATTTGAAGAACAGCTAAAAAGTAATAGCAAAACTTTTTAAAAGTACATCAGAAGCAGGAAGCCTACTAAACAACCAGGGGCGGGGCACTGGACAATCAAGATGCTAAATGAGCACTCAAGGACGATAAGGCCATTTCAAAAAAACCTAAATGAATTCTTTGCATCAGTCTTCATGGCTGAGGATGTGAGGGAGATTCCTAAACCTGAGCTATTCTTTTTAGGTGACAAATCTGAGGAACTGTCCCAGATTGAGGTGTCATTAGAGGAGGTTTTTGAACAAATTGATAAATTAAACAGTAATAAGTCACCAGGACCAGATGGTATTTACCCAAGAATTCTGAAGGAACTCAAATATGAAATTGAAGAACTACTAAATTAAGTCTGTAACCTATCATTTAAATCAGCTTCTGTACCAGATGACTGGAGGATAGCTAATCTGACGCCAATTTTTAAAAAGGGCTCCAGAGGTGATCTCAGCAATTACAGGCTGGTAAGCCTGACTTCAATACCGGGAAAACTGGTTGAAACTATAGTAAAGAACAAAATTGTCAGACAAATAGATAAACATAATTTGCTGGGGAAGAGTCAACATGGTTTTTGTAAAGGGAAATCATGCCTCACCAATCTACTAGAATTCTTTGAGGGGGATCAACAAGCATGTAGACAAGGGGGATCCCATGGATATAGTGTACTTAGATTTTCAGAAAGCCTTTGACAATGGATCTTAAGAAAAGTAAGCTGTCATGGGATATGAAGGAAGGTCCTCTCATGGGTCAGTAACTGGTTAAAAGATAGGAAACAAAGGATAGGAATAAATGGTCAGTTGTCAGAATGGAGGGAGGTAAATAGTGATGTCCCCCAGGGGTCTGTACTGGGACCAGTCCTATTCAACATATTCATAAATGATCTGGAAAAAGGGGTAAACAGTGAGGTGGAAAAATTTTGCAGATTATATGAAACAACTCAAGATTGTTAAGTCCCAGGCAGACTGCGAAGAGCTACAAAAGGATCTCAAAACTGGGTGACTGGGCAAAAAATGGCAGATGAAATTCAATGTTGATAAATGCAAAGTAATGCACATTGGAAAACATAATCCCAACTATAAATATAAAATGATGGGGTCTAAATTAGCTGTTACCACTCAAAAAAAAAAAGATCTTGGAGTCGTGGATAATTCTCTGAAAACATCCACTCAATGTGCAGCGGCAGTCAAAAGAGTGTTGGGAATCATTAAATCCTGGTCTACACTACGCGTTTAAACCGGTTTTAGGAGCGTAAAACCGATTTAACGCCACAACCGTCCACACTAGGAGGCACCTTATATCGATTTTAATGGCTCTTTAAACCGGTTTCTGTACTCCTCCCTAACGAGAGGAGTAACGCTAGTATCGATATTACCATATCGGATTAGGGTTAGTGTGGCCGCTGATCGACGGTATTGGCCTCCGGGCGGTATCCCACAGTGCACCAGTGACCGCTCTGGACAGCATTCTGAACTCGGATGCAGTGGCCAGGTAGACAGGAAAAGCCCCGCGAACTTTTGAATATTTCCTGTTTACCCAGCGTGGAGCTCTGATCAGCACGGGTGGTGATGCAGTTAATCAGTGATCGCTGTAAGGGCAGGCAAATCTGTTCTATCAGAGCTCCGTTACAGAAGACGACATTCAAAATCATTTTTTAAATATCTCCAGACAGATGCCATAGCAGGGACTCAGCGCACTGCTGCGTGACAAGCGTAACGGAAAGCCAAAGAATCAAATGGACGCTCATGGACTGGAGGACTCAAGCTATCCCACAGTTCCTGCAGTCTCTGAAAAGCATTTGCATTCTTGGCTGAGCTCCAAATGCTTCTAGGGTCAAAAACAGTGTCCGCGGTGGGTCAGGGCATAGCTCGGCAATTTACGCACTCCCCCACCCACCCCCAGAAGTGAAAGGGAAAACAATCCTCTCTTGACTCTTTTACATGTCACCCTATCTTTAATGAATGCTGCAGATAGACGCGATGGTGCAGCACTCAACACCAACATCCTTGCTCCCCCCACGCTATGGCTGACTGATGGTACAATACGACTGGTATCCGTCCTCGTCATCAGCCTATTGGCAAAAGGGGCAGTGCAAAAGGACTGGTAACCATGATGACCAGCATCTGTTAGGTGGATCAAGGGCGCCTGGTCCTAATTTTTCATGGTAGATGGTGCAATATGGCTGATAACCATCATCGTCATAGAAACAGGGGGCTGAGCTCCATCAGCCCCCACCCTTCATGTGTAAAGAAAAGATTCAAGTGCCCCTGAACTAGCAGAGGGATGCTGGGCTCCTCTCCTACACACTCCTTACTGTCCTGTCTGGACTATCATAGCAGCTGGAGGCTGCCTTCCACTCATATCTCACTAACAAGTCACTGTGTCTTATTCCTGCATTCTTTATTACTTCATCACACAAGTGGGGGGACAATGCTACGGTAGCCCAGGAAGGCTGAGGGAAGAACGGAATCAACAGGTGGGGTTGTTGCAGGAGCACCCCCTGTGAATAGAATACAGCTCATAATTTCTGCAGGATCTGACACAGAGCAGCTGTGCTCTTTGGTTCTATGATACAGTGGTTCTCTAGTACACTTGCCCATATTCTAGGCAGGACTGATTCTATTTTTAGATACCAAAAAGGAGGGATTGACTCAGGGAGTCATTCCCAATTTTGGCTTTTGCGCCCCTGGCTAAGAGCAGCCAGGGGCACTTATGACAGCAGCAAATGGAACAGTGCAAAAGGACTGGTAGCCACAATCATCTTATTACCAATTTATGGTATGGTAGATGGTACAATATGGCTGATAACCATCCCTGCTATCATGCAAAAGCAAAAGCATGCTGCTGTGTAGCGCTGCTGTATCGCCTCTGTGAGCGGCATCTAGTACACATACGGTGACAGTCACAAAAGGCAAAACAGGCTCCATGATTGCCATGCTATGGCATCTTCCAGGGCAATCCAGGGAAAAAAGGCATGAAATGCTTGTCTGCCGTTGCTTTCCCAGAGGAAGGAGTGACTGACGACATTTACCCAGAACCACCCGCGACAATGAATTTCTCAACCCGGAAATTCAAAGGGGCGGGGGAGGCGGGGGAGGCTGCGGGAACTATGGGATAGCTACGGAGTAGCTACCCACAGTGCAATGCTCCAGAAATCGACGCTAGCCTCGGACCGTGGACGCACACCACCGATTTAATGTGTTTAGTGTGGCCGCGCACACTCGATTTTATAAAATCTGTTTTACAAAAACGGTTTATGCAAATTTGGAATAGTCCCGTAGTGTAGACGTACCCTAAGAAAGGGATAGATAATCAGACAGAAAATATCATGTTGCCTCTATATAAATCCATGGTACACCCACATCTTGAATACTGCGCACAGATGTGGTCACCCCATTTCAAAAAAAGATATATTGGAATTGTAAAAGGTTCAGAAAAGGGAAACAAAATGACTAGGGGTATGGAACAGCTTACATATGTGGACAGATTAATAAGCCTGGGACTTTTCATCTTGGAAAAGAGATGACTAAGGGGGGATATGATTGAAGTCTATAAAATCATGACTGGGGTGGAGAAAGTAAATAATAACATGTTATTTACTCCTTCTCATAACACAAGAACTAGGAGTCACCAGATGAAATTAATAGGCAGCAGGTTTAAAACAAAAAGAAGCATTTCTTCACACAACACACAGTCAACCTGTGGAACTCTTTGCCAGAGGATGTTGCAAAGGCCAAGACTATAACAGGGTTCAAAATAGTAGATAAATTCATCGAGGATAATACCTGTTCTTTTTATTCTCTCGGAAGCACCAGGCATTGGCCACTGTCAGAAGACAGGATACTGGGCTAGATAGACCTTTGATCTAACCCAGTATGGCGGTTCTTAACATTCTTATATCAGAGGCTCCATCTCAGGACCTGATGGCCTTTGAGGGAGGAGACCCACTGAGTTTTCATTTTAAGCTTTGCAAGAGCTCAAAATGCTCAGCCTGATTCTTCCCTTGACACTTTTGGTCTGGTCTCATTCCAAGCCCTGCAGCTCCTCTACGTTCCAATCAGGAAGCTATGCTCCGACTTTGTTAACCTAATTTGACTTGAGTTGATGCATCATCGCTAGAGGCCATAGCATGTGGTGCTGTGTGATCCTGATGAAGCTCACAAGCTAAGCAGAGTCAGACTGAGTCAGAACATGGCATATGAGGTCATCAAGGTGTTGCTACAGCAACTGGTGTTAATTCAGGAGGTGGAATGATAGACTGAGGATTTGTCTTCAGTGGAACCTGAACAACTAAACCATTTGTGCTCATTAGAGCTCCAAGGGGTCAGTGATAGTAACACTAACCTTCCCACCAGGCTCACATGTCTGAGTTTCCACTGCTGCTCCAGACTGGAGTCTCTCCTTCTCCAGCATGGAGCAGGCGAATGCCTTGGTTAGAATTAGATCGGCGTTAGGTACAAGTGGCGCTTCAGGCTGGTTAGCAATAAGCTTTCCTCTTCTCACTTACCAGCTCTCTTCAAACTTGATTCTAACCTCATTTACTCTGGTGTAAATCAGGAATCACTCTGCTGAGGTTGACGGAGTTACACCAGTCCCAGGTCAGAATTAGGCCCACTGTCTTTGTTCCTTCTGGGAAGCCCAGCATCACATTCTGCCCTGTCCAATTCCTCAGCCCCAGCTTGCTCACCCCCACTTCAGCGGCTGGTGCTCAGATGCCAAGCTGCGGTTCCGGGTACAGCGCCGCATTGGTGTTATATGGTGCTCGCTGTAGGTGGGCAATGAAGATTTTATGAAAATATAATACATGGTGCATCTCAGTCTTTTCAATAAGCCTGTGTAGACAGGTCTGGCCCCAGAAACACTTGCGGACAGCACCCTCCTGAAGGAATGCATACCTGGGAATGTCACACGTCAATTCTGCACCCACTCCAAAAAATAACTGGCAATATTCCCATCCTCACACTGGGCAAAGCTTGTGGAGAAAGTGGACCTTCCACATGTGGTTGCAAAAAGAAGGAATCAAATTTCTAATGGTCTGCAGGGTAAGAACAAGCTAGTTACATTGCCAGGAAACCACAGAGCAGAGTCCTCGACACTGACATTGGTTAGGGTGACTTAATACTATGGCAATGGGCACATTAGATGTGCCATGGATAATAATACCTGGGTTTTTCATTCTTCAATCTCAAAGCATTTTCAGAGGGGGTAAATATAATTTCCCTGTGTGATAGACTGGGAAACATAGGCACAGAACAAGCTTGCACAGCAAGGACAGAGGCAGTGATAGAATCCAATTGCCTGACTGCCTCACTGGTGCCTGATCCGGCAGACCATGCTTTAGGCATGCAGGTAGGTAGGAAGGCACGATAGATTCGATGGAGAGGGAGATGTATTGTCTGCTGTGATCTCCGCTTCCAACACATTAATCGGCTTCTCTGGCCAGATAATCTGGGTACAGTATAACTTAAAGCAAAACAAGCCCCCTGAATGATTTGTGTCATTATGAATAGTTAATTCAAGCAGGATAGCAGATAATGTCTCTCAAAATGTTGCCACTGTCCTTCACAGCACTAGCCAATTAATCACTCCACATTAAACACAGTGATGGTGTTTTGGGGCCATCTTCCCTCTTAGATAAATCTTTTATGTCCAATGACAGAGGAGACTACTTGTTCCGCATGCATAGCACACAGGCACAGCTCCGCATTGGACAAACGGCTCTGTCTCACTGCACTTCAGTGCAGCAATCGCATCTACATATAGTACAAAGCACAGGCTCTGCTCTCAAAGTCCCCTAGTAAATCTGGACTGGAATCTTTGTTGTTTGCATTCAGGAGCTGGACACTGAGCTGCACTGTCTCGGACAGTCTCTCTGTCTCCGGCTGGCCTGTATTCTCTGCTGATGGAACTGCCGCGAGTGTTTGTATACAGGAAAGGTCAGATAGACAATATGTTCAGCAACACAACTGCAAGCTCCAGTGTTTTAGAAGAGTGAAGCTCCCAGTTAAGAAACCTTCAAAGTGGGTAGCCCTTCCCAATGTTCTTTGGAAGACCTGCCACAGGTGTCACACTGGGAGCTGCTGAGTGCTTGAGAGTTTGGCCCTGAGTTCTTTTGAAAATCTGGCCCTGTGACTAGATTGTAGCTGTCTCGTTGGGCATGTCTACACTAGGGCAGGGAGGGTGCTTCCCACTGCGGGTAGACAGACACGCTCTAGCTCTGCTCAAGCTTGTGCACTGAAAATAGCAGTGTGGCCAGGGGTAGCACTGGCAGCAGCTTAGGCTCGCTGCCTGAATACAAACCTGGCTGGTCCCCCCAGGGTCTGTACTCAGGCTGGCCTGAGCTGCTGCCCAGGCTGCCCTGTGCTACACTGCTATTTGCAGTGCTAGTGCGTATCTGTCTATTCCTGGCAGGCAGGAGGCACCCTCCCAGCCACAGTGTAAAGGCACTCATTGTGAGGAATGGGGGCAGGGCGAAGGCAGGCTGGGCTAGCAGCAGTGGCTGGAAGCCACCTGCCTGTAGAAGAGCTGAAGGCACAATGCCTCTGTTGGTGCTGGGGGAGCGCATATGGTGTAATCTGAGGGAGGTGCTCCCACAAGGCTCATAGCGTTATTAGGATTTACCATCTGCCACAATGGTGCAACCTGTAGACCCTGGAAGACCAGACACTGAAGACATTCAGAAGGTAGGTAACAATGAAAACAGACTTCCCAATTTCCTCTCCCTCCACATCTACCTGCATGATCATCTCAATAGAAATCACTGTTCTGGCTTATCCTTTGTGTTTTATTACATTATTTCATACATCAAGGTTGTCTGACCCTTGGCAAACAAGGAAACAAGCCAGGCAATGGGCTTTGGATTGATTTCTAGTTCACTTGTAAGTACAGAAATCTGGCTGCAGAGCTGCTCTATAACTTGACTGGTGTATAGTTTGTCCTAGCAAAAAGTGATGCACATCTTATTTAGCGTCCTTTGATCATAGTGTAGCATTATTTCTGTAATGTCTGCAGACTTTGGGAGAACTCCTACTGCTGAAATAAATGATCAGCTCGGGAACTTCGGGGGAGAATTTTCAAAGGCAAAAATGGGACTTAGGTGCCCAACTCCCTTGATGGGAACTGAGCACCTAACTGCTCTTCATGCCTTGGAAATCTCTCCTTTACAGCCTGATCCAAAGCCAGTCGAAGTCAATGGGAGTCGTTCTGACAACATGTGGCATTTACAGGATAGTCTTTAGGGCCACTTATCTGTATGCAAATGTACATGCTAAGCAAAGATTGTTACTGGCCATACGTGCTCTTCTGAGCCCTTAGAGGGTACCATGGAGAAAAGAGTTTAATGAAGCACTGGACAGCTTCTGACCTCTGTTACATGTCCCCAACTCATGAAGGCCACATTCTGTAACATAAATATAGACTAGATGAGCCTACTGTTGGAAAACCATACTCAGAGAATAAGTTATCAATGGTTCACAGTCAAGCTGAAAGGGCATATGGGTATGGTCTTGCAGGGGTCTGTCATGGATCTGGTTCTATTCAATATCTTCAAAAATGATTTAGATAATGGCCTTAGAGAGTACACGTATAGAGGTGGTGGATGATATCAAGCCGGGAAGGGTTGCAAGCACTTTGAAGGACAGGATTAGAATTCAAATGATCTTGACAAACTGGAGAAATGGTCTGAAATAAATGAGATGAAATTCAGTAAGGACAAATGCAAAGTTCCACACTTAGGAAGGAATAATTAATTGCACACATAAAAAATGGGAAATGACTGCCTAGGAATGAGTACTGCAGAAAAGGATCTGGGAGCTATAGTGCAGTGGTTCTCAACCAGGGATCCGAGGCCCCCTGGGGGCCGTGAGAAGGTTTCAGGGGGGCCGCTAAGCAGGACCAGCATCAGACTCACTGGGACCCAGGGCAGAAAGCTGAAGCCCCACTGCATGGGGCTGAAGTCCGAGGCCCTGAGCCCAGCCATCTGGGGCTGAAGCTGAAACCTGAGAAACTTAGTTTCGCAAGGCCCCCTGTGGCGTGGGGCCCCAGGAAATTGCCTCACTTGCTACCCCCTAGTGCCAGCCCTGGATTTTACATGCAGAAAAGTAGTTATTGTGGCAAAGGTGAGCCATGGAGTTTTTATAGCATGTTGGGGTGGGAGGGGGGGGTGGGCTCAGAAAGAAAAAAGGTTGAGAACCCTTGTGATAGTGGATCACAAACTAAATATGAGTCAACAATGTAATATTTTTGCAACAACAACAAAAAAAGCAAACATCATACTCTGATGTATTAGCAGCAATGCTGTAAGCAAGACATGAGAAGTAATTCTTCCACTCCACTCCACGCTGATTAGGCCTCAACTGGAGTATTGTGTCCAGTTCTGGGTGCCACATTTCAGGAGAGATGTGGACAAATTGGAAAAAGTCTTGAGGAGAGCAACAAAATGATTAAAAGTCTAGAAAACATGACCTACAAGGAAAGATTGAAAAAAATGGGTTTGTTTCCGCTGGAAGAAAGAAGATGATGGGGGACATAACAGTCTTCAAGTGCATAAAAGTTGTTATAAAGAGAAGGGTGATAAATTGTTCTCCTTAACCACTAAGAACGGGACAAGAAGCAATGGGCTTAAATTGCAGAAAGGGAGGTTTAGTTTGGAAATTAGGAAAAAACCTCCTAACTGTCAGAGTGGTTAAACACTGGAACAAATTACCTAGGGAGCTTGTGAAATCACCGTCATTAGAGGTCTTTATGAACAGGTTAGACAGACACCTGTCAGGGCTGGTCTAGATAATACTTAGTCTGCTTTGGTGCAGGGGACTGGACTAGATGACCCATCAAGGTCCCTTCCAGTTCCACATTTCTATGATTTCTATGATCACTATGTTTAATATGGTCTAGTGGTTAGTTTAATAGGGAGACTGGGCTCCCGGGAACTATCCTGAGCCTTGCCTGTGACTCACTGTGTGACCTTGCGGAAGTCAGAGTAACTCCTTGCTTCTCTTCATTGTTGTTATTTATTAATTATTTATTATTATTATTATTATTATCACCATGATTAGTATTACTATTGCCGTTTATTCTTATTCTTGTTGTTGTTGTTGTTGTTTTTGTGGAAGTGCCAAAATACACAAGGCCTCACACTTTCAAACACAGAGGCAAGCGGTCCATGCCCCAGAGTGCTGGGTCTAAAAGGGAAAAGACAGAGCGGAACAGGATAGAACATAGGGATCAGCTTATCAAGGCTATCCTGGGATAACTGGTTGTTAATGTTCTAAGTTATATACACTAAGAGCTGAGTCCAAAGCCCGCTGAAGTCAGTGGAAAGATTCCCAGTGACTTTACTGGGCTTTGGATCAGGTCTAAGTTCCCTCCTTTGAGTTCCGGTTCTATTCCTGATCTGCTCCTCACAGCTAGAGCAGGTTGGATATTTTTCAGCAATTTTTTTTTGCAATGCAAAATGGCTTTTCCAAAGAAACAAACATTTTACTGAAAACTCTCAGTTTCCTTTAACAAAAATCTGTTTTGTTTTGACCAAAAAAAAATGATTTTTAGTTTTGGAAAACCTGAAATATACTCAGTTTTCAGAACTTTTTTTTTTTTTTCCCTTTTCATTGAAAACCCAATACATTTCCACAGGTAACTTAGAAAAAAAATTGGACTTAAAACAATTGGCATTTTTGACATAATCTACAGAATATTCCCCAGCATCAATTCCAGCGCCTGGCATTCCTCACTCATCTGGAAGATGCTAGCAGTGTCACTGAGCCTACCATGCCCCACAGAGGTTTGTTTAAGACTCTCATAATTGCTGCTAATAAAGCTCCTTGAGCTCCATGGATAACAGGGGATACCATACAAGAGCATTCAA
The DNA here is from genome assembly GCF_016161935.1 of Mauremys reevesii. Classification (NCBI taxonomy): domain Eukaryota; kingdom Metazoa; phylum Chordata; order Testudines; family Geoemydidae; genus Mauremys; species Mauremys reevesii. The sequence goes on from NC_052637.1 coordinate 21,335,456, forward strand.
CCCCAGCTGCATTCTGCCCCTGGACAGACCTTGAGCAAACAAAGGTTTTTAAGAAACCAACATCCTTTCTGGTTAAGGTCAATTTCTGTTTGTTTCTCTGCAAGTCAATATATAGTTGAGTAAAGAGTACAGTGGAGTGTGACATATACAAGTGGGAGGTGTTATTATTATGTATATTAAACTGACAAAGAAAATACAGGGCTAAGGGACATTCTGTACTGCAAATTTGAACCTAATTGAGAAAAATAAGCTCATGACACCCTCTGTTTTGGCCCAAGACTCTGCAATGTACATCCCCCAGAGTGTCATGCAGAGATAAAGTCCATTTGTTAAAAATGGCCAGAGAGAGACATCTTCTTGGGTCTGAGATTCATGGGGCACCAGGAGCAACAGTTGACCTGCAGAGAAGTTAGATTTAGGTTTGTTGTGGAGAAGCAGCTGCACATTTAGATACTTAGAAAAATCTTGAATCTGCCAAAATTTGGCTGGGAGCCTCACAAGAGCAGACGGGCTCTTTTGCTTGTGTGTGAGTTTGTGTTATACCACATCTTGGGTTGTGAGCAGCAGGGATCAAACCTCGCAGCAGTGGAGATTAAAGCAGAAGCCTCTATTGCCTGAGTTAAAAGACCCTTCTCTGTCAGCCACAGCAGATGCACGTGTGAGAGCATGCATGGGAAACAGCCAGACAACTCTGCATTCTAAAATGTGATCTTCTTTTGATATAAACCATTTAGGTTCATTTTTATTAATAAACCCATAAAAATTAGCCCGAGACCCTTGCGCCCATAAGCTGCCACACCAGGGCCCCAATTTTAAGGCAACTCCACAGCTGGAGAGGCAGTGAGGTTTGTACTGGAATGAGCACTGTGCTGTTTTTTTCAGGACAACCAGATTGTGAACAGCAGAGGCAGAATTTGAAATTCTCTCTCTTTCAACAAATAATATAAGAATCACATGAAACAGAGAGTCCTCCACCTTGATCTCTTCACCCTGCTCCTGCCATCACTGGATTTTCTCTTGGTATATTATTTGTATTACTTTTATTGTTAATATTTTATATGAAATAGTAATAAACCAGAAATGTTCATCACATCAATGGTACTTTTCATCCTGTGATCTCAAAATCCTTTACAAATGTTTAGAAACTCCCACTGCATTTTTGTGAGGCAGATGATAATAATTCTCCGCATTTTAAAAATAGGAAACTGAGGCACAGAGGAGAAGTGGTTTTCCCAGGGTCACACACTGGGTAGAGTTGGGAAGAGAATCCCAAACACCTGACTCTCCCTTCTGTGCTTTTCCCATGAGGCCATTGTTCCCAGCCCAGTAAGTGCAAGTCATAAGTAGTTACAATGGTATGCAACTTGCATTCCCTGTGCATAGCAATAGCTTAGTTGAAAAGTGGACTCTGTAACCACCGCTGATGAACATGAACTGTTAACAATCTCTGTCACTTCTCATTGCACCATCTCCCCACAAAAATGAAACAAGGAGACATCTCATTGTCTTTCACTAATGGGGCTGATAAGATTTTCCCAATGTAATAACAACTGGGTTTCACCATGCAGTTTTCATCTCCTCCTGGTTTTGATGGTGACAGTGATGAGTTCATGACAGATGGAATCCAGACTATTTTAAAGATCAAGAGGCTTCTTGAAAAGAGGAAGGCTGGCTGAGAACGAGGAAGAATGGTCCAGAGGATATGATCCTGGCCTAGGGCTCATGAGACCCCAGTTACCTTCTCTCCTGGCCTATCACAGACTTCTCATGTCATCTGGAACAAGTCAGTTAGCCTCTCTCTGCTTAGTTACCCATCTCTAAAATGTGGCTGATGACAGTAATCCCTAATGGTGTGTGTGTGTGTGTGTGTGTGTGTGTGTGTGTGTGACAATTAGATCAGTTCCTTCATCCTGTGGGCTACTCAATAAGACCAAAGATTACCTCCTAGTCCTTCTGCAAACCCATTCTGCACACCTGCCCATGAAAAGCTCCACAGATAAGAGTCTGAGACCCACTCAGTAATGTTTGCACAGAACCCTCAGATGGACAGTGCTTCAGAAGAGCCCAGTGTTGTTATTGTCGAAGGAACGTCAAATGAAGACTTGAGGGACCTGCTGGGGAAGAGGGAAGCAACTAGTATTTGCAGGGTACTGCATTGCCAGTGGACAGTGTGATTTCAGGGGTGGTGAAATAGCTGTTTTCCTACCATCATTCAATCCAGTTCTCAGAGAGCTCTAGATTCCTGAGATTTTCAGCCTGTATTTTCCATGCTGCCAGGTATATTACCTGGCTGCGATCACTAACTAAATCTCAATGGTTGCTATTTCTGTGTTTTTCCATGGGGCCAGTTTATCTGATGATTCTAACAACACAAACCTGCAAACATGAGATATGAATGGATTTGTGTGAGATTCCCTTTCTCTCAAACTGGATGCCACAGAGAGGACAGATGGAGCTTTGTAAGATGTTTTTTAGCACTATTAGGTATGATTCATCAAAGCAGCATTTATGGAACCAATAACATCTACTCAGAGCCAGGACAGAGAGGCAGACCGTCACAATGTGGGTAGCTTATAATTGCACGTTTAACTAGGTTTCGTGGGTAAAATCGTGTGCAAAATCACGTGGAATGTTTGCTTTGAAATATGCAACAGGACAAAATTCGCCTGTTAAATTCAGACAAAATTTTCTGCAGATCACATAACAAACCCAGGCCCAGTTTCAAATGATCCTGGGGTTGCCTTGTGGCTTTGCTATGAAATGATATAAAATTCATGGTTGTGGTATGCAATCAGGAGAACCTCAATTGTTTCAAATGGGTTTTGCTTGGAGGTTGAACATGAAACAGAAAGCAAACTTCAGGTGGTAAGAAGGGGTATGTGTGTGTGAACTCCAAATAGTGTGAAACTAAAGGAAATGTTTGCATAACCCTATGAACCCAGAAGAAACTACTGAGCTTTGCTCATCCCCATTACTGTCTAAGGGCCATGCAGGGCACACCATTAGAGAACAGGTTAAATAAGTCCCAGAACTAATCCTAGATGTTCACCATGTGACTGCAAAAAGTGCTGCTAGTTTGCATAAGAGAGTACTTCTTTTTTTATAGAGAGTGTCTCCAGCTCAATTTCCTGGTACTAACAGAATAGGTCAGACTGAACACAGAAAATGCTTTCTTATATGTAAATAAGGGATCACACTATTTCATAGCAATAACTAGAGTACTAAGAAATTAGCAAATGTTTCCAGATCTTTGTTGAAGGCAAAAAAAAGCTCATCTAATCTTCCTGAATAAAAGTGACAGTAATTGAAAGTTTGAATCTATTCCCTAATGAGTTTTACTGTTGCATTGTAATTAATAACTACTTACAGCTAAGAGAACATGATATCACTTCAAATTAGGACGTTGCTTATAAATGTATTAATATTTTTGCAGAATGATACTTAAAAATCATTATCCATTGCTCTTGTAATAATCACCTCCATAGTACGATGCATTAATAACATTTTAACAGATGTTATACAGGCTATTTTGCAATATACTGTTGAGGGACAGCTGCAAAGACCTCTGGGTCTCCCTAGAAATGATCTCATGCAGGATTTTTCTTGTCTATTAAAGAAACAGGCAGACAAGAGCAAACCATGCAAAAGACAAGCCAACATGTAAACGTGCATTGCTCCTCAGACCCTCGCAGTGCTAAGACTAAAACAATTCAAATCCACAACAGCGCCTACATTCATCTAGCCTCACTGAGTGCTTTAGGATCTAAGCCAGCTCCCATCAAACTCAAGTTGATTATTTTAATTAGCTTTGTTTCCAGTCAACCCCCTTTTTGCTAGTGCTTTCTGCTTATTATGGAGAGTGATTTAAAAGTTACCTCGTTAACCCAAATCATGGCCCAATTAAAAAGTCCAACATACAATTTTATATTTTTAACATCTTGACTTGAAATAATTAGCATAAGCTGTAGAATAATAAGTCCTAGTCATTATTTTCATGTCATGTCTTCTGTGGCATTATGCAAATCAGCAAGGATCACTTGCAGTTTTCACTTCTCACCTATAGATGGCACTGATCAGTTTTAGATTCCATGCAGGAGCCTGTTAAGGGAGTGCAAGCCACTGAGAAGTGATGAAGAGTCACAGACTGCGATTTAGCAGAGAGAGCACTTAGGGTTAAGTAATGACTGCCCAGTATGGGAGGGGGTGCAGGGAGCTTCTCACTCCTCTAGTGCTTCCAAGAATTAGGCAGACCCATGTGGCTAGAAGTGCTCTGGGAGGGCTACCTAGAGGCTGCTTGGATGGAGGGCTGCCAAGTGCAACACTTACACTTCAGGGTGGAGATGTCATGGGATGGCGGGGATGCGGCCACACCGTCACCTTCCACCTGCTGGCCTGTGGCCACGTGGAGAACAGGTGCACCTGCAGCAATTACTGTGTTCAGCAGAGCTGACAGCACAGTTTCCATAACCAGGAGTGAGGTCCCCTCAAATCATGAGATTGGCGCAACGTTCATGAATTAGTTTAAAAATATTTTTTTTAAATGTGCCTGCTGTTTATGGAGCCATTAGGGGTCACATTTCCAGCTTTCCTCTGCCAGCAGTCTGCTTCTATTTTTAATTGACAGATGAGATTCTCCCAGAGTCACAGGACTCCAGGTGCTGGGGCTTTAGGCAAAACACCAAATACTGTACTGTGAAAGTCTTGATAAAATTGGAAGAATTGGCAACAGAGAATGCTCCCCCAGAATCTCTGAGGCATCACTCTCCAGGGATACCTGCTCTGATCATATTCCTCTGTCCTGCGCATCCCAGCACGATGTACTCACAGAGTCACACAAAAACCTTTAAAATGCAACCTGGATAGAAAGCATCTGTGCAAAACACTCATAGACTGGAGCTATTTTTTACAAACACCAGCTGGACACACAGCCGTGCAGCACCCAACACAATGGGGCCCCAGAGGCCCACCAAGCAATAATAGCAGTGAATGGCATGCCATTTGCTGCAGCTCCGAGAACAGTATGCAAAGTCTGGAATGTGAGATGTAAAAAAACTGGCCCTGTGGACTTGTGCCAATAGGTAGTAAACAAACTGGAAGCTCTGTTTTTCCTCTGGCTATCACGCCAAAGCGTGGTCTGTCTGTGGAGGAGAGTATACTGCTGAATGGGGCAGATTTCTCTGGTCCTAAAGCTGGTCCTAAAGCTGGCACGTTGACGGAATTCACCCTGCCTTCTAGTAAGGGAGCACTGCAGAGACTCTAGACTCAGGCAGGAGCCAGTCGACAACATGAGATCAATAGTGCAGAGCTGCCTTCACATCTCATTCACATAATGAGAACATGGGAGCAGGCTCACACCACGGAGAAACATGAAAGCCAAGCGTATTGATCACCTAATAAATCTCTGGCAACCAGCTGTGCTGGCAGCAGACGTACAAGGGCTGTGCTGCAGTCAGACATGAGATAATGAGGAAGAAACACTGACTCCTGGACCAAGTGGGCTTTGTTCCTAGGGAGAATTCCTGCTTGTCCCAGCTCCAGCTAAGATGGTTTGCTGAGGCTAATAGTGATTGTGGTTTCAAATGGCTGACTCTGTCTAGTAAACGATTGCTGTGTGACTACCCCAACCTGCTGCATAGAGCCAGTCAAGGAGTGTCAATGCAGCATGAAGCATCAGGAGTTCAGAGCCGCACTGACGGAAGGGCCCACAGTTACATAATCTCTGCTTCACTTGGGCTTTGCTCCACGATTTGCAAAACATGTGGCATACAAGGTAAGAGATACATTTTGGATTAATACTGCTATGTGCAATTAGCCAGGCAGGGCGAGGCGGCTTCGGTGCGGGTGAAAGCAGAGGCCTCAAATCATCCAGGACAGACTGCAGCAAAGGCACTGAGCAGGCTGCAGTTTAGGTATTTAGGGAGTGAGTGAGATGGGCAGGGCTGGTTTAAGGAGTCTGGGGAGTCCCAGCTAGATTAGCCTCTGAGCCCCAGTGCAGCATTGTTGTGTTTGGAGCTTCATGCCATCACTAGTCTTCTGTTTCATCAGTCTCTCTCCACTTTCCCCAGGGCCCCCCTCATCCTCTCCCTCCCCAAGACCCCACAGGCTCCCCATCTTCTCCAAACCCAGCCATCCCCGAATCCTACAGCTTACCCAGCCTCCGCCGCCCCGCCCCGCCTCTGCCCCCTACCTCCTGTCACCCTAACCCCAGGGCTGGGGGAGACCAAGCACCCAAACAAATCTGTCAATTGAAGTCTCTTGTGGTGCACGAGTCCTTCCAATTGGCCCCTGCCCCATGATGAGCACAAGCTCCCCCCTCCCATCAGGGGAACCATAGGAGCAGCCCCCACATGCAGAGACCTGCCAGCAAAGAGGCACTCGGGCCTACTGGTTGTCAATGGCACCCACCCCAGGCAAAGCCATGGAGATTTTTCCTGCTCTCTGTGTGCCTAGAGGGGGAGGGGAGTGGGGCGAGAGCCAGCCCTCCCAGCACTAACCCATCCCCTTCTCCCTGGCTTCTTCCAAAAGCCTTGGCCTCCCAGTCTCCCTCGCCTCCCTCTTGACCCAGACCTGCCATTGGTCTCTCCTCCTGACAGTGATATGGGGAGGGGCCTGGTAGCCATTGAGTAGAGCCGCCAGCCGGCCAGGCCATTGCTTGTTAACATAGAAACCAAAAATCAAATCAAAGCAATGCAATCCAGTGTTACCACTGGGGGATCTTGCCTTAGTCCTCATCTCCAAGACTTTGTGGTCCACAAAGCCCTTCTTCCAGAGTTTCACAGCCGGCTCCTCCCTACAGCTGTCCTCTCCCAGGTCCTTTCCTGTCCCATGTCTCTCTCTCTTCCCTTCCCTTCTGCTTATGGGGCACGAAGACATAGCTGTGGCTATCCACTTACTTCAGGGATTCTTGCATCTTCCACTGAAGCATCTAGCTGGCCACTGTCAGAGACAGGATTCTGGGCTAGATGGACCCTGGGTTTGTTCCTGTCTGGCAGTTGCTATGCTCCCATGGCATCCTTTGGGACATATGACTGGGAAAAGGCTTGTGACTTGCAGTGACAGCTCCCAGTTTTAAAGGGCCATGTGTATACACATTATGAAACAGTCCTTGATTACATGATCATATAGTATTTTTTCTACAGGACTCCTGCCTTATTCAGTGCACAAGACAGGTGGTCCTCTGGGGATGAAGCAGGTTTGGCTGTGTAAATAAGGAAGCTGTTGTCTGTAGGACCCCTGCTTCATTTACTGCAGAAACTGGAATGTGTGAGTAGAGGAGGCAGAGGATTACAGGAAAAGAAAGGATGGTTTCATTGTTAAGGCAGTTGAATGCTGCTCTGCAGTGCTGGGTTTTATCCCTATCCCTGCTACAGAGCACCTATGTGATGTTAGGCAAGTACTTTTACTAGCAGTTAAGTTGACTGAGGCTGAGTTTTGAACTTATAAATACTAGGCTCTCTGAAAAATCAGGCCCTACATATCTCAACCTTAGTTCTGGAACTTTTTAACTTGTGTGCCTGACTTTGCAACCTTACCATTCTTTCTTGTCCCTTTAAAAGTCTTCCTTCATTGCAGGGGATGGTCTGTCTGGTAAGGTGTAGTGAATTGAATAATACTGAGATCCTGTCAAACAGATACTCAGTCCTAGCAGAACAGGATGAATTTTAAAGGCAACAGAACTGTAGCTCATGTGAAATGAAATGTCATGCAAATGTAATTAAAGTACTGCATGTTAGAACTGGATTTATCAACAGCTATTTTCTGTTCTGCAAATATGTTATATACTGGCCTTTAGGGATGTGAGGAGTTTAAGGGAAATTGGAGTGGCCGATGCTGGAGTGAGTGGTCCCACTGGAACAAACTCTCACTGTATCTGTCTCATCTGGGTCTTCCACAACAAATGTTATAGGCCAAATTCTGCTCCCAGTTACAGCTATTCAGTCCTATTGATATCAGTGGGGTTCCATGGGCTTTAAAAAGACAGAGTATGGCCCACAGAGAACCATTTACTCCAAAAGGATCCAATGACCCCATATTCTGATAAGGCCTCCCTCTGGTATATATTTTCAGTGTATAATATCTATATATAGTTATTAACTGTCATTATTTTACCATGTACTTACACATATTTCTAAAGTATTTCTCACAGTCATGCAAACTCAGCCTTAACTCTGCTCCCTTGTGCTTAGGCCTTAATATAGGGTTTCACATTATAGCAATAAAATTGTCAGTAAATGCATCAGATAATACAAACTTTAATTTCTTATTCTACCTCATGTACAGTAAGTTAGAGTACTGTACCGTACAGCCTTTAGTCTTGCTTTGTCTTTTAAGTCTAAATGAGGTCTACAGAACAAGTCATGTTGGTAGAAATCAGTCCCCATAGACTTTTCCAAGTCCACCCATGAGAATGCAAGAGCTTACTTTGCAGTAAGCAAGCTCCCTGGGTTGGGTACTCATCTGAGGAAGGTAAAATTAGTTACTAGAACAAAGGACTGGATGGGAAAAAATCTTGCATCTGTCTTTTAAAAATGTGCTGCAGTGTTCCTGAGGATTACAGACCCGTGAGCCTTCCTTCAGAGCCAGGATTACTGGCTGGAACAAACATTATGAGACACCTAAATGAATGTGATATATTTGGGGCAAAGGAGCGTGACTTCTATAAAGGAAAATCATGCCTCTCCAATCTGCTAGAACACTTTCCTCATGTCCCATTGGGGAGCTTGGAATTTCCCCTTTCCAGCAGTGCAAAGCTACTATTAGCTCTGCAAGGTCATGAGATGACTTTAAACATTGTTATGTATAGAAAAGCTGGCACAGGCACAGGACTGAATTGTAGCTGTTGTGGGCCTTAGACTGGAGCAATCTGGAGCGGGAGAGAAGACAATTTCACTTTTGGGGGAGAAGGAGGAAACCTTTCTGTGGCAGCATGATTTTTTTTTTAATAGCAGCTGTTTGAGGCTGCTTAGGGGTTTGGAACATTGGAATGAATCACATGCAAGATGGATTAGTGGATAGAGTGCAGGTGAGGCAGCTGAAGGGACAGGATAAATACATGTATCACATACTGTATGTGACATATACATTAGGTATGTATAGAGGGAGCGATCAAGAGTGCTTTGTAAGTTCTTCCTTATACAGCATTGCTCCTTGATATAAAATTCTCAGTGAATAATCTGCCATTTCCTCTCTCCAGAGAAGGCTCTATAATGGAAGTGCTTTAGAAATATTTATGCCATGTGATGAAATGGACTATGACCATTCCAGCAAACACACACACAAGCCGCTCCGGATACGCACGAGAACTTCAGTGGCTTTTCGAGCTCAAAGGAATTGTTCTAAGGTTCCCTTCCAAAGGAAACTAGTTCAGCTCATTATTTGCAGACAGCATCTGTCACTTTTTTTTATGCCAGTGGGTGCTGATCGTCCTCAAAGAACACTGTACAAATGTGCAGACTGCTGTGTGTTGAGAGAGGTCTGTTATATCAATTTTCCATTTGAAAGCAGCAATAACAGCAAATAAAGCCAAAGCCACATGACACTTTTGCTTTCATTGATGCCCTTATTCTAAACTAAAGAAGAGCAGCAGGGGAGATTGTGTCAACAGATTTTTTCTTTTGGTCAACCAAACCAAATGCAAAGAGTCGTAGAACCACAGGGTTAGAAGGGACCGTACGGGTCGTCTAGACTAACTCCCTGCCAAGATGCAGGATTTTCAGGGACTCCTGGCCACTTCTCTGGGACTAGGCTGCGATATCCAGCAAGAATACAAGTACGATGCCCTAACGTTGATCAGAAGAGAGGCATTTTACTCACTAGACAAGTTCTGTTTCCCCCCACCACACACACACACACACATATTTGTGTCAAATTTGCCAAATTATCAAAAATAATAAAAACCAAGGAAATGCAGAAAAATCAAAATGTTTATTTGGATTGAAAACTACTTTTGAATTTTATTTCAATTTGATATGAAAGTTTGGGTTTTTTTTAAAAAAAAGCATAAAAGAGTAAAAAAATAAACAAAACATTTTTTTTGACCCCAAATAACTTTTTGTTTCAACTTTTTTGGTTCAGCCAGTGAGCCAAAATATCAATTATTCTCACAGTTCTAGGCACAGAAGGGGGACACTGAGCAGAGAACCCCAAATAACAATTACTGCTCCAGGAAGGTTTAGGGGCACTGGACTGACATCTGTGGAAGCTGACATCCGTGGAAGCTGACGTTGGGTATATTCGCAGGGGCTGGTCAGAAATAGTCTTTATCTGCCTCTGTAAATTGTGATGAAAATGAAACATTTTTTGTTTGCATCAAAATTTTTCTATAGCTATTTTTGAATTTTCATAAAAATACCCAAAAACCTGAAAATGAACTTTTTTTTTAATTTTCAGCTGTCAAAAATTGAAACATTTTGAAAATGTTTCAGTTTTTGGCAACTGAAAGTCAAAAAGCTTTGTCTGGTTGGGTAAAAGGTTTTGGTTTGACTGAAAATTTTTGCCCAATTGGCTGAAATTTTTCACTTTTGGTCACTGAACCCCCCCCAAATATGAGTGGCTTGGGGGTTTCAGTTTTTCTAACAGCCTTAGAAATTTTGTTGAAAGTTGATATTTCACATGGAACTTCCGGAAGGGGCCACCTCTGTGGGTGATGGGGAGGTCAGTTCATAGATTCATAGATTCCAAGGCCAGGAGGGACCATTGTGATCATCTGTCTGACGTGTCTAGCACAGGCCACGAGACTTCCCCAAATAACCCTAGTCCTTGGCCTCTCTGGCAAGTCTGCCAAACGGTGATGACATCAGAAGCAAATTAAAGCTGAGTTCTCTGCTACCATCATTGCAGGGGTGTCCTGAATGAGGTGTTCCAGTGCTGGCCCTCAAACCTGCCAAATGGTGATGGGTACCAGGCTTTGAGAAAAGAGGAATTATGGAACGGCAAGATCATTCTCTTCCTCCAGGCAGATGGGGAAAGGAACCTCCCCTCCCACTCTATGGGGGTTCTAACCTCCCCTTCAGGCTGCAAGTCCCTCCTCAGTTGTGCTCCCTCAGCCTCCACTCCCAGCTGTTGCAGAGGCTCCCTGGCCTGCCTCCTACCTCTCTGCAGTGACAGAAGGCAGTCAGGGACTTGTTCTGTGTCGTGGGAATAGCAGAGAAGAGGGTGGGTGGGAAGCAGGCCTTGAGGGGCTGCCTTGAATCCCCGCAAGGTTGAGGGCCGCTCATCTCATCATTCACTCCGGCCAGCTGTGCGGGTGTTTTTTGTGACAGGGAGATTTGTGAGCTGGAACCTGACTCCAAATCATGACAGAGATTTACCGTAGCACTTTGTTCTGTATTCACACCAGATCTAGCATGCTACGCAGAGACATGCTCCTCAGCATTCGGGTGTAAGAATGCCAAGGAACCTGCGTGCTAAAGGAAGGGGTGCTGGGGACTCAGTGGGGGGCACAGCAAGCAAAGGTAAGGGCGTGCCCGTGTCCTGGCCTATGTCCAACTCCCTCTGCTATGTTAATTAGAGACCAGCAGGTTGTGAACACTCTGACATCAGAGGTTCTGTTCCCAGCAAGACTCAGCCCTTCATACTTTGCAGGCAGACAAAATAAGCACTGAACAGTTTATTCTGTAGGGGCTCCTCTGATGAGCCCACAAGAACAGTGCTCACCTCTGGTTGTTTATCATTTAGTGGCACATCTGGTATAAGCAATGTCCTGGCCCCAGCCTTCCCTACACATACTACTGTGATGGGTACGGTGCAGCCCTCCACTCCAGGGCAGTATTTTAGAGGTGCCATATACATAATGCATGAGGTGCGTTGGGGTCTTCAGGATCTAAGCAATGTTAGGAGTGTACAATAGTATGAGCACCCCAAGGTGGCTTCAGTGATCTCTTTACCACTTGTCAGATGGTAAAAGGCGCAAAGCAATTTGAGAGTCATCAGGTTAGGACACAAGGTGACACGGCTGACAGCTAAGAGGGTCAGATTCAGACCAGGGTCAGTATGCAGTTCATTGACCTCAGAAGGAGGCCAGGCTTTCACCAGGGAGGAGAGTTTGGCCCACGGTATGTTCACACAGAGCGCTGCTGTGTAAACCATACAATGGAGCACAGACAGGAGCAGCACAAGGAAGTGGACGGGCTATCAAATGGCACTTTTTTTTTTAAAGGCAAAAAGGGGAAGAACAGACTGTCTGTCTCTGAAGCAATTACACCAAGAGATGGTTACAATTGTATAATTGCATGGTTTGTGGTTACATTTGTCTAAATATTTGCTTTGTCACACCTGTGTCCCAATATCACAGGTCATCCTCATCATATGGCACCAAAATACTGTACCATGATGCTTGGAGGAAGCAATATGATGTGCTGCCATTTTGTGGGTGGCAAGGTTATTTTAAGGCCAATTACCTGTCCTGAGAGCTAAACTCAGGGTCTCCATGATGCAACCAAGACTATTTCGGCTGGAGTAAATTTTGCAACCAGAGGGGACACCAAGAGCACCTTACTCTTTTGGTGGCTTTTCCAACTCTATCCATTTAGGAGCGCTAACGTTTTCTGCACCCACCCCAAAATGCCCCTAGACAGGCATCTGCTGGGTAAAGGTTCAATGTTCTATTATTCAGAGGTTTCTCCAGTTACTGGCTTTGCTTGGATGATCACTGACACCAATGGTCTTACATAAACTGCTGCTGTGTGTGGATTATTTAGAAAGCATCTGATAATCAGTGCATACTGGCGAGCAGGACTGAGTGTTAGGGAGGAGGAAATGGACAGAGAGGGCAGGCGCCTTGGCACAGCTGGGAGATCCGGCCTGTAGCTCCAGGGCATCTCTGATTTCCCTGTCAAGACCTATTAACCAGAACAAACACATGGGGCAGCATTGACTGTGAGAGGGCTGTGTTGTATGGCCACATCTGTCAGAATCACAGTGCTGAGTTTGACAGGACCATCATTAATTTTGATTTGCCATAACGCATATAAGAAATGCTGTGACCTGGCCATGAATATAATTTCTCCCTAAAGCTTCATGGTTTGCTACCCATTTGGGGTGGGTGTAAATTTGTGGCGTGTCACAGCATTTAGCAAACAACCGTAGTGAGTGTCACAGTTTTGTCCTACAATCCCCTGCACATGGGAGGTAGAAGATAGACGAGGGGAGGGTTACAGATGTGAGCGGAAAACAGACACATAATGTTAGAACATTTGTGACAGATGACGCAAAGACACTGAAAATCAAATGCACAGCTACAAATTGGGGAATAACTGGCTAGGAGGTAGTAGTGCAGAAAAGGATCTGGAGATTATAGTGGATCACAAATTGAATATGAACCAACAAAGTGCTGCAGTTGCAAAAAGGCTAATATCATTTTGGGGTATATTAACAGGAGTGCTGTGTGTAAGATACAGGAGGTAACTGTCCTGCTCTACTTGGCACTGGTGAGGCTTCAGGTGGAGGACTGTGTCCAGTTCTGGGTGCCACACTTTAGGAAAGATGTGAACAAACTAGAGAGGCTCCAGGGGAGAGCAACAAAAGGTTTAGAAATCCTGACCTATGAAGAAAGGCAAAAAAACCCTAGTCTTGTTTAGTCTTTAGAAAAGAAGACTGGAGGGGGACCTGATGACAGTCTTCAATATATTAACAGCTGTTATAAAGAGGACAATGATCAATTTTCCTCCATGTCCACTGAACATCAATGCTGGAACTAGGAGTACTGGGGGTGCTGCTGCATCCTGAGCTGAAGTAGTTTCCATCACCCACCCCAAAATGGTTTACAGTTTGGTTTAATGGGTCTCAGCACCCCCACTAGGACACTAAGTAATTGGCTTATCCCTAGTAAAGGAGATTTAGGTTAGAAATTAGGAGAAACTTTCTAACTATAAGGGTAGCTAAGTACTAGAATAGGTTACCAAGGGAGGCTGTGGAATCTCCATCACTGGAGGTTTTAAAGTATAGGTTGGATAAACATCTGTCAGGGATTGTCTAGGTTTACTTGATCCTACATCAGCGTGGGAGCATGAACTGGATTAGCACTTGAGGTCCCTTGAAGCCTTTCATTTCTATGATTCACCACTAGCTATGCACTGAAAATATATGAAGCAAGAGGGCCTAAATCTTGCATAGTGAGATTTATAAACATGAATGGACGTTAACCTAACACACACACTCAGCACGTAGAAAGGGTTGATCTAGATTCAATTTAGGTTTGTAAGAGGGTTTGCTATCAGGGTCTGCCAAACCACTCTGGAGACTTTGAGTCCAACTGAAGTCAATAGCAAAACTCCCACTGACTTTAATGGAGCAGGATTTCACCCTTGGTAACTGAGGGGAGGCCAAGAGCATCTTATTCAGTGGTCTGTGCCAATATCCCTATAACATTACCACCTCAGATGTTCTGCAGACAGCCCTCTGCACAACTTGCTAGGCGCGCGGACACACACACACGCACACACACACACACACACACACACACACACACACAGTGTTTACTCTCTATGGACTGAGTCAAACCTTGAACTTAACTAAGCCCAACACTCTTTCTGAGGTTATAAAAAGTTAGATACAATAATTTTATTAAAATAGCTTCAATTTTTGCATCTCACCCCTCCCCTTCCTGGTATAACTGGGCCTGGTGAGGCTGAAATACCATGATAAGAGCAGTTCTCAAGTAGTTCATACATCAGTACGTACCAACAAGCTAGCCAGTCTCCTCTTTGTGCTCAATTTCCAAAATCAGTTTATTTTAATAAAATAGCTTCTCCTCTGAGGTCAGATGATATCAGCATAATTCAAGGGCAGAGGGCAGAGCTAGAGCTAGCTCTGAGGGAGAGGCAGGGTTAGATGATCTAATCCTCAGGGCAAGATGTTGAATGGAGAAACTGAAAGAAATATCTGCGTGAATTCAGTCCCAGCTAGACTGTGCCATTCGCTCCTGGGTAGACAGAAGAATCTGTGTTCATCACTAACCACGGTAGCACAGCTACCCAGAAGAGTTTATGGAATTAACAGAACACTGCCTTATCACACTTCTACCCATTGGAGCTCATACTGTACCCAGATTTGGCTTGCAGGTCCCTAAAGTGACTTTAAATATCCTCACTGCAGAGCTCCTGAGAACAACTGTAGAGCAGACTATCCACCTCAGGTGAAATGTGTCACCTCAGACAAGTAATGACGGAGGCTGACAAACCTGGAACCCCAACCCTGACTTTTGAACCCATCTTCCCCCTGTCTTCCATTTGATTCCTCACCCATGGTGCCATAAGTGGCAATTCAGTCTTTGCTCTTTGGCCTTATGGAGATTCCACGGGGTATTGCTGTGACATTTTGGAGACCTCTGCAAATTAGGAGGGATGATTCTGTCTGTGTTTTACCAGCATGCATGCAGCCATCCATGGATATTAGCTCACACTACAAAGGGTTATATGCTCCGTATGGGATTTCCAAAGTGCTCAGCACTGGCCTAACTCTGTTCCCAGTGATGTCAATGGGAATTTTACCATTCACCTCAATAGGAGAAACATTAGGCCAATGTTCAGCCAACCTCCCCCACTCCAAAGTGTACTTGGTTTCTTTGGAGTCTCACACCAGATTCAACGATCCCGAACCTGCATCATTCATCCACAGTCACAATTTGTAAGTGACATCACACCTGGCGGTTACCCTTTTTAAAGCTGCCAATCAGTTAATTATATTGGAAATCCATGTAATATATATTTATGCATAACACCTTTATGCAGTAATTACATCTCTGTTTCTAATCAATGTTCAGCAGTCTTCCCACATGACACAATTTAATATCGAGGTGAGATTAATCTTTGCAGGAAATCAGCTCTGCAAAATTGCCATGTCAGCCTGCAACATATTCAAAACAATCACCACTTGGCTCGTTTGCTGGAACTTTACTGGAATAACCTTGTGACAACATCCAAATGAAACTGGGACAATGTTTTATGTGCACAGGGTCCTATTGACTGTGATGCCAATTGCTCTCTATTCCTCATGCAGACTTTGCAAGAGGTATGAGGTTACAGTTTGGGGAGAGGTGACTGCGTTAGCTGTCAGATCACACATCAGTTCAGACATTCATCTTTTGGAGGAAATGGAAAATGGAGACCCACATTTTGCCTTTGATTCTATTTTTTAACTGCATTTGAGTTATTAAATATATTGTATATATAGAAGAACAAACAAACAAGGGATCTGGACAATTTAGCCAGAACATGAATTATTTCCAGTCTAAGCAGTTACTATCGGCCAACTTAAATTCCCTTGACACTTTCAATTGGATAGAGCCCTTCTTCACTGTTTGTCTTAAACAGTATTAGTGTGCACTGTTAAGCAGCTGCTGTTTCCCACCCCACAGGTGGCTGCACTTCAGGTAGGTAGGATGATTCCTATATCTAAATACCATACTGATTGTGAGGTGCTTTTAGGATGAAAGTCAGTGTATTATGCAGTGGGGCCACAGTCACAAGTGCCTGTATTTCAACCCAAGCCCAAACAAGGTTACTGTTACAGCCACCACTAAGTTCTGTGACAAGACCTATTTGCCTATTGGTCTATCTCTGTATATCCAGGTATTTATATTGCCTCATCGTCGTAGTACCTGAGTGCCTGCCAAGCATTTATAAACAGAAAGACCAATAACATTTGTTCTCTTTTCCTTCCCAGCCTACAGGAGAAAGAGCAGGTTCAGTTTCTAGAGTCTTGTGTATTTGCTTTTTTATTTGTGTGTGTGTGTAAAAATGAATGAGCGTGAGTCACCACAAGTGAATGTGTGTGTCTGTGTGTGAACCAGTGGTTTGTGTCGGGGATGGCACTGAGCATATGCATGAGCAAATGATTGGGAGTAGTACTGTGTGAAGACATTATTGAGGGAAAGCGAAGTCAAAGAAATGTGTTTGCATTTAGTTCTGAAAATATGTAGTACTATGGTTGTTCTTAGCTCTTGTGAGACTGAGCTCTGTAATTTAAATCCAGCTGCTGTGAGGATTGTCTCCTCTGTAGGGCAGTGGTTCCATGGTTTTGGCAGAATATAGCTGTTCATAGTAATGGAGGCAGCTAAGGCTAATCCCATAGAGGGCATCAAATATCAGGACAGAGACCTTGGAGTGGGGTGTATTGGCAGAGTGCAGCGCATGGGGTGATGGTTTGCGGTTAAGCAGACAGGTTGCTGTGATTTTGGAAGCTTTATCAAGCAAGTTCTTTGTCCGATAGGGTGCGGTGCGATCTCCTGGCCAGTTGCAGGTGCAAGTGTTTTGTGTTGCCATGGCTATTTGGACATCCGACAGCAATGAGGAGTTGAAAAGGAGCCAAAGGCTGTGGAATGGTTAACTGATCTGAGGGGAGATGTCATCAATATTAAGGGATGTTGCAAAGGAGGCAAAATTTTCAAAGCGCATCCCTCTTTTCCCAGCCCAACCTCAGTCTGCTCTGGCTCAGCATTAGACAGGAGCCAGCTTTGGCACTGGTACTGAGAAAACTGAAGGAAATTCTCTAAGGGAGTCTAGTAAAATGACCTTGAATTTCCTGAATGGAGAGAGTTTGGTGCAGCAGCTACTGGGATGAGAAGATGTCTGTCTTGTCTATTTAGACTGCAAGCTCTTCAAAAGCAGGGGCTGTGTCTTCCTCTGTGTTTGTGGAGCACCCAGCACATTGGGGCCCTGCTCCTGATTGGAACCTGTTCTGCTACTCTAATAAATAATAATACATTCTGTGGGCTTGATTCTGCCCCCACTTTTGCCTCACTGCATTCAGTGGGCTTGCACGGAGGTAACTAAGGGCAGAATTTGCAATTGGAATCTAGGGCCAAATCATCCCTTCCCATATTGCAAGACATGGAAGGCGTGTGAGGGAGTGGAGTTATTTATTAGAAAGGTGCTGTGATCACAAGGTCAGTTTTTGAAGTGGCCCTGTGCTTTAAGGATGGTCTTGTTGTTAATGCACTGGAGTGGGACTCAGGAGACCTGGGTATGATTCCTGCTTCTGTAATAGAGTCTTTGTGTGACCTTGGGCAGGTTACTTAATGTCTCTGTGCCTCAAGTACCCAGCTCCAAACTGGGCATGGTATTCCTGCCTTTGTCTGTCATGTTTATAAAGGGTATGTCTACACTACCCACGTTACAGCACCGCTGCGGTAGCGCTGTGACGTGGGCAGTATAGACACACTTTATTGCTGGGGGAGAGCTCTCCCAACGATTAAAAAAAAAACTCCCCGAACAAGTGGTGGTAGCTTTCTATAAAGCACTGTCTATACTAACACTTTTCAGTGCTAAAACTTTTGTCATTCGGGGGGTGTTTTTTCACACCCCTGAATGACAAAAGTTTTAGCACTGAAAGTGGCAGTGTAGACACAGCCTTAGACTGTAAACCCTTTGGGGGCAGGGATTGTTTCTTATTATGTGTGCATACAGCACCTTGCAGAATAGATCCTGGCTGGGGCCTCTAGCAGCAACTGCAATGCAAATAGTTAATAATAATAATGATAAGTACAAATGGAACCTTCCTTAGGCGAGAGCCACTGAGTAATTCTGTGCTTGGCCTCTATTAGCAGAATCTTTCCCCTGGGTTTTATGAGGGAGGCTGATCATATATTCTGCTTCTAATTTGCAAGTTGGTGGGTGGCATCTGCAGACAGGCCAAGGTTCCTTCCATTTACATCAATGCTGCTGTCAGTTTGGGATGCTGCATCTGACCTGCTGGGAATAAAGATGTAAAACCCACCAGATATGGCTGGGAGACTGGTAGGTGGGGGCAGTTTCCCCAAGCTGCTTCCCTGCAGCCTGCAGTGATAACCATCCCCCCTCGGCACCTGTGTCAGCACAGGCAGCTCTCCGCCGAGGGAGTGGAGCAGCTGCTGCAGTTCTCATCAGTTTCCCCTTTCCAAAGAACTGAAAGCAGGGGCTGTGAGTAGGAGTGGGCAGAGGCAAACATCAGGCTCAGTCCCTCCGAGACGCAACCGCTAATTCATGCTGAGCCATTTCAAACACTGAGACGTCCCCCGGGAATATCCCTCTAGAGCAGGGCCTCAGCCCGCCGCAGTTTTGTTCTTGGAGAGCAAAATCTCCGCTCCCTTTGTTGGGACTATTTGCTAAACCAAGGATCTGGGCACAGAGTGGAAATAACCGGGTTAGGCCAGCATCTGCCCTGGCTGACCCAGCATCCCCCATGGCAATGTTAAATCGATCCAGCACCCACCCAGCCTCTCACACAGCCTTGGTATTTATAGCTTGGCAGAGAGACACAGGACTTGCCTGACTGGATCAGATCATGAATCCGACCAGTCTGGGATCCTGCCTCTGCCCACCCTGCTGCTCCACAGCAGAGTACATGGAGCTTGCAGGAGTGATATTTATTGCAGTGCATCATCACGACTGTGGCTACAGAGATGGAGAAGGCTTTGCACGAATGGAAGCCTCTTGGCCTCAACTGCAGAGTTACCCTCTTAAGCAGACTCACCATACAAATCTCACCGTCACTGGCGATAAAACTAGCTCTGTGGTCACCAATATATTCCTTTGGTAGGGTTATTTCCTTGGATCCAGCACTCCCCAGGGAAAAGCCCCTGCAGTCAGTGGGGTAGCTGGCTGAGCAGGGGAGGGGTACAATATCAACAAGGACCTCAGCTTTTGGCCCTTTAGGAGTAAAAATAGCAGTTGATTTTTATAACTGATTATGATGATTATTTATTTGTATTGTGGTAGCACCTAAGAGCCTCACTCCTGGACCAGGACCCATTGTGCCAGGCATTGAACAAAAATATGCTCCCTGCCCCAATAAGACAAGAGAAAACAGATGGAGACAGGTAGACCAATGGGAGAGCACAGGGACACATGATAGGTAGGGTGGGGACAGGTCATTAAGTCTCTTGACAGCGAAGACAAGTAGCTTTGGTAGCATAGAGAAGGGGGAGCCAGCGGAGGGATACAAAGAGAGGAGTGACAGGGTCAAAGTGACTGGCTAGGAGAATGAGCTTTGAAGCAGCATTCTGAATGGATACGAAAAAGGCAACACTGCCTTTCTCAAGGTCAGAGAGAAGGATGTTGCAGTAATCGAGACTTGAGATGATGAGACCAAGGCAGGTAGAATTCTACTTCCTCATACAACATCTGTTTCTTCTATTAAATAGCTCTTTGAGCGGTGTTTATTTAGAGTATCTGAACACACAAGTGCACAGCAAGGTTCTCTTTGCCCAGCTTCCTTCCTTTTTCTGTTCTTGAGTGAAGTGGGTTTCAATGAGGTTAGACTGGTGCAGCAGGGTGACTGCTGTTCTTTGAAGGCCGTTAACAGTTCAGATTTCTAAAGATGTGCTGGTTTCTGCCAGTGCCTTTTCTCCAGGGCTGTGCAGGAGACCAGAGATCACAGATAATGTAACTGGCCTCTCCTGGAGCTGCAGGGTACCAGTGAGCATGCTTCTCAAGAGGCCACAATGTGGGACACTTAATGTGTGAGAATGGCATTGAAAATGCTCTAGGGAGGGCTGGGCAAAACATTTCTGTCAAAACTTTTTTCAGTGGAGCCTATATATATATATATTTGGCAGAAAGTGTCTCCTTTCTTTGAAAATTTTCAATTTTTCATTTGGAAACTGACACCTGCCCCCAATCAATTCCCCGCTCCCTGCAAATTTTAGTGGTTTTTTACTCAAATTTTTGGTTTGGGTTTTTCATCTGTTGAGAAAAGAGCCATTTTCTGGACAGCTCTAGCTGTGGGGTTCTGTCCCTTAGTGTCAGTAGCTTTGCCTATAGCTTCACTTTTATGATCCTACATTTCTCATGTAAATAATTATTTTTCCAACAATAAAAGTGTGAGGACCCCAAATGAGCATGGAACATGGTTAACTTCGTGACTAAAATGAGGAATGTGAGAGGTATGGTAACTGACTAAGGCTGTCCTCAGCATGTGCTTAAATTGAGCAGCTAGTTGACACACTGGAAGCTGTCCTGAGTATCTTATTATCTCTGGTGTAAATAGTCATTCATTCATTTCCATCCCCCCCCCAACCAGGGGGGGGGCAACAAACAGATCTCATCTTCTTTTATCCCTGGGCCATTCTCTCTGCTTGGTTCAGGGGTAGCCCATTTTTTGCTATCAACCTGAAGGTCGCGTCGCCAGGTATTTCTTGGGCGGCCTCTTTTCCGCTTGCCTTGGGGGTTCCACTGCAGTGCCTGTCTGGTGATGTTGGTGGATTGTGCAAAAAATCTTTATTGGAAGTGCAGAATCCCAGCTGAGCAAACCCTCTGGGATCAGGACAGATTCCAAAGGCAGTGACTGGATGCACAAGCTTAGAAGAGAATTAGCATTTATCTAGCATCACCTCCCCAATCCAGATGGGAATTACTGGACGTGATAGCACTTCATCTCCTTCCTCACAGATAGCAGGAGAGCCACACCCATACATACCATGGACAACCCCACCCCACACAAATACCTACACCAGAGAGACACAGCCACCCCAGGGGCATGCCCTGCACACTGCCGCTTCCTACACAGACACACGCTGCACACACCCCAGAAGAAGGCGCAGCCGCCCCAGAGACATGCTCACCACATCCTGTACAAATACAGGGCATGTCTACACTAGAAACACTGCAGTGGTGCCGCTATAATGCTCTCGTTTAGACACTGACTACAGCTACAGAAGGGGTTCTTCCTTTGCTGTAGTAAATGCACCTCTCCAAAAGTTGGTAACTAGATCGAGAACTCTTCTGACTTAGCAGCGTCTACTCTAGGCTTAGGTTGGTTTAATTACATTGCACAAGGGCATGACATTTTTCACATCCCTGAGTGATGTAGTTAAGCTGGCTTCACTTTGCAGTGTAGAATAGCCCACAGTAAAGTTAATCACGGAGAGCTGGATCTTGCTAAATGAACCCAGCAATTTCTGGGCTTGTTTTTTCTTTCGCAGACTGCAAGATCCTTTTCCACTGTAACTCTGAATGTAGGATCCTGACTGATAGCACTTTGATTTCCCAGGGTGAAATCACATAGACTCATAGACTTTAAGGCTAGACGGAACCATCATGATCATCTAGGCTGATATCCTGCACGTCAAGGCCACAGAACCTCACCCACCCACTTCTGTAACAGACCCATAATCCCTGACTGAAGTTACTGAAGTCCTCAAATCAGGATTTAAAGACTTCAAGTTACAGAGAATCTACCATTTACACTCATTTAAAGATGCAAGTGACCCGTGCCCCATACTGCAGAGGAAGTAGAAAAAACCCAGGGTCTCTCCAAATATGGCAGAAAGTTAGACACTGAGCATGTGGGCAAGACCCACCAGCCGGAAACCTGGGAAAGAATTCTCTATAGGAATTCAGGGTCCTCCCCTTCTAATGTCCCGTCTCCAGCTGTTGGGGAATATTTGCTACTAGCATTCTCAAATCGGCTACATGCCATTGTAGGCAATCTCATCATACAATCCCTATCATAAAAGCCTTGAAGCCAGTTAGATTTTCTGCCCCCACTGCTCCCCTTGAGAGGCTGCTTCAGAACTTCACTCCTCTGATGGTTAGAAACCTTTGTCTAATTTCAAGCCTAAACTTGTTGATGGCCAGTTTATATCCATTTGTTCTTCATGTCAACATTAAATAACTCCTCTCCTTCCCTGGTATTTATCCTTCTCATGTATTTATAGAGAGCAATCATATCTCCTCTCAGCCTTCTTTTGATTAGTCTAAACAAGCCAAGCTCCTTGAGTCTCCTCTCATAAGATAGGCTTTCTCATTCCTCGGATCTTCCTAGTAGCCCTTCTCTGCACCTGTTCCAGTTTGAATTCATCTTTATTAAGCATGGGAGACCAGAATTGCATACTGTATTCCAGATGAGGTCTCACCAGTGCCTTGTATAATGGTACTAAACTTCCTTATGTCTACTGGAAATACTTCGTCGGATGTATCCTAGGATTGCATTAGCCATTTTCATGGTTGAATTACACTGGCAGCTCACAGTCATCCTGTGATCAACCAGTACCCCCAGATTTTTCTCCTCCTCTGTCTCTTCCAACTGATAAGTCCCCAGGTTATAGCAAAAAAGTCGTGTTAGTTTCTAAGTGCATGACCTTACACTTTGCACTATTAAACTTCATCCCCTTTCTATTACTCCAGTTTTCAAAGTCATCCAGATCTCCTTGTATGATATTCGGGTCCTCCTCTGCATTGGCAATATCTCCCAATTTTGTGTCATCCACAAATTTTATTAGCGCACTCCCACTTTATTGTGCCAAGGTCATTAATGACAATGTTAAATAAGACAGGTCCCAAGACCGATCCCTGCTGAACTCCACAAGTTATCTCTCTCCAGTCTGCCAGTTCATCTGCCACTATGGCTCATTGTAGTCTTCTCTTTAACCAGTTCCTTATCCACCTTCCAACTCTGATATTAATCCCCATATTTTCCAATTTAACTAATAATTTCCCACGTGGAACTGTATCAAATGCCTTGCTAAAATCCATATAGATTAGATCTACAGTAGTTCCTTTGTCTAAAAAATCCATTTTCTTCTCAAAGAAAAAGACCAAGTTGGTCT
Organism: Mauremys reevesii; assembly: GCF_016161935.1. Lineage (NCBI taxonomy): Eukaryota > Metazoa > Chordata > Testudines > Geoemydidae > Mauremys > Mauremys reevesii. The sequence goes on from NC_052637.1 coordinate 21,358,980, forward strand.
AGCATGATCTATCTTTTGTAAAACCATGTTGTATTTTATCCCATTTACCGCTTACCTCTCTGTCCTTAACTACTTTCCATTTCAAAATTTGTTTCAAGACTTTGCATACAATTGAGGTCAAACTAACAGGCCTGTAGTTTCCTGGATACCGTTTTTTCCCTTTCTTGAAAATAGGTACAATGTTAGCAATTCTACAGTCATAGGGTCTGACCCCGAGCTTAGCGATTCATTAAAAACCCTTGCTAACCTGGCCAATACCGGTCATTTCTGAAGGGTGGAGAAGTTGTTCCTATGTCTCGGGATAGGTCAAGGCTACAGACCAAGGAGGGCTGTATGGCAAAGTCCAAGGACATGCCAATCAATTTGGCATTACTGTGATCTCCAGTGTTTGTGCCGAGCACTACACCACACTGACCACTCCAAATTAACACTCACTTATCCAGTGTGTGCCAAATATCGAGCTTCAAAACCAGCTCACTGGTGAGGTATTTGCTTTTAGTTAAATATTCCAGGTATCCCAAAGTACTTTACAAAGCAATATGGTAGCTACTGTGACTGAACTCCAGTGCCTATGCAGGTGAATGAAACAGCCATTCTTCACTCAGTGGCCGCATTCATGTAGGCTTGAACCCTGGGACATGTTTTAATGAGGGAGAGAACCTTGGTAAGAGCCCCAGGCCCGTCCCTTTACTGAGGAACCATGAGAGGTTTACCTTCCATGTGATGCTGTCCCCAGAGATGGGCAGCAATTACCTGAGTTGAACTTCTCCTTTGAAGGACAGCACTTCTCTCAGTGCAACTGTGCCCTCCGCCAGCACTGCAGGACCCCGTTGGGGAGATCGGGTTGTCACACAGGTTTATATGGTTGCCTCTGCAGACATTTGGCAAACAGCCTGCAGATAAGAGTTCATGGTGTTTGCTAGGTAACTCCATGCACTAGTGGTTCTGTCGCAAGCCTGAGGGTATCTATTACAGCACCTCTACAGCTCAGGCTGCGCTGTCTCTCATATGTCTTCTGAAGTGACCATATAGCTAAGTGACATTGAGTTGAAAAATCTATAACAAAGAATGCCTTTGCTATCTATCTCCAGGAAGTGTTAATGTCCTCTTTAGCTCTCATTCGTGCCAATTAGAGCAAAACCCCATGGAAAAGGACTAGATATATGATGTCAGGAAAAGCCGGTGTGTAGCATTTTGGCTGCTGCTCTGAGACCAGGGCTCAGACTCATCATTCATATTGCCAGTCACTGAGGTGCTCCAACAGTTCCATGTGGACAATGCTCATTTTAGTGTAAACCTTGGTCTGCTGCAGCTGGCAATAAATCAACTCCATAATGAGGTGAGGTTGCTAGCGGAATGTTCTGTAACTACATAGACAGGGTCCAATAGGCTCTATTAGGGAAAAGTGATGTTTGATCTATGGTGAGTCTTCTGGGAGACCTTATAACTGGTTTGCTCAATGGACAGACCAAGATAACTTGGGATACAGAGAAAAGTTTTGTTGATTTAAGAAAATTCAGTTAGAAATTTGCAAAATCTTGCAGAAGAGAATTGAGACGATAGCTGAAAACCAACGGCGGTATTCAGTAACCAATACTTTTGTTTTCCTGGAATAGATGGTGCTAAGTAAGGATGATTTTGAATTGACATGGCACGTTTTGTGCAAGCAAATCCCCAAGTTCCTTACAATGACAGTTTCACAGAATCTATTTCCCCTTTTGGTAGCATAGGATGTGGCAATGATGGACATAAACTAAATATCCAGCCAGACCAACTTAAGGACCTAGCTAGAAATCAGTCTCGGTGGCACTCGATTTGCAAGGAGCGTATGTCCCTGTGGGATTTGCCATGATGCTCTTGTTGATGATAGCACAGGGTAGCCCCAACAACATATTCTGTAGTGTCATACCTGGTCTAGTTTAAGGATGGAATTGTATTTCTAGGGATTTCTAGATATTATAGGGATTGAAATGCCCAAATCCCTTTAATTTTAATGGGAAATGAACATCCAGATTCCTTAGGCAGCTTGGAAAATGGCCATTGAAATGTCTCCAGATATCAGATTTGTTCTCAGAGGCTACCCCACAATGTTCTACAACTCCTCGACCTCCTCTCTTCTGTCCCTGCCCCACTTACTCCTAATCCCCTCTGCCCTGTCCCCACACCAGCTCCTCATCCCCCCAGTGTCCTAGTCAAACTGCTCCTTCTCTTCACGGCAGGGGAAGCACGGACAGCACAGGAGAGACAGTCTCCCTGCTTTCACTTTTGTTCCCAATCCAGCCCCTGGCTGCCAAGAGAAGCAATTATAGAGAAAGCCCTGCTCAGCCCTGTAGCTGTGGGCTGGAGAAAGCTGGGTTGCTCTGTGGTGATGGGGGATACGCAGTGCAGATGGAAGGGTCAGGGAATTTAGCTGTCAAACTCTAACAAATCTCTACTGAGTGTGTGCAAACGGAGATTTATCAGATGCTTGAAACTTTGCCAAATGTGATTTTTTTTCATAGCGTGGCACAGGGTGCATCCCTGACACCAAGTTTCAGGTCCCGGTATCAAGGATGGAGGTGCTAGAATTTCTTAGTGACATGGCTGTAAGAATGTTTTAATGGGCCAAACAACGTATTTCCCCCCATTTCACTCTCAGAACTGCTCAACCATTTTAGCTGAAACTTTCCAAAATCAGTCAGCCTGAGGCAGACACCCAGCATGGGGAATTTCAGCCCGAATGGTTTTCGTTAAGCAAAGTTATAAGCAACTGAAAAGTTGGTCTTATAATGGGAAGTGTTAGGCAGCCTTAACTGCAAGTGTTGTTACAAGCCCTGCCTACAATTTCTCTGTCCTCCACGGTGATCACAAAGGAGTGTGAGAAGCAAATCGGCAGCAGCTGAGATCACAGTCCTTGAGTCATCCTCCCTGTGCAGAGCAGGATGGCCTAAAGGAGCCGGTGCTCCAAAGATTAGTGACATTCAGCCCACTCCACCACCAGCATCTGTCCCTCCAGCTGGCAAGGGGCCGTGTTCCATCAGCAGGTGTTAGCAAACCTCCCCGACTGAACACTCAAGGCCGTTGTATGTCCAGAGTCGGCCACGTTCCTGCAAGGACTGGTGGCGGGAGGTGTGGAGGCTTCTTGTGTTCTCTTCCCGCACCCTGGGGACCAACGCAAGGCAGGCCAAAATGTTCACACACAGCCCCTCATGTGAGTGTAATTAACTACTCTCTTTTCCAGACCATTAATGAAGATGTGAAGCAAGATGGGAGCTGATGCTGACCCCTCGTAGCACTCCATTACAGCCCTCCTCATTAGCTGCTACGCTGCAGTATATCATTACCCTTTGATTGCAGCCCTTTGGCAAGTTTTCAGGCTATGTGACAGTGCTAATATCTAAGACCATTTGAATTAATTTTATGTGAAAGGTTGCGTGAGAGTCTGTATGAAATGGATCTGACTCAGATGTCACACTGGTTTCCGCTGGTGTGGCTGCATGCACTTCAATGAGGTTGCTTGGTGCCTTGCATTGCTGTAACTCGGAGCAATATCAGGCTTTGGGCACTAGTTTTATCATTCTGTCTGAAGAATCCCTCTTGTTTACGGTTCATGATTTGTTCTTTGTGGCTCATACTTCCATTGACCTGCATTCCTTGCAAACCACAAACGTCCACTGTCTCCAGTGAGTGCATGGGTTGTGTGGCCCTAATTGTTTACAGTCCCCCACCCCCATCCTTTTATTAATATTAGTGCCATATTACTAAGGATCTGAGTCAGACTTACCAGACAGCCATTGACAGGAACTCTCATCATTCCTTTCTTGAGCGTCGGTCCCACCTTTGATTGTTCCAGTCTTCCGCAACCTCTCCAGGGCTTTTCAGAACTCGTTGCAGGGGGTCTGGACAGTTTACTAGCTAGCGCCATTGACACACTGGAATGAATGCATGTCAGCCAGAGCTGCTTATGAGATACCATTCAGATTCTTAGTCATTTTCTCCCCAAAAGAATACACTCTATGGGAGTGCACCCCTGAGTCAAAGATCAGAATGACACCCATGAGCTACACTCTAGAGCCCTTCGATCACTCTTTCGCCAGGGCCTCATGCAAGCCTCATGCAATATTTGTGCATGGGAGTCAAGAAACCAGCGTTCTGTTCCTAGCCCTGACACTGACATGTGTGACCATGGACATGTCACTTCACTCTCTATACCTCAGTTTCCCCATCCCAAAAAGAGAAATAATCATACCCACCATTGCAAAGTGCTCTGAAATCTTCAGATGAAGAGTACAATGCAAGGTATTGATATTATATATAAATATTCACTGCACTGTCTTTATTCTACCAGGTACCCAGTATCTCAGCATGTAAAGCATCAGACCTTTGGAAAGCATCCGCTCTCTCAAGGCCTCTCTGCACAGGCAGGAGGTTGCAGTAATGGCTTCAGCCTTCCCTGATGGTAAGTTAACAGGGAGTTCAGCAGAAGCTCAAGTCATTCACATTTGCTGTTTGAAAGGGTAGGACAAAGTAAACAAAGTTTGAGGGAGCAGATAGGTCATATTAAAAAACAAACAAACAAACAAACAAAAACCCTAAGCTGTTAAAGCTACAGTGAGTTGCTGGGATTATCCAGGTTTAATTTTTGTTTTTAACTGAAAACAATTTCTTGGACTGTCATTTCACAGCAGGTTTTTTCAAGGAGTAAAATAAAACTAAGTTTCCGTCCCCCAGAGCATCCATCACTACCCACTGTGTATGCAGTGGATTGAAGCCTGTTTGCATTTTATTTAAAATACTCTCACACAAAGACATTCTTTATGATGCACTAATTCTTCAGATGCTCTTGGACACTGCAGACAAAACCCTGAATAGAGCTTTCACCATTGCTTCCTCCAACAATCAGCGCTTCTGGAATACAAGCTTCAAATAAAGCAGTGGTGCGGGGAGATATTTAAAGAGGTTTTATTAAATTGCCCTACTTCTATTTGCACCATGGGGACTACTGCAGCCCTTCAGATGGAGCATAATGGAGTGCAAGATGCAAAAACTATACTCACATTGTGAGGACACAAATAAACTCACAGTCCCTCTCTGTTAACAGGCATTTTCCCAGATAATAATGGTTTTGCTTTAACTAATCTTAAGTTTTCAGGGGTGATTAGATGCTTTAGTTGAACAAATCCCATTATTTAAGCCTTTATTTCTCTCCTTAGCATCCATTCTGACTCGCACATCTATTTGCACACACAGCGTATTTACGGAAGGTATTTTTTCTTTAAAAACATCAATGAAAGCTTTTTCAGCGAAACCCAATTTGTGTTTATGGAAAATCTATAGTACCCAGTTGAACTAAGCGAAGGGTGAAAAGAATAGCCATGCTACTGTGAGCTGAAATGTGTCTTGCTCATTGGCTAAGAGACTGAAATTAAAATATGGACCCCAATTAGGTTATTTGCAGGGCCTAGTGTAACCTTTAGAAGCTGAACAGGAAACTGAAGAGACATGCACCCAGTTCAGCAAAGCACTTGAGCATGTGCTGAACTTTAAATTCATTGACTTCAATAGAGGAATTTCGCATGTGCTTAAAGTTCAGCACGCGCTTGAGTGGTTGTCAGAGTTGGGGGCTTTAGTAATACTGATCAGATCATGAAGATCATAGAGAGAGACAGAGAGATAGAGGGCATCAGCAGCTGAGACTATTCAGGACTTGAATTCACACTAAGAGCTGAGCCAGGGCGAAAGGGGCTGTACCGTGTGTTTGGAACATAAATTCTGCTAAGACCTGTGTGAAGAATAAACTTTGGATAAGCTCCCCACATACCATGCACCCACCCACACAATCAACATGGGGCTCCACCACTGCTTCCTCATTCCCTCACTGCCACCTACACACTGTCTTATTTAACTCTGCTTTCTTTGGCCTTGTTCATTTCTCATTCTCCTAGCAAAATAATTATCTCCCAGTGATTGCTGCAGTATCTTCTTGACACTTCTTTTTCCAAAACTAGAGTGTCTGGCAATCATCAGGAAAAAAAATCTATGTGAACTTGGAACAACTTTCAAAAAGGGTTCCTAAAAACCAACAACCCAGACTCAAAGAGAGCTAGGAGGGAGGAGAAGTCACAGTGAGTGATTTGCATTCCCCTGATTTATCTGCATTTCCATTTAATAAAAGACATTAATTGATTCATTTTTTATGGCTGCACACAAAGCTATTTCTGGCTGGAGGGAGAAACTCTTAAATAGAATGAGTCAGCCTAGACCTCTTACGTCACCCTGGGACCCCGAAAGGTGTAGCTTCAAAGAAATCAGCATGCTACACAGGGCTATTTTCTACCCACACATCAAATAGAGAGAGAAAATGCTGACTTCTGATGACTGGAAAGAATTTCTCCACGGCTACTGGCATCTGACAAATAGCACCTGGACTCTAAAGCAAGTTTGGGGTCTTGTTCAGCTAGATGCCTACCACAGAACACAAGAATCCCTCACCTACTCGGGCAGGGTATAACAATTCAGCAGAACACAAACCCCTGAGCCAGGGGAGTCAGAGATGGAAAAGTCCTAGCCGATCATCCACTCTGTCCCAAAACATTACTGCTCTTTTTGTCCAGACTATTTTTTAAAAGCCCATATCCTCCATTGTTTCCTCCAGAGGTTATTCCACAACAGGGGGGTCTAACAGTTTATCTCAAAACCACTTTTCAATGGAAAATTTCAGTTTTGACTAAACAAAATGTTTATGAAAAATGTCTGCTTTAAACAGAAACATTAGCCTTTTGTCAGAAAACTACCCCAAACCTGTCAAGTGTCAGCTGAAAACCAAAAACATTGTATTGGGAAATGCTGCCTTGGTGCCTCATGGGACTTGTAGTTCAGGTATTTCATGCTTCCACTCTGCTCTATGAGCTAGGTTCCCCAGCCAGACATCTCCCATGATGTGCCATGGCAGCTCGGCAAGAGGGGATATCATACTGCATGGGAGTTGTAGTTCAGCCAGGGAGCTTGGCCCACAGATGACAGCCGGGGCACGTTTCACCCAAACTCCAACTCCCATGAGGCATTGCTGCAGAATTTCCAAATCAATGCTTTTGGTTTTAAACTGAAACTTTTTGCCCTAAAATGTTGGGCTTTCCAGCTTTCAACAAAAAGTCAAAAATATCCATGGAAAAGAGCTGAAACTCCATCATTTTAGTCAAAACTTTCCATGATGAAAAAAATACAAACATTTTCCAACTATTGCTATTCCGCAGCCAGATGAATCGCAGTGTTGGGAAGAATGTCCTGCTAGCTTAATTACTGCCCCAACACTCAAAGCAGGACAGGCAGCAGCTGTATCAGAAGAGGTCAAGCCTGAGGTGAGCTGAGCCTGCTCTACATGTCAGAACTGTTTGCAATAGGATAAATGTCTGTGCAGGTCACATCACATTCAGAAAGTGATCTTTATGTTTGGGTCCCATGTCAGCCCTTGCCAGGGAAGGTACATCCCTTGCTCTGGGATTGTGACAATGTGACATCTTGACTGTTGGTTTCCTCTGCTTCCCCATCTTCATTTTAGTGTCAAATTCTTCATCATATGCAGCTACTGTACATCACAGGAACCATCAAAGGACCTCAGCAAAGAGAGGCTCTTGTGTTCTATATGCAAAACAGAAGCCTGGGATTCTTTTGAACTTCCATCACGCTGGGTGGTGAGACTAATTTAGCAGCATACGCTTTCTAAATCTGTATGTAGCCCCTGCACAATATCAATACCTTGCTTGCTAGTGCTAAAATCCTTACAGTTCAGAAACACCAGCCTCTAGGCATGTCCCCACTGTTTTCTTCCATTAAGGATATAGCGCAATAGTGATTGCTAACAAGCATGTTCCCCCAAGCTGTTAACACAAGCCTGGCAATCCCCAGCTTGCTTTGTACTGTGGGCTGCTGGTTTGCAGTGCTTCATCCTTCACTCCTTGCACAAAGGAACCACAGTGATGTACAGCCAGAAAGAACACTTTCAGGTAACATTGCCCGAGCTCTCCCTTGTAAGGAGGCTTGTGTTGACACATGTGGCTGATGGAATCTTAACCTCTCTACTCTGGCGGCAATGCCCCTGCAAACCCTGCCGTGTGTGTGTGTGTGTGTGTGTGTGTGTTCAGAACACTGCCTCCAAAGTCTCCAAAGCTCCTATTTCCCCATGTCAACTTGGGAATTTAGAATTGTTGTCATAGGTCTCACCCCCACTTAGAGCTGTTGGGTTCCAAAATGGGGACCTGCATGAATCCTTCTTCTAAACTAAAATCCTAGTTTAGATCTGGTAAAGCTGCCACCACCCAATCAGGTACGTGGATTGGGACACAATCCTTCCCCAAAATCCTAGGGGATCCCAAGAGCCCCAAATCCATGGAGTTCTTACACCCAGGAGAAATAAACCATTCCCCCCTGCTTCCTCCCCCCTCCCTTTTCCTAGGAGAGATACCGGGACTTAACTACAGAGGGATACTTCCCCCTCCCCTTTCCCTGAGAATCCACCCAAGGAAAGGTCCTTAATAGAAAAGAATTTATTAAAGAATAAAAAGAAAGTCACTGTCTCTGTAACCAAAATGGAACAATATACAGGGTCTAAACTTATCAATCTCTGGAGAGAATCACCCCTCCTTTCTTTCTCAGTAAAAGCAATAACAGTACAGACTTAAAGAAATTCTATAGCAAAACACAGAATTGCAAATACAGAAATAAAAGTATAAGAATACTAGTTCCTTGCTAATACTCACTAGCTTGAATAGAAGAATGTATTGCAGAAACCTGGGAGGACTTGATTAAGATGTCTGGACTCTTTTAATTCCCAAGAGAGACTCTCTAAAAAAACAAAGAACAGGAAAAAAACTTCCCTCCACCGGGATTTGAAAATATCTTGTCCCTCATTGGTCCTCTGGTCAGGTGTCCACCAGGTACTGCATGTTAACCCTTTACAGGTAAAAGAGACCTTAACCCTTAACTATCTGTTTATGACAATTGTTTTCCTCACCTTGAAGATTTTGACTCAGAAGACCTGGAATTCTGAAAGATCAGACATTACTGAGGCAGGTAAGGGATCAATGCAAGCAGAATAAACATATTTTGCTCAAGGTGCGAGTAAAGCAACACCCTTCCTAGGGCTCTCCAGCCCCTGGTCAGTAATATTAGAAAGCTTTAAGTACAACGCCAGTCATAGGATTGGGAGAGTCTTGTGCATCATAGTGATGTGAGGTTTGCATTGCGATGCAGCGTGATGACAGTGTATAGAAATGTTCCTATGCATCACATTTTGGGGGCCTCAAAAGCTAATGTGAGACCCGCATGCAGCTTACAAAGAAGGGGGCTACCTGACAAAGAAGGGGGCTACCTGGCTATGGAATAACATGGGATAGGGAGCCACCCTAGACAGAGCCCTAGGGCTACCCCCAATGGAGGCCCAAAGAGCAGCATTCCATCATCACTTCAGCCTGGGACTGAAGGCCTGGATCATTTCCTGTGGAGGAGTGAAATGAGTGGATAGATGCAGGATGAACACGTTACTCTAGTCTGCTGTATTTACAGTGTATATAGTTACTGCAGCTTGGAACAGAGATGGTTCTTACAGAGAAAAGTCTGGGAGGGTTTAAGTTTATTTACTCAAAGATGCAGCAAATCTTTCTAGGGATAAATTATCTATCCTCTCAATCAGCACAAAACTCAGAAGGCTCAAAGGATCAATCCTGTAGTTACCCACTTCTCTTCAAATGTTCCTCCTTAGTCTATCCCCATCAGGTCTCTGGTCATCTGGTACAGGTCCTGCAGCAGGGTCATCCCCCAGCTGTTCGCCAAACCCTTCTGCATGGTGTTGCCATAAAATCCAAATGGGAAGTCATTCAAGAGCTCTGGAACCTTATGTTTTCACTTTGCTATTTCAAAAGGATAAGACAGTAACTCAATTCAATCATGGTGGATGTGGCCCATTCCCAACAGTTGACAAGAAGGTGGGATACCTGTGGTGTGTGATATCTGTTGATACTCACACCTTCTTGTCAACTGTTGGGAATGAGCCACACCTGCCATGATTGAATTGGCCTCATTAGCACTGACCCCCCCCACCACTTGGTAAGGCAACTCCCATCTTTTCATGTGCTGTATATTTATACCTGCCTACTGTATTTTTCACTCCATGCATCTGATGAAGTGGGTTTTAGCCCACAAAAGCTTATGCCCAAATAAATTTGTTAGTCTCTAAGGTGCCACAAGGACTCCTTGTTGTTTTTGCTGATACAGACTACCCCTCTGAAACCTGCCTGGGTTAAGACAATTGGAACCACACCACTAAGATTCCAGAATAAGAGTGTTTATACATGGAGTTAATCTGAATTCCTAATCCAGAATAACTCCATGTATAGACCAGCCCTTGAAGTCCCTGAGAGGAGGGTTGTGCTGCTTAGAGACAACCTGCAGTGGGGCAGGGCGCAGCCCTGATGTCATACTGAGTGCTAAGAATTTTTCAAAACTTCACGTAACAAAGCATCAGCTCTTTAACTCCTGCCCAGTGCGGGTCCTGAGCACAAGCAAAATGAGGGCCTTCCTCCTGGTGCAGTGCTTTGGGGTGGGCAGCGCCCTGGAGGCCTCTCTGCCTGCCAGCAGTAGAGCCAGAGAAGGTAGGAAGAGCCTGAGTCCCACTCCGCCCTCCAGACTGAAGGGGAAGGAAACTCATGGCCCAGTTGCTAATAGCCTGGAGACCGGCAGACTGCGAAGTAGCTTCTCACACTGTGCTATTTCTGTAGCCACCTCTTCATGGATCTGATAGAAAAGCCACAGCCAGGTGAGCATATATAGCTCCCGAGTGGGTTTTTGCTACCTAGAGCCACAGCCAACCCTGCTGATTGAGAGACAGCCTGTGGGGATTCCCTTGGGGGCACCATTAACCTCACAAGCTTGGTCCCTTCTGATTTGTTCAAGTATCTGAAACAAAACTCCCCTGCAGGCACATCTCAGCTCCACAAGGACTGCTTCCCATAGACAGGCGCCAGGAGCATGTGACTAGAGGGGTTTCAGCTGCAATCGCCTGCAGCCTGAAGGAGAGGGAGCACCTGCAGGCACTCATCCCCAGGAAAAGATGCTGACTCCCTGTGTCTCCTTTGGGTCTCTTCACTCAGTCCCCAGCCCACCACCCCACCCCTGCCTATCTCTATTGCTCTCTTCCCCTCATTTTCTTTTTTACAATTCCCTCTTTCCCTCCATCTTTCTCTTTCCTCTCCCTCTTTCTCATTTTCTGCTTTTGAGGCTCTCTGGTGATTCTATCCCCATGTTTTTACAACTTCTACCTGTCTTTATATCTAGGTCCTTGTACCACAGTCAGTCCTAGGTTCTAATCCTGCCACAGGCCTGGGGCAGACCACTTCCCCACGCCATCTTCATTTCCCCCTCTGGAAAATGAGAGTAACAGTATTCACCCCCCCCTGCTGGGAGGAGTTTTGGGGGAATAGCTGTGATTGGGTAACACACTGGCTAAACCGATAAAGAATTATCAGTGTTATTGCCACTTTTGATTAAGCATATTTTTCAGTAACTCGGTGTACACATTTAAAGATGCTGCAAAAGAGAAAGAAGTCAGCAGCCCATCAGTGTTTGTTTAGCGAAACCAGCAGCACGGCAGCCCTTGCATTTCCCCTCCGTTATTCAGGCAAAAGCGCCGCAGTGAACATAAGGGTGAATGGCACCAGGGAGGTGAAGAGAGGGATTTCGCAGGGAATGTGTGAGACATGCTCATTTTTTTTTAAACCATAAAATGACGGAAACAGAGGACACATTGTCCTGGTGGCTTCCCCTGCTCTGCTGGCTCTCACTGTCTGCATCCCTCACGCGGTGTCAGACTCTGCATCCCAGCCGCACACATGTGAAGAATTACAATGGACTGCCAGCCACTTTGGGGATCCTGCAAAATAAGACAAGAGGCTTGTTGCTGTTCGGAATGCTCCCCCGTGGGCAGGAGATGAGGGAAGCATTGCTGGGGATCTGACACCATCACCCTGGAATATGCAGCTCAGTCAATGGATGACATCAGAGTGCAGCAGAGGCAGCTGCAGCCCCGCATGTACCTGGAGAGAGAGGAGCTACAGGGATTGTGGGAGAGATTCCTGGGGGGCAGGGAGAGAGGTATAATTATTTTGCACAGCCTTTTACTATCCCTCACCAACAGACAAGTTGGAACTGACACTGCTTGGCTAGAGGCGTTGCTAAGTTGTGCACGGAGAGGGTGTATCAGCAGTCAGATATGGAGTCAAGGGGCATGAGTGGATTGTATGTAACAAGATCTGTGTCAGGATGCGCCACTTGGCTCAAAACACAGAGAGAGACTGGAAACAGCCAGGGCACAGATCTGTCCACCTACCAACAACGACCAAGTATCAGGGTCTCTGTTTGGTTGCAGAAAGAGCAGCACAATAGACTAGGGATGTCCCACCTCCTTTACAGTGCTTCACCCCTGTGCAGTATGTGAGCATGGAGTGGGGCCTCGCCTTTGCGGTGATTAAACTCTTGATAGGCGGAGCAGAGGAGATAGAGACTGTGAAGAGCATGGGGCCAGTACAAGTCTGCATGGATGTGCCCTGGCAGGGTGCTGATGGAAGCTGGAAACAAACTCTGCAGCCCATCCTCCTGCCGACTGCCCCACAGTTTATCGCTTCCCTGCAGGGACCAAGCGTGTCTGGAATTTGACTTGCAAAGTCACGGCACAATTACAAATCAGCAGCTCCAATCCCAGAGGCCCGCTCTCGGCACTCTGCAGTAACAAGACTAAAACCATCCCTTTGGGGCTGTGTTTTGCTTGTGTTCACTTTCCACCACAGCAGGAAAGTCTAGAAGATCCTGCCTGCCACTGAGAGGCAGAACACAACCAGCTGGGTCTCCAAAGCCAGGCAGGCCCATGTCTGCCTGCTGAGCTATGAACAGGCTTTAGAATCCATGGACTTTAACACACAGCAGAAGGGTCATGAACTCACCAACCCAACTATCCACGCTTCTGTTCCTTCCCACAGCTCAGGAGATAGTGAACAGGAATTGCTGATCTATCCTTTCTATCCCCTGCATTATTTTACAGACTTTGGTCTTGTCCCTTCTTCGTTTCCTCTCTAAGGAGCTTTTTCAATCTCGCTTCATATGAAGTCCCTAATTCAGGCCCCTAATTATTCTCATCGCCTGCTTCTGAACCCATTTCTATTTCTGCTCTTTTTGAGCTGGGGTGACTAGAATTTAGGCCAGTAACCCAAATGGTGACATGCCATTGAGTTATAGCTTGTAAACTCTTAGTATCTCTGCTTTGTACAGCACTGAGCACATCTTCAATAAATAAGAATTATTAATAACAGTTTAAACTAAAATGTGCAGCCTTTGTAGACAGTAAAGCCGAGTTACATGTGATGTTATAAGTTTTACACAAACATGTCCTTACAAAATCCAGATAAAACTGTACTGAAACAACTCATTTCCAAAGAGATGCCTCTGAGTTGTGTGCACAGAAATGGCCTCATTTAAAATATAGATCTGCTTACAAATGTGACTATGCAAAACTCAGACGTTCTTATTCAGCAGATCCACTCGCTGTGTGTATGCAGAGTCCTCCCTGCTGACTTTACTGGCTAACATTTTTAAAGTCTTTTGCTCCTCTTAGCCCCACAGAGCCAACCCAGCTTTGGGAGCGGGAGCTGGTGTCTATTCCATCTTATGCATTCTCAGCAGAATTTGAACTGAATTTCAATTGGAAAATCTTTATTATTATTTGTATTATAGTAGCATCTAGAGACCTCACTCAGGATTAGGGCACTTATTAATAGTGATGATGCACAGCTAGAGAACCCAGTTTGACTCTCAGGTCCCACGTTCAGTTTCAAGGCTGGTCATTAGATAAAATACCTTTTTAATGGTAAATTAAGCACTTTTATTACAGAGCCACTGAGACACAAGACCAGGGAAATCTACCATTTTACAGTCACTGATCAGAACAGGGACATATCTGAAGAAAGCAAAACCTATTGCATGTTCCACCAAGGCAGAAAAGTAGGCAGGTCTCGGGGGATGGCCAGCTACTGAAATGCACACGTGCATTTTCAACATAGGAACCAGTCCCAGGCCCATTGAACCCAATGTCAGAGGTTTGGGGATCAGGCCCATGGTTTGAATCCCAGTTGTGCTGCAGAATCTGGTTGCCTGCATATTTCAGGTATTATGAATTACTGACAAGCCCCAGATTCTTTCTATCCATGCCTTTTACTGCACCCATGCCAATAATAGCCAAGTGTCAGATGCACAGTTACAAAGAGAACTGTTCCCATCTGAAATCATCATACTCCATTGTTTGTGTGGCGTTTTAAGTGGGATGGGTCTCCACTGTCTGCCTTGAGCAGAAGTACTGCTGTCTGTTCGCAGCTGTCGATATGGAGGGAAGGCCTGTGCAAAGTGATGTATCTTCCATTGTGGCTGGATAGCAGCAAGATGCAAACTCAGCCTGATCTCCAGCAGCAGAGAATCCCCAGCACAGGGGGGCCTGCTTTAAAGGATGACCCTGATTCATCTCACTTCTACCTTGAGAAGGTAACTACAGCATCTCTGAAGGCACCTACAAAAATGAAGCCTTGGTCCATTGGGGGCTTTAGAGATCAGCACCAAAGCATTGGCATGGATATGGAAGGGGCTGGGGGCACGTGCAGCGTGCGGGTTGGTGGCATGCTGTGCTCCCAGCCATCTGTTGCACTCAGTAGGTGGTGGTGGGGCTGCTGCATCTTGAACAATTGGTCGACACAATCACTCCCTTGAAGGGGGCAGGTAGGAAGACCCTTGTGTGTGGTAGGAAGAGCCATGAGTCTAGCGGGTCCCTGGCAGTGGGAGACAGGCTCCCACAGCAGAGGATGCTCTGCTTTTAACAATTCAAACACCAGCCATTAGAGAGCAACATAAATAACCGCCAGCAAATCCACTGTGCATCAAATGCTCCCCCATTCAAGCATTCTGACAGACCCAGGCAGTGCCGCACGGCTCGTTCTGTGCCACAACACTCCTGCGTTTATACCGTCCTCGTGATGAATTCTACCTCCCGGTAATTACCTGACTGGTCTCCACGCCCTCTGCCTCTGCACTGTGCAAACAGCTGGCAGGGAAGGCTACTCAGCAGCAGCCCACTCTATAGCACTGGGAGAGAGACAGGAGCAACTTCCTGTCCCAGCACTCGAGGCAGAAGGGATCGGGGGTACGTACACTCAACAGCAGTCTCCCTTCACCCTGCTGGCTTTACTCTCTGCAGCCCCACAACAGCCCCTATTACAGGGGGCATCCATAGCTGAACTCCTTCCTGCTGAAAGAGGGATCTTGGGCAGCTGCTGCTCAAATTCCCACTGTTTTTATCTCCTCTGTTCCGGGCCTTGCAGTCAGTCAGGTCTACACTGCATATCCCAGCAGTGCCAGCCATAGCACGTAGCAGCAGGAGAACATTTGCTATCACCAAAAGGAATTCTTACCTAGTTTCACCTTCCTGGATGGAAAAGGAAAAGGCCATGCTGGATTTGCACACTGTCATGGGGCACGGGGCGCTCACACAGGATGCAGAGGAAGGTGCTAGAGGTGCCTAGACAGACAGACAGGAGGAACATCTACAGAGGCTCTATGCTGAAAAGCAGCCACATGCCCATCACCCTTCCCCTTACGGAGAACCCTGGATCTCTAACCCCAGGGGAGCCGACCATGGAGCTGGCTGAATGGACTGGTGCAGCCTGTTCCTTTAGCTCCACCCCTGTTGGTGCAAGTATCCAGGCCAGAGCACCTGCCAGCCTGGGCTCCCTCAGCCCCCGGGTCCCTATGGCAGCTGGCTCTGCGGGCCTCCCACTCTCTGCAGTCAGGCAGCACAGGGAAGCGGCCGCTGGAGGACTTGCCCCACCAGGAGCGAGCTGAAAAATTCAGTCTCGGTTCTCCTGGGAAACAAATTCAGAATTTTTTCTCCCACAAACAATTTCGATTTTTGTCCTGATTCAAGAGGAGTTTTTGCCCCCCAACTCTGAAATTTCCATGGGAGGGAAATTCCATTCTCCAGCCTGTTCTCGTTGGCACCGTTGTTAGCACCCACCACCCTTCCCCAGGATGCTGACAGCTCCTCCTTCTCTCAGTATCCCTTCCTCAGCACTCTCCTATCAAACCTCTCCCGCTATCACTCCCCAGGGGCCTGGAGCAGTACTGAGGAGCCTGCAGGTGAATCAGAAAGGTGACGGCTTTGCAGAGAGATCAGTTCAGACAAACAGGCTGGGCTGGGAGTTCCTGCAAATTACCCAGTTCCTCCACCTCCACCCGGCTTTGTCCAAGCTCCACACTCTGTAGGACCCAGGGAGCTCAGCCTGCACAGAGTGTCTATCAGAGCCAGGCTGAGGAGGAGCAGCGAGGACTGTGAGTGGAAGGTCCTGCAACAGAGAAGTCAGCAGACCTCTGTGGGACCTCTACAGCCCTCCCGCTCTCCCCACCAACATCTGGCCACTTACTAGTGGTGCCTTCAGGGAATCTGCTGGCCTTTCCCCAATTCCCATCTCCTGTGTGACTCCTGCATTGGAAATTGAGAGGGGCTGCGGGTGGCAGATATCCTCTGTCTTTGGGGGTGTGCCAGATAGGGCCATTGCCCCTCTTGCCTCTAAGCTTTGAAGGCATCCTCGGGTCCCAGGGAGTGGCTTGATCCAATTTCCCACTGGACAACCGCTGACCCCAGCCCACACTAAAATCAAGGGTGGCCAGCCGCCCACAAGTTCTAGCTTCAGAGCAAGGGTTACAGATTGCCCCGTTCATAGCAGAGACCTCCCTCAACCTCCCATGTTGCTGTCTGTTAAAACAGCAGTTCATCTGATAGCCATGTAAGTTTGTCTTGGGAGGAAGGGATGGTAATACCAGTTCCCCACATGTGTGCACACATGCACACACATGGGTGCTTGCATATACACAGGTGCACACACACGGGTGCTCACACACTCAGACATGGGTGCATACATCATAGAATCATAGAAGATTAGGGCTGGAAGAAACCTCAGGAGGTCATCTAGTCCAACCCCCTGCTCAAAGCAGGACCAACCCCAACTAAATCATCCCAGACCGGGCTTTGTCAAGCCAGGCCTTAAAAACCTCTAAGGATGGAGATTCCACCACCTCCCTAGGTATCCCATTCCAGTGCTTCACCATCCTCCTAGTGAAATAATTTTTCCTAATATCCAACCTAGACCTCCCCCACTGCAACTTGAGACCATGACTTGTATGGTCATCTGCCACCACTGAGAACAGCCGAGCTCCATCCTCTTTGGAACTCCCCTTCAGGTACAGTAGTTGAAGGCTGCTATCAAATCCCCACCCCATTCTTCTCTTCTGCAGACTAAATAAGACCAGTTCCCTCAGCCTCTCCTCATAAGTCATGTGCCACAGTCCCCTAATAATTTTCATTGCCCTCCGCTGGACTCTCTCCAATTCACCACATCCTTTCTGTAGTGGGGGTGGGGGCAAAACTGGACACAATACTCCAGATGTGTCCTCACCCATGCTGAATAGAGGGGAATAATCATATGCACATGCACACCCCACGACCTCACTTCAGAATCCAGCCTCTAACACTGCATCATCCATTTTGGTGGGTGGAAGAAGGCTGAGCTCTATTCCCCTTAACGCAACATCAGAACTTGATCAAAACTCTTTGAAATGGCTTATGCAAAATCTCTAATGCTTCTTTGTTTGCCCCAGAGTGCAGCCCCTTTTCACTTGGGAATAGTGGCCCAGATACTCAGAGGTATTTAGGCTCCTGATTTCAATGGCTGTTAGATACTTAAATACCTTGGAGGATGTGGGCCAGTGTCCCATTAGAAGGAGAAACTTTCTGGTCTATCTGAGCTGGGCCTAGTGCTGTCCACCTGTTAGCAGTCTACAACCTCGCTGTCCCAGCCAGGGCTGCCTCCCATTCACTTATGGGCACAGGCTTTCAACCGCCAGCAGCCCGAGTTCCATCGCAGGTTGGAGCAGGCACAGCTGAATGGCAGCTGGACAACCGCAGTGGTGTTGTAATGCCAGGCCCCATCACTAAGGCAAGATTGGGAGCCTACAGTCCAAGGTGCACACAGAGCCATCGGTGGCAACCAATGGGCTAGCAGAACCCGGGTGAATCTGAGCTGAGGTTAGTTACTTCCCCAGAGAAGCTAACACATCCTGAGGTACCTGTTCACTGTTCTTAGCAGGGAATCCCAGGCGAGACGGACGAAAGGACCAGATAGCCAGAGAGTAGCCAGAGGATCAGGAACAAGACCAGACACCAAGGCAGATGAGGGAGCAGGAAGAAGATGTCCTTTGGCCAAGATAATGTTCTGCAAGCCCTAAAACAAGCAGCTCACAGCCAGCCTCTGAATGGGGGATCCCTACTCAGCCACAGCCGAGGACACAGAAGACAGAGAGCATGAAAAGATTCACAGCCTGTGGGATTCAGCCAGGCTTGGCACAGCCAGAGAGCCTGGAGCGGTGGCCAAAGGAGTAACACAGCCTGAGGCAGCAGGTAAAAACAATGCAAGGTGCTATGGCCCCTTACTGGACACTTTGGGCCCAATCCTGAAACGTGCTGACTCCAATGGCAGTTGAAATTCCCAGCACCTCACAGCACTCTATCTGTCAGGCAAGTGTGGAGAGCAGTAGCAGTTTGCTCTCCCTGGCTCCCCTGTCCTGTTGGGGAGCCCTGCCACCACCAGCAGCAACAAGGAGTCAGACTCCAAGGGCCCAATTCTTCTCGGCCTTGCTCCTTGGGACCTGGTGGTGTTTGAAATGTTCACTCACTTTGCCTGAGTGCAAGGCAGCGAGAATCAGGACCTCAGATATAACACATTGTGGGGTGGCTGGGTGAGTCCTGGATCCTGTATGTTTCAATGTTGCAAGGGTGAGTGGGTCTTTCTTGAAAATCACTGCCCCATTTGCAGAGTGACTGCTCTTTGCAAACATTTGTGCAGTGAAGTTTTGCTGCTGTGGATGTTGGTGGAGTATGTAGCGAAGTTTGGATAAGATAAGATGTGAAAGTAGTTTATAAGAGTAAGTCACCCAACTGGGGAACAGAAACAATCTCATGTGGCTTAGCGGACCACAGCTCTGTAACACTATGTCCCTTAAAGCCAATCTCTAGTTGTAATGTGAAAAGCCTAGCAACACTGCTGGTCAGTGGAATATGGAGCTGACCTCTAGAGTCCAGCTAGTAAAACAGCATTAACTCAGTAACTGAGCATGTGCCTGGACTGACTTTCCACCAGGCAGTACATGCTCCACTACTGACTCGTATATATCAATGACAAGAAGGAATACGCAGATCATAAGCTTTTGGGGGCATGAACCTCTCCTGATGTGTTTGTATCCCACGTAGCACAATTGGGTCCTGATTCTTGATTGGGCTCTAGGCACTATCATGATACAAATAATAAACAACAATTCACAGCCACAGGTTCCTGGGCAATAAAAAGAGGCCACCTGCACAAACAGTTACAAAGAGTGAACAAATCAGCAAAAATCTGTCTGTTGGTTGAAAATTTGCAATCAGGTAACAGGGCTAAATTTGCTGAGTGAACAGCCTATTGCCAGCCGTCTGCACAGCTCTACTCTTACCTCTGTAGCCTTTGCTTTATTGTACCAACTTTACAGCTGGTTAAACTGAGGCACGGAGCAGTCAAATCATTTTCCCGTAAGTGAGTGGCATAACTAGGAAAAGAGCCCAGGACTCACGGCTCCAAGTGCTCTGCTTAGATCACTAGACAATATTCTCTCCCAACAGACTGTAAAACAATCTCAAAGAAGAATGGAAACACAGTATTGGCTCATTTGGACAATAGACAGTGATTTGTTAGTATGAAGTTTGCTGGTGCCTATGAAAGGACACTGTAGTCTCTTCACATACCAAACCTCCTAGGTCTTCTTAGATTACTTTAGGATTCTAGGTGTGTTGGAGTGATGCTCAGAATCACAGATTCTCTCATTCTGGGCCCTGAATGTCAAACATTCAATCATAGATCTGGTTTTTTGTGCTTTACAAATTGTCTTAATGCTGAAGGAGCCCTGGATGCCAGTTCCAGTTGAGAATTTTTAATTTTACTTAACAATCCTTTGTAGGCAGGCAACCAACTTCAGATGTTAAATGATGTCAATGCAGGAAACGACAGGCCCATTTTTGTAACCAAATTCTAGCTGAGAAATACAGAAAAATAAACTCTTCCAAAGATAAAACTAGAGTAAACAGCTCCCTGGGTACATGTATAGGGAGCATAACTAGGCAGGCTTTCAGCAGTCTACAGTTCCACATTTAAAGCTAAGTGCCAACACAGCACTGAATAGTTGACAGAATCCCTCCTGCAGAAGGGCATTTAGTAGTAAGCAGTCATTTCTTTTCAGGTGCTGTAATTTATTTTGACATAGCACACACAATGCAGAGGAAAAGAAATCCATTCTAGTGAGCTAGATTACTGTAACTATCCGCCAAAAACACAGCTGTGAAGCCCTAGTGAGGATTACACTGGGTAAAAATGGAGTTTCCAGGACAAAGGTGTTTAGGGGCTTGCCTACACTGGAGTTATTCTGGAATGGCTATTCTGATGAACTCTGTGTTTGGACAGAAAAGTGCCTTATTCCAAATTAGTTTAATCTACTTTCTTAAGCTAATTCAGAACAGAATTATTCTGGAATAAGAACATCCACACATGGAGATAAGCAGATATAGCAAATCTGCTTTAATTCACACCTTCCCTTATTCAGATTAATTTTCATGTGTAGACACATCCTAAAGCAAGGCGATTCTCTAACCATAGAAATAGCGCCGGCTGGCTGCGATTGCACAGGTGATTTCCACAGCAATGGAATCTCTGCTTTCTCAGCAAGTAGGGTGGTGTCAGCCAGTGTCCAGCAGGTATAGGTTAGTGAATACAATCCAGACTAAGAAAATGCAGTGGACAGTGGGCTACCATCAGCACGAGTTTGGCATGGTATATCCCAGAGACTGAGTGAAAATCCCAATTCACTCACATTTACAGAGCATTTAAGATTACATAAATTGGATACATGCACATTATGTGTAAAATCTATAACAACGGCTACTTTAGAGAGAAGTGCTAAGCTGCGTTGGGCCTAAATCTGTGTTGGCGACATCCACATGATACCAGGTGCAGTGGGGTGGTGCGATGGCTTTACCGGCACTCATCTGGGATAAGCTGCAGAACTCACCCCTGGGTAATGCACCCGTCCCAAACAGGAGCTGGAAAAGCTCCATGCCACACGGCCATGTATGGATATATGCACACCCAGGGTGTGACTCACAGTTTGTATTTGGAGCTGCTAGTTGGCAGCTCCAGCACAAGAGCAGGTTGTTAACTGTTTCTTGGCTGAGGCACAAGTGATGAGCCAGTTCATGCAGTTGTCCCCCAGTCCCCATTGCTGATCCCCCAAATCCTATCTGTGTCTGGGGGGAGGCACCTTTTCCTCATAATTAGGCCTAATTAGGGAGCAGCCAACAGGGAGTGGTGAGGGGCTCCTTTTAGGCCGTGTCTCATCACATGTATCACCAGTGCAACCTGAGGACGACATTTTCCCTTCTTACAGGGAGCAGACTCTGGTCAGATCCCGTGGTAGAGTGACTGAGGGCACACGGCTCTGCGTAAGTTTCACTGGGGCCTGCGCCCCACTGCCTATTGTTTCTGGTTACCACCACTGCTCATTTCCCTGCTGTTTATTCAATAAAGTCAGAGAGCTTTACAAACTCCTTTGCCCCTCTGCCCATCACTTGCTGAGGTGGGAAGCACTAGTTTGGAAGGCCAGGGTCTTTTGAAATCTATCTAGACGGGGGCTAGGGCCACATTTTGTTATCTAATTGGGAAGCACCCCTCCTGGGTGACCAAGGGGAGAAGATCAGGATACCTGAACCCAGCCTATTTTGCTGCCCAAAGCCCCCGGCCAAAGGCTGTTCCATATGGATACATTTCCTTACTTCCACATTCACCTCCTTCAGTGCCTACAGCAATCTGCTGGCAACAGCAGGCTGCACTGATGCTTCAAGCAGTCTTGTGGTGTCGATGCCAGCTCCTGACCTGTGACTGCCTCTGAGACAGACATTCCCCTCCAGCTCTCCTCCCACCCGGCCAGTCACAGGGCTAAAGCAGAGACGCTGCCCAGACTTCGCTGATAAATAGTTTGTCACGTCTGAAGTTGGTTAAATTATTCAGAGAGTGGGTTGAAATGCCCTATTGTATACATGAAATCTTTCTATGACGCTGTGAAGGGGTTTCAACATCCTAACGAGCCCATTTCCTAGTCAATACAATTAGCAGCAGCTACGCAATGGTTCAAATTAATCTGGAATCAGAATGCAAGCGATCTTCAGCGCACAAACAGCAAGATGCCATCAAAGTGATTAGTTATTATCCAGGATGGAAATAAAATGATTCATTGGGATGCAGCTGGCTGCTGTTTGACATCCCACCATTGATCTGATCTAACAAGTGTTTAATGAGCACAGGGACTCGACATACCTAAACTGCAATTTTTGCATAACCTATTCAAAGTGCATTCTGGATGTTTCCATGGAAAACTGACCCTTCCAAAGTCATCCTCAGTCACATTTAACTGGCAACATATGAGTTATTTCCCTCCCTGTTTAAGGAGTCTCAGGCATGCTGCACACACAGATTACTAATGAAAGGATACAATGGGAGGGTCAGTAACCTCCATCTCGGAGGTGTTCAGTTTGATGGTTTGTATCCGTGCTGTGCTGGGGGTGCCAAACGTAAGCCACGGAGCACATTGGAGCAAAATAACTTTCCATTGATGGAAGGAATTTATTTTGATTGCAGAGACAGAGCACAGAAATGGCCAGTGGTCAGTTCAGAAATTACCAGCTAAAGGAATAAATCAATAGTCTTGGATATGAGAAAAGAAGTCCCCAGACCAGTAGGCCACCAGCTATTACCACAGGGGGAACCCACAACAAGGGGCCACCAGTCAGAACCACAGTGAGAATCTGAAACAGAGGCCACTGAGCAGTACTACAGGGGGAATCTGAGATAGAAGCCACCTGCCGGTACAACAGGGAGCATCTGGGATAAAGGTAACCAGCTTATACAGCAGGGCAAATGTGGGATAGAGGCAACCGGCCAGTAGCACAGGGTGAATATGGGATCGAGACCACTGTCCAGTACCACAGGGTGAATGTGGAATATAGGGCCACCAGACGGTACCACTGGGTCCATGCAGGTAATAGCAGAGTGTTGTTTTGTATGTCATATTGAGACCTGAAGCATCGTAAGGTGCTCAGATACCATACTGACCTTGCCTGCACCAGTACTTTTCAAATGTTTCACCATTGCACAGCCACTGGTGCAGCCCCACATGGACTATTGCAGACAGGCTGCCACGAGTTTCACAATCACGTCATCCAGACCAGCGCTGCATAGACTCATGGGGTTATGCACTAGCTCTCCCACCTATTGGCTCAGGAGGGGAGCAGGCAGAGGTGCCAGTGTGAAGGTGGAAGACTTGCAGAAAAACAGCTTGCATAGACACAGCCAGCAATGAGCTACAGAGCTTGTAACATTAGTGATCTAGAGGCACCCTAAACCAGAGCAAAATATTTCACACACTGATTTCTGGAAGAGCTAAGTTTTGTAGGATCTGTAAGAGGCGTGAGAGATGTCTGCAGAATTACTGGAAATAGCCTGAGGCAGAGTTTTTGTGTGGGGACAGCTGAGTCATCCAGGTTTGTAAAATACATGTCTGTGTGTGATTTTCTGATTTGGTACCAGGCATTGTTTCCCATTGAGGGTCTGGCTTGAACTGACAAGGTCAAAGAAAACTCCGGTAAAAGTACACTTCTACCCTAAAATGTGACTCTGTAATAATGTCATCATAGGACTCCACATCCACTGTGCCTCATTGCTCCCAGGTCTGTTGTGCTCAGTTTAAAAGTATCAGCCCCACAAACTCATTCTGGGATCTGAGAGGCAAGCTGGGTTCTTTATTTCTCATCATCACTAGTAACAGATGTTCTGGAGGTCAAATTTCATCAGCTATCCCTGTGAAGTCCTAGCATCTTCAGATGATGTAACTAGTGACACCTGCACAAACCCACTTAAAACTAATTATGGTACACAGGTGCCAAAGGGGAGAAAGGTATTGCTCTGGTGTAAACTGAGGTTATATTTTGGGGTGCAGAATCTTCATTTCAGGCAATGATGAGCAAGATCAGAAAAGCCCAGGCTGACTCAGAGCCCAGGCTGAGCTTGTGGGTCTGGAAATAACACGCTTTTACCTGGAAACTGAGAAAATCTGATTTGGCGTCATTGAGAATCAGTGAATATTGGAACCCACTTGTCAGGTTTGCAGGGCTACATTTCAGGGTGTGTCCATTATCTAAGGTTATCAGTCCATATTTTGCCTCCCCATGGCTCAACACATCCGGTAAAGCAAAGACCTGCCATACCTCAGCAGAGCAGGATGAATGGAATCTGTCCTGGGAATTGGGATATCCTCAAGCGGCTATTATCTGGTACAATCAAAACCACAGAGCTCCCAATTCAAGAGAGAAAATGTAAGCAAAAGAACATGTGTATAATACATTAGTTGAGATCTGACAAGTTCTACTACTCAGTGGCCCTTTCTTTGTTTCATTGGGTAGTTGGCTGATTGAGGAAGGAGATCAAAGAAGAGATTATACCTCACCAATAAGAAGTTCTATGATTTGAAAACTTTGGATGTGTCCCCCGATCCTCTGCACTTGACTGAGTGTAGAGGCCTTTCCCCTGGTTTGGAGAATACATTGTATAGTGATTTTATAGACTTTAGTGTCAGGCAGTGATGCATCACCCAGCAGAGTGTCATACAAGAATCATAAATCAAAATCTCCCAGGAACTTGTGAGTGTCAGGCACTTGAATTCACTGATGTGGTATCCATGGTGCTTTGCCATGTCTCACATCCCCATCTCCTTCCCAAAATAGCCTAATTCTAAAATATTATTCAGCACTTGGAGTGCTGCCATAGCACAGGAGACAGTTGAGAAAACATAGAAAATGTGTCTCCTAGTGCAAAGAAATATTAAGATGCACTTTCCGAGGCTTTGTTCAAACCAGAGACAGAAGCTGCTTTCATGATACCATAATAAATGGGGCAAGAGAAAGCTGTCGGGTTAATAGAGGGTGAGGTAGTGCAGTCACCTCACACATTGGAAATCACCCATGATGAAGCCTCAACATGAAGCTGTATTTCTACAAAGAAGAATTGTATCGGACACTTTCAAATTTGGAAGCAAATCTCTCAAACCTACAGCATGCTTGCTGGGACATAGTCTCTTTTGTCTACAAGTATAATTATTCTGACAATTACAGCCAACAGGAAATTTTCAAACAAGAGTGCAGCAGATATGCCTGGAAGGATTTTCAAAAGCTCCTAAGTGACTTGAGCACAAGTACCACTGAAAATGCTTCTAAGTCACACCTACCTGTTGCATCCAAAAAATCCTGTATTCAGAGCACAGACAGACAATTATGGCTGCAAATAGATAATGTCACACACAGACACTTATGTGCCCACTTATTGATTTATACATGCAAATATGGCAGTTTGCATGTGCAATCAGTGCATGCACTTTTTAAGACAAATCAGTGGTGTGCAAACTTGAAAGTTTGCCCTTAAAAGTTAACCACACTGAAATACCATTTAAATGTGATAAAAACATGTAGACAGTTTAAAATGAATCCCAAAGGCCAAGGCAAACCGATAGAGAACACTGAGATGATTGACTTCATACACAACTAAGGCAGGCAATTTTCTTCAAGCAACAAAAGTCAGTTGTCCACGTTGAAAAGTATATTCCTATCTTCGTGATTATCAGTTATAGTTTACGTATAGATCATCTATTCTCCCATCTTATTGATGGGGAATGTATGGCGTGGAACTCCCAGGAAAGCCAACAGCAGATGTGTATAAATCATCTATCTGCACATCTAAGGAAGAATAGACCCCCCTGAGCCTCTTCAGTTAAGGAAGGAAGATAGATTTTATTTTACACATAGAAGTAACTGAACAATATTGTACAGTAAATTGATTAAAGATCAACTAAAATGTCTGAGAGGGAGGAGCATGTTGCCAGGCCCTGCCCAGGGGATCCCAGCAGTTAGTCCCAAGTGCTCTGGACACACCACTCTGTGCTCTGCACCCCAGCCTGAGTGCACTCCCCATGCTCATCATCTCAGCCGAAACACATATCCCATCATGATCAGTGGGAGCTCAGGCCCTGGTAGGATATGAAATAACAATAAACCCCCATTTCTGAAGGAGGCCTCATGTGCCCCACCATCTGCATGTCCTTCCTTGCCCCTTTTTAGCCCCCTCTCCCCTGGAAGGTTAGTGGTGTGTCCCTCTGCTTCCTCCTGGCCAGGGCTCTACCCAGGATGGAAGTGCATTACACGTCCCATGGGTGCTGCCTCAGCCTCAATAAACTTTATTTAAATACACACAGACATACACAGACAATATACAGATATTTGTTTCTTCTCTGAAAGTTCTACAGGACTGACACCGCTTTGGATGACACTCATGGAGAATTTTAAAAAGTGCAGCAAATGTATGAAAAATAAAACTCTTTTAATGGTGGTCATCCACGGAAACAACAATGGATGCATGTTCAACCAGGCAGGCACATGGACACGGCTCCACACATAGTACATTGGCTCTGTATAAGCATCTCCACATACATTGTGACTATATAAATGTACAACAGTCTCATAAGTCAGCAAGGAACAAAATCAGATTAGTATGGACGTGGCACACCTTTGCACTCCCAGGGATATGAGCCACTGTCCACGTACCAATGTGACTTTGTTAGAATATGGAATGTAAACACAAAACTGGTTCAAACAAACATTCACACCATCTACTATAGAAACCCCCGACATATGCAACAATGTTATAAAAGGAAAATTCACCTTGGGGTTCTGGTGACAAGTTACTCAACACCAGCTCCTGCAGCTTTGTTATCACCATAAGTCCTAAACAGGATTATATGTTTGCTTATCTAATATAGCTACAACTATCTTTCAACATAGATTGTATATACAGTACATATACACAGAACATACACAGCACACAATATGTATATTTATGTGTTTTCATGTTTGTACAGTATATCACAGATTATGTGAACACAGAATATATGTATGTGGACCTGTAAGAAATCATTTTATAAAATATTTGTAATACCAACCCCCCAAAAAACAACAACAACAAAAATAAAATCCCACAACCTGGAAATCAGTTGAATAAACAAAAATCCCCATTCTTGAAATGGGTGCCACCTACTCCCTTGGGTGGCATTACAGACCTTTCTCTTCCCAAGATAAAAGCAGCAGCAAGAGGGTCAGTTTGCATCCATGCTCCCAGAAAACACAAAGCAATACAAGTTGTCAGATTGCACACTCAGAGTAGTGTCTGTATTCCCTAATGCTGCACCCTCCTGCTTTCCCTCACTAGGGTGTAAGAGACTCTGCCAGCAGCACAATATTTAACCTGCAACAAAATGTGCTAGAATAAATCTACTGACTGCAGTCCAGGACTGTTATCTCCTATCACTTAGAACCCAGCTTCTGAGTTATAGCTTTTTATTTAAAACAATCTTTTTATTTAGCAAAAAATTGTTTCCACTGTACCCTTCACGTGTCCTCTTCCTAACGTGACAAACCCGGAGGAGATGAAATTATGGAGATCTGGCCCTCCACTTCGATAAATATCCTTCCCATAGTGACCTGCCAAGGCAAATGACAACAAGCAAGGCATTACTCAACATATCCATTACACCATGCATCCACATTAGCCCCAATTCAGTGAGAGCCAAAGCCCCGTCATATAGTGAGACAATAAAAGGCAAGTGGGGATGTGAGAGGCATAGAGAGTTCAGAGAGCAGGAATTATCTAAACACAACACAAACAGAATTGCAGAGGAAAAAAACAGCGTGCCTGGAGCTGCTAGGGGTTACAAACACTTATGAATTACTGATAGGGGAAACTCAGAAGAGGTTCAAAAACCAAAACTATGGACACAAACACCCCACACTTTAGGGAATTAGGCCCGTCTTTAGATCAAAGATTCAGCAGCATTAGGACGGGTATCCCAAAGTGATCAGAACTGTCCAGACCTTTGAGACAGAGAAACTGGGCTGGAAATCTTGTGAGAAACAGCTCTGATTCCTCCTGATGCCATCTAGGTGGGGGAACCCTAAATACGCAATTCCTAATGAGTATCAGTGCTTCTGCTTCTGGTCTCAAATATTTTGAGCTTCCAGGCTTGTCTACACTGAAAAGTGACACTGGTATAGCTATGTCTCTCCAGGATGTGAAAAATCCAGCCTGACCTAACCCCTAGTGTAGACAGTGCTGGGTCAATGGTAAAATTTTTCCACCAGCCTAGCTACTGGCTTTCGGGGAGGTGGCTTATAAACAGCAATGGGGGAATCCCTCCCGACACTGCAATAAGTGTCTGTACTGAAGTGCTAAAGCAACTGCAGCTGTGCCTTTGTAGTGTAGACATAGCCTCAGAATTAGTCTGAGTTTAGTTAGAGTTCATGATAAAAGTGCAGGTGTCCCTACACTGTAGTCTCCCTACACTATCCAAATTGGTTTCCCTGTCCCTATTAGAGATGTGGCTGGAGAACCTGCTTCTTAGCTTTGACTCGTTCTAGCTGAGACAATGATACATCCATTGGAGGAGGGGGTCCCCAGACACCTTCTTACTGCTTTTGCTGGCTGAAAAGCACTCCCTTGGTGCTGCCACCCAATTGTGACAGTTAACACACAGGAATAACACACCCCTGACATTTGCTGCCTCTTTAATACCAAGAGATCCTGCCTGTGCATCCCCGAGACCCATGTGTCGCTCTGACACAAGAGCAAAATCAGCTGCTTGTGAATGCCTCCCTTTTCCATGTTATTAATTCTTCTGTTCCTCTTCTTGAACAGAGTCGCAAATGAGACTGGAGCCAGTGGGAAGGGAGGGAGGCGGGGTTCAGAGGGGCACAGCAGTTTTCTTTTTTGTCTGCATTTTCGTGATGCATTGGAGTCTAGCTATAACAATGACTGACACTTTATCAGTGCCTAAGACAGGAGATATTTTTCATGTAAATAGGGATAAAAAAGAAATATGCACATATGCTATTACATCTAACTGATGGCTGTGATTTATACATCGCCTCTCTGAAACAGCTTGAGTCAGAGATCAGGCAGTGAAAGAGTATGAAATAGCGCAGACTCACTGGAAGATTAAAAGACTGTTTGCTAGTTTGTTCTCTGACCCTTGCCATCCCCTCTTTAGTGCAACATAAGCGTTAAATTGAGAGTTCCCCAGGGTAACAAAACAACATCATTTGAACAGAAATCATGTTTCCCCAAGAGCAGCCTGTCTCAGGACAGTTCAAATACCAGTAGTTTTTCTCTTTACAGATATATTATGGGATGATGTGTCTATTTTATGTATTTCTTTATTCCCACTCACTTCTTGTCATTTCTCATGGACTCCTAATGTAAAATTACTGATATATGAGCTCTCACTTTCAAAAGTGCCTAGAGAAGAGCTAGCAGGACAATCATAGCAGCTATTATTCATGCTGACATTTTTATAATCACCACTTGATTGGAATGGTTCACACTGAAACAGAATGGCATTCTCACTCCATCCCTTCTCTACAGGCCCGAGAGCTCGAGGAAGTACAGATGTGGAGTGTAGAGAAAGCAGAGGTATGTGAAACACTCAGGGAAATGAAAAACCAGGCAAAATCCTGGCTTATTTCATATTTTGTTATCTACTCAGAAATAGCTGCTTTTCTGAAAAAAAATGTTGTTTACAGACATGTATTTTTCCAAATGTCAACAGGCCAGTTCTGAACAAAACATGATTTTGTGTCTCACCATTGCAGGAATTATCCAATGACTGGAAATACAAAAATAGCCATTCCGTTGATGTGCTAGGCACAGCAAGAAGGCAGAAATGTTCATGCCAAATCCCACAAGATGTTGGATTTTTCCCAACTCTCCTGGTCACCCAGCAGGTTTCATAGTGTGTGGTACCACTCTCAGCAGCTGGCATCAGAAGGGGTTGGAAATATGGAGAAGCACTGCCTGGAAGCATTACCACCAGGATTAAGGCTCCATCTTTGTCAGAGCCATGATATTCTTGAACTAAAATGCAATTCTGAGATTCTCCTATGGGTTTGCAGCCATGAACAGGCAATTACTGGGTAAGACTCCTCCAGGAGTGTTTACGATATGTCTGTCTGCACAGCTCCAGTGGTGTGGAGTGACAGAGTGAGGTGGGTTTTTAAATTGTGTTAAGTAATCTTGATTGGAAAATAAAGAGGTTTGTTTTTTTTAAGCACAGGCTGACCCTGGGACTTCTTGCCCTTTTCTCTGTAAATTTTATGATTTCTGCAATTTC
The DNA here is from genome assembly GCF_016161935.1 of Mauremys reevesii. Lineage (NCBI taxonomy): Eukaryota > Metazoa > Chordata > Testudines > Geoemydidae > Mauremys > Mauremys reevesii. The sequence continues at coordinate 21,389,436 of NC_052637.1, forward strand.
TTCCCTGTCAAAGCCAAGGCGTTCCTCATCTTTGGCTTTAACAACCAAACGGCCTGCCCTCCCTGCCTACTGTTGGTGTCTGTCCCTTTTCATATCTTCTGCTATAAGCTGTAGGTCTAAGGCAGCCTTTCTCAAATGTAGCAACCAGGGGATTTTCCTGCACTGCCCAGGGGCTCCAGGGGCAGACTTCAGCACCCCCCACATGTCTTCGTCCACAGGACTCTGGGGTCAGACTTCAGACCCTCCACCTCTCCCTTCTTCACCCACAGGACTCTGGGAGTGGGCTTCAGCAGGGCTGACCTTACCAGGTGCTGTGGCCAAGAGGCAAGGAGTGGGATGAGCCTGGGGTGTGAGGCTGCTTAGGGCAATGGGGAGGGATCAGCAGGGCCTGGGTGGTGCTGAGGAGCCAAGTGGTGTGTGTGTGTGGGGGGGTCCCTGGGGATGGGGGGAGGCAGCGGGGGCCAGGGGCACCAAAATATAACTGTACATTATTTTTATTGTTGAGTCTTACATAAATAAATGACAATGATTTGGACATGTCTGTGTGCGTATTTGTTTGTTTTTCCTAAAATTAATTATTTTAGGAAAATTTGTCACAGCAGCCATCAGCAAGAGTTGCTGGCCACACGCTGTGGCCACCAAAAAATTGGTTGTGAGACCCCCCTGGTCTGAGGGGTTCTTAGATTTTTGAGCCTTGGGCCATGGTGTCTCCTGGGTTCATCTCCCAGCTCTCCTGGGCATGGTCGCTTCCTGTTCCGGGTGCTGGGAAGGAGTGAACCTTTGCTTGTCAAACTGTCCTCCCCTCCACCTCCCCACCCGTCAGCCTGCCCGGTTGTGGGCATCTGACCCGCCCATGACAGGGCAGAGCATAGGCCTGACACAACTACCCCGCTCCCATCCCCTCTGACCAGAACAGAGTGAGCCTGTCCCTGTACCTCGATCTGTCCTCTCTCTGTTGTCAGTCTGTCTTTCTTTGGTTGGCTGGGGACATTCTTGTAACAAAATCACAGCTTTGTAGGTAAGCTGAGCACTAGAGCTGGGCAAATAACTGGTTGTTCAACTCACTGGCAGTTCCAAAGAAATGGGAAACATGTTTGGCTTGGGTTGAACCAAATCCAGCGTTAGGCCATAAATGACCACTGTGATCGGCCATTCTGACCTCCTGCATAACACCCAGGGGTGGCTCTATGTTTTTTGCCGCCCCAAGCATGGCAGTCAGGCAGCCTTCAGTGGCGTTTCTCCGGGAGGTCTGCCGGTCACATGGATTCGGCGGTGGTTCTGTGGGACATCCGCTGGTCCGACGCCTTCAGTGTACCCGCCACTGAATTATCGCCGAAACCGCAAGACCGGCGAACCTCAAGCAGAAATGTCACGGAAGGCAGCCTGCCTGCCGCCCTCACAGCGACTGGCAGGCCGCCTCCCGCGGCTTGCCGCCCCAGGCACGCGCTTGCTGTGCTGGTGCCTGGAGCCGCCCCTGATAACACCAGCCAGAGACTTAACCCAGGGACTCCTGCATAAAGCTCAGTCACCACTACAGCATCTCTTTGAAAAAGACTTCTAATCTTCACTAAAGTTTTTGGCTGCCTTGTTTGCAGGTACTGTGTGCGGTTCCTCCAGTCTGGCATTCTGGGCCTCCTTGGGCTGCTCACAGGACATTTTCCCCTTTTCATTTCCACCCCAAGAAAATTAATTTGTTTTAGGGTGACCAGACACCAAGTGTGAAAAATCGGGATGGGGATGGGAGTAATAGGAGCCTATATAAGAAAAAGACCCCAAAATTGGGACTGTGGTTATAAAATCAGGACATCTGGTCACCCTAATTTAGTTTAAACTATTGTATCCTACAGCAAGCTTCCACACAGAAAGCCACCCCCTTTGTTGTCCTCCTGCCCCCCAGCAGCGGGCAGTGCATTCCAATGGAAAGGGCAGTTCAGTAGTACTTGTGAAGATACAGGTTCTATTTCTGATTCTGCAGCTGGGTGACCTGGGGCAAGTCATAGGGCCGCTCCGTGCCTCAATTTCCCCATCTTAAAAATGGGTTACCTCACTTGTAAAGCACTGTGGGGTCTATGCTGAAGAAGAGCTAGGTTTTATTATTATTAAATCCTGCAGCACACTTTTCTTCCAACTCAAGGCAGTCACCCACATAGCCTGATCTCCTTACAGGGAGTACAGTACTTGTTACACAGTACTCCTCTAGCCAGGCTGAGTCTTTAAGGTCTAGTTCTTTCATTTCATGTAAAATCTAACAATCCTGCTTTTGATTACCATGTTCGACTCTGGCTCACTCTCCCCTCTCTCTCCATCACACACACACACAAGCTTGGGAAGGCCAGGGTGTGGCACTGGAGAGAGAGAGAGGAGGTTAACCCTTCTGTTACTGCAATCTTCAATAGACAGAGTTCAAGCACAGAGGAGAATGACTCCCCTCCCTTAAGATGCAGGACCCAGGAAATGCAGAGCGGATGGGTGGTTTTGCTCATCACAGAACAAAGGCAGACTCTTTAGGGCATACAGACAGGGGCGGCTCCAGGCCCCAGCACGCCAAGCGTGTGCTTGGGGCAGCATGCCACGGGGGGCGCTCTGCCAGTCGCCGGGAGGGCAGCACGCCTGCGGGAGTTCCACCGGAGCCGCGGGACCGGCGAGCGGCAGAGCACCCCCCGAGGCATGACGCCTTGCTTGGGGCGGTGAAATGTCTAGAGCCGCCCCTCCATACAGAACATTTCTTTGCAACTGCATCCTAAGTAAATTGCATATAGAATGAACTTGGTTATGAATAGCAATTACAACTCCAGCTCTGGGACAACAGAATTATTAGAGCTGAACTAAAATGCTGTTATCTACCTTTCAGAAATGTTATTACTAAATAAGGATTACATTACTCAGGAGAGGGGGATACGGGCTTTCATCTATAGAAGAGAGGCATTTGGGTGATACATGTTGGAATTACATCCCACTGTATATATGATTCCCTAAAAAAAGTATAAAAATAGGAATGAGCATCAGGCTCCAAATTGTTCAGTGAAAACATCATTCTCACATACATCTTGGAAGAGCAAAATGTTGAGGGGGGGGGCGGCTTAGGAAATAAAGATGAAGCCCATCCCTGGTGCATCTCATTTCTGCTGGAGTCTTCTCGCTGGGCAATTTTAAACATTTCAGTGACCGGAGACAAAGTATGTCAAGAGCACAGAGAATTCTAAGGGGTTTGTTAGATGCACAGAAAAATGCTATGCATTCCCTTGGAACTGAGAAATGACATCTGTTTATCTTGTCAATCAAATGTAATGATCTCTGAAGGTAAGGAGAGGTGCAACTCACAGAGCAAAATAAAATAATTCTCTGGTCGAGCACCCTGGCAAAACAGTTATTGCAGCTGACCACCACGAATCATCCCTGTTTGTGGAAAGTAGCTGCAGTAATTGGCCAGCATTAAACAGGGCTCCTGGCTAAAGGCTATCCTCCTGCAGGGACTTGTTTATAGTCAGGTCAGACATTGCTATTTTACCACAGCATGGGAGGTAGATTACCAGAGATTACAATGATAACAAGGTGCCCCAGAGGGATCACACAGAAGGCAGCTGTGCATTTCTAAAATTTTCTATCAGAAAGGCACAATAAGGGTATTTCTCCAAGTTTAATGGCATTTGTTCCAAGATTGCTGTGCAGATCCCATGCATGGAAATGCAGCAACAAAGAACCAGGAAGAATTCAGGGTAGGCTAGGGAGCTTGGCAACATTTCATATCCCTGCCCTTGATACTGGGGATGTTATTGTCAACACTCACTTCCCAGTGCACAAACCTGGAGGTGCTGCACTTTTCCCCTAATCTAAATTACACTGGTAAGACTGCAAGGCAGCTTCAGGAATACTGAGTGTTTGCCCTAATTCACATACTCTGTGAATATGAATGACCATATCTGCATAAACTCTCTCAACAATTTCTTCCATCTTTACCTCCCCCTTGAGCTTCCCTATCCTGCCTCCTCCCTTGAACCTGAGTTTTTGCCCACTCCCCTCTGCTTCCTCTTTCCTCCCTCAAATCCCCACCTCCCATAGGTCTCCCCTCACCATAAAGGCCCTACTACAGCCTTGTCTCCAACCTCAGCCCAGCCATGGTCATAGAGATGGGGCTTGGGCAGCCACCCGCACAGCACCCTCTACCCAGTTCCCTGTGGGCATTAATTTAATATGGAGATCTACTTATCTCATAGAACTGGAAGGGAGCCTGAAAGGTCATTGAGTCCAGCCCCCTGCCTTCACTAGCAGGACCAAGTACTGATTTTTTGCCCCAGATCCCTAAGTGGCCCCCTCAGAGATTGAACTCACAACCGTGGATTTAGCAGGCAAATGCTCAAATCAGTGAGCTATCCCTCCCCGCACAGCATGTGGGGGGTTGTCCTATAGGCACAGATCCTGATGGTTCAAGGCCTTTGTGATTCTCATGAAACAAGATAGAATTTGGGGTCTGAGCTGGAGAGACAGAGCAGCCCTGCCAGCCTGGCCTTTCCCATGGACTGCCAACAGGGACTGTGTCCAGGGGCCTGGCCTGGCTGGAGTAGAGGTGCAGGGCTCAGCAGAAACAGTGACCTAAGGACCTGATTTTCAGTGGTGCTGTGGACCTGTATCTAGCACTGACTTAACCTGGAGTTGAAGGTGCCTAGCGCCTCTGAAAATCAGGCCTATAACTTGGCACAAACTCAGCACAGGCTCACCACAAACTCCCTGACCTGAGCTTAGCTTTGGGTTCAGCACAGAGCCTGAAGGCAGGGAGCTCTCCAGCACTCTCTACACCCAAAAGCTTGAGTCAGGTCCCCACAATCATGAGACTGACCTGGAAATCAGGAGAGCTGTTGTTTTTGATAAAGTCTTTTTTTTTTTTGTGGGTGGGGGAGGAAAGGTATTTGCCTTCTGTTTTCTGAACATTTAGAGAGCATGCTAGCAATTCTCTACAGCCAGCTGCTTGCTTTCACTGAAAGCTAGAATACTCACATTACCTGGGCATTACGAAAAAAGCCAAATATTGCCAGATTCATGAGAAAGTCAAATGCGATGGCAACATGGCTCTTCCCTGGCACCGGGTTTTGTGACAAAAGGTTCCTGCAGGTCCAAGCTAGAACCAGTGCCAAAGCCACGGCCACATGCAGCACACCCCGCGCAAGCCAGATTCACTGCAATGGGTTACGTGAGCTAGTGCAGAGCTTGTAAACATTCCTGACACCAGCAAGATTTTGTTGCAAGCCAGAAAAACCGTGGAAAGTAACATCAAACCTGGGCAAGGTTTCATGGTCATGATCTTAGTAACATTTCCCTTAGGCTATTGTTCCTCTCATTAGACACAAGGGGGACTCATAATCAGATTAAGTATCAAGTATATAATTAGTATTAGATTTATACCAAAAATAATAAGGGTCATCTACAGAGGCTCCTGCTGTACCTTGTGAAAACCACATGAGATGGCCTGCAGAACAGCCAGCTCCTCTTCCCCACCAGGCCTGGTATCTCCCAAAAGCCTGACTCTGCAGCCCCTGGCCTATGCAGGTGTGTCTTGCAGCACACTCTGAGGGTCAACAGACTTGGGGTAAAATGTTCAAAGGTGCATGTGTGACTTAGGAGCCTGAGTTGGCCTGAAACTCAATGATTCCCTTTTAATTTGAGGGGGAGATGGCTTGAGTGCGTCTGCCAGTTGCAAGCATGGCATTATGGCCCCTTCCCTGCTGCAGTATAGTATTGGATTATAGAACATGCACAACTTGCTGACCGGAAGTGTAGGGAGGTTTTGTGTCAAGACCAATCCTGGAGCACTAAGTTGTACAAACACTAATGATGCATTAATCCCTCTTATGCAACCCTCTATACATCAAATTCCAAAGTAAGTTGACATGGAGGCGCTCAGACTGTACGATTACAGTTTGTACTTCAAGCAGTGCCTGGTTTAGTTGCACAATTCCTATCTGTCTCTGCATTTTCCTTCCCATCAGACTTGCTCAGAGAACCCCAGATGTTTGAGAAAAAGTTCATCTCCTTATTTGGCATAACCCAATTCATGTCTCTTTGAATTGGCCAGAAATGGAACCGAAGCCTCCAATGCAGCAGGTGAGACTTGTGAACCATCAATGGTCTGGCCAGGTCTTGTAATAATCTCACCTTCGCATTTACTGTACAATATCCCCTTGTGGCCATTTAATAGAGATTGAGAACAGTTTTATACCAGTCTAGAGAATTTAGGATAAAAGTATCCACACGTTGCTTTACAAGTTCTATAGCAAGGATCTCATTCACAATTACATTCTATGGGTTTTATAGTAATGTCTATAGATCCCTATTTAGTTCTTCTAGCACCCAATTGGTGTCATGCACGTTGCGTTCTATCGGATTTTCTAGGCTAGGATTTTCAAAGGCCTCTAATGGAATTAGGTGGCTAACTCCTACTGAAATTCTATTAGAGTGCAATTTGTACTTAGAGGGCCTCCGTGGTAAAAACATTCATCAATTATGTCACCAAGAAGAGGTTGGAATGTAAAACTCAAATTAATGCAACTGCCCAAGCTGCTCACCTCAATTTTGTCATGAGTTGCTTCACCCGTGCTTGTTTGTCCCACTAAAAAGTTTCCTAGGTCAAAACAGCTGTTCTTAGCTTTTAATAACTTCAAGCGAAATACCACTGCAGGAAAACAAATCCTTCCACTACTTATATAAACTTGACTGAACATCTAGGAACACTGTGTTATATTAAAATGTGATCAAAATGAGTCCTGTTCTTTACTCAGATATGGCTAGGTTTTCTAGAGCTATGATTTTTCTTAAGGTCCAACCCATTCTGCAGACATGAATTACGGCACAAATTTGCGTAATTATGCAAAACTAGTCTGATCTGTGCCTGCAGCTGAACTGCAGATGTCAAATGCACACATAATTGAATTCCTCATAGAAAATGTGACCACAAATTTTGTGGATGCAGTGTGTATCTGCAAAGGGGGAGCTGGACTGTCTTAAACTCTGGCTCAACAAAGGTTATCTCTAGTGATAAACAAAATATATCAATTAAACATTGTCTGTATTATGTAGGAATGGTAAACTGCTAAAAGTGGAAAACAACAGTTGCATAAGTGGCTTATCTATCCATCTTTCCTTTTTGAAAGAGACCTGGTGCAAGAGAGCTTCCTTGTATTCCAAATGGAAAATACTTTTGGAACCATTAATATCTCTTACAATGAAAGAAACTTTTACATGAGATAAGTATCTATCCATCCTCATACACACCCATCATCATCTATCTATCCATCCATAAGCATACATAGCCATCATAAGAAAATAAGAACGGTCATACTAGGTCAGACCAAAGGCCCATCTAACCCAATATCCTGTCTTCTGACAGTGGCCAATGCCAGGTGCCCCAGGGGGAATGAACAGAACACGTAATCATCGAGTGATCCATCCCCTGTCACCTATTCCCAGCTGCTGGCAAATAGAGGCTAGGGCATGGGTGGACAGACTTTTTGGCCCGAGGGCCACATCTGGATATGGAAATTGTATGGCAGGCCATGAATGCTCATGAAATTGGGGTTCGGGTATAGGAGAGGGTGAGGGCTCTGGCTGGAGGTGTGGGCTCTGGGGTGGGGCTGGAGATGATGGATTTGAGGTGTAGGAGTGTGCTTTAGGCTGGGACTGAGGGGTTCAGAGGGCAGGAGGGGGATCAGGGGTGGGGCAGGGGTACGGGGTGTGTGTGTGGGGCTGTGGGTGCAGGGTTGGGCCAGAAATGAGGAGTTCAGGGTGTGGGTGGGGGATCCAGGCTGAGGAAGGGGATTGGGGTGCAGGGGTGGGGGTGCAGGGTCCAGCTGGGGGTGCGGGCTCTGGGGTGGGCTGGGAATGATGGGTTTGAGGTGCAGGAAGGTGCTGCAGGCTGGGATTGAGGGGTTCAGAGGGCAGGAGGGGAATCAGGGCTGGGACAGGGGGTTGAGGCATGGGAAAGGGTAAGGGGTGCAGGCTTCAGGCAGCGCTTACCTCAAACAGCTCCCAGAAGCAGCGGCATGTCCCCCCTCCGGCTCCTATGCAGAGGTGCAGCCAGGCGGCTCTGTGCGCCTGTCCACATGCGCCATCCATGCAGCTCCCATTGGCTGCCGTTCCTGGCCAATGGGAGCAGCAGGGGCGACACCTGTAGATTGGGAAGTGCGCAGAACCCCCTGGCTGCCCCTAGACATAGCAGCTGGAGGTGGGACATGCGACTGCTACCGGGAGCTGCAACACACGCATGCAGAGCGGCCCCCGACCCCACTTCCCAGCTGGAACATGGGAGTGGGGCAAGCCCCAGATTCCACTCCCCAGAGGGAGCTCAAGGGCCAGATTAAATCAGCTGGCAGGCCGGATGTGGCCCACGTACCGTAGTTTGCCCACACCTGGGCTAGGGACACCATCCCTGCCCATCCTAGCTAATAGCCATTGATGAACCTATCCTCCATGAATTTATCTAGTTCTTTTTGAACCCTGTTATAGTTTTGGCTTTCACAACACCCTCTGGCAAAGAGTTCCACAGGCTGACTGAGCGCTGTGTGAAGAAATACTTCCTTTTGCTTGTTTTAAACCTGCTGCCTATTAATATCATTTGGTGACCCCTAGTTCTTGTGTTATGAGAAGGAGTAAATAACACTTCCTTATTTACTTTCTCCACACCAGTCATGATTTTATAGACCTCAATCATATCCCCCCTTAGTCATCTCTTTTCCAAGCTGAAAAGTCCTAATCTTATTAATATCTCCTCAAACGGAAGCTGTTCCATACCCCTAATAATTTCTGTTGCCGTTTTCTGTACCTTTTCCAATTCCGATATATCTTTTTTTGAGATAGGGCAACCAGATCTGAATGTGGGCTTACCACGGATTTATAAAGAGGCAATATGATATTTTCTGTCTTATTATGTATCCCTTTTTTAATGATTCCCAAAATTCTGTCTGCTTTTTTGACTGCCGCTGCACATTGAGTGGATGTTTTCAGAGAACTATCCACAATGACTCCAAGATCTCTTTCTTGAGTGGTAACAGCTAATTTAGACTCCATCATTTTATATGTAGAGTTGAGATTGTTTTCCAATGTGCATTACTTTGCATTTATCAACATTGAACTTCATCTGCCATTTCGTTACACAGTCACCCAGTTCTGTGAGATCCTTTTGTAGCTCTTAGCTGTCTGCCTGGAACTAAAACTATCTTGAGTAGTTTTGTATCATCTGCAAATTTTGCAGGTAGGGGAGGGCAACACTAATGGTGACTCACACACTGGGGGTGGGAGTTCAGCAGCCAAAAGACAGACCAGAAACACAGTATCATCTTCTTTAAAAATCTCGGGATCTTTTGGGCCAAGCTCATGATTTTTTATCCCCATATACACCCATCCTCTATCCCCAAACAGACCTCTTTGACTACCCACAAGCTCACCTGTCTTCTGGATGCCCTTATGGTCATTTATGCCACCACAGGACATGCCAGTGGAATCTGCTTGGCACAAGTGGTCAATGATGACAGTTGTTAATCACTCTCTAGTCACTGACCCAACCATCTGTTCACCAGGTTTTGATCTGCCAAGGCACCTGTGGTCATCTCTGAACCAGAAATGACAACTGTGTGGCCAATCTCTTTAAATGGGTTTTTTCTAATGACCCGCGACCCAGCTGCGGTCAACTTCAGACTGTGTCACATATAATTGTTGAGTGCCCACTGAGTTATTTTTTGATGGCGGGCTACTGGCTCTCCACCTGGCTGGGCACACTGTGCATATACCGATGAAGATCCATCCATCCATCGTATCCATCCCCATACACACCCATCATCTATCTAACCCCATGCACACCCAGCATCCACTCGTCCATCCTTCCATCCATCCCTGTATACACCCGGCATCCATTCATCCATCCCCATACACATCCATCATCTATCTATCCCCATGCACACCCAGCATCCATTCATCCATCCATCCATCCCTGTACACACCCAGCATCCATCCATCCCTGTACACACCTGGCATCTATTCATCCGTCCACCCATCCCTGTACACATCTGGAATCAATTCATCCATCTATCCCCATACACACCTATTTATCTGTCTATCCATTCCTATACAAACCCATCATCCATGCATCTATCTATCCACATACACACCTATCATCTATCTATCTATCCAGCCAGCCAGCCATGCCCCCCCACAGCCAACATCCTATCTATCCTCATACACACTCATCTATCCCCATACAAAATCTAATCTAATCTATCCCCCATCCACACCGTAGCTCTCTCTCTCTGTCTCTCTCTCTCTCTTCCTATCTATCCATCTCCCCAAACACCCATCATCCTATCGATCCCCATACTAGGGTGACCAGATGTCCCTATTTTATAGGGACAGTCCCAATATTTGGGGCATTTTCTTCTATAGGAGCTATTACCCCCCACCTCCTGTTCCAATTTTTCACACTTCCTGTCTGGTCACCCTATCCCATCTATCTCCACACATACTCATCTAATCTAATCTATCTATATTGTGATCTGAAGCTCTAGAGCAGGGGTAGGCAACCTATGGCACGGGTGCCGAAGGCGGCACGCAAGCTGATTTTCAGTGGCACTCACACTGCCCAGGTCCTGACTACCGGTCCAAGGGCTCTTCATTTTAATTTAGTTTTAAATGAAGCTTCTTCAAAAATTTAAAAACCTTATTTACTTTACATACAATAATAGTTTAGTTATAGATTATAGATTTATAGAAAGAGACCTTCTAAAAACGTTTAAATGTATTACTGGCACGCGAAACCTTAAATTAGAGTGAATAAATGAAGACTCGGCACATCACTTCTGAAAGATTGCCGACCCCTGCTCTAGAGGGATAGAGGGAAGGCAGCTCACTGCTCCCACCTGTTGGTAAACAGGAGGAAGCCCAGAGCAGTGTCAGAACCCCATACGGCCACAAGTTCCATAGGGGAAGAAGCTCTCTGCTGCCATCTACTGGTGAGTCGGAGGAAGACACAGAATGAGCCCGGCCTCATTTACCTGGTTGTGATTGACCATCCCAGTGTGAACATTTTGGTCATTATGGTTAACATTAATTTAAGTTTCAGATGTAGGGATAATGAAATGTTATCAATGGCTGGGGATCTGCCCCATGGTATCTAGCATTGGCAGACTGGTCACAAATACATTTAAATTCTCCCAGCCATGATTTCCAAGCCAGTGCTGAAGAACATCCTGCGCTGCCAGGCAGACAGGTCAGTAAAGATTTCTGTCAGAGAAAAATCTGTTTTAGAGCCAGCAAAAGAAAAGTCCCTTTGCTGATGTATTTATTTCATTTTCATAAATTCCACACATTTTATCCTCGGGCATTTGTGCCAAAACAATTACTGGCTCTGGGAGGAAGGAGCCTCTCCTCCACAAGAAAGGTGCTCCCTCAGCCACCTACAGGAACCAGCTTAACCGGTTCTATTACTTCCTTCTCTCCCACCTTCCTGGGGGAACTGTACATCTCCAAGGTGCACACATTCTGTTCAGAACACCAAGCAGGGAAACACTGGCTGGCAATGCTCCCTTTTACATCAGTCCCATACTTGTTCATGTTGGTAAAACAGCAAGGCGATCCTCTGCGTGCTCATCCCTGGATCCATTGATCACTGATCCATCCTTGCCACCACTCCTCTTTGCACAATCAATGTAGGTGATTAACACTGGGACAAAGCAAGTTATCCTATCGAAGGGCTCATTCCCGGAGCAAGGTGGTTTAAATGCTGCTTCTACCCAGAGTTGTATACCAAATCCAGCAGGGAGTCAATGACAGAATCTAGATTTACCTCCAAGGGCCCCAACTTCGACTTAAAAATTCATGGCCAACCACATTTGTTTGGGATCAGTTTGTCTATAAATCTGTCTCTTAGTCCCTGGAAATCCAATAAGCCAAACAGACCTTTAATTAACTACAATGATGTTAACTGGATCACAACAACAACAACAGAAAAATAAAGCAACAATAAACTGAGGTAGCCCAGTGAGCAAGTCTCTTATCTAAAAGCTCCATCTAGTCTTACTTCATTTTTGGGTTTAGTTTGGTGATTCCAACTGAAACTGCAGGGCATAGGTAAGTTTCTTGAGCTCTCATACACTGCATATTCCAGACCTTAAAGGTACAGTCACCACATACAAGTCACTACTATCCTTACAACTCCATTCACCACTTACATGTCCTCCTCATCTTGTTCTGTTCTTCCCCATCCTGACTAGAACAAGGAGCAATGGTCACACGTTGCAGTGGGGGAGGTCTAGGTTGGATATTAGGAAAAACTTTTTCACTAGGAGGGTGGTGAAGCACTGGAATGGGTTACCTAGGGAAGTGATAGAATCTCCATCCTTAGAGGTTTTTAAGGCCCAGCTTGACGAAGCCCTGGCTGGGATGATTTAGTTGGGGTTGGTCCTGCTTTGAGCAGGGGGTTGGACTAGATGACCTCCTGAGGTCCCTTCCAACCCTGATATTCTATGATTACTGATTTCCATTCTCATCAAGTTTTGGACCATACTGTGTTGCTAGGAAAGGAAGATGTCAATAGGACATAAGCATTAGCTCAAAGTTAAACACATACCTAGATGGCCTCCTGGTTAGGAAAGGTGTCCTCACTGGAGCTACTGACCCAACACTATTAAGGTTCTTCAGGGGCTATACAAACTCCTAGACATTGTAATGCCAGCAAATGACTGGATGTAGGCATGCGCTGGGGCGCTCAACGTTTTTTATAGCATGGAGCACATTTTACTACATAGGGTGTCCAGTGGATACTAACCCTTCCATTCACAGCCATGCAGTCGCTTCCCATCCTGTTTGTCATGAGAGCACCTCCCCTCCTGTGAACAATCTCATAATATCCCTTATGGCAACTGCAGCAACTGCTTACACAGCAAAGTAACATTAGGAAAGTATTCACTATACACACACAGGGGTAGCAGCGAGAAGCGAGGAGGAGCCAAGCACCCTGTTATCAGCAAGGTCTTCATCAATCATTGGGAAAGTCTGTGCTAGAGAAACCCCTTTGCAAAAAGGAGCTGAACACACCAGTTACTAATTCCTGTGAGACTGGGAAACCTCCAAAGGGTCAGTGGGTTCGTTGATCTTCAAATGAGCCAACCTTTATGGTATGGAATTCGGGTTGAACATCTCATGGACTGAACGTGCACTTTGGACCTTTACTTCCATGTCTTGACATCTCGCAAAAAACAACTAAGTGAAAACTAGTTTTGTGCATGTCTTTGATACACTTTAAATCAGCAATTCTAAGTGGGCAGGGAGACGATTATACTGGAAGAATTTTAGATGCACTGCAATTCAAATTACCCCTTGGCACTCAGAATGGATCTGGGCAGCTAAGTCTCTGAGCTCCACATTGCCTCCCCATTTGGAATCCTACAGCTGATTATCTCATTTACAATCTTAGTGTCTTTCTCTTTAGTTCTTGGATCTTTATGGCATGTTAAAGTAATGTGTGGGGAGGGGGACGACGCTCAGGCAATATCCTGTATAATTCTATATTCCCCTTCTTCCTGTATCTCAGCTTCACTCTTTGCCAAACCACAGGCCTGAGTTCTGCCTTTCCAGGGCTTTCCAAAAAATGTTGCACAGAGTTAAATCTCAGGGCTATTGTGTGTCAAATCCTGATAAATGGATGGTAATAGCACCCAACTTTTCAAAGCGAGAGCACTATACACTTTCTCAAACAAACATTTAATGCACACAAAACACATTGTAAATAGTACACAGTATTGAACACTGTGAATAACTTCTACACCAAAATATTATACTGTAAATCCACTGGGGTTCTTTAATCAAATGTTTCACCTTCTGTTTCTGTTACAAACATTCACACAAGGTTTCAACGTAACATTTTCTATACTTCAGCTCACACACCAAAATTCATTCCCTTCCGATCTTCTCTCTGAGATGGTTTCTCTTTCTCTATAGAGTGGTCGTAGTATGGAGTCTGTGTCACCTGGACTCTCCAGAGACTGAGAAATGTTAGTGTTCCAGTCCTTCAGAACCCTGTCAGCAAAGCCTGGGGATCTCCCCAGCTAGCAGCATTCTAGTCCTTGGGTTAACAGACGGCTGTTCACCACAGTTGCTGGTGAAACAGAAATCTGTAGCCGGTGTCCAAAATGGTGCAGGGATTGGGATCCACACCTCACAGCAAACACAATTCTTGCTCCTGCATTGATCAGCTGCTAAGTCCACTGGGCTGTTTCCAACTCTCTGTTTATAACCTTCCTTCCCTCCCCTCCCATGTTCTGATTGGCTCAGCTCTCAGAGGGTGGCTTGAATATGACTTGCCACATGGGTTGCCCACAATGCAAACTTCCTACACAGCTTCAGAAACAGCTATTGAGCATGTCTAGTAACTGCCACACCCTGTTCTGGATGTTTCTGGGTCCTTCTAACTGAATTGTCCTGCCTAGCTCTCTGCACCTGTGCAGTGACACTGAGTAACCAACTAAAATCTATGTCTCCTCCCCACAGCTGCTCTTCCCCTCCCCAGGAGAAACAAAGTCAAACGCTGCAATCTAAAGTTGTCTCTTTATTCATCTCTCCATTGCTGGTCCTCCGTCACACCTGCTGCAGTGCTGTCATCAATAATGTTCCTTTGAAATCATGGGTAGAGCTGGTACATCCCACAGCACAAGGGGTGTTCACATGGACAGATCTCGAGTAGCCAGCGGCACAGCTAGCACATCCCATTTGGATGTATGTGGGAAGTTCATAAGCACAGTAGGGGCATTCTCCCTGGAGGAATGTTTGGCATAACAGCAGGTGCATTCTACCTGGATGTCTGTGCCACGTATGGAGGCAGGACACATTAAGCTGGTGTGAAAACAGTCTTTTAAATGAATTAACAAAACAGAGTTTAAACAGTCTCAATCTCATCTGAAGCTCCTAGTCTCCCAGCTTTCTGTTTCTTTCTAGTGTCTCTGAGCCGTAAAGAGACAGTATTCTGTACTGCAAGCGTATCTATAAGCTATTGAACTACTCCCTGTGCTGCTGTTCCTTGGGGCTGTATCAGGAAACTGGGATATTTTCACATACCATCATGGATTGTATATGCAGTAGTTTCTAACATGTCTGTTTTGATATATAACCTCAGGACCCATCGTTGAGCTTGCATCTTAAGATGGTAGAAGTAGCCGCAAATTGTGCTGATGCTGTTTACTTGTTTAAATGCTTTTTAAAAGTGACTCCTGGGTATTTGATCTGGTTTTATATGATAATTCCAGCGCTTACTCACAGAGATCTCCACTGCTGGAAGGGATGTTGGTAAACACAACTCCGCAGCATGCAGAGCTCCGCACTCCTCCAATGCTCCCTTTCTGGGGAGGTTAGATCTGCCGGGACATGGAGGGGGACATTTCCAAAATGCTAAGCAGTGATTCAGCCGAACAGCTTGTGCGGCTGTTAATGAGAGACATGCAGTAGCTAATTCCTGGTGCTACGCTTTGAAAATGTGCCTCCAACTGATTTTCAGCTTGTGGTGCTGCAAACCTAGTCTGCTCTCCAGTGATGCTTTGTGTAGGAAAGCTGTATGTTTAACATCTTCCACCAGGAACTGAGTAGGGTAATAACTTGAGAGACTAACTTTGTTCTCTCAGAGATTTGCTGATGATCTAATTCGGAGAGGATTTAATATTCCCCTTCTAATTAATTTGCTCTGTGTGCCTGTACCTTTGTTCTCTGGGAGCTCCTCAAAAATTAGATGCAATACCTGATGGAATTTAATTATATAGGTTGGGAGGAGTGATTAAGGGCAAAGAGGAGGCTAAACACACTGCACATACTTAAAGGGTATTAGAAGAAGGGAAGAAAAGGGCTGGTTTCTGCAGCAGAAAGGAGGAAACCAAGGCGTACTTGTCTATATCTAGAACACAGGGACATTCGGGTTATAAACAAACACTCCTTGATATTCACATGCCTGAAAGGGAGTTGATTCAGTATTGTCAGAGTTTTTCAGATGTCTTCTAGACACAATCCCAGACTGTATTTCACTCCCAGCAGGGCACAGCAGACCTTGGCTCTGATGGCCTATTCTCCTCTAGGGAGTTCTGTGCATGTTCAGTAGGGAAAGGAGAGTATGAAGGCACATGATCCGTGAGACTGTGTATTAATTGCTAGCCTCAAAATGCTCCTGGATGTCCCAGGTGCACTCTGAAGGCTGTATTTTGTTCTAGTGAGAAAACACAACTTTGTAATGAAACCAGAGCTGTGGAATACAGCCAGATGGCAGCTCAGTTCTGGCCCTAGTGAGTTACATACACTATAGGCTCTGTTCTCCAAAGATCTCCTTAAAACCGTGTCCAAAATGTTTAGGTTCAGGTCCTCACCTGGTGCAGATCCACTGAAGTCAGTGGCGTTCTGCTGATTGACCCCAAGGGAGGATCTGGTTAGTGTTTCAGTTCCCACACAAGCGCACTACTGCATCATCACATGCATAATAAGTGTCTGGATGCTGCTTGTGCAAATGCCATTTGCGGCAGGAACTGACCCTTGCATTGTCTGGGAGGCCGGCTCAAGGCCCCTGTGAAAATGTGGCTCCATTTGAACACTAAAAGGAGACAATATAACACACAACTCTGGATTTTTTTCAATCACAATTTGGTCATAAGCACACACCATCCCCCCTGCCACTTGCAATTACATCTGTGTATGTGTTAACCAATGGTACATCACTCACTATGACACCAGAATGACACCTTTGTGCAATGACTGCCACCTAGCAAAGCACATCTGGCACTTTCCTTCACCACACTCAGGTAATCAATCCCCGGGGTTGTTGGCTTTCAAGTTCTTTTAATTGGTACAGGAATTTTCTCTTATTTTCACCCAGGTGACCTCCTGTTCTTCTTTCTCCTTGTGATTTACGAGGCTTCTAGAAGATGCATTTACCCGTAATGAAATCAGCTCCTTCGTTCTGGGGCCTGAATTAGTCATGCTGGCAAGTTATAAAAGAAAAGCAATAATGTGGATTAAGGAAGGAAAGAGACAAACAAATGAGGTAAACAGCTGCATAGGATGAAGGTCTGTGTCCACAGAGCAAGGCACAAGTGGGCCTTAGAGGGATGTTGCCAGAGACATGGCCTGATGCACTGCGCTGTTTAGCACAAGCTGTGCATTTGCTTTGCTGGTTTTTCCAGCTCTTTCCCTGTGCAGGAGTCCTAAGTGATGGTGACCCAATGTGCATGCCAGTTCTGATACTGTTCCTATGGCAGTGACCCAGCTAACTGACTATGACTGTGGACCGATTTCTCTCCGTTAATGTAACCAGTCACTCTGGTGTGGAAGCATGGTTTGCTTTGTTGAAAGTTTCAAAAAAAGGCAGATTGTAGTAAAAAAGAATGTAATAGCAAGGACAGGCTACAAAGAGGAGATCGGAATTCAGGGTATGATTGATGCCAGAAAATCTTTCACCGGCATTATGGAGTGTTGTAGAAGCCACATGCATGAGTCAAAAGACAATGCAGGACTTCTGGAGACTCATGCTAGTGTAACCCCTGAGCAGTGTGTTACAGGGCCCGCTCTCTGCTTGACCTGCAGAGGCTATGGGTCTGTTCGGGGACATCTATACTGCAATAAATTACCTATGGCTGGCCCAGGTCAGCAGACTTGGGCTACGAGGCTATAAAATGGCTTGGCCTGGAGCCCAGGATCTGAGACCTTGCAGAGAGGGAGGGTCCCAGAACCCAGGCTCCCACCCAAGTCCAAATGTCTACACTGAAATTGTATAACCCTGCAGCCTGAGCCCCTCAAGAGCGAGTCAGCTGACCTGGGCTAGCCACAGGTGTTTATTGTTACAGGCCAGCCTGGCTCTTTGGCTCCTGCTTTTACCCCTTGGCTGCTGCTCTCACTCCCTGCACAGGCGTGCGCATATATCCCTTAGCTGTAGTATAACCCAGCTTCTCCATTTGAGTCCTTTTTATTTTCTCTTGCTTTCATCCCGCTTTTCTCCAGGCTGGGATCAGTGCCCTGGAGCGCTCGGCATTGTACAGGCCCAGGCCCCAAATCACTGCTGCGCAGTGGCAGCAGACAATAGGTCAGTCCCAAAACACAGGGATCATAGGGCAGCCCCACAGGACCTGCCCCCGTTTCCCTCCTGAGACTCCCCAGAGTCTTTCTGAGGACAACCCTTGAGGGGTTAATCTAGTACTGAAGTGATGGGCACATAAATCAGAACAAAACAGGCCCCAGCACCGCAGCCCAGAATCCTTCCCACAAGACATGGAACATACAGTCCTGATGGCCCTGGCCACGCCCTGGCTTCTCCAGCATGGTCCCAGCGACCCTGCCAGGAGAGCATCTCTCACTCCCCTGACCCTCTCATAGTTCCTCTGGATCCAGCTTTCTGGTCCCGGAAATGTCACTGGGAAAGCTCCGCTACTGCTCCCCTGCCGCCTTCCGTCTCTAGCTCTGTCCTCGGGGATGTCTGCCAGCAAACTCCTCTTGCTGCTCCCCTGCCTTCAGCCCCCTCCCAGACCCACCTCCTGCTTCCAACCAGGACTTCACCAGTGCCTAGCAGCTTTCACTTGCTCCTCCTGACTAACCAGTCTGGTCTGAGCCAGTAGGACTCCCTCTTTTGGCTTCCTTCAGGGACCTCCTCCCTGATCCTGCAGAGCCCCCAGACGCTGTCCTGCCCCCTTAATTGACCAAATGAGAGCACCCCTTCTGGCATGGGGCCCTGGACCTGCCTCATTCACAGGGGCTGCCCACTGCATGGCAGTGTGGTGTAACTGGAACACTAAACCAGTCAGAAAAGTTACAACTGCATGTTAGCACCGCAGGATTATTAACCCCCCCGGATAGTAGCCCTTGCAGCTACAGCCACTGCTCTGTGCAGGGATCCCTCCACACTAGTGCCCTCTCACTCCCAGGGCACTGCAGCAGGGAGGAAAGGGGTCCTTACCCAGCCTTGGGCCATTAATGAAAATCACCCAGTAACAAAGCATGCTACTCAGCTGGGCTAATGACTCAATGTGCTCTCTCCAGTTGAAAGCTCTCTGCATTCCTTGGCCAGGCTGAGTCTACAAATTCATTTATTTCAAACCCATTAAAGAGCCCTCAGCAACATGTTCCTGATCAGAAAGACACAGCACTTGATTCAGATGCAGAGTCACTCTACTGGTATCGGAGTTGTTACACCAGTAACATTCAAATCCGCCCCATAGTCTGTACTGGGAATCACATCGTAAAAATTCTGTCCCTGTTCCCAGCATTTCTCTCTCACACTTCAATTCAGCTAAATGCAATTACTTGCATTCTCTCCTAACCTCTCCTCTTGCCAGGCCTCTGATTGATAGCCCACCCATCCAGATTACCCTTAAATTGCAGGGCTCGGATGCTTTTCAGACTCAGAAAACAGTCTGAGCTTGTGACTGAGAAGATCAGGGACTCCCCAGATCTGCATTGTCCTTTCCCACAATCACAGCTGCAGATTGAACCACCAGGTTATTGCCCAGGAACAGAGGTGGGGAGATGAAGAAGAAAGGAGCCCGGAGAAAGAGAGGTGGGGAGGAAAGGGACATGAGAAGGAGAGGAGAAAGGGGAGATAAGGGAACGGGAAGGGGGAGGAACATTTTGGGAAAAGGGAAGCCAAAAACAGGAGTGACAAGAAAGAGAGGTGCAGCTGGTAGGTTTGGCAAAACCAAGCTAAACATCAGGAACCGGCCCCCTCCAGCTGAACTAGATCATGGGATGAGGAAGACTCACTACATCAGGAATTGGCAACCTTTGGCACACAGCCCATCAGGGAAATCCACTGGCGGGCCGGGACAGTTCATTTACCTGCAGCATCCACAGGTTCAGCTGAATGCAGCTCCCACTGGCCACGGTTTGCTGTTCCAGGCCAATGGGGGCTGCGGGAAGCAGCAGCCACTGATTAATAGCCTTCAAACTTCAGCCAGTGGGAGCTACGATTGCACGAACCTACAGACGCTGCAGACAAACAAACTGTCCTGGCCGGCCAGCGGATTTCCCTGATGGGCTGCGTGCCAAAGGTTGCCGATCCCTGCACTACATCATTGCCCTGGAAGGTGCTCTGGATCAGAGGACAGGACAAGGGCAATAGCTCAAGAGATGTACTGTGCACCCCAATCAGGGGCCAGGGAATCCCATTGCCTGACTGAGAAGGTGCACGTGATCCTAGAGTGGGGTTGCCGGATGGTGCTGAGCTGAACCAATCCCTAACTCTTTGGCTGAGAAATCAGGTTGGGTAATTTTGTAGCTCAGGGTCCCAATCTCAGTCAGGTAGGAAGCAGCCTGAGAACAGCCTTCTTCCTGGAATCGTGACACTGCCACTGCGAGTGCAGAAAAGAGAACAGGGTGTGGAGCATTTTATCCTGACTATAGGCTTTGGCAGGGGTTGCTTTGGGCAGAAATTTGGACCAGTTCATCAAAAACTGTTCTCCTACCCCTATGGATGGTCCCAGGATTAAATCTCTCCTGTGCTGTTACTTAGCCAGCCTTTCCTAATCAAATATTGATAGCCTCCTTTCTCTTTCCCTCTCAGCTGGGATGGGTTTGCTAACAGCCTGCAGACAGCTACATTAAAGCAATCAGCTCTGTGGCAGCACCTCCCTCAGTTTCACACCTGCTACCAGCTGCAGCCTGTGCAATTATTTCTTTACTGCCTTTTTAGGCCTACACATGGTTAGCATATTGAGCACCACAGGTGTCTCACACAGATGATAATGTGGACGCTGACTGTCTGAGTTGGCAGTTTTGTTTCTCTGGATCGTGTGTGCTATTGTCTGAACCTTTAGAAATTTGACATGCTTTTCTTCTGAAGTCCGGAAAGAGAACTGCCAGCTTGCCAGGGATCTCAAACGCTCTGCTCTGAAGTATATTCATAGCTTCTGTTTCTTTCCTGATGTGCTACTTATATTCTGGCCTAGGCATTAGAAGGGGGTGAAATCTCCGTTAATAACCTTCCTCCACCATCACTCGCAGAGGTGAGTGATCTGACTTGGCACTGAAGACAATCTTGCTGTGACCCCCCCCCCCCCAGGAGATTGCCTAGATTCCTGGGGGCTCTGTGTGCTGGTAGCTTAGGGAGAGGCACACAGTCCTTGGTAGAAAGGGGGAGCCAATGGCAGACTCGCAGTCTGCTCAGCTATCAAGAGGGAGTGAGATGCCCTTCCCAGGGAGCTCAGCAGAGGGGAGAAGCCATTCTGGAGCAGGCTGGAGCCAGCCATGGAAAGGGTAGGACTGGCTGTGTGAGGAGCTGGTGACTCCCAGGCCCGCATGTAGGGTCCCTAGCTTGAGCATTTCCCGTTCCAAGGTGACTCCCAATTTGTAGAGAAAACTTTGTTGGGAAAACTTCCCCCCCAGCCAGGCTGAGTTAGCCCTCCAGCGCCCTAGGTGAGATCAGTCATCCCGTGACCAGCTCTGCTCTGGCTGCTAGTCTAGGGCTGCCCCCTGATATGAGTGTGTCTGAGCACTGGGGTGGGAGACCAAAGTCTGGCATTTAGTATGGTTTTGTAATCTCCACCTGGGGCCCTGCACCCCTTTGTGGTAAGGGGAAATCCTGGCAACAGAAGCAGTGTGACTCCTGCATGCCAGCAGCGATCATCAGCCCCTCTGCAGTGTCTGAGGAGTCCAGAGCCGTCTCTGGACCTGAGGATGGATCACGGAGTTGAGAGTCACCATCTTTTAGTTAGCTAGGCAGGGAAATTGTTTGGGAGACCCCTATTCCCTGAACTGCGTCCTCAAGCCAAGGGGGTCCGGGTTTGGGGATTTTGTTGCCTGCTGCCTGTTAAACGTGCAGAGGGACTTCCCTCCTTATCTCACTTGTGAGTCCTTTGGGTTGTACTGAACCCAGTCAATACTGCATTAAAGATATTGTATGTGTTTGTGTTATTTCTTGGAAGTCTCTATCTAGCAAGTAAGTGGTGTTATGCTGATTAGAAGCTTCCTCCAAAGCTGTCCTGGTGACCCTGCCAGAAAGGAGCAGGGGGGGTGAAGGCACCCTCAAATAAATTCATATGGGAAGAAAAAGAAAAGAAGCTACACCCTGCTGAGTGGGTGGCAGGATACTGAAGAACCCAGGGCTGTCCATCAAAACCCATAAGGAGATTGGCACTAAAGGAGGTAACGGGTGGATAGGGATCACTACATTGCCATTTCTCCAAGCTCCTTGCTACACAAGGATTAGTGGGAATACGGAGATCTCTCTGAGCAAACATCTGTATACTAACGGGCTAGAGCTTAACAAAGCCAGAGCTATGTTATCATTTTCAAATCAATGTCCTTGCTTGACAGCTGCCAGATGTTGCAGGCTCCCCCAGGATAGAATGCATTTGCTCTGCTGCTCAAGAGCAATCCAGATGTGTTTGGGTAGAATGTGCTCCTAAAACATTCCAAGTTTGCCTATGCAGAGGGGCCCTGCTGCAGTGGCAGACATCCTGGCTGCACTGGGTACATCTACAGTGCAATAGATGACATGTGGTCTGGCCGCGGCTGGGCCGGGTCAGCTGACTTGGGCTCAGCCTGCGGGGCTAAAAATTGCAGCACAGATAATTGCGCTGGAGGCTGGACTCTGAAATCTGTGAAGTGGGGGAGTCTCCAGCCCAAGCCCAAACATCTACACTGCAATTTTTAGCTCCACAGACCGAGCCCTGCAAGCTTGAGCCAACTGACCCAGGTGTGACAGGTTGGACCCCACTTTCTGGGACACCACCTGTTGTACTGGGATATTACTGAGTCTACCTGCTCCTGGGATCCCTCTCCCTGTTTTGCTGAATTAAGCTCTCTGGCTTTTGGCAGCACACACACAGGTAGGGACGCACCAGCTGTAGACTCACACAGAGGCTGCAAACAGCTCTCTATGACAACACTCAGCTAGGAAATCACCCAGCACTCAAGTGCAGCTCCCCTCTGGAAAGTACCCAAATTAATATTGTCTTGCACTGTAGAGAAATCTATACAATGTAAGTCCATAAATTTGCCCCCTCCCTCAGTGCGGAGGAAGATCTGCACAACTTCTCCCCTCTCCGCCCCCATTAGAAAGCACAAACTGGGTTTAATAATAAACAAAAACAAGTTTGTTAACTATAAAGGCAGATTTTACGTGATTATAAGGGGTAGCAAACATCATAAATCATATTACCAAGCAAACAAAACAAAACACACACACTAAGCTTAAGATCTTAAAGAGACAGGTTTCAAGAAGTCATTTCTCACCCTAAATGTTATTTCAGGAAAACTGAAGAGTTTCTGTAGCTTAGAGGTCCAGGTATTTCTCTTTACAGACTAGACTCCTCTGTCTCAATCTGGACTCAGCCCTTGCCTTTCCCACAGCTCAGTTCCTTTGTCTCTTCAGTCTTTCTTTCTTTGGCAGGAAGCAGTGAAGGGAGAGTCCTGATGGCCTTGCGGCCCAGCCTTTAATAGAATTTACATAAGGTGGGAAGCCTTTGTGTCTAGTGAAAAAAGGACTAGCAGTGTTCAAGGTCATATTTTGCATCAGATATTATCACCTGACTTTGAAGTGTTGAAGCAACCATGAAACCAGGTTTATTTGCAATGTCCACAGGAAGGAACTCCAGGAAGATGGGAGATCCACATCTTTAAAGACTCATTGTCTTTTTCTAATTACCCATCAAGGCCGATTGCTTACTATCTGGTGGGCATTTCCCAAGTATACACACAGTTGTCATTGTTACATAGTTAATATTCCTAACTCCAGATACAGAAATGTTACATGCATACAAATTGGATAATAACATTCAGTAAATCAGCTTTTCAATTATATCTTATATGACCCCTCTTGCATAAAACATATTAGTTATGCCATATTCATATCATAACCATATTTTTATGAAGAATATGTGTAACATCACACTGGGCTCTGAGACTTGGTCCCACAGGTTTTTTATTGCAGTGTAGACATACCCATTCCGGGTGGTCTGAGTCGCTCTCTAAGGCCTGGTCTACACTAAAAAGGGGGTTCGAATTAGGGTACACAAATTCAGCTACGTGAATAGCGTAGCTGAATTCGAAGTACCCTAATTCGAACTACTCACCCGTCCAGATGCGGCGGGGTGGAACTCCACGGCTCCCCCGTCGACTCCACCACCGCCGTTTGCAGTGGTGGAGTACCGGAGTCGACCGCGGCGCTTCCGGAGTTCGAACTATCGAACCGGACGGTATGTGTAGACTAGCCCTAACACGCCAGGAAAGTCCAAGTGGAAAGTACTTCCTGTGCTGCTGTTGCTGAGTCCACGTGGAATGGACCTGCTTGTTTCGTTACAACACGGAAACCAAAGCCTAGCAGCATACAAGGGAGAAGCTCTGGAAATTCAACTCAGATTAGGAAGACGCCTACACTAGCCTTCTCTGAAATGCTTCTGATTTAACATAAAGCACCAGCCAATTAGTTGTGGATTGGTCCTGCTTTGAGCAGGGGCTTGGATTAGATGACCTCCTGAGGTCCCTTCCAACCCTGATAGTCTATGATTCCATGACTGATTAGGGAAATACAGGCTCTCAATGCATGGGTGAGAAGGTGGCATTGGGAGAAGGGACCTGTCACTAAGGAGCCTTTTATGTTATATATGGTAGAAGTGACGCGCTCCATGTTGACCTGAGGCTGGTGCTCTCCTGCACTCTCCAGCGAATACACCTGGTGCTCTCCTGCACTCTCCAGTGTTAGCCACTATCATATAGTTCTAATGCCTAGAAAGCTTTGGCCTAACTGTGACCCGCAGTCCCAGTATGCTTTGTATTCATGCTAAGCTTTATGGTGGAAATTTATGAGCAGGTGAACGGTATCTAACCTTTGTTGTTTGTGTATGCTGAACCTGTCAGAAGCATGCCAAACAGAACCAGTGTGCTAGAAAGGACTGGTTGGCTTTTAGGGATAATTGGTACAGGTGTCTTTAACTAGTTAAGATGCTAGAAATAATTGGTGCAGATGGTCTCTGTAACCTGAAAAAAACAGGTACAGAACTAGAAAATGGGATGAAAGGTCTGTGCTAAGCCAAGGGGAATCTGGGAAATTCTCTGTTGTAAACAAAGGGGTTATAAATATGAGCAGAAGTAAACTCACACTTTTGGGATGGATTAATTGCTGCAAGATGGCTCCCCAGAGGTTGGCAGTGTCTGAACCTCTCTATTTGTGCTGATTTCTCTATATTTAATAAACTGATTGAGCAGAGTTATTTGACATCTTATTAATAAAGAATTGAACCCTCAACGCCAGATACAGAAACACAATGCTGCTTCTCTGCTACATCATCAGGCAGGCACACCAGGTAGAATTCCCCTACACACACTGAGGACACCAGAGAAGGCCTCACGAGACACTTTCACAGAATCACAGAATCTAAACAGAGATGCCAACAGCATGGCAGCAACACTGTAACTAACTGGAAGTGGACAGCCAAAGGATTACATTAAGGGGGACTGAAATAACCAGTACAGCTGATGTGCATGGCAGGGGAGCTCACTAGGTGTGCTAATTGCAAGACATGATATGTACAAGTGACTAAATGACTACAGACTTTTACCAACAACATATCTTCTCCTATTTAAAAAAAAAACCTTAGGAAATTCAATAGCAAGCAACTTTGTTAACACAGAAGTAAGGTTGCTTGCTGATATGTCTTCCCCTTGCAGAATGCCAAGTCGAGCATAACTCAAATTTCTGAAAGCCTGGAGATACACAGTTAAGATTGCCCATGCAACCTAGACTCTACCCTCTGTCTCAGCAATGCTCCAATATGGCTTGTTAACACACATACCTTTACTCTGCCAACCCCAGAGCTGATGAAACATACAAGCTCTTCTCCTTTTCTAACCCATTCTTTGTCACCACAGAATTCCATTGAACACTATTAAAGGACAAAAAGGATTTTAAAAAAAGGTTGCCCATGCCACCTTCCCTCTGCCCTCTTCAAGGAATGCTTCATTTTACACTGTAAGATTCAGCAGGTTCCAGATCGTGGTGTACACTCTCATGCTTAGCCAACTCCAGAAAGAATATCACATGTGTACAATTTCAGAGCCACTTCCCAGCCTTTTACAACTCCCGTACTCTGAGGGTATGTCCACATTTGAGCTCAGAGGTGTGACTGCCAGCTTTTGCAGATGTATCAGCGCTACCTCTGATCAAGTAGCAGTGCAGCTGGGGTCGCATAGGCTGTGGCTTGGGCTAGCCACCTGAGTATGCACCCAAGGGTCAAGGCAAGTTTGTATTTGGGTGGGTAGCCCAATCCACTGCCTGTAGTGAGCCCTCTATGGGGAAGTAGCCTGTGCCAAAGCAAAGTGGCTGCATCTCCACTTGTATGAAGATGCTGAGTCCAGCTCACCCAAAGGGCAGGTGCTGCTTTAGCTTCTCTCTGAGGCAGCTTCCGTAAAGCAGCAGGTGCTCCCCAGCAGAGGCCAGGAGAAGTAATGCCATCACCTGACCTCACCTTAGTCACTTTCTCATGCAGTGGACATGGCTATGCCTGTGCAGGGAGGGGCTGACACAGGGAGAACAGCTCCCCTGAATCCCTTTGTAAGGAATGTCGTTGTTCTCTCCTGCTGTGCAACTCCATGGCTTAGTAGGCACTTTTCATCAAGAAGAGAGGATTTAACCCATTTGTCAGGCATTCATGCCAGACTCACTCCCAGCCACCATTGTAGCAGTAACATGAGGCAGTGGCAGCAGAGTACTGCCTGCTGAACTCCAGGGGTCCCTTTCCCTGGCTGGCCCTGAAGAAGCCATGTGCACCTGCCAAGGCTGGGAGTCACTCCTTACCTGCCTGAAAGTGGAGGGGATCATGCACCCACCGTCACAGCCTGCAGCCGGGCAACAAGCTGGGTTCTGGGGCAGATCCCTTGCCAAGTTGCTTTTAAGGATGTTTTCTGGCTGAATTGCTAATGCCACAGTAATTACTCAGGAAAACTCCTTAATCACAGTCATATCTGCAGAGGTAATGAGCAAATAGGTCAAGGAGAAGAATGTCACTCTCAGGCCAGAACTGGAAAGAAAAGTGTTTGTGCAGCTTCCCCGAGCATTTGACCAGAGAGAGCAACAATTAAACGTGACTAAAGGATCCCTCTGGGGGCTCCCTGGGATCCCCGCAATGCACACAGCCCTTTGGGGTGCTAGCCAGCACCATCCTGACACACACACCATAGCAAATGTTCTGAAAAGCCTCCAAAAGCTCATAGACTTGAAGCAGATATTTCTCTCCTTCTCTAAATGGATTGGATGGTCTTGGTGCCTGAGGGGGTTTCCCAGGTGAAGCCTGCTTGTCAGTGTGACAGTAAGAAGCCCCCCGGGATCCTGTGTCTAGCAAATCAGGAGCATAGGAGCCGTGTGAGTGCAGGAGGTGATGACCACACAGCACAACGTTTTCATCAATTCCTTTTAATTTAACTACCTAAAACTAAAGATGGACGGGGCATCATTGGGCCCTGTATTCTCAGCCAACCACTCTCTGTGTCACTGCCTCTCTCCCTGTTCGTCCCCATCCTCATGTCTGCCCCTTCCCTTGGTTATTAGAAGCATCTCTTCCGGCAAACATTCTTCCTATCATCATCCCCAAACTCCTCTTCTTTTTCCTGTTCCGTGTCCCCAAGAGGTCCTCGTGCCAAGTTTACAGCAATACAAATTTACCTGCTGACCCATCCCAAACCCAGAATAGCTGCTTCAACTCCAGCCAGGGAATTTGCTCTCTGTATCCTGCCTGTGTTTTAGTTTGACTTCTCTTTTCTCAGCTGTGCCTGTCACCTGAAGTTCTCTGGGATCCTCTGATTGTCCTGTCTGCACTTGAGCCTTTTAGACAGTTCACAATCATTCTTTCGATCTCGTTATTATTATAAGATATTTAGTGAGCACAGCAGAGTTCTCAGAGCAGCACACAAGGAGCAGAACACGTGTCGGCCTTAGGGAGCTTACAGTCCAGTAAGACGAGCAACGGCCAACAAATCAAGCCCATGAGTGAGCTTCTGACTGGGCTCCCAGCCATGGACTCAGTGGGGTTTGGCTGAACCGAGGGTCCCCAGGTGTGGCTTCTGTTTTTAATGATTGAGGAGTAACCATGTTCCAGGTGGCAGACTCCGATTGATAGGCTGCCCTGTCTGCACCTGTTCTGCAGAAGGATTTGATGGAGAAGGTGGAAGCCTGCTCTACAGTGAGTTACATCTCACCACGCCTCCTGAGTCCTTAGCACCCCACACACTGCTGTTAGGCCCACTGGTCATCTGAGATCTTACTCATCTCTTCACTCTCCGGGAGGTGACTGTCTTGATGTGCAATCCAGACCAGTCAGGGTTTGAGTCACTACCTGCCCTGTAACCCTGGGTGCCTGAAAGACTTTGCTACAGATGTTCCCTGCCTGGAATTTTCACAGTCAGAAACAAGCACACAGGTCACACCCTGAATGTCCCTGTATAACTGCAGCCCTGGTCCAGTAAGTCAGACTCTCTGGCCTCCACCAGCCTGGGTTACCACTTGCAGGGTGACCCCAACACACTCCCAGGCCCAAATTTTCCTAAAACTGTGTGCTCTGTAATGCCCACCCCTCTCCTAGACAGTTCAGAGAAATAATATGGTTGGTTTGTTCCTCTGAAGACACAAACACACATCACAGCTTATTCACTTCACTGGGGTAAATATATCCTTCCCTTCAAACACAGCACTGAGTTGGGTTATAGTAAAAATAAAACAAAAGTATTAACAGAAGGACATAAGTCAAGTAAGGCCAAGTAAAAGGAATACAGTTAGAAAGGGTTGCAAGCAAATCAAAGTGAAAACATGCATCTCGAAGTCGAGATGGCTGACCCGTCATTCCCTCCTGACAGCTCTGTTATTGGATTATATAGTGCTGGTATTGGTGGCTTTATAATCTCCCCTTCTGCCACTCCCCTGCCCCTCCTCCCCACTGGGGTAGATGGCTGCACAGCGGCTATGCAGGTGCTTCTGAGGGGATCTGCTCCTCATGATTCCACTTTTCCTCTGCAACCCAGGCTGAGGGTTCTGCTCCTCAGGGCAGACACAGATCACCATTTGGTGCCAAACAAATAAGTCTGGAGTTCACAACTTAACATTCCCATTCACCATCATCTCTGCCCCACATGGGGCTCTGGTGTCTACAGCACGGGGGCGCCATTTGCCAATGCAAAGGTACCCCAAAGAAGCAGGGGATCCAGATTCACAAAGGACCAGTGCAATCAGTCTCAGAAACACTTCAACTGCATAAATTGGGAAAGGGCCGGCAGTGAAACATTAATGATCTTACAGCTGCTCAAAGGTAAATATTTCATTAGCTTCATCAAGTACCACTCTAACATTTATGTTAAACCAGTGTTCACAAGTGTCGTGTGGAAACTTACAACAAAGCTGGGGCCAAGTATGTACAATTGGAATGAAGCAAGGCCCGGAATGAACAGACAGCCTGGGTTTCCACTACTGAGAATCCGTGTGTGCATGGGGGTGCATGAGTGTAGACAGGTGTGTGTGTGTGCGCCTGGGTGAGAGTGCATGTATGAATGCGAAAGCACAGCACTAAGGATGTGTGTGCAAACTCTAGTTTAGAAACCTATTTCTTTTCCTCCCTATGTCTCTCAGGAAGGCAAACTCTAGTTCTTATCAAGTTTTCTGAGTTTTACTTTTTTTTAAAACCATCAGAGAACTTTGACAGCTCAGTATCTTTGATCATGTGGGTACCTGTGCCACAGAAGAGCCCAAATGAACACACTCAGGAAAGTCAGACCCTCCATACATATTTCCCCAATAACCAGGATCATTAAATCAGCTGTTAATGTAGAATTCCTACATGCCATCCAAACATGAGCAGACAGGATTAGGCCTGTTAAACTCATCACACTCTGCAGAACTGAACAAACCAGGTGACATCTCCAGATCACTGCTCCTGATTGACTAAGAATAGCACATAGCTGAGTCTATTGTTACCGAGAGGGTTTTGGATTCTTCGACCATGGGATGTTGTTCCAAGAAGAAGGATGGCTAAGAGAGATGGGATCCACCTAACAAAGAGAGGGAAGAGCATCTTTGCAGGCAGGCTGGCTAACCTAGTGAGGAGGGCTTTAAACTAGGTTCTCCGGGGGATGGAGACCTAAGCCTGGAGGTAAGTGGGGAAGTGGGATACTGGGAGGAAACACAAGGAGGAAGGTGCAACAGATTCATACCAAGAAAGTAGGGCAATCATCTAGTTATCTTAGGTGCACATGAACACAAGAAGCCTTGGAAACAAGCAGGAAGAACTGGAAGTCCTGGCACAGTCAAGGAACTATGATGTGATTGGAATAACAGAGACTCGGTGGGGTAACTCACATAACTGGAGCACTGTCATGGATGGGTATAAACTGTTCAGGAAGGACAGGCAGGGGAGAAAAGGTGGAGGAGTTGCACTGTATGTAAGAAAGCAGTATGATTGCTCAGAGCTCCAGTATAAAACTGGAGAAAAGCCTGTTGAGAGTCTTTGGGTTAAGGTTAGAGATGAGAGCAACAAGGGTGATGTCATGCTGGGCATCTGCTATAGACCACCAGACCCAGAGGATGAGGTAGAGGAGGCTTACTTCGGACAACTAATAGAAGTTTCCAGATCACAGGCCCTGGTTCTCATGGGGGACTTCAATCACCCTGACATCTGCTGGGAGAGCAATACAGCAGTGCACAGACAATCTAGAAAGTTTTTGGAGATGTTGAGGACAACTTCCTGGTGCAAGTGCTGGAGGAACCAAGTAGGGGCCATGCTCCTCTTGACCTGCTGCTTCAAACAGGGAAGAATTGTTAGGGGAAGCAGAAGTGGGTGGCAACCCGGGCAGCAGCGACCATGGGATGGTCGAGTTCAGGATCCTGACAAAAGGAAGAAAGGAGCACAGCAGAATATGGACCCTGGACGTCAGAAAAGCAGACTTTGACTCCCTCAGGGAACTGATGGGCAGTATCCCCTGGGAGGCTAATATAAGGGGGAAAGGAATCCAGGAGAGCTGAATGTATTTTAAAGAAGCCTTATTGAGGGCGCAGGAACAAACCATCCCAATATGCAGAAAGAATAGAAAATATGGCAGGCAACCAGCTTAGCTTAACAGTGAAATCTTCGGTGAGCTTAATCACAAAAAGGAAGCTTACAAGAAATGGAAACTTGGACAGATGACTAGGGAGGAGTATAAAAATATCGCTAGAGCATGCAGGAGTGAAATCAGGAAGGCCAAATCACACTTGGAGTTGCAGCTAGCAAGAGATGTTAAGAGTAACAAGAAAGGTTTCTTCAGGTATGTTAGCAACAAGAAGAACGTCAGGGAAAGGATGGGCCCCTTACTGAATGGGGGAGGCAACCAGGGCTGGCTCTGGCTTTTTTGCTGCCCCAAGCAAAAAAAAAAAAAAATTGGGGCGGCCAGAACGGCAAAGCAAAAAAAAACAAAAAACCACCTGTGGCACGGCCGGAGCAGCAAAGCAGGAAAAAAAAAAAAACCTGCGGCGCGGCCGGAGCGTGGGTGCAGGGGGTCTCCCTGCACTGTAGACGTGGTCTGGCTAGCATGGGGGAGGGGGAGGGAGCGAGAGGGAAGAGAGAGAAAAGGCGGGCATCCAGGGCTTCATCGGGGCGCTCGCCACGCAGCCCCTCCCACCGCGCTGCCTGCCGGGAGGGCTCAGCGCTGCTCCGGTTGGCGGAGAGGGAAGGACGTGGGCTGCCCTGCCGGGCTTCCTACAGACCTGGCACGGCTGGCGCAGACGGAGCGCACAGCCCAGCAGGGCGCTTCCCTTCTCCACGCTGCTGCCCCCTACAGGGCGGCTGGATCGGCAAACAAAACAAAAAAAAGGCAGCCGGAATGCCGCCCCGTAGAATCTGCTGCCCCAAGCATGAGCTTGCTCGGCTGGTGCCTGAAGCCGGCCCAGGAGGCAACCTAGTGATAGATGATGTGAAAAAGCTGAAATACTCTTTTTTTTTTTTTGCCTTGGTCTTCACAGACAAGGTCATCTCCCAGATTGCTGCACTGGGCAGCATAGTACAGGTGAAAGAACAGGTTAAGGACTATTTAGAAAAGCTGGACATGCACAAGTCCATGGGGCCAGATGCAATGCATCTGAAGGTGCTGAGGGAGTTGGCTAATGTGATTGCAGAGCCATTGGCCATTATCTTTGAAATCTTGTGGTGATCAGGTGACCAGACAATTGGAAAAAGGCAAATATAGTGTGCATATCCCTTAAAAAAGGGAAGAAGGAGAATCCAGGGAACTGCAGACCGGTCAGCCTCCCCTCAATCCCTGGAAAAATCATGGAGCAGATCCTCAAGAAATCTATTTTGAAGTACTTGGAGGAGAGGAAGGTGATCAGGAACAGTCAACATGGATTCACCAAGGGCAAGTCATGCCTGAACAACCTGATTGCCTTCTATAATGAGATAACTGGCTCTGTGGATATGGGGAAAGTGGTGGATATGATATACCTTGACTTTAGCAAAGCTTTTGATACAATCTCCCACAGTATTTGTGCCAGCAAGTTAAAGAAGTATGGATTGGATGAATGGACTATAAGGTGGATAGAAAGCTGGCTAGATTGTTGGACTCAACACGTAGTGATCAACGTCTCAATGTCTAGCTGGCTCCTGGTATCAAGCGGAGTGCCCCAGGGGTCAGCCCTCGGGCCAGTTTTGTTCAACATCTTAATTAATGGTCTGGATGATGGGATGGATTGCACCTTCAGCAAGTTTGCAGATTACGCTAAACTGGGGGGAGAGGTAGATAAACTGTAGGGTAGGGTCCAGAGTGACCTAGACAAATTGGAGGATTGGGCCAAAAGAAATCTGATGAGGTTCAACAAGGACAAGTGCAGAGTCCTGCACTTAGGATGAAAGACTCCCATGCACTGCTACAGGCTGGGGAGTGACTGGCTACATGGCAGGTCTGCAGAAAAGGACCTGGACAGTGGATGAGAACGTGGATATGAGTCAACAGTGTGCCCTTGTTGCCAAGAAAGCTAACGGCATATTGGGCTGCATTAATAGGAGCATTGCCAGAAGATTGAGGGAAGTGATTATTCCCCTCTATTTGGCACTGGTGAGGCCATATCTGGAGTACTGCATCCAGTTTGGGCCCCCCACTACAGAAAGGATGTGGACAAATTCGAGAGAGTCCAGCGGAGGGCAACGAAAGTGATTAGGGGGCTGGGGCACATGACTTATGAGGAGAGGCTGAGGGAACTGGGCTTATTTAGTCTGCAGAAGAGAAGAGTGAGGGGGGATTTGATAGCAGCCTTCAACTACCTGACTGGGGGTTCCAAAGAGGATGGAGCTCAGCTGTTCTCAGCAGTGGCAAATGACCTAACAATGACTAATGGTGTCAAGTTGCCGTGGGCGAAGTCTAGATTGGATATCAGGAAAAACTATTTCACTAGGAGGATGGTGAAGCACTGGACTGGGTTACCTAGGGAGGTGGTGGAATCTCCATCCTTAGAGGTTTAAGGTCCGGCTTGACAAAGCCCTGGGTGGGATGATTTAATTAAGGTTGGTCCTGCTTTGAGCAGGGGGTTGGACTCGATGACCTCCTGAGGTCTCTTCTAACTCTAATTTTCTATGATACCCCACCTCTGCCACTCCAGCTGGCTTCTTTGTGTTGTGTCTTGTCCTTTAGTCTGCAAGCTCTCTGGGGCAGGGACCATCTCTTACTGTATGCGTGTGCAGCACCCAGCACTATGGGGGCCTCACCTGACTGAGTCCTCTCTGTGTTACTGCACTAGCAGTATTAACTGATAACACCAAATGCCTGTAGCTGGAGAGCACTGATTGCATGTCACTGGCAGGAGGAGTATGTGCACGGCTGAATCGGAGAGCGCCCCTCCGTAAATGTCTCTGCTAGTCTGAGAGCAGCAGTGAAAGCACAATTTTCCCTTTTGTCCCTGGAAACTCAAAGGAGAAGTGACCCATTTTACTGAGCCTAGGCAGCTGAGCCCAGCTAACTCCCAGGCAAGGACTGGGACCTGGATCTGAGGATAACCTTTACACCACAGGAAGCTCCTGGTAGAGGGGCCTGCACATTAAGCCCAGAAGCTCATTCTTCCTTTCCCAGACTGGACCCACGTCACTTACACACTTTGTACAATTGCCCCAGAATCAGTTCTGGAAGTCTCTGCAGCACGTCAAATCCCCTGCTCTCGGGCTAGCACAGCTGCGAGCCTGAGATAGCTGCATCCCCGAACCCACAGTTATATCTCCTGAGTCTACATCCATTTCCTCCTCCAGCCTGCAAGGAGAAGCCCTTGTTCCCCTTCCTACACAGAGCTAAAGTGCTCTCCTTGGGCCAGAACACCGCAGGTCCCAGGATTCTGCAGGAGTGAAGTGTCAGGCATTTGGGGCGGTGAGTTTGCCCAGGAACAATGGGCTGAGCCCAGATGGCTGTGCAAGCACCATTGTCTGTGGTGCAGACTGCTAAGTTCAGTTAGAGATGGGCCTGAGCACAGCGGCAAGACTCAGATCCAACTTCTGGGGTGCTCAGATCTCCAGATTTGGGTGGGCCCATTGCAGAGTTCAGGGCCAACAACACCATTTTGCTGTGGATCAACCAACACTCAGGGAACTTGCTTCCAGCTGATCTCTTCTGTCCCTGCTCTCACCCCTGCTGACTGCTGAGAGTGATCCTAGGACTAGATCAAGCTACTCCAGCCGAGCTGCATCAGGCGCTGGAAACTGGCTTCAGCACCTTGTCTTTAACTGGGCAGAAGCTCCTAGCCCACCCCAGGACAAGGAGGCTTTGGGAGAAAAAAGACCCTGCAAGCAGGGGGCAAACTCGGGGGGCAGGAGATAAGGGGCAGAATCCTGCAATGTCTCTGCAGAGCCCAGGAAGCTCCTGATGGTGCCCATTTCCCCTGGGCATGCTCCACTCCCCAACCCAACAGAGCCAGCCCGGGCAGTGGTGTCTGAGATAGCACCATTTGAATTACCTTCACTGAGCTCCAAGCACCTTTGTAGGGGTTGATTTGTGCCTTCTAGCTCCAGCCGTACACTGGGGCCAGCAGGGACCTCCAGCAGGGATTCACACTCAGCAGGCACAAGGCCTCCTGGAGCTCTGCACTGCTAGTCCCTGGTGGGGAGATCACACCCCTGCTCCATGTCTGATTGGTGCACTGCAGCAAGGGCTCTGGCCCCCCTCCTCCTGCCCCAGTGGAGTGCCTGGGAGAGTGAAGTCACTGCATACAGCGGGAGTGTGGGAACACAGCCTACCCAGTGATCAGGCAGTGCCCAGAAGGAGGAGGGGCCTAGATCAGCTGGACGCAGCCTCACTCTGTGAGAGGAGGGGAGTCGCTGGGAGGAGACCAAACTGCCAAGGCCCTGTCTGTGCGGTGCAAGCAGTGCTGTTCCCTGGGCACTCTCTGGAAAAGCAGCACTTGTCCTAGTGTCCCCAGCTCACAACCCCTGCTCTCTGGTTGCCCTGTGCCATGCTGGATGGGGCTGCGTGGCAGTGGGGAAGCTGCCTGTACAGCAACTACATTTCTATTTGTAAAGCAACTGGGGAGCCTGGGACATGAAAGGCCCCACAAGCAGGTAGCGCCCCACTGGCCTTGGCTGCTGCTAGTGGCAGAAGCTGCCAGGAGCCTCGGAGAAGCTGGCTGTATGCAAACATGGCTTGCCTGGTGCTGCGCGGGGCAGCCGCAGTGCTGTGCCGAGTCGGGAGGTGGGGCCTTGCCCACCAATTCCACCTGCCCAGAGGGAGCCGATGAATTGGAGTCAAAGTCAATGAGGAAACAATCCCACTTCAGCATCTGCCCTTCCTGAAATGACTTCTGGGCCTGTGCAAAATTTATGGTCCACTGGCATGGTACACAGAGGCTTGTGCAGGCTTCACAGAGCCAGAGCAGGGCCCACTGGTACTTCCCCATGGCACTCTCAGCCCTTAGGACAACATCAGACCCTTCCTCTCAAGCCCTCTGTGCGGTGTGTGGATCCCAGGGCAGAGCTATGTCTGGAACTAACTAACCCTGAGTAACATTTTTCTCTGTGAGGCAATCCAGCCCCAGAAGGGTCCCTCTCAGCACTCGTACATGCCAGGGAAAACTGCAGAGGGCCCAGAAGAGTGTTAGGAGGGAAGACCCATTCCAAGGCTTATGTGAAGTCTCCTGCCAAGTTTGCCTTTTGTACCCTGGGTAAATGGTTAGCGTTTGGTACCCACAGAATTGCCCGCAAGAGCCCCTGAGATGTTGGAATTAGGGAGTCTGATCTGTTCTCAGTTACACCCCATGCAACCCCACTGGCTTCCCCAGAGGTGACTGAGAACAGAATTCAACTGCCCGGGTGTCAGAAGAGAGCTCATTGCTGCAGATGCTATAGGCAGAGCCCTCTAACAGGACAAGCCGAGTCCACAATTACACAGGCAGAGGCTGCTCTGGGCCTTCTGACCTTTAAGTCCTGCCATTGGTGAAAATAAAGGTGGTGGCAGGAGAAGAGGCAAAGCTGTGAGCAGGAGCATTTAGTGGAAATAACACTGCCAGGGAACAGGAGGTGCGACTCTGTGGGGGGAGGTGTGACACTGCAGGGGATCATTTCCTCCTCAGTCTCAAAGCCCAAGTGACCCCGGCAGACAAATACAAGGAGTGTGTTTGGGGAAGAGCGTCTCTTACAAAGCAGGGTGGGCAGTCTAGGACATGGCCATGGGTGGCAAGTTATATACCCACGTGGTGCCTGGGCACCAGCAACATTCAGCACCCAGGGGCCCAGCTCCACCAACATTTTAAAAAAACAGACACAAAAAATGTCTTTTCCACACCTAGTTTAATGTATTCCACGGACCAAAACCTGCTCAGGCCTTTCTGGGCTCTTATTCAGGCAAAATTCCCATTGGAATGATGTTGTTTGTAGGCAAAGTCAACTCCCCCCCGCCCCCCTTTGCTGGCCCCGTGCATGTCCCTGGGCCCGGGAGGGAGCAGAGCATCCCTGCCTCTTCTGTGCAGCTTCATGCTGCCTCCCTGCAGCAGCTGCTGCCGCAGGGTCCTAGTGCCCCCACCTAGACTGCCAGGGCAGACTGACTGAGCCTGCCCTTCCCGCTCAGACCCTTCCCTTTTCTGGCAGGACCCTCCAGCAGCACAGCCCCCCCACCCGCAGTCACCGCTCCTGCCCCACGCTGGGCAAGGAGGCAGCCCCATCCCCCACCCCCAGTGAGGCTACAGTCAGGGGCAACAGCAGGGGAGGAGGCGCACGCAGCACCCACCATGGGGGAGGTGAGGGAGATTCCTGGACCTGAGAGAGGAGGTGGGAGCACATGCAGTGACCGTAGTGGGGGTGAGTGTGCTGCTGGGGGGGGGAGGTGGGAAAGGGGGGCTCCTTCCCCAGAGCTCGCTGCTGCTGGCAGGGAAAGGGCTGGGGGGAGTCCTCCTCTCTGGCCCCTCTCCTGGAGCAGCCTGCCTGCACCCCACACTCATCCCCAGCCCTACCCCACCCCAGAGCTCACACCCCCAGTCAGAGCTTTCACACATACCCTACACCCTCAACCCTCTGCCTGAGCCCCTCCAGCACCCCAAACCCCTCATCTCCAGCCCCAGCCAGAGCCCTCATCCCCCCACACCCCAACCCTCTACCTTAGCCCTGAACCTCTCCAGCACCCCAAACCCCTCAGCCCCAGCCAGAGCCCTCATCCCCCCACACCCGAACCCTCTGCCCCAGCCCTGAGCCCCCTCCTGCATCATGAACCCCTCATCCCCAGCCCCACCCCACAGCCCTCACCCCAACCCTCTGCCATAGCCCTGAACCCCCTCCCATACCCCAAACCCAGCCCCACCCCTGCATCCCCTCCCTTCCCTAAACTCCCTCCCAGAGCCTGCACCCTGCACCCCTCCTGCACCCCAGACCTCCTCCCCCACCCAAAATCCCTCCCAGAGCCTTGGGCAGGTGGGGGTGGAGTTTTGGGGGGCAGAGTTTGGGCGGGGGCGGGTTCTGGGCACCACCAAAATTTCTACAAACCTGCCGCCCATGGACATGCCTCAAGCCCAGCAGCAATGCACTGGAATAGCCTGCCCTGCCTTTCCAGGGAAAAGGCTCTCTCCCAGGTTTGAGTGGAGACAGCCCGATCTCCATGAACAGCTCTATTCACAAGGGAAGCAGGGACGAGCCCATACAACAGAAATCATTCAGCGCTGAAGGGAGGAGTGGGAGATAAGAAACTGCAGCAGATGCCATGCCCTCCAGTGCTCAGACAGGGGAACAGCGAGCTGCACAGCATTCACAGAGTCTGAAATCCACCCTCGCAATGTGATGTGTATTTGTAATATTAGAACTGGCAGTCCCTCGCTCTCTCTTCCCGCACCATGGGATCCAAGCACTATGCCGGAGCTGAGAGCTGCTTTCTTCATTCACAAGGAGGAGCGATTGCAAACTCTCTCCAAGCATCTGTCTCTATGTTAATTGCCCTCAGAGGAATCTCGCCACCTTAGAGATGCCCCGTGGCCACCCACACCAGGAGAAAGGAGCTAAGTAGAACATCATGCAATGGATGGGTGGGTGAGTCATTACAATTTCCTGATTGCCAAGGGAGGGTCATAGAATGTTGACAACGCTGTTCCACACCAAAGCTGAAAGGCTACTAGGCCCCGAAAAGACAAAGGCTAAGCCAGCTGATGCACTGGGACACCCTGTGATGTGAGCTTTTGAGGGCAGGGCCTCTGACACACCAGAAGTCACTTCCCACATTGCTCTGATGTAGTCCATAGCCTGTACAGTAATTCTCAAACCCATCAGCCAAGGGCTAACAGCAGCTCCTGACAGTTTACCTTCCCCCACCAGCTATTCCCCTGTCTCTAAATCAGGAGAATAGCAACCATTATTCACAAGTCTCTCTTATCTATCAGAGCTCTGTGATAGATAAGCACAGATATAACTACGTTAGGTGAGTGGAGTACCATAGTATCATTAATTCATCGTCTCCTAGGACTACTCTCAATAATACCACAAGAGCCTAGTGATAAAGAAAAGCAAAGGAGGAAAAGACAGAACTCTCAGAGTCCCTGTTCCACTTGAGGCTCATCAGAGCCAATCAACCCTAGATCTAAGAAGCTCCCTACAACCGTCACCGCTTCCTTATGTGCCAGTCCAGGAAAGGAAATGCTTCTTCTGGGACTGTACACATAAGAATGGATAGAACGTGTTCTATTTGCGCACACTGTGTGGCTTTGATTGTAGGCAGCTCTTAGGTGAAGTAATTTGTTATAGCTTCTGAAGTAGAAAACACCGCAAAAATCAGAAACTTGAAAGCCTCCAAGGTGCCTTGATGCCCAGCCCCACAGATTAACTCACCTGGGATGGGATGCTGAAATTCACCTGAGAACAGACTTACAGCAAATGGATGCAAGGACACCCTGCTTGGCCTGTATGTTGATCACCCTGTAACCAGTTTTCCCTCCCAGCAGTAATGCTCATATGATTGTGAAAGGGGCACCCCCAATTCCCAGGCATCCCCTTGTAACTGTGGCTCTGCTGTGGCCTGCCTCAGTTTCCCCCTCAATGATGCAACAATGAGGTTACTTTAACAGCCCAGTCAAGAAGCCGAACTCGCTACTTAACTGCAGTGTATCTCCATTTACTGAAGCATTCCAAATGGAGCACATGCACAATAGTTTCAAGGCTCTTACTTCAAAGCCCTGACAAAACTTAAAAGTCCCTAAACAAAAGTGTTGCCGGCCCAAAAGGCCTGAGGCAGCAAACAGTGGTTCGTTGCCCGGTGTGCGTCGCACTAATTATCACACCAGGGTGGAGAATGCAGAAAAAGTTTATTTGAGCCCAAGTAAGGTGCCAGGGAGATATTACAATCTCAAATCCTGCACACACATACAAGCTGTGTGTGTCTCTTCTTATACATGACTTCAATAAGGCATCCTCATTACCCCCCACTAGTCTCCTCCCCACTCCTATATAGTACATATAGTGTATAGTTAACAATTACATCAAACAGGTTAAATCATCCTTGACAGCAAACAATTTATCTCGTAACTTTTCAAGGCTGTTACTTTGGTTTACTTCTGGATTTATTACTTTGCCTCCCCTCCCCTCTTTCTAAACTAAACACAAGTAGTAAAAAGGGGCCCTATCTTCTGTCAGTGTTACACTGATAAGAAGCTGTTACACATTCCATTCTCAATACTAGCCTGGGAGTTCAATCAGAGTTTAATATGGAAGCACTTTGGACAAGCATAAAATAACTTTGGTCCATTCAGGCCTGGTACAGAAAAGCTTCATTAATACTGTGGTTTTTCTACCCTCCTGAGTTATCTAGGGATATGCCTAATGGCACCAACAAAAGTCTCTGGATTTTAGCAGCAGCTCCTTCCTCTGCAAGGCAGCAGGCCTCTCTGCTGCCTGTATGGCCCACAGCCTTTCCCCAGATAATTCAGGGCCTCCCTGCCTGGAGAGCTCTGTAATCCCACTCACTGACCTTGCAGGTAGCAGCTGCCTGC
Source organism: Mauremys reevesii (assembly GCF_016161935.1). Classification (NCBI taxonomy): domain Eukaryota; kingdom Metazoa; phylum Chordata; order Testudines; family Geoemydidae; genus Mauremys; species Mauremys reevesii. Next base: position 21,429,862 of record NC_052637.1, read on the forward strand.
TGCTCTTTCATAGGGCATCAGCCCCTCTGCAGGTAGCTAATTAAGTCCCACACCTCTTCTGAGATGTGGCAGGCAGGCTAATTAGTTAGAGCTGGCCAGCTCCAGGCAGGGCAGGCTGTGCCTTTTTCAATGAACATCCGCCTTTTGTTTATAATTAACTTTAAAAGTGTGAAGGAAATGAAGCTGGACCCAGTCCTTGCAGAAGGGATTTACTCAGGTCTGTATCCTGACAGGCAGTGGCACAACCCTGAGAGCTTGCCACGAGGAGCCGGGAGGTGGAGCAGGTACTGTGGGGACAGAAAAGGAAAATGGCTGCCACGAGGGAAAAGCTGCAGTGGTGTTGCAGGGTGGGCAGGTTTGCTGGGCTGTGGGGCGGAGGGAATGCCTGGTAGAAAGTCCCAGGGCTGAGAAATAATATTTCGCTTGTCGTCTCTCAGTATGATTGTTCCCATGCCGGGTGTGGAGGCCTCACTCTGTGAGGACAGCGAGGGAGGCCTTTTCCAACAGCCCCACAGGAGTATTTTAGACAGAGATGGCTATCGGCAGAGGCATTTTAAGACCAAGAGATATGGTGCTAGCACAGTTCGTGGGGGGGCTGACAGAGCAGTGACAGACTTTGTGACAAGGCTGAAAACATCCATCCACACAGCCAGAATGGGATGTTGCTGCCAATTCCCCATCATTCTGTTTGAGACACGATGGCATGTGATGGGACTAGCAGTCATGGAATGGGGGACAAATCACCACACAGATGATTCTTAGTAAGATTTAAGTTTTCATAGTATCAGATGCAATTTGCCTTTTATTTTTCAAAGGCCAATTTAACTGTAGTCAATAGAGGTTACAAACTGTCTTTAATAACCTTTCAAAGTGTTGTTTTCTGTAAATTGCTCTGATTAATGGAAGAAAACCTTGGGATTTGCCTTTCACTTAAAGACCTCAACTTGCTCTAACAATCAATGATTAAACTCGTGGAACCTTTGCAAGGTAGATAGGGAAAAGTTCACTCAGCACTGAAAAGCATTCTTGTTCAATGCCACATAACAAAGCGTCAGGAAGAACCGGAGTTGGTTGGCAAATGGGACTTTTCCTTGGAAAATCTTAACTTTTTGGTGAAAAATTGAAAACTGAAATATTTTGATTTTGAAATGCTGCTCCAGTGCCTCATGGGAGTTGTAGTTTGGGTGTCTCAGGCTCTTATTCTCGTCTATAGGCTGGACTTCCTGGTCAGACCACATCTCCCATGATGCACCCTCGTTCCTAGTTCCTGGATCTCCTTTTCTCCAGAGCCTACCTGTTTCCTGTTTGGCCCAGATTTCCAGGACTCTCCACTGTTCTCGGGGGCAGGGGATTCACTGTTTCCAGAGGAAGGCGCTGGGTGCTGGCCATTTTGGAAAATCCAGCCACTCAGGTCAGGGGCCTAAATAGGAGCTGAGCACTTGCCCCAGGAGGTGACGGCTTCCCTGTGGTGGACGTTTATCTCTCCATTTTATCTTATCCCCACTTTCCCTTACCTCCTTGCTGCACGATTCACTAAGGCTGCTTAGAAGTGTCTAAGAGAAGCATTTTCTGTTAGAAAATGTTGATTCAATTGAATTGAAAGAACCATTCTGCCCTTTCCCCACCCCTAGGTCTTAACACCAATCCACTCTGTCCTGCCCCCACCCCCAGGGCTTAACAGAGATCCACCCTGCCCTGCCCCGCCCTGAACCCCAGGGCTTTATGCAGACCCGCCCTGCACTGTAGTAACAGACAGGCCCAAGGCCACCCAGTTGGTTGTGAGCAGTCAGATGCAAGCTGGTTTGGTCAGACCCATGACCAAACCAGTTGAATAGTTATTGAATTGGCCAGCCCATGCTGGCACCTGGCTGTGTGACCCTCCTGCAGGCACACAGGCAAGGCGTTGTTTAGCAGGGATATTCTCGGACCCAGCTGGGTGAAGCTAGGGCCTGGTGTCATTCATAGAGAGGGAATTGCTAGCTGGGGAGTGTGACTCCCGCATGTGGGAACTGCGCATTTCCAGGGAAGGGACGGGAACACATCATGGGTCTGACCAAACCAGCTTGCATCTGACTGCTCACAACCAACTGCTGAACAGCTCCTGCGGAGAGTGGGCCTTTGCCATGACATGAGAGGGGAATTCTGGAAAGCTAATAGCTGTGAGGAAATGACTGCAGCATCACAGTCACATGTCAGGAGCCAGGAGCCTGAAAACCATGAGATTGGCTTCAAAATCATGAGCGTTTCTAAATACTAGACAGCGTTTCCATTTGCTTTCTGGTGCTTGACCCATTAGGGTGCACTCAGGTCAAGTTTTAAGCCTTTTTTTCACAAGCTTGAGGGCTAGAAACTTCCTCTTTTTTATTATATGAAAGCTGAGATTCTCTCACGATCACCTGATTCCAGGAGCTTGACGAAACCCTCCAAATATTGTGTGAGTTGCAATAAAATCAGAGTTGGCAACCCTGGCTGTCTGTGTGCAGACAATGCGCACACAGAGAAAAAGGGCAAAGCTCTAGCACAAGTGATGCTGTAGAGATGGTGTGTGCTGCTCTGGTGTGAAGAATCACAGGCCCAGAACACCAAGCACTCTGGGCAAGTCTACACAGCAAAATTAAGTCCACTTAAGTTACATCAACATAGAGCCCATGCAGTAATTGAATCGATTTTTCATGTCCACACTATGCTCCTTCTGTCGGTGATGCACATCCTCACCAAGCACTGACAGACTGGAGCCCTACTGCCAGGGCTGACAGCTCAGAGTGTCTACATGGACACTGCGTCGACCTAACTATGCGACCTAAGCACTACACTTCTCACAGAGGTGGAGTTATTAGGTCGGTGTACTGGGCAACTTACATTGGCGGGAGCAACATGTTAGTGTAGAATGATGCTTACAGAGTTAGGTCAACCTAACTCCACAGCGTGGACCAGGCCTCAGTAACAGCAGGAAGAACTAGTTGCTCTGCCTCTCCCATGGAGAAGGGATGGCTTCCTTTTGACGTGATTATCAGAGAGGGCGGTGGGGCCCCAAGGCATGACACATATTGGCCATGTGGCTGGGGAGAACTGGGCAGAATGGACCCCCCTCCTCACAAGCCTGCCCGGTCCCAGGGTGCCCTCCCAATCCTTGGGTGACCTCCCCCTTCCCACCAGCCCCCCCAGTCCCAGGGTGACCGCCCTTTCCCATCAGTTTCCCAAGCTTCCAAGGGTGATCCTCCTGCCCCCAAAGTCTTTGAGCCTCAGGTGACCTACTACCCCTCCCCTCACTGCACCTTGGGGTGATCTACTGCCCACTAGTTCCTTGAATGTTGGGATAACAGGCTGTCTCAGGCTGACTGCACCTTCCAAGGCATTGAGTGCTGGGGGGACCTGCTGCTAATTTTAACAGAGGACCCCAGTATTTCCTGGGGGAGGGGATTCCTTCCTTCACTGCCCTGTCTTTTCCTCTCACACACAGGGGTGCTGAACTCCAGCCTTTGTTCCTACTACGCTTCATCCAATGGTGTCACTAAGAGATCCCCTAAGTTAGAGCTGGGCCACCCCACACTACAGTGTCTTACTTGTGCCTTCTGCCCCTCGATCTGTGGGGATGGGCTAGGAGATGGGACAGAGCCCGGATGCTTCATGTAGGAGACAGAGACCTTTTGGTCAAATCTTTTTGGGTTCAAATCCCATGCAGGTAACTGCTCCACTCCCCGTCCCATCACTGTTTCCTGGTCCCAACAAGTAGCAGATGTAGTGAAACATGAGGAGAAAACACTCCCCATGGCAGTAGGAAACACAGGAAGCCGCAGAGACTCCTAGCACAGATCTGGAGATGCAGAGATCTAAATTGTTGGGATAAGTACCCAGACTCTTAGGGTGACCCCTCTGACTGTGCAGGATAATGGAGCTCTGTGCCCCCTCCTCACCCCCACACACTTACTGGGAGTTTGGTGAGTTTTCTTCCTTCTGCTCACCCCTCCAACGTGCCCATTTTCTCTTACTCCTGGCCTGGTTCAGACAGGAGGGCACACACATAGAATCATAGATTATTAGGGTTGGAAGGGACCTCAAGAGATCATCTAGTGCAACCCCCTGCTCAAAGCAGGACCAATCCCCAAATGGCCCCCTCAAGGATTGAGCTCTCAACCCTGGGTTTAGCAGGCCAATGCTCAAACCACTGAGCTATCCCTCCCCCCTCAAAAATCTGTACCTCCTGTGGCGTAAGGCCAGATGCCCTTGTGCAGTGGGCAAGAAGCAATGCGACCCATGTCTGTGAGGGAACTCCATGTGTGAGACACACACACCCCTCCATTTCAGTGCTCCTGGGACACTCACACAAAACTGAGCACCCACCAGGTTGTCAGGTGCACCTTTCCAACACAACCAGCTCTCTCCTATACGGGCTCCTGCTGCCAGGAATGCCTGGTTCAATTCATTTTCCAAGTTCTCCTCATGGTTTGTTCTGTTGTCTGGAGCAAGTCACGTCTCACTGTGATGCTCTGTTTCAAAGTAAATCTATATTCTTCAGCCACTCGCCCTCTCACTACTTTTATTAGTCTCTCTTTTTCAAACAGATATTGTTGCCATAGTAACCCACCATTTCTAGCTATCCTTGCTCCTGATAAGAGCTGCAGAGCCTGGCCTTGTGGCTTGAGGACTGCCCTCAGTGGAGGGAATGCTAAATTCCTTCACAGTCTCTTCACCAGTGGCATGATCATTCATCCCTTAGCTTCATCCTTTACACTGGGTCCGTGGCTCATTAGTGTATTCAGAGCCACACTTATTAGTACAGAAGTGTCACTTTTCTGGAGCAGTCAAACAGTTTTGGATTCTTTCACATATTATCCATTTTAATTTATGAAATGCTTGCCTCACCCCTGGGTGAGGTTCCACCTTGCAACCCAGCCACCGGGCTGTGCCAGAGCAGTCTCGTTGCCTGACAGGTAACTTTGAGAATCTGTGGTCATTTGTCATGCCTTCTTACATAGTATCACTGGAAAACACATCCTTAGCAGGGAGCTTTTGCCACTTGATGGGTCATCTCAGTGGCTTGAAGTCAAAACACAGATTTGTGATTTTTTTTTCCAAAAAATGTTAGCCTAAAATTCACAATTTTAAAAAGCTTTTCCCCACTTTTCTTTTTCCTGCCTTGCTTTTTGCCACTGAGTGCAACAAAATGAGTAATAGGCAGAATTTTATTCCCCCTCCCTCTTATTTTCTATTACAGAGAAGCAAAGGGAAAATGTAACCCAAACTCTGCTGCTCTGTGACTTTCCAGGCTTCTCCAACTCTGGAAAAATGACATGGCAGCAGTTACAGAATTCCATCTTTCCTTTTGCTGTGCTGTCACCTTTCCAAGTTGAAGAAGTTTTGAAAAGTTCCAGAGCGGGAAAAGGAAAAACAGGAAAGTGAAAAACAACCAAACCCCAAAACCCAACCAAACCTCTCAACATCACTGGTTATGTTGCATTCACTTGTAACAAGGAATAAAGCGGGGGAAAGGAGAGACAAGTGGTAAAACCTCCAAAATTTAAAATTTTGAAATGCTCCGTTCCAAGGAAAAACGGACTTTTTTGGAATAAAACAGAAGGTTATCATGGAAGTGTGCAGTCAGGAAAAAAAAAGTTTGTTTCTGTCAAAAAATAAAGAAGTGTTGAATGAAAACAGACCAGCTGTACTTCCATGTTGTTTTCATGGTTTTAGCACCTACAGCCATGGCCTTTTCCGCAAATACCCCTGTGATAACACCAAAAGCTCTGAGATTTTGATGACAGTGGCAGAGGCCCGAGTCTCAGTCCTTGTCTACACTAGAAAGGGTTTATTTGTACAGGCAGAGCTATACTGGCAAACCACACTAGCGTAGACATGAGTACTGTAAAAGACATGAGTAGCATAAACATGAGTGTTTACTGGTACAGCTTATACCAGTTCCCTGAATGAAATAACCTATACCAGGAAAAGGACTTTTTTTTCCTGTATAACTGCACCTACACTACAGATTTTGCTGGCACAGCTATGCTGGTTAAGGGGCCTGTGATATTTCCACACTCCTAACTGACACAGCTATGCTTGCAAAGCTTTTAAGTGCAGAGCAAGCAAGCCCCAAGAGCAGAAGCCTGAGGCTAGGAAAGGGAAAAGTAAAGAGAAATGAAATAATTTAAATCTTTTTTAAAAGTCCAACTGAAATAATCGAATTCCTGTGATGCAAGATAACCTCATTATTCACTCATTGCACCTTTCTGGTCCATCCCTAGCTGTGTATTTTCTGTTTGGATGGCACTCTCCTTGGGGAAGAGACCTTGCCTTCCTGTGCTGCTACAGCTTTAGGGCTGGTCCACACTAAGAAGTGGGGTCGAACTAGGGTACGCAAATTCAGCTACGTGAATAGTGTAGCTGAATTCGAAGTACCCTAGTTCGAACTACTCACCCGTCCAGACGCCATGGAATCGAAGTCCGCGGCTCCAAGGTCGACTCCGCCACTGCCGTTTGCAGTGGTGGAGTACCGGAGTCGACCGCGGCGCTTCCGGAGTTCGAACTATCGCGTCCACATTAGACGCGATAGTTTGAACTCCGAGAAGTCGAACTCACCGCGTCGACCCGGCTGGTAAGTGTAGACTAGCCCTTAGTGATGAAATAGCGGGCAGGTTTATGTTCATGATAAAAAGAGGAGGCATTGTCCTCTGGGTGTTTGGTGGTCTGTGTGCAATGAGTTTGTGGTCTGGGTCCAGTATCTACAGCTCAGAACTGATCTCCATAGTTGGTACTTAACGTCGTCCCATCAGGCAATCTGAATGGAAAACAAAGATGGCCTAGTGGTTATGGCACGAGCTTGGAACTTTGGAGAGAATAAGAACCTTTGATATATAGGCCAATTATTCCCACCCAGGGCAACTCTCAGCTGGGCAGATTTGGCTGCTTTCTGCTCTTTGCTGCTCAGGAAATACAAAGAGGCTGAAATACAAACCAGATCCTGGCCCAGAGAATCTGCCAAAGCTGTGGAAACTCTTCAGTGGGAATTTGGGTCTTTCCTGAGGAGGGCTGAGGGGGCAGGCCGCAAGGGATCCTTGGGGCTTGGAGCAAGAGACCTGTGATTGGAGGAATGTAAAGCAGCGTGGAGTGGCTTTGAACAGAATCAGCCTTGTTCAGATCCCCCAGGTGTCAAGGCAGACTGGGTTTATTTCTTTCCATTTCAAATGAATGAAAATTGAGACACTAATAAAGTGAAGTGATAAGAAATGTTGTGTTACTGGAACTCCCTGGGGGTTTTCCATACCGTGGGCCTGATTCTCAAGTCATCACTTACATTAAGCAAAGTGGCTGTAAAGTGCTAGCACTTGGACTGCGTATAGTTTTCTACCCACCTTGAACACACTGATGACACAAACCGCAAAGCAGCAGAGAATCAGCCCCATGTCTCTGATGCACATTTCTGGATTGATCCTTGGAAACTTCAATAGAACAAAGTCACAGGGTGCATTACCAGCTCCAGGTTGTGGGGAGAAGCCAGAGAGTTGATTGTACAGGCTAGGGAAGGAAATCAGAGGCAGGGACCCAGCTGGAGAGTTGGGAGACAGAGCAGAGGAGAAGGGGAAGAGGGAAGAAGACAATCTCCCAAGTTTGGATGAGATCAGAGAACCTCCAAAGAAGCATTCAGACTTTGAGGGGTTCTCTGCCCTGCCCACCATTACCCCTTCCTATACAGTCAGTGTGCACTCTGGGCTGCATCCCACACACAGCTAGGATTCAATGGCAATTATTGCCTCATCTGTGGAATGACTGCAATGGCAAGTGTCCTGTGCTGCTCTGCCTGGGTTGGGCTAGACACGTTTGTTACAATTTCTGGAAGGATGGAGCGCGTCTCTGGCACTCCTTTGCATGCAGAGCAAGCTCAGAATATGTCCTTAGGTGGAAGGAGTTGCTGAAAACAGCACTTTGAATGTGTGCGTCTCTAGAATCGCCTGACTCAGATGGATTATTAAAAGCCTTTCCCAGATATACCAGGCTAATCAGAGCTTTGACCTGTGTTGTTTGCTGCATTCAAAGTGGTAATCCCATCAATAGGTTGCTCTTCAGACATGCAGGTGCCAAAAGGCCTAATGTGGAGGTTGGCACAGGAGCTTTTTAATACTATGAAATGGTCTCTGGCTAGATGAACCAGCACCTCCTTTTCCAGAGGTTGAGCTCCCGACCTGTGTGCCGGGGCTGGGTTCAAACCAAGTTCACTGGGTTTGTTTTGAGAGAACAATTGGTATCTTCAATTGGAGCCCACAGAATGTAAAGCTCTGACTCCCTGGGCCACATTCTCTTCTCCTGCCAAGCTCCATCCAGTACAGGCCTGGGCGCTGGGAGACAAAGGTGGCTTTGCCTCACTTTCATGACTGCCTGATCATGAGGCCAGTCAGAGGCCTGTTTGGTCCCTTGCAATAGTTACACCCAGCAGCCGTGTCCCCACGTGCCAGCAGTCAGCGTGGAACCTCCCTGGGTATTCTCCCTACACAGGGGGAACTCCCAGGGCTGGAGTGGTGTGAAGCAGGCAGAGAGGGCCCCCTAGCACGTACAGATTGTCCTCTTATATGAATATTACACAAACGTAACTCCAGGGGGCCTGAGTCTCCACTCCCTTACAGCTCTGCAGTCAGTGGGACATGCTGGTGTATAAAGAAGCCAGGATATGGCCCACAGAGAAAAGACTGTGCAAATTGGCACAGGTCACTGACCTCACTGGAGCTATGCTCATTTACACCAGCTGAGCATCTGGCCCCCTGACCTTACAGGAGCTATGCTGATTTACACTGGCTGCAGATCAGGCCCCCTGACCTTACAGGAGCTACGCTGATTTACACCAGCCACAGCTCTGGCCCAAGGCACCTTTTGGAGTTTTATTTTGGGGGTGGTTGTGTGGGTTTGGTTTTGGAAGCGAGCGTCCAACTGCTGTGAAACCCTCCCCCACCCATGGGAGGTCTGTGCTGGTCCTCTCCTCCAGAGAAGCTCTGTTCAGAAAGCTCCTGGCTGGCGGTATCTTGGCAGTTCTAGCCTAGCCTGCGGTCTGGTCACTTGCTGTTTGGGAAGGTAACCTGCCAAGCCAACCAATTCTCTCCATCCTGCGCTCTGCGGTGTCTCTGCTGGTGAAGCTGAGCTGAGAATCTGGGCCTCATTTTCTCCATTAGTTCTCCTGAGCATCAGCACCATTGTCACAGGAGCTTCCATAGTCTCTTCTCCTACTCACTTCTCTGATGTTGCTTCTAACTTGTCATTGGTGTCTAGCACCAGACAGTGTAGGGCATCTCCTATGGAGCCCGGAGATGCTCTCATCATGTTGCTGCTCATACACTATGTTCTTCAAACACCTGGTGGCCCAGCAGATTTCCTGCTGTTCACTCATTCTTCCTTATTCATGTCCATGATTCTCAGCTACAAAGGCCCAAATGCATGCCACTGAATGTTAAACAGGTGTCAGAATACAGGCAACAAGCAAAGAACATGGCTGAGGAGAAAGGAGTTGACAATTACACACGGTTGTCTGTCTAACATGTCTCCAGGTGCCACAGTGATGGATGCATTACGAATGCTGGATTAGATAGATGCTCTGGTTCCTCAGACTCAGGGGCGGCTCTAGAGCCCAGCGGGGCAAGCACCCGCCTGGGGCGGCCATTTCCCAGGGGGGCGGCAGGCTGGGCCGGTGGACCTGCCGCAGTCATGCCTGCGGGAGGTCCACCGGAGCCCCGGGATGACCGGACCTGCCGCAGGCATGACTGCGGACGGTTCGCTGGTCCCGCGGCTCGGCTGGACCTCCCGCAGGCATGACTGCGGCAGCTCAACCGGAGCCGCCGGACCAGCGAACCGTCCGCAGCTGCGGGAGGTCCAGCTGAGCCGCGCGACCAGCGGAACCTCCGCAGTCATGCCCGCGGCAGGTCCGCTGCTCCCGCAGCTCGGGGGCGCCTCCCGGGCATGATTGCTTGGGGCGGCCAAATTTGTAGAGCCGCCCCTGCTCAGACTCATCGGGTGTTACCTGTTGTTTACAACAGCACACAGTGAAAGAAGAGGAGGTCTGGGTGGGAGGGAGGAGGAACATTTCTGGCTGCAGTGAGTGCTGTAACTCATACTGATCAGATGGTGCACAGCTGGAGAGGTGTGCTCCTGCCCAACCAGTCTCAGGTCCAGCTTTCACCTCTTGGCAGCACGGCTCCTAACATCACCAAAATGGCCGTGGTGGGTTACAGCATGCGAAACAGAAACCACGGCTGCAGGGGAAGGGCATGAGCCACTTCTCTGCCAATCCAATCTGCAAGGAACTCCACAGCAGGAGGAGGAAAAGGGAAGCAGCAACATTGTCAGCTCTTTTGCTGCTCCCCAATTGCTAGGCCATGGAGATGTCCTTTACACACTCATGGCCCCAGGCCTGTCAAGAATTCAGAAGGGAAAATAAATCCTGGCTCTGGCAAGATAGCCTGTGTTCACCATTCCTGGAGAGTGTGGCAGAAGCAATGATGCGCAGTGAGGTTTAGTTAAGAATGAAAAGCTTCCTTCCTTACGAAAAGGACATGGGGGTTTTCTCCCTGGGCCACCTTTTCTCCAAGGATTACATCAGGCTTAGGCCCAGTGTGCCTCAAAGGCCCAAAGAAAAAAGAAACCAAAGGTGGGAGGGAAACCCTTCCATTGGAAGCCTGGTGCCACCTGCTTAGATCCAAGGCCCTCACCTCCCCCATTGGGATGGTAGGTACCATGTGGCT